>NC_091847.1:5413278-6766598 GCF_037783145.1 Equus przewalskii
TGGCCCTCAATAACTTGTATTTTGATTATCTTATACTCTCTCTCTGTCTCTGTATCTCTCTCTATATGTATATGTGTGTCTTTTATATGTATGCATATATACATATATATATATATGTTTATAAAATAGCAGAATAAATATTTTTTCTTTATTTACTTATAAAAGAACTATAGAACGTGAAGTAATATTTACCAGAGCAAGGCGAGGCAAGACTTTTTTCCTACAGGGCTCTAGAGCAGGACTGAGCCAATCTGATATATGATTGAGCTGGGTTTGTGCTTTTTGGGAATTTTAGTTCAATGAGGGTCAACAGTGCACTCAATGTGTTAAGGGTTAAACAAGGACTTTGTTTTCAACAGGGCCAGGCTTTTAGATTATTGAAATATACTCTTTGTTTTCCAGCCTCATTCACTATTTTCTATAATCCTGGTGATATCTTATAGCCTTATTTCTTCGCCTAAAGTCTTTGAAAGGCATATGGCAGATGTCATAGGCTCCTTGAAGGTCTTGAGGCCCTCATTGGAGTTTGTATTTTCCTTTTCTGCCCTAAGTTCATTCTTCAGTGACTGAAATCCTGGAATGCCACAGGAGGTTACCACAGCTCTCCTGTCCAACTCTCAGCTTTCTTCAGCTGAAAGCAGACATGCCTCTGACAGATTTCTTCCAGTTCTCCTGCTGTCCTCCATCCTTATTTGGGACTTCATACTTGGGAGAGACTCACATGCTTCAGGAGAGGTGTCTCTCAACTCTTCCTCATAACCCGTCCACTTTGACCACCCTTTGCCAATGCGTTCATTGAAAGCGGCTGGCAAGTGCAAACATTTTCTGAGGGTGGGATTCCTTGGGATTCTAATCTGTCTCTCAAGCAATTGTTATGATTGTTAAAATTTGTAAACAATTTAGCTCTTTAGTGTCTTTATACTTCTGTTCATTCATTCATCCATTCATGCAAGAAATAGTTCTTGAAAGTCTCCCATTTGCCTCAGCATGACTGGTGATACAGCAATGTGCAGGAGAGAAATAACCCCAATCTCTCGAGGCTTAAAGAAAATTGAGGAATAATAGCTTTCGATTTAGCACTTTCTTCATGACACCTTTCAAGGAATAGTGAAACAAGATAGAAATGAGTATCTGAAATTTTTTGTACATGGAAGTGTTTACATCTTGTTCCCAGAAATAGGAAACAAATAAATATTCATAGATTTGTTTTGGCTATATATTAAAATTGTGAATAATTCAAATGTCATATTTTCATTTGTGGGTAAATATTCACTTCAAATTATTTTTACCTGTTCTCTAGGATTTGTGTATTATTTCATGATATTATAATATTTTTGTGCTTTGCTTTTGAAAATTGGCAGGATTTAATTTCATGGAGAGGTTTGTTAGTGTGAATCATCCACACTCATTCACCTGTGATCAATGGCCTACGGTAATCAAGGTGACTGGCCATGGCTCACACTGTCATCTCTCCTCACTAGCATATTTCCTCAAATTCTCTGAAACATTGCCTTAATGGACTGTGTATACATACCAGTGTATAATATGAAATAATGCCTTCCAATAATTTTAATTTTCTTAATAAAGTATAATACAAAGGCAAAGCTGTAACAATGACAATAATGCAGAATGGAACCCTGGTGCATAAAACAGTGGTTGTGTACTTCATAAATAGTAACTATGGTTTCTGGAGTGATGTCAGCAAATGGTAGAGTAGGCAGCTCCAAGCTCTTGTCCTCCTGCAGAAACATGTAAAAGCAAGGAGGAACTGTCAGAACCAACTTTGTCAGAACTCTGGAAAATAGCCAACAGTTTGCAGCATTTGAGTGAATGCTGAGTCAAGAAAAAGGCATCTTGAAAATGAGCAGAAAGCTTTGTGGCATTTTACTTGTCCTTGTCCTACGCCCTCTCCAGTTCACAGCGGTCTTGCTTGAATCATTGGGAGCCTGTGTTCCCATTGTGGGACCCTCCTCACTGGTTGCAGAGGGGGCAGAGCAGACGTCCTTGGCAAGTTATTCTGTATATCTGGTCTAATCCGTCTGGAGGCTACTTGAAGGACTGAAACAAGGCATTCTTCTCTTCCACCTAACTAGGAACTCAGATTTTAACGTATAGATAAAATTACAATGCAAAAATCAAAAAAATAAATGAATAGGGTGGCTGCTTAAGGATGAGCATCAACCCTGCCCTTTGCAGCTTTGTGTGATTGTATTTTGGCAAAGGACTTTTCAGTGGAGCCAGCACTTTGATAGCTGTGCTATCTGTAAATTGTATTCATTCATTCATTCATTCGTTTAATCATTAAAGATACATTCATCAATTACCTATATTTTGCTATGCATGTCTCTAGATGCTGGTTATAAAATGTTGAATATGATAAAGCTCTTTTCCTCAAAGTACTTATAGTTACCACAGGAAGATCAACAAATAAGCCAAGTGTTATCATGAAGTATCCTAAGTGCTATGATAGAGACAGGGGCGGGTGAATGATTAACATTATGGTGCAGGTACTGACCATACAAAATGACCCCCGGTTGTGGCACTGGAGCAAGGCCATGTAGGCCTCATTTCGTTGTTGGATTTGAGGGCTGTGTGGCATATCCTGCGAGAGGGGATATCCTCCTTCAGTTGTCCAGGAAGGCCCACGTTGTCTTGGTGGGTCACTTATAAATCTTGAGACAGTGGCTATTTACCAACTGGTATAGAATTCTCTCAATAGTTTTTCAATCAATATGTCTTTTCCAGGTGCACTGACTGAACTTCAGTCCTAGAGAGAACTAAGCAAATGTCCCCTGGGATAAAAAGATAGGACACTCAATCCTGAGTTTGGGGGTCAGCAGGTTTTATCATGAGTAGTACAGGTGAGGTAAGGTATGGGCAAAAATTATTCACATGGGAAAAGAAGGGAATAGTGTCCTAATTCAGTAGATTAGTGGTATGCAAAAGCAAGGGAGCTTGAGAGAGCACGTAGTGGTTAAATACAGAAAGCGTAGAGTATACTATGTTTTTGGGCAAAACTGGAAGCAAGGGACCAATTATAAAAATCTAAGTGACACTCATCATATTACAATATATAAATGTATTGAAGTAAAAAACTGCCCACCTTAAACTAACACGACATTAAATGTTAAATGCCAAATGTGTTCAATAAAAAAAAGCAATACTTGGGGCCTGCCCAGTGGCTCAGCGGTTAAGTTTGCACATTCCCCTGTGATGGCCAGGAGTTTGCTGGTTCAGATCCTGGGTGAGGACCTACACACCACTTGTCAAGCTATGCTGTGGCAGGCATTCCACATTTAAAGTAGAGGAATATGGGCACAGATGTCAGCTCAGAGTCAGTCTTCCTCAGCAAAAAGAGGAGTATTGGTAGCAGATGTTAGCTCAAGGCTAATGTTCCTCAAATAAAAAAGGAAACATTTCATTAAAAAAATCTAAGTGAGAAATGCTGAAAGCCACACTTAAGACTAGAAATAGAAAAAGGGAACAGAGTTTGATAATAGTATTTCTTAAAGACTATTTATGTAAGTCAATTATTTTGGTCAAAACACTTACGTGATCTGTAACTGATGAGACAAAATACATCACTTAATCCTATGTCATTCTTATACTAACAGAACTCTCTGATGAATTCTATGATGTCCTCTAAGCAATAGCATAGACTTAAGAATTGCTTTATGAGGAATGTTGTTTGACCCTTGACAAGACAGCATACTGTAGGAAATCATAACATGGGTAAGTGGACAGAATGACAGGACAGTGAGAGCTTGTGTTACTAGGCTATCGAGTCCAGTTTGGGATTACGAGCCTGAGAGTTACAGACCTACTGCATCTCTTCAGGTGGACTACAGAGCTATATATCTAGTGAACAGGAGAAACCATATAAGAAGGCAGGTCTTTGAAAGCTTAGCCTGTGTGTTAGGACTTTTGGGGGAAGTTTCCTCAAAAAGGGGTATTCAGCAAAGAAAAAATAATCAATGTAGTCAAGAACATATATGAACACTTTTTCATGGGGATAGGCACTTCCTGAGCAGATTTTGAAATGTTTTACAGAAAACTTAGCAATTGGAGGCAGACTGGCTGGCTTTTCCTCTCTACCTCTTCTACTTCTAGCTGTGTAAGCTAGTATGGGTTACTTAATCTCTGTGACTCTTAGTTTCTTATTTGCAAAACGGGTAAATGAAATCTACCATATCTCATTATTGTAATGGTGAAATAAGATATTATATACATAGATTCAGCATCTACAGTGGTGGCACATAGAATACATCAGTATTTGTGCCCTCTCCCCCTCAGCCCACCTCAAGGCCTCTCCACCCAATGTCTGGCTAATGGCTTCCCCCTCCCATTATGATATTGGTTTATTTAAGTTTCTTATAGTGGTCTAGTAGAGTCTTAACTCAGTAAGTTAGGCTAATATTTATCATCTTGTAGATGAGGAGACTAAAACTTAGGGACACTACTTGGGATAATAGAGTTTGAACGTATGATAAGAATGACTTTTGGTTCTAATCTTTGGGACACTCTTTTTGCCACATTAGCCCCCTGCATTCTAAGAACTAAAGGGACTTCTATTGGTTCCTCATTATTGGGGATTCTCTATATTCTGACTCTGGTGGCACCTAGGTGTCTCTCCATTTTCAAAATATGTACATGAGTTTCACAAGAGAAACAAAGCACTCTAGACTCAACCATGGCTATGTTTGCCCTTGATCAATTTAAGGGTTTGTGGGAGAAATGCACCCATGAAAATCTCTGCTAGAAAGTCTCATCTGACATATTTTTTCATCCTTAAAATTAACAAATTAACCAATTATTTTAATTTTATTAATCAGTAAAGCAAGTTACTTACCTAAAATCATGCATAAAAAAGACTTGAACCAAATCTCTCTGAATACAAAATCCATAGTAACCGACTACATCTATTACTAAATTCGGTCTGTTCTGGAAAGACAAAATTTCTTAGTTCCTAAGAAATGATAATCAGTACATCCCCCAAAAGAAAGTCTGCCTTGATTGTCAGGGCTCCTACGTACAGTTAGATAACAAAAACAAAAATAACTATTGCATCTTTTTGGTCAGTGCTCAAAGACGTGATTCATGAATTGTAGAAATAGAGCTGGAATTATATAGACATCTATACTCTAGCTTAAATAGGTATTTATACATCTAATTTAAATAGACATCTATACTCAAAAGCTTATACAGATATTTATACCACCTATTTAAATGGATATTTATATCCTTAATTTATATCGCTATTACAACTGTAACTTATATAGCTATCCAAAATCCTAAACTTATATAGATATCTGCAACTCTAAATTTATTTAGATAGCTATGCTCCTAACTTAAATAGATATCAATACTCTTAAACAGATAGATATCAACATACCTAATTTAATTTATCTATACCTCTTAAATTACATAGATATTTATACCTCTAAACTTAAACAAATATCTACATATCTAATTTATAGATATCTGCACCCCTAAACTTATTTTAATATTTTTATAATGGAATACTCTAATTTTTACAATTCTAAAATTGGGAAAAAATTTAGTTGTAGAAACTGGGTTTCCCTACTGTGATGTTCTTAAATTAGAAGACAGATACTGTCATTGATGAGTGTCTAGGCTATCATTAAAAAAAAGAGAGAATTTTTTCCCTAAAGCTCATAATTTCCAACTGCATAGCTTTAATCCCATTTATCCATCTGGTTGGTCTAGATGGAATATGTTGCCCTTATACTACCATCTGTGTTAGAAATTGACTGATAGTACCTAGATTAATAATTAGATGAAGATGTGTAAGAAGTTTTGATAAATTATCTTGTGGATATCATGGCTTTGTTTGGGATAAGTTTTGATTTGAGACAATTAAATACAGCACAGTCTCTCTATGGAATTTGAATAATTATTTGTCACAGAAGGAAGATAGAAATGGTCCTGTTTCTCCTAGAAAAGTTGGAGGAACCTCAGGATGGTATCCTGGCCACAAAGTTGTTCTCCGTCTCTCTTTCCATAAAAACTGTCAGAAGACTGACTTCTCTCTTTAATCTTAAGGGCCACAGGCTCCTGATCTGAGCATAACTATCCAGGGCACTGATAGACTGAGGGAGTCAGGTAAAAACTGAGGTGGTGGGGGGGCGCATTCCTACAGGTACATTTGTGAAAAAGAGGCAGTGACCTAGCTGTCACTTAAAGCCCGGTCTGTGTACTTAACAAAGTTCTAACATTGACCCTCCCTGGAATGGCTCAGTAACTGAGCAACATCATTGGGAACCTAAGCTCCCCCATCTTTCCATTCAGCCATCAGAGAACACCCGCTTTTTGTTTCTGGCTGGTAGTCTCGTGTCCACAGGTGGCTGCTGCCAGTCTCTGCCTCATGTGTTCTCATAACAGCTTTGCCTGAGGGCAGGTTGTTCCCAGTTACTGCTCTCACCATTTATCATGGAGTAAAATCCTTTCCCTGAAGCTTGTCAACTTACTGTGTTGACACAGTTTGTGACTTCAAAGAGGTCACCCAAGTTTTACCTCTCTAAAAATGTTATGGAAGATATTGTCATACAGCACAATGAAAAAGAGCTTAGTGAGAAGAAAAATTAGAATTTGGATATGTGCCTTCCCATATACGAGTTGTCTAACCTTAGATGCCAATTTTTCCGAACCCCTTTTGCTCATTTTGCAAAGTTATTGTAAGGATGTGTTGTTTCAGGTTTAGTGTGAGGATGTCCAGCTTTGAGGTGAATCCTAATAGGCTCAGGTCAAACATATCAGTCCTAGTAACAGGCTTAACAGTAAGCACACAACCCGTTATGGACAGTGAAATTAATGTGAGCCTGCTGACAAACTTCTTGTAAAGGATTTTATTCCATGGAAAAGGGTGGATAAAAGCCTGAGAGAGAGTCCTTTGCAAGAATATCTTGGATTTCTTGCCTGTTTGAGAGAGAACAGAGCATTTTGGGGAATAACCACAATGCTAGAGATTGAATGTTTGTGTCCCCCCAAAAAGTATGAATTTATTGAAACCTAGCCCCCAGTGTGGTAGTATTAGAAGGTAGGGCCGTTGGGAGGTAATTAGGTCTTGAGGGTGAAGTCCTCATGATAAGATTAGTGCCTTATGAGAAAACACAGGCCATACGCACACATGGTGAAAAGGCGGCCATCTGCAAACCATGAAGCTGGTTCTCACCAGCAATTGAATTGGCTGGCACCTTGATCTTGGTCTTCACAGCCTTCAGAATGTGAGAAATACACGTTTATTGTTTAAGTCACCCTTTCTGTGGTAGTTTATGTTACAGCAGTTCAAACTGAATAAGATGCACGACTGGAATAATCAGATGAATTCTAGATTGTCACTCCATGTCCTCGGAAGCCCATGTATCGTTTTCCCCTGGACTCCAACCTGGACTTTCAGTTGTTAAAGGTCCCATTGTATCTCTGAGGATCACAGCTAGCTGTCCCTTACTTCCAGATTAGCCTTCAAAAACCTTAAGGTCCAGTTTCAACAATTAAATTTACATGGGATAAAGCCACACAAATTCTGCACCTTAGGTGTCAATAAAGTTTAAAGTGTTTTCTTGCATTTCTCGATTTTTGTCTTCTTACCAAGTGCCAATATATACAGGAAAGAAAAACTTGTAGATTGGAAGAAGAAAGTAGAAAAGCCTCCACAAGTTTCTATGGCAACATAAAGATATCAAATTTTGTCTTCTTAAATTAAATTACTATACGCTATTGGAAGATATGAAAAAGCTGTTACTATTACTTGATTTTCAGTTGACTTTGTATGAGATAAATCAGTTTGGTACTTTGAAAAGTTATTTAAAATAAGAGCTAAATAAGTTCTATCTCGAATCATTTGGATTTTTAATATAGAGGCATGATAAGGAAGACTTTTTTTGTTCATTGGCTATGGCTCTGGAAGACCCCCCTCATAAGTCATTATTTCATACCAATAATACATTATTTGGACAGCTTCTCACTTTCTATATCTGCCTGTTTAGATGTCCTTTCATTTATCTGATTGCATCAAGGAGAAAGTTTCAACTGGGCACTAATGATTTTAATAGCCTTGTTCAACACCTGGTAATCTTCTTTTAAAGAGAGAAGGTGCACCAAGAAAAAGGTAGAGTGAAACAGAGGAGGAGGGAGATGAAAAGTGATGTTGGAGTTACTCCAGGAAATGATTTTGTTAAGTATTTGAAACTAAATTTTTGCACCTGATCTTTATGGAAGACTATATGAATGAATATATGATTTATAAAAATTATAAATGTTGGGAGCTTGAAGAGATCTGAGAACTCATGTCTTTGATTTCCCTGCATTTTATAGATTAATAAATCAAGGCACATACTGCTTGGGTAACTTATAAAAGATAATGAAGCATTGTCTGACAGAACCGTGTCTAGAAACTTGAGGACTTAATTCAGAATTCTTTCCACAATACTACACGGTATCTCAATCAGAAAAATTGATGAACCACTAAATAGATTTTATATCTTCTCTTGTTAGGATATTCTGCAACACTTGCAGAAATGATTGACTTTTTCGTGTAGCCTTTGCTTAGTCCTTTCTGATGCAACAAGTCACTCATGTGAAACAGCATTATCAATTTGGAGATGGTTATAGTTTCTTACTCACTCATCTCTTCTCTGAGCTAAGTCACCCCAATAAATCATTGCCGTAGGCAGTAGCTGTCTTTATTCCTATTTTTCATTTCATGCAAACCTGGATGTCCTATTATTTTACAGGATCCCAAAACAGTCTTCTCACTTGTGCAATAAAATTGGTAACCCACGGGGCAGATTCTATTTGCCTACAATGGGTTCATAGTAGTATATTTTCTGTTTATCTGTGTTTCATACCCCAAGTTAAGAGAATCACTCCTGTTTTGTATCCATAGTGATAATAAAAACTAAAAATACTCACCTGCATATGATGATTCTCTCCTTGTAGGCTAAGAAAATACTACATTTCCCCTACTCCTTGTTTGGTGTAGCTATGTGACTAATTCTATCTTATGGGGTTCACTGAGCATGTGCTGTCTAATTTATGGATGCAAGCATTCCATAACTATCTGGTACCCTTATACACTATTTTCCCCTGTCATGTCAACTGAGGAGACCACAGGTTCCAGATAGTGAAGCCACAGGGGGATGGAGCTACTATCTGTCTGGATCTGAGAAGATAGGTGGTCTAGAGAGCTGCTACAAGTCATGGTAGACTTTGCATGAGTGCGACATACAGCTTTGAGATTTGGAGGCTCCATGTTTCTACAGTATTATTTAGCTTATCCTTTAGTCACAAAAGTTTCTTTTTTTTTCAGAATTTTTTTCATATTTAAATCTGAGAGAGTAAAGTTTGGTCATTCATTTTTCTGGTCATTTATTTATGATATCTATTTGATTTCAGTCATTTTGTTAAACCCCAGGAACCTCAAGATGAACAGAATCTGACTTTGACCTGTAATACTTCACTATCTGGGGCAGAAAACAAAAGTATAATCAAGAGATACATGCTAAAAATAAAGCACATACTCAGCACTCTGAATGCACCAAAAAAGAAAGGATTTAACTCTTCCTGGAAAGTCACCATGGCTTTATAGAAGAATTAACATGCAAGCTGAAAAGAGGGATGAACAGCAGCTCACCTGTTGGGCAAAATGTGCCAGGAGGACAAACCACCAAGAGTAAATAGCATGTTTAGTTGCATAGAGTGAGGAAACAACATATTTTTCAAAGTTTTCTGGTATGGCTAAAATGAAGGACAGTTCTTAGAGATGCAGTTAGAACAGTAGGCAGGCCAGATCATGGAGAACTTGTATGCCATACGACAGGTTTTGTTTTGGTTTTGCAGATTTGTGCTGAAGTAGTCTTTACCCTGATGTCATCTATGACAGACTTGCAGTGATACCTGAAGCACTGTGCTAAGCTGAATTTTAACTGCGTTTACATTTAATTTGTGAATTCCAACATGGGAGAGTAGAGCAGTAGCATACATGATCAAATATTTGCAATGAATTAGCATCAATCCAGTATACATAGGAGTAATTTACTTACTAAAGACCACAACATGTACTCAGGGATTTTTATTTCTTTGTTTCATGCAAAAACAAACAAATCAACAATAAGCAAACACACACACACAGTTCTATAACTGTTAGATTGAAGAAAGGATGATACAGAAATGTGATCTGAAATCAGCAGATAGAATGCATCTTTTTTAATAATAAATCAAAAGTATATCATCCTTGAGGAATCTACAAGAGTTTCCTCTCTTCTTCTTTTTGGCTCTGCAAAGAGGAAATATATTTATTCCAAAGAAATTAACAAATTAAAACAGGAAAGTTCAAATAAGAGCATGGAAAAAATACATGGTCTCCAAATTTCACCGCTGAGACATAACTGTCATTAACAATTGGGGAGTCTTCATTTCAGACAACACTCCATACATAAACACAGATAAAAGATTGAGAGGTCAACAGTCTGGTGATCAACACGTTGAGGATGCAAAGCTTGTGAGTATGAAATTCTATTCTCGGCTATTGCATATTTATTTAATGGAAGTGTTACTATTTTGTGAAGTATTCCCAAATGGAAGAACTTAATGGCTACAATGCAGGCAAGAAAAATAATCGCCAGAGACTTAAGTTGTGGTCCATGCGACATATCCATTCTACAGACTCAAAAGTTGAGTGTTGGTAGAATTAGCTTTTTGTTCAAAGTTGCACAGCTGAAAGGTGCAATAATATAATCCATGCCTGGCAATGTATTATTTTACTTGCCCATGCTGACCAGGTGGTACAGATCTTTATCAAACCCATTGGTTTGGCATTTATCTCCATATATAGAGAATTTATTTCTGAAAAGCAGAAGAAACATTTGTCCAGGGAAATGATGTCTTTCTCCTCCGATTGTTAAACCCTCAGAAGCTGAGATACTGTATCCTTATCATGTGTTTCCCTTTAAAAACATAATTTAAAAATATTGAATCTAAAACAGAACATCTGGATTGCCTGAGCAGACTATTATTTATTTGATTAGCTCACATAATAGGTAGACATCTGTGACTTTTATAATTTGTAAATTATTCAGAATGTGATTATTCCCATTGATTTCCAACAAATGTTGTTACTGGGTTGCCAGCTAAACCCTGTCTTCCTGGAAACCAGTAGTTTACAACTCTCCTCATAGATCTGGTGATCTAAGAGTGTTGTGTACAGAAACTGAAAAAAATTAAAAATCTGTGATGAAAAAAGGGAAAGATTTCCCCCACGATAGATCCTAGCAACCAGGAAGTTCAGAAACTGTTGATTTTTACACATAAAATTATTACAACAATGGTTCCTACCAAAGCATTACAGCTCTGGAAGGAAAAAGAAATTAAATAGAGATTTCAAAGATAATTTTATTTAATTGACAACAATTTTCAAACAATCGATGGTTTGCTGTCAGAATTTACTGTTAAATTTTATATGACTCTGACGACCAGAGTCAATTAAATCATACTGTAATGTAAAAATGTAATGAAAGCAATTATTATTTGATTACTTTAATCAGAACTATAAAGTATGATAGATTAAAAATATTTGATAGTCCATATTTAAAGACTGTCAAAGGAAGCACGAGAGCAAAGGGGCCAGAAGGCAGTGTCAGGGGGAACACCACCAGCTCACCATGGCTGGCTTTTCTGTGTTCCCCACAGGCATCTTCATTTAGATGGGCAGGGAAAAGAGGTGGCAATCAATGGCTACATTGCTTTTGCATATGACCTCTTCCCTTAAGAGAATAATTCTGGATTATTTTTAAGGGCTATTCACTAACTAATAAGAAGGAGACATTCTATCATATATTTTACCATTTAACACAAAAAACTGCAGGCCTCTTGACATGGATTTACTGCTATAGCATCTCTTATGGTCCACAATATGACACAAATTTACTTTTCTAATGCAACTTGAGTAAATATATGTCTGGTGGGAAATATTTTATCTGATGGGCATCTCAATGAAAAATTTTATTTCTAAGGTAGGAGGAACTCAAAGTGGTCAAAGAAATATGGCTGTAATAAAATATATATTCTAGGGAAACAGTGAAAATACAGCAGCTGTGGGGAGAAAATCCAGAATAGAATAAATTATGTAAATAAATAAAAAACATGATGAGAGTCTTAATAGATTTGTTTATTTGGAAACTGTAAATGCCAAGAGGGTTTTTTGGCATTTCTATATTTTTGTCTGGGGACAGAAATATTAACAGTGATGGGGTGAATCACAGAGGCAAGAAAAACCTTCAGTAATGGACCTGTGAACTGTATAAAGGCATATAAACTTCACAGTAAAAATTCAAGGAGTGTGCACCCTGAGATGAAAAATGATAAATTTAACCTCAGGGTTTGATTAGCTTCAAATTGGTAGGATGCTAGAAAAGAGAAACATAGTAACAGAGACTAGATTCAAAGTCCCAGCCAGCCTCCTGCCTAATCCATACTTCAGGTACCTGGGAAACTGACTCCCCAGATACACAGCGCTGGCTGGAATGCAATTAATGTGCAGCCCACTTGTCAGGGCAGGTTCAAATCTAGGTTCTCCCAAGCCGGGTTTCCCATTCAAAGTAGTCTTTAAGGTCACAAAGGCTATGCTCCATGCCTGAAAAGGGAATTGGGCAAGCGCTTGGGGGATAAAGCAATGCAAGGGAGGAAAATAACACATCTCCTTCTGAATGATTTAGCTCCAATCATCTTCTGTTTGTGCCGTTCTACAACACTGCTTTCACATGCTCCAAGATGTTTCACAGAAACACTAGGCATCCTGCTCAAGATAGCTATTTAAATAGAATATGATACTGACAATGCTGGCAGTGATGATGATAAAAATTAGTTTGATACCACTAGAAATTTTACATTTTAATAGAACTTCTGGCATTCAAAATAGATTTGTTTTTTTTTTAAGGAAGATTAGCCCTGAGCTAACTACTGCCAATCCTCCTCTTTTTGCTGAGGAAGACTGGCCCTGAGCTAACATTTGTGTCCATCTTCCTCTACTTTATACGTGGGACGCCTACCACAGCATGGTGTGCCAAGCGGTGCCATGTCCCACCCGGGATCCCAAACTGCGATTCCCAGGACGCCAAGAAGCAGAACATGCGAACTTTACCACCACGCTACTGGACCAGCCCCTCAAAACAGATTTTAAATTTATGCTTTTATTTCATTTTATAACGGTTCTATTTGTGAGGTAATCTCTTAATAAAGTATCCTAGAAAAATTAATTTACCAGAGGCCAGAAATTAAGTCTTTGAAATCTGAGACTAGTGCAGTATCCAGTGAATTATGCTACCACTTACGTCTTGTTGAAATGGTTCCTATTAGTAGGGTGAAGATGACTGAAATTTATCAATTTAAACAAATAATTTATAAAGAATGTAGTGTATACAAGAATCATGAATATGTATGAACAAATAAGAAATAGTTCCCTCATCATGTCCAACATGAAAATAGTAATGTAACTTGACCGATATGGAGATGATAATGTAAAAAATGGATTAGAATGCAATATTAATTTTTCTGATAACTGAGGTGTAAGTTATAGAGGTAATGCAGGAGGGAGTGATGGTCAGTCTATCAGAGTGGAGGAAGAGTCAATATTGTCTGGAGATAAATTTGCTTTAAAAAAAGCATTTAATGTTTTGAAATCTTTATAAAGAGTGGATCTTGACAAATTTTCTGGCCGACGACTCATTGAAATTTATTATAAGTTATAACTCAATTCAATAAGTGCATAGTGAATCCCCCCTTATGCCAGACACTATAAATACAAAGCCCCATGAAAGCTCTCACGAAGGTTCTGGGATGGAGCATGGATAGAGCTGTAGGAGCCAGGTGTCAGTGCAACATGCCAACGCTCTAATAAAGAGAAGGATAGTGTGTTCAGGGGCCCAGCATCTTTAATGTGTAAACTTGACGTCAGAGATCATGCAGGCTGGGGGTCAGAGGAACTTCTAAGAGGATATCTGAGCTGGGTTCTGATACTTAGACTGAGTCAGGAAAAGCAAATACGCATTTGGTGGAAAGGGAAAGAAAGGGGAGGATATGCTGGTTGTAAAGGAAACATTCTAGACAGAAGAAACGGCATAGAATAGAAACATGGCCTGCCACGGGGAGTATAGGGAAACAGAATCTCTATGTACGGATGAGGCTGGAGGAATTAAAGGCTTGATAGTTTATTGGTAGTTGAAGGACACAGTCACCTTGGCATTTCAAATAAGTCATACTTGCTGTTACATAGAATATGCTATGAAAGGAATAATATTTGAGACAGAGGAACAGATAGAAGACAATTTTAGGGATCCAGGTGAGAACTGGTGAGGGCCTGGGTAGAGCAAAAGTAGAAGGGATTGAGAGAAAGAACAGGTTCAAGAAAAACTCTGATGATAAATTGATAGAATATTGTTATTGTTGTGGGAGGGTGAGAGTTATGAAACCTAGCTGACTTGGCAGTTTCACAGGAAAGTAATTTTAGGAAACAATAGCATCATTCCCTTAATTTTTAAAAATATATTTCTACCCATAGAGCATGATTTTAAAGGTGCTGTGTTTGTCTCATCCTCTGTAGGCAAAAATGGGCATATACATATATATATATATATATATGTATACGTATATAACTTTATATATTTATATGCATAACTTTTTATGTAAAACTTTAAGTAAATATAACTTTATATATGTATATATAACTTTATATACATAAAAAGTGCACACATATTCATATATATAACTATATATAACTTTATATATATATATATACATAACTTTAAATTCTATCTATATATCTATCATCTTTCATCCATCTTTGATTAAAAGCCCTACTTTATGGCCTCTCAAATGAAAATATAATTCTAATAGGAACTGCTATCAGTTTCAAGCATTGAGGCATAAGCCTTTAGGTAAACTTGTTTTCTGTGTTTTTTTTCTGAGGAAGATTTGTCCTGAGCTAACACCTGTTGTCAATAGTCCTCTTTTTTGCTTGAGGAAGATTCATCCTGAGCTAACATGTGTGCTAATCTTCCTCTATTTTGTCTATGTGTAGCTAGCACAGCATGGACGCTGATGAGTGGTGTAGGTTCTCACCCTGTAACTGAACCTGGGCCGCTGAAGTGGAGTGCACAGCACTTAACCACTAGGCCATGGGGCTGGTCTAACCATTTCTTGATAATATGATGTAGTTAGTCATAAGTTTCAGAAACTTTGATAGTTTTAGTCTTAGTTATTTAAATATTTCTCCTTTCTCCTTTTTCATAACATATTTTTCCAGAAGTTCTTAAAAAAGGTGAAGGCCATTTATAAGGGTAGGGAAGATTCTTGCTCATTGCTGATCTCTTTAACAATGGCTTCCTAAATTTTGTGGATATTTATTTTAAAGGTTATGCTAGTTCATATCCCCTGGGAAGCAGATGCTGAGACAGCGTTAAGAGTGCGAGAGATTTATTGGTAAAAGATACAGTGGGAGAAAGTATAGTTGTAGAGAAAGTTTTCAAAATGCTAAATAGATCTGATATCCGCGAAAGAAAAGGAGGACAGGGAAAGCAGAAATCAGTGGGGAGCACCTCACCGTAGATTAGAAGAGCCCTACTCAGGGCAGAAATGGCCATATCCTCGTATCTCCACACTCTTGCTGGTCAAGTGAGTTGCCCAAGAGAAGAGTGTGGCTTCAGATTTAATGCTGTAGAGTCTTGCAGCTTAACGGCAGGCCCTTCATTACTGGAGACATGAATAAAGGACCCGTTTGACTTCCACTATCCACCCTCTTACTGTGTGGATCCTCATATCCAAATATGTTTGGGAAGCAGAATCCCCAGCATCCTGGTAGGCCTTTTATTCTGAGGAGGACTTTGAAAAGAAACATGGTGGGATGAAGGACATGCCCAACACAGCATTGGTCACAGGCCCTTAACTGGTACTCATTCACTCCCTTCCCCACACTACACTCTAAATTCCCCTTGCTCTCACATGTTATCTCTTTTCCTCTTGGAAGTTTGCCTTGTAGTGTGACCCACATCCTCATTGTGGGTTAGTCTGAGTCCCCGGCAAACATTTCCTTCTCAAGCCAGGATCGCAGCACTAGTTTACTTAATAGCTGGGCAATGGGATTGCAAGGGACACCCAAGTGGATGGCCTGAGTTCCACACACACTCCTTCCTTCCCCCTTGTATAACAGCAGCCCTACTTCCTCCAGCTAATCACAGTAAATTACCCTGTCATGGTTGTGACTCGCCTGCTGATCCCTGGACAGAGCAAGTTTAAAGTGCCCTGTCAGTGTTCTTTTGTCTCTGAGACCCTACTTGTGTCTCTTGGCATGTGTACACTCCCTCTGAGAACCAGGGCCTCTAACTCTGCAGAGCCCTGTGTTGTGCAAATGGAAAGCAAAAGTCTCCCGGTGGGTACTTGGGAATGATGGTAAGTGGTGCTTCCAGGTACTTGGTTCCTAGACACGTGCATTCTTCCCCTTGGGACACAGTGCCATATAGAAGACTCTGATTCAATGAGTATATTGCATTCTGGAAGATGGCTCCTTATTCTCAAAGACTGCCATTCATCTGTCCCCTCAGCCGTGGCTTCCACAGACCATTCCAATACCCAAGCAGTTGACTTTTGAATGCTGCATTACACAACACAATCAGTGGAACCTATGGTTATGTGCCCAATTCTGCAGCTGCTTCACTGTAAAATAAGTTCCCTAGTCAGAAAGTTATGTTGCGTGTGGTTTAATGCCTATCAACCACAAACTTTGTCAACCCTGATAGTGATGGGGACTGAGGTAAGTAAGAAAGGCAAACCCCTACCAAGATAAGTGTCTATTCCAGGAAAAAATAAATGCTGACTGAAAAGGCCTACTGAAGTAAACTTACCACCAAGTGGTCATTTGGGGTCCCTAAGGAATGGTAACATACTGGGGGCTCAGTACTAGTCTCTGTATTGGCAGGTTAGCCATTCAGAGGTTGCAGCAGCTAGAAGGAGCTTGGTGAGGTGCAGTTCATACTGCAGAGACTATATTTTTTCCACTGTGGCACTCAGTTGATATGCCCAATGTGACATTTGTGCCTAGCAGATGACAAAATCTGATAATGTCAACTGGCGAAGTCATTTTGTCTTTTCTCTTTTTTCTTGGATAGACTTGTTAGAGATTTATCAATTTTATTGATCTTTTCAAAGAACTGGATACTGTTTCATTGATATTTTCTATCATTCTCTTGTTTTCAATTCCATTGATCTATGCTCTATTTTTTTTATTCCCTTTTTCTGCTTGCTATAGGTTTAATTTGCTCTTCTGTATTTTGTTTTCTAAAGCGAAAGCTTAGGATTTGGATTTTAGATTTTTATTTTCTATTTTGTGCATTTAATGCCATAAATCTCCCTCTGAGCACTGCTTTAGAAGCATACCGTAAATTTTGATAAGTTGTATTATATTTTAATCTAATTCAAAATATTGTTTATATTTCTCCTGAGGCTCTTCCTTGACCAATGGGTTGTTTATAACTGTGTCCAATTTGCAAAGAGTTGGGAATTTTCAAGCTATCTTTCTGTTATTCATTTCTAGTTTAATTCCACTGTAGTTTGAGAACATACTTTGTATTATTTCCATTATTTTGCATTTGCTGTATGTTTTATATCCAAGAATATGGTCTATCTTGATGAATGTTCCATGTGAACTTGAGGAGGAGGAAGGGGAGGAGAAGAAGAAAAAGAAGAAAGTGAAGAATAAAAAGAAATGAATATGGAGAAGGAGAAAAATGTGTATCCTGCTGGTTGTGTATATAGTATCTTATAGATGTCAATTTAATCCAGTTGATTGATAATGTTTTTCAGGTCATCTATATCCTTTTACTGATTTTCAATTACTGAAAGTGATGTATTGAGGTCTCCACCCATAATGGATTTATTTATTTCTCCTTTCAGTTCTGTTTTTGCTTCATGTATTTTGATACTCAATCGTGTCATGCATATGTGTTTAGGGTTTTTATGTCTTCTTGGGGAACTATTTATTGTTATGTAATTGCTTTCTTAATTTGTTATAACCTTCCTTGTTCTAAAGCATGCTTCATATGACATTAATACAACTACACAAGCTTTCTTTTGATAAAAAAAAATCTTTGTCTTTCTGTTTACTTTTACCTTTTCTGAGTTTCTATATTTAAAGTGGTCAATTTCTTATAGACAACATGTAGTTGATCTTGTTTTTTTTTTTATCCACTCTTATTATCTCAGTGTTTTTTGTTTGTTTGTTTGTTTTGAGGAAGACTGGCCCTGAGCTAACATCAGTGCCCATCTTCCTCCATTTTATGTAGGATACCTGCCACAGCATGGCTTGACAAGCGCTGTGTAGGTCTGCATCTACGATCTGAACCAGGGGACCCTGGGCCACCGAAGCAGAACATGGGAATTTAAGTGCTGTGCCACAAGGCAAGCCCCACTATCTCAGTGTCTCAATTGGTATGTTTAGATAATTGGCATTTAAAGTGATTATTCATATAGCTGGACTAATATATACTATCCTTTAAATTGTTTTCTATTTATTGTATTTGCCTCTTCTGAAATTGTTGATAATTGTGTTTGAGGGTTAAAGTTTGGCATGTCAATTTCTCTTGATGCAAATGGGACACCGCTTATTTGTATTTTTCTGTATTTTATGGTGACATAACTGATGCTTTGCAAGTCCGTCTCTTCTGCTTGCTTTAGAGCTGCATGATGGTTGGGTCCCTGAATTATTCAATATCTGTGTTGCCTAACTGAGTGCTTGTCAATTAGCAAGTTCTTAATAAATATTTTTGAATGAACGATGAATATATGAAGAATAAACGCTGGGAGATAGTGTGTGGAAAGTAACAAAAACATAAAAGGGAGATGAGAATAAACATTAATAATCTTAAAAATAATGTTTTAAAATAAAACCTTATATCCTACACAGTATGATAGTGGCCCACATGCATTACCATTTAATAATAATAAAAAGCTTCACAATTATATATATTTGAGGAATGTACATTTTGCAAATGTTAAGCAAACTGTTCAATAACGCACAGGTTGTAACTTTCAGGGCCAGGACCTACTCTAGGTTTTTTGGCCCGCAAAGATAAAACTGTATTTCCACTAAAGATGTTTTCCCAGATGCCAAAATGTTGCTTGTGGGGCTGTGATTAACCAAACATCTATCATTAGACCCATTATTAACTCATCAGTTTAAGTGCACAGATTTTGTAAAAATGCCACAGTTCCCAAATAATATGCTCCATTTACTAATTCATGTATTTGTTGTCAAGACATCTCTTACCTCCAAGTTTTTAGTTCTTTTCTCGAGATTATCCTTTCCTTCATTTGTCGCTAGAAAGCTGCTTCACCCTGGAGGAGTGACATAATGCCCCCAATATATATTCCTGTACATGAAATTCACACTTCTGATGCCATTTGAAAAAGATATGTATAAATATCTTGCTAGGCAGAAAATATTTGTTCAGATAGCCAAGTGAGTAAGATATTTATTTTTAGAGGGGAAAAACAGCAAGCTGGAAGAAGACATACAGCAGCAATAAAAGCTTCTCCCACGAAAGGCTTCATTCACATCAGCATTGATGTGGTCAGAAACAGAATAAATTGTGTATATAAATAAGTAGACGAAATATGCTAATATATTTACCTGAGAACAGTATACTGCAGCAATGGGCTGACATTTCCCTGTCCATCAGCACCTTTTGACTTTCAGTGGGAAAACATCTGAATGTGTAGCAGTGAGGAACAGAAGAGAGAAGTAGGGGTGCTGGGTTGTTCTAATTTTGGAATCGTATGCATGATAAGAGGGGGAAAATATTGTAGTCAATGCAAAACTTTTAGAGCTAAAAATTCATCCACTTATTATTTGATGTTGCCTTTGGGCTTATTATTTTACTTCTTAGAGCTTCACTATTCTCATCTGTAATACAGAGAAAATAATATTTCAATGTGGTAGTGAGTGTTAAATGAGGTAACACATGGGAAACTATCTAGCACAGAGACTGGCACCTAATAGATGTTCAACTGTGCCAGTGTTTTTCTTCTCAATATTGGGGAAAAATCATCAAAGCAAAGACTCTATGATATTTATGTTCATAAAGCACATATTCTAAGCCTTCTATTCAACTGCATTATCTGTTTGAGTGATGTTGTGGAGGCAGTCTCTAAGATGGCGCCTAGTGATTCCCAACTCCTAGTCTCATGGCCTTGCTTAATCCTTCCCCTTCAGTATGGGCTGTTTCTAGTAACTGTCATCTAATGAATGGAACACAGCAAAAATGATGGGAAGTCACTAAAACTAAAAGTTTTAGGTTATTAAAGATTGCAATTTCCACATTGCTTGTCCTCTCTCACTCTCTAGCTGGTTTGCTGCACGGGAAGCTAGCTGCCATGTTGTGAGCTGCCCTGTCATGAGGCCTTCATGGCAATAGATTGAGGGAGGTCTCTAGTCAACAATCAAGGAGGAAGGGAGAACCTCACCCAATAGTCTGAGAGGACTTGAATCCTTCCAAGAACCAAGTAAGCAAGCTAGGGAAAGGATCCTCCTTGAAATCCAGCTTTGAGATAACTGCAACTCCAGCCAACATCTTGATTGTAGCCTGAGAGACACTGATCCAGATTGGCTCAGATAAGCTGTGCCCAGATCCTGACCCACAGGATCTGTGAGATAATACATACATATTGTTTTAAGCCACTATATTTGAGGGTACTTTGTTACACAGCAATAGAAAACTAACTCGACTCTTCTTAGTGTCATGGACATGTAAGGGAAATTGAAGATACTAATAAATCAACAGATTTATTTGAACATCTATCATGACCCTAATATGTTGCTAGAGCACATTTCTAGGCATGTATGTTCCTAATACGCAGGTTGCTAAAGTATAACAGGCTTAGAAATTGATGGAGCATCGGCACTGCTGCTAGAAGTAAAGTTGAGTGAAATGATAGTACACAAACACAGAGAACTTGCTATTTTGAGGTTTGATAACTGAGTTTAGATTATCCTTACATATTCAGTGTCTTCTTGTTTGAAGCCTTATAAATTACTTTGATTTAATGGTTTTATTGTTGTTGTTTTATTTTATTTAGTGTTTTTTTAATCTCTTTATTGAAAATGATTGACATGTAAAAAGCTGTACATATTTAATGTACACAACTCATTGAGTTTGAGAATAAGTATACACCTATAAAACCATTACTGCTATCAAGGTTATAAATATCCATCACCTCCCAATGTTTTCTCCCGCCCTCTTCTTGATGTGTGTGTGTGTATGTGTCAAGAACATTTAATATAAGATCTACTCTCTCAGCAAATTTGAGTATACAGTATAGTGTTGTTACTTATAGGCACTAAACTATATAGATCTCCAGAACTTATTTTTTCTTTGTTTTTTGGGTTTTTTTGAAACTTGTTGATAGAAAAATTGTGAAAATTGATTCCACACATAATAACAAGTCAAAGAATCAAAACAACTTTTGAAAAACAGTAGATTCTCATTCATCCCACACAAGCAAATCACTTTGATTGTGTGTGTGTGAATGCATATGTGTCTGTGTGAGTGTGTATGTGTGTTTACTTATGGTGGCAATCATTATAGCTCTTAATAACAAGTTTATGTTTCTATTTCTTGATTCTTTTTTATTTTTAAAGATTAGCACCTGAGCTAACATCTGTAGCCATCTTATTTTTTTTCTTCTTCTTCTTCTCCCTGAAGCTCCCCAGTACATAGTTCTATATTCTAGCTGTAGTTCCTTCTGGCTGTGCTATGTGGGATGCCATCTCAGCATGGCTTGATGAGTGGTGCTATGCACGCATCCAGAATCCGAACTGGCAAGATCCTGGGCCACCAAAGCAGAGCATGTGAACTTTACTTGGCCACGGGGCCAGCTCCATATTTCTTGATTGTTAACATTTGAAAATATTATTGACTCTTGGATTTAAAAGATAAATATCATGATATAAGATTATTACAATATATTATTTTATAATATGATTGTATAATTTACTAATCACTGTATTATTATTTTAATTGTTTTGTTGATCACCCTTGTCACTTTTAAAAATTTATGTTAACTCACTATTAACGTGGAAGAGGACTACAGATGTATCTTATAAAACATAAGAGCAGGATGGGAAAATTCACAGAGAACTAAAGAATTCCCCAAACAAACAGAGAAAAAAGGTGCCCTAGCAGATATCTTTTATTTTCTAACATAAAATACCCATTCGAAAGAAATAGTTTCGTATCATTCATATGGTTATTTTCTTGCTTTTCCATATTGTTTTTCCACTTATTTGTCCATTAAACAGTGTAATCTAGCTTTACATGTTTGTTAACTTTATATAAATACTGTATGTGATTTTTATGCCTTGCTTTATTATATTGTTAAGATCCATCCATGTTGTTGCAAGTAGATTTGGTTATTCGTTTTTTTTGCTTCATAATTTTCTTTGTATATATGCAATATACTTTATTCATTCTGTACTTAAAGGATATGTAGATGAGTTGTTTTAAGCTCTGGACACTATGCCCTTCTGAACATTTTTGTGAATAGGCCTTGGTGACCAGACTGAAGTTTCTTTAGGATATTATCTAGCAATTGGATTGTTAGATTATAGAGCATAGATATATTCAATTATATTATACAATATCAAATTATAGTGCATAATGGTTGAATCAATTTACCCTACCCACAAAAGTGCATGAGAATTTCTATTGCCATACATCTTCCTCAATCAATGGTGTCATCAGAATTTACTTTATTTTCAAAAGTGTTTTTTGCAAATTTTTATGTAGTGATATACATACAGTGTAATTTTAATTTTCATTTCTCTAATTTAATGTGGCTGAGCACTTTTTTATATGGTTATTGTCTACATTATGGACATCATAAAGGGAATTTTCTCTTTACCAAATATCTATTGATGCCCTTTTAGATATTTTGTCCATGTAGATATCTCTCACTATATATATTTTCTTGCATATATTATATTCACAATCTTTTTGGTTGTTTATAAGTCAAATTATTACCTTTAATGTAGTCTAATCAGTCTTTTCCTTTAGTTAGAGGTAAATCTTGCTTAAGATATCCTTCTAGTAGTCTAAGATCATACAGATATGCTCCTTCATTGTTTTCTAAAATATAAATGCTCATTTCATAGTTGCCTATAATCCGCCCTAGGTTGGTTTTTAAGCATTGTAAGGAGAAGGGGTTAAACTTCATTTTATCAAAAAATAGAGAGACTTTATTTCTCCAGTACCAATTATTTTAAAGAAAAAAAACCTGTTTCAGCTACTGCTCTACACTGCCACTTCAGCATCTTTGAAGCATTTATGTGCATTTGTCTATTTAAGACTCTTCGGCCTGTTCCATTCATTAATTTATTTATTCCCATGACAATATTACTCTCTCTCAGTTGCTATGGCTTTATTGTGGATGTTAATATTTGGCAGATTAATTCTTCCATTTTGTTCTTTTTCAAGAATGTTATGTTTATTTTAGTTCTTTGTATTTGCATGCAAATTATAGAATCTGCTTTACAAAGATGCACATCCATGTAAATAAAAAACTCTTTATTTCTTTTTGTCAAAACTTCATTGAGTCAATAAATCATGCAGCGATAATTGACTTCTATTGAATAATGGTTTATGCAATATACCAACAATGTACATCTCTCACTTATTTAGGTTATGTTTAAAATCTGATATTCAATATCGCTCATGTTCCTCTCAGTATATATTGCTGTTTTTAATGAAAGATAGTACTGGTTACTTGACATTTTTAAGCTATTATGTAAACGTATAAAACATTTTATTACCTAACTTACAACGGTTGGTGTATAGCACTAAAAGTAATAATAATAAAAATAATAAAATTAAGTTTTAACTTTGATTTTATTCATCAAACCTGCTAAACTCTAATTAATTTTAAGATTATAACTGTTATTCCTTTGGACTTACCGCATACTCTAAATCACTTTACCTGCAAATAAAGAGAGTTTTTTTTTTCCCCCAACATTTACTTTCCGTTCTTTTTGTCACTTTTATATGTTTTTTTCCTTTGGAATACATATATTCTTTGGAAGTTCCATTTATGCCTATATGGGATCTTTTATACACACACACACAGAATATATGTATTCTTTAATTATTTTAAACTTGCTATTTTTATTTAACTATTTTCCATTTTCTTCATTTCTATTCTGCAAATCCCATACAATATTTATAAGTCTATGTTCTCTTTATAAAACTTTACTTTTGTCTTCCTTTTTCCTGATAATTTTTTCTTCTGCTATCTTATGTTCTTTTTTCCTCACTGTGCAATTCCTCCTTTTGTTGTCATTCTTTCTCTTTATTCCTTCACTCATTCATTATGATCTTTCTAGAGACCATGGCTTCAGTGAGTATGTTATGTTTACAGAAATTTTTCTTAGTGAGCATTCATTTTTGGTTAATTTTGCTATGCGTTTGTATCTTTTCATATAATACCTTTATACTGATACTTTCCAAAATTTTTTCAAATGACTTTTCTTTTATTCTGTAATTAGCTATCTAAAGCCAGTTTCAGAGTTGTGGGAGGTCTGACAGCCCATATACCTTTCACAACCCTAAAGATCTCTCTCTGCTGTGTATGAAACAGACTGCTTCTTGCTGACATAGCTCCTCTGAGATTGCTCAGTAACCTCATATCATCTCATACTATGTCCTGGAGATTTTCTGTCACCAGTCCTGTACTCAGGAGTCCATTCACTGGCCACTGCCAATAAGAGGTAGAGCCAATACACTTGAAGGAAATCTCCCACCCTCAGGGAGTGTATTTTAGCTGAAACTTTCTGGTAATGGCTTCTCGTTGGTAGGTCCTCTAGACACTCTCGACATGGCCCTTCTATCTCTCCTCTTCCCGTAATCTGCATTTTGTGGCTTCTGCTTGATTTCTATATGGTTAATTCCTGCTGTAGATCCTGTTACTTTAGGCGTGAGCTATAGATGTTGTGTTTCAGTGTGAGCTCTATCATTAGGACTATAATGATGGGCTCTAAAATCTCTAACCACTGATTCTCCTTAGCTTTTCCTTTTACTCCTCCCTTGTGGCTTCTGCCAATCCAAGCTTTTACAGGATTCTGCAACTTTCTGCTGGAAATAAGATGGATGATATTTTCAATTTTATCCGTATCTCTGTCTCTCTTCTCTCACTCTCATCTACTTACCTATCTATTTATTATACTTGTTTTTCTTCTTTTGGTCAAGTTTCCAGGAAGAGAAAGAAAAAAAGAAAGACTATGTTTCTGCCATGTTTATACCACTGGTTGTGATTTTAATAACAAAAACAAAAAACACCACAATTTTTATTTATCCTTTTACTGACGTGTTCACATTCCTATGTCATTTTTGTAGCACAATGCTTTTCAAGTAATTTAAAAAATTACATTGTGGATTCTCACAAATGGCTTTATATTGCTTTGCAAAATCTTTCCAATATTAGCAGTATTCAGAGTAATTTCACAAACTATTTCATTTACCTCATCTTTTGTTTTTTCTCTTTATTCCTTTTTACTTTTGTTAAGATTCTACCCAAATTTCTTACTTTCTTTATCATGCCTGTCACCTGCTCCTTATTACCTGCTTCCTGCAGCTTGGATATATTTCTCTAGAGGATGAATAGGTGATGGGAAGCCTGAATCACTGCAATAATTATATCAGAAAATTTGTATTTTGCCAGCTTGTTCCTCTTATCAGTTGATGCTTTATGAGTCAGGCAATGTCAGTCATTAAGGACCATGCAGTTACTTGTTCATTCTGCCTTCATTTATTTAATTAATGACAATATCCAGAAGAATGTATTGACATATCCAAATGTATTCAACAAGCAGATTAAACATGAAGATTCAAATTGTGATTTATTTATTTTTTTAACATCCTTGATATGCTAAACTGGTAGCTGACTAAGGTGGTTTCACTCACTCACAGACAATTTTAGAAAAGGATATCTGCACCGTTGATGGATTTTCTTTCTTTAAAAGACACTGAACTAAATAACTTTTACTAACACAAATTTAATCTTGAGTCCGGAGTTCTAAAAACCATAGGCCTGTTTTTTCTTTTTCTTTTCCGGAGTCTGTTTAATCCAATCCTTCAGAGGCATCATCTGTGCTTTTCCAGTCTCCTGCGCTCCTTCACACTCTCCATATTCATCTCTTTGGCTTTTAAAGCCCTTAATATTTTGCCCCCTCCATATGTATCCCACTTTTTCCAACAATGCTTCCTCAAGTAGCTGGCTGGGTCAACTCCCATAAGACTGCACGAGAATGGAATCCTCTTTTCTCCCTTAATTACATTGTAATTTTTGTTCATCTTTCAATTTTCGCCTGTATATCAAGGCACAATTCAAATCCACAGAACTTTCTTAGTTTAAAAAGCTCCATCTATTCTCGCTTCCAAGAATATTGGTCACCTCCCTCCTTCTACACTATCCAACACTGCATGATTGCTTCCTAGTCTGAACATCTAATGTACTTATATTCCTTATCATGCTGTCAATGCTTGCTTATATTCTCAGGACAGTTCAGGAAATATTTTCTTCTATTATTTTGTAGATGTTGATCACAGAGTTAAGATATGAAGATGATCAAATCACAGCTTCCCAAAGGAATTCTCATTTTAGGTGTGGAGAAAACCACCTTTAATTATTATGGATTCATTTGGTTATAAGAAATCCACTAAAACTGGCTTAGATGGAAATGGGAATTTAATGAGTCACTTAATTGAAACTTCTAGGGACCTGTCCAGGGTCTCAAATGATAACATCAACATCAGAAATTTTGTTTTATCAAAACTAATGTCAGGGTGCTTAAGTATAATAACCAGTATTTATTGTTAGCTTCCCAGGTGATTCTGGCAGACGTGGTCCAAAGTTCATACAAGTCTTCAGACCAACCTTTGGCAATTGCTGAACTAGAAAATGATCCCTAAGACCTCTCTCCATTCTTACACTTATGAGTCTATCTAGGTAGATCATTTTATCATTGCAATTAGATTGAAACTTCTTAGTAATTGTGTTTTATACTTCTATATCCTAAACAGTTCACAACATTGAGCACAAAAATAACAGTTTAGTAAATATTTGCTGTATTTGCTAACATTCTTATAAGCTGTTATTAGGAAAAATAAGAGAGTAAACTGATATGTAGAAATGTCGATATAGACTATTATAAGTCCTGGCCAGGTGGCGCAGCGGTTAAGTTCACACATTCCACTTTAGTGGCCTGGGTTCACTGGTTCGGATCCCGAGTACAGACATGGAACTGCGTGGCAAGCCATGCTGTGGTAGGCATCCCACGTATGCAGTGGACAGGATGGGCATGGATGTTAGCTCAGGGCCAATCTTCCTCAGAAAATAGAAGAAGATTGGCAGATATTAGCTCAGAGCTAATCTTCTACGGGGAAAAAAAAAGAAATGTCAATATAGGAAGCAATTCCTATTTGTTCATTTGTGTGGGCCATTTTTTAGGTTGGTGGGAGAACACTCACTTCTTGAGGAACATTTAGTGGTAATGTTGAACTCGGTAACGGGTATATTATTATCTAAGAGAAAAGATCTGGTCTATAAACGGTCAGAACACTCCTCATTTTTTACATCTGTCAGTTAGTTTCATAGGTCCTCACGTTTAAGTTAATTTCTTTCAATCATCTGAAGTTCTGAATAGATGTGATTTCCACACTGATAACTACATATAGCCTCCATCAGCACTTAAAAATGTATCAGCCTCATGTTAGTAGACATTTGCATTTTTTTCTTTTTCTCCAGTTTTCCAAAATACTTTCTAAGTGCGAGGCTGAACACATTGGGCTTATGAGAAGGAAGATGGTGACCTGGAAGATTCCTTTCTCTTGTAACTCCATAGAATTGGGTAGCATTCCAAGAATCTAATTATCATTTGGGTATTTTGAAATGGTTTACTACTATTTTTTTGAGTGTACAACTACAACATAATAGGAAGTAAACGAGAATATACTGAGGTCATCTCATGTGTCAAGCCCTCATCATAAATAATTGCATTTAATATAAGAAATCTGAGTTCTAGTATCCTTAGATACATTTTATCCAAAGTCCAACTCTTCATGGTCCAAATCAAAGTCATTTCACAAGTGATTATTGTTTACAAATTGTAATTTTTCTCTTTGTTTACTATAATAGTAAAAACAAAGATTGATGTAGAAATTAATAATGAAAGAAATCACTATCCGCCATTATCTTATGTTCCTAGGTAACTATTATTACATTTTGTTGTATATACTCCATGCATAAGATGTTTACACAATTAACACTATATTGTATGTGTGATTTTCTATCCTTCTTCTTATAGTTAGCATTATATCAACATCATTATTCTATGAAAAATGATCTCATTATTATGTATGACATTAATCTACTAATCTGCCCTAACTCTTTGTGAAGAACTGGAATCAAGTCCAAATTCAAAATATATAACATGTTGCATATCTTCATAACATGCACTTGAGGAGAAAGATCCAAAAATTTCCTCTTCAGGTTAATTCTACTTTATGTAGATGAATCTACTGTCAAACCAATCTATCCATCTGAATGAGAGTACAAATCCTAGTACGAAGCCATAGATTAGATACCAGAGAAGAGAATGAATATTTACAGCAATAAATGGGAAACAGATCCTAATACATTTTTCTAACCAGATTTTGTGACGCTTTGTAATTTAAGAAAATATTGAATTTAAAAGTCGGATGTCTGGTTTATTTGATACCTCATATTTTCTTTTAAATGATGATGATTATGATTTTACAAGTATGTAATGATATACATTTGTTATAAGAAAAGGAAAATGAGAGCTTTGAAATAACTTTGGTATTGGAAGTGATTAAATTGATCTATATTCTGTGCAATTGTCTGAAAACACTGCAGCATATTTTTCACTTGTTTCTATTAACATATGCACATTCTTTGATGCTCACTGGATTATTTTATTCTTTCTGGATTTGGAAAACTTAAAAATAATTTACTATATGAAAAATAAATGTTAACAAACACTTAGCTAAGAATTCCAATCCATTACCTACCACACTGGGCTGAGCAGGAGATTACCCATTTTACCCTTGGGATCTAACATAAATCCACATTGAAGTGCCCATAATTTGCACCCCTGCCTTCCCTGAAAAGAAGTCCTCAGCAGCCATTTGGCCTTCTGAGGCAAGTTCTATCAGGACCAGTCTGTGTCATTGGGTCTCATTGGGTCTCAACTTGTAAATTGTCATGTCTCCAGAATGCAGATTCTTGGCTTTCCATCCTGGTCTATGAGCTGTGCTCTGGCCCATCTGCATTTGTTGTCATTCTGACCCTCCCTGGAGGTTTGCACAATGTACCTAGAGTTCCCTATTTCTGAACGTCTTGTCTTTTCTTGTGTCAGTAGAGGCTTTTCTGTCAATATTCATTCCTCTGGGATTTCATGCTGGCACCAGCTACCACACCCACTTCATGAAAGATTTGGAGAGAATATTACAAACCCCCCCCCATGTGAATCAATAGATAGAATCAATGAAAGCAATATTTCTTTTTTCCATTCATTTTGGCTAGCAGTTCGTGAGGCAACTTTTCTTCTGCAATTACATGTAAGGTCACCTGAAATTACATAGCAGCAACTCAACGTGTTGCACAGATTATAGTGTCGTGACTTGCCAAGTATAATCCTCCCAAGGTACAATACGCCAGATAAAATGTATCTACTAATCCCTTTCCTGATTAATTATAACTTTCAGTTCGGTCCCTGAGGAACTTTGATTCTGTTCTATGGAACTCTCCTCGTATGGCTCATAATGAATACCCCTTACGCTTCCTCAAGGTGGCCTCTTAAAGACTCACCATTACAACCTCCATGACAAGGTGACAGGGTGCAGAAGGGAGGTCACTCTGGATTCACCTGAATGCACAGCAGAGTCTGACAGACTGACTCTTCCTCGACATCTTCCTCTACCCAGTCTAGCCCAGGGGAGGCACAAAGGAGACATCACATGTCATCTCTCCCAGTCACATTTGTAAAAATGAAAATAGCCAATAACATTCTCTGGACACTTGAGAGTAAGTTTCCAGAAGGTGCCTCATCTCTGAGATTAGAGTTCTTATTTTCTTGCAGATACTATGGTCCTTGCAAACATAGCATCTCTGTCCTTGAAACATTTCAACCACCTGCCGGCTTTGCTTCAGGCCCCACCATACAGGGTTGGGATGACTCTTTCTATGTAGTGCTTCTCACTTTGGGGGCTTGGAGCTTGAAAGTGGACGTTGATATTCTGAAAGAAAGTAACCATTCAAAACGTCCCAGGGCATTTTTAGGTTTTCAGGCATGATGTCAACCTTGATATCTTGGCCCTTTTCCAAACTGAGTAATTGTATTCTGCCAAGTCCAAGATCCCCATACATTTTTATTGAGAATTTATTCTTCCTTTTCCTCTTAAAACCTGCTCAAGAGTTTATTCATGTCAGCAAGGCAGACAGGACATGGTGCTCCAAGGCATCTCTACCTGTGATTGGTGAGGCAGTTAACATTCTGAGAAGATAGTGCTTTTGTGGGCAATTGTAGCGGGTCTTTGAAGGAAGAGCTATTCTACAAAGTTTATTTAGGTATATTTGGGTATTGATATCTGATGTTCATAACACTGAGAATAAAAGAATTGAGGACAAAATAAGAGCATCTTTAACAGGAAGAAAAGAATGATTACTTATATGTAACACAGACTAACACCAGAATGGCCAGCCCTAATATGGCAGCACAGCAGAAATGCAAATCATATCTTCCTGCCAAATGCTTTTCACAGGTTACTTTTCACAGGTTAAATGAATTGATTTACTTATGTGTTTCTGTCATAGTCTCAATCAGGTCTCACATAGATAAAGCTTTAGTAGGTTGTGTAATAAAATACTCTTTATTTATACTAACATTTGTTTCAGGAGGGTGAATGGCCTATAGATTGGCTGGATTAGCTTTCTCTTCCTTCTTCTTTTACTTCCGCTATCAATTCCTTCTTCATAATGATCAAGTTCATAATAATAATGATAGTAACACTAATAATACCTTCAATTTAGCAGTTATTATATTCTAACACTGGGCTAGAGGTATTGAATACACTCTCTCATTTTTCCACGCAGAAACCTTCTTCAATAATCACTGTTATTCCGATTATATAGATAGAGAAACTGAGGCTTCAAAGGGTAAGAAACTTGCTCAAATTTACACTCTCGGTAATAGATCAAGATTTCTGAAGACATCTGTTTGAGTCAAAAACCTCTGCTTGTACCTACTTTGCTTTTTGCTTCTCTTCCATAGCTAGAGGTATGGTTAGATCTGAGCATAATTAAACAAACAGACAGACAAACAAAAAGAGTCAAAACGATGCACTGTCTGTTCATGCTGGCCTGTAGAGTTTACTTAGAATGCTTGGTTGGAACTACTAGAGTGTTTTTTTGAAAAGTTTTTTCAAGTGTAAAATCTGTTGTCTTTATGTTGTTATTTATAAAATGCGAAGGCTCTATTGTCTGACTATTTTGATAAATTCTCAATACTCTTACACTATAAATTAGTTTCCTAATAATGATTTGGGACCATGAATTGTGGTAAAGACTCATAGTTGCAATCTGTACCTAGCTTGAAAGAAATAGGGTGGAAGTTCATGCAGATGGTCGCCTTATGAAGGTTATTTAACCCAGTTCCACATTCTTGGGGCAGAGAGTAATAGGGCAGCCACCACTCAATGCATTTTCCATTCTTCTGGCCTTTGCAATAAATTAATAAAATGGGCCTTTGATTATCCAGTGAGAATTCCTTAATTCATTATCTTTATGTAATGGTAGAAGCTGACACAAAATGTAATTTAAAAGGTAGCACAAATGAGACAAACTCAGCTGCTTAAGTTTCCAAGGGGGGCAACTGTCCAGTTTTGAAATGTTTAGTAAGCTACACCACATAAATGTATGGCTAATGGAATGACTATAGCCTTTGCAGACAGAAGGTCACAACAAATACCAATAAAGAACAGAGTCAAAATGACCACGGAGGAAATCTGGCTTCCTGACAGGACCCTATCCATTACACCGTACCTACTTTCTCAGAAGGATTTGATGCTTTTCAAAGAGAGTTTCTCAACGTCACCAGTGATGTCTGTGATATCACTGTTACCAAGCAAAGGGTAGGTCATCCTAACATGTCTTCTGTGTATCAGGCTCTGAGTTCATGACACACTCAATTTTATTTTCCTGATAACCATAAAAATTTGTAACTATTGTTGTCATTAACAGATGAGAAACCTGAGGTTCTAAGAGATTAAAAAATTGTCCCAAGAAACAGCTGGCACCCTTTCTGTAAAATTGTCTTATCTCTATTTAACCACAAAGTAGCATCAACAAATCGATGTTATTTTACTTTACAATGTGAGGAAGCAAAGTTGGTGAAGTATTTCACATGCACGTCACCTCACTCAATCTTTGTAGCATGTTGGTGAGGTAAATATCATTATCACAACTTTATGGATGCAGAACATAAGGTGCCGAAAGATTAAATTGCTTTAAAAAATCACCTAGTTTGTAGGTGTCAGCAGCAGATTTGAACCAAGATTTGCTGCCTGTCTGCAAAGCTTGTGTTCACTCTACTAACTTCTCAAGGAAAGTCACTTTATAAATGATTTTCATTGTCTTCACTAATATCCTTTATTGTTTCCAATGAATAATGTTCCACTAAACGTATTGATAATCCATAATGGCAGAATTTCTCTGACAGTGAGATCCAGTTAATTTCCTACTAAATTATTGCTTTAGAAGATACTCTAAAGAAGAGAGCTCAGAGCAATTGGGCTCACTGACTTCCACAATTTCAATTAAGAATGAAATTTAATTGTTCATCAAGTCAGGAAGTATTCCAGGTGGAATAATTTCCTAATATCTCAATTCAATATATATTTTGTTTCAAAAATTTCTCAACTCTTCAAGGATTTTCAGTTACTGCTCTGGATAAAGGGAATAAGATGATTTCCCTCCTATTTTCCAAACCTTATTTAAGTAGTGTTTATTGTGTAAGATTCTACATATCTCCTAAGGCTGAGGTAGAAAATACAGCACAGTTGAAATTCTGCAAATAAAAGAGCTGTGCTGACATATATTCTTTCAGATCTGGAAAATCACAGGGAAGGAAGATGTCACCACATCACTTTTACATTTTCCCCCCTTATTTGGAAGTCTGCCTTTGCCTGTGGCAGATTCCCCAAATATTTACTAAGCAGCTTCTCTGTGTCAGACACTGTGATGTACGATGGGAAACAAATGAATAAGATGCTGTCCTGTCCTAAAGCCTTCCACACCCTTATCCCAGGTAAGAAGTAATGCATATGCATGTACATGGGGGTCTTCCAAGGCTCTGCCTGAGGATGGGATGGGAGACAGGTGGAGTGAAGTTCCTCTTCAAGGAAACTTAGCTGACTGGAGAGTTTCAGCAAAGGTGAGCTCTGCTCATGAGGAGCTTGAAAATGGGCATCTCATCTGAATCTAAGAAGGAAGAAACAGAAATATAAACAATTTCAATGCTGAAAAAGCCTTGAGAGGTCACCTGTCCAGTAAACTCCAAACATAGCTGATAATCTGAACCATGGTTAGAGTCTTCTTTTCAGAATGCATCTTCCTGAGTTCCACCCTAAACCTTCCTGAATTGGGGTCAAGAATATTTACGGATCAGTTATAGTTCTCAGTTCCAAGTCATGGAAAGTGACTTAGGCTGAGTTTAGCAAAAATGAATGTATTGAAAGGAAAATGGGAAGCTCTTAGATTCCCCAAGAATGCTGAAGAACCAAGCTTGGGAAGCATGCAGTGACATAGAGCAGAAAGGTCACAAGGGCCACAGGGAATTTCCTCACAGCTAGCCTGGTAAGCACTGCTCCTGTGCCTCCAATGGTGCTGCAGCTACTGCTGCCCTCAAACAGGGCAGACACAGCTGCTGCAGGCACTGAAGACCTCATGAATTCTCCCTTCCCTGCTTCTTTGTGCCTCTAACTCCAGATTCAAGATCCAGGTGGTTGCATCTGGTTGGTGGCTGAGATGAGGTCATGTGCCCATGCCTTACTGACTGGGAAGCCTTGAAAAAATGATTATGTGTAGGCTCCTGCAACAGAATTGTATAGTAAACTTAGGTTGAGAAACAAGCATAGCAAGCTATCTCAGATTATAAGTCTGAATGTAGGATTCAGGTTTGATGCAGCAATTGTCTTTATTTTATTATTCTGTCACCCTCAACTTTTTAGCTTGTCACCTCTTTGTCATAATAAGGCTACTATGCTCTAGGCAATATCTTCCATCACCAATACCAATTTTGAGGCAAGAAGAAAAAATGGCAATAGACGTTCTCCTCACAAGACTCCACTTTTTCTGAGATCAACATATTTCCTAGAACTTTCTCCTGCCCCCCAATCCGAAGACCTCATACCTCATTGTCCAGAGCTGATTTACGTGTCATTTCCCAAGTCAATTACTGGACACAGGTAATGGAATTATCAATGATAGCAAGAGGTCTGTAATGTTTCTTTCAGGGATTTGTGTAGGGACCCACTTTCCCTAAAACACAGGGTGCCACTATCTGAGGAAAACCCCATATGAATTAGTTGATACAAAGGCAAGAGGATGCCACACTGGTAAGCAATGAATGGCTTCTGCCAGAGTCAGGCCTTGCTTGAACATAGGAAAGACACTCACAAGCTGAACAGCCAAATAAACACCCAATGAGTGGCATTCTACAGTTTTTAAAGTCCCCCAGGGTGATTCTTTTACAGCCAGAATTTCCCTAATGTTTGGCATACTGCCTTAGTAAGCACAAACATATGTAAACCATTCTCCTTTTCCAAGAGGGAAAATATGTTCAAGGATCAGACATATTCCAAGGACACACTTGCAGCAAGACATGCACAAATATTCAATTCTTTGCTTTGGGGACATGCATAGTTTTCAAGTCAAGATAATAACACCTTCTTAGTGTCATGATAAATAATTTACATGCATTATTTCCAATTTTCATAACCACTCTACTTGGACATACCTACATTAAAAAACTGTGGAAGAGGCATTCAATTGGCTTGTCCAAGACTACATATTTAAGTAGTGGTTGCACTAGGTCTTGAACATATTTCTTTAGGACTGCAAAGTCTATTTCTACTGCATAACATCAGTAATTTTAAAAAGCATCTGTTTCCTGAACAGAGTAACATTCTTCATGTCTCGTAGGATATATAATTAATGAGCTGATTTCAAAGAGCACTTTGTGTGTGTGTGTGTGTGTGTGTGTGTGTGTCTGTATGTTTTTAGCATTGCTGACATAACCTCTCAAATTATGCTCAACTCCAGAGTGGAAGTTTTTTGTGGATTCTTGAGTCCTTGTCCCCATGGGTGTAAGGAGGTTGTTTTCTTGTAGATCTGTTACTGACAACCTGTCCAGTAAACTATGCTTGAGGCCTTCAGACTCAGTCATATTTAACATATATATATATATATATATATGTATATATATTTTAAATAGTACTGATCACTACAATTTACAAAGATAATGAACAGTCTTATCTTTAAGAAGAATAGTATAAAGGAGAGGTGGAGATGGATAGGAAATGGGCTGTGATATGCATGTAAAAAATAAACTATTGAATTGCCTTTGAAGGAAAAGCAATAGACCACCCCTTTACAAAATTATAAAGGAGGCAGTTTCCTCCTTTATAATTATATGTTTTACAAGCTCCACTTTTCTGGCATCGTTCTCTTGCCCCCATCAATTGATTTTGGGTTATTTTCTTTTTACCTCCTCCATCAAAGGCAAAGAATGAGGTTCTAACACATTGGTAGCACTTCCCTTTCTGTGTTTGCAGGAGTGTCATGCTTTGACACTATCATCATCACCACAACTCTGTGAGCAGGTCTGAAATCAAGGGGGAGTGTGTCTTGTGATCCAGAAAATTCAGTGACTGGCTTTCATAGAATATCTACCATCTAGGCTTGATGCCTGTCGAAGAAAGACAAGGTGCAAAGCTATCAAAGAAGTCAGTCAAAAGAATTACCCGAGCCGCTCGTTTAAGTCCCAATGAAGAGTCACTGACGCTGTGTTAATAATGGAGGAGGCATCTGACTTTCTACCTGGTCTACAGGTGATTCTAAATCCAGCTCCGTTTACATACCTCTGACAGAGAGCAGTCCTCACAGAGCAAATCACGAGTGATTTTTATTTTGCATTTTGAGGGCTATATGACAAAAGAGAAATATTATGCCATAGGAACTAAGGAAAGAGGGTTATAATATTTTCACTAAGGGATTTTAAAAATTATGTAGCATACTGTCATATTTATTCTTCAAGAAAAGTGCATAGGAGCCAAATAACATCCCAGTGGAACACTTGTTGCCCTTAAAAATAATGATGGAATAAGTATTCCTTGTGCATATCTCCTTTGTATACACAAAAGAATTTCTCATAGGAGTGGAATTCATAGGTCTAGGATCTGTTTATGTTCAGCTACGTTAGATATTGTGAAAATGATTGTCCAAAGTGTCAAAAACAGTTAAAATCTCAACAGTGGGGTATGTGAGTTTTCATTGTTCTGCAACTTTACCAACACGTGATATAGTCAGATCTAATTTTGTCATTATGAAAAGTGTCAAATGGTATCTCACTATGGTTTTGCTTTACATTTCCCTGATTGTTGCTGATGTACATGATTTTTCATTGGTTATGGTCATTTAGAATTCCTCTTTGTGAACAAATTATTTATATTCTTTTGTCTCTATATTTTTCTTATTGACTTATAGGATTTTAATATATTTAATACTACTTTGTTTTATTACATACATTATTTTTAATATATTCATTACTTAACATTATAAAACATCATTTATTTTTATTATATATATCTTTTTCCAGTCTGTGGCTTGTCTTTGGATGTTTTATGCTGTTATTTGTAGCAAAGAAGTTTTAAAGTCGAATGTCATCACGTTCTTGAATCCTTTCCTTTCAGAAGTGTGCTTTTCCTGTCTTGCTTAATTCATACTTTATTATGTCCACAATATATATATTTAATGTTTTACATTTTCTTCAAAGTTTAATACTTATTATTTCATATGTAGATAATAAATCTACCTGGAATTGATGTTTATTGTAATGTGGGGTAGAAGTCTTAATTCACGTTTTTATATATCTATAACCAATTTTGCAAACATCACTTAATGAATAGTTATTTCTTTCTATAACTATTTGTTCTACACCGGCATCTCAGTAATATATCAAATTCCCATATGTTGGTGAGTATGATTCTGAGCTCTGTATCCTGATACTGTACTGTAACTTCTTCCCAGCCCCTGCTGAAAATAGCTTATTGTCTTAATAACTACAGCTTCTAAAGAAGTCCTAGTATCTCATTGAAGAAGACTTTGCTCCCTTTCTTTCCTTCCCAAAATGTATTGGTAATTCTTGACCCTTGATCATTTATGTGAGTTTTAGGATCACAATCAAGCTCTGTGATTAAATCCTGTTGAGATTTGGACTGAAATTGCCATGAACATTACTTGGAAGAAGAGTATTCTTTATAATCTTGTTTCTTCTAATGCATTGTTATGGCACATTACACATTTATTTAGACCTTTTTTAATGACTGAATAAAGTAGGATAATATTCTTCATAATGACTAATGTTTTGTTAATTTTAATCCTAGGTGTTCTGCAGAAAGAATGACAGGAAAATTTAGATTAATTTTTTTAAAATCTAAAAACATAAACTTTTGTGACTTCTAGAGTACCAAGCCAGATGGAGTGATGCAGCATTGGGCATAAAGTGCATGGGTCTCAGGTGAATCGAGGTGCATGGAGACCCAGCCTGCAGGTGGTTTTGCATGATCAGCGAGGTGTTTTGGTTTACCGAACTTTCAAAACTGTTATTGAAGGTGTATAGAAATGCTATTAGTTTATAGATTGATTTCATATAAAACAAGTATTATTATTTTTAATAGCTTTTAGTTTTATGTGTAGAAAATCATAAACTATTGACAAAAATTTTATTTAATTCTAATTGTTGCATGCTTGTGTGCACATGTCTTGGTGACTCGGCTTGCATCTCCAGTACAACTCTGACTAGAGGCAGGAAATGTGAACATCTTTTCCTTGGTACTGACATTCCAGGGAATGCTTTTAAAATCCACAGTAAAATGTGATCTTTGCTGAGACTTCTTGTAAGCATTTTTTATTAGATTAAGAAAGATGCTTACCAGTCACAGTTTCCTAAGATGTTATCAAAAATCATAAGTGTATGAAAGATATTTTGTCATCTATGGCTATAAATCTTTCTGAGTCTCCATTTTTTTTGAGTCAATATTAAAAAATTATAAATTGCCAGAATGTTTTAAAATTTTGCCTAATTTTAAATTGCTGTATGAATATAATTAGAATATTGTATTATTCTTCTCTAATTTTCTAATTATTATCTAATTTTCTGTGGGTTTTTTTAATCCTAATAGTGAATATTTTTACTTTTTTCTTCAGCAATATTGGTAAAAGTTTTTCTATTTTAGTAGTGTTTAAAATTTTAAGCTTTTTTTTAAATCATTGTTTCTTAGGTTTCTACTGAATTAATTTCTCTTAGTTATTTAATTGAGTAAATTTATTTATGTTTATTTTACTCTTTTTATAACATCCTGAGATAAAACTTTAAGTCAGTAATTTTTAATGTTTTTTATTTTTATTGTATACTTTCAAAGATAAATTTTCCCAAAGTACCTCTTCATAAGTACTTTATAATTTTGAGATAAAATATCTTCATTGTTGTTCAGTTCCAATATATTAGATATTTGTGTTATGCTCTTTAAATATTTATTTTAATCAAATTGATACAACTATGAAGTTGTTAAAATCAAATGTTTCTACTAGGCTTTTAATAAGAAATCAGAACATTCTACTCTAATTTTTTTCCTGAGACATACAGGCAATAATTTAATTCTTTTGGTAGTTATCTCCATATTTCTAAGTAAAAAGCTTTTATAACCATTTATTGCCCCTTAGATTTTTAAAATTATCTGTTGACTTCTATTTAGATCATGAGGATCTAGCTCCTCAGACTTATATCCCCTCCATCACATACACCAACTTCTTGTCCCCGGAATATCTCTGTTTACTTTTATCACAGTTTTTGGTTAAATAATCTCACTTACAACTGAGGAAGAAAACATAATATCAACGCATTCCTTGTGTAATCTTAATGGCCTGAAATCAGTAACTTTACTTTCATGTACTTAATTTAATTTTATGAGCTCATCACTGATTTACTCCTAAAGCCCAAAGCTTTCTCAGATTACTCTTGACCACGTTAGGAAATCTTATTGGTATCCCTGTTACTCGTGTATATAGAACTATTCTAATCTCAACTATTTGCTCTTTAGTCCTGTGACACAGCTGTGTTCTTAGTATGTCCTTTTTACACATCACGTGAAAACTTTCTTCACTTTTTTCCTGAGTTGGGAAGTCCATATCTATATTCTGTATCTTTTTATTTTTTGCACACCCTATTTTTATGAAACCCACCTCAGGTTGCATTCTGAAAAGTATGCATGGAACATAAATGTTTGAAATCTTGTAGGCTCAAAATGTCTCCACACTTTACTGACAGTTTTGTTTGGTGTTGAAGAATACGTCTGTTTTCCTCAAATATCTGAATGATTGCTCTGCTTTCTACTAGCTTCCAGTGCTGTTGAGAGAGCCATTTCCACTCCGATACCCTTGTTTTTTAATAGTTTAAGGTTTCTTTCTATAAGTTTTTAGCATTTTATTGCTAACTGTCTGAAATTTGTCTATGACGAATTTTGATGTGGGATTTTTACATCTATTGTGATGGAAAGTCAGTGAACTTTTGCAGTCTCAAAACTCATGTCCCTCCATTCTGGATGATTTGTTAATTTCTTCCTACCACATGATCTGTTCTCTCCCTTTCTTTCTCAATCTTTTTAGAATTGATGTTTTTAGGATGTTGGACTTTGTAAACGAATCGTCTAAATGTCTTCCTTTTTCTTTCTATTTTATATTTCTATACTTCTTTTTCTATTTCCTGGAAGGTGTCATTAAGTTTTCAAAACCCATTTTTACAAAGATTTTTACACCATATTTTAATTTCCAAGAGTGAATTTATGATTTCTGAGTCTTTCTTACTTTAACATTCACATCTTATTTTTGGACACCATACCATTCCACTACTTTTTGAGCATGTTAATAATATATATATCGGTGATAACTTCTTATTGTGTTATTCTTTATTTCCAATGAGTCTTTTATTCTAGTTGTTTTGGTCACTAACTTTTATATTAGAAGTATGTTTAAATGGCAACTAATGTTTAGTTGCCTATTTATACTCAAAATATATTTACTAGAAGAATTAGCTGAAGCACTAAGTGTATGGGATAGACTTATCAAGTGGTGGATTTCTGGATTGGGGAATTTAACATGAATCTTGCTTTCTCATTGGAGGAAGTCACCTCCATTTACTTATAATGCTGTTCAATTTCCCCAGAAAAGAATGATCTGAGGTGGGTGCTGCAGGTTGTAGGTAAACCTCTGTGGCAGTTTTCCAGAATCAATAGAAGAAAGAGGACAGGGGTGGTCTCATTATTTAATTTTTATATGTTGTTTAATTTCCCTCTTCTCTGAGTATAGATTTCATTTGGTTCAACCTCTTTAGGAAGTAAGCTCCCATCTTATACTCAAGAAGTAGTGACCTAAAGGCAAATTGGGCAGGAAAAGGTGATACTGAGGATCCATTTACTTCTTTTACAGATTTCAATCAACTTTTCCTGTTTTTAGTCCTACCCATTGCTACCCCTTCCTCTACAAGGGTACACAATTGCTCTGATTTCTGAGCTTTTACTGTAGCTTCAGCATGAATCACTCTGCTTTTTGCTTAATTTCTTTCACTTGAGGCTTAGTCTTACAAATTCAGTTTATTACTCATAAATCTGTCACGGTATCGTAATTTTATTAATATCCGTGTATAAAGTTGTCTTCTTCTTCATTGCTTTTGCATTGATGAGCTTATGTCTTTTTTTAAAAATAGACTTTCTTAAAACCATTTTAGGTTTACCAGAAATTTTTCATATACACTCTGTCCCTACACATGAATAGTTTCCCCCATTATCAACATCCCCCACCAGAGTGGCACATTTGTAACAATCGTTGAACCTCATCGACACATCATTATCACCCAAAATCCATTGTTTACATCAGAGTTTACTTTTTTATTCTGTTCATTCTATGGGCTTAGACAAATTTATAATGACATGTACCAACCCTTATAGTATTATACAGAGTAGTTTCACTGCCCTAAAAGCATCTGTGCTCTGCCTATTCACCTCTTCCTCTTTCTTACTCCTTGCAACCACTAATCTTTTTACTTCCCCAAGATTTACCTTTCCTAGAATATCATATAGTTGGTATCATACAGCATGTAGTCTCTCGGATTGGCTACTTTCTGTTATCCATATGTTTTTAAGTTTCTACATGTCTTTTCATGGCCTGATAGCTCATTTCCTTCTAACCCACAAATAATATTCCACTGTCTGGTTGTATCACAGTTTGTTTACCCATTCACCCACTAAGGGATATCTTGGTTGCTTCCAACTAGTGAAAATTATGAATAAAGCTGCTATAAACATCTGTGTGTAGCTTTTTGTGCAGAATTTTTTTCAGCTCCATTGGGTAAATACCAAGGAGCGCTGTTGCTGAATAATGTGGTAAGGGTATGTTTAGTTTTGTATGAAATCACCAAATTGTCTGCAAAGGGACTGTGTCATTTTTTAATTCCACCAGCAATAAATGAGAGTTTCAGTTGCTCCACATCCATGCCAGCATTTGGTATTGTCAGCGTTCTAGATTTGGGCCATTCTAATAGGTGTGTAGTGGTATCTCAACATTGTTTAAATTTGCGTTTACGTGATGACATATGATGTTGAGCTTCTTTTCAGGTACTTATTTGCTATTTTTATCTTTTATGATGTGTTGCCTGTTGAAGTCTTTGGCCCACTTTTAATCAGGTCGCTTGTTTTCTTATTGCTGAGATTTACTTGCTTTTGTATATTTTGGAAAACAGTCCTGTATAGGATATGTCTTTTGCAAATATTTTCTCCAAGTACGTGGATTGTATTTTCATTCTCTTGACAGTGTCTTTTGGTAAGTAGAAGTTTTAATTTTAACGAAGCCCAGATTATAAATTATTTCCTTCATGGATTGTGCCTTTGATGTTGTATCTAAAAAGCCATTGCTAAAACCAAGGTCACTTAGATTTTCTCCTGTATTATCTTCTGGGGGTTTTATATTTTTGCATTTTTCACATAGATTGTGATCCATATTGAGTTAATTTTTGTGAAGAGTGTAAGGTATGTTTCTATATTCCATTTTTTGTATGCAGATATCTAGTTGTTCCAGCACCATTTGTTGAAAAGACCATCTTTGCTTCATTTTATTGTCTTTCCTCTTTTGTTAAAGATAATTGGCTAAATTTATGTAGGTCTGTTTTGGGCTCTGTATTCCACCCCATTGAGCTATTTATCTATCGTTTTGTTGTTGTTGTTGTTAATACCATGCTTTAGCTTTATGGTAAGTGTTGAAGTTGGGTAGAGTTAGTCTTCCAACTTGATTGTTCTCTTTCAATATTGTGTTGGCTACTTTTGGCTTTTGCCTCTCCATATAACCTTTAGGATTAGTTTTTCAGTATCCACAAATAACTTTCTGGGTTTTTATTGATAACGTATGGAATCTATAGATCAATTTGGGAAGAACTGATATCTTGACAATACAGAATCTTCCTACTTATGAACAGGTACCGTTACTTCATTTATTTAGTTCTTTGATATCTTTCATTATAGTTTTACATTTTTCATCATATAGATATTCTACATAGTTTGTTATATTTGTACCTAAATATTTCATATTTAGGGTGCTAATTTAAATAGTATCATGTTTTTAATTTCAATTTCCACTTGTTCATGAAGATTAATTACTTTCTGCAGGTAGTTTTTGCATAAAAAAGACAATAGGCTCTCGCGTAAAAATGAGCTAAGAAAAGACATCACCACCTGGCACAGTCAGGAGGAAGACATTTGAATGCATGGTCAACATCGTTGAAAATAGCTGTCTGTGTCTTGGGACCAGTCTTTAATTCCTTAAGGCCGTTAATCAAAGAGCTGTGGTAGTCTATTGTATCAGAATCCCTTCTTCTGTTCTGGTCTCCTATGGCTGTATGATTCTGCAAATATCTGTGAAGGATTGAGCATGTCTTTGAAATGTTGACAGAGGAAAAATCACTACAATTTAAACAGTAGATACTTATTTGGGTAACTCAAATTCCAATTTGAGAGATCCAGACTCAGGTAGAAACCCAGAATGTGTTCTAATTACAGGAGAAGGGCTTAAGGGTTTTATGGGAAAAAGGGAGGATGAAGTGAGTTGTATTAAAGAAGAGTTCATTGGTGGTAGATGAGTTAAGGCTAGGTTCGTACTTCACACATTGGCTTGAGAATATCAGTCATCAGGCAAAAGGCTAGACTTGTACTCTATTTATTAGATTGTGATCCAGTCAACAGAAAAGTCCAGTTTCCTCAGTCCTTACAAATAGGATATTCTTGTCTTTACTGACTTCTTGGAAGTTCGGCGATTTGGTCCAGTTTGGAAGATAAAGAAAATGAGATATGCAAGGCAATTCCTCTAAAATGTTTTCTCTGGCTCTATTTTAATATGGCTCCACTCATGGTCATCTTTCACAAAAGAATTATGTTATTTTAAGCAAAAACATTTGCTAACATAAGAAACCACTGCACCATGATCATATCCACCAAACCTATGTATAGCTGAACTAGCCACTGAGGTTTTCTTCTGTGCTGGGAATCTGCCAGAGAAGATGAAGTGATCATTAAATAGTCCCCTGCTGATGATGGCCTCATAGTTAACTTCCAAGTGAATATTGATATTCGCGCAATTTTCCAATCAGCCTCTATCTCTTCCCAGCCCAAACTAATTGACTTTGAGTTATACATTGTAGAACTTAGATCCAGGTGAATATCAAAAGGTAAATAATCTTTCTTGTTTAATTTCATAGACAGAAATACATTCTTTTGTTCAAGTATTTAACTTTAACAGTGACTTTGTTTTACAAACACAAAGCCGTGTTGATCATACAGAAGAAGTAAAAAATGCATGAGATTTCTTAATAAATATGCAGTTAATTGTGCTTGTCCTTGTAATGCTCTTAAAAATGCATAATTTTATTTTCTCTTTTTGTTCTCTTTTATCAAGTGCTTATTTAATTCATTATGTAAAACAGGCAGAAAATTCATAGTTTTTTTTATGATCAAACACATTTTCTAATTAATCCTGGCATCTCAATGTAATGGTGATGAATATTATTAATTTCACTTTTTTTATGCCCTATTAGGGTCATCTTTATAAAGAAATATGTCATTTGTGGAAGTATTTGTTTAGATACAACTCATCTTCTAAGGTCGTTGAATTAAGGATTGCTATGAAATCATTTATCTTATTATATTTGTCTTTGTTCTTTCTTTATTTTTTTCCTTGCTACTTCAGATTATAAGTACAGTATAGTTTTGTTTAAAGGAGCACTTCTATAGCAATAACACAAATGATCTTTTATTTGTTTATTTCCTTTAAGTGAAGAGTTGCAATTAAGCAATGCCCCCTGTCAGACACAGTCACCTTCAATTATTCTACTTCATGGTCAGAGGAGGTTTAGAAAATGTAAGATACATGTATACTTGGCTGTAATTTTGGGGCTTCTGTAGAGGCTTTCGTGGACTCTTGTTTATACCATCTCCTTTGAGATGCTTTTGGTTAAAATTTCTTCACTAGTCTCATTAAGTACTCAGGTATGAAAGAGAAGGTGTAATATAAATTGCTTTCTAAAATGAAGTGGGAAGGACCTAAGCAGAGCTTTTCTGTCCCAAAAGCTCATAAGTAGACAGATAAGATTATTTCTGGACTTCCACTGCCTCCAGTATTAGCCTCAGAAGTTAGGTGTTCATAGAGGCCTGCTTCAAGGGCTACAGAATGTCCCTTTCCTTACACTTCTCCTATAAAATTGAACTTATCAAAGGCAGAATTTGTTGTTTCTCATATATTTTGTATCTTTAATGCCCAGCACAATGCCTGGCACAAAGTAGATCTGAGGTAAATTTTGATTAGATTTAATTAAATTGATTTCTTTGATTAGGTCCACAGAGTATCTATTAATGTGGGATAATTTACCTCCATTGACCAGATGATTACTTCCTTGGGCCTCACAATCCTTCAATAAAACACTGAAATGTCTGCTGAAATAGGGCTTGCCAAGTGTTTCTAGTACTTGTTCCTTAGTAATCTGTAATGTTTTTGGAAATGAACCATCCTGAATGATCCAGAGCCCCTTCTTCTGTTCTCAATTCTCCAGTGAGAAAAGTTTAAGGTTGCTAAAGATAAAAGAAGAGGAACCCAAGGATGCCACAGATCCAGCTTTAGATAACTATAATGTGTCTGTATTCCTTTAAGGTACTTAATCAAATAACATTTCTTGGGAACTCATCCAATCAAGCTTGGAAAACGAGGCATACTTTCAGAGGAAAAGGAGCTAGTCTTTGGAGTCAGATAGCTGTGAGCTTGAAGTCCAATTCTGTCTTTTATTGGTGTTGTGACACTGGATAAATCACTTAAGTCTAATGCCCTCATCCTCTTCATCTTTCAAACAGAGGTAATGATAATCAATACAGAAGGTTTTATGAGATCGTACAAATAAAATAATGGATATGAAAGAATATTGGTAGACTTCTAAATATTCCTCCCCCTCGAATATCCCCTGTCCCCTGGTATTCACAGCCATGCATAACCCTTTCGTGCTGAGTAATTTGGTTCTAGCTAAAAGAATGTGGAAAGGGTAATAGAATGATCACTTTTGTGATTAGGTTACAAAAGACTACAATATCTACCTTACCAGCTGACTCACTTTCTAGCTTCCTTTGATAAAGCAGGCTGTCATGTTGGAGAGACTCTCGTGAGAAGGAAGGAGGTAAGGGTGGCTTCCAGCCTACAGACATGAGCAACTGAGGTCCACAGTCCAATATCCTGCAAGAAAATTAATCTTGCCTACAATCGTATGAATGAGCTTGGAAGTCAATTCTTCCCCAATTTTAAGGCTGGTACTGAAGCCATGGCCCTGTCTTACACTATTGGATGTAGCCTGTCAGAGACCTTGAAGTAGAAGACGCTGGTAGGCCATGCCCAGATAAGTGATCGTAGAAACAACTGTGAGAAAAAAAAGAATGTGTGCCTTTTTAAGCAACTTATTTTTGGGATATGTTAAGCAGCATTAGAAAACTAATAAAAAATCAAAAGTAAATATATAAACAGACACACATGTGTGCATAGCTATATATATATGCATATACATATGTTTATACTCACACATACATATATATACACATATATATGCATATGATCATCCAAGTATGTACCCAGGGAATATTTTATCTCTGAAATGACTTTTGCCTGTCTCTGTGCTTCTTATCTGTGTGCTAATTTTAATTAGTTATGTTGCTTTGTTTTCAGTGTGTGTGTTTCCATGAGTATCTGGATGATGTCATGTGCTTTCCTCTACATGGGTCATGTCATAAAATCTGTAACAACAGCATAGAATCTCTGACAGAGTGATAGCAGAAAAACATGCTTTGAAGCTAATTATTTCCCAATATTTATTACTTTATGGATTTGGATAAGAATAGCTGAGAAATGTCTGTCACAGTGAGTGGCAAAGATCTGGTTTTCAGTACCAACCATAGCTTCATCTCTGTGTTTCTCTCTTGAACAAGTTACATAATTTATCTAAGCCTCAGTTTACTCGCCTACATAAGTGACATAATAGTCCCTATGTCATAGTTTTAATTTGAGGACTCAATACATTAAAAAACAAAACAAACAAAAAATTAAATAACGTCTATTAAAACTCCCAAGCACTTAGCTAAAGACTTTACAGATATATTAATTTTGACAGTTAAATCTAGGCTATAAGATAGATATAACTATTGCTCTAATTTTATTGATAAGAAAACTAAGGCTCAGCTAAGTCAAACAATTTGCCCTACCCTCATAGACTTCATAAGTTCTGGGGCATATATTTGAGCCTGGGTTGTCTTCTCTGAAGAAGTATGTTTATTCATACTTTGCTAAGTCAATTCCTGTTGGGCACATTTGGAATCTTTCTGATTCTGCTATTGCCCCTATACAACCTATTCCTTCCATAACAGAGAATCTATTTTAAAACTTAAATAAAATAAATAGTTAATATTTTAATTATTAAAATAGTTTAATAAAATATTAAATAAACCATATTTAAATTATTAAGTCCTTAAAATAAATCTATAAATTAATAAGCAAATTAAAATATATTTGTGGAGTGAACCTAGAGCAGTTCCCAGCACATAATTTTATGCAATATATGTTACTTAATAATTATTTATTTCTTACTAAGATTGTTAAAGATCTATTGTTGGACATAAATCATTTAATTCCAATTAACTCCACCCTTTATTCTCAGTCACACATCTTATAGTTTTGTGCCTCTGACTTCTTTTGTTTCCAAAAAATTCAAGGCTTTAGTCAGGTGTATATGAGAACATTTCACCTTCTTTGCCTTATTCCCCAATGTTTCTTCTTCACTTCCTCTGTCCTTTCTTTCCTTGTTTCTTTTCTTTCTTACTAATTCACCCAAAAAATGCTTATCATACACGTACTACGTGACTAGTCACTGAGGACACAGGCCAGGTTAGAGGTTGGATTAAGGCACAGACTGCCATGACAAATCATTGTTTTGAAGCCATGGAGATTTATTTCAAATCTATGTTATAGGTCCATCTCAAGTCCACAGGATGAACTATGCTCTATGCCATCCTTATTCAGGGCCTGGGATAGCAGAGATTCATCTTTGTGCCTCCATAACTGCTGAGGCAAGAAAAAGGGAACATGGCAGGTAAGCATCATTGAAACTTTGCCTGAAAGAGACATGTCTCACTTTCATGCACCTCTCTGGGAAAAAGGAGTCTCATGACCACACCTAACTCTAAAGAGGCAGGAACAGGCAATCCTTTCTTTTCTTGGCAGCATAGCTACATGTTGAACAGCATAGAAACTTGAGAGACCGCTTCACCTATCTGTCTCTGATCTCAATTCCAGAAAGTTCAAGGAGACACTTCAGTGACTCATTTCTAATTAACTGCTTCATTCTCTTTCCTTTTCTCATTTTTTCATTCAGCCATTCAATCTTTTATTGAATGTATAGTATATGTTAGGTACCGGAGATATAGCAAATAACTTTTTGAAAAAAGAAAATAAAACTGCTGCCCTCATGCTATTTATATTGTAAGGAAGGAAAAATAAGTAAGTATTTAATATGTCAGAGAGTGATGATGGCTTTACACTGAGAAAAATAAAGCAGGGAAGGGGGGAGGAGAGAATGAAGATGTCTGAGAAGAGACTTCATTTTAAATTGGGTAATTAGGACCAATCTTGCTGAGACAGTGAAGTGTAGCAAAGAACTGAAACAGGTAAGAGAGTGAGCCTGAGCACTATTACTGAAGGGAAGATCATTCTATGCAGGAGCAGCAAACTTAAATGCCCTGAGGCAAAGCACTTCCAGTAGTAGTCTGCTTTTCTAGTGAGGCTTACAAAGAAGCATGAGACTGGATAAAACGGGAAGGAGAGCGTGGCAGGAAATGAAAGCACAGAGATTCCAGGGGCCAGATTAGAGACCCAGGGGCCATCAGAAGGTCTTTGGCTTTTATGAGAGTTTTGGAGAACTCTTGGTAGATTTCACACAAAAGAGTAGCATAGTCTTACATGTGTTTTAAAATAGGTTCTCTATTATGGAGGGACTAGATCACTGGAAGACCAGTTGCAGTCTCCTGAGCACCTGTAGCAATGCTTGTTTCCAATTATTTGGTAGACAAAGACTGGGCAAAGTAACTTTGGAGGAGAAATCAGGAATTCCATTTTGGACATGCTAGTTTTGAGATGTCTATTAGACATCCTAGTGGGAATGCTGAGTAGACCACTTAATATGAATGCCCCAAATTTGGGAGAGAACTCTGGGCTGGAGATATCTACATACAGAGAGCATCTAATACTATGAAGCTGGGTTTGAGTATATACAAAGAATGGAAGAGGTGTAAGACCTGAGTCCCCAGACACTCTACCACTGAGAGATAAGAAATAAGAGAAAGAAACAGCAAAGGATGTTTGGAAGGAGTCACAATGGGGTAGAAGGAAAATATGTCCAGGATGTCAAGTAAATAAAATGTTTTAAAGAGGAGGGAATGATCAGATTGTTGGATACAGCTGGTAGGTCCCTAAGATGAAACATGAGAAGTGACCACTGCTATTATCTATCTGAAGATCTTTGAAGGCTTTTATGTGAGGAGTACTGGTGAAATGTTGTGCCAAAGCCTGATGAGAAAATGAAGAGAACAATTAGATACAGCAAGATAAATCTGGCCATGTATCCACTTAGGGTGGCGCTGTGTCTGCTTGAAAGACCGCCAGGACCTGGAATGGACATATACAATGACAGAGTAGGTTGTTATCTTCCTGGTCTAACTGCAGGAATTCTGGCCTCGATTGCTGGCCACTTTATTCCTCCCAACAAACCAAAGTGCCTAAAATCCCAGTATTATTTATTCCCTTAAGTTTGGTTTCTGTTTTTTTCATACCAAGCATCTCTTTTTCTAACACTTTTACTTTAAGGAGTAGCATAATAATCTGCTACCACTTATGGAAAGACAAAATAGACTGGGAGTTGGAGGACCTGTGTGGTCTTATATAAATCTTTCTCTTCCCTTAGATTGATGTTCCTCCTGCAGATTTGGAAGAACAACAAAATGGTCTCTAAGAGCCCCTCAAGCTGAGAGAAGAGTGATATGGGAATCAAAATTTTGATAGAGAAGAAGGAATGAGTTTGGAGCTGGAATCACTGCTTTGGAAAGTTAAAGACAGACTCCTTCATTCCATCATTCAATGGACTTTACCAGACCCGGCTGTGCTCTTTATTCTGCACTCACTCTAGTATGTGTGTGTGTGTGTGGGGGGGGGGGTGGGTCACTTTCTGGAGATAACAAAATGAGATATCTTGTCAAGGGGCACTAGGAAAAAAAAGAGTGATGAGATGGAGGGGACTTCACTGAAGACAGAAATGGTTCAGTAGTATGCTCACTCTGAGGCCTAATTCTGGAAGTGTTCTGCATGCTGTGAATTAAATGCCACTCAAGTCACCTATTGTCATGCCCTAGGTAAGGTAATTTGCAGAACAGTGTTTAGGCTATTACTATGCCACCAGAAGCATATTTTACACTCTGTAATCAAATAATCTTTGTATTGCTAATGGAATTTCAGTAATTAGTTTGTTTAATCACTTTCACCATTGAAAATTCTTATTTTACTTTTCACATATATTGTGATAATAACATGTTGAAGAGCTCATCAGGTTGGGGAGGAAGGCACCCATTTTCCCTCATATGTAATCATCAATTTGAGGAACAGGCCCTGCCCCACACAGTTATCTACCTTATCTGAGGTCCTGCACCGTGCAAGGACATTTCCGTGGGTTGTGTGTTTGGGGACCACACTGCTGTTCTTTTCTCTCTGTGGTGTAGGACTCAGGACATCTTACTGTGTAGATATGGCCATTGCATTAGTGTGGTCCTTTCTCTCCATTCACTAAAGTATACATTCTTCCCTAGGGTTGCTAATTTGGCATAATGTTTTATTTTCTGTCTATGTATTACAAATATTTTTTCTTCTTTTTTTATTGCTGTAACATTGGTTTATAACATTATATAAATTTCAGTTGTACATTGTAATAGATTTTGAATTCTTCCTAGATTACATCATGTTCACCACCCAAAGACTGATTACAATCTAGCATCACACACATGTACCTATTCACCCCTTTCACCCTCTTTCTTCCCCTCTTCCCTTCTGGTAATCACCAATCCAATCTCTGTCTCTATGTGTTTGTTTGTCATTGTTTTTATCTTCTACTTATGAGTGAGATCATATGGTATTTGACTTTCTCTGTCTGACTTATTTCATTTAGCATAATACCATAAAGTTCCATCCATGTTGTCACAAATGGCTGGATTTCATCATTTCTTATGGCTGAGTAGTATTCCATCGTGTGTAAATACCATATCTTCTTTATCCATTCATCTCTTGATGGGTACCTAGGCTTCCAAGTCTTGGCTATTGTGAATAATGCTGCAATGAACATACAGGTACGTGTGTCTTTATGCATTTGTGTTTTCACGTTCTTTGGATAAACAACCAACAGTTGAATAGCTGGATCATATGGTAGTTCTAGTCGTAATTTTTTGAGGAATCTCCAGATTGTTTTCCATAGTGGCTGCAGCAGTTTGCACTCCAAACAGCAGTGTATGAGGGTTTCCTTCTCTCCACATCCTCTCCAACACTTATTGTGTCCTGTGTTGTTAATTACATCCATTCCGATGTGAGTAAGGTGATATCTCATTGTAGTTTTGATTTGCATTTCCCTGATAGTTAATGGTGTTACACATCTTTTCCTGCACGTGTTGGCCATCTGTATATCTTTTTTAGAGAAATCTCTGTTCAGATCTTTTGCCCAATTTCTAATTGTATTGTTGGTTTTCTTGGTTTTGACCTGTATTAGTTCTATGTATATTTTGGATATTAACCCCTTATCTGATATATGGTTTGCAAATATCTTCTCCAAATTGTTAGGAGGTCTTTTGGTTTGGTTGATGGTTTCCTTTGCTGTGCAGAAGGCTTTTAGTTTGATATAGTCTCATTTGTTTATTTTTTCTATTGTTTCCCTTGCCTGGACAGACATGGTATTTGAAAAAATGCTTCTAAGACCGATGTCGAAGAGCACACTGTCTATGTTTTCTTCTAGATGTTTTATGGTATCAGGTCTTACATTCAAGTCTTTCACCCATTTTGAGTTGACTTATATGTATGGTGTAAGATAATGGTCTACTTTCATTCTTTTGCATGTGGCTGTCCAGTTTTCCCAACATCATTTACTGAAGAGACTTTCCTTTCTCCATTGTATATTCTTGGCTCCCTTGTCGAAAATTAGTCAGGTTTCTTATTTAAAAATTTGGGCATTGGTGCAGATTGGAATTTCTCTAATCAGCAAAACAATGTTTATATTTCTGCAATGGGCAGAGGACAGCATATGACTTTGTATATTCCATCAAGGAGGCATCTGCATGAAAAAACAAGGCAGGAGGCTAGGGGCCCCTGACATGTGCAAGGAAGTGTGCAGAGTGTTTTACATAAAGTCTCAAAATTGGTCTCATCAAAACTCCCCAAAATCGGTATTGCTGTGTATATTTCATAGAGGAGAAATTGCTAGAAAATATGCTTGGGTCATAATTTTAATAACTATGTTACAAAGCAGAAGAAAACTACTGGAATAATAGAGTTAGATGGAATTTTTAGATGATAGAAGAAGAATGAGTAATTAACTCCTTTTCAGAGGATTTTTTTTTCATTTTACTGTATCTGGGAACGTCTAGGCTGCAAACACCAGAACTTTTCAAAAAGTTCCTTCCTTGAAGTTGAAATGAAATATTTCCAAATGTATCATGGTAATAGGGATAAAGAAATTGGTTCTCATTCTAAATATCTCTGCTCATGCAACTCCAAACTTGGAATGCTTCCTTGGAACTAAAAATACCACTGTATGTAGTCAAGGCTCACTCTACCTAGTAAAACTTTGAATTAATCTTACTGAGATTCAATTAAGAATTGAATGTTAGTCCTAAAACATTCCAAAATATCTGTTTTGACCCCAGTGTCTCTTTTCTAAACTAATGAGGTCTTCACTTTCACTTTGACCTCATCATGCTCATATCCCACTAGACTTTTTGCCAGGTAGGAAATATCAGTTTCCTGGTACCAATCATCTTACTGCTTTGGAAGGAATCTCCATTCATTTCTGGGTTCATGTTTATTAAACTCTATGCCAATTTCTCCCATATGGAGTTTTAACTGCTATTCTTAAAAGGAAAATTAAGTGATAATGTCAGCAAAAAAAATATTAAATACATTACTTGAAGCTAAAAAATATGTCACTGTCCAATAATTTTCATCAAGTACAATATTATAAAATATAGTCAATTCTATAGTCTAATGGTTAAATTAAAATGTCCTTTACTGTGAAATAAAATTTAAACAGTGGTTAGAAATTTAAAACTATTTGAGGAAAAAAACAGCCCCTTTTGGTTCCATGAGCTAGAGAGAGTGCTTTGCAAGGCATTTATCTTGATAAATAAAGTAACAGCTATTTACAGCAGAGGTTTCCAGAATGTCAATCTTTGAAATGGTTTTCAGGCACAAAAGTGAAATGGGGACCCAGTAACGTTTAGAAGAAGACCACCTATCAGAATTAAACACCAAATTATTGTTTGGTTCTAGAATTTTGGATTTGAGGGCATGTTGGAAGACACAGAGTGGAGACATAAGCAGTGACTGTGGTAGGAAGAGCCTTAAGGGCCAGGCAAAGGGACTGGAAAGCACTGGAAGGTCATGAAGTCATTTGTATGTCAGTGAAGCACTGGAAAGTCAATTTATTCATTCATTCCTTCATTCACTCATTCAGCTGTCTGCCATCTGGCTTTTCCTCCTAACTGGTAACTTCTTCCTCATTATGCATAGTATTGGTGGAAACCACCGTCCACATCATGCAATAGAGCATACGTGTAGAGACAGCCTCCATGGCTTGACCAAACAGACCCACCAGACTGGGGCTTTGACTGTCAGTATAAGGACATAAAGATAATGGTGTGTTTGGGATTCACAGCCACGGTGTCACTCTTTAATACTGGTGGCAGCTAGGTAATAAAATAACAATGGTGACATCCTGGCTGGACGTAATGTCAGACTGGCTACTAGAAATGCAGCCAGCAAAACCCCCAGAAAAAGATCCTGGACATATCCCCCCAAAATGTGTGGATGGCTACTTGTCAGATGGTGCTGTGCCAGCCCAAGACCTCAGCAACTGTGATCCAGGAACAGAGACAGAGTTTGCTGAAACAGCCCTCGGTCTGCTCATCTTGCTGCTAATGGAACAGTGGAAATAGCTATGTATGGAAAACATACAGCAAGTTCTTTATCTCTTCTTTGGTACCCTAATTCAGGGGTGTTTAGAGGTGCCCCTCTAATCTCACATTCCCGCAGTGCTGGGAACAGTACTTCTGGCTTCTTCAGGAGTGCACCTAATGTGGTGGAGTTTTGCTGAAGTATCCATGCCCTGGAAGGACCCAGGAGCAGAAGGTGGCTGCTGAGAAACAGGCATTGCAGAGCATGATGGGAGTCTTGCTAGATAGAAATCCTTGGGGTGAACAAATGCTGGCTGAGCTGGAGTCTAGTCTTGGAGTCACTATAGCAATCTATTATCAACAGGCATTTGATTTACTGCCTTTCAGTGATCATCCTGGAATTCTTGGATCTCAGTGCCTCTGTTGAGGAGTCTACCATAACCACCTCTGCCTCAGCAACCCCTGGCAACTCCAAGATGACGGGTATCTGCCCCTAGCCATAGGTTAATCTCCCATTCTTTAAAGGTTGGGAGAGTTACTCTCATGCCCAGAGACCAGTCAGGAAGCCTGTTTCCTCTGGAACTGTGCTGTAGCTCAGAAAGCCTGTGGTCTCAGCGCTACGGTTCTCCCCCTAGTTCTAGTCCATTTGTGGCAGTTGATAGGAGGACATATGAGCCAATTGCATGTATATCTATTTCTAGACCTTAAGAAAAAAAGTATGTGTGACATTGCCTGCTTCTTATTCTGCAGAGTAGATTTGGGTTGCACTCATTTTTCTATCCATCTTTCTTCAGTCTCCCCCTTTTGTTTTGTAATGTATATATTACTTAAATTATTTGTTGCTTAAGCTAGCCAGATTTATGATACTAACAATACTGAGTGATTAAAGATTTTGAGCAAGATACTGACCAAATTTGCGTTTAACTTTTGCACTTAGGGCTGAACTGAGATAAACTGAGACTGAGTCTGTGACATCAGCACATAGACAGTGGCATTTGGAAAGTGTGGAAGAATTAATTTTTGCGTGATTGTATAATGACTCCTTCCCAAATATACCCTACTGAATTTTAAAAAGGGAAATCTTCCTTATTGTTTATCATAAACTATATCTGGCTAAAGGAGAGGGACATAGGAAAATATATTGCACATATAAGCAATCACAAAGATTTTTAACATGCTTATTGATTCACTAGATTACTGAAGAACTCACTCATTATTGGTATACAATTTATGAAGCCATGGCCTGAAATGTAAGAATGTCTTTATAATTTTAGGGACGTAGGTTCATGTTTCCATTTAAAACAGAGCTCTGTGTGTGTGTGTGTGTGTGTGTGTAGATATTCACTAATATCATGTTGTGAATATAAACTAGTATGAAAGGGAAATGGCTTTCAAGTATCTAAGAATAGTGACAAGTAAATGATTCTGTTCTTAAGAAGCAAGATAAGACCATGAAGCCTAGAAATTTTCCTACCAAGAATATCCTTACATAATTGTCTTTGTGGCTGTGGTAGAAAATCTTTGTAAACTAAAGTAAATGCATTTTTCATGCTTTCAGTATAAATGCTGACTGTATGGGGTATTGCTATAAACCAGAGCTGTGGATGTCCTTTTTTTTTCTTTTGTAACACACAGGAATGATGCAGAAAAGGGAAACCCTCTTCTGTGGGCATATTCAGGTTTATGCACTACATCTCATAACTGGCTATAACTTTTCCTCAAGGAAATCATATCCAAGTAGACATTCCTGAGAGTGACAGTGTTACAGGGAAATCTTGTTTATTTATTTATTTAGCTTTTCATAAAAATATTCATTTGACATTCAAATGAAACAGAATTTTTAATAACAAGTCATAGTCCCATGCCCACACCTCCATGCTCCCAATCTCTCTGTCCAAAATCAACTAACAACATTCAAATATCTGTTAGTGACTTATTCCTTTTTACTTTCTCTGCTACAATTTCAATAGTGATTTGGCAAGGTTATATGTCAAAGTCCTACATTTGATCATAATTCTCTCACCTTTAAGTGAATCATCAAAAATATCAGTAGGTTAATTATTCCTGGCAATTAAAGGTTTGTAATTTTTCTGAAACCTGTTACTGAACCAGCATGTTCTGAGTCCAAATTTAAGAAATGGTAACTTACAAAATCAACTCTGTGCTGCTTAGATCCCCTACATGTTGGTGCAGCCCACATTATTAGAATAAGTCCCCTGTATTATATAAGTATATACATATACATACCAGGCATCCCCAGTGAACCTCTATGCTCTCTATGCCCCACTCCTCAGGCACTGTTTTACCTTGATTCCTTTGCTAGCAACTTTCTCCCCAATGGGGTAGACTCACCTGGGTTTCCTGAAGTAACTTCACGGAAGTTCCTTCCACGGAACTTCATTTGGCTATACAGATATAAATTTTCCTTCCTCTACACTTTTTAAATAATAGTATTAGTGAATCACATATTTATTACCACAGTTACTCTTAGGTACACAATATTTAACAGATACCATATACACAGTGTCTGTCCTATCCTTTATTCTTCACAACAGTCTATGAGCTCAACATTAGTGATCCAATGCATCGATGAGGAAACTGAGGCATGGAGAGATTTAAAATTTTCTCAGGGTCACATAGCTCCATGATTCTGGGGATGAGATTAAAGTACAGCTTAATCTGAACTCAAAGTCTACAGCTGATACATTCCATAACCTTTTGCAGATGCTAATTTCCCTCAAGCCCATTCCACTACATTAAATTTACTGAAAAATTCATACTCTGACTTCTGATAAATTATGTTTCTCAACTTCTTGTGTGTGTCTTCGAATCACTGCCTTGAGGGCTCTGTTTCCAACCAAATGATTAATACATAGTAGGGAGCTCAAGACATATCTATTGAATAAATATTTATGCACACTATGGAGGTCATTCCCTGAATGGGTGATATGAAAGATTAAGGCTGTGTTGATTCCAGACTAAAATGACAGAGGAAATTTTAAAATTTTAATAAACATCATAATAGAAAAATAAAGTTAAATAGGGATTTTTCTTTTTTTTTGGTTGTTGTGTAGTTCCTGAATTTACCTGAAGATAAAAGATTGAAGATAGCTAATAATGTCAATTATGGTATAAATTTTGCACTTAGATTCTTCTAGAGTCTGTTCTAAGGATTTTGTTTGGAACCTTTTCTTTCTTTGTGACTTTCAGTTTCTGAAGACTGCTTTATTTAGCATAGCTTGTAAGATTTGGGAGATTATACTTTTAAAAAGGAAAAGAAATGTTCCAAAGGATCTAGAAATATTATTCATTTGGACTTTAAGAAGATTTTGCCTCAGTTTGGAGTCTAAAAATGGAAGAAAGAAAGCTCTTTTTCAACGTAAACACACAGAAGCCAAAGTCCCTTTCAGCAGAGAAAGCTTTGTGACTAGTGGAGTGTATACAATTATAAACTCAATTGTTAAATCAAAACACATCCCAATCACCCTAGCATGTCACTTTTAATGGGCAATACACTCCCCAAGAAGGCACGCTCTCTGCTAACAATATTGAACCAAATCATCAAAATTCAAAGACAAGTCTATAAAATGTGAAATTCCATCAGCAAATTGCACAGTGGACTGCAGTGTGTAGATTAATGGGCAGCCTGTCAAGTATTTTAATGTATGCCTCAATCGTTGAAACACATGTGATGATTAGTAAAGTATTTGGCCTGAGCAGTAAAAGATATAAAATAAATTAAAATCATGACACCTTCTGAATTAATAAAGCATTTGGATATGCTGTATTGATAAATCAGAAGCACAGATTAAAAAGCCCTATAACTGAATACATTTTCCCCAAGGCATGCTGAGAACTCATGCTGTCCTTTTCCTGTGGCATCTTCCTAAATGAGGATCTCTGTGAACACGCAAATGCTGAGTCTCTGAAGAATCTCAGAAGATGAGCACCCACTGGTTTAAGCCTTAAATGTAAACCAACATCTATAACTGGCATCACTCATTTTTCTTTCGAGTTCCAAAAATAAGGTTTATTTTTCCTAAGCCTGTTTCAGAACTACTTTAACCTCAAAAGCAATTTTCAATATTTTCTTTGAGGCATATGGCTGGAAACACTGAAGCTGAAAAATACACACTAGACCAGATTCAGACTAAATAAATCCCCATTCACATTGGTTATTGGTATACATTATGGCAGCTGGAGGAGGAGATGAAATGTTGAAGGCTCTTGGGGCAGACTCATTGGAGTGTCAGGACAACGAAATCCAAAGGGTCAGAGAGATTCACCTCATCCTTTAGCGTCAGGCTTGGGAAGTGAAGCTGCTATGATAATTTCGTTAGAGTCTTTAATGTTCAACGCCAACATTGCCCAGTATGGACACTCATAACTCGGAGGGATGAGAGTAAATCTTAATCTCTAAATTGTATCTTTTGGAGGTAGGCACTTACAGGAAGAAAGGCACATTCCTTTTATTGAGGGATTAAATTTTATTCAAGTTTTGCTTTTCAAAGTTTGCGATCCATTTCAAAGGTCCATTCAATCTGGCACCAGAAGCTGAAACACATATGAGGTGTTTTTTCAATGAGAATATAAAAGCAAACTCAGGAGCATTGCCCTTTGTGACCTCATAGTTTGAAATCTGAAAGTTGCTTAAAGGAATAATATAACATAGAAAAACGCTATGAAAAGAGTATGAACTTGAAGCTATGCAAGTAATTATGTGGCATTTAACTGAATCAGGGTGGTGCATGAGCATCAGGGAAGTTTTCCTCACAGAGTTAGTACAAGAAACTCATCCTGGACAACGAAGATGAAGTTATTTCTGGATGACAATATGTAATAAATAAATTATTCTTACATGGAACGGAGGGTCTGTAGTTTGGACAGGAGAACATACTCTGGGTAACAAGTGGCAAAGGGTTTATAGCACATTTCTTTTCAATTATTTCAAGTTGGATTAACATTTCCCAGTGATAAAAAGATGAGAAATATATCAGGAGATAAATTTAGCTCTTCCTTCCTGTAACAGCTTTCAAAAAATAAACTATTTCTAAGGGCAATGAGCTTCCCATCAATTCAAGTGTTCAGGTCTTGGGTAACAGCTTGGGAAAGTTGTTGAACGGTTCCCACCTTTGCAGTCCATATTCCTATGAAATATCAGTAGGATGTTTCAAAAGGAAGAACAAACCACTGAAAGCCATCTTTAGGGCAGTTAGAATCCAGTGTGACTCATTACGACTCACAGTTCCCTTTTAACATAAAATTTCCAGCATCTTTTTGCAAGAGATTTGCAAATGTCTTGTCATGTATATAAACTTCTTGTCAGATATGTAAATACCTTGTCTTTGGCTCAGAATATGCAATGTATGTTTACAATTCTGTTCCTACCTGCCCTTTCCATCAATACATTTGTCTAGATTATGGAAGTTGGTGAATTATTTTAGTTGGCCAATGGGCTGGGCAAAACAAACTTTTAGAAGATAAATAAGACAGTTAGCTGTCATAGCTGTATCAAATAAAAATGTGCTTTCTTTAAAAGTAAGGTTGAAATAGAGATTTATGACCATAGCAGAAAATGTTAGGAAATACTAAAAGTATAATGCATACAAAAATTATCCTTTTAAGTCCCAGTTTTCAGCTACTTTTCCCCATGGTATAGCATTTTAATTTGGAATTACCTAATTTCTATGTTGTTTGCATATTGCTTTTTAATTTTATATTATATAATGAGCATCTTCTCTATAATTAAACATCATTGAAACTTGTATGTTTAATAGCCATGCAATAGTTTATCCTACATTTGTACCGTAATTCATTTAATCAAGCCTCATTGTTAGATTTGACCTATTAACCACAATGTAATCAAACTTGTATTTCAAACAGTATTTTTTAAGCGCAACCAATTACAAATTTTTTTTTGTATTTCATTTTACTTAAAAATGTAGAAGTAAATAAAGTAAGAAATTTATTCTACTTACGTTCATTGCAGCATTATTCATAATAGCAAAGACTTGGAAACAATCTAAGTGCCCATCAACAGATGAATGGATAAAGAAGATGCAGTATATATACGGTGCTATATTACTCAACTACAAAAAAAAGATGAAATCTTGTTGTTTGCGACAATGTGGATGGACCCTGAGGGTATTATGCTAAGGGAAATAAGTTAGACAGAGAAATCCAAATACCATATGATTTTGCTCATATGTGAAAGATAAACAACAACCACCAAACACATAGACACAGAGAATAGATTGGTGGTTACCAGAGGGGAAGGGGGAAGAAGGAGAGCAAGAGGGGTAAAAGGGCACATGTGTATGGTGACAGATGGCAACTAGACTTTGGGTGGTGAGCTCAGTGTGGTCTACACAGAAACTGAAATATAATAATGTATACCTGAAATTTATATAATGTTATAAACCAATGTTATCTCAACAAAAGTTTAATTAAAGAAAAAAATTAGCAGTAATAAATGAGTACATTCTTCTTATTTTTTTTTAAATACTGGGATGTTTAGAAAGTAAATTCCAATATCTTTTCGAGAAGCAACAATTCTTAGGAGTTGAGCAACCAAACGTGCTGATTTATACCTGCTTACCTGCTGTAGACTTTAATGTAATGGTGACATTTTCGATTCTTAGAATGTGCTAGTTTGAATGAAAATCATGTAATCACCTTAGTTCACAGTTTGTAGTGTGAATGTGTATTTCTTCTACATATTTGCATTTATATATCTTCTACATGTGCAAATTTTAAGATGGACGTTATTGCATATGTTTTAGCAACTTATTTAATAATAATATTTCTCAAAGAACTTTCCATAGGAGAATATATGGCTCAGACTCATTTCTTTTAACTCATGTGGTATTCCTGAATATAAGTGAACAAAATTTTACTAATATAGATGAATAATAATTTCCTAATTATGATGCTAAAGGATAAATTTTAAAAGTTAATATAATGACTCTTATACAAACATAAAGTGAAAACTTGTCAGACTTTCCTTAGTTCATCAATTAATGAGACCACTAAGGCGTTAGAACTGGTTCAAAGAACTCAACACATAAATACACATAAGCACACACACACGCACACACACATACACCATCAAATGTTTCAGAAGAAATTTACAGATACTTACAAAATTGGTCAATATTCATAGCTCCAATGGGTATAATTCATTTGCATTTATATGTAAATGAACTATTTACATTACTATGAGTTTTCTATAACTTACAGGGTTGTTCAAAGCCAATGACAGGCAGAGATAACTTGAAGGGTGTGCCAGATTGGCCCCCAGTTATCTTTTTTAACAATTTCAGTGTCTGTCAGTTTTTTCTACCAATGAAATTTTAGATTGCATTCAGTATATTTTCCATTGTAAAAAACACTATAAGGAACATTTTTCAATATGTAACATTTACTCATGTGGACATTTGGATATTTGTAAGATAGTCATAGAACTGCTGGATTAAAGTGTCACATTAATTTCTTTCATTATTTATTTGTTTATTTTTAGAGCAACTGCCAAACTGCCCCCAAAAGTGCTATTCCAATGTATGCTACCATGAACTATCTCCTATACTTAATAATACTGGATTCATTGTTCTATCTTTTTCGTTTTTCTTTTCTTTTTTTTTTGTGAGGAAGATTCACCCTGAGCTAACATCCATGCCAGTCTTCCTCCACTTTGTATGTAGGATGCCTCCACAGCATGGCTGATGAGTGGAGTTGTCCACACCCAGGATGTGAACCTGCAAGCCCAGGCTGCAGCAGTGTAGAATGTGGAGCTTTTAACCACTCTGCCATGGGATCAGTTCCTATTTTTTTTCTTTAGTCAGGTCGTTGTTTTGATTCTTATTGCCTCAATTAATAATGAGAGTTGGCATCTTTTCATATATTTATTGGCCATTGATAATTTCTTGTAATTTAAATTTGTCATTCATATACTTTTAACATTTTTATATTTTATTAATTTCTTATTTGTATAGAACTCCTTCTGTATTTTTGATAATAGTTATTACCTTGTACATAAGTTAAAAATACTTTCTTGTATTTTGTCAGTTATCTTTTTAAAACTTTTTCTTTAAGAAATATTTTTTGCTTGTGGTAAATATATATATTTACATTTATATGTATTATTTAAATAATTGGTAGCTGTACCGTTCAGTGTTGTTAAATATATTCACAGTGTTGTGTAACCATCATCATTATCTATACCCAAACATTTTTCATCATCTCCAATGTAAACTTCGTACCCGTTAATTGTTAACTCCCCATCTCTCTCTTCCCCCAAACTCTATTCTGCTTTGTGTCTCTATGAATTTGTTGACTTTAGGTACCTCATGTAGGTGGAATCATAGTCCATATTGTATGTGTCTGGCTTATTTCACTTAGCATGTTTTCAAAGTTTATCTATGTTGTAACAAATACCACAATTTCATTCCTTTTTATGGCTGAGTAATAATATTCCATTGTACAGTCATGAGTCCCTTGACAACAAGGATAGGTTCTGAGAAATGCATCCTTAGGCTATTTTGTCATTGTGTGAACATCATAGAGTGTAAGTGGTGTGTAGGTCTGTGCCTGGGATCTGAACCAGTGAATCCTAGGCTGCTGAAGTGGAGTGCGCAAACAACCACTACACCACTGGGGAGGCCACAAATTATTATTTATTTTCAATAGCCTTTCTTTTTTGTTTTTTTTAAAGATTGGGTTCTGAGCTAACATCTACTGCCAATCTTTTTTTTTTTCTCTTCTTCTTCTTCTCCCCAAAGCCCCCCAGTACATAGTTGTATATTCTAGTTGTAGGTCCTTCTGGTTGTGCTATGTGGGATGCTGCCTTAGTATGGCCTGATCAGCAGTGACATGTTCATGCCCAGGATCTGAACCCATGAACCCTGGGCTGCTAAAGTGGAACGCAGAAACTTAACCACTATGCCACCAGGCCGCCCCCCTGATAGTGTATTTTGATACATGAAAGTTCTTATTTTTAATGAAGTTCAATTTACTTACTTGTTCTTTTGTTGCCTGAGACTTTGGTGTCACATCCACAAAATTGCCAAATCCTACATATTAAAGTTTCCCCCTACTGTTTTCTTCTAAGAGTTTTATAGTGTTAGCTTTTAAGTTGAGGTTTTGATCCATTTTGAGTGAATTTTTATATATGGTGTCAAGTAAGGGTCCGACTTCATTCTTTTTCAAATGGATATCCAGTTTTCCCAGCACCATTTTTTGAAAAGAATGTCTTTTCCTAGTTCAATCTTCTTGGCACTCATCAAAAATCAATTGACCGTACATGTGAGGGTTTAATCATTGTAGCTTTGTAGTAACTTTTGAAGTCAGGAAGTATGAGTCCTCTAACTTTGCTTTTTTATCAAATATATGTTGACTATTTGGGGCCCTTTGCAATTCCATATCAGTTTGAGGCTAAGCTTTGCCGTTTTTGTGAAAATTGTTGCTGAAATTTTAATTGAGATTGCACTGAATGTGTAGATCACTTTGGGGAGTACTGGCATCTTAACAATATTAAGTTTTTCTATCCATGAACATGAAATATCTTTTTAGTTATTTATTTTCCATTTATTTATTTTTCAATAGTAAAAATGTTTCTAAAATTTGGGAAGTCACATGTATTTTTTTTTCTTTATGATTTTTAGATTTTGTACTGTCTTCATGATGTTCTTAACTCATTCTTTATAATAATAATATCTGTATTTTATAGTTTCTTATAATTAAAAGTGTTTTGGTCTTTACTCATCTCAATTTTTAAAGTATAATTAATATATGACTAAGACTTATTTTTTCCCCAAATCCATACTAATTTATTTACACAATATTTTTTGACTGATCTATTTCATATCTACCATTTTGAAATGCCATATTTAACACATGCTATATTGTACTATATTCATAGTTTGATTTCTGGACCCCCAATAAAGTTTTGACCTACATTCGAATTCTAGGTGAACACTATACTGTTTTCATCACCCTGATTTCATAGTAGGTTTTCATTTCTGGTACAATAAGTGCAATTGTTCTTCATTATTATTTCCTATACCCATTTTTTTGTCTTTTCTCTTTCAGACTACCTTTGGAAAAAATTAGGTTCCTTTAGGAATTCTGTGATTGTTATAACCGAGATTTTGTTGAATTTACTATTTTTTGGAGCAACATCATCTTTCTATTATAAACTTTTTCCATTTAGGAAGAATGCAACTTTCTTCATTAATTGATATATTCTTTTCTCTTTTTTTTTTTTTGTATATTATGCTTTGCACAATTTAGTGGTTTTGGAAAATTTTACTACTTTTTTTTCTTAATTTAACAATTGTTTCTTCTGTACTTTCTTTCTTCCTTCCTTTTATTTTTTATTCTAAATAAAGACTTTTTTCATTAATATTTTCTATTAGGATATTGATAATTTTATCAGATAAGTTTAGAATGACAAAAAATGGTTTAAGAAAAAGAGAATATTTATTGTTTCACGTAACATTGCAGTGGTTGTGTGTTTTCAGGGAGTGCTGGAATCAGGGCTTTGAATGTATTTATCAGAATCTGGTTTCTTGTATTTCCATTTCTTCATTTTTCTTAGACTTTGTTGTCCCATTTGCAGGTAGCCTCTTCATTCCTAATGATAACAAAATGGATTCCAGAATGTCCTGGGCTTCCACCCTTCCATGTCAAAATTGTATGAATTAGGGTGAATATGTAGGAAACGTCTTGATGCTCACTCTGACTGATTGGCCTTAAGTCGCTGACTCACCCTGAAGCAATCATTGTTACTAAGTTAACATGATGTGTACATTGGCATAGATTTCACTTCAAAGGCTATAAGGAGTTAATCTTGTGTCTGTCCACATGGCAAATTCATTTGTCAACATTTATTGATTAACTGATATCACAGTAAACCATAGCACAGAGGTCTAAGCAACCATGCCCCACTCCATTCATTCCCACTAGCAGTTTCACAAGGCACGTGTTTTAGCTGCTTCCATTTTGGATCCTTTGTTGGTATCCTCCATAATTTTTAATAATACATTCTTTATTTCCTGCTTTTTCAACTCTTGGAATTATTTCTAGGCTTCCCACCTACAAGTATTAAAAAAACACCTTTTCATCCTCTCTTGTAATTTCTGAAAGCTAAAAGAGTTTTACTTCTGTTTGTTTCTTTGTGATGGTATATAAACTTTAAGTAATGTAATTAAATGTTTTTCTCTTGTTCCTTTAACTTTTTACTGCCTTTTTGAGATATAATTCAGATACTATGTATCTTACACATTTAATGTGTACAATTCAAAGATTTTTAGTACATTCAAAGAACTGTGCAACTATCAACACAATCTAATTTTATAGAACATATCATCACTGTCCCACCCAAAGAAATAGTCTCCATTAGCAATCACTCTTGACTCCTCTTGTTCTCCCTGAACTAGGCAATCACTAATCTTTGTATCTCTATATAATTTTCTTATTCTGGCCATTTCATATAAAGTTATGCAACGTACAGTCTTTTGTGACTGGCTTCTTTCATTCACATAATATTTTCAGGGTTCATCCCGGTTGTAGCATGTACTTCATTTCTTTTTGTTGCCAATAATGCATTGTACATATGTACTGCATTTTATTTTATCCATTCAACACTTGACTGAGATCTGGGCTGTTTATGCTTTTTGTCTATTAATAATAATACTCTATAAACATTCATGTATAATTTTTATGTCGATATATCTTTTCAGGTTTCTTGGTTACTATACCTAGGAGAAAAATTGCCAGTCCAAATTGTAACTCTATGTGTAATATTTTGAGGAATTGTCAAACTACTTTCATAAGAGCTTGCAGCATTGTATGCTTCTACCGGCGTTATACGGGAGTTTCAATTTCTTTTCCTCACCAATACTTGTTATTTTCTCTCCTTTTGATTAAAGTCGTTTTAGGGAATGTGAACTGGTAGCTCATTGTAGCTTTGATTTGCATTTCCTTAATGACTGAAAATGATGAGCATCTTCTCTTGTCCTTTTTGTCCATTTGTATATATTTTTGGTGAAATGTCTATTAAAATTTTTGCCCAGTTTTTAAGTTTTTAATTAAGCTGTTTTTCTTTTCTATTATTGAGTTGGAAGAATTCTTTGTATGCTGTGGAAAAGAGTCCATCGTCGAATGTGTGATTTGCAATATTTTTCGTATTCTATGAATTGTCTTTTCACTTTCTTGATAGTATCATTTGTAGCACGAAAAGTTTTATTCTTACATAATCCAATTTTTTTTCTTTTTCATTTGTTGCTTGTAATTTTGATGCTATATCTTAAAGACAAAATAAAACAAGATGTTACCTACCCAAGGTCATGATTATTTACCCCTAAGCTTTTTTCTATGAGTTTTATACTTTCGTCTCTTACACTGAGGCTTGTAATCTACTTTGAGTTAATTTTTGTGTACAATATTAGATAGGGATCCACCTTTATTATGTTACATGTAAATATTCAGCTGTTCTAGCATCATTTGTTAAAAACACTATTACTCCCCATTGAATTGTCCTCACACTTTTGTTGAAAACAAATTAACCATAAATGCAAGGTTCGTTTTTGGACTCTCAATTTTATTCTATTCATCTACATGGCAATTCTTATCCCAGTATCATCCTGTGTTGACTACTATAGCTTTGTAGTAAGTTGTGAAATTTGGAAATGTAACACTTACAACTGTGTTCTCTTTTCTTCAAGATTGTTTTGGCTATGCTGGATCTTTTCATTTCCATCTGAATTTTAGGATTAGCTTGCCAATTTTTTGCAAAAAAAAGAGAAAAAGATAACTAGGGTTTTGAAAGAGATTGCATTAAATCTGTAGATAAATTTGGGAAGTACTGCCATCTTAATTATTTGAGAATATTTTGGCATTTATTTATTTATTTTTTTTGATGAGGAAGACTAGCCGTGAGCTAACATCTGTGCCAATCTTCCTCTATTTTGTATGTGGGATGCCACCACAGCATGGCTTGATGAGCAGTGTGAAGGTTTGCACTCTGTATCCAAACCTGCAAACCCTGGGCCACCCAAGTTGAATGAGAGAACTTAATCACTATGTCACTGGGCCAGCCCCATTTATTTTTTTGAATATTCCTTCTGCTCCTGTCTCTCTCCTCTCCCTCTGGGATATCCATTATGCATATGTAGGTACATCTGATGGTGTTGCAGAGGTCTCTACGGCTCTCTTCATTTTTTTTTTCACTCTCTATTCCTCATACCGGAGAATATCAATGGAGCTATGTTCCAGTTTGTCAATTCTTTCTTCTACCAAATTTAAATATTTTGCTGAGTCTCATTAGCGAATTTTTTATTTCAGTTTTCTACTTTTCAATTTTTTCTTTTAATAATTTGTTTCTACCATATTCTATATTTGGTGAAATATTGTTTTCATATTTCCACTTAATGCTTTAGACATGGTTTCCTTTAGTTCTTTGCACATATTTGTAAAAGCTGGTTTAAATTTGTCTAGGAAGTCCAACATCTGTGCTTCCTTATGGGGAAGCTTTTATTGACTGAATTTTTCCTCTGGTTTTTCTTTGTGTGTCTCATAAAGTTGTTTGTTCTACTATATTCTGAAAGTAATTATTGTTGAAGACTTAATGAGGCCGCTGTGATGATTACTTATTTGTAACTGATCAGATTCTTATTTGGGATTGCTTGCAGTGTTTCTCTTTAGGCTTGAGTTTGACAACAGAAATATCGAAATGATCAGACATCTATGGTAAACAAAAAAGCAGAAAAGCAAACTGTTCTTACCATGTTCAAGGAGATAAAGTCAAATGTAATATCTGTATTTGTTTTCTGTTGCTGCCCCAAAATGAACACAAACTAAGTGGCTTCAAACATTTATTTATGATCTCACACTTGTAGATCAGAAGTCAAGGCCCCACCAGGCTGGGTTCTTTGCTTAGAGTCTCATAAGGACAAACTCAAAGTATTGACAGGCTTTATTCTCACCTGGAGCTAAGATATTCTTCCAAACCAATTTACATGGTTGGTAGATTTCCTTTCATTTTTGTTGCACTAAGTTCTTTGTACTTTGCTGGCTGTTAGCCAGATGTCGCCTACAGCTTGTATAGGCCTCTCTCCCAGGGTCTTTTCATGTGGACTCCTCCAAATTCAACGCCAGCAGGAGAATTTCCCTAAAGTTGAATCCCTTTCATATTTCTCATATTTCATGACTTCCTTACCTCTAGACCCAGCTGTAAAGGATTTATGGAATTAAGTCAGACCCATTTGGACAATATCTCTTAAATCAACAGTGCTATATAGCATAACCTAATCACACAGTAAAATCCATCATATTCACAGTCCTGGGGATTACGAGGTATGTGTATAGCAGAAGGTGGGGATCTTGAAGGCATTCTTTGAAATCTAACAACGTTGTAGTATTATAAGGAAACTGGTATCACTGTTATTATATTTTCAACTTTAAAATCAATATTATAGAAATAAAAATATAAAATAACTGAAATTAAAAACTTAATGGACAAATTTGTCATTTTCTTAGTCACAATCAAGAGAGAATTAGCAAACTAATAAAAAACAGAAGAATGTATCTATAATAAATCAAGGAAGGAACAAAACCTATGAAATACAGGAGACAAAAGCTTTATGTTTTAATTCTTAGAATAATCAATAAAAACAGTAGAAAACTGAGGGCATACTTTCTAAATTTATAGAAAGAAAATATCTTAACAAAAATAATCTGTTAAAAATAATAAAAGAAAAATGAAATAGAAGAGGCTGCCATGTAGAAAGTTTAAGATACAATTATATATTTTAATCCAAATATCTGTTGTTTTAGTGCCATACAGTCAGTTCTGACTCTAGACACCCTGTGTGCAGCAGAGAAGAGCCCTGCCTGGTCTTTTTGCATCATCCTCTTATCTTCTAGTGCTATGTCAGACAATGCTCTGCTGTTATTCATAGGGTTTTCATGACCAATCTTTTTGGAAATGATTAGCCAGGTCCTTCTTCCTAGTCTGTCTTAGTATGGAAGCTCTACAGAAACCTGTCCACCATGGATGACCCTGCTAGTATTTGAATACTAATGGCATAGCTGTCAGCATCACAGCAACACGTAGCCACCACAGTATGACAACCAACAAATGGGTGATGTGGTTCCTTGACTAGGAAGTGAACTGGTGCCAGTGTGGTGAGAGTGCCAAATCTTAACCACTAGACCACCAAAATCCAAATATATAAGTATTGTATTTAATATAATTTGACTAAATACTTTAATTGAAACACAAATATTTTGAGATTAGATTGTAAAAACAACTATGTGTTGCTAACAAACGGCGTCTGAATGTAAATACACAAGAAGATTAAAAATATAAAAAATAATTACAGGATACTATAAAAACAAATACAACTGGTGAAGCTATATGCATCCTAGAGCAAATAGATTCAGAGGCAAAAAATTTTACTATAGATATAGCACTTGACCCCATGAATATGAAATGTTTCAATTTATCCTGAGGTCTAACAGGACACCTCACTTAATGTGCACACTTTTAATAGCATTGCCTCATAGGAGATAAAATATAAAAGATGCTGCACGTCCTGCTTTAAGTCAGGCTTCTTTGAAGAAAGTCATGAGAAATATGTTTGAGAACAAGTAGTTTATTTAGGAGATGAGTTGTAGAGACGCTAAGAATTGGAGAAGTGAGATCCTGCTGACCTCCCATAGACAATTTAGTTGACAACAATTCTGTCTGAGGGGTAAGGAAGCTCCCATATTTATCTTTTATCAGAGAAAGTCTTCTTCTAGGGACTTTAAATATCTTAGTTCCTACAGCTTGCCACTCATGAAGGCCAAGGTAAAACTCAAGCCAGAGACTTGCAGGTGTTTACTGTGAACAATGTTATCATAAGCTGGGCTGTGCAGTGGTGACGGACTCTGAGTGCAGGAACAGTAGTATTCACCATCACAGTCATAGAGTTGAACAAATCCCTCAGTCATTAATAAAACAAAGAGACAAAAAATAATCAGTGAGGAATCAGGAGTAAATGGAAGATAATGACATTTCTTATCTGCATGAAAAAGATCATGAGACGATATTATGAACAACATTATGCAAATAAATTTGAGTATTTAGATGGAATAAATGGATGCAGAATTAAAAAAAAAAAACATGAGTAGTGTTAGTTCTACTCAAAAATTGCATTTAAACGTTGTCTTCCATTTCCAGTCCCAGAAAACATTACCAGGCATTTTTAACCAAATATTTAATGAACAAATAGCACTCTCACCTCGTTTTATAAGTCCCGCAAAACTATGATATCAAAACCTGAACAAGGACATTTTAACAAAATCAAATTACAGGCCACATCTACTCAGATTAAAATAAATTGATAAAATATTAACAAACTTAATTCAGCAATAAATAACAACAATATAATGTAATCAAGATAAGTTGAAAACAAAAATGGTTTATCATTCAAATTCAATTAATATAGTTCACTATATTAACACTGTAGAGGGAAAATCAGATAATCTTCTTAATGTATGCAGAAAGTATGGATAAAATTTAATATAAATTCATTAAAAATTTCAAAAGCAAATTTGGGACAGATGGAGGCTTTCCTAATCTGAAAAGTTGTCTAACTTTAATGTTTTACTTAACAACAAACATTATCATTATTGGTGAGACATTGAAACTTGCCCTGTTTTATTGCGAAGAAAACAAGGAGACTAATTCTCACCACTTCTATTTATTAGTGAGCAAGGCTTCTTAGTTAATGCATTAATGCAGGAAAAAGCAGTAACAGAGAGAAGGATTGGAAAGAAGAAGCAAAAATGTTACTATACTTGAATGATATAATTAGGTACAAAGAAAGGAAATGTAAGAGATATTCTAGTCAAATTATTAGCATTAAAAAGAGATTTTCAAAAGTTGCTGACTTAAAATTTGATGCAAAAATAAAGCTTTTATATACAATCATCAGATTAGAAATTTTTTTAAATATATTTAAAGTAGCCCTACATTATGAAATACTTAAAGATTAATGTAATAAAAAAGGAACAAATAAAACCAAAATCCTATTCAAGACCTCAAAGTAGAAAACTGCAAAACTCTGATAGAAATTAAAGAAGTGTGAATAAATGCAGTTGAAGATTCAATCTTGTAAATATATAACTACCCACAGATTGATCTAAACATTGAAATAATTTCCAATCAAAATCCTAAATGTAAGAAAACAAACTCATTTATAGTTTCATCAAAAAGAATAAAATACCTAGGAGTAAATTTAAACAAAGAGGCAAAAGAGCTGAACACTGAAAACTATAAGACACTGATTAAAGAAACTGAAGAAGACACAAATAAATGGAAGATACTCTGTGCTCATGGATTAGAATTAATACTGTTAAAATGGCCATACTACCCAACACAATCTACAGATTCCATACAATCTCTCTCAAAATTCCAGTAGCATTTTTCATGGAGAATTCTAAAATTTGTATGAAACCACAAAACATCCTGAATAGTCAAAGCAATTGATACAGAAGAACAAAACTGGAGGAATCACACTTCCTAATTACAAACTATATTCCAAAGCTATAGTAAAAAACAGTATAGATTGGCATAAATCAGACACATAGATCAATGGAACAGAAGGGAAAGCCTAGAAATATATGGTCAATTAATTTACAATACAAAAGCCAAAAATATACAATGGAGAAAAGATAGTCTCTTCATTAAACGTTGCAGGGAAAATTGGACAGCCACGTGAAAAAATATTCAATGGACCACTACCTTTTACCATACACAAAAATCAACTCCAAATGGATTAAAAAATTGAGTGTAAGGCCTGAAACCATAAAACTCCTAGAAGAAAACATAGAGGATAAGCTCCTTGATATTAATCTTGGCAATGATCTTTTGGATTTGACAACAAAAGCGAAGGCAAGAAAAGCAAAAATTATCAAATGGGATTACATCAAACTAAAACTCTTCTGCACAGCAAAGTAAATTATCAACAAAATAGAAAGGCAACTTAAAGAATGGGAGAAAATATTTTCAAACAATGTCTGATGAGGGGTTAATATCTAAAATATATAAAGAACTTATACAACTCAATGGTAAAAATCAAACAAAATAATTTGATGAAAAAAATGGGCAGAGGATCTAAATAGACATTTTTCCAAAGAAGACATACAAATGGCCAACAAGTACATGAAGAGGTGCTCAACATCACTAATCATCAGAGAAATGCAAATCGAAACCACAATAAGATCACCTCACACCTGTTAGAAAAGCTATTATCAAAAAGACAAAAAATAACAAGTGTTGGCAAGGATATGGAGAAAAGAGACCCCGTATGCACTGTTGGTGGGAATGTAAATTATTGTAGCCACCAATGGAAAACAGTGTCATGGTTCCCAAAAATATTAAAAATAGAACTACTATATGATCCAACAATGATGCTTCTGGATATTTAACCAAAGGAAACAAAATCACTATCTGAAAAAGATATCTCTACCCCTATGTTCATTGCATCACTGTTTACAATAGCCAAGACATGGAAATGATCTAAGTGTCCATTGATGGTTGAATGGATAAAGAACATGTGATACACATATACATATTGGAAGATTATTAAGCCATAAGAAAGAAGGAAATTCTGCCATTTGCAACATGAATGGACCTTAAGTCCATTATGCTAAGTTAAATGTCAAGCAGAGAAAGACAAGTACTACATGCTCTCACTTATATGTGGAATCTATAAAATGAACAAACAAACAAATAGAAACTGAACTCAGGGACTGGCCTAGTGGTGTAGCGGTTAAGTTTTCATGCTCTGCTTCAGCAGCCCAGGGTTCCTAAGTTCAGATCCTGTACATGGACCTACACATTGCTCATCAAGCCATGCTGTTGTGGTGTCCCACATACAAAATAGAGGAAGATTAGGACAGATGTTAGCTCGGCAACATCTTCCTCAAGCGAAAAGAGGAAGATTGGCAACAGATGTTAGCTCAGAGTCAATCTTCCTCACCAAAAATCAAAACAAAAGACCCTCTAAGTCAAACTCATTGACACAGAGAACAGATTGATGGTTGCCAGAGATGGGGGATGAGGGTGGGTAAAATGGGTAAAGGGCGTCAAACTTCCAGTTACAAGATGAATAATTCTTGAGGATGTTATGTACATCATGGTGACAATAGTTAACAATACTGTATTGCATATTTGAAAGTGGCTAATAGAGTAAATCTTAAAAGTTTTCATCCTAAGAAAAAATTTATAACTACATATGATGATGGATGAAAACTAAACTTATTGTGGTATTTATCTTGCAATGTATACATATACAAATCATTATGCTGTACACCCAGAACCAATAAAATGTTTTATGTCAATAACATCTCAATTAAAAAATTAACTAGAGGGGCCAGCCTGGTGGCAGAGGGGTTAAGTTTGTGCGCTCTGCTTCAGCAGCCCAGGGTTCCCAGGTTCGGATCCCAGGTGTGGACCTAGCACTGCTCATCAAGCCATGCTGTGGCGGCATCCCACATAAAATAGAGGAAGATTAGCATAGGTGTTAGCTCAGGGCCAATCTTTCTCACACACACACAAAATTAACTGGAAGTATATAGCTATATCTGATATAAATAGATAGATATTAGATAAATAGATACATACATACATATGCATTTATATTCAACATGTGTTAAGCAATATGATGGAGGTGGTAAACAAACTTACTTGGCAAAGAGATTGTCTATACACCAGCACCACAATTTTATCCACAAAAACATAGAGGTATGGTGATTCCAGATGAAGGTGACTATTCTTTGAGATTTTCATCCTCCAATTGGCTTAACAATAACAATCCAAACATGTTTATTTTATTTCACTTATATATTTTTGATAGTATTAACAAAATGATTTTGATATTCATATGTACATAACCAAGAAAACTTAAAAAAGATAGAGGAAACATTGGAGAACTTTCTCTAGCCATCACAAGGCCAAGTGAACTGTTATTGTAATTAAGAGATGGCATTATCAGTGGCCTGTGGAGTAGAATAGCATCAGGAGTAAATTTTCCACAGGCTGTGGAGGTGCTATGGGACTGCTCCTTGAATTATTCCCAGAAAGGCCTGGAAGCATAGAGTTTATCTTTCTGTCCTGCAGTAGATGGTTAGAGGGCTGTGAGGGAGAGTAGAGTCTCAGTTATGCAGCTTGTTCACTTCAGAACAGCCAGAGCCAAAATCTTTAGTATTTTCCACTAAAGGCTTATTGAGCACTATCTGGTAGCTTGACTTAATGAGAACATAATCGAGATTAATGAAAATTAGTAAATTGAGGAAAGAAGGCAAAATTGACCAAAAAATGTGGTCAAGAAAAGAGAACTTTAACAAAAACAACAGCAAAATTAAGCAAAATTCTTGGAAACAACGTTCATTTAGAGTGCATTTGCACACAAATACAGAAAAAGCTGTGCAGCTATAAAAGCTATCTTTCAAAGGTTAGCAATATAAAACAAGGGAAAACAAAAAGAGTAACCATTGTTGAGAGCTGAATGAGTATTCTAAAAGATAAACTAAAAAAAAATCTCACAATACAGGCAAAATACACAGATATGGAAAAACGGAGAGAACAGATGGGAAACTTGAATGACTGATACTGAGACATAATGTGACATAACAGGAGTTCTAAAAGAAGAAATACCACAAATGGACTACACTATTAAGGAATCTTTTGTGATGTCTCTCTTCATATTGAAAGAGAGCACCTAGTCTCAGGAAGGATTACATATGTAATACACACATATATATTGGAAAGTTTCTGATAAAAATTTTTAATCACCAGTATAGATATTAAACTTTACAAACTTTCAGATAAAGTTATAGCTTATTTGAACAGTAAAACAGAAAGAAGGAATATCACTCTAGAATCATTTTTTCCACAAAATAGAAAATACATAAACTTTTTTCCCTAAACAGCAAAAATACTTGCTCAACTATTTTAATTAACTGAAAACTGAAACTAGAAGAGTGATCTCAAGGTAAAAAATAAATAATAGGAGTACAGGAAACAGAAGTAAAGAATTAACCTCATAATACATAGATTTTCTAAAAATGGTAAAAAATAATATGCTCGAGAATTTATAATACATTAGTAATTTTTTTGGAACTAAGAATATACATTAAAATAGAAATTTCATAATGGTCTAACTATATCAGAAAAAATATAAACCATAAGGTTGTAGAGAGAAAAATAAGAAATTTAGATTTTCAGAAAGACATTACAGTTGGGTGAAGGAAAAAGAGTAAGCAATTATGTAATTTCTGCTTCCATAGGTAGCAGAAATATTATTTAAAGTAGATATAAACCTAAGGAAACATCTATTTGTACATACCAGTTAAATAGAAGATGGCAAACACCAACTGAATTAAAAAACCATAGTAGAACAGCCAAAATTCCAGACCAGGACATAGATGAGAAAGAAACACAGAAATTCATGGCCAACTCAGGGAAAGCAACATAGGGGGAGAAAAAGATAAACGAACACTCAAGTGCAGAAAATTGTAAAATTAAAGCAGCAGAGGTATAAAGCATATATATATGTTATTTTAAGAAGAAATGTAAACGATAAGAACAAATGTAAATGAATGGAATTATTTTATCAAAAGGCAAAGATTGAGAGGCTCAGCTGAGACTGAATTCAAGCATTTGTCCTGAAAACCATGAGACTAAATGTTTAAAATAATGAGATGGACAAAGATATATAAGGAAAATGACCTCCCCTCCTCCCTCCCTAGTAAAAAGAAAATTTTCAATATCAGTGACAGAAAAAGATGAAATTAAGGTTAAAACTTCAAATGATACAATAAAGGATATTCTCAAATAGTACATATGATGATCTGCAAAATATTTGAATTAATGAACTGGAGGAGCAGGTCAAAAAGTCATCCAGGAGGCATCAGGAAGGCTGAAAGAGGTAAAAACTTTACAAAAAAAGTTATGCCATAGAACTAGAAACATTGATATTTTTAGAATAGAAATCACCAAGGGAATGAGAACAAAAGAACTGAGAGGATTTTTTAAAAAGGAAATGATTGTAAAAAGATGAAAAGATAAAAATCTCTAGGCACACAGAGTGCTAAAAGATAAATATGAGGACAAAAATATTCCATCAGTGAAATTTAAGGATAACCATGAAAAAGAGAAAATTCAAGGAAACCACAGACATTCTACAGTGTAATGAGAATAAAATTGGCATACGACTCCCCAGTAGCAACAGTTGCACAACAATGTGCACATAGTCAATTCTACTGTACTTTACACTTAAATACTGTACACGATGATAAAACGACTTGCCAATAAAACCACTGACTAGACAGAAAAATAAAACAAATTGTCGTTTTTTATTTTTATTTTTTAAGCAATAACTCTTCAAAAAATATTTTGGTGTGCAAAAATGTTCCATAATATAAGGACTCAGAATCTTAAAGTACAATTTTATATCCTGAAAAATGGCCTGGAGGAATAGCTCCAGTAAAAAATATCCAGGAAAAAGTCCAGTAAATAATAACAAATGTCCAGTATTTATGGATATAAAAATATCCAGTAAAAAATAACAATTCAGGAGGATATGTTAAAACAAATGATAAAAGTAAAGAGCTTAGAAAACACACTGAAAAATGGCATAGCAGAAAGAAAATATGTCTATACCAATTCTAAACTAAAATTCTAGAAAATATCCACAAGGTGGGAAATAAGGGAGGTGAAAAATACTAAGATACTTGTCCTCTTAAGAGGAAGATGTACCTCTTGTTACATTGAAAATTTGACAGAGAAAAATGGTTTGAAGTAGAGTGAGTTAGTAGGACAGTGTTAACCGCAAGAATGAAAATAAAATTATAATGATAAACAGCAAAATAGAATTCTCTATATCAAATGGAAAATAGGAAAAGAAAAAAGAATGAGAGTGGGTTAAAAATAATCCAGAAATAGTTGTTAACAAAACACACACATACACAATGGAATTTGAAAAATAGAGGACAAAAAGAAGAATAAAGAAATGGCAGGGGAGACTACCAGTTTCAGGTTTCACATGTAAGGATTGTGGAAGGCTCTGCTCCGTTCCAACAAGTAAAAGCTGAACAGACTGAAAAATCAACAGCTCTTCTTGGAACTGTAAAGGAAGGAAGGACCCAGGGCACTTCCTACTTCCAAGACTAGAGAGACAGACAGGTGAATACAGGGAATCATAGTTCTTGGGGCAGAGACTCATGAGCAAAAACCACCTCAGGAACTTGTGTCAGGGTAGGAAAACCTAAACTGTAATTGACAAGTTGCTGGAGTTGCAGTATGGACAGCTCTATGAGTTAAAAACTCCAGAGACACCCAGTCATGCAGAGCCCCCACAATTTTGTGATATTTACCACCAAGAGCTCAACAGTAAGTGTCTTAGAAAAATCACTTCAGGCTTCCAGCAGGGGGAAAATCATGCAACATCTGCTATCAGACCACAATGGAATTGAACTAGTAACCAATTACAGAAAGATAACTAGAAAATCTTGTAATACATGGAGATTAAACAATGAAATTCTAAGTGACATGTGGATCAAAGAAGACATTTCAAGATAAATTGGAAAATATTTTGAACTAAATGAAATGAAAAACCAGCTTATCAAAATTTGTGAGATGCAGTGAAAGCAGTGCTTAGAGGGAAATTTGTAGCATTGAATGTATATATTAGAGAAGAAGAAAGATCTAAAATCGGTCATCAAAGCTTCCACCTTTGGAAACTAGCAAAAGAAGAATTAAATTCAAAGTAAGTAGAAGGAAAGAAATAATAAAAATGAGAGCAGAAATAAATGAAAATAAAAACAGGGAATCTATAGAGAAAATAACAAAACCAAAAGCTGTTTCTTTGAAAAGGTCAATAAAATTGATATGCCCTTAGTCAGACTAAGGGGAAAAAGAAGAAACCGAGGGAGAGAAAGGACACAAGTTACTAATATCAGAAATAAAATTTCATGTCACTGCAGTTCCCATGCAAATTAAAGATAGTGAGGGAATACTATAAACAATTACATTCCCTTAAATTGAATAACTGGTAATGGACCAATTACTTGAAAGACATAATCTGAAAAAAAAACTCATACAAGAAAGAATAGACAATCTGAATAGGCCTATATCTATTAAATAAACTGAATCAGTAATTAATCATCGTTGAAAGCAGAAAGTACAAGGACTAGATGGGTTCAGTGGTAAATTCTACCAAAAATTTAAGAAAAACATTATATCAATTTTCTGTACTCTCTTTCAGAGAATAGTGCAGAGGGGATACTTCCTAACTTATTCTGTAAGGACAGCATTATCCTAATACCAAAACAATACAAGAAGAGAAAACTACAGATCAATATCTCTCAGGAAGACAGATGGAAAAATCTTCAACAAAATAGTAGCAAATTGAGTTCAATAAGATATAAAAAGAAACATATTCCACCATCAATCAGTTAATATAATCCATCACATCAATAGATAAAAATAAGAAATCATGTGATCATATCTATAGAAGCAAACAAGCATTTGACAAAATTCAACACCCATTTATAATAAACACTCTCACTCAACTAGGAAGAGAGGGCATTTTCTAAACTTGATAAACACTATTTGCAAAAATCTACATCTTATATCATACTTAATAGTGAGAGACAATGCTTTCCCACTAAGATATGCTATAAGCAGGGATGTCCTCTCTCACCACTCTTTTTCAATATCAAGAACATTGCTAAGGAAACAAAGCAAGAAAAGGAAATAACAGATACATAAATTGGAAAGGAAGAAATAAAAAACTGCCTTTGTTCACAGATTACATGATTGTCTATGTGGAAAACCTAAAATAATTGACAAAAATTTCCTGGAGCTAACAAGTGATTATGGCAAGTTTGCATGACCCAAGGTTAATATACAAAAGTCAATCGCTTTCCTATATAACAACAAGCAAGTGGAATTTCACAATGAAAACACAATACTATTTATATAAGTACTCAAAAATGAAATAATTAGGTATAAATCTAACAAAATGTGTACCAGGTTTATATGAAGAAAACTACAACCCTTTGATGAATGAATAATGGAGAGATATTCCATGTTCATGGGTAGGAAGATTCAACATTGTCAAGATGTCAGTCCTTTCCAACTTGATCTATAGATGCAATGAAATCCTAATCAAAATCCCAGCAAGTTATTTGATGGATATCAACAAACTGATCCTAAAGATTACATGGGCCAAAAGGCTCAGAACAGTCAGCACAATACTGAAGGGGAAGAGCAAACTTGGAGGATTGACTCTACCTAACTTCAAGACCTACTATAAAAAGACAATAATCTAAGGTTATGTTGCTAGCAAAAGAACAGACAAATAGACCAATGAAACAGAATAAAGATCCCAGAAATAGATCCACATAAACATAGTCAACTCTCCTTTAACAAAGGAACAATACAATGGAGCAAAGACATTATTTTCAACAAATGGTGCTGGAACAACTAGACATCCACATGCAAAAAGAAAAAAAAATGAATTTAGACACAAATCTTACCTTTTTACAAAATTTGACTCAAACTGGATCATAGATCTAATTCAAAACTCAGAACTATAGAACTCCTAGGAGACAACAGAGCAGAAAACTTAGATGAATTTGGGTACGTAACAAATGTACCACTCTGGTGAGTGATATTGGAATGGGAGAGACTATGCATGTGTGAGGGTAGCAGATTATATTGGAAACCTATGTACCACCCTCTCAATTTTGCTGCCAACCTAAAACTTCTCTAAAAAGCAGTCTTTAAAAAAAGGAAAAAATGTCAGGTAACTATGAATCAGAAGATAGTAACAGTAGAAAATTTAATATGAGACAGCATAAGAGGGAAAGGGTAATGTTAATATACTTACAAAAGTAAAACTAGATCAACGGTTATAATAGCCATGAATATAAACTTTGTCTAACCTTACAACTTCATTACCTGTGAATCAACAACTGAAGAAATATGATGACAAATAGAAAAATCAAATGTCATGTGTGGTTACATAATTAGATAAATACCACTGTATAATTTAAAATATACTTGTCTAAATTTGTTAGATCCAAAAGAAAAAAATAATGATTTCAATAGCACAATTAATAATCTGTGACTATTAATGTGACGGACTGTACACTGTCTTCAAGCAAGCATGGTACACCCACAAAGAAGTTTTAAGATATTGAAAGAAAAACTTTCTTTTCTATGAGGTAAAATATACCCGTTTATCCTGTATAGTTTGAATATATGCTTGCTATCTTGACATAATTATTAATGGTGCTCTTGTTTCGTTCACAGCAAATGTCCTGAGTTTGACAATAAACTGTATGATAACCTATCATCAAGAATAATGCAATAACATTGTAAGGAACAAACGAAAGAAAATAAAAGCTAAAAACCTTCAACTGTTGGAAACTTTTCAATGAAATTCCTCAATGCTAAAACCCTTTCTTGGGTCAAAGTAGAAGCAATAATAGCATTTTCCAAATGCTTAGAAGTAGTGGTAATTAAAAAGTAAACACTTAAAGATTCATGGGTCAAAGTTAAAGTAGCTCTTAGAATTTTATAACTTAAAGTAAGACAGTATTCATTAAGACAGAGTGACATTGGTTTATAGAATACAAGAGAGAGCCCCAAAGTAGATTCTCCTATACATGGGCACATTGTATGTGACACAGACCCATTTAGAAATCATGGGGAAAGCAAAAGAGATGGACTATTCAATAAACCATGCTAGACTATATGGCTATTCACGTGGAAAAGTTTAAAATAGATTTCTACCTTCTACCTTGCACAAAAATAAAATCCATGTTGATGAAAGAACTAAATGTGAGACCTGAACTTAAAATATTTACAAGAAAATATTAGGAGCATATCTTCATGATCTAAGGGCTGAGAAAGATTTCTTTAACAAGATATTAGTACTACACATGCATGAACTTGAACTGAAATTAACTTTGACCAAGATGATCCACTGCTCCAGAATCCCATTCCTTTCTAGAAGCTGTCACTATAGAAAATGTCAACTGACTGCAGAAACTGGGGACTTCTAGCCAAATGCTCCCTGACCATCTTAGAAACATATGCTGAAGTATCATACGGCCTCAGAAATTTTAGGGATGGATAGACTTGAGAAAATGTGAACTTCAGGGATGAGGGTGGGACCGTGTGATATTGGATTACCTATTAGCACTGACAACTCTGCAGATTTCATCATAAGGCCTCTCCAAGTGGCAATTTGTGGTTTCATATTTTCTCCTCTTGGCTTCCTTTTTCTCTCCAGGTAAGATGGCATTATTCAGTATCTGCTTGCGAATTTAACCAGGAAAGAAAAGGATCGTTTTATGGTAAGTTGGATGGCATACTTGGGTAGCCAACATGCCTTTCTAAACTTCGTTAACATGAAAACATATGGATGGACAGCTAATATTCTCTGTATACCAACATATAAAAATAAGGCGAGTCTATAAATAATCCCATATTTCCATTTTAACTTAACAAACTGCAAGATCTGGCAACACTGGGCCCAGTTTGTACTCAAAACAAGGGAAAGGGAGGAAGAGTGGTTTCCCCTCTGTGCAGGCTCTTTTCTTTCCAGATTCATGACGGCGACTACCATTTATTTAAATTTTCTTTTCGACTTCTGCAGACAATTGAGTCTGAGATATCAAGTAGGCTCATTTCCTCTGATCTGGTTCTCCTGGCACAAAGAGGAAAGGGATGGGCATGCATTAAGTGTTTGCTGTTTAGAGGTAGTACAGAGTATAGAGTGAGGATTAAGATCCTACCTCTGGAGCAAGACTAAGTAAGGTGAAATCCAGACTCTACCTCTTACAAGCTGTGTGACCTGGGGTCAGTGTTTTAATTACACTGTGCCTGAGTTCAATTATCTGTAAAAGGGGTGGACAGTAGTACCTTCTTTACTGAGTTGTTAGCAGAATTAAAATAATCAAGATACGAATAGAAATTAGAACAGTACTTGACATATAGTAACATTCAATAACTGTTATCTCTCTCTCAAAATATATAGCTAATTTATTTTGATTTTCTTTATTTGACGGTTTAGTATTTTGTTTGTTCTACACCTATAGTATTACCCATTATCGCAAAAACCTTAAAAACTTATATTTCCCCAGTGTACTGAGTGTGTTTCTTTTGCATTTACTTAGAATTCGTTTGATAATTATCTGCATGTAGTCTGTCTCTCACACAGCATTTTGATCTCCTTAAGGGTGCACACTCTGTTCATTTTTTTACCTCTAGTGACCAAACTAGCTAGTGATGTATTAGATGTTTTCCAAATGAAGGAATAGGAGCTGGGGAAGAGGTCAAGAGACTGAAAACACTTGAGAGCTGGGAAATACCTTACATCAGAGCTATGACATCTGAAAGGGTCTCTCTCTGAAGGGTTCCAAATGCCCTTAGTCCGTCCTTTATCGTCTCTGGTTGAGAAAACACTGGCTTAGATGGAGTTCCTTCAATCTAGGACATCTAAACTACAGCGTTTCACTAGTTGTAAAGCCATCAATAAATACATGTGAATTATACTTAATTGAATTGATTTGTATTTTTTCACAATCAACTACATCATGATATTCCTTTTCCCTTTGTTGATAACCGACATTTTTTTCCCCGATGCTTTCTTAAAGTATGAAAGCCGGAAGTCTTATGTGGTTAAGTTTTTGTTATTTGCTTTCTTGATTTGAAATCTTAAACTGAATGAATTAGTACTTAAACAGGAAACTGGAATTTTTGTTCAAACAGTCAAGAAGTGTTGATTGAGCAACCACCATGTCCCAGGTACCGAGGACAGAGCACTGAACTGAAAAACGTGCCTACTCTGATGAAGTAGAATCCTTGGAATCAGTACAGAAGTCATGCCAATACTTTCTCCAAAAATAAAACGTTTCCTTAGTCAAAGGGGCAAGTATATAATGTATTGTCAAAATATGCAAATGTGGAAAATATAAAACGTTGACGATTATGTCTAAAAACACTAAGCAAATGTTTTGACTGGTTATAGAAAGGTCAGACCAGATGTAATGAAAAGGTGGAATGATCAGCAATGTGTTTGCAATCTGTGAAGTAACCAAAGAGATTAGCTTAACTGAGAGACTGCCTCATATAATTACTTAACATATATTAGACATTAAATATTATAGACTAGTGAAATCATGTACTGTGTATTTTTTAAAATTTAAATTATATCTTACCTTTATTCAGTACTTTTTAGTGTTCACTGTGTGTGTTTATTCTCACTTGCTCCCCACAAGGCAACAGCCTAGATAGTAAGCCAAATAGTGCTTATTTTACTTTGTGTAATAGCAAGAAAGACCAGAGATGTTTATTATTTCTATATTATAGAGTTATATAGAAGATAAAGCCTTAGTATTTAGTAGTTCTGCTATAGAAGGAGGAAGGGAGGGAGGGAAGATGGAAAGAAGGAAGAAAAAAATATATAAATTGGAAAGGATGAAACAATACTTTCTCTATTTGTAATTGATTTTATTTTTGTAATAGAAACCAAGAGTATCTGCAGGTAAATTGCTAGTAATTATAACACAGGTTAACAAATGCGTTGGGCATAAAGTTACAACACAAATATAAATTCATTGATATGCAGAACCAAGAACATAAACTTCAACTTTTAAAATAAAATTTACCGTAACAACAAAAATCTAAAGTATGTTTGAAGAAACCTCACCAAATGTCTTCATAAGATATATTAATAAAATTCTTAATAAGTAATTTAAAGTCGTAGATGGAAATACAACATGATTCATCAAGATAAAATATTATATATTTTAAATATAATTGATTTCACTCATTGAAAATTAAATGATACAATTCGTGAGAAAATGCAAATACATACATAAATGATACATAAATGAGAAAATACACATTTCAATGTATACACACATGTATGTGCATATATATAACGATTTATGTTATATTTATATGTGTAGATACAGAGAGAGACAGAGGCAGAGAAAGAGGGTAGCAATGGAACAATCAAAGCAAATTTCTAGAAGTGATTACATCTGAGAAGGGAAGGAGTTAGGGAAAACACAAAAGGCTTAGTGTCTCAGGGATGCCTATTCTTAAGCAACATTTGTTGGCTAATTTTCATAATTTATCAATAACTTATACATCTTTTATTTCATTAATGTATTTAAAGAAAATAATTTATTAAATAAGAAACATAAATCAATCATCTTGTAACCAATAGATTTATTTTTTAGGCTCCGAGTTATAAATCCCTTAGTGGTCTATTGAGAAAAAAAATTAATGGGCTGTTGCACCAAATAAGGAAATTTGGTTATTTAATGAATTAGTGAGGATCCCAAGTTAGCCAAACTCAGCTCTGCCATCTTACCTGACATAGTGCCACATTTCCTTACACGTTTTTCTTTTAAGAAGAGAGTTGAGGATCCTACAGGTGAAAAATCTCTTTATGAAAAAACTATGTCTACAACCCACTAATTATCCAAAACTTTGTTTAAAATTTATATTTTATAAAATTATTAAAATGTCATAAAAGTTGATGTTATAGAAGACGGTAATATGTCAAAATTGTATTTATCTTTATCAATTTAGGATTGACTTCATTCATAATTGTAGATTTGTTAATCATCACCTGTCAGTCCTTCTGTTGGTAGTTTATTCAAGAAAAAACAATAGCAACAAAATATAATAAAGAAAACAAATAAAAATCAGAAGATTTAGCTTTGACATAAATTTATTATCTCACTTTTGCAGGCATGTTTTTATGAACTTGAATCAAATAAATATCTTAACATTTAAAATCTAAATACCAAATGGATCTTTATTTATAACAGAAAATGTTTTCATTTTAAATTTTTCACTTGCAACAATTTTGGCATTTTATAATTTCCAAAGATTTAATCACTTCATAGATTTTTAAATATGCCAGTGTATAGTGATTGATGATTTATTATTATTTTAAACTATATGTTGTATCTGAATATTTCCCTTTTAAGGTTCAGTATTTATTTGCATCTTTTTGCTTTGTTTTGTTTTTTGATCTGTCTTTGTAGAGATGTGTCCTTCTTAATATTTTCAAATAATCAGATTTATTTTGTTGGATTTGCTCTTATCAATGTTATTGTCTTTTGATTTGTCCCTTCTTTTATTATTTGTTCCTTTCAAATTCTTAGCATTTAATCTGTTGCTTCCCCACCCCATCCCCTGGACCTTGTCTATTTGTCTAAATTGACAACAACGTCATTGCCATAGAGTTGTTAATAATAATAATCCTTTATTGCCTTTTACTGTGCAAAGGGTCTTTAGCCTTTATACTTTACATTTATTCAGGTAAATAAATTCATTTTATTCCTGCTCTTGCAATTTGTTGACTCTCTCTCTTTCAGTCTTAAAGGAGTTTATCAATTTTATTAATCTTTTCTTAAGCATTTTTGGTATTGTTGACTTACTCTAGGGTTTGTTTTTTAGTCCATTGATTTTTGCTCTTGTTTTTACTTACTTCCTTTAATTTATTTAGGATTAATTTGCTCTTCTTGTTCTAATTTCTAAAATTGAAAGCTTCAATCATTGATACTTAGCCTGGACAGTGCATTCAGGAGAAAAAGCAGATCAACATAGATCTTAGTGAATGTAGTTCTTGTCTTTCAAGGATGAATCCTCTTCCATTCCCATGTGTTTTTTGTTGTTCTCCAGCACATTCAAGCTGTTGTTTATGTCTTGTACTAGTTTATAATTGTTATCAGCATAAGGTTTCATCTTTTTTGGGCTACCAAGATATTATTAAGTATATATTTGGCAAATTTTTACAACCTGATAAAGACAACTAGCATATAATTTTCGTTTTGTATGTTTTTCATCTTTTGTATAAAATTATACTTCTTCATAAAATTAATTTGGAATTTTACTCCCTCCTCAGGTCTTTGGAATAGTTATCTTACTAAGATAAGGATTGTTTGTCAGAAAGGGTTATAAAATTTATTCTAAAACCATTTTGGTCTGTTGTTGGGTGAATGAATTTGTGAGTGAATATTTTTGACAAGTGACCATAATTTTTTTTCTTTTTTTGTGAGGTAGATTGGCCCTGAGCTAACATCTGTGCCAATCTTCCTTTCTTTACGTAGGATGCTGCCACAGCATGGCTTGACGAGTGGTGCTGGGTGTGCGCCCAGATCTGAACTTGCCAACCCAGGGCTGCCAAAGCAGAGTGCTCAAACTTAACCACTATGCCACTGGGCTGGCCCCAATGGACCATAATTTTTGAATGATGATAGTCCTATTCAATCATCCACACAGGATATCTGTTACCACTTACAACTTCGGATATGGACATTGCTGACTAAATGTCACAAAACTCCTTGGTATTCAGGTGTTGAGAAAAAACCCATCTCCAAGATCCCAAACATTTAGTAGTATTACACTCAAGAAGTTTACAGTATATACTACTTTTTAATTAATATAACTGAGGGCCTGTGAAAAGGCATTTCTTATGCTTTCTGAGCCTGGTGCAGTTGGTTATGATGTATGGCCTCTTATCAGTGATTAATCTGTGACCCTCATAGGCCAGTTAAATATCCTTTGGCACAATGTCAGAGCTGAGAGAATCTAAATTCTAGTTCAAAGAAACCATTAGCCTTCATTGGTTACTGAAGATAAAAGAATATCCCTGCACACTCTCTATAAATAGTTACAGAACCTCTCTGAAGAATAAAATGGAATGTTCATTACATGAAGGTTTAAAAGGAGATTTTATTTGACATTATTTTAAATACCTTATGATATACTAAGAATATTTGGTGCGTCCTTGTCAGGAAAAGTATTGACATAATGAAGGACAAAGGATGGGATATAGTAGGAGCAATTGAAGAAACTCTCCTTTCCTCAGGTCCTCCACAGATAGACACCTAAAAGTCCTATAATGACTCCCTAAATCTGTTTTTCCTTAATATGTGAATTTTCAGCAAATAGCTGATTGGGTTGGCCCTTATATAATTCTGTGTGCCTAGATCAGAGCCCATGAAACTATAAATGTTTTAAAATTTAAAAAATTTAGATAGTATCCATGGAAGCTATCTTTCATAATAATTAACAATCATATATTGGGATAAGATGTTCAAAGTGCAAAAAAGACTAGAAATCCATCCAAGGCACTGAAGGGGTGGATGGGCATACCTTCTGGCTAACCTCTCGGTGCCATATCCACTGAGATTCATAGACCTAAAGATAGATCAGCCTCATCAAATTCCACCTCGAAGTTTTCTGAGGTGTACTGATTATTCCCTGCTTTTAAGAATGGAGGCCAGGGGCCGACCCGGTGGCACAGCAGTTAAGTGCACATGTTCCTCTTCTCGGCGGCCCGAGGTTCGCTGCCCAGATCCCGGGTGCGGACATGGTGCCGCTTGGCACACCATGCTGTGGTAGGCACATATAAAGTGGAGGAAGATGGGCAAGGATGTTAGCTCAGGGCCAGTCTTCCTCAACAAAAAAAAGAGGAGGACTGGCAGTAGTTAGCTCAGGGCTAATCTTCCTCAAAAAAAAAAAGAAAAAAAAAAAGAATGGAGGAGCAATATGGGTTCTTTTCTGAAAGCACTTTTCCTCATGTCTACCCAAACAAGGATTATCATTTTCTCCTTCTTTCTCTTCTCTGTCTCTCCACACAGTGATTCTGGTAGGATGTGGAATGTAAGAGTTAACTACTGTCAGTACTTTCACCAGTTTTTCAATGTAAGACTAGAACTTTCAGTAAATTTTTCCAACAATAGGTAATTGTAATAATTGTGTATATAATGCCAATTACTGGAGCTATTCAATAGTTATTCGTTTTTTCAAATATTTGATAATTTGAATTTGTTTTCATCATGATATAATTTGATGATGCACTGTTACACATCACATAATCTAAAAAATAAAGAATATTTGTAAATGCCTTACAGGGACTGCAAAGTATCAGTAAAATTATCAAGAAACAAAATAGTTAATAAGCAAATCTTTTTGAACAAGAATTAATTGAAGCTGCTGCCATGTTCTGTGTTCTCTCTTCTAATTTACCTTCACACTTGCTGAAATTTCCTTTCCTATTCCTATCTTTTGCCTTCCTGTTCCCTGCCCTCCAGAACATTCATAAAGTCGTGTTTATAGTTCATCTTTTAGACTTTGGCACAGATATTTCCTCCTCCATGTCTTTTATCGTCTATGAATAAATGATATTAAAAAAAAAACTTCCCCACAATTACTTCTTTATGAACTTCTGCTTTCTTCATTATCACTAACTTTTGCTGAATACTACATAGACGTTTTTATGTAAGTTTTAAGTGATTACTATTACTATTTCTTGTGAACATTCTAAGTTCAAATATCTTGAAATATCTAATGTCATTGGAAGAAAGAGAATGATTCCAATAATATCCCGTAGAAAAATATGTTTGTTCACTATTAATGAAGAGTACAAGTCAATTGAAATGAGGTTCCCGAAGGATTTATTATAAATAAGCCCATTATGGCAGAGTGTGTTGTTGTTAGTGCCATCAATCTGATTCTTCCCTGGTCTTTGTGAGCCATCCTCCCACCTCCTGGCACTGTGTGAGACAATGTTCTGCTGCTATTCATAGGCTTTTCATGGCCAATTTTCCAGAAGTGGGTGGCCAGGTCCTTCTTCGTCTGGAAGCTCTGCTGCAACCACCATAGGCGACCCTGTTGGTATTTCAAATACTGATGGCATAGCTTCAGCATTGCAGCAACATGCAGATGTCACAGTGTGACAACTGACCAAGAAACGAACTTGGACCATGCTAACGAGAGTGCTGAATCTTAGCTACTAGGCCACTAGGACTGGTGACAGAGAATTAGTTGTGCTTTATTTCTTCTCCCTCTAATATTAAGATGATGTCATGTCACAAAATCTCCAATCTTAAATCATTCAATAGAACTATAGCTTTAATTGAACTGTTTCATCAGGCAAGGTAAATCTATGGCTTTTGTTAATTAGCGTTTGAAGGATATATGGGGGAGTGAACCATAGAATGAAATTACTTTATTGCTCACTCAGTGTTTGTCTTTTACTACAGTACCTTACTCTTATCTCCTAATTTAGTGCCAACTCCCCAAAACAATATATTGTGTAACTCTTAATGGACCTCCTGAAGGTGAGTGCAGAGATAGTAATTGGATTCTAATTTTTTTTTGAAGTAAGACTATCAGACTATTGTACAGGAAATCTCTCACCTGAATGTCAAAGACTGGGGCTCTGTTAACCAAAAGATGACATAACTCAGTTTTTCAGGGTCACTCTGGGGCAGTCGGGGTCCAAGGTCAAACTGAAAGAAAATGTGACAGAATGCATATGACTTTGGAAGATGCAGTGTAGTCTTTGTATGGCAACTTTTGTCACTCACTTCTGGCACAGCCCTGGTGTCCCTCTGGTCATCTTAATTTCTCTAGCCCTTGGTTACAGCAGTGTACCCTCTTTCTCACCCAACTAATGCCTTGTCCTGTGCAATCATAGCTATTTTCATGCAAAGTTTCACCTAAAATTTTTAAGACCAATTTTGTACTAGTAAACATAATAGTAGATTTAAATATATATTACTTTGAGAACACATCATAACACCGATTTTTATATAAATTAATGGAGATGAATTAACTTATCCAATGTCAAATATCTAGTACTTGCTAGAACTTGTCTTTTTGACCTCCAGTCTGATGCTGTTTCCACAAGTTAGTCTGTGTTTTAATCTCATGAAGAGTAACAGATAAAAATGATTGAATAAGCTAGAGCAATTTTATTTTAAATGAGGTGCCTCTGGGAAATACAGGTTACCACTCAGATAATACTTTTTACAGAAGTAAATGGATATTTTATAGTAAGTGCAGCATAACTTTGTATCAGTACAACTACAGGTTATAGTCACCCAACTACTCTACTCACTCAAGCAAACACAGGGCTAAGAGCTTAGAGTTAGAATCCTAATCTGACATACAGTCTTTGGTTTTCATCTTTTCTGGGTTCCCAACACCATCTGGCTCTGTACCTAAGCTTATGAAGCCCATCCCAGTTCTGCTTTCCCCACTATAACTATTTCTTTTCTTTTCTTTTTCTTTTTTTTTGCTTTTTTGTTTTTTGGTGTAGAAGATCTGTCCTGAGCTAACGTCCATCATCAATCTTCTTCTTTTTGCTTGAGGAAGATTGTTGCTTAACTAACATCTGTGCCAATCTTCCTCTATTTTGTATGTGGGATGCCTCTGTAGCACAGCTTGATGAGCAGTGTATGCACATTCTCCACTAAACACACATTAAGTAACCCAGATCTCTACAATCCCCTCCATGCACCCTGAGTCATGGCCTGCCTTATGAAGCCTTGTGCCCAGAGAAGAGAAGTTGAGCATAGTAGAGAGTCACTTATCCTCTTCTTCTTTGTGAAAACAATTCTGAACCTCTCAAGAACATTTTTCACAAGTTTCTGTTCATGCAAGGGAGCTATAAATGCTTTGAAAAAGTGTCATGCACAAGCCGTAAAATCAATTATAAGATTGGAGGGAAGAGTGGGAGACACAGGACAACCTCTGCATGCTTATTGATCAGCCTCCTTTTGCCCAGGAAATGACCTTTTTTGCAATTTTTTTTTTTTTGCATACTTTATTCCAAAGGATGTAATTCATTCCTGGGACCCTTGCCATAAATCACCTCCTAAAATATCATCCTAGAAATAGAAATCCCTTTGAAAAAAAAATTATCAAACTGAACAGTCACACTTCCTACAGAGGAAACAGAGGCTCTCCCAAAGTCGCATACCTGGCATGTAGCTGAGCTGCCAGACTCATGGAAAATCTCTACCCAGAATGGCAGATAGAGTTAGTTTGACTTTGTCTCTATTTTGTTGCTTAATGACCTTGGAAATCAAGGAGAACTTTCCTGGGAATTTGCAGCTACAGAAAAGATCAACGCTTGTCATAAAAAAATAGCTTATTTCATCTATCTCCTGTTTGATTTCTGTCCTTCGATCTGACTATTACACCCACACTTTCAAAGGTCAGAGATTTTTGCTGCATTTGATCTTCAGTAGGCAGGAGGCATCGCTTTTAAAAAGTACCATTTTCAGTTCAGGCACAAAATAGGGAATCTAATAAAGTTCTATAAAGGATGATTACAAAGTCAGACCTCAAAGATGTGATTTACTTCCTAAAGAGCAAGGAGATAAAGTTGTGGAATAGGAACAAAAACAATCACACAATGAGAATAGTATGCTTTTTTAAGTGCCTAATAATTATCATATTTTTGAGAGTTAATAGAAGTCAGCATGCAATCCTGATGATTTGTGTGGTTCTCTCCTACTGAGAAGTATTTCCACTATCCACATCAGTATTCTTCAATTCTCAACCTCCCTGTTTTTGTTTTTATTTCTTTTTCTGGTGGAGAAAATCAAGAATGTGTTGGCTTTAAGTTTAATAAACAAATAAGAAATATTTTATCATCTAAGAAAACATCCTTTGTAAATCATGGACTTTGTGAATAAGGCTCTCGAATAGTAAGCAGTAATACAATGCCCCAAGAATCAATTTCTTATCCTCTTAATTCTAAGCCACTTGAGCTTATTTCAGTTGAATAAGGTTGTGCATAAAAGAATTGGAGAAGTTGGGATGGGTACAATTTCTCTAGGATCATAAAATGATTATATGCTCGGGTACTCAGATATCTTGAAGTGGACATGACTATCAAATTTTTCAGTTTTGAAGGCTATTATATCTATATTCATTATTTCAAATACTTATTGTATCCCAAAGCTGCACCACTCAGCCACTCACTACTGTAATGTGACTCACTATTCTACTAACCGGAATTACAGTATAACAGCTAAAATCTCTTTAATTTTTAGGATGTGTCAGACATTCTGCTAAGCTCATAATTAGTACAAAAAGTTTATTAGGTGCAGTTGTAATTTGTTAAATTAACATTTGTTAAGTAGAGCTGTGGAGTGTCAGATGGCAAGACTTGGTTCAACAAAAGACCACAAAGGAATGAAATAAAGAAGTTTATTACTCACAAGTCCTTGAGGAAGTATGTGATATGCCTTGAGGGGTCACACAGTCAGGTCAAGGCAGGATGAAAGCAGAGAGAGCAGCAGGACCTGGGGACATGCCTTTCTCAGGGTTTAGGGGTGGAGTGCTTCCAAATTCCCAGGCTAGGTTCAGATTGATAAATTCAAACCAAAAAGAGGAGATTTTAGTGAGCTCCTTGGGGGTCTTATCTGACAGGTAAACAAGGGAAGGTCCTGAGAGATGGAGGAGACTGTTTATCACAAAGGCTGTTGGGAAGTCATATCAGTGTTGATGAAAATAATCCATAACCAATCTATAAATGAAAATTTGGGATGAGTTTATCCTGAGCCAGATCTGAGGACTATCCCAGTCCAAGACCTTCCTTCCCCAAGGAAGGAAGGGCACCAAAGAAGTGGGGTGTACAGAGTTGTTATATACCCTCAAAGAGCATGTTTCATATATGATTGAAATGTCCCCTTTACAATATTCACGAGACTGCTCTGTTGGCACAGCGATTGATGGACACAGCAGGTCTGCTGTCTGGGTAGACACAGCAGGGTGTCAGGTCTGTTGTCTCCGGCTGGGTGGTCACAGGTGAGTGAAGCAACCAATTTCTAACCTAGGGAGAGATGCTTATCCTTAAGGAAATGCCAATGTGGGGGAAGTTGCACCTTTATCTTAAGGCCATTTGTTCTTGTCTTTGGGACACAGCACATGCTTAAAGCAGATATACAATGCATGCTCAACAGCCACGTCAGGCCCTTTTGGAGAAAGAAAGTCAGGCTGAATTAAGTTTACACCAAATGGCTTCCTCATATACTCCAATGTATCTTATTGCTTGTCATTTTTATTTGTCATCAGGAACTTACATTTCTTGGTAGCTCTGTAGGCTGCTATGGAGGGCATGCATTTGCATGAGGGATTATGGCATTTTAAGGCCCCATAGGCCACTTGGTCAAACAAAATAGATGTTGGGGCAGCAATACCATGCAGTGGGTTAGCTGAACTCTCAAGTAGAAGGTTCTATTATTGTCTCCATTTATGATGGGGGAAAGTGAGGACTATAGAAATTTTGCAACTTGTTCAATATCAGACAGCTAGCATGGGCTTCTACAGTTGAAGTCAGGCAGGTATTTATTTTATCTGTTTCCAGATCCCAAATATCACTTTCAATACCATCTTACCAGTTTTCATTTAAAACAAACAAAAAAATCATTTTCAAAGATTTCACAGTCTAATCTAAAAGAGATGATTTCTAAAGATAATCATACTTATTCCCAAAGGAACAGGGTGATTTAGAGGTCTTATTGATGATTTATATTATATAAGACACCCTGGGAAAAGCGTGAAAAATGAGTTAGAGAGAATGAGGCTGGATGTAAGGAGATAAGGAGTTGGGGGCTATCCAAGATGTGTGGGAGAAAGATAACAGAGTCTAATCCAGCTTACTGGTAGTAAAATGGGAGAAAAAGGAATGAGTTTGTGAAATCTTTAGAGGAAAATGCTGAAGAGTTGACTGAATGAACTAGAGAATATGAAGAGGCAAAAATCAAGAAAGGAGCATTCACTGTTAGTAAGATATTTATTTTAAATTCTTTTCTCAATATTGGAACAAAGTTTTTGGTGATATATTGATCAAAAATTCTAAGATGATATTAAAATGTATAGTAAAAAAATTTAGGTGAAATCAGGCAATTATCAAAAATTTTCTGTGTTCATAAGAAAAACAAAATATTTTAATTTTAATATCTACCACATGTTATGTTTTAGTATATTTTTAATATGTGTTTGTTATAAGGACTAAATAGTATAATGTTTGTAACGTATCCAATAGACAATTCAGCACAGAAAATGAATTTGCAAAGTTTCCTTCCTTTCCTTCCACAATCAGTGGCCAAAATCAGTCCCTATACTTAAGTGGTGATTTCAATAAATTGGAGCCTCTCTTTTCATTTCCATATAAGAAGTATTTTTTGAGTATCAGACATTGTTCCAAACTTTGAAAATATAAAAATGAAGGAGATTCAGCTCTCTTTCTTAGCACATATGAATAAAGAAAAGTTAGATGAGACACTCCAAAAAATCTATGAATATCCACTGTCTTGGGAATTGTGTAGGGTGGTTCATGTTATTCAAGGCTGAGTTTTCCTGGTGATTAAAAGCGAAAGTCTTACTCTTGCCATTTTGTTGACTGTTTTCTGTCTATCCTGTAGCTCTTTTTCTCTCTTGCTGTCTCCCTTTGTGTTTTGTTGATTTTCTTGTAGTGTCCTGCTTTGTTTCATTTCTCATTTTCTTTTTTGTATCTTCCACAGGTATTTCTTTTGTGATTATCAAGGGGCTTACATAAAATATATTATGGTTATAACAATCTGGTTTAAGCTGATAACAACTTGACTACAATGACATAAAAATTACATTTTTACTTCTCTTTCCCATACACATTACGTTCTTGATGTTACAAATGGCATCTTACATTGTGTATCTACTAACATATTTTATAGTTATTTTATATGCTTTTGTCTTTTAAATTCTGTATCAGAATGAAAAGTGATTTACATGCCACCATTACAGTACTAGAGTATTCTGTATTTCTCTATATATTTATCTTTAATAGCAAGATTTATACTTTCCTATGCTTTCACCTTGCTGTTTAGCATTTTTTCATTTCAACTTGAAGTGCTTCTTTGTCATTTCTTGTAAGGGCAGGTCTAGTGGTGATGCACTGCCCCGGCTTTTGTTTTTTCTTTATCTCTCTTTCATTTTGGAAGAAGACTTTTTCCAGATATAGTATTCTTTTGTAGCATTTTTTTCCTTTAAGCACTTTGAATATATCATCCAATTTCCTCCCGGAATGCAAGGTTCATGCTGAGAAATCTGCTGATTGTCTTATAAGGATTCCATGTATGTGACTTAGTCACTTTTCTTTGGCTACTTTGAAAATTCTTTGTCTTTGACTTTTGAAAATTTGACTAAAATTTCTAAACTTCTTGGTGTGTACTTCTTTGGTTCATCTTATTTGGAAGGAGTTGGTCTTCTTAAATCTGGATGTGGATTTTCTTCACCAGATTTGGAAAGTTTTCAGCCATTATTTCTTTGAAAAAACCTCCTACTGAGTTCTCTGTCTCTTCTGGGACTCTGATAATGCATATAGTAGTCCTCTCATTGGGGTCCCATAATTCCTTTAGGATTTCTTCATTCTTTTTCACTCTTTTCTCATTTTGCTCCTCTACCTGTATACTTTCAAATGACTTATATTTGAGTTTGCTACTTCTTTCTTCTTCTTTATCAAGTCTGATGTTTAACCTCTCTAGTGAATTTTTCAGTTCAGTTATTTCATTCATCAGCTCCAACATTTTTGTTTTGTTGTTTTTTAAACTTTCCAGCTCTTTGTTGAAATTCTCACTTTGTTTGTGTCTTGCTTTGCTGAGCTCTTTGAGCACTTTTATAACTGTTATTTTGAATACTTTATCAGGTAATTCATTTACCTCCTTTCTTTAGGGTCAGTGTCTGGAGATTTATTCTGATCCTTTGGGCCATTTTTCTCAGCCTCTTCATGATCCTTGTAACTTTCTGTTGGTATCTGTGCATTTGAAAAACTAGCATCCTCTGTTAGTCTTTATGGATTGCCTTTGTACAGGGAACAACCTTCACCAATCAGCCAGGCTAGAGATTCTGGGGGCCTCTCAAATCTTTTTTGCAGACGTGCCTTCTCTGGATTTGTGCATATAGATTCTTAATTAGAGGGAATTTTCAGTGTCTCTTCCTCAGGAGCTCATATTCTCTTGGTTTTTCTATTGTCTGTCTGCACTACCATGAGTCTTCTGAGGTAGCAGCATGCCTATCAGCTTCTTTTGTTCTCAACAGCTCCCAGGCACCTAGATTATTTCAGGTCTGTCATCTCTCTGACAGGTAAGACAGAAATAATTCTCTTGGGCAGCCCCCTATAATGCTCGTACACTGGAAACATGCTCTACTTTTCTCTTCCCTCCTGTTGTATCAGTTTGTCTTCTGTATCACAGCTCCTCTGGAGCAGCAGCATGCTGCTCAGCTCTATTTTATTCTTAGTGGCCCCTAGGCATCTAGAGGTTCATACCACAACCTCTTAACTGGCTTCTGGATTTCTGACAAAAGGAATTGGTTTGTGTATTGTTGAATCAATGTCTCTGATGAATGAAGAAGGGTCTAAGGCTCCTATTCTGCCATATTGCAGACATCATTCCCCCAATAGACACACCCAGAGCTGAGTCTTCCTCAATGAGGAGGCTCACACAGGAAGAGTAACTCGACCAAGACCACAGAATAGTAGAGCACAGTTTCAAACACATTCTCTTTGATCCTCAAGACCTTGTTCTTTCAATCACATCCTATTGCATGGAATTGCAAAGGGTGGATAATTTAATGGTTTTTCGTTGAGAAGATGGTCAAATTATGGCTGTCTTCCCTGCCTCCTTGTTCAGTTCCTTAACTGAAGCCCAGGCATGTATCCTCCCTAGGCCTTCTATGAACCAGAAAGCACTGAATAAGAGGAGTCTTTGCTTTTCACTATCTTTCCCTGAAGATCTATTCTTATTCAGCCAGCTTGTTTTTAGCCCAGTGATAGTTCCACTACAAAGCTCAATTTTATGAAGAGGCAACGTCAACTAGTCACTAATCACATATTGTGTTTCCTAATATTACCTCTTTCATCCTTTGCAGCATCACAGATTGGTGTCTGAAATCCTTACCATTTGAAACAATTTTAACAGAGAAATAATAACAAATGATCTGAAAAAATGGGGTGGCAGCTAACATACAAAGAAGATGCTAATAATCTAATTATTTGGTTAATACTCAGTTCCTTTGGATATGGGGCTAGTCACAAATGTGGTAAGTGGTAACAGTGGAGGGTTTCAGGGTGAGGCTTGGTATAAAAAATTACTAAGATTTTTTTAATTCTGTAGTTTTATTTAATGCTATTTCATTTACTCCTGTTTTGTTGACAATTAAAACAAGAATCTCAGGTTTCATAACTTGTCCAATATCACACAACTAGTTATGTGGCTAAGATTTGAACACGAAGATTGCAGCACCACTCTGTGTTACATAATGTTGTGATAATGCAAATACCATGAGAAGCACCAGGCAAACTAAAAGGCAGTGACAGAGAATGACATGGCTTTCAACAAAAGAAAAAGGAACCAAACAAGAAATTAAAATTATTCACCATCTACTAGGAATCAGGTGCACTGCTAAGTACCTTATTTTATTAATCTTAACATAACATTGTCAAGTAGGCATCACAGTATTTTTTGTAAATGAGCAAACTGAGGTTTAAGAGGTAATGAGACTTCGAAATATGGGTTGAGGAACCAGAGGAACCACAAAAGTCAAAGACGTATTCTGAATTTTCTCTACAATTTTCTCCCATATCTGACATTACCTCATTGCACACTGGCTGTTAATGGTTTACCCTCCCCTTAAAGTAGTAGTAACCAGAGGTGTAGTTTGCTGTAAGATTTAAATAGCCAAACAAAATGTTTCCTTTCAACACCAAAACAAGCTTTTATTGTCTTTGTTGTTATTAATAATAATTATTAATTTTAGTCTTTTTAGCTTGCTGGTCTAGAAAGACTATAAAAACTCATGCTGCAGAAGAATTCAACATTTCACTGCAAGCAATACTTTCCCCCAATCTGGTGAAATCTCTCTCTTCTCCCAGTGGAGTCCATAGGGTTGTATCCATTACTTGCATTCTTATCTCCTGGTAATTTGCAAGGTGCTGACCAGACTACCTGACTTGAATTAATCCTCCTGGATTTCTGTGAAAGTTTGAAGTTCCCTGAATTTCCTCTTGAGCCTATAGCTTACAGTGCTCAGGAAATTATGGGGCCTAGATGGTGTTCATGCTGCTTGAAATTCAGTTAATGCCCTTCATGTGTCCAGTGCATTCTTGGTGGAAATTAGAAAAACTTACAATATTGACACATTTACCCCATTATCCAAGTTTTTCATTTCAAGAAAATTGGTTTACTTTTTCTTTTAATAAAAGTTAGTAACATTCTATTCACTCAATAAACAAATTAACTAGTTAATGATTTTTGGCTAATCAATTATGAAAATGTGCTCAAAATAACTAGAATTTTTACTGACTTCAATCAGTAAAACCAGTAAGCACCAGTTTTGTTAACCTTGATTTTCATTGTTTTTGAACAGAATTGTATAGTTGTTTTGGTTTTATAAAGAAGAAGCCTGAAGAAATGTGGAGGGGAAGAGCAAATACGTAAACATGTAACAGAGACGGTTCAGATCAGAATGGAGACTCTTCTGACAGATAATAGGATGGGAGTTGGAATCTAACAGAATTTTTTTATGTTACTTTATATGCAGAGCCTTTTTAAAATTTCTTATATCTTTGGGATTAAGTCTAACAAACAAAACTAGTGCTCTAAGTTTAAGGTGGATCTTGAGTTTGCTGGAAAAACGTGATTTATATGCTAAAATGACTCCATTGCTTCATGGAAATAATAGTACTTCAGATACTCCCAACAGCAAACTTTGCTATAAAAGAATGGAAACTAGGGGTTGGCCTGGTGGCATAGTGCTCAACTTCACACATTCTGCTTCAGTGGCCCAGAGTTTGTGGATTTGGATCCTGGGCACAGACCTACATACCACTCATCAAGCCAAGTTATGGTGGTGTCCAACATATAAATAGAGAAAGATTGGCACAAGTGTTAGTTTAGCAACAATCTTCCTCACCAAAAAAATAGAATGGAAAATAATCCTTTCTACTGATACAGTTGAGAAATTTTAGGATTTTAAGCTCTAAATCAACTACTGTCTAGTTTCTAAACAGGGAACATAACAAGTTGGTATAGATGGGGATTTGGCTTTAAAAAGCAGCCTCTTAAGCAGTCTAATCATTTCACATTTCCCTAAATATTGATTATCATGTATTTCAAACAAAATATCCAAAAATAACAATGAACCCTTATTTAACACCCATTTATATGCAAGACACATATCTCATTTCACCTTCATTGAGTAGTTACAGGTAGATATTATTATATTCCTTAATTTAAACAATAACAATTTAAATTCTCTATTAAAACAATAAAATTTGTATCTATTTTATCTTATGAGGAAACCAAAACATAGAAATTAATCAAATTATCTTGGTTAGCCTGATGCCAAAATGATATTATTGTCATTCTGCCACCATAAACTTCTATTTGTAGAAACAAGAGAATTCGTTTTTATGCATTAGCCTTTAATTACTGATTGGTTCCAAGCTTTTCATAGTAGATTAATTATTAAATTTATAACTTTGTAAATCTTTTTAAAAATTCAAAACCCTGGACTTCACCTCACAAGATGCCTTATAAGACGGAGTGCCCAAATATGCATTTTACTAATCTCCCCATGTCATGCTGTTCAGGAGTTCTCAGTACATTTTACAGCACAAAATCCTCAACAGAATTTACCTTGACTATATGACTACCATTTATTGAACACTTTCAATGTTCTGGACATTGTCCTAGGTACCTTATGTAACTCCTCCCTGTACTCAATCCCACCACCAAAATCTTTCTTCATAACTCTCCTTAGCTTGAAAATTATTTCCTGCCCCTTTAATTAATTAACTATTCTTTTCTTATGTTCTAAGCCCTGTTTCATTTCTCACCTCCTCTGGAAAGACTTCTCTGCTGATGCCAACTTACATCTTTCTTTGTTCTACTACAACAATGGTACACTTTGCTTACTTACACATGTTATTATTTTAACACACAAACGTTATCATACTTTGAATAATTTACTCTGCTTGTGTGTATGTGTGTGGAAAGTCAGCTTGAAAAAGATCAGGATTTGGCTCCCCATCACAAGACTCATAACTGGGACATATTGAGAGGACATAGGTTTTAGTGAACAGATTCTGTCGAAATTAGCATGCTATTTGTCCTATTGCCTATTGGAATCAGAGATAAAAGGCTGGGGAGCTAGACTAATTATGTGTATCCTTGACGATTATTGAGGTGTCATGCCTTGCAGATCCAACTGAGTCTATCTACATTAGCATGCTCACTTTGGGATATTTCATACATGATATAATGCTGCAGCTTTATATCTTTTCTAAAACATAAATTGATTCCTATGAACTCCCTTGAAGATGGAATCCAAGCTTCTAATCATGACCTGGTCTCTGCCTCCATTTTGAATTATTTTAAAAACTTATTCTCTTCTCCAGCCACATTAAAATATTTACATCTTCTGGACCTTGTTAGAGTCGTTAAATATCCATGCCTTGAGAGGTGTTATTTATTGTGCTTGTCAAATTTTCTTCTTCAAATATCTGGTAAATTTCCTCATTAAAAACGTTCTTTTATTCTTCCTATGGGAAAAGAGTACTATTATTTCTTTTGGGAACACAGAAATGGAAATTTATTTAATTATTTATAATTTAAAAGCATGGTTGCTGAACTTTCATGCATTTCTGGTGGGAATACAAAATGACACAGCCACTTTGGAAGACAGCTAGTTGCTTACAAAACTATACATATCCTTACTGTATGATCCAGCAGTTATGCTCCTTGGTATTTACTCACAAGACGTGAAAATGTATGCCCACACAAAAATTTCTTGTGGATGTTTATAGCAGCTTTATTTATAATTGCAAATACTTGGAAGCAAATAAGATGTCCTTCAGTAGGTGAATGTATGAATAAACTGTGGAACATGCAGACAATGGAATGTTATTCAGCACTAAAAAGAAATGAGCTATTAAGCCTTGAAAAAACATGAAGGTATATTAAATGCGTATTACTAAGTGAGAGAAGCCAAATTAAAAATAGTACATACCGTACAAGCCTAGATACATGACATTCTGGAAAAGGCAAAACTATGGAGACAGGAACAAGATCGGTGGTTGCCAGAGGGTGGGGAAAAGGAAGGATAAATAGTCTGAGCACAGAGGATTTTTAGGGCAGTGAAAATACTTTGTATGATACTATAATAATAGATATATGTCATTATACATTTGTCCAAACACATAGAATGTACAACAATGAGTGAACCCTAATGTAAAATACGGACTTTGGAGGATCATGATGCGTCCACGTAGGTTCGTTAATTGTAACAAATGTACTACATTGCTGGAGAATGTCGGTAATGGGGGAGGCTGTACATGTACAGGGCAGGAGATATATGAGAAATATCTGTATCTTCCTCTAATTTTCTTGTGAACCTATCACTGCTCTGAAGAAATTATCTTAAAAAAGAAAACAAAAGCTGCCTGAGTTCAACCTCTGGGATGAAAGTGTGAGGAACTCTGCAGACCTACTCCACAGCAAGCCCAGATCATGAAACTATTAAATAATACCACCATCTAAAGTCGCTGAAAATTGTCCTAAGTGTATACAGCAAAGGAATAAAACACTTATTCATGAAATCTATTACAATTTGTTAAGAATAGCAAGACTGTGGCATTTCAACCACAAATGCTTCCTCTCTTCCCTCGACTTGCCCAACTCAGCTCAGCAAGAGCTCCAGTCCCGATGGTTAGAGCAATGAAGACAGGGTTCTCTTTCCCTTGAGCTCCCAGTCAAGCATTGCTGAATCTCAATTCAGAACTGGGACGGGCAGGACACCAACACATCTCACCCCCTCTAATTCTAAGTTGAAGAGACTAAACTTCTGGTGAGTGTGTCCAAAAGTTCAGTGGCTTTCTTTCTCCACCCAGCCTAGACCCATACAAGGGACACTTTACCCCAGGTGCAGCAGGTTGAGAATATTGGGATACTGATCCCAGTTCTTCCCCAGCTTACTCATAGATCAGAGATTCCACACTGAGAAAAGCAGGCTGAGAATTTCAGAGGTTATTGGCATGCCTAGATTAATGGCTAAAAGAGTCTTTGAAAGAAAGACTTTGCAGGATCAACAAAAACTAGAACTCATTGTGAGCAAGATCTACCTTACAATGAATGCTAAAGGAAATTCTATAGACTGAAAAGAAATAAACCCAGATGGAAATCTGAATATACATAGAAAAACAAGGAGCACCAGTAAAAGTAATTTTGTAATTATAAGAGACAGTATGGTTAGCACTGGTAGTCTAGTGGTTAAGATTCCTGGTTTCTTGGTCAGGATATCACGCTAGCTATCTTTCAGTTGTTATACAGTGGTGGCTGCGTGTTGTTGTGATGTTGAAAGCTATGCCACTGGTATTTCAAAGGCTGGCGGTGTCAACTATAATGGACAGGTTTCAGCAGAGCTGCAAGACTAGACAGACTAGGAAAAAAGACCTGGCCACCCACTTCTGAAAAAGCTGTCCATGAAAACTCTTTGAATAGCAGGAGAGTATTGTCTGAGATAGCACTGGAAGGTAAGAGGATGGTGCAAAAGGCTGGGAGGGTTCCGCTTTGCTGTACACAGTGTCTCTAGGAGTCAGAATCAAATTCAGGGCACTAACAACAAAAAATATAGTATAAGTGAATTATTTTTCTGCATCACATAAAGAAAAAAAGCAATCATATAATCTTCTCATATATAGTCAAATAATTTCCCACCAGGGTATCAAGGCTATTTAATAGGGAAAGGATATCTTTTCACCAAATGGTGCTGGGCAAACCAGCTCTGCACAGTAAAATATTAAATTGGATTCTTGTCTTAAACCATAGATAAAAGTTAACTCAAAATAGATCAAAGACCTGAATGTAACACTGAAAACTATAAAACTCTTAGAAGAAAACATAGGAGAAAAGCCACAGGATATTGAATTTGGCAATGATTTATTTAATATGACGCCAAAAGCACAAAAAGTAAAAGGACAATAGATCAATTGGAATTAAAAATTTCTCTGCAAAGAGAAAAGGCAACCTATGGAAAAGGAGAGAATATTTGTAAATCACATATCTGATAAGGGGTTAATATCCAGAATATTTAAAGAGCTCCTACAACTTGACAACAAAATACCCAACAGCCTAGTACAAAAGGAATAAAGGGCTAGAATACACATTTTTGCATAAAATATAATCAATTGGTCAACAAACTCATGAAAAGATGTTTAAAATCTCTAATCACTAGGGAAATGCAAATCAAAACCACTATGAGCTACTCCCTCATACCCATTAAAAGGACTATTATCCAAAAGAAACAAAAACACCATAAACTAAGTATTGATAAGGATGTAAAAATGTGGAATATTTGTGCACTGTTAATGGAAATATAAAATGATGCAACCACTATGGAAAACAGTGTGGAGGTTCCTCAAAAAATGAAAAATAGAATTACTATATGATCCAGCAATTCTCCTGGTATCTACCCAAAAGAACTGAAATCAGGGTCTCAAAAAAATGTTTGCACATTCATGTTCATAGCAACATTAGTCACAATAGCCAAAAGGTAGAATCAACCCAAGTGCTCATCAACTGATGAATGTATAAAGAGAATGGAGTATCTACATACAATGGGAGATTTTTCAGCCTTAAAAAGAAAACCAATTTCTGACATATACTACAATAAGGATGAACCTTGAGGACATTATACTATATGAAATAAGTCAATCACAAAAAGAAAATACTATATGATTCCAATTATATGAAGTACTGAGAGTAGTTAAAGTCATGCAGACTTCCGGGAAGGAGAGTGGTGGTTGCCAGCTGTTTGGGGTCAAGGGGAATGGAGAGCTGTTGTTTAATTCTATAGACTTTCAGTTGCGATAGATAAAATGGCTCTCGAGATGGGTTGCACAACAATGTGAATATACTTACCACTACTAAACTGTGCACTTAAAAATGTTTGAAATGATACGTTTTACATTGTATATATTTTACCACAATTAAGAATTAAAGCAATTTTATAAAACAAGATGTACTTAATAGTATCATCAGATCCATAACTTATATACTTGACAATAACAGCACTAAGGAGATAGATGGGAGCAAATTTGTATTGGAGTATGGAAATCAGCATTCCACAACTCCAACCCACAGAAACAGATAAAGAAATCCAGCAATGATGCATAAGAAAGTACAATGAACTATATAAATATATACTTGCTCTCATTCCTTTGTTCATCTCCTTTAATAGATATAAAATTATATGGCATAATAATTAAAACAATGTACTGTTTTGCTTGTAAGATATATAGATGTAATACGTACAGTGATATTAACAAAAAGGGGCGATATAGAGATACATTTCTCTACTTTACTGTAATTAGTTTAATCTAATTGTGAATTTGATGGTGGGAAATTAAGACATATATGGTGAGACCTAGAGGAATCTCTAAGAAAATAACTATTAAAAAGTGAAAAAATTATTAGAAGAATTAAAATATTATTCTAGAAAATATTTCCTTAATGTAAAAGAAGGCAGTAAAGGAGGAATAGGAAAGATGTGAAATATAAAGAAAACTAGGGAAAAAAGACAACTAGGAGAAAAATGGAAAATGTAAATCCAACTATATCAATGTTGAGATTAAATGTGGCTGTGTTAAACTACTCAATCAAAAGGCAGATATTGTCAGATTGAATTTAAAAATATATGCTGTCAAGAGGATACACACTTCAGATACAAAGATACTAATAGGATGAGGGTAAGAGGATGGACAGAGACATATCTTACAAACAACAAAAATAAGAAAGCTATAGTGGTTGTACAAGTATCAGAAAAAAGATTATAAAGCAAAAAAAAGTGTTACTAGTTACAAAGAGATTTTTATTAGATCATATAAGTGCCAATCAAAGCTGAAAATTTCAACAAAGCTATACCTAACTGATATACAAAGAATGTTACAACCAGCAACAATAGACTACACATTCTTCTTGAGCTCACATGGAACATTCTCAAGCTTAGACCATACACTAGGCCATAAAACAAGCTTGAATACATTTAAATAGACTGAAGTCATAGAAAGTATGTTTTCTGATCATTAGTAATATTAAAACAAAAGAAAATTTTGGAAATCCATGAATGTAGATGTTCCTTTACTTGTGATGGGTTTACATCCTGATAAACCCATCGTAAGTTGAAAATATTGTAAATTTAAAATAACTTTAATACACCTAAACTACCAACATCATAGCTTAGCCTGGCCTACCTTAAAAGTACTCAGAACACTTAAATTAACCTACAGCTTGGAAAAATCACCTAACACAAAGCCTCTTTCATAATAAAGTGTTGAATAGCTCATGTAATTTATGAATATTTTAAAGAAAGTGAAAAACAGAATGGGTGTATGAGTCCATAATGGTTGTAAGTGTATCAGTGGTTTACCGTGGTGATCATGTGCCTAACTGGAAGCTGTGGCTTCTTGCCACTGCCCAACATCACAAGAGTATCATAGAGCATATTGCTAGCCTGAGAAAACATCAAAGATCAAAATTCAAAGTATGGTTTCTACTGAATGCTTATTGCTTTTGCATCATCGTAAAGTCAAAAAATTGTAAGTTGAACCATCTTAAGTCGGGAACCATCTGTTTGTGTAAATTAAGCAATATGGTATTAAATAACCAATGGAACAAAAACGAAATCACAGAAAGATCTCGTGAGATAAATGAAAATTAACATATAACATAGTAAAATGTATGGGATTCAGCTAAAACATTTACTTCCAGGTAAATGTATAGCTGTAAAATGTGAATAGTTAAAAAGAAGAAAGATCTCAAATCAAGCACCATACTTTCTATCTTATAACCCTTGAAAAGGAAGAGTAAAATAATCCCAAACAAGCAGAAGGAAGGGAACTATAGGGGTTGCAGCAGAAATTAGTGAAATAGAAAACAGCAAAACAATAGAGAAAATAAAACAAAACCAAAAGATGATTCTTCAAAAGGTCAACAAAATTGACAAACAGTTAGCTACAATGACCCAGAAAAAAAGAAAAACACTCAAATTACTAAAATCAGAAATAAGTACATTACTACTAATCTTACAGAAGTAAGTTCATATGCTAATATATTATGCAAGTTAGATAAAAATGGCAAATTCTTACAAACTATTCTAAGTTTACAACTATCCAAATTGACTTGAAAATAAATGGAAAATCTTAAAACACATATAATGAATAAAGAGATTAAATTGGTAATTAAATAACTTTCCACCAAGAAGAACCTAGGATCAGAGGGTTTCACTGGTGAATTCTATTGAATATTTTTAAAAGAGATTGGTACCAATTCTTCCCACAAATTTTTCCAGAAAATTGAAGAGAAGGCATTACTTTCCAACTCATCCTATTAGGTCAGTATTACTCATACCAAAGCCAGATAAAGATACTACAAGCCAAGAAAATATGACCAGATGATTTTATGAATATGGGCTCACAAATCCTAAAAAAGATACTAACAACTGAATCAAGGACATAGAAGAAGAATTATACACACTGAACAACTAGGATTTATTTCAGAAATGCAAATTGGCTCAATATCTGAAAAACAACTAATGCAATACATTATATGTAAAGAATAATAACAAAAATCACATTATCATCTCAGTAGATATAGAATAAGTATTTGACAAAATATACCACCATTTCATTTACTATTTCATCATAAAAAACACTCAGGAAACCAGGAATAGGTGGGAACTTCCTCAATCTGATAAAGAATATCTTTGAAAAACCCACAGTTAACATCTTACTTAACTGTGAAAGACAATGTTCCCCCCTAAAATGAGGAAAAAGAGAAGGACATCGGCTCTTGCCACGTCTCATAAAGATTGCAGTAGAAGTTCTAGTCAGGAAATTTAAGAAAGAAACTGAAATACAAGTCATCCAGGTTGCAAAAGACAAAGCAAAACTATCTCTATTTGCAAATGGCATGATCTTTTATATATAGAACATTAAGGAATAGTTAAGAATCTATTAGAATTAAGCAACACATTTATCAATGATGCATGCAGAATAAAACACTAATATATGAGCATAATTATATTTCTATAGAGTAGTAATGAGAAAAATAATAAAATTAATGAAAAAATTCCTCTTAATGTAGTATCAAAAATAATAAAATACCGTGCTTGGAAAATCTGGGCCAGTGACCACTGAAGACGAGTTTCCTGGGGTTAGAGGACAAGACCCCATTATGACTTAATGCAGCTTGGTATTTTTGCCTTCTTAGCAAAAATAAACAAACAAATAAATGTGTGTACACGTTAAAAATTACATCTTAGAGAAGGTCCAAGATGGTGCTGTGAGTAGGCCTCTTTGTCTCTCCCCCTTCGAGTCTACAATTATTTGGACACTCATCACTTAACAAAGGATATCCAGATAGCATCTCAGGACGTCTGAGAGACCCACGCGACTATACATCGGAAGGCGGATGGACTTCCCTCCGGGAGGAGGTGCAGATAGGTGAAAACTCTCCGACCCCGACTGAACAGCCTAGTACCTGCAAACGGCTTTCTTCCAACAGACGCCCCCAGAAGATCCACACACACCTAGGGCAGGAGCGAGCACACACCAGAGGAGCGACGGTGGAAACAGGTGACCAGAACCCTACCTAAACCCCCCGCAATTACTCCTAAACGCAGAGGGAAACTCTAGAGTTACACACTTGAGCCCGTGGGGAGAGTCTCGCCCCGCCATTGGCGGGGAGATCCCGCCTGGTGTCCACGGCACCCGGAGGGTCCCAGAGAGAATCACAGAGGGCATGGCGCCCCCCCGGCTGCCACTGCCTGTACGCCCGGGCAAGAGATTGCCGGAAATCTCGGAGAGGACTGGGGCTGGGGGAAGCTCCAGAGGCCGGCTCCACGCCCCAGAGGGGAAGCTCCAGAGTTCCGCCCAGGCAGCAGACAAAACTCTCTGTCTGCCATTAGCGGAAGGGCCACACCCAGCATCCACAACACTGGGAGGGTCCTGGAGAGGAGAATATCAGGCAGGGCAGCAGCTGACCAGCTACCACTGAAATCAGGATCTCTGGCTGTCCCCCAGTCAGGGCAAAGGGCTCCCCGAGTTCCTGGGGAACAGGACTGGGGCTGGGTGGAGTTCCAGCGACCCAGCTCCGTAGCCTAGGGGGAAACCCTACAGGCTCACAGCAGCCTCAACAAAAGCCTCTGCACAGCACTAGTAGAGAGCACCCATCCGGCAGCCACAATTCTGGAAGACCCCGGGACATAAGTAGCATAGCTAGGTGAGCTAACCACAGACTGTAGAAGATGCCAATAGCTCTGCTGTGACCCATAGTGGACAAGTGGGATTTCGTGGGTGCCTACAGTGACGGAGCAGCAAATATAAGTGATCCTACCCCTGGCCACTGGAAAAGCCCATAACACCGTTGCAGACCCCAAGGAGGGAGCACGTCTAGGTGGGCTGCAACAGTAGGCACCAGCAGCCTGAAGCCCTGCCGTGATGGCCCCCACGGCAGAAGAGGGAATCCAAAGGACCACTGTGACTATGAGGAGGGGCCCAGGTCCAGTTAGCAACTGTGGATAGGGCTCCTGGTTGGTGCAGTATAAACAGCTGTTCCCCCACCACACCAGCAGAAACAAGTGGAAGGAGCAACTAATCTCTATCTCTATGCGGAGGCACAAATCTACAACATCAAGCAATATGAAAAAATACATTAAATCTCCAGAAGAGAAGGAAAACAACAAATACACAGACAACAATCCCAAAGAAAATGAAATATATAACCTAAATGACGATGACTTCAACACAGCCATCATTAAAATACTCAATGAATTAAGAGAGAATTCTGATAGACAACTCAACAAGTTCAGGAGCTATGTCAGAAAAGAGTTTGATACGATAAAGAAGAACCAAACAGAAATACTGGAAATGAAGAACACAATAGAGGAGATTAAGAAAAATCTAGATACACTGAACAGTAGGGCCGATAATATGGAGGAAAGAATTAGCAATTTGGAAGATGGGAATATAGAAATGCTGCAGGCAGAGGAGGAGAGAGAAGTAAGGCTAAAAAGAAATGAAGAAACTCTCTGAGAATTATCAGACACAATTAGGAGATGCAACGTAAGGATTATAGGTATACCAGAGGGAGAAGAGAAGGAGAAAGGGGCAGAAAGCCTATTCAAAGAAATAATGGCTGAGAACTTCCCAAATCTGGTGAGAGAGATGGATCTTCAGGTGACAGAAGCCAATAGATCTCCAAACTTTATCAATGCAAGAAGGCCAACCCCACAGCATACAGTCGTGAAGGTAGCAAAAGTCAACGACAAGGAGAAAATACTAAGGACAGCCAAGCAAAAGAAACTAACCTACAAAGGAACCCCCGTCAGGCTATCAGCAGATTTCTCAGCAGAAACTTTACAGGCTAGAAGAGAGTGGAATGATATATTCAAAAATCTGAAGGACAAAAACCTACAGCCGAGAATTCTCTACCCAGCGAAAATATCCTTCAAAAATGATGGAGAAATAAAAACTTTCCCAGATAAACAAAAATTTAGGGAGTTCATTGCCACAAAACCTCCTCTTCAGGAAATCCTCAGGAAAACCCTCATTCCTGAAAAATCCAAAAAAGGAAAGGGGCTACAAAACCAAGAGCAGAGGAGATAAGTAGAAGGACAACAACAGAGAGTAGCAGCTCTTCATCAGAACAGATTAAACCATGGGACGAGAAACAAAGGAAATTGAAGAAAACCAGAAAACAAGACATAAAATGGTAGTGGTAGGCCCCCGTATCTCAATAATCACTCTAAATGTAAATGGATTGAACTCCCCAATCAAAAGACACAGAGTGGCAGGAGGGATCAAAGAACAAGACCCAACAATATGCTGCCTCCAGGAAACACACCTCAGTCCCAAAGACAAACACAGACTCAGAGTGAATAGATGGAGAACAATACTCCAAGCTAATAATGAACAAAAGAAAGGAGGTGTCGCTAGGTGTCGCTATACTAATATCAGACAAGGTAGACTTCAATGCAAAACAGATAAAGAAAGACAAAGAGGGACAATACATAATGATAAAAGGGACTCTCCACCAAGAAGACATAACACTTATAAATATATACGCACCCAACACAGGAGCACCAAAATTTGTAAAGCAACTCTTAACAGAACAAAAAGAAGACATCAACAACAATACAATAACAGTAGGGGACCTCAACACACCATTAACACCAATGGACAGAACATCCAGACAGAAAATCAACAAGGAAATAATAGAATTAAATGAAAAATTAGACCAGATGGACTTAATAGATATATATAGAACACTTCATCCAAAAACAGCAGGTTACACATTCTTCTCAGGTGCACATGGAACATTCTCAAGGATTGACCATATTTTGGGAAACAAAGCAAACATCAATAAATACAAGAGAGTTGAAATAATATCAAGCATCTTTTCTGATCATAATGCTATGAAACTAGAAATCAACTATAAGAAAAAAGCAGAGAAAGGTGCAAAAATGTGGAGACTAAACAACACACTTCTGAACAAACAATGGATTATTGAAGAAATTAAGGAAGAAATCAAATATTATCTGGAGACAAATGAAAATGAGAACACGACATACCAAATCATTTGGGATGCAGCAAAAGCAGTCCTAAGAGGGAAATTCATCGCAATACAGGCTCACCTCACTAAACAAGAAGAAGCTCACGTAAGCAACCTCAAACGACTCCTAACAGAACTGGAAAAAGAAGAGTAAGCAAAGCCCAGAGTCAGTAGAAGGAGGGAAATAATAAAAATAAGAGCAGAAATAAACGATATTGAAACAAAAAAGACAGTAGAAAGGATCAATGAAACAAAGAGTTGGTTCTTCAAAGAAATTAACAAAATCGACAAACCTTTAGCCAGACTCACCAAGAAAAGAAGAGAGAAATCTCAAATAAATAGAATTAGGAATGAGAGAGGAGAAATCACAACAGATACCAATGAAATACAAGAGATCATAAGAGAATACTATGAAAAACTATATGCCAACAAATTGAACAACCTGGAAGAAATGGACAAATTCCTAGACTCCTACAATCTCCCCAAACTGAATCAGGAAGAAATGGAGAATCTGAATAGGCCAATCACAAGTAAGGAAATAGAAATGGTAATCAAAAACCTCCCCAAAAATAAGAGTCCAGGACCAGACGGCTTCTCTGGAGAATTCTACCAAACATTCAAAGAAGACTTAATACCTATTCTTCTCAAACTATTCCAGAAAATTGAGGAAGATGGAGTACACCCTAACACATTCTATGAAGCCAACATCACTCTGATCCCCAAACCTGAAAAGGACAACACAAAGAAGGAGAACTACAGGCCGATATCACTGATGAACATAGATGCAAAAGTCCTCAACAAAATTCTGGCAAAACGAATACAGCAATACATCAAAAAGATTATACACCATGATCAAGTGGGATTTATACCAGGGACACAGGGATGGTTCAACATCTGCAAGTCAATCAACGTGATACACTACATCAACAAAATGAAAAACAAAAACCACATGATCATCTCAATAGATGCAGAGAAAGCATTTGACAAGATCCAACACCCATTTATGATAAAAACCCTCAATAAAATGGGTATAGAAGGAAAGTACCTCAACATAATGAAGGCCATATATGACAAACCCACAGCCAACATCATACTCAATGGACAAAAACTGAAAGCCATCCCTGTGAGGACAGGAACCAGACAAGTGTGCCCACTTTCACCACTCCTATTCAACATAGTACTGGAGGTGTTAGCCAGAGCAATTCGGCAGGAAAAAGAAATTAAAGGAATCCAAATAGGCAATGAAGACGTAAAACTCTCACTGTTTGCAGACGACATGATCTTATATATAGAAAACCCCAAAGAATCCATAGAAAAACTATTAGAAATAATCAACAACTACAGCAAAGTAGCAGGGTATAAAATCAACTTACATAAATCAGTAGCATTTCTATACACTAACAATGAACTAACAGAAAAAGAACTCAAGAACTCAATCCCATTCACAATCGCAACGAAAAGAATAAAATACCTTGGGATAAACTTAACCAAGGAAGTGAAGGATCTATACAATTAAAACTACAAGACTTTCTTGAAAGAAATTGATGACAACATAAAGAGATGGAAAGACATTCCATGCAAATGGATTGGAAGAATAAACATAGTTAAAATGTCCATACTACCTAAAGCAATCTACAGATTCAATGCTATTCCAATCAGAATCCCAAGAACATTCTTCACAGAAATTGAACAAAGAATCCTAAAATTCATATGGGGCAACAAAAGACTGTGAATTGCTAAAGTAATCCCAAGGAAGAAAAACAAAGCCTGCAGAATCACAATCCCCGATTTCAAAACATACTACAAAGCTACAGTGATCAAAACAGCATGGTACTGGTACAAAAACATGTCCACAGATCAATGGAACAGAATTGAAAGCCCAGAGATAAAACCACACATCTATGGACAGCCAATCTTCGACAAAGGAGCAGACGGCCTACAATGGAGAAAAGAAAGTCTCTTCAACAAATGGTCCCGGGAAAACTGGACAGCCACATGCAAAAGATTGAAAATTGACCATTCTTTTTCACCACACACCAAAATAAACTGAAAATGTATCAAAGACCTAAAGATTAGGCCAGAAACAATAAGTCTTCTGGAAGAGAATATAGGCAGTACACTCTTTGACATCAGTTTCAAAAGAATCTTTTTGGACACTATAACTCCTCAGTTGAGGGAAGCAATAGAAAGAATAAACAAATGGGACTTCATCAGACTAAAGAGCTTCTTCAAGGCAAGGGAAAACAGGATTGAAACAGAAAAAACAGCTCACTAATTGGGAAAACATATTTACAAGCCACTTATCCGACAAAGGGTTAATCTCCATAATATACAAAGAACTCACACGGCTTAACAACAAAAAAACAAACAACCCGATCAAAAAATGGGCAGAGGACATGAACAGACATTTCTCAAAAGAAGATATAAATATGGCCAATAGACACATGAAAAGATGTTCATCATCGCTAATCATCAGGGAAATGCAATCAAAACTACACTAAGATATCACCTTACACCCGTTAGATTGGCAAAAACATCCAAAACCAAGAGCGATAAATGTTGGAGAGGTTGTGGAGAAAAAGGAACCCTCATACACTGTTGGTGGGAATGCAAACTGGTACAGCCACTATGGAACACAGTATGGGGATTTCTCAAAAAGTTAAAAATAGAAATACCCTATGACCCAGCCATCCCATTACTGGGTATCTATCCTAAGAACCTGAAATCAGAAATCCCAAGAGTCCCTTGCACCCCTATATTCATCGCAGCATTATTTACGATAGCCAAGACGTGGAACCAACCTACATGCCCAGAAACTGATGATTGGATAAAGAAGATATGGTATATATACACAATGGAATACTACTCAGCCATAAAAAAAGACAAAATTGGCCCATTCACAGCAACGAGGATGGACCTCGAGGGTATTGTGTTAAGTGAAATAAGCCAGTCAGAGAAAGGCGAACTCTATATGACTCCACTCATAGGTGGAAGTTAACATATTGACAAGGAGATCTGATCGGTGGTTACCAGGGAAAAGGGGGGGAGGGGGGAGGGCACAAAGGGGGAAGAGGTGTACCCACAACATGACTAACAATAATGTACAACTGAAATCTTACAAGGTTGTAATCTATCATAACATTAATAAAAAATAATAATAATAAAATACTTAAAAGTATGCTTAAGAAAAAAAATAAAAATCTTATGTTCTGAAAACTACAAAACATTGATAAAAAAAATTAAAGACCAAAACAAATGGAAAGACTTCTCATTTTCATGGATTGGAAGACTTCATATAGTTAATATAGGGATGGTGCCACAACTGATATACATTTTCAGTGTAATCCATATCAAAACACAAGTTGAATTCACTGCATAAATTTACAAGCTGACCCTAAAGTTCATATGGAAATTCAGAATTACCAAGAACATCTTGAAAGAAAAGAACAAGTTGAAGGACTTAAACTTCCTAAATTCAAAACTCACTACAAAGCTATACTAATGAAAACAATGTAGCACTGGCATTAGAGTAGACATATAGGTTAATAGAATAAAGTAGGGAGTCCAGAGATAATCATCTAATTTATTGTCAATTGTGTTCTGATATGGGTTCCCAGACAATTAAATGGGGGAAAGAGTAGGATTTTCAACAATTGGTGCTGGAAAACTTGATACATACACACACACACACACACACACACACACACAATAAAGTTAGACTCCTATTTACATCATATACAAAAATAAACTCAAAATAGATTAAAGTCAAATGTATGAGCTAAAACTATAGAACTCTTACAAGAAAACATAGGTGTAAATCTTTGTGATCTTGATTTAAGCAATGTTGTTTTAGATATAACATCAAAAATATAAACAACAAAAGATAAAATAGATATGCTGGGCACTACTAAAATTAAAATATTTTGTGCTTTGAAGGACAACATGAACATAAAAGACAAATTGCAGAATGGGAGAACGTTTTTGAAAATTATCTAACTGACCGGGGACTTGTTTCTGGAATATATAGGAAACTATCACAATTCAATAATAAAAAGACAAATAATCCAATTTTTAAAATGGACAAAGTATCTGAAGAGACATTTCTTCAAAGAAGTATGCAAATGGCAATAAGGGCATGAAATGACAATAAACATAATTAGTCATCCGGAAATTGCAAATGGAAACTACAATGAGATATCACTTCACATCTATTAATGTGGCTCTAATCAAAATGACAGAAAATAAGTGTTGGCATGTACATGGGAAAATTGAAACCCTCAGATACTGCTGGTAGGAATGCAAAACAGTGCAACCACTTTGGAAAATAGTTTGACAATTTTTCAAACGGTTCAACATAGAGGTACTATACAGTCCACCTATTCCATTCCTAGGTATACACTTGAGAAAACTGAAAATATGGGTCAACACAAAAACCTTATACACAAATGTTCATAGAAGCATTTTTCTTCTTCTTTTTTCTTTTTTTTGTGAGGAAGATTCACCCTGAGCTAACATCCATTGCCAATCCTCCTCCTTTTTCGCTTGAGGACGATCAGCCCTGAGCTAACATCTTTGCCAGTCTTCCTCTACATATCGTATATGGGATGCCTCCACAGCATGGTTGATGCCTACACAGCATAGCTGATGAGTGCAGTAGGTCTGCACACGGATCTGAACCTGTGAACCCCTGGCTGCCAAAGCAGAACTTTAACAACTTGGCCATGGGACCAGCCTCAAAGCATTATTCTTAATAGCCAAAAATTGGCACAAACCCAAATGCCCATCATTTGATGAATGAATAAATAAATGTGATGTATCTATAATATGGAATATATTATTTGATTTTTTTTAAAATGGAGTACTGATACATACTATAACATGGATAAACCTGGAAAACATGCTTGTTGAAGATAGTCACAAAGTACCACATATTGTGTGATTTGATTTATATGAAATGCACAGAATAGGGAAATCCATAACAGACTAAAAGCAAATTAACGTTTGCTTAGAGCTGGGTGAAATGGAGCGATTGAGGGCTAATGGCTAAGGGATGTAAGCTTTCTTTTTGGTATATTGAAAATACTATAAAATTGAGTATTGTGATGGATGCACAATTCTATGACTATACTAAAACACACTGAATTATACACTCTGCTGAATTTTATGATATGTGAAATTTTCTCAATTAGGCTGCTAAGAAACATATGGCTAATAGAGTGATAAATTTTGTTGTTCTTTTGGTTGTTTGATTCAATGCTTTTATTATGTTCCAAAGGATGACATGCCATCATCATGGGGTGTTGCTTCTAAGCTAATGCTTCAACCACATTTTAACCATGCCAGGTCAAAACTTCATCAGGATGGCAGATTTTGGGTAGTGCACTATATGATATAACCAGTGGGTCCCATGATCATCAACCTGCTCGCTCATCTCTTCTTATGAAGTGAATTCCTTCATTATATCCAATTTTGTGTAGGATTCCACTATTATGAATTAAGCCTCCTATATATCACTGAAGAGAGAACCTGCAGGCAGGAAATGTAAACCCATATTGAAACAGCTCTCTGATACTTTAGAAATTTTTTAAAATTGTTATTTTAGGTTTTCTAGTTGTCAGTAAGAAAGCTGATGTACTTTGAGATAATTTATCAGAATTGGAAGTGTAAATACTTATTTCCTTTTGAGTCCCCTGTGTCTAGCCCAGTGCCTGCTACCTACTTGATCTTCAATAAATAGCAGTTATTAAAAAAAGTAATGACTGATGTCAGTGTATCATGAAGTCTGTGGAGTTTAATTCAGGTCACAAGGGAAAAATAGTTGAAGTAAGGGGAGAAGTCTCTAGGTAGGGGTAACACTATAAACAAAGACTCTGGGGTATGAATATGTAAGATGTTGTAGGATAATAAGACTATCCTGATTAAATTGAAGAAACATATCAGTTTGCTAATAATGAGAACTAAAGTGAGAGAGAGAGTTTAGTACCATGTTGTGATGTTGAATGAGAGGTAAAAATGGAAGGTAGCACTGTGAAGATTGAAAGTATTCACCACCACTTAAAAGAATAAGAAAGCAGTATGTGCTTTTTTTCATTATTTGTTGCCACACCACACCCTTTCCAATCCAGCAAATATATTCTTTGCTGTTCTCTATTCTGCTCTGAGCTGATGAAGACTCTACTTTTCAGCTGTATCACCCAGGCTGCCTTGCCCATGGCTGAGAATTTTGGAATATTTTACATAAAATTTTAAATTGCTGACTTTTCATGAAAGAAAAAAAAAACACCTGAGGAATATCAGCTCACAATCTATCATGGTACTGATGGGCTGAAGATGAGAAAGGGGCAAATACTGCCCAGTTCCCATGCTTCCCAGTGGTCACCCCATATACACCTACGCACACATTCTTGGATTGCCTAAATCACACTTATATCGGCTTCTGGGCCCTTTTGAGCATATGCGACTTTAGCTGCTGCTATTCGCTCACCAAAGGAGGATTTGTGATTTAGAACTTTCACTGAAGAAAAGCTACCCTTCGTTTAATTTTTTCTAATTATTTCCTCCAAATAATAGCATCATGTCCCAGTATATAGAGAAAATATCTGTTATCCATGCAAGTACTTCCTCACGTCATGTTAATTTGGGAGCTTCGTAACCCCTTTCTTTCTGACATCCTAGTCTATCAATTCCAACTGCTGCAATGAGACATTGCTGGCAAAATGGCACAGAAATGGCTGAACTGGCAGGGGGGCATTTCCATTTTACACTGAATTTTCTGTCATCGGGCCTCCTTCCATCTGTGAACTCTCCGAACTTTACACTTTTCAGTAACTGCCTCCAAATGAACTGCAGGAAAATGAGGTTTCCAAACAGGATCACATTTCTGTTTGCCCCATGCCTCAGCTACATCAATCAAAGTGAATAATGCTGGGAAAACTGAGAGATAGCAAAGGAGAATTAGTAAATATGGTATTATTCCAACAAACCACATAAGCTGAGAACCTAATTTGTGGGTCTGACAGTAGATATTGCAATTGAATATTATTTTGCAGCAGCAGAATTGCTGCTACTGCTGTCAGCACACAGCAGGTGGTTGGAAGTTGGCAACTTTTATGAAAGCCATTTATATTACAGTACATTTCATGTAAACAGTGGCAATAAAAAGCTAAACTGTTTCAGGAATAAGATGCAAATATTAGAAATGGGTTTTCTTCAATAAGAATTTGGGCAATTGTGTCTGAATTAAAATAAAGCATAAGCTTAAGACACTATCAACTTATTCAATACATTTTGGGCTCTGAGTGCTACTGGCAAACTATTCACCACAATTACCCTGCAGAGAGTCCCGTTAACCTTGGAGAATCTCCTATTTTGGAGACTGCTAACAATATTATTCCACTTCTAAGTTACCAATTGATTCAGTGTTTTGAGTTTTGGAGGATACAGTTATACGTATTTTTTCTGTGTATTTTCAATGATAGAGTACACACAATACTAGCCCTAGTAATACTCAAACTCTTTCACTTTTCATCCTTGGGAGCCTTCAGATTTGGTTGTCACATAACTTTGTGGAGACCAGAATTTTCTCGAAGTTTTCTCTTTTTTTTTTTCTTAGAACAGTAATTCCCTTTATTTAACTAAAATCTAGAAACAGATAAAGCTGAAATAATTTGAATTCTCTAGGTTATCCCTAGGCCTCGTTTTGTTTTAGTTAGTAAAATTGAGTCAACGAATCTGAATTAAATAAAATTCAAATCACTTAGATAATTGTAGGCATATAAATTGCACAAGGTGTTACATTGAATGAAAGAATAAAGATGAAATGTGTTCCCTGTATCAAGCCATGTACAATCTTAAAAACACATTAAAATATATCTTTTTATTTTGCTAAGCCAATTTATGTTTGTAAGTTACCACACAATCTCCTTGAAACAATTGGTTTTGTTTGTTAAAATAATGACAGATAAATTACATATTTATTTAATGAAATAATTCAAACAAACTTAAAAACTAGTTATTTTTAAAAAGCAGAAAATGAGGCTTTGAAATCAAGTCACTTTCTAAAGAACTTATATATAACATATAGCCTAACTAGAACTCAAGCCAGGTGTTTCTCTCTCCTCTCTCTTGCTTTCCTCTTTTCTACAACCTCTCCTCCTTTCCCTCCCTCCTACTCCCTCTCTCTTTCCTTCCTTCCCTCTTCCATTTAATTTTTGTTGTGGTAAATGGACACAATATGAAGTTTACCAGTATATCATTTTAAGTGTAGAATTCACTGGCATTAAGTGCATTCACAATGTTGTGCAATTGTTACCACTAACACGTTCCAGAAATTTTTCATCATTCCAAGCAAAATCACCGCTCTTGCTAAACAACCACTCGCCATTCGTATGCCCTCCATCCTCTGGCAACCACCCTTTTACGTTCCATCTTTGTGAATTTGACTACTCTATGTACCTCATAGAAGTGGAATCACACAGTATTTGTCTTTTTGTGACTGGTTTACTTCAATTAGCATAATATCTTCAACTTTCATCTATACTGTGACATGTGTCAGAATTTCTATCCTTTTTAAAGTTGAATAATATTCCATCGCATGTATATGCCACATTTTAAAAAATCTATTCATCTATTGATGGTCACTTAGGTCATTTCCACCTTTGGCATATAATGAATGATACTGCTATAAGCATGAATGTACAAATATTTCTTCGAGACCCTGCTTTCAAATATGTTAGGTATATACAGAGACAGCGAATTTCCAAATAATATTGCAATTCTATTTTTTTGAGGATCTACCACACTGTTTTTGATAGTAGCTGCACTGTTTTACATTCCAAAACAACAGTACACAATGGATTCCAGTTTCACCACATTCTCATCACTGTTTCTTCTCTTTTTTTTTTCTTTCTTGATGGTAGCCATTTTAATGGGTGTGAGGTGGTATCTCACTGTAGTTTTGATTTAGATTTCCCTAGTGATTAGTGATGTTGAGCACCTTTTCATGTGCTTTTGGTCATTTGCATGTCTTTTTGGAGAAATATCATTTTAAATTCTTTGTTCCCACATACAAACATAGGTTCTTACCCACCACACAAGGGGCCAAATAAAAACTGGAATACCAGGCTTATGGCAAGGAAAGGGTTTTTATTTGGGGTGACATTAGCTGGGAGATGAGAGTGAGCCCTCAAGTTCATCTCATCTCCCCAAAAGATCAGGGGTACAGGGTTTTAAAGGTTGCAAGGAATGTGGTTGCTTGTAGGGAAAGGGAACCTGTGGCCTTGTTGCTTGGTGCTTTCATACCAGCCTGTGTTTGGCCTTCTGAGGCTGCTTGTAGGAAGGGGGATGGAGAGAAAAGGGAATCTGCAGGTGGGTCTCCTTGGTTATCTGCCTCCTTGGTGGATGGTGGATTCTGGTGCCAGGAAGCCAAGGAGTAAGGAGGGAAAGGGGATGAGTGCTTTGGTTTTAACCCCAAATATGCTGGGTTTAATGTAGGGGGGCTGATATCAGGACTGGCATTACCTTTGCCTGTTTTTCAATAAGGTTGTGTGGTCTTTTGTTGATTATGGGCAGGGGCTTTTCGTATATGGACATTATTGTGTTAAGGTAATTTCCTTCTATTACTAGTTTATTGATTGTTTTCTCATGAAAGACTATTGATTTTTTTTCAAATGCTTTTACTGCATCATTTTCTTCATTCTGTTAAGGTGGTATTTTATATTGATTGATTTGCATATGTTGAACCATCCTTGCATTAAGGAATAAATCATACTTGGTCATAAGGTATAATCTTTTTGTGTGCTATTGAATTCTCTTTGCTAGTATTTTGTTATGGAATTTTGCATAAATATTCATCAGGAATAATATTCTATTCTATTTTCTTGTACTGTCTGTCTTACTTTGGTATTACGTAAATACTGACCTCATAGAATGAGTTTGGAAGTATTCTCTCCTCTGCAGATTTTTGGAAGAGTTTGGATTGGGTTCGCTTTATTCTTCTTAAATGTTTTGTAGAATTCACCAGTAAAGTCTTCTGGTCCTCAGCTTTTCATAATTTGGGAGATTTTAATTATTAATTGAATCTCCTTACCAGTTATAAGCATGTGACATTTTCTATTTCTTCATGATTCACTATTGGTAATTGTATTTTTTCAGGAATTTATTCATTTCATACAGATTATCCAATTTTTCAGTGTACAGTTTTTCAGAATATTCTTTTATAATCCTTTCTATTTCTGTAAAATCAGTTGTAATGTCCCTGCTTGCATTTCTGATTTTACTTATTTTAGTTCTTCTCTATTTTTTTCTTAGTCTACCTAAAGGTCTGTCAATTTTGTTGACCTTTATGAAGAAGTAACTCTTAGTTGTGTTTATTTTTTTCTATTGCTTTGAATTCTCTATTTTATCTCTATAATCTTTATTATTTCCTTCCTTCTACTAATTTTATATTTAGTTTATTCTTCTGTTCTAGTTCCTTAAAGTGAAAATTTAGGTTGGTTGTTTGAGTTCTTTGTTCTCTTTTAATGTAAACATTTACAGATGTAAATTTTCCTTATCAGCTCTGTTTTTATTGCACCTCATAAATTTTGTTATGCTGTGTTTTCATATTTATTTGTCCCAAGATATTTTCTAATTTCCTTAAGATTTTGTCTTTGAACAATTGGTTGTTTAATGATGCATTGTTTAGTTTCCAAATATTTTTGGATTTTCCAATTCTCCTGCTATCAATTTCTAATTTCATCACTTTGTGGTTAGAAAGATACTTTGTTTTATTTCAGTGTTTCTAAACTTATTAAGAATTGTTTTATGATCAAACATATAGTCTATCATGGAAAATATTCTGTGTGCATTTGAGAAAAATATGTAACATGCTATTGTTGAGTGTAGTATTCCATAAACGTCTTTTAGGTCCAGTTGGTCCATAGTGTTGTTGATGTCCTCTATTTCCTTACTGATCTTCTGTGGTTGTTCTATCCATTGTTGAAAGTAAGATATTGCATTCTTCGACAGTTCTTATAGACCTGTCTATATTTACCTCCAATTCTGTCAATGTTTGCTTCATATATTTAGGAACTCTGATGTTTGGTGCATATATGCTTTTAATTTTTATATCTTTTCCTGAAATGACACTTTCCTCACTATATAATGTCTCAATCTGTCATTTATAACAGTTTTGTAATTAACATTTATTTGTTAAATATTGATGTAGTCTCCTCTGTTCTCTTTTGGTTATAATTTGCATAGACTATCTTTTTCATCCTTTCATTTTTCGCTTTCAACCTATGCTTGTCTTCCAATCGAAACTGAGTTTCTTGTAGATAGTATATAGTTGGATACTGCTTTATTCTTAATTTTAACCCATTTATATTTAAAGTAATTGATAACATAGAAGGACTTACTATTGCCATTTTGTTTTTGTCTTCTTTATCTCTTATAGTGTTTTGTCCCACTTTTCTTCTACTATTGCCTTCCTTTGTGTGCAGATGATTTTTTGCGATATATTCTCCATATATATCTTTTGGTTACCTTGGGGATTACATAAAACTTCATAAAGTTATAGTGATCTATTTAATTGATAACAACTTAACTTCAATCACAAAAAAATAATCTTTAATTTTTTAAAGCACTGACCCTTTCCCCTTTATGTTATTTATGTCAAAAGTTACATCTTTATATAGTGTATTATCCATTAACATCTAAAATCATTTTATATTTTTTTGTCTTTTAAATTCTATGAAAGAATAAAGAGTATAGTTAAAAAACAATTTGCGATAATATAGGCATTTATATTTGTCTGTATATTTACCTTTATCAAGGAAGTTTATATTTTCTTATGCTTTCTAGGTACTGTCTACTATCGTTATCTTTCAACTTGAAGGACTCCCTTTAACATAAATTAGGTAATGAATTTTCTCAGGCTTTATTTACCTTGGAAAGTTTTAAATTATCCATCATTTTTAATGTCAGTTTTACTGGATATGGAATTATTTCTTTTCTGCTAATTTTTCTATTAGTGCCTTAAATATTATATTCCATTCTGCCCTGCAAGTCTTTTGTTGAGAAACCAGTTTATATCTTATAGAACCTATGTTATATATGAAAAGTCACTTTTCTCTTGCTGCTTTCAAGATTCTCTCTGTCATTTACTTTGGAGATTTGATCATAATATGTCTCTGTGATTCTCTGATTTTTTTCTGCTTACACTGTTTTATCTTCTTGCATTTGTGTTTGTCTTTCCTCAAATCTTGAAAATTCTAGGCCATTATTTCTTCAAATAAGCACTCTGCCATTTTCACACACTTTTCTCCTTCTGGGACTCTCATGTATAAATGTTGGTCTACATGATGTTGTCTCATAAGTCCCTTAGTGTCTGTTCACTTCTCTTTATTCTTTTTTTTTCTTTTGTACCTCAGACTCACTAATTTCAAATAACCTAATTCCAATTCCAATTCTTACTTCTAAGTATTCTAGTCTGTTGTTGAACCCCTCAAGTACATTTTTCAATTCATTTATCGTATTTTTCAGTTCTATAATTTTGGGTTTGGTTCTTTTAAAAATAATTTCTACCTCTTGTTTATATTCTCATGTTGTTTATATATTGTGTTCCTATATATGGTTAATGTTTTTTTCTTAGTGACTTCAGCATATTTAAGAAAATTATTCCAAATTCCTTATCAAATAAGTCAGAAGTCTGAAATTCATTAGGGTCAGTTTCTAGAGATTTATTTTGTTTGCTTGAATGCCTCTTGTTTCTCTGTTTCTTTGTATGTCTTGTGATATTTTCAACCTAAAGGATTCCCTATTGCATTTTTTGTAAGGTAGGTCTAGTGGTAATAAACTCTCTCAGCTTGTTTATCTATTTATTTATTTTTCTTTATATAATTGCATTAACATTGGTATATAATATATAAATTTTGGGTGTAGATCATTATATTTCAATTTCTGTGTAGATTACATCATGTTCACCACCAAAAGACTAGTTAATAATCCATCACCATACACATGTACTTAATCACCCCTTTTGCCCTCCTCCTTCCTCACTTCCCCTCTGGTATCTACCACTCCAATCTCTGTCTCTGTGTGATTGTTCATTGTTGCTTTTATCTTCAAATACCATATGAGTGAGATCATATGGTATTTGCCTTTCCGCCTCTGACTTACTATGCTTAGCATGGCCAGATATCATTGTTCTTTTATGGCTGAGTAGTATTCCATTGTGTATATATCATCTGGTCTAATGTGTCATTTAAGGCCAATGTTTCCTTTTTGATCGTCTGTTTGGATGATTTATGTATTGGTGTAAGTGAAATGTTAAAGTCCTCAACTATTATTGTGTTACTGTCTATTTCTGCTTTTATATCTGCTAATAATTGCTTTATATATTTAGGTGTTCCTATGTTTGGGTGCATAGATGTTTGGAAATATTATATCCTCTTGTTGGATTGTTCTTTTTATCATTATGTAGCAACCCTCTTTGTCTTTTATTACAGGGTTTGCTTGTCTATTTTGTCTGATATAAGTATTGCTACCCCAGCTTTCTTCTCTTAGCTTGTTTTTTATTTTGAAGTATTTTAATTTCTCGCTCAACTTTGAAGGGTAGTTTTGCTGGATATGGAATTGCTTTGTGTTTTATTTCCTTTCAGTACTTAAATTAGACCATCTCATCACCTTCTTACCACTAAAGTTTCTCATGAGAAATCAGGTGATAATCTTATTGAGACTCTCTTGTATTTGACAAGTTGCTCCTCTCTTGCTGCTTTCAAGAATGTGTCTTTGTCTTTGGCCATTTCATTATAATAAGTGTCTCCCTGTGGTCTCTGGGTTTTTCTACTTAGAGTTTAATCCATGCCTTCAATTTGTAGATTCAAATCTTTCATAAACTTATGGTAGGTTTTGTCTATTATTCTTCAAATAATCTTTTGCCACTTTTTCTCTCTTTTCCCCTTCTGTAATTTCCGTAATGTGTATTGTGGTCTGTTTGACAATGATCCACAAGTACATTAGGTGCTGTTCACTTTTCTTGTCTTTATTTTCTCCTCAAACTTGATAATTTCAATTTTCTTATTTTCAAGTTTGCTGATTCTTTCTTCTGCCTCTTGAAAAATGCTCTCAAATCCACATAGTGATTTTTCTTTTGTTCTTCTTATTTTGTCTTTAACCTCCAGAAATTCTTTTTGGATCCTTTTTGTAATTTCTATCTTTCTGTTGACATTCTCATTTTTTTCATATATATTTTTTTAATTTCCTTAGTTCTTTGTTCTTTATTTTCCTTAGGTCTTTAACTATCTTTTAAGACACTTGTTTTAAAGTATTTGACTAGTAAGCTCAATATCTGGCCTTGCTTACTAATATTGCTTTTGGTCAATTTAGTTGTTCCTTTGAATTAGGCTTTTTTTTTTTCCAGTTTATTTGTATGTTTTGTGATTTTTTTGTTGTTATTTTTGACAATTGGATATTTGACTATTATAACATAATAACTCTGGAAATAAGATTCTCTCTTCCCTGGGTTTGCTAGTTTATTTTTGTTTGTTTGTTTGTTTGCTTGTGAAGGCTGTAGTAGCCCTTTATTTTTCAGACGTTTCCAGACTATTTTTACAAAGACTCTCCTTGTCATGTGTTACCACTTAAGTCTCTATTCCTTCCGTTTGTGATCAGTTAAGGTTTTGACAGTGACTTTTGTGAATGCCAAGAGATGAAACAACAACAAAAACTCATAAAAAAAAAACACCCAATACAGTTATGAAAGAAGAATGGCCTCTTCTCCTAGTGTTTTCAGATGGGCACTGTGTTTGTGTATTTTTTCACTTAGCTGAGCTTTCTCTGAGCTTATGAATTGGCCAAGGTGAAAGCAGACACTCCTCTTAGGGCTTTTGTGAGCATGCATCTTCCTAGTCATGAACTGGTTTCAAATGTTTTAATTTCCTACAGAATCTCACCCTAGCTTCTCCTCCAGGTCTTTAGGTGGTCTCTTATATTTTTCCGTCTGTAATGTCTTGCCCAAAGCCTTTCTGGGTTTGTAGTCCCCCTGTATCTTTTAAGAGCAGTGCCTGACACTTTTCTCTCCTGTCTTCCAAGTTACACATAGCAGAAACATGTCTTGTACCAGTCATTCACATATCTCCAGAAAGGTTAGAACAATTGTACACAATAATTTGCAAATAAGGTCTGCTCTATTATCTCCAGTATGGGGAAGTTAGCAAAGGAGTGGGACTTAGAACTGAGTTGGCACCTGCTCATGAGGAAAAACCACTGCTGTGCTGTAGAGGAAAGCCATAATGCTTTCCTACCATTTTGAATAAAAATGCTGATTGGGTATTTGATTGATTGCTATAAACCTTTGACAGTTTTCCAGAGTTCAGATAGTTGATTTAGACATTGTCTGGGTATTTTTTATTGTTTATGTGGATGAACAATAGCTTGGAGCTTTCTAGTTTACCCTTTTCCTGGCTAAAAAAATATTTTAATGGTGGTAAGAATTCAATTGCATTGTCATATAATTATAAGATTGTATGGATAGATAGATAATTAAATTTTGTATATGAGGTTGTGATCGATATAGATATGTAGGATGATTGTAAAGGAAGCAGTGTGCAATGTATAGGATTTGAAATTGTAACTTAAAGGTTGGTATGTTTGGAGGTCAGTGAGGACATTTAAATTAAGTGATCAAAAATTTTAAGAAATTGGGGTAATCATTAGAATAATCAATCATATGTAGTTATCACATATAGGTGGTTTTATAATATTATGTATCCTAGCTCATGGTTGCCAGCTGAAACATATGCATTGGCCCAAGTTTTACCATCTGTAAGTATCAAGATCACTCTAGGAGATGAGAACAGAGTCAGTCCATTACATGCTCTAAAACTCTTTTCCTTTCTTTAAGGATGGCTCCAGGAACAATTAGATCCCTTGAGACAAAGAAACCTTTCAACTTACAGTTAGGGTGGGAGAGGTGGCACAGAATGTAAATATAGGTTCACCTGGTCAATTACCTTAGCACCATGATATGAGAGGAAGCCTTTGTGCTGACATTGGTCCATTTGGATCAGAGTCATGGCAAGGGAAGTTTCCTTGGAGGAATTTGAAGGCTCAAATGGGCATAAGTATCTTTGAGATGGTAATATTTTATTTTTGATAGTGGTAGTATTTGGTGATATTTAGTACAAGAGCATGTACACGTGATACAAATATTGTTCAGGACTTTAGACCAGGGGTCATGAAACCTTTTCTGTAAAGTGCCAAAGAGTAAATATTTTAGGCTTTACAATCCATAACGTATCTGTCACAACTGCTCAACTCTGCCTTATAGCACAGATGAAGCCATAGACAATATATTAACAAACAAACTTGGCTGTGTTCCAATAAAACTTTGCTTGACAGAAGGAGTATCAGGATAGATTTTGCTCATTGGCCATAGGTTGTCAACCCAGCTTTAGACTATCGATTCAGTCTGCTTCCCATAAACAGTACACGAAATTAATCTCAGTTAAAAGGTCCCTAGGCACCATCCTGAGTACCTGATTCATAATATGAACATGTAGTGCAGGAAGTTTCATTGTAATCATGGGGTCCAGGTGATTTTTATGTGCAGTGAAGTTTGTGAACCAATTTACTATACAATACTCCAAAGAGATGATATATAGGAAAATATTTGTTATTCAGAGCAGAAACAGAAAGCATTTCTTGGGAGATTGGAGGTTAGAGGCAGCATTCAGAAGCTTAGTCCTACAATCCTGCTACAAGGGGAGAATTAACTAAAAGGTAAGAAAGTTAAGAGAAGAAGCAAATTGAGAGAAAAGTTTCCCACATCATAAGTGATGTAAAATCTTTGTCCTATTTCTAAATTTCACAAAATGCGTTTGACTTAACAGATGTATAACAGCCTTCAACAATTTTTCAACTGAAAGATTCAAGTGTCAGAATTGCTGGAAGCTCCCTCCTAGCCATTCTCTGGAATTGTTTCATCTCTTTACAAGAAAACACACAGTGTAAGGTTAACTACAGGTCCATGTCTGAGAAAACGACTTGCTTGTCTACTTGAAATAAATAATAGCAGTACTCAAAAAGTTCATCTTCTTTCCTGCACAATTGGCTGGGTTGCACCTTCAGCATAACAAACACCAAGCACAAAAACATCAGGAAGCCTTATTGGGATATAAATGAATGGCAGCCTAAAGAATAATAACTAGCACCCACTTCCCAAGTGAATTTCCCTAACCCAAAGAGAAACAGCAAAACCATTGTGTGTTTTGCTTAGTTTTAAATAAGCTTAGGGAATGCAAAATACCAAAGCCTAATGACCATGGGCAAATAGATGAATATATTCTATACATTGCCATTCTTTAATGGTGTCCTCTCTATAATTAATAATTATATTAAGTAGTTAAAGAAGTCAATGCATTGGTTTAACCACTGTGGTTTCCAGAGCATAAAATATTACTGTTCATTCAATGGACATATAACTCTATACTAATTGTTATTCACAAAGTCACAACAGAATTAACACTCCTTTGCCTACAAGTGATTGCTAATGATAGAGGTAACAGAGATGAACCTACAAATGTGTCATATCAGTTCCACATGTGTAATTCAAAGATCACAGTAGAACTCTATCTAGTTGTGAGATTTAAATGAAGCGACGAAAATGCAGTTTGTGATTAAGCAGTTGCCTAACAAATGTAGTAATTGTGTTCAAGAATTGGCCATTACTGGCAGATAATATATGTATTAATAGGACCCCAGGGCTATGTGAGATTAGCCAATAAGCACAGAGATGCAAGGTAAAGGAAACTGGAATTGTGCAGTAAAACTTACTAGCTTTGTGACTTTGGGCAAATAACTCTTCTGCATATATGTTTTCTTGACATTTTTCAAAAATAAAATAAAATCTGTTCTTCTATTCTCAGGCTTTATTGTGGGGGTCAAGTGAGAGGCTATGAGAAGATTCTTAGACAAAATGTGTTCTTCCACAAATTTCTTATAAAGATGTTGGACATTAGGCAGTGGAGCATAGATAAATTTTGCCAAAGGATTCTAAAAGGATCTAGGAACTTGCCCGTCTTCTTCTTCTGTTTTTAAGATCTTTTACAGTTCTTCATCTCAGCTTGAGGGAAATTTATGAAGAATATGACAAAATGGATCCAAACCATGACAGTGATACATTACTAAAACCAATTTATTTAATTCAACAGATAAATTTACAGCTTCTTTTAGTCTGTTATATCTAAAACTGTATCTTCATTACAGGAAAATATCTTATTGAAAACAGAGTCATTTTACTAGAGTGATACTTTGCCAAACATCTGCAATGCAACATGGAAAGCATTCTGGCCTTCAGATACACAAAGAGAATATAAGCTCTCTTCTCAAAAATCTCATATTTGTAACAAAAATACTGTCAGCAAAGACATTTTTAAACTGTTATATTAGTCCAAAGGGAAAGTGGCAATTTATATTGGAAAAAATTGTGTAGAATGACAAGAAACAAAATAAAAAAAGCTTTTATAAAAAGGGGGAAAGTTGCAAACAGTGTCCAAAAGTATGGGTGCACCTATCAAAGAAAGAGTAGTTGGCATTCCTCTACTCACGTGATAAAACAAAAGCTACAGCAAAGGTGTTTTTACATTGTTCATGAATAAAAATTACATCATTATATCTAATTTTGTTACATTAAACTCAATTTAAACATAACATCTATATTTTGTAAGGAAACCTAAAGCAAAATTAATAATCCCTGTTTATTAATTACACTTGTACTCATGCTTCACTTTACCGTAGTCATTGTGAAAACTTCAGTTTCATATGTGTATATTCATATAAGATCTATATTATAAAATTTGATATGGTTTATAGAAATGTTTTCATGGACTCCTGACTTGCTGAAGAAGGAATGTTCCAGAAAGTTTTCTTTCTCTTCTTTCAGAGTTCCAGGTGAATTTCAAACAATGGGAAGATCTTGGAATTGAAAAGGCTTTATTTGTCAGATGGAAGAAAAGAGTACAGTGATTTAATTATAGCCTCTGAAACATGTCCTTCTTCAAAAAGAAAAGTCTTATGATAGCATTTGTATAATTCAAACTTTTTCCTCCATATACATTCCTATACTTATTTCTTCACTACCAAAATTTCAGCAATATACCCCTCAGGCAATCTAATTAGTGAGAGCATATTTAGATGTATTTATATTTCACATTAATTTATATTTGACTGCTTCGTGGGAACTATTTTGCTTTAGTGTCACAACAGATACATGAGATAGATGAGGTAGAAAATGCATTCAACCACATGTTGCTCCAATTGCTCTAAAGCACAAGTAATAAGGCAAGGTCCAGGGTTAGCCTTCTGGAACCCTCTGACGTTCATTGGCTATATGATCTCAGATAACTCCTCTAAGCTTCCACTACTCATCTGTGAGTGGTGAAAATTAGTGTATAGAAATTTCATAAGGTTAGAGTAAACATTAAATTGAGAAAATTTATGTAAATCACTTTAACATAATCTACCATCCTCAAAATGGAATCAATAAATATGACGATGATTATGATGATGATGATGATGATTGTGCTCATGACAGTGATGAGGGTGGTGATGGTGATGATGTTGTTGCTTCTGCTAGTGATAGTAGTGATGATGATGATGCACATGATACCGATGACGATGGTGAGAATGATGAGGACACAGATGGCATAATGTGGTTCCCAAATGCTACAGATGACTGCCTGATTGGATAAAATTTTTACAAAACCGCTTAGAAATGAACTCTTTTGACTTGAGCAGTCAGGGTTCCAAAATGTTCAGATTGAAACAAAAGCGGCCACAAAACATTTGGCTTAGAATATATCAAATTGAAGGAAGAAGTGTTAAGAACATTGTTTCCATTTTGGTCATTGTTTCCATGTGAACCAAGAGTTTTCTCAGTAACTATGATCAAAATAAAGTGCCAAAAAAGTAAGCCACTTGAATTCTTCTGTGAATCATGTGAAATATTAAATCTCCAATTTAAGAAATTTTACCAAAAGAAAGCAATTTTATATCAGTTGAGAAAATTTGAAAAGTGGTTTTAAATTAAAATTTCATTTATAAATAATTTAATATTTTGCATTCCAAAATAAAACTTGATAAATCTCTGTTGACCAGGCAGTATTTTTTCTGTTTCATTCTTTTCTGGAAACAAAAGTCAGCATTCTATTAACAAACAAGTTTAACCTACTTTTATACTTAAATGATAACAGCATGTTTTTGCATTCTTTAGACACAGTCATGAATAGATGGTAAAATACTGGAGAAAAAGTTATCAACTCTCTGTATCCTCTATTCATCCAAGTTCATAATACAATCACAAACACACTGTAAATTCTCCTCACATATAAGTGTGGATGAATGAATGACTGTTTCTCAGATGACTAGGGAAATTGGGGGCAAATACATTTTTTCTTTCTGACTATAAGAGCAATGTACTTTTTTTTTTTTTTTGAGGAAGGTTAACCTTGAGCTAACATTCACCACCAATCCTCCTTTTTTTGCTGAGGAAGATTGACCCTGAGCTAACATCTGTGACCATCTTCCTCTATTTTATATGTGTAACACCTGCGACAGCATGGCTTGATATGTGGTGTGTAGGCCTGTGCCTGGGATCCAAACTGGCAATCTCTGGGCCACTGAAGAGGAGCATGTGAACTTAACAGCTACACCACTGGGCTGGCCTCAAGAGCAGTGCATTTTTATTTAGGAAAATTTAGATATTGAAAATGTAAATTAAGAAAGAAAATATTACCCCAAATTACATCAGGCTGTTAACACAAGGCTAACATCAGGCTGTATTTTATAACTTGTTTTCTATGCATACTTTAGTCTAGCTTCCTTTATGGGTGTGTGTGTGTTTGTATACACACATATAATTAACATTTCATCACAGTTTGTCATACTTAATCTTCTTGGTTATATATCCACTTTAAGAACAGAATAAGCGGGACATTTAGAATGTTTTAAATTTTTACAATCACAAATAATGTTGAGTAAAATAATTCTAAACCTTTGAGGAATAATATTTCAAATATTTATCTTCATATCTACCTCTTTATCATCCGTCTAAATTATATAGAAGATATTTGCACCAATTTACCCTACTGCCAGAAGCTACAAGAACGTCACTTACACAATAAATACATTAGAATATTTTAAAGTGTGCATTCCATATGTGAAAAAGTATCGTCTTGTATGTACAAGTCTAAGCCGTTACAAATTGGGGAAAGGTTAATGGAGAGATAGATACCAAGAGAGATAGATTGTAGATTCATTAGTGTTGATACATGTTTGTTACTTTTTCACTTTCTTTCTCAACTGTCCCTTACCTTGTCCTTCTTCCTCTATATTTTGGAATTTCTTTCCAACTATCTTCCTAATGAGACAGTTCGGACTTCAGATGTGTATTTTTTGTTGTTGTTGTTATATTGTATTTTGAGGAATGTTGCATTTATCTGCCAGGTACATTGCTGTGCTAATTTTGACAGGTAGCATTTCAGCTAGTACTGTGACAGACTTTGTTTCAATTAACTTTATTTGAATCTAAGTAAGAGTAGAATTCAGTGTGGAAATATATGAATGCAAACATTCTCTCAATGCTGTCAATGTTGAATTCATCCCTTTAGACTAGAATTAGCTAAAAATCACTGTTACCAGATGTAAAATCCAGTTGATATGAATCTTTATCAAACACAGAATAGTCCCAAGTTTCAGAAACAAGTTTATATTCACCGGTCATTTTATTCTCTTTAGTCATAGCAGCACCTCACTTATCCAGCAGTGTTACAAAATGATGTGTCTATAAAAGTTAATTTTTGAGATAACTGAAGCTTCATATTTTAGATAACAGAGCTTTTGATATTTTCATTATTTTTGATGAAAATCTGTATAAATGCATCTCATGTCTCTCTGCTTTAACGAGCAGTGCATTTTTTTCTAGAAAGGCAGCAAATGATTATTAAAGGCATAGGGACTTAGAGTCAATTACACATGAATATTGATTACAATTTTTCTATTTACCAACTTTATATATTTAGTAAATTATTCAACCTCTTTAAGGCCTTGATTCTTTCACCTGTTAAAAGGATAGATAATTTTTAACAATATTGTGACTCTGAAGTGAGATAGTAAATGTAAGGGACCCAGTGTGGTCATTGGCACATGGTAGATGCTCAGTAAGATAAACGGTGAAGGTTGACTCCCCATGTGTGCCTCCACAGAGGAAATTTAACATCACCTTTTAGGGCATTCAATCCAATGCTACCTTTGGACACTCCCCAAACTGTGATCCTACCCTATCCTGCTTGAAAATGGACCAAAGGATGTGACGTGGTCGGGGATGGAATAAGAAGTGAGGCATGGTGAGTGTGCCCATTGCTCATAACATATGACACTAAAAATTCTAAAGCTTTCATATAGTTTCTAAAATACGCCTATATTGTATGTAAGTCACAAAATGACTACATCAAAATGTCTTGTCAGGGCCGGCCCTGTGGCCATTGGTTAAATTTTGCACAATCTGCTTCTGGCAGCTTGAGTTTGGTTCCCAGGCATGAACTTACATCACTCCTTGGCGGCCGTACTGTGGCAGTGACCCACGTACAAAATAGAGGAAGACTGGAAGGTGTTAGCTCAGGGACAATCTTCCTCAGTCAAAAAAAAAAAAAAAATCTTGTTATCTAAGTGCTTTCCCTAAACCTGCATAGTTGCTCTCTCTCTTCATATATGTCACAATTCACAATGAATAATATGAATTCCAAGCAACAAAAGAGATATTCTTTTGAAATATTTGTTCCATAAATAAGTCAAAAACAAACAATTTAACATAAAATATCCTGATAATTTAACTTTACATGCTTTCTATAAAAACAACAATAGCTAATGTGATCTTTAATCTATCTTGTCGTAGCCTCTGTTTTATCTGGTTAACATGCCTTATTTATCTCTTTTCATCCAAATAAATATTCTTGCAAAATAGTGACAAATCATCCTACTTCACGCATGAAAAAAACTAATTGGAGAGATTAGTCTCTTGTCCAAGGTCACAGAGCTATCAGTTTGTTATGGTGGAATTCTTACCTATTCTTTTATATATATTTATATATTTATACACTTATACCAAATAAACTTACACTATGTAAATATAGTATTTATATTATACTTATGTCATATACGTTAGCATATATAAACAAATGTATGTTTATATTTTTATATATACAAAGTCAATATTTTGAATATGATTTAAAATTTCTATGTCTGTTTTACATCAACTGAATTTGTTTTCTTTTTACTTTTTGACTCCCTTTACTCATTGCCATTTCTCCTATCCCTCACACCCTACTGCTGGCAACCACCAATCTGTTCTCTGTAACTATGAGCTTGTTACTGTTTTTTGGCTTTTGTTTTTAGAGTCCACATATGAAAGAGATCATACAATATTTGTTTTTCTCTGCCTTATTTCACTTAGAATAATACCCTCAAGTTTCATCCATGTTGTCACAAATGAAAAGATTCCATTCTTTTTTAAGGCTGAATAATATTCCGTTGCATATGTATACCACATCTTTATCCATTCATACATTAATGGACACTTAGGTTGTTTTCATATCTTCACTATTGTAAATAATGCTCAGTGAACATGTGCATGTTTATATCCTTTTGAGTTAGTGTTTTTGTTTTCTTCAAATAAATATCCAGAATTGGAATTGATGGATCAAGTGATAGTTCTGTTTTTAACTTTTTGAGCAATCTCCATATTGTTTTCCAGAGTGGCTGCACCAATTTACATTCCCACTAACAGTGCATAAGGATTCCAGTTTCTCCACATCTTCACCAACATATTTCTTGTCTTTTTCATAATAGCCATTCTAACAGGTGTGAGGTGATATCTCATTGTGGTTTTGGCTTGCATTTCTCTGGTAGTTAATGATGTTGAGCATCTATTCATGCACCTGTTGGCCATCTGTATGTCTTCTTTGGGAAAAAAGTCTATTCAGATCTTCTGCTCATTTTTCAATTGTATGTTTGGGTTGTTTTTTTTTTTTTTTTTTTTTTTTTTTGCTATTGAATTGTATGTGTTCTTTATATATTTCAGATATTAGCCTCTTATCAGCTATATGATTTGAAAACATTTTTTCCCATTCAGTAGGTTGCCTTTTCATATTCTTGATGGTTTAGTTTGCTGTGCTGAAGCTTTTTAGTATGATTTAGTAATACTTATTCATTTTTGCTTTTTTACTTTCACTTTTGGTGTCATTCAAAAAAGCATTGTCAAAACTTACGTCCAGGAGTTTACCTCCTGTATTTCCTTTAGAAGTTTATGGTTTCAGGTCTTACATTCAGGTCTTTAATCCAATTTGAGTTAGTTTTTGTGTATGGTGTAAGATAGTAATTGAGTTTCACTTTTACGCATATGACTATCCAGCTTTCCCGGTACCATTTATTGAAGAGACTGTCCTTTTCCCATTGTATATTCTTGGCTCCTTTGGCATGAATTAATTGACAATAATTGTCATAAATTAATTTTTGTAAGTTAGTTTTATGTGTGTCTGGTGCCCTGATCTTTGTGGCTGCCACCCATGGGATGACTCTTGACTACTTGGCTCTGGAGGCCAGAGGAACTTGCATTTCTGGCCCCATGGGACTGTATTAATGGGTGTCACCCAGAAAGGAGCTCATACTCATCTGGTTCACCTATTTTTGTGGCTACTGCAAGCAGTCGTCTCTACATTTCCTGGCTCTGATGTCCAGTGGGACTTACACACGTGAGTTCCAAGGACTAGAACCAAGTGAAAAAGTGTTCTTAAATAGCTACCATCCTCAGGGCATAGCAAGAGGCAACATATCCAGGAGCTTGGTCTTTCTGTGAAAGAGGCCTATCAACTAATCCTTATGTCTATGGCCTGAGGGGCAGGCTTCTAATTAAACAGATTTCTAAGGGCTGACTGCAGTCCTTTCCAAAGATCTCAGAGGGCAAGCATTATCTTCACATGTTCCCTCTGCCATGCTCCGGCATGCCAGGGTCTCTTGGAGGGGAGATTTACAGATGTCTGGTACCCAACTTAATTACAGCTGCCACCCAGGGAACGCCCCATGATTTCCTGGCTCTGTGGCCATGCGGGCTTACAATCCTGGGTCCCATAGGTCTGTGGCAATTGAAGAGGCATTTATTAGCAGGCTTCCACGCTCAGGGCACTGCACAGACAGCTGACTGAGGCATACCTCCTGTCTTTCTATGAAGGAGTCCTCTTGGCTTTTCTGGAGCTTTGTATTTAGGGCCAGGATTCAGGTTTGGCACACATCTCATGGATGATGGAGCTGCTCTCAAGGAATATAGATTGTAGACAGAATATTCTTCTGCTTTGCTCCAGCTCATGGGTATCTCTCAGAAAAGAGCTTATATGTGCATCTGGAGCACCAGTTCTTGCAACTGTCATACAGGGGACACTGCCTGATCACCTGGACATTGGAGTTTAGGCTTGTGATCTCATGAAACTATATATATTTGCTTACTTGTAAAAGCTGCTGCCTGTGGGTCTGGTTTCAAAACAGCCTGAATCCAGGTTTAGAGACCTGAATCCCTTTAGGGACACTGACAGATCTTGGCACATCCTCAATAACTGGGAACTATTAAAAATATAATAATCTACTTGGACAAGCAAAAAGGTTCAGAGGCAACCAAGAGCTGGGACAGAGTTGAACAACAAGGTTCACCTCCTACACAATATCACTTCTTCAAGACTGGGAGATGTGGCTGTTTATCTACTGTGTAGAAAACAACACAGAGAGTTCAGAAAAATGAAGAAATAAAGGAATACATCCCCAATGAAAGAAAAAACAAAATCTCAGAAAAAAATCTTAGTGAAATAGAGATAAGTAATCTACCTGATAAAGAGTTAAAAGTAACAACCATAAAGGTGTTAACAGAACTGGGGAGAAGAATGGATAAACACAATGAGAACTTCAAAAAGCAGACTGAAAATATAAGGAAGTTCCAAACAGAAGTCACAGAGCTGAAGAATACAGTAACTAAATTGAAAAATACACTAGAGGGATTCAACAGCAAACTAGAAGCAGAAGAAAGGATTGCTCAACTTAAAGACAAGGTGGTGGAACTCACCCAATCAAAGCAGCCAAAAGAAGAAAGAATAAAAGAAAGTGAAGATAACTTAAGGGGTTGATGGGATTATATCAACTTGACTAACATTAGCATTATAGGGGGCCCAGAAGGAGAAGAGAGAGAAATGGGCAGAACTCTTGTTTGAAGAAAAAATGGATGAAAAGTTCCTTACCCTGGGGAAGAAAACAAACCTCCAGATCCAGGGTGCTCAGAGAGTTCCAAATAAGATGAACCCCAAAAGACCTATGCCATGACACATTATAATTAAAATTGCAAAAGTTAAAGACAAGGAAAGAATGTTAAAAGTAGTAACAGAAAAGTGACTTGCTACATACATGGGAACCCCATAAGACTATCAGCAGAATTTTTGGCAAAAACTTTACTGGCCAGAAGGGAATGTCACAATATCTTCAAAGTTTTGAAAGAAAAAGCTTCCAACCAAGAAGTTGTGAAAGTTATTATTCAGAATTGAAGGAGAGAGAAAGAGTATTCTAGAAAAGCAAAAAATAATGGAGTTCACCATCACTAAACTGGCACTATGAGAAATGTTAAAGGGCCTTCTTTAAGCTGAAAAGTAAGAGCACTAACTGGTAATGAGAAAAGATGTGAAAGAATAAATCTCACTAGAAAGGTAAAAATATAATAAAGGTAATGGATTAATCACTTATAAAGCTCGTATGAAATTTAAAAGACAAAAGTAGTAAAAATAACTATGATTACAGTAAATAGTTAAGGGATACACAAGTAAAATGTGACAACAGAAAAAATGTGGGGAGAGGAGAGTAAAAATATTAAGCTGTAGAATGGGATCAAACTTAAGATTAATTTAAAACAGACTGTTATAGATATAAGTTGTTACATGTAAGCTTCACAGTAAACACAAAGCAAGATCTATAATAAATATACAACAGATAAAGATAAAGAGATAAAGAAAAGAGGAAGAGAAAGGATTATAAGTATACCACTAAAGAAAGCCATCAAACCATAAAGGAAGAAAGCAAGAGATGAAGAAACCAATAGAGAGGAATTACAAAAACTGCCTGTAAACAACAAAACAGAAAAAGTTGCATGCTTATTAATAATTACTTTCAATTTAAATTGACTAAATTCTCTAATCAAAAGAAAAAGTAACTGAGTGGGAAAAAAAAGAAAGAGAGACCCATCTATATGCTGCCTACGAGACTCAAGTTAGAAGTAAGATCACACACAGATTGAAAGTGAAGAGAGGAAAAAATACACTCCACGCAAATGAATACAAAAGAAAGCTGTAGTATCTGTATTTATATCAGATTAAATAGACTTTAAAACAATGAGTGTAACAAAAGATAAAGATGGGCATTACATAATGATAAAGAGGTTAATCCAACAAGAGGATATAACATTTGTAAATTTTTGTGCACCTAACATAGGAGCACCTAAATATATAAAGCAAATATTAGCAGATCTAAAGGGAAAAGAGACAGCAATACAATAATAGTAGGGGATTTTAATACCTAACTTAGGTCAATGAATAGATCATCCAGACAGAAAATGAATAAGGAAACCTCAGCCTTAAATGACACATTAGAACAAATGTATTTAACAGATACATACAGAACATTCCATCCAAAAGCAACAGAATACACATTCTTCTCAAGTGCAAATGAAACATTTTCCAGGATAGATGATATCTTGGGCCACAAAACAAGCCTTAAGCTATTTAAGAGCATTAAAATCAAATCAAGTATCCTTTCTGAACACAATGGTATGAAACTAGAAATTAATTACATGAATAAAATCAGAAAATTCAGAAATATGTGGATCTGAAAGAATAGGCTACTGAATAACCAGTGGGTGAAAGAAGAGATCAAAAGAGAAATAAAAAAATACCTTGAGACAAACAAAAATGGAAATATAACATACCAAAATTCGTGGGATGCAGCTAAAGCAGTTTTAAGAAGGAAGTTCATAGCAATAAATACCTAAGTCAAGAAACCAGAAAAGTATCAAATAAACAACTTAACATTACATCTGAAGGAAGCAGAAAAAGAAGAACAAACGAAGCCCCAAGTTAGTAGAAGAAAGGAAATAAGAAAGATTAGAACAAAAATAAATGAAATAAAGACAAAAAGACAATAGAGAAGTTCAGTGAAATTAAGAGCTCTGTCTTTGAAAAGATAAACAAAATTGACAAGCCTTAGCTAGAGTCACCAAGAAAAAGAGAGAGGACTCAAATAAATAAAATCAGAAATGAAAGAGAAATTACAGCTGATGCTACAGAAATGCAAAGGATCATAAGAGATTATGATGGAAAATATCATGTCAACAAATTGGACAGCCTAGAAAAAATGGATAAATTTTTAGAAATGTACAACTTGCCAAAACTGAATCATGATGAAATAAAAAATATGAACAGATTATTAGTGCTAGGGAGATTGCATCAGTAATCAAAAACCTCCCACACACAAAAGTCTAGGACCAGAAGGTGTCACTGGTGAATTCTACCAAACATTCAAAGAAGAGTTAATTCTAATACTTATTGAACTCTTCCAAACTCATTTTATAAGGCTACCATTACACTAATACCAAAACCAGACAAAGATGCCACTAGAAAAGAAAATTACAGGCCAATATACCTGATGAACATAGATGCAAAAATCATCAACAAAATATCACTTAATGAATTTGACAGTACATTAAAAGGATCATACACCATGATCAAGAGGGATTTGCTCCAGGGATGGAAGGATGGCTCAACAACTGCAAATCAACATATGTGGCAATAACAAAGTGAAGAATAAAAATCATAAGATCATCACAATAGATACAGAAAGCACTTGGCAATAGTAAAATTCACTTATGATAAAAGGTCTCAACAAAGTCAGTATAGAGGGGACATACTTCAACCTAATAAAGGCCATATACAACAAACCCAAACATAACATCATACTCAATGGTGAAAAGCTGAAAGCCTTTCCTCTAAGATCAGGAACAAGACAAGGATATCAACTCTCACTCCTATTATTCAACATAATATTAGAAGTCCTAGCTAGAGCAATTAGGCAAGAAAAAAGATGCATCCAAATTGGAAAGGAAGAAGTAAAACTGTCATTACTTGAAGATGACATGATACTATATATAGAAAACCTTAAAGACTCCTTCAAAAAACTGTTAGAACTAATAAACAAGTTCAGTAAATTTGCAGGATACAAAATCAACACACAAAATTCTGTTGCATTTCTATACATTAAAAATGAGCTATCAGAAAGAGAATTAAAAAAAACAATCCCATTTATAATTGCATCAAAAAGAATAAAATACCTAGGAATAAACATAACCAAGGAAGTGAAAGACTTGTGTATTAAAAACTCTAAGACATTAATGAAAGAAATTAAAGACACAAATACATGGAAAGATATTCTATGCTCATAGATTGATTCGAAGAATCAATACTATTAAAATGTTCACACTAACCAAAGTAAACTACAGATTCAGTGCTAGCTCTATCAAAATTTCAATGGCAATCTTCAAAGAAATACAACAAATAATTGTAAAAATTTATATGAAATCACACACAAAAAAACTGAATGGCGAAAGCAACCTTGGGATAGTAGAACAAAGCTGGAGGCATCATGGTCTATGATTTTAAACTATATTGAAAATCTACATTAATTAAAACAATCTGGTACTTTCATGAAGACAGACACATAGGGCAGTGGAACAGAACAGAGAACCCAGAAAAAAAACCATGTACATATGGACTCACCTATGCTTTTCTGAATTTTTCTCTATTTTCTCAGGATAATCTGGCAAATGGATTGGTACATTCTTTTAAACTACCGATCAACCTACCAAAAAGAAATTTATTTAAAAATATATTGCCTTAATTTAGCAAGACATTTAATCAAAACAGTATCAAAAAATCCTATTTTTTTAGGGGATTCAGACAGATCCACCCAATTTGAGGAATCATATTCTTTCTCCCACTTCCCCCACCCCAAATGATGATGGCAGCAATCTAAATCTGTGAAGATTTAGGACTGACATTTGAAAGTCATTGGATAAAAAAAATTAAAAACTTTGTCTTGTGAAATATGTGTCATTTATATTTTCTACAAGAAACCCACAAAGAGGTCTTGGATACAGAAAATGGAAAATTTTACAAAGGAATAACTTTTTAAAAGCCAGATGATACCTTGATTATTCAAGTAAACAGAAAAGAGGTAATAAATTGTTTGTATGAATACTTTTATGTCACATTGCCACTAAATATTTAGCTAGACCTATCTGGAATATTGTGATCTCTTCTGAAGTTGACATTTTAAAGTTAACACAAAAAGAAATATAGGTTGTTTTGAAAATTTGCCTGGTCATAGCTGGACTATGAAAGAGAGGCCTCCTGGGGTACATGATAACCAAATTCACATATTAGAAGGATTATCATGTGTTAAAAAATATTACAAGCTATGTCTCTAAACTCTGAGAGATAGAATGGCATTACTGAAAAGGAAGGCAGAGTTGAGCTCAGTGTAAGAAAGTCAGAATCATTTGGAAGTGTCTAACCTTGGATACTATGTCTCAACGAAGTTAGCTCCCCATGACAGGGTCGGTTTGAGCCAAGGCAATATAATCAGCTATGGATAATGTTGAGAAAGATATTAGATGAATGCTTAATGAATAATTATGGACAAAATAAATTCCAAGTACCTTTCTACTTCCAATATTCTATGAATTTTATGAGGCGACTTTCTGACAAATGTTTTTTGAGAAGGCAACAAGGAAGGAAGAGAAATATTTGGAAGCTCATAAGTTTACTGAAAATTTATCTAATTTCTCCAACTGATATGCTAGTTGACAAAGGTAATTAATGCCAGGATGGGTAGAGTGACACTCTAGTCAAGGGAACCCTTCAACCTTGATAATTTGTCTATTCAAAATATAACTTTTCCCTTGAGTTCTACTATTTTAATCAAGAATTCTACTTACCCCAAATTATTAACCAAATTAAATCAATACCATGCTTCATTAAATGAGCTAAACATGCAAAATAATAGATTTGCATATGAATCCATTTTCATTTCCCTCTCAACCATCTGTTTGCCACCTGCTCATCAAGAAGCAATTCCTGAGTTTAAGCTTTCATACTACATTAGTCCTATCATTACTCCTTTACTCCTCTTCTAGGGGTAAGAGATGAGATTTGTATAAAAAGGGGATAAGAAAATAGAGACAAATGGAAGGGGCTTAGTATTCATGTGGGAGATGGCTTTAAGAAGGAATATTTCTGGCATCAGTTTAATTATAAGAAAGATAAAGAAAGAATCTGGAGACATAAAATTAAAATAGGTTGTCATTTATAGTGGTATAAGAGATTTAGGATGTTAGTTTTTATTTATTCAACAAATATTTACCAAACATATGAAGCATGAGACAATCATTCTGTTCAATTCTCGGAAGACACTGTCCTATATCCTCCTATAGGAGGATACAGTCTGGCACAATTAAGAAACAAAGAAACACAGAATTGTATCCACAACGCTACGCTAAAAGTCCTTAGCAGAGTGTAAGAGAATAGACATATTTAATTGACTTAGGCAAGCTGCTGAGTGAAGAAAAGAATTATTTTGGTAAAAAAAAGAAAAAATTAGGAGGGATAAGAAGAGCGGAGTTGAGTTATATAAGACAAGGAAAGTGTATTTGAATTGTAAAGACTGAATATTCAGATTCTTGAGATGATGTGCCATAAATATACCATCTACAAAGTGGCAAAGTAGTAGAGGTTCTTTCCTAATGCAGCATCACAACTGCACTTCAGTACTTTCCATCATTGAGAGGCAAAAGATTATCTAAACAAAAGCGTCATAACGACACACACTTATAGAGGGTTTTTTCGGGGCGTTAGAATGAAAACATATGATCCATCTTCCAATCTCTCAACTCCATTTGGTCTCAACTCCATTTGGTCTCAACTCCGTTTCATCTTTTTGTTTGTGTACAACATACAACCTGCTCTCCTGCAATAAATCCATCATAGCAGTTTGTGGATTGCCTGTTCAGGGCATTGCTGATATCAGCTATTGCATTCATTTCACTGGCAGCTTGAGGGAAAGGCACTGTGAATGTCAAGTCAGAGTGTGAGGTGGTCAGGAGGAAAATATGGCACATATCTGTGGGAGAAGAGAGTGAATGATCAAGAAAGACACAGACTATACTGCAGAAAAGTAAAATGCAACCAGCAAGTAACCTGACAGTAAATAACACATTGCTAAGTAGAACTCTGGGGGTAGCAAAACAACAGACATTGGAATTTGAGTTCAGTTTTTATATATCTACAGGGCACTGGCATGAGTTCTGGCATGGCTTGTCACATGTATTTCTGCATCCAAGAGAAAAATGTCAAATGTTTCTTGAAGTGCCTGTTGTAGACTCTGATTGATGTGTTATTATTGTTATTATTACCACTCAACATGTTTCAAAGTGTAATTTAATGGGACATATTGGACAGTTTTACTCCCACCTCCCACCTCCAAGAAGAGAAATGATGGGATTAATAACAGTGTCCAACACCTGGTCCAACCCTCACTAGTTGGAGATGCTAATAAGATAGTCTATCATGTTTGAATAGGCTGGATAAAGGGTGCTAAGTTTACAGTGCATCTCTCTCCTGGAAATTTCATGGCATGTATCTTTATTTTTATTTACCTAGCTTGTTTCCCAGTTTTAGCAACTGATGTTGTGTACAAAGCAATAAACGGTTGTTTATCGTAGCCATACAAATTCAGAAGTTGAGACCCAAAGATAACTGACTGCTAATAGGGGGATGGTAGTTTAGTGAAAATTCCTGTTATTCAACTTTTAAGATCTATGTTTCTCCCTTTAGTTACAATTGTATTTCTAATGAAACCCCCAAAAAGGAAGATTTTCAGATTAAAGACAACGTTGGTGGTAAAAGGTGGACGATACACCTGCATGAGCTTTGACATGTATTGATTCATCTTTGCACTGTTAATAAGCTGGATAAAAATTAGATATTAATATACAAATATACACATATAGATTACATTTGACTCAATATTTATAAAGTGTTTATTTTATGTCTTCTGCACACTAAATAAAGTCTAAGTACGGTTATATTATATTTTCTACCTTTGAAAGAGGTAGAATCCCATTGGTTGAATTATTCCCCCAGTAGTTATGTAATGACACAATCATTCAGGCACTAGGACATTGTTTAAAAAAAATTACGTGTCCTTTTCCTAAAGCAGCTTGCAGTCTGAGACATTAAATTTTTATGCATGAAACATGAAAATATAATAACAATTATTAAAGTGTGTGCTGTTAGAGAAAAAAACCAAGAACCTGTATTCAGTCACTAGAAAAGGCTTCCTCTCAGACTGAATGCCACACTTCACAGGGCATATTCATATATTAGCATGATCAAGAGCATCACATTCTACTTCCAGCCTGAAAAGCGACAGTCACATGGCTTCTATTGGGATGGTCTTTACATGCCCATATCTGAACTGAAAAGCTATAGGAATTCAGAAAGGTAAAAGTTCACTATGTACCCAAGTCATTTTATAGAGGGAATAGGATCTGTAATGGGTCATAAAGGCTAGATAAGGACTGGATAGGTAGAGAAAGGTTATTTTTTGCTCCAGAAAATGATATAAGCAAACTATAGAGGTGGGAGTGGCTATAAAGTAGGAAAATGATGGAGAGGAGAGCAGCCTCCACCAGTAGATGTTTCCTACTGGAAGATGGAGCTGAATAGGTAGACTGGCTTTGGAATAGAGAAGACCTTAAATAAAAGTCAGAGACTACAAGGTTATCTCCAGAAAGAGTATTACTGAAATCTGAGATTTCCTTGAATGCTTGGTCTTTCATCATAAATGTCACCAATGGAGAATTGTCATATAGAAAAGGGAACAATGTGAACTACAAGAAACATGGACCAAATGTTATCTTGCAGTTTCTAGATAGTTAGATAGATATAGATGTAAGTGTAAATATTTAGACTGACAAAATCACAGTAGTTTTATGCTTGTTGCTGGCAGCAAGTAACTGGTGCCACAATTAAAATTAAGGTTTGCTTTTGGAGGTCTTCCTAGTCTGTGTTCTATTTGTGTGATTTAGACGTATTTCTTAAATATTTAACTGTGTAATGTTTTCACGATTACAGATCAGAATACTTCCGACATTGATAGTTTCCCATTTATGCAAAAGCTTATTTGGGGGTGTTTTAGACAAGCACAGAACATGTGACAAGGGTCAGGGATGCACATCTTAACATCCTCCAACAATTTTCTAAGAGAAGGAAATTAAGTGTTGGAATGTGAGAGCCAAAAGCACATGGAGCCAACTACAAAAATTGTAGAATAGGATCCCAATATTATTTATTTATTTATTTTTGAGGAAGATTAGCCCTAAGCTAACTGCTGCCGATCCTCCTCTTTTCTCTGAGGAAGTCTGGCCCTGAGCTAATATCCACGCCCATCTTCCTCTACTTTGTATGTGGGACACCTGCCACAGCATGGCTTGCCAAGCGGTGCCATGTCTGCACCTGGGATCCGAACCAGAGAACCCTGGGCAGCCGAAGCGGAACACGCACACTTAGCCAGTGTGCCACTGGGCCAGCCCCCAACGTAATTTATTTTTTATGTGAAATGTATACATTTTAAATAAAGAGAAAAATGGACACCCAGTAGTCTGTCCCCATCCCATCCTAGTCTGTCTCTAGTCCCTCCATCTCTTCTCTAACACATGCCTTTTATTGACAAGGAATAGCATCAGAGTAGGGAGGCTGCAGTACAAACTACATCTTGCTTTGGAAAAATGCCACTAAGTACATTTTGATCTGACTTATTCTTATCCAAACTATGATTATTAACTAAAAAAAAACACAATAAGAGAAATGAAGGACAACCCTAGGAATTTTGTCTTTATCGGATCACTTTCGTCTTTGCACTGTTATTTCCCTGGGTGACCTGCTGTTATTTTGTAAACCTTGATAAAGTCGAAAAGACTACAACTAGTACTTATATAAATATCAAGCTCTTTATCAATGTCATGAATAAAATAAGCCAGTTTTCTTTACTCTTTCCAGACAGTACAAGGATCCACAAATTATAATTTGCAAAGTACAGAAATCGATAGAACTTTGATTCCATCCCAAATAGTAGATGCGGTGCCTAAAATGAGTATTTTTTCCTTAAAGATAATTTGACACGGTGGTTTGGATGTCATGTAGGCCTAGGTGTGAATTCATACTCAATCCTTGACCTGTTTTAACTCCAGATTGTCTCATTTATAAAATGGAGGTAGAATTTACCCTACAAGGTTGTGGTAATGTTTAAATGAGATGCATAGACAGAGAGAGACTAGCATAGTTCTTGGCACACAGCAGCCTTCTTATAAATGTTAGTGCTTCTACAAAGAGTGCTGCATGGTCACTAAACGGTCCAAAATGCATAGTGTTTAAATAATTGTCAGCTCTTGATCCTGAGACTATGATCATCAAGGGGTTGAGCTAAGATTATAACTTCAGTACATTTTAAGCTTCTCTTTAAGACCTGCAGTGATCATTTAAAACAGTCATTCTGATCTGTTTAGAGTCATAAATCATTTCGTACAAGAAACCGGTTTGTTTCACCGAAATGGTAATCACCATTGAACTTTACCAAATTCAGACAAAGCGCACACTGAACACTTATTACCAGCTAGCTTTCAGCCTGACCTCAACAGGGCATGTCACATTTACCCTGTCAATAATCTTGACAAGAGTTGATTGTGCCAAATTGTAACTTATAACGGTAAAATTTCAGTCATTGCGACAGGCAGTAGTGAAATATTTTTTGAGCAGCAGGACTTTCCTGGTAGCTCAGAAATCATACCCTGTACATGTTATGGGGACAGCCTAAGAGATGAAGCTGACTTGCTCTAAGTGTCCTAGGATAGCAGTTCTTGGATGGATATACTTTGAGATCAACAAACTGTGATACTCTAGAATCTGACAACTGGGTTTACATGAGAGTCTTATATTTTAAACCAGAATACTCCTTCAGAACTGTTGGATAGGGGTGTTAATTCCAGCAGATGCTCCATTCGTGCACCCTCTCCAAGCATCTCTTCTCCTGTTAAAGTTATGATACCTCTAAAGCCAACTTAGCAATAAGAAAACTCCTTGGCATTCTTGGGAAATTAGGCAAAAGGTGGTGAATGGTATCAAAGAGTATTTCTCTCCTGCGATGGAGAGATCATGTGAATCTTTTCTAGGCATGGGTCTCTAGCTCCTCAAAGTACACATGCTTCCAAGATTCCAATTCTCCAGCCCTCAGCTTTAGTAACTGGTGCCCCAGTCAAAGTTAGTTTCTGCTTCTAGGGTTCTCCTAGACCGTGTTCTCTTAGAGACCATCCTCTCCTCTGATGATGCATTCTTGGAGGCGTCAATTTCATTAGTAGATTTAAGTAACTGCCCTTGGCCTAGAAATATCAAGTTAGGAGACATCATATTTATACCCATCAACCTCTGACTTATCAAACTTGTCTCGGAGAAGCAATCTTACTTTCCAGTTTCTCTTGAAAGTTCATTGCATAGTAAACATAGCATTGTAAATGGTATTTTAATTTGGGATACCATGTGGGAACTAATGGAGATTATGAGAGATCTAAAGTTAAACCGTGGAACAGCATGGTCCTCCCAACTAGTACTGGCAGGAGACATTAGGCCTGAGTGCACTTCCTGCCTATGGATGCTTAAGTAGAATAAGAGTGGGCCCATGGAGAAGCTGCTCATATTAACAGCTGGCATCTAATCTGGATCTAGACAGTTCTATGTGCCCAGTCCCACCTCAGCTAGTTAGAACAGATGTGGACTCAGGGTTGAGACCTGAACTGCTTTATAAAAACTGTTTATAGAAAGAAGAACCCACTCATAATAACCCCTGAATACATGTCCTTGGTGCCAAAGGAAAAGAGTGAGTTGAAAAATGTTTGAGATGATATAAATTAATTGGAAATGGTGGGGAAAGTATTTTACATTAGAGTACGCTGAGCAAAAATTAAGGCTTCTGAACATCTCTAGGGAAATATTTTCTAAATGATTTATTTTGAAATAATAGGTAAATACCTTATTTTCCTTCTCTTCTTTTTGGGAAACCTGGGGGTTGAGAGGAAGCAGTTATTTCTCTTTTTCCCTTTCCCTTCCCCTGATGTTACACCAATAGTTGCAAACTCAAAGGAAGACAGAGAATGGCTCTGCAGGGATTTAGTATTAAGGAGATCTTGGTTCACTTTATAAGGCTAATGCTGAAGAGCCTCAACGATGTTATTTATAATGTAGAGTTCATTACTTCTATAGTTCAAACAGCACAAGAACAACTCTGAACTATTCATCAGCTTCTTCTAGGGTAAAGCAGTGCAACGGGGCAGCACAGGGAACTTCAGAGACTGCAATGGGGGATTTGTTATTAGCTCGACTTTAATTAGAGCACTACTTTTCCAATACGAATGCCTTCATATTGCCCCTGCATCGGGTGACAGAAGAATTGTATCAGCACCCACTCTAATAACTAATATCTGTTATTATAGATGCAAAATGATGTACATGTTATAACTCCACTGATAGTCACAAAATCACATGAAGAAGGCATCATTGTTATTCTTGACATTGGACAGATGAGAAAACCGAGGCTGTGAAATGTAAACAAACCAATAGGGAACTAGCCGAGAGCAAGAACACCACAACATTTTTCAGCCACATTTTGAGTGACCAAGTGAAGCAAGCAGATGGCTGTTCAAGATCCAGTGGAAGAACCTTACTTCATAGGCAATTATATGTGAACAGTAAGCAGGATGGGGCACTGTCTAGGCCAGAAAAAGAAGTGGACATTCCCGTAAATACACTGTGAGTCTCGGGTACCTGGACTGGACCCTGATATAAGAAGACAGTCAACCCACTTCATATGACTTACATACAATTACATAGAAAGCACATTATATTTTCTTCCAGAGTTTGGGAGTCACAACTCTTATTATCATATTGTTTTCAATACCCTACATTAAGTGCGAGGTGGGAACATTTAGGAGGTGCTATGCATCAACCCATGATCTGGGTGAATATGATTACACTATTCAAAAGATAGTACATGGCATGGAAATTAAGAGTGAGTGTTCTGGAAGTAAATAACCGGGGTATTGGTTGTTTGATTTTAGGCAAATTACTTGAACTTGCCATGTCTTAATTTCCTCATCTATAACCTAAGGACAACAGTACCTACCTTTTAAGATAGTTGTGAGTATTCTATGGGTCAATGCATATAAAACCCTTAGAACAGTGGCTGGCACAGACTAAGCACAATAAATAGAGCTAGTTATAGTCTATGATTTTGATGCCCAGGATGGATAAGTGATACCCTTCCAACTGCCTCAGAGAAATATGTCTTAATTCATTCCTGTAGATACTACATGTCACACTAGCTCTTAAGGAAGTCTTCTCAGATGGCCAAAGCTTTCAGGTAAATTACTCTCTGGGTGCTAGAGACTGATGCCACACAATTTGACACCACAGGAACTTGCCTCACCTAAATCAAATATGCTTGTGGGAAGGAGATTATCCAACTCTGTTTTAATATTTTCAGATACTTTCTATGTTTTGGCAAGAGGATTTCCAGGTATGACATAGATTGGCTTCAGTAACTCTGCTCAGTGTAAATGTACCAAAATGAAGAAGTATTTATTGAAAAGGGATACAATGTGTTGACTTGGAAAGATTAATATCTGTGGCTTCCGAGCAAGGTGTTTGATGAAAACATTAGTTAATCACTTTCAAAGGTAGCTTCCCTCCCTCAAAGATTTAGACGTTTTACGTATGTCTTCAACTCCAAAACACACGTGTGCTTGTGCATGCTCACACACACATACATACACTCCTTGCTGATAGTGATTTAACTTTTTACTAAAAGTGAAAATTCAGTTTCAATAGTCCTATCATTCAATATGAACCAAGAACCTTCTGGAAACTATGTAATAAAAGATGTATTTTGGACTAAACCATGAAAGAGTCTAAGGCTTCCTTTATGTGATAAAACTATTCAATTTACATTTATTATGGTTCATCTGAAGCAAAAGTAACCCAAGGGCATGGCAGAAATGGTAAATTAACATATAGAACCAGATAGAGAGTAAACTGGAAATTGGTAGGGAGCTAAAAGGGAGCCAACAAAATGTGAATTATCTTGGCACATGGGAAAGTTTGAGGCACAGAAATAAAAGATATAATGGGGCATATTGAAGTCCATCATAAAATCATGAGAAAATATTTGCTGGGTTCTTCCACGTAACCCAAATTGAAGCATATGACTAGCTTAGCCTAGATGTAAATACCTTAGAATAGAACAAAAGAAACATATACACTCAAAATTGTAATTCAAAATTCTTCCTCTGCCTAGAGATTGAGGCCTGATTTATACCAAATGACAAGAGAAGTACGCTGATTTCATTCCTTTTATTACAAGTACAGCTCCCTGGGGCAGGGTCGGTTGGTGAAAATTCATGTAAGCTAGTACATTATGAGTCCTTATTTACAAGGCATTAATAATGCATCAGGAAGACAAAGGAACACTCCAAACAATAAACTCTAACAGCACTGAACCATGTGGTAATGCAGCTCTTTCCCCAATCCAAGTCATACCATAGCTTCCTCTTGTTAGTGAACTTTCTTTCCCTTATTCTCAGTGAGCTTCCTCCAGTGGGACAGGACTTCCTCTAGAGTCTGGATTGTGTTTTAAAACTTGAATTGTCTTGATGTGAGCACCGAAAGAGAGTATGATATTGTTTACTGTGGAAAGGTTTACTATGACCCATTCTTGTCTCTTTTCATAGACATGTGACTGGATGTTTTTGAGATGACTTAAGAGACCACAGACTAAGTCATCCTAATTTTCAGTTCTCAGAGATTTTTACTTTTTTAGGGGATTGATTTGTTAACCAAATAATATGCAGATTTGCAAAGAAAATGAGAAAAGGCGAAAAACTGTCTAAAATGACCCTATAGGCAGAAATAAAGATTTGGAGGAAGCAATGGGGCATTTTATATGCAGAGGAACATATTTATTTTTTTAAGTGGGCATTTTTAAAACACAGCTGCCTTATGGATTATAAAAATGCCCATGTGGTAGGCACCTATGGAAATGTTTGTAGAGCCTTGCATAGTGGTTAACAGTGTGAGTTTATACATCAGAACTACGAGTTTCAAATCACAACTGCAACTTGGTTAACATCTCTGTGCCTGTTGCCTTATGTATAAAGCAAGATTATCTATCTTATTGTTGTGTTTTGCTTGACAAGTTGAATGTATCCAATAAACATTGGATATTGATATTGTTGTATGTTTTAATTTTGCTATTGTTTTTCGTAGTATTAGGACAGCTGATTGTCACATTCAAACTTAAATGATGTCTTACTCTTCTGCTTAAATAGTTCCACATCTGCATACAATAATGTATGCTTCAAAAGAGAGCCATTAATAAGCTTTGGACCATTCAGTTGTAGTTTCTACAATACCTCGAAACATGGCAGAGTAGAGAGAAAATTTTGAAGACAAGCCTGATGTGAACCCCAAATTTTCCATTTATCAATTCTGTGACATCAGAAAAGTTATTCTACTTCCCCTGGGGTTAAAAAACAAAAACAAAAACAAAAACAAAAAACCAAGGTCTGCTTCATCCTATGACAAATAATAGTAAAGAAATCAATAAATCCATTTTTCTTAAGTTATGTGATTTGATGGGAAAAGACCGTAGAGACCCACTGAAGCACCATATTTTCCTCAAGTAGCCTCAGTTTGAGTTCCCGTAGTAAAGCACAAGGGATTCTGAAAGAGCTCTCCAGAATCCTCATTCACTGTCTCTTCCCTTTCTCTCTTTCTCAATTCTATGAATGTTCTGCTCTTTTTCCTCTAGTAACCCAACTCTGTGAAGAACAAAATGACAAACATTAAGCTTACTTAATACCTTATCATGAATTCTGTCCCAGTCCATGATAGCACATTTCGCCTTGTATTCAATTATTTATGTACATATTTTGCATCCTTAGGTAGAATTTGATATGCTTTTTTGCACAAAATCCATGGCAATTACATAGTGACTGCCACATAGTCATAAATTCCACACATATACACATTTATTGAAAACAAATCAGTTATTGGTCCTACTGACTTCTGAGAAGCTAACAAACAAACAAAAGAGAATTGCCCACGGTCGTTATTTGGGACATGATGTATGAGTAGCTGACATATTAATTCTAGTTTATGGTATAAGGTAAATGGTTCCAGTAACCAGATGTGTTCCGTGCACAGTTGTCCTCAAGTACATGTGAAACATCTGTTAAATTCTGAGCTCTCTAGTAAATCTAAAACACAAAATAGTCTCTTTATTAAATAAGCAGATGGCAGTAGTTTGCTAGGAGAGTAGTACAGAAATGGCCTTATTTTGCACTAAGACATAAATTGAAGAAAACTGTTAATATTAGCCCAAAAGATAAGGGATCATAGTAATAAAAACTGAATATACAAGCATCAAATTTCTCCTGTTGAGATTTAAAACCTGAGTGAAGCAGGTGAACAATGAGGGATTCATGAGCTTCTCAGTTTATTAAAGCAAACGACAGAAGCGGCATGCTCTGGCTCTTACACATGCTCATGAAAATGTCCATTAATGAACTTTGATACAGGGAGTCCAATTATTATTCAGTTTTGCTTCCGTTTTTTATTTTTAATTTTCTTCCTTCACAGGACTGTAACGCAGTAGGGCAATAAGAGAGTGTGCTTTTGAAGTAATTTTCATTAACTTTTAAAACACTTTACTGAATAGAAAAGAAAACCTAAATAATTAACGGTTGTAAGAGCAGCATGGACTTGGGTCACATAAAATTGGTTTCCAATGCAGATTCCACCACTTTATAGCTGCCAGACCTTGGGTTTATTAAGTAGCATCCTTTTTTCTCACTCCACTGCAGTGTTTAAGATAGAAAAGAGGGGAAGGACATAAACTTTGGCTTAGGATAAACCAGCTTGTGAAGACTGTTTGACTAGTGACTTGGGAAAATGATATACTCTCTTGAGCCACTGCTGTAAAAGGAGACAATGAATTTTGTAGAATTGTTTTGAGCAGTGAATAAAATGTAGGAGCACAGGGAATGGCCCATCGTGGTTACTCCATAAACGCCAACACATTTTATTGCCACCCTCTGCCCTTCCATTGCCTCTGATCCCCCACCCAACCTGTACCATGCACAGAGTGAGTGTTCTATCAAAGGGTGATCAAACGATACACATAAATGGCTACCCCACGGTCACGGTCATGGGCTTCTCTGCTCCTGTGCTGCAGGGTGAGATCACTGGCAAGGAATTGCTCTGCCTGTGTCTAGATATGAGATAATTGCTTGTAAATGGATCTTTTGTGAAGAAAGATCAAACTGTGAAAATGACTACTGAAACAGGAAGATATATCTTTCTCTGAAGACAGCTTTGCCCTCACAACTACAGCCACGCAAACACTCACACAAAGTTGAGGAAGAGAACAGTTAACGTAGCACACAAAAAGTATGCAGTGTGGATAGCATGGATGTGTGAGTGAACAGGTGAAGAAAGAAGAGGGCAATAGACAAAGCAGGATCTGCAGATTTCAGGGCTTACATTCTCTCTACTGTATGTTGCAGGTCTCTTTAATACCCTCTTCTCGTTCCTACTGATCACACTGGCCACAGATGCTCAAATGAGTCCCTCCAACTTTGACACTGAGGGTGCAAAGTGCAATCAGCAGTCCACCACCAATCTCTTCTAGCTTTCTTCGTACTATTTTCATATTTGTGTGTCTTCTCTGAAACTTTTGCTCCAGCTCAAGTCTGTTGTGTTATTACTATTATAAAATAATCTCTGGGGGACTGGCCAGGTGGCTCAGTGGTTAAGTTGACTCGTTCCGCTTTTCGGCGGCCGGGGCTTGCCAATTCGGATCCTGGGTGCAGACATGGCACTGCTTGGCACACCATGCTGTGGTAGGCATCCCACATATAAAGTAGAGGAAGATGGACATGGATGTTAGCTCAGGGCCAGACTTTCTCAGCAAAAAGAGGAGGACAGGCAGTAGTTAGCTCAGGGCTAATCTTCCTCAAAAAAAAAAAAAAAGATAGGAAAAAAAAAATCTATGCATGCATTACTTCCTCCATGAAAGTAAGAATGTTGTCCTACCACTCAGCACCAAAAAGGCAAAACTCAGGATGAAAGAAATAATTTTCTTTTAGTTCTTGTTGCTAATCAATACAAACATATCAAGTGACTACTTTCTGCTGGGCTCAGTGCAAAATCGAGATAAGAATCTTTACTTTCATGATGATTCAACATATTCATACAATAAAATGGTAATAATACCAGATGATACAATCAGAGGGGGCCAGAATGATCCATAATTAACTGTTAGATAAATGGCATAGAGACAATCTTGCTTTTGGAATTCATAAAAGAAAGAGGCTTGGTATGGCACAAACTAGTCAAAACAGATGGAATTTGAATAGCAGCTTTTGGATGATTTGCAAAATGGAGAAAAGTAAGGAGTCATTCCAGTTGGGAAAACTGCATGAGCAAAGTGATAGTAGCCAGAAAGAATAATTGTCTCTCTGGCAAGGAGAAAGCAAGTTTGCCTTTAAGAGAAGTTAATTTGAGAAATCAGAGGAAAAGGACAGGTTGACGTAACATTATAGAAGGATTTATATGCTAAGCAAAATAATTTGCTGTAAATAAGCCAAAAATGTTATAAAATAGGGGAAGAGAAATAAAATATTAATATATGAATACACTTAAAAAATAAACTAGGTTTTTAGGGCAGTGGAACCATACTGTATGATACTGTAATGGTAGATACACGACCTTATGCATTTGTCAAAACACATACAACTGTACAACACAAAGAGCAAAACAATGTAAATTATGGCTTTTATTTAATAATAACATATCAATATTGATTCATCAATTGTGACAAATACACAACACCAAATAAATATGTTAATAATAAAGGAAACTATGAGAGGAGTGAGAGAGGGTATGTGGGAAATGTTTGTACTATCCCTTCAATTTTCTGTAAACCAAAAGCTGCTCCAAAACTAGTTTATCAATTAACGAAAACTACCTTTACAGAGGAAAACCTTCTAATTTGTTTTGTGTTTGTTAAGGCATTGTTTTATACTATGAACTTAAAATATATTGTGGTTTTAAAAATGCATCTTTCCTTTGAGTTCTATAAAATGCATTATCTAAACTTTGATGAGGGAATTCTGTAACAGATTGCTTTCCACAAGAACTTTGCTGTGCCTTTCCTTGAAAAATGTTGTGGAATCATGGTGCTAAAGAAAGAGGAGAAAAGGGAGGGTGTGATAGATTTGTCTTGCTGCTGTAGTAGATTACCACAAACTCAATGGTTTAAAACAACACAAATGTATTACCTTACAATTCTGAAGGTCAAAAGTCTAAAGTGAGTCCTAATGCAGGGCTGAAAAGTCAAGGAATTGGCAGGGCTTCCTTATTCCCAGAGGCTCCAGGAAAGAATCTGTTGTCTTGCTTTTTCTGGCTTATAGAGGTAACTCACATTCCTTGGCTTGTAGCCGCTTCCTGCATCTTCAAATCACGTCACTCCAACTATGCTTCCATCATCACATTGCTTTTTTGACTCTGATCTGCCTGCTGACCTGTTATAAGGACCCATGTTATTACATTGGGTCAACCTGATAATCCAGTGTAATTCCCCCATAGCAAGATCTTTAATTCAATCACATTTGAAAACTTATTTTTTCTAAGTCTCTTTCTAGGCATTAGGGTGGATACATCTTTGGGGGTGCACTATTCCACCTATTAGAGGTGGCTAGATCAGAAGCTGAGTGCGGATGGTTTATCTGATTGAGGAATGGAAAAAGAGGGTCATGGGAGATAAGAGAATTAAAAGATCAGAAGAGAATCTTGAAAAATGGGAAAAGGAAAAGACAAATATGTGTCACTAAAGTCTAAGTACACACTTCACCTGGAGGGCTATTTTTAATGAAATATATTGTTAGGAGGATCTTTGTAGATATGCCATTTGAAATACACAAAATAAGGATTTTAGGTACCTCCATTGTGCTTCCCTTGCAATTGTAATAACTAATGTGGAAATTCATTTTCAACTGTAGTGTGTCATGCAGCTGTACAATTTGTGAAGGATTTGCAGAGGAGGGGACTAGATAATGTGCAAATGAGCAAAGCCTCATCCAATTTACATCCAATTTATGAACAGAAAATTTACATACTACTGAAAAACATTTAATGATGTAATTTTTCTCAGTTTCCCAAATAAAGAGATAATTATAATAAATACGATGTAAGTAAAGTTTCTATTCCAACACATAAGGGTTACCAGGGAGTTGATATTTAAAACAAACTATGTTGTTGTTTTGTGTCAAACAAGGAGTTTGATTGGAGAGACAAATCCAGGTTGGAATCATGCCTCTGCTACTGAGTAATAATTTAATCTGAGTCTCAATTTTCTCATCTAACATGTGGATATACTAATGTCTTCCTCATTAGCATTTTTGATAACAGATGGGATAACATATGAAAAGTATCTGAGATATAATTATATACAAGTCATTACTTAATGCACCTCTAGTGCCTCAGTAAATGGTAATCAGAGTTAGGTAAATACACACCATTCGTTCATCTATTAATCCATTATTGAATAGCTACAGGGTGTCAGGTACTGGGCTGGAGCTGGTGAAACCAAGAACATCTGGCATGAGAACAGAGCTAAGTCGTCCTTATTCATGCTGATCCCCTAGAACTTAGCTCAGTTCCTGCTACAAAATAGGTTACCAGTTAGTGTTTCTAGTTAATATATAGACGAACGACACACAGCTTGTTCAATCAAAATTTTCCTCCTCTTCTTATTAGGGTGAGGGAAATAAAATAAAATACAATAGGTGATTACAATAAAAATTACGTTTGTGTTTAAGAGATGCATTAAGAGCTTTGGGGAACCAGAGCAGGAATACTTACGGGGAGAAGACTTTCTGATTCCCTCCCAGGTAACAAAGTGGGAGAAGTACATTTCAGGGAACTGGAACATCATATGTGCAGAAAGAAGAGAACAGAGACATAATCTGGGAGGTTAGAGAGTTTTTAAAACATTTAGACTGGACACCAGAGCAAAGGGTGGAGTAGGCAGTTTCAAGTGTCCATCCCTCAGTCAAAAACCCAGACATAACCTGTAGAACTAACTTTGCCACAACTCTGGCAAATAAAAGTCTACAGGACCCAAGTAAATGCTGAATCAAGGAAAAGGCAGCTTTAAAATGGTAGGAAAGCTTTGTGACGTTTTTACTTGTCTTTGTCTTACCTCCGGTCAGGCTCACAGAGATCTTGAAGAGGGCAGGCCACATTCCCAATATGGGGCTCTGGTCTCTAGTTCTGGAGGGAGCAAAGAAGATCTTATTTGCAAAGAAAGAAGATTTTTCTTTTTCTATTCTAACCTGTCTGGCTACTACCTGAAGGACTGAAGCAGGGTGCTCATCTCTGTTTCACAAAACGCAGAACTCACCCAGGGCAGAAAAGCAGCAGGCATCCTCTGAAAATATGGCAAGGTAAATAAGCAACTCATAGCTTCCTGGGGCAAAAGATCATTATCTGGTTAAGGTACACAAGAGGATGCCAAAAGCCTGGGAGAAAAAGCTGGAGAGAGAGTTTCTTTGGAAAATTAGAGCATTCAAAAGCACCCAATTATACTGGGAATTTAAAAAACCATATGCAAGCTCAGGGCAGGATGCACTTTCAGAAAAGAACTGAGGACACCCTCAGTCTTCACCTCTGATTTCTAGGCTCAGTGCAAGCAGGAAGTGAAGGCTAAGGCAGAATTACCAACAGTCTGGCTAGGCATTGAAGGAATGCTCCAGCACCGAACAAATCTGTAAAGACTGGGAGAGGTTTTTTATTTGCTTTTTGTGTTTCCTTCTTTCTTTCCTATTTTTTTTTTCTCTTTCTCTGTTATTGTTTGTTTTTTGGCTTCTGGTGTTTAAGGAACTCTCTCAGAAAAGTAACAGACACTGCAGATATCATACACAATGAATACAGACTTAAAAAAAGAAGTTCGGAAAAGTCGCTAAACAAACACCCTACAGAAAGCAATAAAAACAAACCTTAAGGAGCGGGAAGAATCTGATTTCCAGAATAACTACATTACAATATCCAAAATGTCTCATTTTCAACAAAAGTTATGAAGCATGCAAAGAAACATAGAAGTAAGGCCCATTCACAGATTAAGAAAAATATCACTAAGGAAGTGCAGGCTTTGATATTACTAGACAAATCTTTTAAATTGTCTTCCAGATGCTCAAAGTGCTAAATGAAACCATGGACCAGTTGATTTTTGACAAGGATATAGAAACCTATGATAGGGAAAGAATAGTCTCTGTAACAAGTTGTGAATTTTTGGACAATTGGATAACCACATGCAAAAGGATGAAGCAGGACTTCTATCTCACACTACATACAAAAATCTACCAGACAATGCATCAATTACCCAAATGTAAGATGTGGAACCATAAAACTCAGGAAAAAAATAAAGATAAATCTTCAAGACCTAGGATTTGGAAATGGATCTTTACCTGTGACATGAAAAGTACAAGCAACAAGAGAAAAAATAAATTAGACATCATCCAAAATATAAACTTTTGTGCATCAAGGGACATTATCAAGAAAGCAAAAAAGCCATCTACAAAGTGGGAGAAAATATTGGAAAATCATATGTATGATAAGGATCTAGCATTCAGAATATATAAAGAATTCTTATAACTCAACAGCAAAAAATAACAAGTGACCAAATTATAAAATGGGCAATCCACTTGAATACACATTTCTCCAAAGAAGATACTCAAATAGCCAACAAGCATATGGAAAGATAGCTAACATCATTAGTCATCAGGAAAATGAAAATCAAAACCACAATGAGCTACCTTCTTACAACAGTAGGATGGTTATAATTTAAAAAAATAAAATAAAATAACAAATCTTGGTGCAAGCATGGGAAAGTATATCCCTCATCCACTGCTGGTGGGAATGTAAAATGTTTTAACCTCTGTGGAAAACAGTTTCTAGGTTCCTCAAAAAGTTAAACATAAAATTATCATATGACCCAACATATGTGCTCCTAGGTATATATTCTTAGGTATATTGAAAGAATTGAAAGCAGATACTTAAACAAATAGAGTTTATGTACATATTCATAGCAGAATTATTCATAATAGTCAAGTGGTGGAAATTGTTCAATATCCATCAATGGATGAATGGATAAACAAAATTTTGTGTATACAAACAATGAAATATTATACAGTCATAAAAGGGATGAGGTAAAATGAAATATTATACAGTCATAAAATGGATGAGGTAACAATACATGTTATGGCGAACTTCAAAAACTATGGCAAGTGAAAGAAGTCACACAAAAAATGTCACACATTGTGTAATTAGCCACCCCTGGTGATAGTGGTTAAGATTCAGTTCTTTCACTGCTGTGGTCTGGGTTTGTTTTGCAGTCAGGGAACCACACCATTCATATGTCAGTTGTCATAATGTGGTGTCTGCATGCTACTATGATGCTGGAAGCTATGCCACCAGTATTTCAAATATCAGCAGGGTCACCCACAGTGGACAGCTTTCAGCAGAGCTTCCAGACTAGGGCAGACTAGGAAGAAGGACCTGGCCACCCACTTTCAAAATAATTGCCATGAAAACCCTGTGAATAGTGGGGGAAGATTGTCTGATACAGCATCAGAAGGTGAAAGGATGGTGCTAAAAAGCTGGGCAGGGTTCTGCTCTGTGGCACACACAGTCACAATGAGTTGGAATCAACCTGATGGCACTAACAACAAATTATGTGACTCCACTTATATGAAGTATCCAGGAATGGGTAAATATGTAGAGATAGAATACAGATTGATAGTCGCCAGAGCCTGGGGAAAGGTGGGCATGAAGAGCAACTGTTTAATGGGAATGAGTTTCCTTTCCTGGTTGATGAAAATATTTTGGAACTAGATGGTATAGTAGTTATACAACATTGTGAATTTACTAAATGTCATTGAATTGTTCAATTTAAGGTGGTTAACTTTATGTTATATCAATTTCATTGCAAAAAAATACAAAAAAACCCTACTTTAGTACTGACAGAAGGGAATAAATTTATGGTTTTATAAAATCACAATGAGTGGCACAATTAAAATAATAAATAATTTAAAAAGATGTTTGATACCTACAGGGTAAATCGTGATGGATCTATAACAGATTATCTTTCCAGACTAAAACATTTTGAGGCAAGTCAGACTTTGACATCAGGTATGATAGTCCCAAGAAAGAATGAGAAAACACAGAAATGAATGAATACTTAACATTAATCTAGCATGGTATTTCTTATGTTCTTCTGTATTATCTGGGTATGTGATTATGTGTGAACATGGAGAAATCCTTACGACTGTGACAATATAATTGTTGTTGAGTTATGAGTATATAGAATAAAACAAAATGACTACATGTATTTCTCAAGAATATTTTAGTATTTATTTTAAAGGATACTCTCAAAGTGAAGTGCTAATAGATACCAACTCTCTCAAAAACCATCTTGTTCAAAAGATATATTTTCTGACAAGTCTAAATATCCAAATCCTAATAACTTACTTTCCTTTCCCCTGATCATATAGCGTAATATTCCCTGATTATATATTTATCTAGACCAGCACAGTCAAAAGAAATGCAATGTGGGTCAAAATTGTGAAACACATATGTAGGGTTTAAATGTTATGGTAGCCAAATTTTTAGAAAAATAAAAGAAGATGAGGTGCCACTAATTTTACTGATATATTTATTTAACCCAGTATATCTAAAATATTATTTCAACATATAATCAATGTAAAATATTAATGAGACATTTTACATAACCCTTTGATAGTAATTCTTTCAAATCAGATGTGTATTTTACACCATACCTAAATTGAGACTTTTGGCTAGTGGGTTTGGTATTGAGCACAGGTAGACCACTACAATAACATATACTAAAGTATGTTACTGTCATTATTCATAAACTTAAAAAGTCATCAAACTTTAGCTCATCTATTCAATATAAAACTATGCAGCTAACAGAAGCATCTATGAAGTGTTAAAATAACATGAAAAATACATAGCCTAAAGATTTTGGTAGAAAAAATTAAAAATTCAGGACAACTATAATCATGAAAACTAAATCCGTCCTCTTCTCCACCACTCTTTTCCTGCCTCCCTCCTTCCCTTCCCTCCTTACTTCCCTCTTTCCTTCCTGTTAGAAATAATTCACAAGTAACTGATATAAATTGCTCCTTAACCCCAGTGCCTTTTGTCTGTGGCAACACCCAAACTGCATTCGAAAGCACGCTTACATCGGTCTGCAAAATTATGTTCATATAATAAATGTTTGAAAGTGTTTATATCTTTATTCATCAGAATTGTTATAACAGTTTTTAACCTTCTGATTTCTTTTATACTTCATTTATTAAATTATATAGTTACTATTTACTGGTCAATTGCCCTTGATCATTTTGTTGTGCTAGGTCGTTCTTCAGGTGGAATATATAAGAGCTGACTCTAGGATGTATTCACTAATTCTACTTTTTTTCTAATTAAATACTTTTTTCTTTCTTTTTTTGTTTGCTACATATGTATTGATAGATATCTATTATTAATAGCTATTCTTTATTATCTAAATGTAGAGTGAGTAGGTTGAATTTTATTATTTCTAAAAATAATAAAAGTAGTTAAGGCTATGAATGTGCCTCTGAGCTTAGCTTTAAGTAATATATATGTATGTTAGATATATATATAATACATTGTTGCATATATTATATATTACATTCTAGGAGAGGAAGACATTTCCTCTACCCACTCTGGGTCCTTCCAGCTGCACCATGAATTAAACTCACATGAAACAGAATAAGAGAAGAAAATTAAACAAAACTTTATAACATGTATGCATAGGAGAGACCCAGAAAAACTGAGAAACTCACCAAAATGGTAGAAGTTCTCCCCTTAAATACCATCCTCAGCTAAAGACAAAGGAGGATGTTAGGGGTCGGGGCAGTCAGTTATGGGAGGCTACCAGAAAGTACAGTAAACAAGAGTAAGGTTATTATGCAGGTTTAAGTCCCTGCTTTTGGCACTGATAAGAGTTTCCAGAGATAAGGTCATATCCACTTCTTCCTGGTACAGAGAGGGAGACACATTTACAGATGGAGATTTCCTTTACAAATGTAAATGTCTCTTAAAGGGTAACTTCTACTTATCAGAGTTTCTCCCCTATTTTCAGCTTTTAAAAGTAACCACCCCAAAATAATCCTCATTCCAAAGAGATGTATCTTGGGGTGGCCAATTCCAGTCCCTTACAAAATATTATATTTAATATGTTATGTATTATATATTATGTATCATTCTTTTCTTTTTTGCTAAGTACTATATTACTGAATATTCAAGTTTTCTGTAACCCCTTACAAAGTAGATATTTATACATGCACAGCTCATGCATTCTAGCAGAAAGAAGCAGACAATAAAATAATAAATAAGTAGTGGAACAGGATAGACAGTGATAAGCATTGTAGAAAAGAAAAAAATAAAACAAATAGAGAAATTAGAGATGTGTAGGGGCACTGCTTGCTTGCTGTAATAATTAGAGTGGTTATGTCAAGTCTCATTTAGAAGTTTAAAGTTAAGTATAACAATTAAAGGAAGCAAGGGAATTATCTAAATAGTTGTACGACAGAAGAGTGTTTCAGGCAGGGCAAACATCACAGAAGAGGCTGGTGCATTCAAGGAGGAGCCAGAAAACCAGGAGCTGGAGCATTAGGGAGAGTAGGAAGGAGAATCATAGGAGAGAAGATCAGAGAGGAAATGGGGCTAGGTCTTGTAAGAACTCGAAGTCTTTGTAATAGCACTGGTTTTTATACTGTGAAATGAGGACAAATATCAGGGGTTGTGCATAAAGGTAAAATGAACTGACTTTTTTTTTCTGCTGTGTTGGGAATATACTCTTAGAATAGAAATTAGGTGTATTAATAGTTATATACAATAATCCTGGTGGGAGGTGATGATGACTCAGACCAAGGCTTAAGGAATGAGACAAAAAGAAGTGTTTGGATTCTAGGTCTGCTTTAAAGGTAGAAATGGTCACGAAATACGGCCTGTATTATTCTGACTTTTCAAAATTAATAAGCAGTTACTTGAAGGATAGCATGCAGTAAAAGTTCTATAGACACTTGAAAAATTTGAATGTTTACTGATAAGATATGAAATTTTAAAATTTCCATTATTTTAATATTATTATTATACACTCTGCAACCATATTTAAATTTTGTCTACTAGGTTAGTCATAAACTAAATGTTATATATTAAACATTGCTACTGTGTGACAATCTTGTTGATTTCTTCTTGTATTTCAACACATTTTTGCTTTGTGAATTTGGATACTACGTTGACACAAAATGATTTAAGAGTTATATTTTCTTTGAGGTTTCTAGCTTTTATCAATATAAATTGAACTTCTTTCAATGCTTTAAGAAATCCTACTATCTGCTATGAACATTTTCATTCCTGTTTTGAGGATTTTGCTGTTCAGCTTCATTTGATATATTTACCCATTCTTTATTTTTAATATTTCTTATTTTAGGTATACAACTAGCAAGAAGCAATAGAGTATCTTGCTCAAATGGTTCCTAGATGCGCTTCCTTCGCAACAAATCTGAGTAATGGAAATGTTTAATAACCATGCCCATGACTACTTGGGCTATAAAAAACTTCAACTCTAGGAACTCTACTTTGCACCAAGTGGACAACCACACCATGTATCATGACTAATATAAAATATTTGTTTACACTTTAGAAAAGAACAGCGTGAAAAATCAAGTTCAATACCTCCCCCACAAAAATTGGTTGCAATGTTTATATGGTTACAGTATTCCTCAAATGAAGGAATATTTAAATTCTATCCACAAATGGATTTTCATTCTGGTTTAAACTTGAGACAATGTTTCAAAAAAGTGACATTAGTGTATCTTGCTAGAGGAATTCCACTCTGCCCATATGACTTGTGCCTTTTGTTGTATCTCAGATAAACTGAATCTACTTGACTCTGATCACAGATAATGTCCACTTTATTTTGATTGTCTTGATATCCTTAACACATCTATACTATTAGAATTTTCCATGAAAGAATTATATTCCGTCACCTTGATTAAATCATACTTGGACATGGACTTTGCTTTTGTTAATAAAAATGAATACAGATAATATATGCCACTTCTAAGCAGAAGCTTTAAGTTCCATTGCATAGGCACAGCATTGCACATTTCTTCTTTTACCATATTAATCTATCCCAGTTTATGGCAGTTGTATTAGCTTACATCCCAGAATGTCCAACCATGATGGACACGTGATATGAGAAAGAAATAAATGTATTGTTATATGCCATGGAGATTTTATTTTTGTTTTGTTTCATTTTGTCGTGGAACTTTGGCACAAACTAGTGAAGCCAATACAGAAATCAGTACCAGAGAAGCCAGCTTCCACTGTAATAAGAATGAAGCAAAATATGTAACTCTTGCTTAAAGCTCAGGAATTGTACACTGAAAAATCTATTCTCAGAGACTAGAAAAAAGACATCTCACATTATGTGTTGGCAAAATATTTGTGTATCACTAGCAGCCTTGAGGAAACCACTTAATTTACTATATAAGTATGTGGCTTTTGGTGAAGTGCTGGGGAAATTATTGACATGACTTGGATGCTATTAGCTGAATTTGATATTATTTTCCAAGAAATAGAAGAACTCAGGAAAAAATTGACACACAGTTATGCAGAAGTTAAAGGGAACACAGAACCCGGACCAGTAGATTTGGAAGGTTAACTGATTTTCATTTACAATTGGCAAAAGATAAAAGTAGGAATACTTTTAAGTAGCAAAGTATTACTAAAATACACTTTATGTAAAGGATAAAATCAAGTGTATTGCAGTCACAATCACTGTTTAAATATCTGAAATGATTAATAAGTGAAAAAATATCACTCAGAGAAAAAAACTACAATGTGGCTATCCCACAGAATCTTGATATGTTCAATGTGCCTGTAATTAAACATGGATTAAGAGGCATGTCTGGAAAATAATTATCAGTAGAATAGTTGTCACATGAAACTGATGGGAAGGAATGAAATAGACAGAAGATGAACTAACTTTTTGAGAACCTTACCTGCTCAATGAACTACAAATCTGAATCAAAAGACACAATGACAGTTTAAGACACCAAATGATTGTTAAGTCACCAACTTTCTTATGGAGAAGTAGTCTGAAAAAGCTTAGTATCCTCCCATTCCTCAATGCCCTCTTCAGATGGGCCAAGAAGGATAACAGAAAAAGAAGGTCCTCAGAGGCAGCAAATCCAAGACCCATGAAGTACAATGGGCTGGAGAGAAGAACTGAGGCTTAATCAAGACGCGAGGCATCTCTAGTGACTCCTTAACATCTCCTTACTAAGATTTCATAAATACTACGGACCAATGATTTCATGTAGCTCACTTTCTTTATTTTAATAATGACCGAGGTGAATATAATTAGACCACCTCTATTTTGCCACTCTATGTTGAATGAGTGAGGATATAAAGTGGGGAATCACATCTGACCAAGCTCATGGGATCCTGGACTCTGAGCCTGACCCTGTGATTGGATGATACTGTTGAATGTTTTCCCTTGGGAAAAGGGGGTGAGCAAAATTTTCTTGTGGAAGGTGAATATATGTGATAAAGATGGAAAGTTTTAAATTTATTACAAATTTCAAGGACTCCTTGCTCCTCTCTAAAGGTAGATTTTAACTGTTAACATCACTCTTATCATGTGTCTTTCTTTAAGCCCATGAGAGCCATTAAGAGCCACTCTGTGGTATCCTGTGCCATCATAATAGTAAGTTCCAGAGAGGGGTTGTTTCATTAGCCTGGGTTTCAAAATGAAGACAAACTATGATGGAGATGTGTCATGAGAAATAAATAAACCTTTGTTTTTGCAAACCAATGAAATTTGGGGACTATTGGTAATCAGAGAATAATGAGGTAAAAGCTAACTGAGACAAGCCCACCACAGATTCCAATTCACTTGACCTACCCCAGGTAAAAGTTAATCTTAAGAAAATATCTTTGAGATTTCTACTCAAAGAGGGATGAAATAAATTATCCTTGTTTCCATTCTCTCTCTTTAAATATTCTAAAAAATAGGAAATCTAATAAAATAAAAAAATGCTAAATGAAGCAATCCATGTCTAAAACCCCAAACTACATATTACCTTACAAGTAAGTACTACTTTTCCAAACTCAATTCACTGACTATTTAACTGACAGGCAAGATTTGAGTATGTTCACAGGCTAGGAGAAATGGGAACAGCTTCACTGGATATGATGGAATATCTCAAGAGATATGGAAATGGTGGAGAAATAACACAGTGATGTCATGTTTGATTGCCTGTGACCTAGCATCTTAGTTGAGGGAGAATGTCGAGGAAAGACCTGAGGGAAGAAGCAGACGCTGATACTCAGAATGAAGTGTAGAGACTCTGGAATTTAATATCACAGGGAAAAAAGTCACACTATAATAAATACAGTGGCTAGTATATGGAGAGACATAGTGAAAATAAAAAATAGTAAAGATATAAAATTAATGTTAGAGAAATTAAAGATATGAAAGACAGAGAAAGGAGATTTAAAATGCAATTAGTGTATTTGATAAAGAGAAGAAAGATAACTGAAGAAAAATACATATCTAATTTACTCATTTCTAAATGAGGGAATCTGTTTACTGGCTCATGGAACATTCTATGTATCAAGGGAGAAGTAGATTCAGAAGAATGAGCACCATAACTTGGTGTAGTCAAACATCTAGGCATCCCAGCAGTAAAAGCAAGTCAGAAGGAAATCGTGCTACCATTGGATATCCATGCATTTATACTCTATGTTTAAGGCATAAGTCATGATGATGGTTTCATGGCGTATTCTTATCTCCAAACTCATCAAATTGTATGGGATTGATATGTACAGCTTTTTGTATGTCAATTATACTTCAATAAATTTATTTAAAGATGATACAATGGAGGAATTTTCACAAAGTTCTGAGGAAAAATAATCAAGGGATTCTCTAATATTATCTCTAAACAGGTTGTCACTTTAATATCAAGATTACAAACAAACTTGTACAGCCATTTAAAATTTCAAGGAACTACTCCAAGAAGATCCCTACTTGTGAAAAAAATAAAAACTCAACTTGACTAGTAAATTAGTAACTTTAAAATGGGAAGTACTGTTAAAAATGATTGGTAATGAGTGTTTACTTCCATTAAATGAGTAACTAACAATGCTACATCATGGATTATAAAATGTAGGAATATAGAACAGAACGTAAAATGGATAGATTTTAATAATATAAAAATAATAGTTTATATAAGAAAAATCTAGATATAAAGTAGAAGAAGACAGAGGGAATACATATATGCTCATTTGTTTGACTTAATAACAAAGAGCCAGTGGATATTCTACATGGATAAAACATGTTTTTTAAAATTAGCATGAACTTTAAAAATATTTAATTTTTTTAATTTTAGAAGAATTTCTTTACGTGACTTTGCCTTGAAATAGGGAAATATCTATCTAAAGTTCAGTATTTCAGTTTTCTTTCAGTTTTGTTCTTAAGTTAAATTCAAATAAGATTAAAGATATGCTTTATCTGAATAACATACATACTATAATCCTGGTTTTTAAATACTTATTCTCTGCCTTTAAAATTTAAATTTCTCTCTCTCTCTGCTCCCCTTTTACACACTCTCCTTCATTGTTTCCATTTGTATATACAAGAAATATGTTCAAGAAATGTAGGAAATGGTTATTTCTGTGGTAGTAATTTGAGTGATTTTTTTTATTTTTCTTCCTTTACTTTTCTGTATTTCATAACTGTTTTCCTTTTGTTTTAGTCTTCTATAATGAATATATATCACTTAAAAGTTAAATTATACTTCTAAAATCAATTGATTGCTTTTGTAAGAAGTGAAACAGCAAGATTCTTCACAACTCCTCAGGACTGTGCACTGACCATGCTTCTTGTCCTGAATGGCCTTCCAGTTAGCAGAGGTTCATTACACGCCCCCTTGGGACCTCATATTCCTCATCTGTACAATAAATGGCTTGGAATAAGTAATTTCTGAACTACCTTAGGGTTCTGTGCTCTGTGGTTCTAACTAGATTCCCAATGACTTGGAGAATTAAATTGTGGCTAAAGCAATAAATAAAAAATGTACTTTTGAAATTATGGAAGACAAAAATGAAGCTTAAATAAAATTTTCTGGCCACATTCCAAAATTTATATTATTATATTGATTGAGAGAACATATGAATTGGACTTTAATCAGTGCATGGTGAACACTAAATTGACCTTGGACTTATGGCTAGTACTGAAGTGCGGGTCTTCATCAATTTGATTCAGCAGGCAGGGAAGAGCCAAATGGAGAAGTGATGATTGTGCCTGAAGGCTGGAATTTATTACATTTTCAGTAAAAACAATTTTTGAAGTAGGAGGATGGTTTTCCTCTGAATTGTTTCATTAAAATTTGATCAGAGAGAAGAATGTTTCTATTTAACTCCAGAAAATGTAATTTCAGCTTCTACCCACAAAGAAAAGTTTCGACAGTGTTGTTCATACTTGTGGAGAGCACTAGTTTGAATTATCTTTCCTTGTGAAGTGCTATTTCAAAACCAAAGCTATCAGGAATAATACAACATATTCTCCAAACATATTTGTCCTAGAAAAACTACCTACTTATGGTAAATTATAGTCCATTAATAATATCTTCCTGCATGCCGCTTCTTGTAGATGTTCTTGAATATTTGGTTGAACTAAACAGCAATTGTGCTTAGTGTTGCACTCTTCATTGGTTAAGAAATGTCATTTTCCAGTTAATCCTTCTTGTCCATTAAATATTTAGGCTCTCCTACCATGAGACTAGAGGCACAACTTCCTTGTTTACTTGTATTTGGGAGAGGTGATTTGGCTGTGGTTTGGTGTTCAGTTCTCTTGCAACAAAAATAGTCTAACCTACTTAATCTTGACATTTTTTTTAAAGCAGACTTTCTTTTAAAATATGAAAGGACTTCCAATACAAGTTTGTGCACAATACCATTTCTACCAACAAAACATCATGGAGAGCAAGATTAATACTATTTTTAAAAGAACAGGAGAGAATTCTAGTGTTGGAACAATTATCAGGACAAGTGCGTATTTCTCTCTAAACTATATCTCACACAGGTTAGCAACAAGTCACAGTGTGTTTAAAAAATAAATTTTAAAAATAAAACACTCTTTAGTTATGGAAATAATATTAAAAATTCCATTAAAAAACACTTTCTGTTAGATTTTTTTTTTAAATCTGAAATGGACAAAGCTAAAGCTGATGATTTGTGTTTTGAAATTTAAAACTCCTTGAGCCAAATGATCTTTCTGTAAGCCAAACACACACATACACACACACACACACAGACAAACCCACCAACACATGAAAAATGGATGTATGGTAGGCAGAATATTGGCTCCCATTTTACTCACTCCCTAGTGTTACTTACATGATTATATTACATTATGGCAAAAAGATTATCTGAGTGAATCTAGTATAATCACATGAGCCTTAAAAAGAGGAAGTAAAGATGAAATCAGAGAAATCCAAAATTCAAGACTGCTGGCTTTGAAGACGGATGGGGCTACCATGAGCCAAGGGATGTGGGCAGCATTTACAAGCTTAGAACCACACTAGACTAATAGCCAGCAAGGAAACAGAATCTCAGTGTTACAACTACATGGAACCGAATTGAACCTGAATGAAACTGGAAGAGATTTTCCCTCAGAACCTCCAGGTAAGAACTTGAAATGGCCTACATCTTGATCTCAACCTGTGAGATCCTAACAGAGAATCCAACTGAGCCATACTGTGCCTGGATTTCTGACCTACAGTGATTGTGGAATAACAAGCATTTGTTGGTTTGTGGTCATATGTTTGTGGTAATTTGTTACACAGCAATAGAAAATGAACACAAGGGCAAGCAGCTATCTAATAAATAGAAGGACATCTTGTCTTTGAAATGAATCTGAGTAGAGGATGGTGTCAAGATGGCAGCATAGTAGGACTCTGAACTCATCTCCACGCATGGACACAATAAATTTACAACTACTCTTTGAACAATTACCCCTGAGAGAGAACTGAAAATGGGATAAAAAGAATTCCCACAATGAGGAACAGTGCTAACTGAGGTGGAAGAGGCATAAGTTCCTTTCTGGAGAGAAAAACCTTCCCCTAAGCCATGGTGCTTCTCAGCCAAGCAACCTAAGTTAGGGAACGTTCCCTGGAGGAGAAGGGAACGAGAGCAGGGGAGCTTATCACTCTAAGCAGCTTTTGGACTCAACACAACTGAGACATATGTCATAGCATATGGCTTTGCTGGCTATTAACTACAACAATAAATACCCCCAGAAAGCTATCGGACATGAGGGGGACAAAAGCCAACTCTTAAAAGACTGATGCAAATATTCAATCATTTTGGAAAGCAACCTAAACTCACCAGGAAGAAAGATTCACAGTCCTTTGGTGAAAAGAGACTCACTTGATAGGCTCTGGTTGCATCTTGGTGACAGGAGAGATCTCGCCAGGCCTGAGACTTTGGAGGCAGCCATTATTGTGACCTAGTGGAGGTGTGCTGACACAGATGCTGGTAGACACCATTGGAGTTCTTCCCCTGGCCTGTTAGCCCAGGGTCTGCCCTGCCCACTAGAGCACCAATTTAATCCAGTTCAGCCAGGCCAGGCAGCCTGCCCTAGGGACTGGTGTTACCCAACAGCAAGCCCTTGGGTAACTTGTGGGCCTGCATAGGTGGGATGCCTGGAACCTCTGCAACCAGGTGAATGGGTCCACCTCTGCAGGGCAGGGCATGTGGAAGGAGCAGGGAGAGTGTGTGGGGTATTGTTGTAGTGTATAGGGTCTCTGCAATGGGGTGACAATCTGCTTCAGTGGGTTGGAGCGTGTGAACAGGGTAGGACTGTGTTGATGTGGTGTGTGACCCTGGGGGCAGTGGGGCTTGTCAGCTGCAAAATATTTGTGCTTCTCAAACAACCACATAGGGGATCGGTCCCACCCCCCAAAGCTTGAAACAATTGGATGCTTCTAGGACTGGGGCCAATCTGGCTCAGTGCCTTGTTGAGAGAGCTGAAAATAGCCTTACAGGTAGGAGGCATACACCAATTTTAAGCCCCTGAGCCTAGCATCCAGCCATGCTGGGGGCCTACTCACTTAACAGAAAACATGCAACAGGAATGTGCTATGAGTCTTTGCAGCCAACAGGCTGGGGTCCCCCATGCCTGATAAACTGACTAAAAGGCCTATAGCAGCCACATGCAGCTGAGAATTACAACAGGCTGTCCAAGGGGACAGCTTAGTCTACCCAGGCAACTACAGCAAGAGTAACCCTGCCACAGCAGAAAGACACATGTATTCGAAACAGGAGACACTCCTGGAACATTTGGAACTGGTGATGAGAGGGAAGCACACTGCTGGGCCTCATAAGTCATTTGTTACATAAAGCCAACTCTCAAAGATTGGGAGATGTATCTGGCCTACGTAATACACAGACATAAGCACAAAGAAAGAGACAAAATGAGGAAGCAAAAGAATACCTTCTAAGTAAGGGAATAGGACAAAATCCCAGAAAAATAATTAAATGAAACAGAGATTAAAAAATATAGATGACAAAGAGTACAAACTAAGAGTCATGAGGCTGCTCATTGATCTTGGGAGAAGAATGGATGAACTCAGTGAGAACTTCAACAAAGAATTGCAAAATATATAAAAGAACCAATTAGAAATGAATAATACAATACCAGAAATGGAAAATTCCCTAGAGGGACTCAACAGCAGAATAGATGATACTAAAGAATGGATCAGCAAATTGGATGAGAGACTAGAGGAAATCACCCAAGCTCAACAGATAAAAGACAAAAGAATTAAAAAGAGCGAGAACAGTCTAAGGGAGCTATGGGACAATTTCAAGTACACTAAAATTTCTATTAGAAAGGTCCCAGGAGAAGAGGGAGACAAAGGGGCTTGTCTCAAAGAAATCTGCTTGAAGAAATAACAGCTAAAAACTTTCCTAACCTAAGGAAGGCGACAGACATCCAAGTACAGGAAGAACAGAGAGCAGCAAACAAGATAAACCCAAAGAGGCCCACACCAAGACACATTATAAAAAATGTAAAGAATTAAAGATGAAGGGAGAATCCTAAAAGCTGTAAGAGAAAGGCAACATGTTGCATACAAAGGAAACCCCATAAGGCTATCAGCTGACTTCTCAGCAGAAAGCTTACAGACTAGAAGGGAGTGGCCCAATATATTTAAAGTGCTGGAAGGAAAAAAAATCAGTTGCATTTCTATATACTAACAACAAAGTAGCAGAAAGAGAAATGAAGAATAGAATCCAATTTCCAATTGCAACAAAAGGAATAAAATACTTAGGAATAAACTTAACCAAAGAGGTGAGGGGTCTGTACACTGAAAACTATAAAACGTTGTTGAAAGAAATTGAAGGAAACAGAAAGAAATGGAAAGATATTCTGCGCTCTTAGATTGGAAGAATTAACACAGTTAAAATGCCCATACTTCCTAAAGAAATCTTTGATTCAATGCAATCCCTATCAAAGCTCCAACAACATTTTTCACAGAAATAGAACAAAGAATCCTAAAATTTATATGGAACAAGAAAAGACCCTGAATAGTCAAAGGAATCCTGAGAAAAAGAACAAAGCTGGAGGTATCACACTCCCTGATTTCAAAATGTACTACAAAGCTATAGTAAGAAAAACAACATGGTACTGCCACAAGAACGGACACACAGAACTATGGAACAGAATCGAGAGTCCAGAGATAAACCCATACATCTATGGACAGCTAATATTCGACAGTGGAGCCAAGAACATATAATGGAGAAAGGGAAGTCTCTTCAATAAATGGTGTTGGGAAAATTTGACAGTCACACGCAATAGAATGAAAGTAGACCCTTATCTCATACCATACACAAAAATTAAATCAAAATGGATTAAGACCTGAAACCACGAAACTTCTAGAAGAAAACATAGGCAGTATACTCTTTGACTTTGGTCTTAGCAGCATATTTTCAAGTATTGTGTCTGGCTAGGCAAGGGAAACGATATAAAAAGTGAACAAATAGATCTACATCAAACTAAAAAGCTTATGCACAGCAAAGGACACCACCAACAAAATAAAATGACAATGTAACAATTGGGAGAAGATATTTGTAAACCATATATATGATAAGGGGTTAATATCCAAAATATATAAGGAACTCATACAACTCAACAACAACAAAACTAAAAACCAAATTCAAAAGTGGGCAAAAGATCTGAACAAATATTTCTCCAAAGAAGATATACAGGTGGCCAACAGGCACACAAAAAGATATTCAACATCCTTAGCTATCAGGGAATGCAAACAAAAACTACAATGAGATATCACCTCATCCCTGTCAGAATGGCTATAATTAACAAGACAGGAAATAACAAGTGTTGGAGAGGATGTGAAGAAAAGAGAAACCTCATACACTGCTGGTGGGAGTGAAAACTGGCACAGCCAGTATGGAAAACAATTTGGAGATTCATCAAAAAATTAAGACTAGAACTACCATATGATGCAGCTATCCCACTGCTGGGTATTTATCCAAAGAACATGAAAACACGAATGTGTAAAGGTACATGCACCCCTATGTTCACTCCAGCATTATTCACAATAGCCAAGAATTGGAAGTAACCTAGGTGCCCATCAAGGGATGAATGGAAAAAGAAGATGTGGTCTATATATACACAATGGAATACTGCTCAGCCATAGAAAATGATCAAATTTTGCCATTTGTGACAACGTGGATGGACCTTGAGGGTATTATGCTAAGTCAAATAAGTCAGAGAGAGAAAGTCAAATACTGTATGATCTCACTCATAAATTGTAGATAAAAACAACAACAAAGAAACATAGAAACAGAGAGTGGACTGGTGGTTACCACAGGGGAAGGGGGAGGGAGGAGGGCGAAAGGGCTGACTGGGCACATGTATATGGTGATGAATTGTAATTAGTCTTTGGGTGGTGAACATGATGTAATCTACACAGAAATCAAATATAATGATGTACATCCAAAATTTCCGTAATGTTTTTAACCAATGGTCCTGCAAAAAAAATTAATAAAATTCTTTAAACAAAGAAAAAACAAATGAGAAAAAAAAGAAACTGAGTAGTGTCACCCTAGGGACTTTAAACTTATTAGCAGCTTCCCAGTGCCCAAAAGATGATTTAGTACTTTTTAAGTAAAATAAACACACTAACTTTTTTCACATGCACTAGACTCTACTGGAAAGTGACCTTTGATGGTGGGGGAGTTACAGGATTACAGAAAGAGTAAAAAGCAAAGGGGAAAAAAAAAAGAAAGAAGTACGGGATATGTAGAGTCCATTTGCATAACACTCTCAAAAGCACAAAACTATAGACTTGGAGAATATTTTAGTGGTCGCCAGAGGATCGCCTGACAGAATTGGAGGGGGGGATGTGCAGATATAAAGGGGTAGCATGAAAAGTTCCTTTATGGCTATGGAATAGTTCTGTATCTTGATTTTAGTGGTTGTTGCACAAATTTATATGTGGTGAAAAATTTCATAGAACTAAACACACAGACACACAAATGGATTCATATAAATAATGGTGAAAAAGGAATAAAGTCTGTAGTCTAGTTGCATTGCACCAATATCAATTTCATGGTTTTTGTATTGAACTATATTTAAATAAGATGTTCCCCACTGGGGAAGTTAAGCGAAGGGTTAGACTCCATGTATTATTCAAATGGGCTCTGTGTATTATTTTCGTAGTTTCTATGAATCTGTAAGCATTTCAAAAGTAAAAGCAACAAAACAAAAATGAAACAGCCCATTAAAATGTAGACATATCCATCCTTAAGTGAATCTTTGAAATAAGATGAATTCCAAAGTTGGCCCCATCTCAAAGTTGCTATTCAACAATAAATTGAACTCCCATGCCAGAACCCATTAGTTGACTAAATACTTTGAGATGTTTGAATTTTATTACTTAATTTAATCCTTGTACCAACAATCAGATGTGGTTACCAATACTTTCAGATTACAGATGAGATATCTGAACCTCAGAGAGTGAAATAGGTTGTCCAGAAGGACAGGTTCACCTTGAACCCCAGGCAATGGACCAAGGACCCTCCCTTGACAAATCATTGCTACTCCAGAGAGCAAGAGAGAAAAAGTAAGGATAATGTAGGGGAACTGGGGCATATGTAGATTCTTAGAATCCCAGGGCTTTGGTAATTATACAGATAACTTTGCCTCTTTCTTCAGAATAGAGAGGAGGAAAAACAAGACATTTATCAGAAGTTCATTGGTCCCCCATAAACTTTTTATGCAGTTGGGCTTAGGTGAAAATATTTTGGCCTGACTTTAGAAGACTGCCTTTATTCATAGAAATGTCCAACTAGCTCTTAGTAACTTTTGTATTTATTACTTATTGATTTAAAAATTGTGCTCATAAGTTTTCTAAAGACTAACCAGATCTACCTGGAATTTTATTTAGGAATTCTATAATATTCAGATTCATTGATCGAAGCAATTTTCAAGCAGAGTCTTCTGACATGATCTCCATTAAGTTTTCCATATATTTTTCCCCAATGAAGATAAGTCTGCAGGCCAGGGATCGGGTTTGTAGTCTCAACTAATGGAAGAGACTTACCTAACACAGAGCAGGCGCTTAAAGTTTGGAAATAAATGAATGGTGAGGAAATTCCCTCCCCACTCCTAAATACATGAGACTTTATCTAAACATTGCCGTTAGTCAAAAATCTGACAGAGAATTAAGAGTGCAACCTATTACAACAGTTTTGAAAATAATATATACATATATTACCAAATACATGTCTAAAGGGGGAACAACGGAATTGGACATTTAATTTACTTACCCCAAATTTCAGGACGTGCTTTAAAAAAAGAGAAGAAATAGAGAAGAAAAGAATGAGACAAAAAGGGAATTTTGCAAAGTTGTGAAAGAGAAAACATCCTTTTACTCAGAATCGAGAATTCTATTCTATAATTTTCTAGAGTGAGTTGACCCACAATGAACAACAAAAGAGGCCATTAAAACAAATATTTACATTTGGAACTGGTTGCTTCTAAAATAGGTTGATATATTTGGATGCATGAATATTTTTAAGAAAGATAATATAAATTAAGGGATGATAGCTACATAAAGTATTAGTAGGGGGAGCCAAAGATACTTTGGAGTTATTTCCATCAGTTTTTGAATTTGACGTCATGGAATTTAACGCAACTTTCCCTAAGCTGCCTTTTTTTTTTTTTTCTGAGACAGAACATTTGGCCTCTTTTAAGAAAAGGGCAGTACTAGCAACCTCCTTTATAGAAGGCAGAGAAATCTTAAGGAGATGGAGTCAGTTCAGACACCAAAAGAGTGGCTCACAGTCTGTTGAGATGAATGGCATGAGAGAAACTGGAGACCAAAACAAGGGTTAGAAAGACACCTGCAAGACAAGTGCCTGTGCAGCCTGCAGTGTTGGCGTGAGCAGATTTCTTGGAGTAGGGAAGGCGGTGATGATGTTCCAAAGAGACCAATGTAGGAGGTTAAATGATAAGACGTGCATATTCAACCATTTTTACTTTCAACCTTGGTAATTTCACATCATTCAACCTATAGTACAAAACAGGCCAACAAAAAGGTTTGAACTTCCAAAAAATTCTTCTTCAGGCATAGTCTGTGTAATATGCATGAAATGTTGAATGTCCTGACTTTCTCAGGGGAGATCAGGCACCATTCACCAGTTCTCATTAAATCCTTTTTCTCCTGATTCCCATCTTCAATTTTCCTTTCATTAATTTTTTCCATTATGTCCAGTCATGCCCAATTTTATGTGAATATATGTGCACTAGTCTTTAAAAATAATCTTTGAGTTTTTATTTTAGAAGAAGACTATTTGATTATAACACTTGAGAAAACACAAGCTTTGTACTCATATCCAATCGGCAGATTCATATTAATGTTTAAAGCCTATTCATCATAAAAACGTTTTTATTTTTAGTATGCTAAAGTTTAATTATTAATTAAAATTTCAGGAGCATATATCTTGGGAAACTGAAACTCAAGAGGCCTCATGAAACGTAAGTGATTTGATGTAAATGCGAAAATGGAACAAGAGCTCAGACATAATTTATCACTGTCACAACTAATCATTGGGATTGTTAAATGAGTAACAAGAAAATCAATCATTTTATTTACATATATCAAAATAGTAGCAATGTTGATAAGTGTAGAAACATGTTTTTATTGCTCCCTCCCATCTTTTTTAAAAATAGCCCTCTGCTTATCTCACTGCTTCCAGCTATTATGCCATTTCTCTCCTTCCCTTTCAGCAAATTTTCTTTGAGGACATGTCCATATGAACTGCCTCCAGTTTTATTCCTGCATTCTCTGTTGAACCATCCTCAGTCAGGCAATCATCTCCAGTATTTCGCCAAAACTGCTCCTGTCAAGATGCCCATGACTTCCATATTGCTAACTTCAGTGTTTAGTTCTGTCAGCAGTGTTTGAAATTATCCATCATTCTCTCCCCTCTTGAAACACTTTCTTTCCTTGATTTCCAGGTTTCCAAAATGTGCTGGTCCTTCCCACTCCCCTGCCAATATTTGGCAGCATCTTTTCAGTTTCTTCCTCATCTCTGATAATTAAATGTTGGAATGAAGACTTAATCCTGGTATCTTTCCCCTCTTCTATCTACACTTACCTCTTGATGATTTTATGGCTTTAAATACAATGTATATGATCATGTTTTCTGGATGTATATCTTCAATCTAGGGTTGTCCCTTGACGTCCAGACCCTCTGTCTAAATTCTCACTCAATGTATCTATAGAACACGTCTAAAACTGAGGTCCTGCTGTCTCCTCTCCCCCAAATATACCCTTCCTACAGACTTTTGCATGTCATTTAACTGTAACTCAATCTTTATGCTCAAGATGGAAAGCTTGTAGTCAGTTCTGACTCCAATTTCTTTCACACTCCACCTCCAAATTAATAAATTTTGTCAAGTTTAACTTCAAAATAGGTATTGAATGTAGTAACTTCTCATGACTTCCACTGCTATCTCTGTCGTCCAAGGAACCATAATGTATATGGTTTACTGTAAACATCTATTTGCTGATCTCTCACCTTTCACTTTTCCCTTCACCAGTCTATTTTCAACACAACATCCACATATAGTTTGTTAAAATATAAATCAGTTATGTTGCTTCTCAACTCAAAATCTTCAGTGATTCCTCCTCCTTTTTGGAATCAAATCTAACATCTTGACTGGGACGAGCAAGGCCCCATAGGATATATCTTCTTTCATTTTCCATGACCTCTTGACTAATTGCTTACTTCTCTCGCTCTGTTACCTGACTCCAACCACACTAGCCTGTCACTTTTCTGTAAAGAGGCCAGGCGACTCCTACACTGGGATCTTTCTCCTTAGTCATTTTTCACGTGGAATCTTCATATCTCACCCCAGATAGCATCATGGCTATCTTCTTCACTTCCTTCAGAGTATTTCTCAAATATAGACTATTTCTCACCTTAAAAGTGAGACACCCCCAGGCAACCCTCCCTAACATTTCACATTTCTTTCCCCACGCTTTGCATCTCTCTTCCCTGTTTATTCTTCTTTGAACATATCATTGATATTTTAATTTTATTTTCTGCTTTCTCCTCTAAGATTTAATCTCCACAAGAATGGAGATTTTCTATTGTTTTCACTGCCACAACACCCAGTGCAGTGTTTAGCATATAATAGAATCTCAAGAACTATTGATCGATTGAATTTGTTCATTAATGATAGTTTATTATTGCTGTTGTTATTGTTATAAAAGAACTTCTAAGTGAAAATCATAAGCTTATATCTACCATGATACCAAAATAAATATTGAACAATGGGAAGTATATTAATCAATAGTTCAGTTAACTGACAACATGCTTTTTATTTAGTAAAACAAACAGATGTAGCCATTCTTTCAATAGACAACCTTCACTCATTTATTTCAGTACTGTTCAGGAAATTCATTTATGCATCATTTAGCGTTAATAAATTGCATATAGCTAACTTTCAATTATAATCACTGCTGAAATAAACACTAATAAATTGGGTTTAGCTAACTATTCAATTATAATCATTATTGACATAGAATACAAAGAAGCTTGCCTAAGAACAGACATTAGTTGGGATACTTGCTAATTTTAAAATTTTAGATAATTTTTTTAGAATCATAAGTTAAACTAAAATTTCTTACTAGTTTTCTAATATTTTACCTTTGCTGTACCATCCATTATTGTACATCTGTATTGCTCAGCTATTTTCCAGAACTCTCTCAATGTTTAGAATCTTTCCGTTGGCCTACAAGATGTGCTTGATCAGTGTCCACATTAACCAAGTTATCGTTTTTGCTCCTAGATGATGCTAGTTACCATGAAGATTATTCTCTGCGAAAGATGACAGAAGAGAGAACATTTTGGCTGAACAGTGTGACTTCATGGATTTAAAAGACTTTAAATAAATTGAATGACAGAATGATTTGAAAGTAAACATAATCTTCAACTTGTACATCTGGTAATAGAGTGATACCTTCCCAAACTGAAATCAAGCTGGAAATATTTTACCATGAATCTGGTTGAAACAGTAGAGGCACACATTTTATTTTTGAATACCTATTAAAAGTCAATTTTATGTCTGTAAGGAGTGGTAATTAATAACATGGAAAGAAACTCTGATATTATGTAAATAGGAGAGCAACTGGAATCTGCTGGATTTGGTGCATATAACTTGAAGGCACATGATATATAATACTTTTGGTGGTAAATACCTTAATCAAATCCTTCTCTTCAATCACATACATCATTGAGTCACCACGATTTTGTAAAAACATATTTCACAAATATTTTAAAAGTTTCCATTAACAAATTATATATGAAAGTGCAGTACATGTAGATCGGTTTATATTGACTAAGAATCTCTATTTAGCTAGACTGCTCACTCACGGGTCTGAAATTTCCCTGCAAATTCTAGTTAGATCAACTCATTCAGAGTCATTCATGTTTGTTAATACCTGGAGAAGTTCTTTAATTTGGCCCCTTCTGAAAGCATGAATAGAATAGTACAGACTTTAGAGTGTATTATGACATTTATATTATAAAACACGAAGATAGTAGTATAAAATATACATACAGTATGTTATTATAAAATACATAATTTACTTAAATAAAATTATGTTTTTATCTCTCTGTTACAACATATTTTAAGATTATTCACTTGAACGTCTCCACCTCAGGGGGCATTTAGAGATGTATAACTTAAAGCCCAGGCCACATGGTATTTATAAAATTAACATTGAGGAGTTGTGAGAAGCACTTCAAAGAGATAGTCAGTCAGTTGCACAGAAGTTGAAGTTGAGATAAAACTATCACACGATGAAGGAAAAAGCATGTTGTGCATAATAAGCTTCCTCCAGTAGTGAGCACAAAGTATGATTTTCCATTGAAGCTCCAAATTTAAAGCTACAATGACAGGTACAGATGTTAGCCATAATTGGGAAATTGAGCTGCTTCTTATGAAGGAAAGTCTACGATTTAGGGTAAGTTGTGGAAATGATAATGATTTACCTGAGGAACATTGAGAGTCTTACAGTGGATCTACATCTCAAAAGCAAATAAATATAGCAAAGTAGAAGTTATATTTCCTACAGTGAAATTTTGGAAATACTGATTGTCTATTTACGCTCAAGATTATTTTCATTTACTATAGCTCTCAAATCTACTTTTCCACATTTCATCAATTTTTATGGAATTGAGATCTAATATTGAATTTCAAAGATCTTGAAATTTTTGTCAGGAGGATTCCTTTCAAGACTAGATCGCAAATGAAAAGTGCTACTTCTGTCTCAAAAGTTTCAATGTCTTGATAACATTGTGTTATATTACGATCTCTTTACTCTCTAAGAGCACTGAATTTTATAGTGTAATCTTTTTCTAATTTATTTTTGTAGACCTAGATTGGCACCTGGCAAATAGTTCATTTATAATTATGGGGTCTGAGCAATTACTTTGATTCACCATGTCTTAACAATTTCATTATACTTCTAAAAGTCAAAGAAAAAATATGTTCTTATTCAGCAATCATTATGAATATGCATGAAATACACAGGAGGGAAAAATTTAGCCTATTAATTTTTCCATCTTCCCCATGTGTTTTTAATATTTCACATGAAACAGATTTTTAAGTATTTTGCCAGTATTTGCTGCATAAGCTCAACCTGTTGGAAGATTTTGATTAACACAGAGAAGCACAGTTTTGAGGAAAACAATTCTAGGTTTATTGACTATAGCTAGTTTTCCAAATGTTCTGCTGTGAATGAGCCAATTTCTGTTTAAATGGCTACTTATTTTCTTCCATATAGCAGGAGAATTCTTTTGGCCAGACAGAGCAAGATAAATTAAGATGTGTTGGCTTTAAATGCTTCAGGAAACTTGCATTGGGAAGAGTCAGTAAAACAAAATATAGACAGTATTCTTTTGGTTTTCCTCCATGTGCTAAAATCAATATTCTTGCCAAGTAACAGGTCTCACATCTGAACGGACTAGTCTTCTTTGATTAAGCTCTGAACTAAGCCCTCAGGACAGCCTCAGCTGTTCATATTTGGATGTGGAATCACGTGGCTGACATTTGGAGTTTTCATCAAGCCTTTTGGTGTTAAACATGAAAAAGAGACCTTTTCTAAGAATTGTTAATTAATGCTCTCTGACAGTATCTTATCACAGACCAGCATTAGGAATTTGGAGAGGCATTTTTTTTTCTTCTTAAAATCTTAATTGTCAGTATTGTTATAATGTCTGAGTCTGCCTCCTGACTTCTCCTTAATTAAGTATGTGTGGGTCTGGTGGCAAGTGGAATTTTCATTCTGTTTCTGTAAATGTCTTCCTCACAGATTAAATTAATTTCACTCCTAAGCCCAGGAGGAAGCAATATCTCATTCTTTTTAGAGTCTAGCAATATTTAAAGGTGAGCAACATCTTTAAATGCTTCCAAATATTTAAGGACGTTCAATTTCACTTTTACTAACCTAACAAAAAGAGGGCATTAAAATAGAAATAAAACAGCATATACTCTATTGGCTAATTAAGTCATTTAGACTGCAAACCAAAATGATTAAAAATATAATGAAAATATGAGGGTGACACCAAACTGACACAGGTTTTTAAGCCATTTAGTGCAGGGTGTGTAGCCTGGGTCTACATTTTACGAGCGATGAAATTTGGAGCTAGCTACATAATCTCTAAATCTCATTTAATTCAGTTTTAAAATCCTCATTCTTATATGTCTCTCAAAACTCAGGCACCATCTTCCCCAAGAGACCACTCCAGTCATCTGCCAATCCAGGTTTGGTGATTTTTGTAAGGGTACCACTTTGTGGCAACCTGCCATATTGTGCTTCGATTTGCCGTTTGCCTGAGCGCCTCTCCTACTAGATTAACAGCTACTTAGCTGAGAAACTGAGACTTTTTCCTCTTTTCCTCAGTTTCTAACACATTATTCAACTTATAATAAGGGTTTCACGTATGTCACAGTCCTTTCTTTCCTCATATTATCCAATGAGTTTGAAAAGGATTATCCATATTTAGCTAATCAATGAAGGACATACATATTCAATAGATTAATACAAAATATCCGGTACTTGTCCACACTTCAGGAAAACCTGAGTATTCCATAATTTTAAATTTAGGAAAATTATAAAATTATAATGAAAGGCCTAAGATACCATCTTAATAAATGTAGAAATATAACATATTTCTGGATGAGAAAACTCAGTAATGCAAGACCAATTCTTTCCAAACCACCATGATCCCAATCAAAACCTGAGACAAAGATGCATCGAATTGGAGAAGTTTTCTTGGAAAATGCATATATATGGGAAAGAAAATGCACAGGAAGAGGGAATAATATCTTGAAAAAGAAGAACATGGACCCATGAGCACAATCAGTTTGCAAGTGTAATTACAAAGCCATAGTAATCAAGTCAGGGCTGGATTTATGCAAAAACAAACAAAAATATTTAAACATAGAATCCAGAAAGAAATCTATGCATATATGATAATTTAGCTTTCCTTAAGTGTGACATTTCAAGTCAGTGGGGAAAGGATGCACTATTCAATAAAATATATTTAAACAACTGATTATTTGGGGAAAAAAATCAGATACTTCATACATCTCTCTATCTTACACACACACACACATACACACACACACATTTAATCTAGATAGATTAAATGTATAAAAATAAACCCTTAAAATATTTAAGGAAAACATATTATAATATATTTTTAGTATTGGGATTGAGAAGGCCTTTAAAATAAAATATAAAATATTAAAGAAAAAGACATAAATTTTCCCAGATTAAAATGTCAAACTTCTTTGTAAAATGAAAAGAAAAACCTGTAACAAAGTGAAAAATAAAGAAAAAATGAAAGAATGACAAAATATTTTCTGCTTATGCTCTGAATAAAGCCCTAATACCTGGAGGATACAAAAATGACTAAAAATATATACAAAAATAATAAGTAAAACCACAGACTAATTATATAAACAGAAAATTCACAGAGAAAATACAGATAGTCAATAACTCATGAAAAGATACTGTCTCACCAGTACCTGTAAAATGCATATTAAAAATAATGTTACAACATTCCTGTACTCCTAGAGCTGATGATTATTTAATGATAATATCAAATATTGCAGCAGGTGCAGAGAATATATTGATGACAGGAGTTTAAATCTGTAGAGCAATTTTGTAGGGCAATTTGGCACAAAAGATAACATTTAAAATGTGAATACTGTATGACCCAGCAATCTAGTCATTTGTATACATGAAAGAACTTTCTCATGTTAATACAAGAAGGTATGTATAAAGATATATTTTGCAGCATTGTTTATAATAGCACACTAATATATTAATGATAATATAATAATCTAAATATTCATCATGAAGAGAGAAGTAAAATAAGCTGTTATGATTCCAAACTGTGGAATACTATCCAACAGTTAAAAAGAATAAAATTGTTCTATATATATTAACTTGGGAGTCCTGAGTGACATATTTAGGTGAACAGAGAAGTTGTCCCACAAATTTTTTTCATAGAGCTTCCACATTTTCTCATGGCCTTGGGATTTACTTACTTTGGATAAGCTCTAATTACTTTAGTTCAATCAGGCTCAGACTACCCTTCTTGACATACTGATTGGTTTAGGAGATGCAGTCAACTGGTTCATGCCATTCTCCTTCTAAACCACATGGATTCAAGCAGAGTATGTGACTCAATTCAAATCAATGATCTGTGTTGGGGCAGTTTGCTAGAATCTTCTGTAAAGGCAGTGTCTCATTCTTCTTAAGGAAATAACAAAATGTTTCTTCTCTTCTTATAGACAGTGTAGAATTCAGCTGGAAAGCTTGAAATCTCTGTAGCTGCTTTTCTCTTATGATAACATAATATTATACATGTATTTATTTGATTATTGTTTATTTTCTGGCTCTCTCACTAAAAAATAAATTCCATGATAATAATGACTTTCACTGTATTATTCACCAACCTATCGTCGGCAGTTAGAAGCATCACCAACCCACAGTAGGCACGCAGAAAAAGTTTGTTATGTGGATAAACAAAGCCTCCCTAAGAAGATACTCACAACAAAAGAGAATAAATCTAGAAGAATCAGAGTGAAGTGGAGCCACAACCCACAGATGAACTTCACGCCCCCTTGAAGTTTTCAGTTCTGTAAACCACCAAATACTTTTTGATATTTACAGCAGATTGGTGGGGTGTGGGTGTGGATGGGGTGGGAAGAGTTCTGTATCACGCAAAAAGAAAGAGGAATCATATAATGCTAACAAATAAAAGAAAACTTTATAACAATGTATGTAGTATAATACCCACTTATAGAAAAAATCTAAAAAGCTACATGCATGTATAACTACAAATACAGACACACACAGGGAAAGATGTCTGAAAAGACACTGATCACATGAAAGTATTCAGAGCAAAATGATAACTAACCCAGAATTCAGAACTTCCAACTGGTCAATTCTGTCAAATCAAAGAGAATAAAATAGTTCATACCCCATGTCAGCCTAGTGGAGCAGATCTAACAGTCATGAACAGACATAATACAAAGGATTTCTGTTCATCACTGTTGCTTAATCTCCTCCGCAGCAAGCATCTGTATTGACCACAATCAGTTCTCCCCAAATGACATATCACTGAAAGTACTAAATGATGTTACTGGCCCTTAGCCATACATCACTGAGGGCACTTTATAGCACATTATATTATCTTGTCTAAGTGATTTCATTTGTTTTTCCATTATGTTGCCATAAAGTCACTGATCCTCTAATAATCCAAACTTTTTTTTAAATTCGGCTGATTTGGACCCTATAATATTATGAAGCAGATATTTAGCTAGAATGCAAGGAGTTTAAGGTTCCATTATTTGTTCATGTAGGATTGCATCATTAATCATTTTGACCAGCTGTTGAGAGCAATGAATGATGATCTTTCAGATTTCTAGAATTCAATGAACACTACAGAGTTATAAAATAAGATTCCTTTTGCTAACAAAAGCAATGTGATTAACATAAAGCAATTTTGTTCCAGAGTCTGGACAATAGCTAGGCTACTAACCTGTGACTTCAAGTTAGTTTATGAGGAGGGTTGTGTTGCACAGAGAGAGCAATGTCACCATTAACTGGGACTCTGCTATGTGCTAGATTCTTATATAGTTTATCTTTGAAAGTTGGTATTAAGTAGATATTATTCCCATTTTACATATTATGCACCTATAGCTCTGATGGTAATACGACTTGCCAAATATCAATTGTTAAAAAATAATAGATCTAGAATGAGAATCAGGTCTAGCTGACCCCAGATATAGCGGTAAAAAATTTGATAAATATTCCACTGCTCATTAATGAGAACTTAGTATGACTTTGTTAAAGGAGCTTCCAATTTTAGCTCGCTAATTAAAGAGCTTGCTGTGTGACTCACAACAATTGGGTCTCACTTTCCTTGCCTATACACTCAGGGCTGTCAGATCAATGGTAGAGATGGATACCTTATAGTAATCCTTCTAACTTGGCCATTTTATGTCTCAATAAAATTTTTCATGTGAATACTTTTAAAACACAAGTGGGGGTAAGGAAATAGTGCATCATATCTATTGTGAAAGGTAGATACGGCTTATTGAAGAAGTCTTGAATTTTTATTGTTTTTTTCCAAAACACCAAGCAAAGTTTCCTTTTAAAATGTGAAAATTCTGATGAAACAATGCATTGGAATGTGGTAAGAAGAAAGAGGATGTTAGTTCAATTTAAATTTCCAAAGGACAAAGGGAGTAAGTAAACAAAAAAAGTATGTATTACAATCATACAATGAAAATTATACTGTAGCTAAAAGAACAAAGAAAGTATATATATAATTATGTGTATAATATATACGTATACATCCCAAGAATATAATATCGGGAGCACTAGTGGAAGATGCAGAAACACATGTTCCATATGAAATATATACATTTCAATACAAATTCTGGGAAGATGGTGGTGGCAGGGCCTACGTTGTGAATTTCTCTGTACCCCTAATAAAAACAAATATAATAAGTAGATACCTAAACCAATACCCATAGACATTTACCACAAAATTGTGTAAAAAGATATTATCAAAAAATGAAATATATGCAAGTGGGAATAAACTACCAATGTTCACAATGGCTTCATAAATTGTACTGACATCTCTGCAGGAGAAAGCAAAGAGAAACAGCAGAGTATTTGATAAACCTGAGAACAGGAAAACACCGAAGGAGCCAATGGATTTTCCTTGAAAAGCATGACAAACAATCTGAGGTTATCAGCTGAAGTAGAAAGGGTGCACACGTTCCAATAGGAGTGAAGGCAAAGGATCCATAGTAACATCTGCAGGTGCTGCATGAGCCTCGCTCCTATGAACACTTGTAACTGTTAGTCAAGGGCTCCCTTACAGAAGGATCTTCACTGTGGACAAATGGCTTGGAATGAAATAAAAATGCAGTAATACATGAGAAATAGAGAAGAAAAGATGAGAAGATTTAGATACAAGTAGAGAAGGAGAAAAAGCTAGGAAATCTCAGGAAACAAACAACCGAATTTTTCAGTACTATATGAAAATAAAAGAAGAGAATTCTCTAAGGGTTTACAAAAGTGACCCGAATCAAGCCTAATTCTAATAGTTCAGGGAAACTAATTAAGGTCAAATTAGTTTGATCAATTGAGATCAAATTGTGGAGGCAGAAATTTGCTTTAGGAAAAAGGACAATAGGGAGCAGAATAACATTTCTGCTACAATAAAACATGCCAGAAAGACACGTCAGTAAAACAGATCAAAACTATTATATTCTATACAAAGTAAGCTAAAAAGTAACAAGAAATTCATACAAGGCATAAAGAAACAGCAAAGTCAGAGTTAGAAAAATCTCAGAAATAGTGACACACCTCAGAAAAAAATAGAAATAAAAGTTTGTTTCTGATATGGAGACAAAATTGAAAGGAAAGCTAAAATGAACAAACAAAGCAGATAGTACCTTACAATAAACAGGTGAAAAAATTGAAAATGCAAGACAAATCATGAAAGTGGTAAATAGGATTCCATAGAAAGTCACAATTATTGAAAATAGACTTAAAAAAGCCAACAAATTAATAATAGGCTTCGGTGAGAAATAAAACCAAAGTAAGAAAATAGAAAGAAATGCTAAAAGCCAATTTCCCTCCAAAAAATCTAAAGTTAAAAAATATGTATTTTTAATTGTACATTAAAAGAGGACACTTCATTCCTTATAATACTGAAACAGAACAGCAACACCAAGACATATTCTGGTAAAATTAATCTGATTTATAGAAAAATAATAAAATCCTTTGGGCATCTTTACCAGGAATAGGCACAGTTTTTTTGAATAACTATTAAAATACAAGCATTTAAAAATGTTAAAAAAAAAAAAAAACAACACAATCCTTAAGTGTAGACTGCAAAAAAGCAAGATGCAGGTAAAATTTGGCTTAGATGTAGTTTACTAATCCCTCCTCTAGGAAAAGAGCAAGCATAATATAATGAAATTAAGATAATATTATTATCAATGTCTTAGAGCGTTGATTTATCAGGACAAAATTGAGTTACATACTTAATATGAACAAGGAAAGAAAATGTGAGCCAAGATTTTAGATTCCAAAAAATTGAATTTAAGTTAAGAGACAAACTGTTATCAACAACAGCTCGGGGAATATTGTTTTTTGAGGCCTTCCTAAGAAATCTATTAGATAATGAGATACATAAAATACACAGAAAACTAGAGGAATGTTGACATAAGGACTGGTGAGCGTTAATTACATAATTACTTACAGAATTAAAACTATGTGAGGGTTACAAGGGAGAGAGAATCACATGCAATGACTACATGATAAGACAATGTAGATATAGTGAAGATGTATAAAAATAGAGTGGGAGTAGGTGGATCACATTCAAAAATATCCATTTTCAGTAAATATATATGGTAATAACATCAATAATATTTTTCTAAGTCTGTTGTGGTTGTATTATTTGGTAAAACAAATGAATGATTATTCTATCATACTCCACATCATTGGGAATGAGCACTTTGAGTATAAAACAAAGAAAATATACATGTAATATAAAATGAGGTAAATATTTTGTTGGACCTATATTTGCATGGGAGGTATCAAAATGAGAGATTATATCTTAAGTGCGTGTGTATGTTTGTCATAGCTCTGATCATTGAAAAGCCATACATAAAATGACTAATCCAATGGCAATAAGCATTCTTTGTGCTCAGAAATACCAGTTCCACTAAGAGAAAGTAGGACTTGGAGAAGTTTAGTTTAGATAAATGTTCAGGGAAAATTATATATAAGATGAGCCTGGAACATCTTGTCATACCAAATAGAAAGCTATCAAAGACTACTAGTGTCATGTCAAAAGTACCCAAAAGCCAATTTTATTAGACATCTACTGTTTAATTATGGGACAATTGGAGTTTTAAATAAGATAGTAATTGCATTAAATTTAAGCTTTTTAGAATATTAAGTCTACGAGCTCATAATATCTAAAAAAGAATTATTCACTTTCAGAGAAGGATAGAGAAACAATTAACTTCTTGAAAACTAGTCAAGCATGTATCCTGACTTTTTTTAATGAATTGTACCATAGGATAACTAAACAGGAAATTGTTGCTTATTTTCATACTTCACTTTTTTTTTTTTTTAAAGATTTTATTTTTTCCTTTTTCTCCCCAAAGCCCCCCGGTACATAGTTGTATATTCTTCGATGTGGGTCCTTCTAGTTGTGGCATGTGGGACGCTGCCTCAGCGTGGTTTGATGAGCAGTGTCATGTCCGCGCCTAGGATTCGAACCAACGAAACACTGGGCCGCCTGCAGCGGAGCGCGCGAACTTAACCGCTCGGCCACGGGGCCAGCCCCATACTTCACTTTTAAAAAGGTATTTTATTACGGATAATTTTTAGGTACTCACTTTTTTCACTTGAAATTATTGTAGTAAAACTCATCAATACTGTTGTATATCACTGTAGTTTATTCAGTTTAATTGTTGTAATATAAACTATAATGTGAATATCCTACAAAATGTTTATCTGTTTTCCTGACCATGAACACTTGGGTTGGGTCCAGTTTTTGCTGTTATGAAGATTCTTGTACACACTTCCTGATAACGATTGGCAAGTCTGGGGTATATAATTAGGATTGATACTGCCAGGTCTTAGGGTATGTGAATGTTCAACTTCATAAAATAATGTCATATTCCCCAAACTGGAATACTTCTAATAGCGATTATTAAAAAATCTAGTATGATTGGCATCCTTCCCAACACTTGGGATTTTAAGACTTCTTAATTTTTGCCAATTGTATGGTTAGTAAAATAATAAGTTATCATGGTCATAAGTTTTTCCCCAAATTACTAATGAAGTTGGATATCTGGTTGTAAATTTAGTGAACAGTTGCATTTTCTCTTTTGTAAAATGCTCACTTATGTTCTAGATTGTTTGCTTTTATCTTATTGATGTTTTGAGATTTTGTATATACACAATATTAATCATTTATTGGATAACAGAATTGTAAATTTATTCTGGAGATTTGTAGTTTATCTTTTTGCTGTGTTTATGTAACTTAGAGTGAATGGAAATTATATTATTGGAATATCCAAATTTATTAACACTTTTTTTGGCTAGCACTTTTATGTTTTACTTGGGAAACTTCCTCTACTGAGAAGATAGAAAGCATTCACCTAGATTTTTGCTTATGACATTCAATTTCTTAATCCATTAGGGATTGACATTTGTGTATCATGTTTATGTGTTTATAATGTTTTTATACATAATGTCACATTTACTGAATGCTGCATCAGATCTTTTATAGAATATGTTCTGTAAATTCACAAACAAGTGCATACAGAAACTACCGCATAATGGAGGGTGGAAGGTGTATAGAATGAAAAGAGTAGACAAAGTAGCACATGAAATAGATCACTTCATTCTGCCAATGGCTGGTTATGGACAACGATAAAAAGGCTGTTGAACAGAAAGTGTAAGGGAACAGCTGTGAGATATGAAATGAGGTTCTGGCACCTAATCTTGCTTGGCACAATGCTAAAGAGCTCAATTAATATAACTCTATGATTGCTTCTTGATTATCATGGTTTTCCACTGAGTTTCAATGGTCTTCAATTTGACTTTTCTTCTTTTTTTTTCTGCTTTGCAATTTAATCTACATTTTTCCCCCCAGAGATGAGTCAACAATAAATGTTCCATAAAAAATTGAATTATAGAACTAGAGATATCTTCAGCTCTTACTCATATCAATCTGAGCGATTATCAGAAACACACAGGAGAAATTTTAAAAGTACAAAATCCAGGACTTTAGCCATTGGAATTTGTGATTAAACAGGTTTTCTATGGGCCAAGAAATCATCCTAAAATATTATACAGACAATTTAAACAGTTAGGCAATCTTGGTAATTATCAATTGAAACTTTTCATTTTATAAGCAAAGCTAGTCTGGGCAAGATTGCACCACTTTTGACAGTGGAACATAGAATAGTTTCAAGATCATGCGCAGGGAGATTTAGTAGAAATTAGAGTTTACATCTAGGGATAGATGATATAGGCATACATATAAATATGCATTTATAAATAGATACTGATATATGTTAGACATACATCCATCCTTCTATCTTGATTTCTACTCTAAAGGAGGAGGCAATGGGAAGAAAATTCACTTGAAGAACAAATCTGAGGAGGACATCTGGGTTCTAGTTCCCCATGTCAGAATCTTGGAAGTTGCCGATACATCCTAAAGACCAGTAAAAACAGACTGAAAAATCAACAACTTTCATGGATTTGTAAGAGAGGAGAATACACAGGGCAAGCAACTGCGCCCAAGATGGGAGAGACAGACAAGTGAACATAGGCAGTCATGGCTTACCGGAGCAGAGACTCATGCGCAGAAATCCTCCTCAGGAAGCAGTGCTGCAGTAGGAAAACCTGAACTGTAATTTGCAAATTGCTAGAGGCTCAGTGTGGACAATTCTAAGAGTTAAAAACTCCAGAGGGGCCCAACCATAGTGGGGACTGGTGGGGGAACAAATTCTGAGATTGACCTCCAGGAGCTCAACTAGGGTTTCATCGTAAATATTAGAGAAAAATTCCCTCATGCTTCTCATAAGAGGAGAGAAAAAAGAACCAGTTTGAAATAAACTTTAACAAGGTCTGCCCTCAGGGGAAATTAGTTAACCAGAGCCTAACTGGCTGGGGTATTATCAGAGCCTAACTGATCTGGCTGAAGGGAAACATCCACCTCTAGCTGGCTGTAGCCTTCGACAAGCAAGAAGGAAAATGATCAATTTCAGCCCACTCTACTTATCCTGTACCACCTAAGAGGGGGAGGAAAAAAATGCTCTTGTGAAGTTCACAGTCTGGAGGTTTAGGATCACTAAAAGACTAAGACCTAATCACAGGACTATAGAAAGCTTTCCTTTCATCCACACCTCACCACCACATTCCTAAAACCTACGGTAGTTCCTTTTGCCCAGTACATCATGTCCAGCTATCAAGAAAAAAATTACGAGACACACCAAAAGTCAAAAAATACGATTTGAAGTGACAGAGCAAGCATCAGACCCACACATGGTAGAGATGTTGAAATTATCAGACTGTGAACTTAAGACAACTATGATTAATTTCTGAAGGACTCTAATGGATAATGTAGATAATGAAAGAACAGATGGACAGCATCAGCAGAGAAATGGAAATCTTAAGAAAGAACCAAAAAGAAATACTGTATATAAAAAACACTGTAACAGAAATGCACAATTCATTTGATAGGCTCATTAATAGATTAGAAAAGGCTGGTAAAAAAAAGAACTTTGATCTAGAGGGCATATCAATAGAATCCTCAAAATCCAAATAGACTCTGAAAAATAAAAACAAAACAGAACAGCTAAGAATTGTGGTTCAATTACAAAATGTGGAACATATGTGAATGATGATATCAGAAGGAGAAGAAGGAGAGAAAGTAACAGAAGAAATGATTGGAATGATAAAGAGTGAGAATTTTCCCCAAATTAATGTCACCAAACCACAAGTACAGGAAGATCAGAGAACACCAAGCAGGATAAAAAACTACACTTATGTATATCATCATCAAAGTACAGAAAAGTTCAAAAAGTGATTTATAGAGGAGGAAAATAATATGTCAGAAACTTGGATCTATATAAAGAAAGGAAGAATATCAAAGAAAGTATAGGGAAGATAAAAGTGGTGTATTGGTTAAGTTTGCACACTATGCTTTGGCGGCCAAGGGTCTGCAGTTTCAGATCCCAGGCACAGACCAAGAACCACTCTTCAAGCCGTTCTGTGGCAGCATCCCACATAAAATAGAGGAAGATTGCCACAGATGTTAGCTCAATGACAATTTTCCTCACAAAAGAAAAAACCCAAACTTTTATTTTTCTTATTCTTATCCATGTGTTCCAGATAATAATAGTAACAATGCATTTGATTATGTGTGCTTATGTATAAATTATATATGCATGCTTATATATTAGTGAAATAAACGACAGCAATGAAACAAGTGACAGGAGGGAGGAATTAGAATTATTTTGTGTTTATAAGATACTCATACTACCTGTGAAGTGGCATGGTGTTATATGAAGGGACATGGATTAGTTGTAAGTGTAAATTGCAAACTGTAGGGCAACCACTAAAAAATGTAGGGAAAAAACACCCACCACAACTGGCATGCTAAGAAAGGAGAGAAAATAGAATCATATAACATGCTCAATTAAAATCACACAAAGTACAAAAGAGTGAAACACAAAAATAGAAACAAAGAACAAGGGAGACAAATAGAAAATAGTAATAAATATGGTAGATAATAATCCAACTATAGCAATTATCATTTTGAACATGATCTAAATGTACTTTCAAAGTGCATTAAAAAACAGATATTGTGACTGGATTAAAAAAACAAGACAATCAATTGTGTCTTGCTTACAAGAAACATACTTTAAATATAAAGACACATAAAGATGAATAGTAATGGATGGAGAAAATTATACCATGCAAAAACTAATCAACAGAATGCAGGAGTAGCTACACTAATTTCAGACACAGAAGAATTCAAATCAAGAAAAGTTATTAGGTATAAGGAAAGGCATTATATAATAATAAAGGGGTTGGTGCTCAAAGAAGACATAACAATTCTTAACATGTATGTACACCCCAAAAAATATCAAACTATGTGAGGCAAAAACTAATGGAAATGAAGGGAAAAATAGATAAATCCACTAATATAGTTGGAGACGTTAATATCCGTCTATCAGAAATGGATAGATTCAGCAGGTGGGAAATCGGTAAGGACATAGTTGAACTCAACAGCACCATCAGTCAGCAGATATAATTGACATCTAGAGACTACTGGATCTGACAATAGCAGAATACATGTTCTTCTCAAGGGGACATGGAACATTTACCAAGACAGATGACATTCTGGGAAAACACACACACATACACACCTCTTAATAAATTTAATTGAAAGAGTAGAAATTGTATGGTGTCTCCTCTCGGATCAACATGGAGTTAAACTAGAAATCAGGTAACAGAAAAATAATTGAAAAAATCCCGTAATACATGGAGATTAAACAACAAACTTCTAAATAACACATAGATAAAAGAAGACATCTTAAGAGAAATTTTAAAGTTTTTTGAACTAGATGAAAATGAAAACACAACTTATCAAAATTTGTGGGATGCAGCAAAAGCTGTACTTAAAGGAAAATTTATAGTATTGAATGCATATATTAGAATAAAGAAAGATCTAATATCAGTCATCAAATCTTCTACTTTAGAAAACTAGAAGAAAACAAAGAAATTAAGTCTAAAGTAGGTAGAGAAGAAGAAATAGTAAAATAAGAGCATAAATAAATGAGAATGAAAACAGAAAATCAACAGAGAAAGTCAGTAAAACCAAAAGGTGGTTCTTTGAAAAGATCAATAAAACCAAGAATCCTCAAGCCAGGCTAAGTAAGAAAAAGAGAGAGAGAACACAAATGCCCAATATCAGAAATGAAGGAGGGAACATCACTACAGATCCTACGGACATTAAAAGGATAATCAAAGGATACTATGAACAACATATGCCCACAAATGTGACAAACTTGGTGAAATGAGCCAATTTCTTGAAGGACATAATCTGCCAAAACTCACATGAGAAGGAATAGATAATCTGAATAGACCTATATCTATTAAAGAAATTGAATCAATAGTTAATAATCTTCACAACAGAATGTGCCAGACACAAATGAGTACACTGTTGAATTCTACCATACATAAAAGGAAAAAATTGTATTGATTCTCTACAATTCCTTTACAAGGACAGAAAGAAAAGGAAATACATCCTAACTCATTCCAAGAGGCCAGAATTACCTCAATGCCAATACCAGACAAAGATATATAAGAAAACTACAGACTAAATTCTCTCATGAATAATGATGAAAACAACCATCAATAAAATATTCAATAAAATATTTGCAACTTAAATCCAACAATGTACAATAACTATAAACCATGAACAAATGGGACTTACCTCAGGTATGTAAGGCTGGTTCAACATTCAAAAATCAGCTAATGGGATACAACACATCAATAGGCTAGAAAAGAAAAGTCACATGATTATATCAATCAATGCAGAAAAAGCATTTGACAAAATCTAATACCCATTCATGATAAAAACTCTCAGTAAACCAGGAATAGAAGAGAATTTTCTCAACTTGATAAAAAAAAATCTACAAAAATTATACAGCAAATATACTACTTAACGGTGAGAAACTCAAAGCTTCCTCACTAAGATCAGATATTTCTCACTACTCCTTTTCACATTGCATTGGAAGTGCTAGCTAATGCAGTAAGAAAAGAAGTGGAAATAAAAGATATGCATATTGGGAAGACATCTTTGTTTACAGATGATATGATCATCCATGTAGAGAGTTCGAAAGAATCTACAAAAAATTTCTGAACCTAATAAGAAATTATAGTAAGGTTACAGCATGTAAGTTAATACACAAAAGTCAATCACTTTCTAGGACCATCCTGGTTGCATAGTGGCTAAGTTCATGCACTCCATTTCAGTGGCCTTGGGTTTGCAGGTTCAGATCCCTGGTGCAGACCTACACACGGCTCATCAGCAATGTTGTGGCAGCATCCCACGTACAAAAAAAAAGAAGACTGGCACAGATGTTAGCTCAGCAACAATCTCCTGCAAGTAAAAGGAGGAAGATTGGCAACAGATGTTAGCTCAGGGCCAATCTTCCTCAAACCCCCTCAAAAAAGTTAATCACTTTCCTAAATACCAAAAAAATAAATAAATAAAACAAGCAGAATTTCACAATAAAAATACAATACCATATACATAAGCACCAAAAGAAGAGAAAGACTTAGATAAAAAATTTAACAAAACCCTATGTAGAGATTTATATGAGGAAACATACAAAAGTTTGTTAAAAGATATCAAAAAGAAGTAAATAAATGGAGATAAATTTCATTTTTATGAATAAGAAGACTCAATATTGTCAAGATTTCAGTTCTTCTCATCTTGATCTATAGATTCACCAGAATCTCAATCAAAATCTCAGCAAGTTATTTTGTGTATATCAGCAAACTGATCCTAAGGACAATATGGAAAGGCAAAAGACCCAGAATAGCCAAGACAACATTGAAGGAGAAAAACAAAGTTGGAAGACTGACACTACCTGACTTCAAGACTTACAAGAAAGATACATTACTCAAGACAGTGTAGTATTGACAACAGAGTAGACAACAAATTCAATGAAAGAAAACAGAGATCTGAGAAATAGACCTCTATAAGTATAGTCAACTTATCTTTGACAAAGGAGCAAAGGCAACATAATGAAACAAATATAGTGTCTTCAACATACTGTACTGGGACAACTGCACATCCACATGCAAAAAACTGAATCTAGTCATGAACATTATATCCATTACAAAATTAACTGAAAATAGATCACATGCCTAAACGCAAAATGTGAAACTATAAAACTCCTATAATATAAAATAGGAGAAAATCTAGATGACTTTGGCTTTGGCAATGACCTTTTAGGCACAACATTAATAAAGGCATAATTCATGAAAGAATGAATTGATTAGCCTGACTTCATTAAAATTAAAAACTTTCTCTCTGAGAAAGGAATGTCAGAGAATGAGAAAACAAGCCACAGACTGGGAGAAAACTTTTGCAAAAATCATATGTATTAAAGGACTATTATCCAAAATACATAAAGAACTTTTAAATCTCCTAAGACAAATACAATCAACCCAATTAAAAAATGGGACAAAGGCTTAAACACACATCTCAACGAAAAACATATACAGATGGTGATAAGCATAGGAAAGGATGCTCCACATCATATAAAATCAAGGAAATTCAAATTAAAACATCATTGAATCTGGGAGTTTGGAAGATAGTGGCATCAGTGGATCCTGACTTCATCTCTGCCCACAAAAATACCTACAACTACTTGTGGAATAATTTCCTCTGAGAAGATCTGGAAACTGGATGAAAAGGACCTTTACAATAAGGGACAACGCAGAGAGGGGTGAAAGAGGCAGAGATACAGCCCTGCTTAGAAAAATGCCACAGCCTAGACACAGCACTTCACTCTCAGGAGCAATCGCAAAGGTACGGAGCTTTTGCTAAAGGAACAGGGGACTCAAGCCCCACATTAGACATCCAAGCCCTTACATCCAGCAGAAGAGAAAGGAGAGTCCAATACACCTGGCACTGAAAACCAATGGGGAATATACCCAGTAAAACTGTAGAACTGTAGAGAAAGGAAACCTCCTTTTCAGGAGCCCACGCACAGACTCACTCGATGCAGAAACCATCACAAAAACTGCAGATAGGAAAGTGCATAGTTCATTGGTAAAAGAAACTCACGTACCAAGCTTGGAGTACATCCTGGAGAGGCAGTGGAGGCTTGCCCTCCTGCCCAGGACTGAAACACTGGCAGCAGCCATTTTTGTGACCTAGTTCAACCATACTGACACAGAAGCTGGCATGCACCATTTAGAAATCCTTCCTCTAGTCTGTAAGTGCAGGGATCTGCCCCACCCACGACAGCACCTAACAGCAATGAACTACTTAAGTACCCTTAAAGAAGAGTTAAAGGAACTTTTTAAGTGGAAGGGAAAAGGCCACAAATAGAAAGAAGAAAAATATCAAAGAAAAAATATCACCACTAAAGGCAAATATATAGTAAAGGTGGTGAATCAACCACTTACACAGCTAGTACAAAGGTCAAAAGACAAAAGTACTAAAATCATCTGTATCTACAATAAGACGGTAAGGGAGGTAAATATGATGTCAAAAACATAAAACGTGGGGGGAGAGTTAAAGTGTAGGGCTTTTAGTATATGGTTAAACTTAAGAGACCATCAACTTAATATAGATTACTATGTACATAGATTCTTATATACGAACCCCGTGGTAACCACACATACAAAAAACCCCCTGTAATAAATACACAACAAAGAGAAAGGTACCCAAACACAACACTAAACAAAGACACCAAATCACAAGGGAAAAGAGCAAGAGAAGAATAAATAAACCAAGAAGAACTACAAAAACATCCAGAAAAAAAGTTAAAAAATGACAAGAAGTATATACCTAATAATTATTATTTCAAATGTAAATGGACTAAATGATCCAATCAAAAGATATAGGGTGGCTGAGTGGATAAAAAAAAACAAGACCCATATATGCTGCATACAAGAGGCATACTTCAGATCTAAAGATACTCACAGAGGCCAGCCTGGTGGCATAGTGGTTAAGTTCATGTAATCTGCTTTTGGTGGCCTGGGGTTCACATGTTTGGATCCCAGGGGTGGATCTCCCACTGCTCATCAAGCCATACTTTGGAGGTGTCCCAGATACCAAACAAAGGAAAATTGGCACAGATGTTAGCTCAAGGGAAATCTTCTTCACACACACACAAAAAGATACTCAGACTGAAAGTGAAGAAATGAGAAAAGACATTATGTGCAAATGGAAATGAAAATAAAGCTGGGGTAGTAATACTTATATCAGACAAAATAAAGTTTACAACAAAATCGTTACAAGAGACAAAGAAGGGCACTTCATAATGATAAAGGGAACTATCTAAAAAGAGGATATAACACTGTAAATATATATATACCCAATATTGGAGCACCTAAATACATAAGGTAAATATTAACAGACATAAAAGGAGAATTTGACAGTAACACAATAATAGTAGGGGACTTTAACCTCCAACTTACATCAACGGATAGATCATTCAGACAGAAGACCAATAAGAAAACATTGGCCTTGGATGATACATTAGACCATATAGACCTAATAGTTACATATGGAACACCCTATCTTAAAACTGCAGACTGCACATTCTTTTCAAATGCTCTTGGAACATTCTCCAGGATACATCATATATAAGGCCACAAAACAAGTCTCACTAAACTTAAGAAGACTGAAATAATATCAAGCATCTTTTCCAACCACAACGGTATGAAACTAAACATCCTCAATAAGAAGAAAACTTCAGGGGCCAGTCTGGTGGCACAGTGGTTAAGTTCGCATGCTCTGCTTTGGCGGCCTGTGGTTTGTGGGTTCAGATCCTGCATGAGGACCTACACACTACACATCAAGCCATGCTGTTGTGGTTTCCCACATACAAAACAGAGGAAGACTGGCACAGATGTTAGCTCAGAGGCAATCTTCCTCAAGCAAAAAGAGGAAGATTGGCAATGGATGCTAGCTCAGGGCTAACCTTCCTCACCAAAACAAGAAGAAGAAAACTTGAAAAAGTCACAAACATGTGGAGATTAAACAAAACGCTACCTAACAACTACTGTGCCAACAAAGAAATCAAAGGAGAAATCAAAAAGTATCTGGTGACAAATAAACATGAAAATATGATATACCAAAATCTACGGGATATAGCAAAAGTGGTACTGATATGCAAGCTTATAGTAATACAGGTCTATCTCAAGAAAGAAGAAAAATCTCAAATAAATAATCTACCATTACTCCCAAAGGAACTAGCAAAAGAAGAACAAAACAAAGCCCAAAATAAGAAGAACGAAGGAAATAAAAGTCAGAGTGGAAATAAATGAAATAGACTCAAAAGACAAGAGAAAAGATTAATGATAAAAGAGCTGGCTCTTGGAAAAGACAAACAAAATTGATAGATCTTTAGCTGGACTCACAAGGAAAAACAGAGAAGGTTCAAATATATAAAATCAGAAATGACATATATGACAAACCCACAGATAATATTATACCCAATGATGAAAAACTGAAAACTATCCCTCTAAGAACAGGAACAAAACACGGATGCCCACTTTCCAACTCTTATTCAACATAGTATTTGGAGCTCTAGTCAGAGCAATCAGGCAAGTAAAAGAAATAAAAGAGGTCCAAATTGGAAAGGAAGAAGTAGAATCAATACTATTTGAAGATGAAAATATTTTACATGTAGAAAACCCTAAAGAATCCAGAAAAAACTATTAAAAATAATAAATGAATACAACAAAGTTTCAGGAAAAAAAATCAGTATAAAAAATCAGTTGTGTTTCTATACACTAACAATGAAATAGTAAATAAATTAAATAAATAAATAACAACATTGAGATATAGCTACACACCTATTAGAATGATCAAATCTAGAACACTGATGATATTAAATATTGATAAGGATATGAAACAACAGGAATTCTCATTTATTGCTTGTGGGAATGCAAAATGGTACATCCACTTTGGAAGACAATTTGGCACTTTCTTACAAAACTAGACATACTCTTATCATGCAAATCAGCAATGGCATTCTTTGGCATTTACCCAAAAGAGTTGAAAATTTGTGTCTACAGAAAAACTCACACACAGAATACTTATAGCAGCTATATTTATAACTGCCACAACTTGGAAGCAGCCAAGTTTTCCTTCAGTAAGTGAATGGATAAATAAACCTGGTACATCCAGACAACGGAATATTATTCAGTGCTACAAAGTAATAAGCTATCAAAACCTGAAAAGACATCAAGGAACCTTGAAAACTTATTAGTAGGTGATGCAAATCTGAAAAGGGTACATACTGTACAATTCCAGATATACAACATTCTTTAGGAAGTAAAACTATGAAGACAGTACATAGATCAGTGGTTACCAGAAGTTAGTGTAAAGAAAGATGAATACGACAAGAACCAAGAATTTTTAGGGGAGTGAAACTGTGCCGTATGAAACTGTAGTGACATGACCTTGTAAAATTGTGCAATCCCATGGAATGCACAACACTGATGGTAAACCCTAGTATAAATTACAGACTTTGGGTAATGATCATGTGTCAATGTAGGTTCCTCAGTTGTAACAAATAAACCACTTTGGTTTGGGATGTTGATAATAAAAAAATCCTATGCATATGTGAAGGCAAGGGTTATAGAGAAAACCTTTGTACTTTCTGCTCAATATCACTGCAAACCTAGAAGTGGTTTAAAAACTGAGCTCTCTTAGAAAAAGAAAAAAATCTGAAGCTCAACATACTGATCTTATGTACAAAAGAAAAATCTGAAAAACAAAGTGGAAATAGACAAAAAATGAAATGACCTGTGGGAAAAATTACAAAAATTCAAATTTGTTTTATTAAAGTCTCAGAAGGAAGAACAAAAAAGAGTGGAACTAAAAGAGTTTTCAATGAAATAATGACTGAAAACCACTATTTTGCAAACCTTACACATCTACATATTTAAGTTTGAGTCAATGCTAAACAGGATATACTAAAATAAAGCAGTTATGACACCTCATAATGAAACTAAGGAAAACTAAAGATAAAGAAAAAAATTTCAGAGTAACCACAGAGAAATAACACATTATATATGTAAACAAAAATTTGAATTTCAACAGATTTTTTACTTGAAATCATATAGGACAGAGGGAATAGAATAAAAAGTTTTAAGAGCTGAAAGAAAAAAACTGTCAACCATAAGTTCTATAGTCAGCAAAATTATACTTCAGGAAGGAAGGGAAAATGAAATCATTCTCAGACTAAGTAAAACTAACAGAATTTTTCACCACTAGATTTATGCTTAAATATTGATTAAATAAAGTTCTTCATCACAAAGGAAATGATAAAAATAAATAATCTTGGAACATCGGAAAGGAAAATAAGACAATGAAAAGAGCAGAAATATAAGTCCTTACAATAGACTATTCTTTCTTCATGAGTTTTATAAATCATACTTTATGATTGAAATAAAAATTCTAATACCATCTAATAAACAATTCAATAATATTCAAAAGTGAGGGAAGTAAAAAGAACTAAATGGGAGTTCGGTTTCTGCACTTCACTCACAGTGGGAAAATGGTGATATCAGTAGATTGTTATAAGTCTTGTATGTATATTCTAATACCAGTGCAGCCACTATGATATTATACAAAGAGGTACATTAAAAACACTTTAAATAAATCAAAATGGAATTCTAAAAAAATGTTTGTTATACATAGCAGTACAAGAAAAGTGAAACTTAAGAACACGAACCAAAGGAAACAAAAGTAAGCAAATAATAAAATGGAAACTTTAAGTTCTAACATATCAATAATTGTCTTAAATACAAATGACCTGTATATAGCAATTTCAAAAACCCAGAAATTGACGTAGTGCATAAAATATATGACCCAAAAATGTTGCTTACAAGAAACTCACTTCAAATCCAAAAACATACTTTGAAAGTTACATGATGAAAAAATATATAACTTTAATATATTAATTGTTTAAGAGCTGGGGGCCTGTATTAATATTAATATAGACTTCAGAAGAAAGAAAATAACTAGAAACAAAGTAGGACATTAAATGCTGATAAAAGATTCAATTCACCAGAAAGACATACTCTACAACTGTTCATTGCTGGTACGTAAGAAAGAAATTGGCTTTTGTATATTAACATTATATCTTACAACCTTGCTATAATCATGTTAATTTCAAGAGTCTTTTTGTCCATTCTTTGGGATTTTCTACAGAGACAATTATATCATTGAGAACAAAGACAGTTTTATATCTTCCCTCCCAATCTTTTGAGAATCTTCATACCTTTTGTTTCCTTTTCTTGTCTCATTGCATTACTATGACTTCCACTATGATGTTGAACAGGAGTGAATAGGAACGTGAGCTGGAGCAACTGGAGCCGGATGTCTGCAGAGCTCTACCTGGTCATCATGGTCATTATGGGAAGAAAATGTCACCACTTTGAAAAGCTACTCCGGAGTATCCTCCTCTTTGACCCCCAGTTTGCACTGCATGGTTATCAGCCCTTTCAACCCTTCAGGGAACTTTCCATGAATGCCATGGCAGCACTGGATTTGGAAACACAAAATGACCTGTAACCATGGTCTGTTACTCTTCCCTCACCTGAAGACTGAAGTAGCTTTTCCTTCTTAACCCTTGAAGGATCAACTGTCTGATGAAATTTCCTTTCCTAAATAATTACTGATTCTACGCTCTTAAGGATAACCACCCTCAGTGCCAGCATAGAAACTGTATTCATCTGTGGGAAAGCCCAAGACTACCTGTCTTACCTCAAATAAGACTTAACATTATCCCAAATCTCCTACTTACATTATTTCCTTTCTACTCGAAGTATTTCATTCAACTCTTTTTATAGTAAGGGGTCTGCTGGTGATGAATTCCTTTAACCTTGTATGTCTGAAAAAGTCTTTTTTTTTTTAATTTGCCTTTTGAAAATATGTTCACTAGCTGTAAAATTTTAAACTGATGGGTGTCTTGTTAATTTCTAAAATTTTCTTCTAGTAATTTAAAGAACTAGCTCTGATCTTTTCTTCTCATTTATATTGTGCTTGGGTTTAATTGAACTTCTTTGATATGTAGGTGTATAGTTTTCACCAAATTTGTAAATCTTTTTTTTTCAAATTATTTTTTCTGCTGGCCTCCATGCCCTCCTAAATTTCTTTGAGGACTCCAATTATACCTAAATTAGACTGATTGAATTTATTCCACTGCTCATTCATGCTCTATTCATTTAAATATTTTTTTATCTCTGTTTTATCTTAGATAGTTTCTATTGACATGTCTTCTAGTTCACTAATCTTTCCTCTATAATATCTAATCTGCCATTAAGATAATCTAGTTTATTTCAAACCTTGTAGATTTTTTCTTATGAGTTTCATCTGTTTTTACTTCATTCTAACTCTACTTAACCATTTGAAATTATGTAAAGCAGTTACAATAACTTTCAATGCACTTGTCTGATACTCCTAACATCCTTGTCAAAACTGGGACAGGTTCCATCAACTAATTTTCTCTGCATTTGTGGTTACATTTTCTTACTTCTTTGCATGCCTGGTAACTTTTGGTTTGATATGAGACATTTTTAATTTTATTTTGTTGGATGCTACATGTTTTCGTGTTTCTATATACTTGAGACTTTTTTCTAGCGTGTACTAAGTGACTAAGAAACAGTATGATCTTTTCATGCCTTGCTTTTAAACTTAGAGGTTTAGATGTTTTAGATACTTTTATTATTACTAGAGTAGTGTTCTGTCTGGGGCTAATTATCCCCATCCTTGAGACAAGGCCATTCTGTTTTCTCTACCAACTGCCACATGAATCATGAAGCATTCCTGGTAGGAAGAGGAATTATTCCTGGCTCTGTGTGAGCTCTTGCCACTGTCATTTCTAATTTTTTGGATATTTTTTCTCTTGCCTCAGGGAGTTCTTTTTGCAAGCATGTGCTGATAAATTCTCTGCTGAGTATGCAAGAGGGACTTTCTGTAGATCTCTCTAATTTTTTTTCATTGTGCAACTATCTCTTCTGTGGCTCTTTGGTGAACTCTAGCTGCCTTGCTCTCCCCAGGTTCTTAGTGCCATCTATTCTAGTTAGTGAGTTTGCCCTCTGCAGTGGCCAGGAAACTGTCTTAAGGAAGCAGTAAATTGGGCCTATTGTAGGAGTCATTTCCTATGTTTCCCATGTCTCTAATGTCATTGTCCTTTGTTATGAAGTCTAGTGTCTTTAAAACTACATATATTTCATTTTTTGGTTGTTTCAGGTGAAAGAGTAAACCCAGTCTCTGTTTCTCTATCTTGGCAAAAGTTGACAGTCACAGTTAGCTTTTGTTTTATTTTTTTGATCATCACACATTTTTCTTTTTCCTGCTTCATCTCCCCCAAATCCCCCCAGCACATAGTTGTATATGTTAGTTGCAGATCCTTCTAGTTGTGGCATGTGGGATGCCACCTCAATGTGGCCTGATGACTGGTGCCATGTCTGTGCCCAGGATTGGATCTGGCCACCACAGTGGAGTGCATGAACTTAACCACTCAGCCACGGGGCCAGCCCCTGATCATCACAAAATTTTTATGGTGTGGTATCATTAGCTCCATTTTATAAATGAGGAAAGTTAAATAGCAGACAGATCAAGCAGACAGACAGACTGTCCCCACAGTCACAAAGCTTAAAAGCAAGAGGGCAAAAACTTAAAAGTTTAAGTTCTTTCTACTGCCAAATGCTGTGCTCTTTCCTTATTGGAAGAGAAGATTAAAGAAATTTTAATGATTAAAACAATAAGCATGGTGTCTGTGTCCTTAGGGCAATGGGGCAACATGGTCTTTCTTTGGCACGCTTATTCTTTATGACTCAACTCAGATATTATCTCCCCTAGCCAGGTTAAAAGACCCTCTCGCAGGTCACATAGTGCCCTGTGCTAACTTCTATCACTCATATATGAAAAGTACACTAAATTTTTTGTTGCCCTGGCTCTCTTTGCCTTAGTACATGACAATTTAGGGTGAGGGCTACGTATTTTCTCTATTTTATCTTTCTGTTCTTGACATCAAGCACACTGCTTGGCACATGGTGGATAAAATCTGTCTTTGTAGAGCTGAATGACTGTTTGAGGTTTTCTCAAAGAAAATTCATTTTATTAATGGCCTCCAGGATGAACAGCAGAAGAAATTTACAAGTAAAATTACAAAGGTACTCCACAGCTAAAGAGAAGTCTGTTTAACTATGTGGGTTTATCTTTCTGACTCTTCCATTAGTTGAAAACGTTATGAGGTGTAAATAATACAAGTTAGATTTTCAAGCTGAAGGATTAGTTTTTCCGAAAACCTGTCTTTAAAGAGATGGAAAAGATGCTAAAGTATAATGGCTTATTTAGGTCTGCATTAACTGCAAAAAAGACAAAAAATTGCATGGAGAAATGCATATCGGGATCTATCAAGTGGATTTATATTGGCATACATTTTTGAAAGGCAGTGTGATATAACAGAAAAGACTCTGGAGTTTGAATTCATGTAGCCTCAGATTTCGTGCTTTCTTCTACTACCACACGAGTCTTGACTAATCTTTGACAAGTGACTTAACTTCCCAAGTCTAAAGTTTGTCTTTTTTAAGATGAGGATAGAGACAGTATTACCACATGGGATTGCAGTGAGGTTTATATAATAGTTTGGCAGACAACATACTAAAACACAGTCATGCTCTCCTTCCAGTATAGATTTGTTCCTGGGAAGAAGCTGATCTATCAAGGACTGTATATACCAGCCCCCATACATTCAGATGGGACAACATAACAAGCTCTTACCAACAGAATGCAAGTGGACAGAATATAGAGATGGAAGTATATAAGCGTCAGGCTTGGGATTCTCTGCAATCTTCTATTCTCACCTGCTGGGTGAATGATCATGGCAAGGGGCATCTGCATTGGAATTTTTTTGAGGAAGAAATAGTTTTAATTGTGTTAAATTGTTGGGTTTTAGGGATTATATTAGTTTCAGCTATTAACCTACCTTGGCTAGTTAAGAGAAAATGCTCCTGTAGAGTATAGTATGGTAGCTCAGCTCAGGACAGATATTATTGGCTCCCAGGTATAATGATAACTGAGTTGTATGCCTGCCTCTGATTGTAGACAGCTGTGAAATCTTACCCTTGCCACTTTACTGCTAGGACATATTTCCCTCACCCTCAGAGTGTTGAATTAGATGATTTGTAAGGTCCACCTCAGCTATAACAGTATATTTTCTTTTCTTAAACTATGTGCTTATTACAATATATAAACTACTCCAAATAAAGCTCACAAAGTACAAAGGGTGAGATCTCTGTCTGCTATTAGTACATGAAAAATAAGCATATATGGGTATTAAATATGACCAAAGGGTATCAATTTATAACGCTTCACATCATGAATGAAGAGAGACATAAATCGGGACAAGGATAAAGATTGCTTAGCAGTGTTGTATGCTTACTTGTGTTGATCGTGGCACAGTAAATACATAGGGGATTTTATTCAAAATTTTCCAATGATCCAAAATAGGACTAAAGAAGAGAAATTTTATGACTGACTCAGGATTATATGATTTATGCCAAGGGCAAAATGCCAAATCACAGGGATGTTAATAATTCTGGTAAGAGAGTGATTCAGATTTTGTATCAACCGTGAGGCTGAGGCTAGTTAGCAAAGTAACTGTGTATAGAATGATTAAACAGAATGGGCTATGATCGAAGTTTCCAGATATCAATGTTTCTATGAGAAATGAGTTGGTCATGAAAGTCTGAGAGAAATGAATAAGTGTTTAAAACTCCTGAAGTATAACAATTCTTGAAGATGGCTAGATTCCACAGTATGTTCCCAGGGTGAGTGAATAAATTGGTATAGAGATGAAGGTTAGGAGTGCATTGTGTTGAGCAGATATGGCCATCTCCAGTGGCTGGTATTTCAATAGAGAATAAAATTATGGCCCTCTTCTTTAATGAAAGTAGAACAGTGACTTAAAAGTCAATAGATGGCAAGGGAAGGATTAGAGAGTGGTAAAATTTCATGGTTTACATTTCATAGAAAGGAAAGGCTTTGAAGGAGAAAAGGAGACTAAGGTTTAAAACTGAAATTGGGAGACTGTGAAAATGATTCCAGCTTCTCAAATTGTGGCATGTAAGTCTTAGGAAAATGAATACTTACCATTGGAGTAGGCTGCAGGAGAAGAAGTTTAGGAGAAGCTAGAGTGTTGAAAGTGTATCTGTGCACAGATTTCAGATGTAGGCATATGTGTGTACAATGGGACCCAAATATTCTACATGAACCACTTGTCTAGGTCTCAATTTCCACATTATATTGATTAAATGAAAAGTTTAGACTTGACAACTACCACAGCTTCTCCCGTTTCTAAACTTTTCAATTTTTTAATTCTGAAGGATAGAAATTTTGATTTTTTTTTTTCTTTTTTGCTGAGGAGGAGTCTCCCTGAGCTAACATCTGTTGTCAATCTCCCTCATTTTGCATGTGAGCTGCCACCACAGCATGGCCACTGATGAGTGGTGTATGCCTGTGCTCAGGAACTGAACCTGGGCCAGTGAAGCAAAGCATGCCAAACTTAAATACCAGGCCACCAGGGTTGGCCCAAAGATAGATTTTTTTTTTCACATGAATTTACCGTAGTGATATAAGATGCAGACTGTCAAAGTGGCACTCGAACTTTCACAAACCTTAAATGCCCTAAGCAGTAGTTCAGCAGGAGAAAGGGCACAAATAACGTAGTTACAGATATAAAAACAAGAAAGTAATGCAATCTGTTTTGTCAATAACACACCAAAAAGATCACGCAATAGGGCAATAGGTTATGGATGAGTAAGTGAGTTTTTTAGTTTAATTAAATGCAAAAAATTCTACTCCCTCAAGAATACCTTGCTCACTTAATCTGATCATCATTTGATTTTCATTACTTGTGATCGTATCGCTCAATACATTTTCTTGTTGTAATGAATTCCCAGGAATCTGAGCCCTCACTAAAGCCATCTTATATTAAATTTTTGATGACAAGGAAAAAGGAGTTCCCAAAATTTCTGTACGTGTTTTTGAATTTGTGGTGCAAGGCGAAGAGTAGTTTGTGAGACTTAAATATTACCCAAACTGAAAGGTGGTAGATAATTTAGTATCAAAACTATCCTTGACTGAAAGTGTCAATCACATTAATAAGTATTTTTGAACATTGACCAGAGGTCTGGTCAGTGTAGCACCCAGCTGAAAGATTACAACTGCACTGTAAAAAGAATTTCATAAATCACCCATGGGCCATTTATACTATGGAATAAAATCCCACAGATTGAAACAATGAGGTAGCTCTATAACTACATAATTACTGGCTTATAATTATCCACAAGACATTTTTTATTTAAAAATAATGAAAGTTTCTACTAATAAATTAAATTTAATAACATTTTGGTGAAAGAAAAATGAAGTGAATCTATGTTTTTCTTTAGTAGAAGGATACACACCAAAACTAATACTATTTCTCTAACGATAGAAACGGGATTTTGGGGAGTCAAGGATGGCTTAATTTTTAATTGATTCTGTTTGAAACAGTTCCTACAATGGTTGTGAATTAATATGATTGCTATGTAATAATTATACCAACATTAAAAATGAGAGAAACCTAAATGTGCTAATAGTTGGAAAAATAATCATTCACACACATATATATATATATATATATACACACACACACATATAAGTTAAAGCACTAAGGAGCCAAACAGTTTGCACAATGTACTTTCATTATAAATGTACACACACATGCCTGTTATGCTACATACACTTTTAATTTTCCCACTTTTCCTTTCACAATTTACCATGTGAGAGTAATCTCTCAAACTGCCCTTACAAAAGTTCCCTCAGGCTCCATGACATTTCATTTTTTCTCATTCTCAGGTAAATAATCTCATTCTAAGGTAAATTCAAGTGCAAATCTAGTCTCATTGCAGAGTCTAGACTGTCCAGTATACCATTCTAATAAGAACTATGCATTTGCAAATGTCAACAAAACCTAACTACCATCGCCACTCACGCTTTAGCAGCTCTCAGCCATTTTCTCCAGGTTGGCTGAGAGAAGGGAAGAAAAGTAAAGAAATCGGAAGGTCCTCCTTGAATTGGTACCATAGTAACCTAGCTCTATGCTCTTTGGACATGAGAGAATTTTAAAAATGACTTTCCTTAAATGCTTTCTTTTGAAATGGTTCACAGCTGGGATCCTCCCCTCTGCCCTGGTGCATGCATTTCTCTTTCAGGTGGTGGCATTTGCTTTTCTCCTGTTAATGATTCCTTTAGTTGGTGTTTTCACTGTTGCCATGCCTCTGCCTCTCCAGGTAGCTGGGCCTAGGAGGACTCCATGTCAATTGCTTGTACATTCTCTGTGTCTCTGTGTTTGCCTTCTTTCTCCTGAGTCACCTCTGGGCACTTAGAAAGACTCCTGCATCTTTAGCCCAACAGAAATCCTTGGAATACAGCCAGATTCTGACTGAGGGTCTCTCCTGGATACACTAAGCTGACGGCACTCAGGGGGTTTCTCATCTTCTAGATTTCACTGGGGAAAAGTTAGACCTTGGCTACAATGTCACAAAGGGCAGAGAAACACATAACAGTTTCCCTGAGGAGTCTTGCTTAAGACTCAAGTCTCTAGGCCTAAGGTTAGAAGGTGTATCACCCCCCAAACATTCTCTTCTTCAGAGAGCAAAATAGCAGCTTTCTCCAAAGAAACCTCTTCATGAATCTTCTGTACACTCTGAATATGTTTCATATCCCAGATATGGCTGATGAAGCAAGACTTGAAGATCTGTTTCTAGGAGATAGTTCCTTTGTAGATTCTGCATTGGCTATTTGGCTATGAAATTTCATATCTATTTTATCTTATTGTTTTTCTATCTTAGTATTGGTTCTCCAGAAAGAAGAGTCTGAAACATAGGCTTATGTGCAAGTATTGTATTGGGTAAGTGTTCCAGGGAACGAGAGTTGAGAGACAGGAGGAGAAGAGAAAAGAAGAGGGGAGAATTAATACAAGACGCATAATGGGGTTTGCCACCACTGCATGCTTCTAGTTGCCCTATCCCATGGGAATACGTGATAAACCATGTGGTATGCTTTTCAGGACCTTCAGTGCCCAGTTGGTCAAAACTTTCTATATGGGGCTTTAACTCAAAGACTTCAACTGAGTTTCCCAAAGAAAGGCAACCACAGAAAAGGCAGAGAACAGGATGCAAGAAGGTGCAGTGATAGCCAAAGAAAGGAGCTAAGGGTTCTAGTCTGTGTGAAGTTGGGTGCGCCCACGCTACAATAGCTGGAAAACAGACAATAGAGACCAAGAGGAACTCAAGGGGAGCATAGGAGGTGCCCAATGTACTGGTAAAGCTTCCATTTCAATGTCCTATTACATATATGTATATAAACATAAATTAAGAAAGATACCCAAGCGATTATTAAGATGATTACATTTGTATTAGGAGATTGGACGCTGAGGGTGGAACGTAGATTTACTCATTTTTTTTTTCCTCTTAAAGTTTAAATCTGATGTTGAAAAAAGATACCAGAGTTGACTGAAGCCTCTCATGTACTCCTCCTGGAGCCCATTTACCTCTCAGTGTTTTCAAGGTAACCATATATCAAATTGAGTGATTATTGTCCTTATGCATCTAAAAACTTGTTGTTTGTATTTTCCAAACTGTATATTATTTTGAAAGTTTTAAAACTTTAAATAAATGGTATCATCTTGAGTCATTAATTAACTTGCTTTCATTTCCTTGGAATTATACTTGAAAGATTATCCACTTAGAGATCCAATGTTTTATTTCATTAGTGATCATCATTCTGCAGTATTCCACATTTGAAAACCTATCATACTGTGTTTATTCACTCATGTCTGGATGAGCACTGAAGTTTGTTTCAGCCTTTGTCTATGACACCCAAGTTGCTAGGAACATTCTTCATATATTTCCCTGGGCATTTGAGCAAGAAACTCTCCATGGTTTATGTCTGAAAAAACTGTTGGTTCAAGGGGGATGCATATATTCAATTTTACTTCATATTGCCAACATGTGATACAAAGTGGCTGCATAAATTTGTATTCCCACAATAGTGCCTACTGCTCTACCTTCTCACTGGTAGTGGTGTCAGGCTTCTTAAACCTAACTAATATAATGGATATGGAATGGCATCTCAGTGTGGTTTTATTAGGTATTTATCTGATTACCACCGAGGTTGAGCATCTTTTCAAAAGCTTATTGACTATTTTGGTTTTCTCCTTTCTGATTTGCCTGTGTAAAGTCATTGCCAATTTTTCTATTAGATTACTTGTATTTCCTGATTTTTATGAGTTCTTTATGTACTTTGGATACTGAACCTCTAAGAGGAAAATGCATTACAAATATCCTCTCTCAAGCTGTGGCTTGTCATTTAACTTTTCTTTATAGCGACTTTTATTGATCTAAAGTTTTAAATTTTAAAGTAGTCAAACGTCAGGTTTTTGTGCTTTTTTAGAGAAATATTGCCTACACCAGATCATAAACATGTGCTCCTATATTTTCTTTAAATATTTAAAATATTTGTTCTCTTCATTTAGGTTTTTTATTCACTTGGAATTGGGGTTGTGTGTGTGTGTGTGTTTGTGTGTAGGTATACATATGCACAGCTTGGGGCATGGAGAGGAAGTGGGGTGGGATTATCTGGAAATAAATTCTTCTATATGTATGGCATTTTGCTTCACCATAATTTGTTGAATTGTGTTTGTCCTAATTAATTTTGCCATTTCATTCATATATGAGAATTCCATATAAGAGCTTTTTTTCTGGTGTATTCTATTCTACTGGACTATTCATTTATCCCAATTCTAGTACCCTGCTGTTTTAATTCAGAGAGCGTTATAAGTTGTGAAGTCTGATAGGGCTACTTTCAAGTTCTTTAAATTCACTTTACTTCCTTGTAGCTTTCGTACTTTCACGTAAATACTAGGATCAACTTGTCAATTCCGAAATAAAATATTCTGTTAACTTTTCATTGGGAATTCATTAAATTTATGTATTAATTTGGTTAGAGTTGGTATTTTTATGCTAAGACTCATTTCATTGCATTTTCCTTTAAATGGCTTAACATTATGATTGTTTGTTATTCTCTCTGTATGTTCCCCTTTTAAGCCAGTATCCAAATCATAATTTTGGGAGAGAGGAGCAATGGACTTTTTGAGAATTCAGAATGTAAAGAAAGTGTCCTACCGATTTTTAAGAAAATCTAAAAAGAACGAAGATCCCTATTAGCTGAGAGACCGAGAAGCTCACAGTCCCCAACGCTACAGGTAACACTTGCAATAGTCCAGGACCTGTGCAGTCCTCAGCCTTGGTATCCTTTATTTCCAATCATCAATGTTATATAAGTGCTACTGAAAGACATTATACCCATGGGCCAAAAGAACTGACAGCTTCCTTTATTTCTGCAAAATACACTGATATATGCTCATAGCATGCAGTATTAAGTATTCTTAAATTTAAGCTTTCACTATTCATGTTGTATGTTTTTCAAGTCAGTTTAGTTTGTTCCCCAAACTATTTATTCCAATTTTATGTGTTAATTCAATAACATAATTTAATTATTGCGTAAATCAATTAACATGGGTATAAAAAATGATGTCTATTCCAGGGCCAGCCTCATGGCAGAGTGGTTAAGTTCACGCGCTCTGCTTCAGTGGCCCAGGGTTTTGCTGGTTCAGATTCTGGGCATGGACCTTGCACCGCTCATCAAGCCATGCTGAGGTGCGTCCCACATAGCACAGCCAGAAGGACCTACAACTAGAATATACAGCTATGTACTGGGGGGATTTGGGGAGAAGAAGAAGAAAAAAAAGAAAGAAGATCAGCAGCAGATATTAGCTCAGGTGTCAATCTTTAAAAAAAGATAAGAAATAACACAGAGAAAAGAATGATATATATTCCATAAAACATGTATGTTTTGGAAAGAATTAGTAAAGATGAGTATACAAAATCAAAAATTGGTCAATTGAAGTATGGATGAGATAATGAGAGGGAGAATTATTTTAAAATGAGAAAAATTCTACATTCTTTGCTTCTAGTTTATGCTCTTTAAATAAAACAAAATTGGAAATAACAAAGGTTGAATCATGGGTTCAGTTTATGAAAAAGAGAAATTTGCTACCTCAAACAAGGATTTATATTAAAAAAAGAATTCTTGACCCTATGATCAAAGATTAACAAAGTAATTACCATTTACCTGTTTGGGTAAAAGTAAAATATTTGAGGTACATATAGTTTATATATATGTAATTTTAACAACTGATCCCTCTTATGTTCTACTAAATTTGTTTGCTTACTTAATGTACAGATGTGAAACCTAAAACTCTGTTAAATGATTTCTACAAGCTTTGGCTTCCTTTTGCCATGTTATCAAATGCTATCTGTGGATCTAACCCTCTAAACTTCTCCCCTTGAATGTGAAAACCTTATACCTCTCCTCTCCAGAAAGCAAAATTCTCTGACTGTTCCAACAATTACAGGGATGTTTCAAGGAATACTTTGAAAAGCAGAATCTGTGTCTTTGTGCATCTTAAATTTAAAGCGACTGCCCCATTGAACAAAACACAGAGAACCTGAAAATTTCTGAGAAACTCCATCAAACAGCCCTCGTAAAGCAATGTCTCCAGGACCTACTGTTCTATCTCTTCAAATCCAGCACATGTGGGCTAAAAAAGGACTTAGTATGTTACCGGTCATGAAATGGACTATCCATAGATATTTTCTAAATTTTAAGAAAAAATATATTTACTGCCTAATTGTACAGTTGTCTACCTGTCTTTTTATTTCTTCTTTGTGTTATGAAACTGGCTACCCTGAGGAATTGGGCCTTTTAAATTTTCTAAAAGAGATAGTAATAGTTTAAAAGTTGCCATTAGTTTTCTGGTTCTAGATACAGAAACATCTATTTCGGTTTAGAATACATTATTACCGTTATTGTTCATTTTGTTTTGTTTCAGTGGTAGGAATATCACTAAAATGGATTTCAGTTTTAGAAATGTTGAGCAAGAGACCCCCATCAATGTTTTTGGAGGAAAATTTAGTCATTCTAAACATGGAGAGGATATTGCAGATCAAGACACTATATTTACAGATATAAATATATATATATAAAATATATATATATATTTAATACCAGATTCCGTGTTCTTAACTTCTCCTTTAGGTCAAGAATTATATGAGCAAAACCCCAGCAACATCAAAAGATTTTTTTCTTTCTTTTTGAAAGCAAATCCCTCACTATTCCTAGGATAAGTATTCATTTTCATCTGCATTCTCTTTAATGTCTCTGTCACAGTACAATTACTACACTTTGTAAGGAAAAATCAAGTGAAAATTAAATAATATTATTTCATATGCTTTCTTATATAATACTTAATATTCTTTGTTAAGGATGGCTGGAAAATGCACGTTTAAAAAACACCTTTATCGATAGTTAGGTTTAAGATGTGAGAAAAATGTACATTTTTTAAAAGAAAGATTTAAATCGACTGTTTAAAGAGTTAAACTCAAGTTCTTTTGAAATTTTACGTATTACATGTAAGAAAAATCAGTAAATACATATTTTACTCAAATATTGAAGACTTTCAGTTAATATTTGAATAAATCCAAAGTTGAAGCTAAGTATTAATTTCACAAAATTAACTAATGGGTTATTAGCATAAACATAAATTTTGCACTGCAATTACCATGGCCATTTTATTACTATACATTTTGTAACCACAGTTCTCAAGTTTTCATTCACGTCCAGGGACGCGGCGTCCTCAGCACACTCCGTCGTCAGCTGGCTCCTGCCGTCATTCACTCTGGAGTTTCAACTGAAGTTCATGGAGAAGATATATTGTGGAAATTACGTTATTCTCTAATATATTCTCATTTCTTTTTAATCATTATATTTTATTAATTTAAGATGTTTAATCATGGATATTGTTTGACAAATTTTTCATTCACATGAAATTCTGAGGTGTCAAAATTGACAGTCTAGTTTTCCTTATATACATCCTTATAATATGCAGATAATCATATATCCTTATAATATATGATATATTTTCAAATAGGAATATTTGCTTGAAAGTCTGAAAGCCTAAACAGAATTCAATAACTACCAATGAACATATTTTAAAGTTCTTTTTCTTTAATTCCACAAATTTTAGCTGATACACAGTTCAATTCTACAAAAAATACAAGCATAATATATCAAAATTTCCACTTTTTTGGCCTTGGATTGTTCTTAAAATTTTATTTTTTTTCAAATATTACATAATGCTTATAACAATATGAATTAAATAATGCACACTTTTGTAATATTTAAATTAACTCCAAAATATTTTCCTGTTTTATATATGGATTTGTTTCCTGGGGCTGCCACAATAAATTATTGCAAATGTGATGGCTTAAGATAACACAAATTATTCTTCCACAGTTCTAGAGGTCAGAAGCTTGAAATCAAGCTGTCATTAGGGTTGGTTCCTTTTAAAGACCCTTTGGGTGAAACTACCCATGCCTTTCTCCTAGCTTCCTGTGGTTGATGACAAACCTTGTCAATCCTGGGCTTATAGAGGCATCACTCAATTTCTGCCTCCATCTGCACATTGCCTAACTGTCTGTGCTTCTGTGTGTCCCCTCATTTCACTTAGACATTCTCATTAGAGTAGAGGCCTACCCTAATCTAGTAGTATCTAATCTCTATCCTTACCTTAATCATATCTGCAAAGACCCCATTTTCAAATAGGGTCACATTCTGAGTTTCTCAGTAGACATGAATTTGGCTGGGGGGGAGGGCATGGCGGGGCACTATTCAAACAACTACAGTTGGCCCTATGCCCACCCCAAATTCACATCTGTTCATATACAGAATACATTCACCCAATTACAACATCCCTGAAAGTTTTAACTCTAAGTAGCATCAACTCTAAAGTCGAAGTTTTATCTAAGTATAACTAACTCAAAAAGTCCTAACTTTCATTATCTAAGTCAGGTATGGCTGGGACTATGGGAATGGGTCCATGCTGAAGCAAAATCCTTTTCCATCTGTGACTCTCTGGAACTAGAAAACAAGTTCTTTGTTTCCAAAATACAACAGTGGGACGTGCATAGGATAGACATTCCCACTCCCATAGGTAGAAACTGGAAGACGTAAAAGGGTCACTATTCCCAAGCAAATTTGAAATCTACCAGGGCAAATTCCACCAGGTTTCAAGGCCTGAGGATAGTAATCTGTGGCTTAATGCTCTGATCTAGAAGCCCATCCTATCAGATACCTTTTCTGGCTTCTGCCTCTGCCTCTGGAACTCTGCTCTTAGTATCATTTTTTTTTTCTAGAATGGTAGCACATGCTTATAGCTGGGTAGGCTATACGTCCATTTCCTGCTTGCACAATTTTGAGAGTCTTTCATTTTGCACAGTCACTGTCCCTTTCAGTCCAAGCTGCTATAATATTTTTGAAAATGTTGTAGTCTCCCACATATGTCAAACGTTCTATGCCATTAGAAAAGAGAATTTTCCACAGAATCTTCCTAGATAACCCAATCTCTAATTCTGGCTTCTTCTGAGATGGATTCATTATCATTTAATTAATTTCTGGTGCAAATTGTCCATCTACATCCTTGGCCCTTTCTCCAGATCATGCTTTAGCATCTTTTGAAATCTGGAAAGGCTAAGAATTTTTCAAATGAAGCAGTTCTGCTCCTTTTGCTTAACAGCTCTTTCTTCAATTTATCTCTTTCCTCGCATTTTACAACAAGCAACATGGAGAAACCAGACTGTGCCTTCATCACTTCTTTGAGAAATCTCCTCAGCTAAATATCTAAGTTTATCACTGACCAGTTCTACTTTCCACCTAAAAGTAGAAAACAATTCAGCCACATTTTCTGCCACTTTGTAATAAGAATCATGTTTCTTTCAGTGACCAATAACATGTTCCTTCTGACACCGCCACAGAAGCATTTTAATGTTCATATTTATACCAAAATTCTGTTCATGATGTATTCTCTAAGACGATAGCTTTCTTTATCATCCTCTCCACTTTCTTCTAAGACATCTTTGGAATCACCTCCAACATACATTTTTCTACTAACAGTCTCTTCAAGACAATCTAGGATTTTTCTATCTTGCTTCTCAAAATTCTCTCAGCCTCTTCCCACTGCCCAATTCCAAAGCCATATCCACATTTTTAGATATTTATTATAGTAGTATCCTACTTCCCAGGATCAAAATCTGTATTAGTCAGGGTTCTCCAGAGGAACAGAAACTACAGAACCAACAGGATGTACAAATTTGTTCACACAGTTGTAGAGGCTGAGAAGTCCTATAATCTTCTGTTTGCAACCTGGAGAACCAGAAAAACCAGTGGTGCAATTCCATCTGAGTCTGAAGGCCTGAGAATCAGGGAGGATGGGAAACAATGCTGTAAGTCCAGGTCTGGGTTTGAAATCCCAAGAACCAGGAATGCCAGTGTTTGAGGGATGTCTTGACTCAAGCAGGGAGAAGGAATTGCTCTTCTTCTCCATTTTCATTCTATTCAGGTCCTCAAAGGATTGGATGATATCCACCCACATTGATCTTCTTACTCAGGCTACTGGTTCAAATACTAACGTCTGCCAGAGACATACTTACAGACACATCCAGAAATAATGTCTTACCAGCTATCCAGGCATCACTTAGCCCAGTCAAGTTAACACATAAAATTAACCCATACAGATGCTACAGAACATTACCACAAACTCAGTGGCTTGCAACCACAGAAATCTGTTTCTCACCCTTGAGGAGACCAGAAGTCCAAAATCAAGCAACAATAGTGCTGACTCCTTCTGGAGGCTGTAGATGAGAAATTGCCCATTGTCTCTCTCCTGGTTTCTATTTGTTGCCAGCAATCTTTGGCACTCCAATCTCTGCCTCCATGGTTGCATCACTTTCTTCTGCAAACTACTTAATGTCCTTTTCTGTTTCTCATATAGACACTCTCAGTAAATTCAGGACACACCCTAATTTGGCATAATCTCATCTTGATCCTTACCTTAATTATGTCTACAAAGACCTGATTTCCAAATAGACTCACATTCTGAGGTTCCAGGTGGATGCGAATTTTGGTGAGTCACTATTCAACTTATTACATTATATGAAATGTGTTAATAACTTTCTGTGTGTGAAATTAGCAGCTTTCATAACAGTAACTTATTACATTCGATTTTAAGCTTGAAATAGTATATATATATACACACACACACATATATATATTATAGTTCAACTGAGTGATGTAATGCCAACAAATGAAAGAGAGATGGAAAATTTTATTTTGAGTTATACTTAGAATGCTTACCTATATTTGGAAGTGAGTATTTAGGGATTAAAAAATATGTGTGAATGACAAACTTTGAGGGTATTACTGATATGGTTAACACTGATTAGATTTCTTGGCAACCTACATAATTGAAATGACATTACCAATGAACACTTGACAATTAAGTCAACCTTCCAAAGATTTGAACCCACAAGAAAAACCGAGTAGCAAATATTAGTTAATGAAACCTCAGAGTGCGGACAGAGGTGTGGCTTAGACATTATCTGAAAATCCCAGACCTGTTACAGTTTCTGCATGTCACTGAATGGGATAAAAATATATATCTTTTTAAAAACTCACTATTCAGACCCTCGTTTGAGAAAGAATTAAACTTTCCAAAGGTTTTTTGAGTTCTCTGTAAGGAGTCAAATACCTTCTGTTAGTTCTCTCTCATCACCTTTAATTTGATATGATCCTTCCTAAACATGGATATATCCACTGGTAAAATGCATAATGTATCTCTTGGCTTTTTCATTAAACCATCAATTATTTATAAGAATATCAGAGGACGTCCAACTCAATAGGAAGAAATTTAACTTGAGGTCAACTGCATTAGTGATTTCTCTAGAAATGCAGTGTGCTATATGGTAGCTGCTAGACACATGTAGCTATTTTAATTTACATTAATTAAATCAGATTAAATTGAATTAGATTAACTTAAAATTGAAATTCCTTAGTTACATTAGCCATATTTCAATGCTCTGTAGCTACACGTGGCTAGTGGCTACCATACTGAACAGTGCAGATATAGAATATTTTTCATTGTAGCAGAAAGTTCTATTGGACGACACTGCCCTCAAGTAGTAAATAATCAATTTGGTTCAAATATGCAAATGATGTGCATATGTATGTATTCACATGCACTTATGTGTTATTATACTTTGTATAATAATAAATAGATGCAAGATTCTAACAATAAAATGTTCAAACAACTAGTCCACTGTGGTACTATGCTCAGTTACTTTTGGCTACAATAGATTTGCATCACTGAACTGAAAACCCTTCCTCTTCTAGAATACATGAATAGCAATGTAGCTACCTGAAACTTGATTACAGAAAACAAGAACTTTAGTTTAGTTGAAGCATTGGTTATAAGGCTGAGAAGAGAGAGAGACAGCCTACTCTATCACTGGAAATTTACACACACATAAAGTGAAACACGCGTCAGAGTGATGAATGGGGTTTCTTGTTATCTTACTGTCTATATCATTTCCAGCTCAGATTCCCAAACAATGCCCAGATTACATGACCAAAGCAGAAGGAGAATTTTCCTGCATATTATTTTTCTGCTCAAGGAATACGAGAAAGATTTTCAGCTGTATTCATTGGTAGGATTGATCTCATTTTTACTTCATTAATCTTAGAATTTAATTTTTGCCACCCATAATCCAAAACCTATTTCTGTAAGTCAGAGCTTGGCATTTTTTCCCTGAACTTGTATGTTTGTGTCTTGTTTTTTAGATTTACATAGTATCTTCCCTTGAGTTTTGGAGTCAGGTGAAGGGAAATAAGAAACCCCAAGATGTTTTGTCACAGCAAAATCAGAAATAGTGTCCAATTGGTGGGTCTGGAGGATGATAAATCTAGACATTTTTCCTGAATATCTGCATCTTCCCTGTGGTAGCACATTTGCTGTATTAAGGAGGCATTCTCCTGGAGGCAGATGACCTGCTGCCCTCCGCCCGGGTCTGTTTGAGAGAGCAGGGGTAGATGCAGAGTCAGAGCAATGGCTTCTTGTCTTAGCACTCCCATGCAGCCTTGAATAAACCATTTAGCCGTTCTGAGCTTCAGTTCACTTACCTAAAACATGTTAATAAAACATTCCCTGCTTGATGTTTGATGATTAAACAACATGAAACTAATTATGATAACAATATCACCTATAGATTTGCTCAGTAGGTAAACAGCAGACCCTGGGTGAAGCATACGTGCACTATCTCACTTAATCTTCTTAACTCTACAAGGGAAGGAGTTCTGCTCAATTTATTTTGCAGGTGAGAAAACTCAGTTTCCTTAGGCTTAGAAGAGTGACTGGACTTATTCAGGATCGCACATGGTTTTTAGTGACCTCTAGGTTCTGGTCAGGATTCAGTGGCAGTCGTCTAACTTCAGAATCTTGATGCCAATCAATCCATATTTTATATAAAGATACTAGAAAACGATTAAGCCTATGGAGGTTATTGCTATTTTAAGAAGATTAGAAATAGCGTACTTAGGAATATTCTTTTCCTTTTCTCCCCTCGTTTTGGAAACACATCTATTTTTCCATAATTCATCATTGAACTATTCTGTTCTTGCTTAGCTCTCTTGATCTTTATGTGCCAATACATCTCTAAGTGCAATCAAACACCTTGATATTATGCTCCAAGAAGGTGAAACTCTCATGTGATTCTCTGCTTTTTTTGGTGAGGAAGATTCACCCTGCACTAACATTTGTTGCCAATCCTCCCCTTTTTTTCCTTAAGGAAGATTAACTCTGAGCTAACATCTGTACCAATCTTTCTCTATTTTTTGCTTGTGGGATGCCTCCATAGTATGGCTAATGAGTGGAGTAGGTGCACGCCCAGGATCTGAACCTGTGTACCCAGGCTGCCAGAGCAGAGCACGCAGAACTTTAACGATTCTTTTTTATTTTTATTTCAGTAACTACCGCTTGCATTTCTTCACTGTCATTTTAAATGGTTAGAATTATTTTCCTTCTTCTTCTTCTTCTTCTTTTTTTTTTTTTTGGTTTCTTTTAGATGGTGATGGAGTGTGGTCTTTCGTGCAAGTAAGTGAAATATGATTATGACTCTTATTTGACTGCCATACTAACTTTCCCAAGAGTATCAGTAGGAATCCGAGGACCAAACCATACATTTCCTAAGTTTCGTTACTTGCTTCCTTCCAATGAACATAAACATTATATTACAGGACCTATGGGAAGAAAAATGCCCCCATGGTCACAATGAAAAAATCTCTTCATAAAATGACATAATGTATGATTTGTAGAACTTGCTCTATTGATATGCTCTTCACATTATGGTTTCCAGACTCTACTCAACATTCTGTCCTGTCCCTAATGTCCTCCCGATCTTTATTTCAACTCCTCTCTGTGATGTATTCCAAACTAAGCTAGGAGGGTCTTTTTTGGTTTTTCTGTACACTGCTACTGTAACCATATCACCATACTGCTAATAGTTTTTAGATGCTCTCCATTGTCTTTATTATAATTACAAAACTCCTTACTTTGGTTGTCTTTATTATAATTACAAAACTCCTTACTTTGGTATTGGAGGCACTTCAGGACCTCACCTCTTTACAATATGCCCTACTGTGCGAATCTACACAATGTGAGCTTTCAGACCTCCTTGCCTTCTCACAATATGCTGTCTCCTAGCTTTTAGCTCAATTAAACTCATTGAATAATAAGTTTGCATTATTTTCTCTCATGAGATTTTTCCAGTGCTCCTTTTGTTTGCAAAAAATTCCCTGCTTCCTCTTGTTATTGCAATATTGCAATGTATTATTATCATTTCTGATTAGAGTTCTTCATTTAAGGCAGAGGTGTTGTCTTGTTCACCTTCATAGTGGTCATGGTAGATGGCAAGATGCCTGATGCTTAGTCAGTTGATTCACTTTACATCTCCTTCCTGAAGAGGATAAGAAAGGCTAGATTTACACACTGCACACATTCAAGATTGGTATAATTATTTTGAAACATCTTGAAAAATAGCTATTTTCATTAGTTGTCTTTGGTAAGGTTACAAGTCATTTTCAACGTACAAACCTATGTGTATATGAGTGCAAGTCCCTTAAAGAGAGTTCCATGTCTTGTTCACTGTGATGAGCTGTCCATCTTCATTCAGGTCATATGTCCTACTCATAAGCACTTTTGCTATTGTTCTGGCTTCACAGATAGCCATGCAGTCAGTCATTATGTTGATCCTTTTTTAAGTACCAAATACATGCTTAAAAATTTAGAGCTGTACATCACTGAAACCTGACAAGAAACTAGAATGCAGCTTTCTAACTTTTCCCAATTTATAAATGAGGAAACTGAAGCTCAGAGGGGTTAGGAAACTTGTCCAAAGTCTTCCAGTTAACAGATTCTGGAGCTAGGAGTCAAATTAATGTCTTCTGACATCAAAGCATATATGTTTAACCACTATGTCACTATACTTTGCTATGAAGTCATTATCAAAGCATATCTACTTGTCAGTGCTGAAGATGAAAATTCCAGGCTCAGAAAAATGCCAAATTGTTGTATATTGCAGATCATGGGGATGGGCTGTAAATAGCAAAAATTCTACAGGAATTATTAGATAGCTAATTATTTTTCTGTGTTCTAGTTTTCCTGGCAGAACTAAAGGTATTGATATGCGTTAAATACATGAGACGTATCAGTAATTCTCTTCTTTAATTTCATTTTAACCTAATATCTTTGCATTATTTAGCTTCCTTATTAGTTTCTTACAGGAAGAAAAATTTCTGATAAGATTGACATAAGATTCTGGCTCTCTTTGCAGTTATATTACTCAGTGTACATTGACTGATGTACAGTGATAGTTCATTCTCCCCTGAGTTCTCAGTGTGAGTTTTGTAAGTTAGCATCCAAGCTTAAAGTCAGTTCTGTGAGGTTCAGCATCATAATAAAATAGTCAGCTGATCCTGAAAGTCAGTTGGCTAAGTTTACCTTGTTTTACCTGGGTCAGGGTGCGTGAGACTTGGTGGCTGTGGTGATGAGTGTTACTTTTCATTTGAATTTATATTCCTCTTAATCTAATAAAAGCCTAATGAGGCTGTCATCAATGTTTGTTTATTATAGTTCATTTTCTTGAATTAAATTGTGCTACATTTAATTTAATTGGCCCATACAATAAACCTGTGTTGTGCTTAAGGGACAGATAATTGACCTTTATTTTAAAAGTTTTGGTTAAGAAAAGTTCTAAATGAATTGTGCTAGGTCATCGAGTTAGCAGTTGGAGACCAAGGATTCAAACACAAGTTTTTCAATTCCAAAATCAGTTCAGTTTTCATTTAAATGTGTTTCTGAATTCAGCAAGACGTTTAAAAAACATAGTTCAGGGGTCAGCCCAGTGGCACAACAGTTGAGTTCACACGTTCCACTTTGGCAGCTCAGGGGTTCACTGGTTCGGATCCCAGGTGCGGACCTACACACCACTTGTCAAGCCATGCTGTGGCAGGCATCCCACATATCAAGTAGAAGAAGAGGTGCACGGATGTCAGCTCAGGGCCAGTCTTCCTCAGCAAAAGGAGGAGGATTGGTGGCAGATGTTAGCTCAAAGCTAATCTTCCTCAAAATAAAAAAAAAAAAGATTTAAAAAGCATAGTTCACCTTAGAGGCAGACAAGGAAAGATACTTTAGATAATAAAGTTCAATAGCTCAGAGTCTGTGGGCAGGACCTATAAAAGTGAAAAAGAAACACTTCTTCACACTTACACAGATTTTCTTTTCTTCTTTTACCTCAATCTGCTTTTCATCTCAACCTTTACGTTTGCCAAAAATGCATAGTTAATTAAATGAATGCTGTTCCTTAATTTACCATTTCCTAAAATAATTTACTAGTTAAAAAAGAGTTATATTCTGGTTTTGGGGTTTTTCTTTAGTTTTTTCATAGAAAATGGAGTCATTATTTGGATTAGGTGACTAAATAAGCATTGGGACTTTTATGCAAGTTGGGTTAGAGTTTTATTGTTCCAAGGGGTCTTTTGTTCTCACTTTTCAAATGAGGAAAAATCCACAAAGGTAGGCTTTCAGATTGATTCAACTCTTCCAAAATACTATTTATTTCTCTGCATCTTTGTGAAATCTGACCATTTTTCTCTCTGTCTTTGTGTCTCCAGGTCTTTCCTCCTCCTCCACACTGCCACCAGATTGTTCCTCCTACAATTTTACTTTCATCGTGCTCCCTAATCAAAATTTCTCAATGGTTTCTATGCCCATTACATAAATTCAAAATATTTTGGTCCAGAATTCAAAGGATTTTATAATTTTTTTTATGGATCACTTACTTATTTTTTATTGAGATATAATTAACATATAACATTATATTAGTTTCAGGTGTACAACATAATGATTCAATATTTCTATATAATGTGAAATGATCACCAGAATAAGTATAGTTACATCCATCATGCCACATAGTTACAATTTCTTTTCTTATGATGAGAACTTTTAGATCTACTCTCTTAGCAACTTTGAAATATATAATACAGTATTATTAACTATAGTCACAATGCTGTATATTACATCGCCAGAAGTGAATTATAACTGGAAGTTTGCACATTTTTACCATTTTCGCTCATTTTGCCTACCCCTTAACCCCAACACTAGAAACTATCAATCTGTTCTTTGTATGTATGAGTTTGGTTTCTAGTTTTTTGGGATTTTTTAGATTCCACGTATCAGTGAAATTATATGGTATTTATGTTTCTCTGTCTCATTTCACTTAGCATAATGCCCTCAAGGTCCATCAGTAATGTCACACACGGCAAACTTTTTTATATTTATCACATTTTCATTATCCATTCATGCATTGATGGACACTTAGGTTGCTTCCATGTTTTGGCTATTGTAAATAATGCTGCAATGAAACATAGGGGTGCATGTATCTTTTTGAGATAGTGATTATGTTTCCTTCAGATAAATATCCAGAAGTGGAATTTCTGGACCATATGCTAGTTCAAAATTTAAGTTTTTGAGGAAATTCCATACTATTTTCCACAGTGGCTGCACTAAGTTATATTCCCACCAATACTGCCCAAGGATTCTCTTTTCTCCACATCCTCACCAAAATTTGTCTTTTTGATAATTGTTCTAACAGATGTGAGGTGAGATTTTATGGTTCTGATTTACATTGATGATTAGTGATGTTGAGGACCTTTTCACGTACCTATTGGCTATTTTTATGTTTTCTTTGGAAAACTGCCTATTTAGATCACCTTCTCAGTATTTAATTGAATTGCTTCTTTTTTTGAGTTGCATGAGTTCTTTATATATTTTCGATATTAACCCCTTATCAGACATATGATTTACAAATATTTTCTCCCATTCTCTAGGTTGTCTATTCATTTTGTTGATAGTTTCCTTTGCTATGCAGAAGCTTTTTAGTTTTCTGTAGTCCCACTTGTTTATTTTTGCTTTTGGATTTTGATGTCAAATATAAAAATCATTGCCAAGACTGACATCAAGGAGGTTACCACCTATGTTTTCTTTTTGGAATTTTATAGTTTCAGGTTTTAAGTTCAAGTATTTATCCATTTTCAGTTAATTTTTGTATACAAACCAAGATAGTGATCCAGTTTCATTTTTTTTGCATGTGGCTGTCCAGTTTTCCCAATGTCATTTATTTAGGATACTATCCTTTCTGCATTGCGTGATCTCTGATATTTCATTGTAAATCAATTGACCATACTTGCTTGAGTTTACTTCTGGAATCTCTTTTCTGTTCCATTTATCTCTGTGTCTGTTTTTATGCCAATAACATAGTATTTTGATTACCATAGCTTTGTAATATAGTTTGTAATATAGTTTGTAATATAGTTTGAAATCAGGAAGTGTGATGTCTCCAGCTCTCTTTTTCTTTCTTAAGATTGCATTGGCTCTTTGGGGTCTTTTGTGGTTCCAAACAAATTTTAAGATTGTTTGTTCTGTTTTTTGAAAAATGTCATTGGAATTTTGATAGAGATTTCATTGAATCTGTAAACTGCTTTGAGTACTATGGAAATTCTAATTATATTATTTCTTCTGATCCATGAGCATGGGTTATCTTTCCATTTGTTTATGTCTCCTTCAATTCTCTTCATCACTGTCTCAGTTTTCAGCATATAGGTCTTTCATTTTCCTGGTTAAATTTATTCTTGATTTTATTCTTTTTGATGCAATTGTAAATGCAGTTGTTTTCTTAATTTCTCCTTCTGATAGTTTGCTATTAGTATATAGAAACAAAGCAGATTCTTAGATATTGATTTTGTATTCTGCGACATTGCTGAATTTATTTATTAGTTTTGACAATTTTTGGTGCCATCTTTAGGGTTTTCTACATATAATATCATGTCATTTGCAAATAGTGACAGTTTTACTTCATCCTTTCCAATTTGGATGTACTTGTTTATTTTTCTTGTCTAAGTGTTCTTGTTGGACTTCTAGTACCATGTTGAATAAAAGTGGTGAGAGCGTCATATTTGTCTTGTTCCTGACCTTAGCAGAATAGCTTTCAGCTTTTCACCATTGAATATGATGTTAGCTTTGGGCTTGACATATTTGACCTTTATTATGTTGAAGTAAATTCCCTCTATACACAATTTGTTGAGAGTTTTTATCACAAATCGATGCTGAATTTTGTCAAATGCTTTTTCTGCATCTATTGAGATGATCATATGATTTTTATGCCTCATTTCGTTAATGTGGTATGTCACATTCATTGATTTACAAATAGTGAACTATGCTTGAATCCCTTGAATAAATCCCACTTGTTCATGGTCTATGATCCTTTTAATGTTTTGTTGAAGTTGCTTTGCTAATACTTTGTTGAGAATTTTTGCATCCGTTTTCCTCAGGAGTATGGGCCTGTGTAATTTTCTTTTTTGTGGTATCTTTGTCTGGGTTTAGTATCAGGGTGATGCTGGCCTTGTAAAATGAATATGGAATTGTTCTATCCTATTCTATTTTATGGAAAAATTTGAGAAGAAATTTGATATTAATTCTTCTGTAAATGTCTGGTAGCATTCACCAGTGAAGCCATTTGGTCTGTACTTTTGGTTGTTGGTAGCTATTTGGTTAATGATTCAATCTGCTTACTAGTAAATCATCTGTTACAATTTTCTGTTTCTTCATGATTCAGTCTTAGTAGATTGTATGTTTCTAGGAAGTTATCCATTTCTTCTAGGTTGTCAAATTTCTTGGCATATAATTCTTCATAATAATCTCTTAGTATCCTTTGTATTTCTGCAGTAATAGTTATGATGTCTCCCATTTCATTTCTAATTTTATTTACTTACTACCTTTCGTTTTTTTTCTTGATGAATCTAGCTAAACGTGTTTATTTTTCAAAAACTTTCATTCACTTTATCCTTTCTATTTTCTTTTTAGTCTCTATTTCATTAATTTCTGCTCTGCTCTTTATTATTTCCTTCCTTCTACTAACTTTGGACTTTGTTTGCTCTTCTTCTTCTAATTACTTGAGGTGTAAAGTTAGGTTGCTAATTTGATATATTTCTTATTTCTTGATGTAGGCATTTATTGTTATGAACTGCACTCTTAGAAGTGCCTTTGACTCAGCACATAAGCTTTGATATATTGCATTTCCATTTTGATTTGTCTCATTTTGATTCCTCTTTTGATTTCTTCTTTGACCTATTGGTTGTTCAGTCACATGTTATTTATTCTCTACATATTTGTGAATTTTTATAGTTTTTTTCTTGTAATTTATTTCTAGTTTCATGACATTCTGGTCAGAAAAGACTCTTGGTATGATTTCAATCTTCTTAAATTTATTAAGAAGACTAGTTCTGTGGCCTGACATATGATGTATGCTAGAGAATGTTCCATGTGCACTTGAGAAGAATGTGCAGGTCTTTTTATTATTTCTTCTTTCTTAGCTTCGAATACACCTATTTCATTTCATTTGGGCTGTTCTTATTCCCAATCTATAACTTATATTATTGAAATATCATTCTTGATTCAGTGTGGAGAATGGCTTAAATGGTGGCAGGGAAAGAGCTGAGAATATATATATAAAGATGTAAATATATATATATATATTTAACTCCAGAGGAAAAGATAATATAGATACAAGAATAGATAGTCAAATATCTAGTGAATATACCTCCTTTAAATAAATAAAAATATATATCAGGAAGTAGAAAGAGAGTAGTGGGTCACAGAGGAAAAAATGCTGAAATTCAACAAAAGTTTAGATATCTCGTGGTGAAGTTGCCAGAAACATTGAAGGAAAAATAATGCAAAAATATGTATTAAAAAAATGCTAACAGAAAACTTGCGATAATATGCAACAAGCCTTCATTTTTATGCTTGAAAAAAGAAATTAAAGAAAAAAGAAGCCCTTATTTAAAAAAAAAGTGAAAATGATATAACGGTATTCCAGGAAATTACAAGCCTATCAACTTAAAGCGTTAATTAGACAATAATGATCAAAGGAAGTATATATTGTTTTGGAGTAGTTACTAGCAATGTTAATTAAAATATATAAACTAAGGGATATTAATAAATTAAGGAGGAGTGTACAGATTGAAAATACATCAAGGCAGACAAATAGGGAGAAGGAGCAATGGGAATTACAGAATATTTACATTCTTTGGACTTCAGGAGAAAAAGCATCCTCCTTGAAGAATTATCCCGGAAAAAAAAATTTTATATTTAAATTAAAGCTACATTGTGCATGTTTTCTTTCCCACTGCAGTGGCAATGGGGTTTTCACCTTATGATAATCATTTTATGATAAGAATTTAAGCCTGAAAATTCACTAGATATTGACTTGAAGTAGAGAAGGACATGTTCTAGCTAATGTCATATTGGAGGGAAATCTGGGGAAGAGGTTGAGAAGGAATTGTGATACTTGCAAATGATAAGATCAAAGGAAGAAATAGAATTACATAAAAAGATTGAGTAAGTACTGAGTGCAATATGTACGTGTTATGTGTCATGAGTTTAGGTGTAACAAATGCAAATAAATCTGTATTTGCAGATTCATATCACATTTATTCTATCAATTTGGATTGCTGCTTGAAGGACACTTTTCATGGAAAAGTGACACTATCCCTTACCCAAGTAGTAATTTTTGCTGTGGCAAAAGCCTGCTTTTCAAATATATCCCTGCCCTTTGCTGCAGACCATTAGGATTGAGCTATAAGATAATTTGTATATCATGTGGTTGCAAAACATATTATCTGTTACCACATTTACATACAAATAAGAACAACCATAAATTATGGTAAAAGATTCCATTTCAAAGCAGTAAAATATAAAAACTATTCAAGAGTGTAAATCAGTTTGGCTGTGAAAATGATTTACTGTCTTAGGTAGAAAGACTCAATCTTATAAAAATCACAATTATATCAAAATTATTTTAGGAATTCCATAGGTTTTGAATGAATATATTAACAAGAGTCACAGGAAGAAGGGAAGTATGGACAAGTTCATTCAAAAGTCTATAGAAAAAATAAGTGTGTGACAATAGCCAAGATATTTTTGAAAAAGGATAATTAAGGGAATTCAACCTATCAAATGGTATTTTATGAAAAAAACTTGATTGTACATTCTATTCTCACAACAAAATAAATTACAAATGAATCAATGGTTTAAATTTTGAAAAGATTACTATACAGACATTAAAATAAAATACAGAGAAATCTCTTAGATTAGATTAGATTAGGGAATGACTTTCTAATATGCAAAATCTAGAGGCCAAAAAGGGAAAGATAGATAAATGTGACAATATAAAAATGTACAATTTTTACATGAAAAAATTAAACTAACAAAGCCAATAGACAACTTGCAAACTATTGGAAAATTGAAGTACGTGTGACAAAAAAATACAAATTTACTTTAGATACAAAGAAATTATTCAGATTAATAAGAAATCAATAACATTGAAAAAATCATATAAATCTATGACTGGATGCACAATCTTATGCAAAATAAGCAAAATGAAAAGTAATTTTTAAATTCAAAAAGGTGTATTTTTTTACCCACTTGATAGGTTAAAAAGTAAATATTTTAAATATCTAATTGGGATGTATTGAGTAAATAAGTACTTCATGTACTGCAGAGAATAAATTATTGCAATATATTTAGACAGTTTAGCAATGTTTACCAATATTTTAACTGTAAATATACTGTGATAGTAAAGTTCTACTTTTAGACCATTATAATAAGTACAAGTATATTTCCTTTTATTGTGCTTCACTTTGTGGATATTGCACTTTTTACAGACTGAAAGTTTGTGGCAACCATGTGTCAAACAAGTCTATTGGTGTTATATTTCCAACAGCGTTTGCTCACTTTACATCTCTGAGTCATATTTTGGTAATTCTCACAACATTTCAAACTTTTTCATTAGGATTATGTTTTGTTATGGTGATCTGTTATCAGTGACCTTTGATGTTACTATCGTAATTGTTTTGGGGCACTAAGAACTATGCCCATGTACGATGTTGAACTTAATCAATAAATATTGTGTGTTCTAACTGCTCCATGGACCAGCCATTCTCCCATCTCTCTCCCTCTCCTCAAGCCTCTCTATTCCCTAAGACACAACAATATTGAAATTAGGCTAATTAGTAACCATAAAATGGCCTCTAACTGTTCAAGTAAAAGAAAGAGTCACACATCTCTCACTTTAAATCAAGAGCTATGAATGATTAAGATTAGTGAGAAAGGCTTGTGGAAAGTCAAGATAGGCCAAAAGCTAGGCCTCTTACACGAAACAATTAGCCATGTTTTGAATGCAAAGGAAAAGTTCTTGAAGGAAATTAAAAGTGCTACTCTAGTGAACACATGAATGATAAGAAAGCAAAACATCCTTATTGCCGCTATGGAGAAAGTTTTAGTGGTCTGGATAGAAGATGAAACCAGCCAGCAGATACTCTTAAGCCAAAACCTAATCCAGAGTAAGGCCCAAATTCTCTTCAATTCTATGAAAGCTGACAGAGTTGAGGAAACTGCAAAAGAAAAGTTTGAAGTTAGTTTAGGTTGCTTCCTGAGGTTTAAGGAAAGAAGCTGCATCCTTAACATAAAAGTATAAAATGAAGCAGCAAGTGCTGATGTAAAAGTTGCAGCAAGTTATCCAGGAGATCAGGCTAAGATCATTAACAAGGTGGATACACTAAACAACACATTTTTAATGTAAATCAAACAGCCTTGTATTGGAAGAAGATACCATCCAGGACTTTCATAGCTAGAGAGGAGAAGTCAATGTCTGGCTCAAAGTTTCAAAGGACAGGCTCATTCTCTTGTTATGGGCTAATGTAGCTAGTAACTTTAAGTTGAAGCCAATGCTCATTTACCATTCTGAAAATCCTAGGGCCCTTAAGAATGACACTAAATCTTTCTGCCTTTGCTCTATAAATAGAACAACACAGTCTAGATGACTGCATATCTATTTACAACGTGGTTTACTGAATATTTTAAGCATAGTACTGAGACCCTCTGCTCAGAAAAAAGACTTCTTTCAACATATTGTTACTGCTCATTAACAATGCATCTGATCATCCCAGAGCTCTAATGGAGATGTACAATGAGATTAATGTTGTTTTTACGCCTCTAACACAACAGTCATTGTGTAGCCCATGGATCAAGGAGTAATTTTGACTTTCAAGTCTTATTACTTAAGACATACTTTGCATAAGGCTATAGCTGCCCGAGATAGTAATTCCTCTGATGGATCTGGGCAAAGTAAATTGAAAACCTTCTGGAAAAGATTCAGCATTCTAGATGCCGTTAAGAACATTTGTGATTTATGGGAAGAGGTCAAAATGTCAACATTAATAGGAGTTTGGAAGAAATTGATTCCAACCCTTCTGTATGACTTTGAGGGGTTCAAAATTTCAGTTGAGGAAGTAACTGCAGATATGGTGAAAATAGTAAGGTAACAGTAATTACAAGTGGAGCCTGAAAAAGTGACCAAATTGCTACAACCTCATGATGAAACTTTAACAGATGAGTAGTTGGTTCTTATGGTTGAGCAAAGAAAGTTATTTCTTGAGATGGAAACTCCTTCCAATGAAGATGCAGTGAAGATTATAGAAATGACAACACAGAATTTAGAATATTACATAAACTTAGTTGACAAAGCAGAAGCAGGATTCCAAAAGACTGACTCCAATTTTGAAAGAAGTTGTACTGTGGCTAAAATGCTATCAAATAGCATCATGTGCTACAGAGAAATCATTAGTGAAGGAAGAGTCAATCGGTCTGGAAAATTTCATTGTCTTATTTTAAGAAATTGCCAGAGTAACCCCAACCTTCAGCAATCACCACCCTGGTCAATCAGCAGCCATCAACTTGAGGGACGACTCTCCACCAGCAAAAAGATTATAATTCACTGAAGGCTCAGATGATGGTTAGCATTTTTTAGCAATAAATTGTTTTTTAATTAAGGTATGTGCACTTTTTAGACATACTACTATTACACACTTAATAGACTAGGTGGGTGTAAACATAACTTTCATATGCTCTGGGAAACCAAAATATTTGTCTGACTCACTATACTGTAATATTTGCTTTATTGTGGAGATCTGGAACGAAACCTACAACATCTCCAAGTTATGCCTATTTCCTGTTACTTACACATAAATATTTTATGAAAGGATATTCATTGAAGTGTTTGTTTGCAAATGAAACAATCTAATTCCCCAAAAGTAGGGTAGTTTAAGGAAAGGTGGGATTCAATACAAGGAAATACTGCACAGACAATAGAAAGAGTGAGGAACTCACATGTACTAATAGGAATAAAATTCAATATTTTAAGTGTAAAATAAATACACTCCACCTTGGGTAAAAATATGAGATATACAGTATGTGTGTGTTTGTGTGTGATGACCTATAGAACAGCACTCAAGGAAATCCTTGAGTGGGACTCTGGAAAGTAAAACTGGAGATCTTGGGTGGAAGAAATATATTTTTTCACTTTTATTTCTGTGTTCATTTTTAACATATATGTGCATTAAATTTTTCATTTAAAAGAATGTTAAAAATGCAATTGCAATGTAACCTTCACTTAGAGATGGGAGTCATGATGGAGAAAGGATAGCTGTGAAAATTAAGCATATATATCCTTGAGTGAAAATACATTTATCAAGTAAATTTGCCCTGGCTGTGTGATTTATTGAAGGGATGTGTTGATGATGACTTAAAAATATATGGCCTAAGAAGCCAAGAAAGTGGTACTGTCAAAATCTGAGTTAGGAAACACATGAGAAATAGTCAGTTTGGTAAGACAGAGATCCAGCTCAATTTTGGATATCATAATTAAAGTTTATTCACTTCTCACAATGTGCCAATCATAGTTCTATTTACATGTATTGACTTATTTTAACCTCCATAACAATCTAATAAAAAAGTATTAAATTCATGATGCCTTTTCAAAATTCTTGTTACCATTGTACATACAGTACGCATGTCATTTATCACAGGACACCCTCATCAGAGTCTGGGGCAGCACCTCCTTAACAAATATTATAACATTTTGCAGGAACATAGGTGCATATTTATCTTGAATATAATGATATTCAAGTGTAATAAAGAGAATCTTAGACTCTAGGTTATACTACTCTGAAGGGTTTAACGTTCTTTTGGAGCTTCCAAGGGAAGGTATCCAGAGAGAAGTGAAATACACAGTTATGATCTTCATAAATGGATCTTGGAGCCATGACCAGAAGGATGGTCACTGTAGGCACGAGATGGATGAGATTATCCAAAGTCGGTGTGCATGCTGAGAGGGAGAGAGGATCTGTGGCATGAAGCTGAAGTGTCAACAGTTAAGGAATAGGTAAAAGAAATAAATTCATAGTAGGTAATATGCATGTGGCATTCTCTGTGCCAGAAAACTTACATGCATTATTCTATGTCATCTTCCCATTAAAATCATCAGATATATTTTATAGTCTATATTTGGCTGATTAGGAGATAGACTCTATTAGTTAATTAGGATGTTAAGTCACAGTGCTAGTGAATGTCAGTGCCTCTGTGCTGTTGCAAAGACACTACCTATTCCACCACACTACACTACACAACACGGGGAGACTTAGAGTCAGAATTTTTACTAGGTTTATTACCTTTGCTTTTAGCCATATTTGAAGAAGTAATTTAACTTTTATTTATTCCAAAAATCTTTATTGCATATCCATAGGCACAGGAGAATCTACTAGACGTTTGGGATAAAATAATAGGGAATGTTCCCATTCTCAAGTAGCTTATGGAATGAATAGATAGCTAGTTATAAAACAAAGTGATAATAGCTCTCAGAAAGTTCACAAACCATATGTGAGAAGTGTCAGAGGTGCCTTCTTGAAGGAGCAGAAAGATAACCTGTGAACTAAAGTATGAATGGGGAAATTCTTGATGAAGAGTCATCATAAAAATGCTCCTAGAAGATAAAACAGGATGAGCAAATGCCTAGCATGACCAAATGCATGATATTGCAGACAGAAAGAAGTGCATTGTGGCTGTATAATCACATGGGAAGAGAGCATATAGAGGAGAGGGCAGAGATATCAGAGGGTCCAGATAAAAAAAGTTCTTGTATTCTATGCTGAGGAACTTTGGTTATTGCATGTCGTCCAACTACACTATAAGCATGTGACTCACAAAGAAGTTTGACAATTAAATTAGAGCTTCCATTCATTTGTTCATACATGCATGTAGCAGATGCTGTAGTAAAAATATATGTGAGAGCATTGACTGGTTGAAGAGTCCACTATATATGTTAGATATTATTGTGATTCTATAGAAGGAAGATAGTTATTATTTTGAATTATATGACATACCCACAGTTTGCATCTTGAGTAATGTAAAGCTTGAATGTGGTTTCTGGTATTTCAGAACTCAACTATAACTGAACAGCTCACACAGAAATGGTATTTGTTCAGCTCTATCAAGGCAATGTGAAGTAGTGGGAGGTACCTGGACTTCAGAATAAGAAGATCTTCAGCTATATGTCAATTGTTTCTCAGTAAAACTAGAAAAGAAGACAAGATCTCAGGTTTCAGTCCTCTCTTTTCACTTCCAACCTGTGTTACTTTGGAAATTTTTCTTTCACTTCTTGAAACTTAATTTCTGCCACGTGCACAAGTTGTTCTCTTCAGCGGGAGAAATTGTGAAGTTGGGCTTTCATTTCTTCTTTTATTGTTTTAAAAACTCAGATAAAAATTTTCTTGTTTTCACCACAAACTTTTTTGTCCTTACCTTTCGCTTATTCTATTGACATTTGAGTTTGCAAACTAGAAAAATGAGTGCAGCTTACATGATTAATATTAATAATGATAATAAAAGCTTCCACAAAGGTTTCCCACTAATCTTATATTATTCAGGCTCTAGTGCATAATGAACATCCTGAATATTTAATAACTGAAGGAAAGAAAACCCAACTGAAAGAACATCTTGAGCTGTCATATATATGCACGCAAAATCCCCTTATCCCATAACAAGAGAGAACAGACTGGATCTGTCAATGGTAAAATATGATATTTTTACACCTCTAGTCAAATGTCACTACAGATTGCAAGTGACATCTTATAACAAAGAACAACTTTCTACGGAATATGAGAAATATAAATCCTTCTTTCCTTGCTAAGAATTCATATTGAAAGGTCATTACAATGTGTATAAAATCCCACTGAAGCTGCTTAATGCACTTTCTATTTTCACTTCAATATCGTCAGGTGGTGAGAGTGGGTCTGGTATAATTAAAAGCAGGTTGTAATTTGCATAGGAAGAGGCACAAGAAAAGCAGATAAATGAGCATTTGCTTTGGGAAAAATGGTTGGTCAACCTAGAAAGAATGTGGAAACGATGAAATTAAAATGTCTAGGCCTTTGCACTTTATTTGTAGAAAGGTTGTTTTCTTCTTTACTCTTCCATTTTCTCTTGCAGCCTCTATGACAAGGCACAGGCATATCCTTAAGGCAAAGACATGTTCTTCCAAAGCATGTAAAGCCTTGATGAGGTACAAAGTTTTCTTAAGGAAATAAGATTTTTCCAATTCAATTCACCCTCAAAATGAATTTAGTTTGGTGTATGATGTTAATTGTACTTTTTTTCCCCTTTTATATTTTCAGCATTTTAAATATAATAACAAAGACTAAGAGAATATTTTGGGGAAAAGAATAGACCCCAAAGCAATTGATTTTTATTTGAAGAATTAAAAAACCACCAACAAAGGAACAACTTAGCCTGCCTTTTTTATGGGATAAGCTGCTACATTGCATTTTTTTCTTCATTTATAAAGTGTCACATTTTCAAATCAGCTCTCATTGCTATATTTTCCTTGCTTTCATTGTTCTCTTACTCCTACCACAGAAACCAACACAAGTGTTCAACACATCTTCTCACTGTTCATCTTCATTAATGTTAATCTATTTATATTTGACACAGAGAAGTATTCACTAAAAGATTGACAATCTCTAAAACCCAACGTTATAAATTCTCTGAAAACTTACTGCAAGCTTGAATTTTCCAAATGAGTCTAAGATCACATAACCATTGGGTGGTGAGGAGGAGTTCTGTTCATCAATGTGTTGTAACAAATACTAGCAGCTTGTAACTGTAAACTGTAAAACTTGCAAGTTGACTGGGAACTTACAAGTTAATCAGTCCATTCTCTATGTCTAAAATAGGTATAAAACTAAGGCAGGAAAAATAGAAGGAAATCCATTCTGTTATAAATGTTCAAAATTTAGTAGATACATAAAAAGTGCGTTATGTCTTTCTACAACAATTGTTAAAACCCAAGTACATTTTACTATATCTGGAAGTAGTTTCCTTCATTTAACAGAAAATATGCCTTCCAAAAAGGCATGAAGGTATATAAACTGAAAGATAAAATAATGCTTATATACTCTGTTCATAAACATGATATCACAATATGTATATAAGAAGGTACAAAAAATACTTCAGAGAGACTAGAGATGAAAAGGGTCCAAGATGGCAGTGTATGAAGACCATAAACTCACTTCTCCCCACAGACACACCGTATCTATACCTATTTACAGACCAGTTCCTCCCAAAGAAAAGCTGAGGGCTGATTGAACAGCTTCTGCACAATACGTGATAGAGGGACCACATAGATACAGAGATGCGATAATGGCAGGAACCCCATCCCAGACACAGAGACCTGTAGCAACGAGAGATATCACATCACTGAGAGACCTGCATGAAGATTTGCCCACCCTGGGGCACAGCAAAAAAAAAAAAAAAAAAAAAACCCAGCAGTTTAAAGAGCATGTAGACTATATAGGAAGGAAATCCATGGATTTACCTGGAATATCTGCCAAATGGGCATGGAACTGCTGGAATTATCTCCTGGACTAGAGGCATGGGAAATTACCATTTTGTCTGTCCCCCCTCCACCTTGATAGAGAGGGTAGAAACGTGGCCAGGGCACTGGAGTCAGCTTGCCAAGTCCACCCCAGTGTGCCACAGGTCCCTGGCCCACACTAGTTCCTCCTGTCTTCTTAAAAAATGTCCCCAGCTTGGTGAGCCCCAAAATCTCCTGGCCCACACCCAATCTAGTCCCAGCTGTCTGCTAGGGCAGTAATAACATAGAGTGCCCCAGAATCCCCTGGTCTGTTCCCAATCCAGCTTCAGTTGTTCCATCAGGGTGGCCATAGTGTGAAGAACCCTAGGATCCCCTAGTCCACACCAGATCCAGCTCCAACCACTGCTCCAGGATGTCCCCAAAATGGAGCAGCCCGAGACCCCCAGACTGCATCCAATCCAGCTCTAGTCATGCTGCCAAGGTAGTCTGGGCATGGTGCATCCTAGGAAATCCGGGCCCGTGCCTATTTCAGCTCCAGCCAGCCTGCCAAAATTGCCTAGCATACACAGCCTGCACTACAGCTGCTCCTACACAAGGGTACTTCCTCAAGACCAGGAAAGGTAGCTGTTTTGCCTAATTCATAGAGTAAAACACAGAAAGTCAAATAAATGAAGAGAAAAAGGAATATGTTCCAAACAAAAAAGCAAGATAAAGCTCCATAACACAAGCCCAATGAAACAGAGGTTAGTAATTTACCCAACAAAGAGTTTAAAGTAATGGTCATAAAAATGCTCACTGAACTCAGGGGAAGAATGGAGAAACCCCGTGAGGACTTCAACAAAGAGTTAGAAAGGATGAGAGAGATTCAATATGTGCTGAAGGATACAACAACTGAAATTAAAAATACATTAGAAGGAATCAATAGCAGATAAGATGATATGGAGGACTGCAAACAAGAAGACGAGAAAAACACTTTAGAGAGAATAGAAATGAGAAGGGACCAAGACAGAATAATGGAAATCAACCAAACAGAACAGCAAAAAGAAAAAAGAATTTTAAAATATGAGGATAATTTAAGGGAACTCTGGGACAACAGCAAGCATACTAGCATTCACATTATAGGGGTTTTAGAAGAAGACGAGACAGAGAAAGAGGCAGAAAGCTTCTTTAAAGAAATAATGGTTGTAAACGTGCCTCACCTGGGGAAAGAAACGGGCATTCAATTCCAGGAAGCACAGAGAGTCTCAAACGACATTAACTCAAAGATATCCACACCAAGAAATATTTTAATAAAACGGCAAAAGATAAAGAGAAAATCTTAAAGGTAATAAGAGAAAAACAACTAATCATGTACATGGGAACTCCCATAAGACTATCAGCTGATTTTTCAGCAGAAACTTCCCAGGCCAGAAGAGAATGGCAGAATATATTTAAAGTGCTGAAAGGAAAAAAACTTAAAACCGAGAGTACTCTCCACAGAAAGGTTAACATTTAGATTTGCAGGAGAGATAAACATCTTAGATGAGCAAAAACTAAAGAAGTTTATCATTACCAATCATCCACACACGAAATGTTAAAGGGTCTTCTCTAAGTTTAAAAGGAAAGACTATAAGTAAAAATAAGGAAATATATGAAAGAAAAAAATCTCACTAGTAAAGGCAAAGATACAATAAAAGCAGTAGGTCATTTATTAGAAAGCCAGTGTGAAGGTTAAAAGACAAAAATAGTTAAATCAACTATAATTATGATAAGCAGATAAGGGATACACAAAATAAAAGACATAAAATATGACATCAAAAACATAAAACAAGGGGGTGTGAGTAAAAATGTTTTTTAGAATACATTCAAACTTAAGCAAATATCAGCTTAAACTAAACTGCTATATTTATATAGGTCGATATACATGAACCTCATGGTAACCACAAACCAAAATCTACAATAGATACACAAAAATTAAAGAGAAATGGACCTAAACATAACACTAAAGAAAATCCTCAAACCACAAGGAACGAGAACAAGAAAAGAAAAAAGGAACAGAAAAAAAAACTACAAAAATAACCAGAAAACAACTAAGAAAATGACAATAAATACATACCTACCAATGATTTCTTTAAATGTAAATGAACTAAATCCTTCAATCAAGGGATATAGAGTGGCTGAATGGATAAAAAACGAGACTCATTTATATGCAGCCTGCAATAGACACAGTTCAGATCTAAAGACACACACAGTGTGAAAGCGAAGGAATGGGAGAAGATACTCCAGGCAACGGATATGAATAGAAAGCTGCAGTAGTAATATTCATATCAGGCAAGACGGGTGCCAGCCTTGTGACTGAATGATTAAGTTTCTGTGCTCTGTTTCAGAGGCCTGGGGTTCGCCAGTTTGGATCCTGGCCACAGACCTATGCACTACTCATCAGGCCATGCCCTGGCAGCATCCAACATAGAAGAACTAGAATGACCTACAACTAAGATATGCAACTATGTACTGAGGGTTTGGGTGGGGGAAAAACAAATGCGGCAACAAAAGATAAAACGGACATTATATAGTGACAAAGAGATCAATCCAAGAAGAAAATATAACACTCGTAAATATTTATGCATCCAATATAGGAACACCTAAATATATAAAACAGATATTAAAAGATTTAAAGGGCGGGGCCAGCCCAGTGGCACAGCAGTTAAGTTTGCATGTTCCAATTCTCAGTGGCCTGGGGTTTGCCAGTTTGGATCCTGGATGTGGACATGGCACCGATTGGCAAAAGCCATGCTGTGGTAGGCGTCCCACATATAAAGCAGAGGATGACGGGCATGGATGTTTGCTTAGGGCCAGTCTTCTTCAGCAAAAAGAGGAGGATTGGCAGTAGATAGCTCAGGGTAAATCTTCCTCCATAAAAAAAAGAGAAGACATAAAGGGAGAAATTTTCAGTAATACAATAATAGTAGGGGATTTTATTACCCCATTTACATCAATGGATAGATTATCCAGAGAGAAAATCAATAAAGAAACATTGGTCATAAATGACACATTAGACCAGATGAACTTAATAGATATATGCAGAACAGTATATCTAAAAACTGCAGTTCTTATCAAGTGCACATGGCACATTCTCCAGGATAGATGTTAGGCCATAAAATGTCTCAATAAATTTGAGAAGATAGAAATTATATCAAGTATCTTTTCTAACCACAAAGGTATGAAACTAGAAATCATCTACAAGAAGAAAGCTGGAAAATCACAAATATGTGGAGAATAAACAACATTCTACTAAACAACCAATGGGTCAATACAAAATCAAAGAGTAAATCAAAAAAATACCTTGATACAAATGAAAATGGAAAGACAATTTCCAAAATGTATGGGATGCAGTAAAAGCAGACCTAAGAGGGAAATTCATAGTGATGCAGGCCTACGTCAAGAAGCTAGATAAATCTCAAACACTCTAAATTTACACCTAAACGAACCAGGATGAAAGAAGAACAAACAAAACCCAATTAGTAGAAGGAAGCAAATAAGAGAGATCAGGACAGAAATAAAGGAAATACAGAGCAAAAAAGAAAACAACGATAGAAAAGATCAATGAAGCTAAGAGCTGGTTCTTTGAAAACATAAAGAAAATTTATTAAACCTTTAGCAAGACCCATCAAAAAAGAGAGAGAGAGAGGGCCCAAACAATTAAAATGAGAAATGCAAGGGGAGAAGTTGCAACCAATACCACGTAAGTACAAAGAATAATAAAAGAATACTATGAATAATATGCAAGAAAATTAGACAACCCAAAAGAAATGGATAAATTCCTAAAAATATATTATCTTACAAGACTCAACCAGGAAGAAATAGAAAATCTGAACAGACCAATAACTAGTAATGAAAGCAAATCTGTAATCAAAAACTGCCAATAAAGAAAAATTCAAAACCAGGTGGCCTCATAGTTTAATTCTACCACATATTTAAAAGGAGTTAATACCTGTCCTTCTCAAACTATTTCAAAGCATTGAAGAGGAAGTAACTCTTCCAAACTTATTCTATGAGGCCAGCATTACTCTGATACCAAAACCAGATGGAGACGCTACAAAAAGAGAAAATCACAGGCCAATATCCCTGATGAACATAAATGCAAAACTCCTCAACAAAATATTAGCAAACCTAATTCAGCAATACATTCAAAGGATGATATGCCATGATCAAGAGGGATTTATTTAAGGGATGCATCCAATATCTGCATGTGGATGGTTAGATATCCACAAATCAATCAACATGATACAACATATTAACAAAATGAAAGATAAAATTTAGATGATCATCTCAATAGACACAGAAAAAGCATTTGAGAAAATTCAACATCTATTTGTGATAAAAACTCTCAACAAATTGTGTATAGAGGGAATTTACTTCAACATGATAAAGGTCAAATATGACAAGCACAAAGTTAACATCATACTCAATGGCGAAAAGCTGAAAGCTTTCACTCTAAGATCAGGAACAAAACAAGGATGCCCACTCTCACTATTTTTATTCAACATACTACCGAAAGTCCTAGCCACAACAATTAGGTAAGAAAAAGAAAAAGAGTCAACTAAATTAGAAATGAAAAATTAAAAGTATCGCTACTTGTAGATAACAAAATACTATATATAGAAAACCCTGAAGTGGCCACCAAAAAACTAGTAGAACTAATAAATGAATTCAGTAGTGTTGTAGGATAGAAAATTAGTATACATAAAACTGTTGCTTTTCTATATACTAATAATAAACTATCAGAAAAGGAAATTTAGAAAGCAACCCCATTTCAATTGCATCAAAAAGAATAAAATACCTAGCAATAACTTTAACCAATGTGGTGAAAGATCTGTACTCTAAAACCTATAAGACACTGATGAAAGAAGTTGAATACAACACAAACAAATGAAAATGTATACAATGCTCATGGATTGTAATAATTAATATTATTAAAATACCCATACAACCCGAAGCAATTTACAGATTCAATGCAATCTCTGTCAAATTACTAATGGCATTTTTCACAGAACTAGAACAAATAATTCTAAAATTTATATGGAACCACTAAAGACACTGAATAGCCAAAGAAATGTTGAGAAAGATGACTGAAAGTAGAGGTATCATTTTCCTTGATTTCAAACTATGCTACAAAGCTTTAGTAATCACAACATTATGGTATTGGTACAAAAACAGATACCTGAATCAATGGAACAGAATAGAGAGCCCAGAAATAAACCCATGCTTACATCGTCAATTAATCTACAACAAAGAAGGCAAGAACATATAACAGAGAAAAAACAGTCCCTTCAATAAATAGTTTTGGGAAAACTGGACAGCCATATGCAAAAGAGTGAAACTGAACCACTATCTTGCAGCATAAACAAAAATGAAATCAAAATGGATTAAGGACTTGAATGTAATACCTGAAACCATAAAATTCCTAGAAGAAAACATAGGCAGTAAGCTCTTTGACATAGGTCTTAGCAATATATCTTTAGATATATCTTCTCAGGCAAGGTCAGCAAAAGCAAAAGCAAACAAATGGAATTACATCACACTAAAAAGCTTTTACACAGAAAATGAAATCATCAACAAATGAATAGGCAACCTACTGAATGGGAAAAGGTATTTGCAAAGGATGCATCTAATATGGGGTTGATTTCCAAAATATATAAAGAACTCATACAACTCAATACTAAAAAACAAACAATTGAATTAAAATACGGGCAGAGGGGGCCAGTGTCTAAGTGGTTGAGTTCGGGTGCTCTGTTTTGGCAGCCAGAGGTTCACAGGTTCAGATCCCTTGAGTGGACCTAGCACCACTCATCAAGCCAGGTTGTGGCAGCATCTCACATAAAATAGAGGAAGATTGGCACAGACGTTAGCTCAGCAACAGTCTCCTCAAGCAACAGGAGGAATATTGGCAACAGATCTTAGCTCAGGGCTAATCTTCCTCACAAAATAAATGAATAAATAAATAAATAAAGCATGGGCAGAGGACCTGAATAGAGTTTTTTTCATAGAAGACATACAGATGGCCAAAGACACATGAAAAGATGCTCAATATTACTAATCATCAAGGAAATGCAAATCAAAAGCATGAGATGTCAGCTCTCTCACACATTTCAGAATGGTTATTACCAAAAATACAAGAAATAACAAGTGTGGGTAAGGATGTGGAGTACAGGGAACTGTGGTGCACTGCTGATGGAATGTAAATTGACACAACTACTATGGAAAACATTGTAGAGATTCTTCAAAAAAAGTAAAAATAGAACTGCATTATGATCCAGCAATTCCACCTTCTTGGTATTTCTCCAAAGAAAATGAAAACACTAATTCAAAGAGAACTATGCAACCCATGTTCATTGCAGCATTATTTACAGTAGCCAAGATATGGAAGCAACTTAAGCATCCACTGATGGATAAACGATAAGGAAGATGTGAGATATATATATATATATAATATATATATATGTATTCATACATACATTCATAATGTATGTACACAATATATAGTCACATAATGGAATATTCAGCCATTAAAAAGAACAAAGTCTTGCCATTTGCAACAACATGGATATACCTACAGGGTATTATTCCAAGTGAAATAAAAGAAAGAAAAATACCACAAACAAAACAAGCAAACAAATAAACATAACAAAACAGAGACAGATTAATAGATACAGAGAAGAAATTCTGTGTTTGCCAGAGGGGAGGTGATGAGGGGAGAAACAAAATAGTTGAAGGGGGTCAAGAGGTAAAAATTTCCAGTTATAAAATAAATGTCTTGGGTATGTTGTGTACAGCATAGGGAATATAGTCAATAATATTGTAATAATGTTGTGTGGTCACAGATGGTAACTAGAATTAACATGAAGATTATTTCGTAATGTATAAAAATATCAAATCACTATTTGTATATCTGAAACTAATATAATATTGTATGTCAATTATACTTCAACTAAAATTAAAATAAAAACACTTTAAATATTAACAGTGACTATACCTAGGTGTTGGAATGCTATTTTTTTCCTGCTTTCAGTTTTAAATCATTTACAGTATTTTAAAATTCTAGATTTTTTAATTTCAGAAAAATTTACTGTAAAAACTGTATACTATAAAATATATTTTATTTCAAATTCCCTACCACTTTGTATTATAAAATTTCTGTGTTTGTATATAAAATTAACAAAACCTCCCTCATTGAACTAATGTGAAAAATTTAAACGATAAATATTGACTACATGGTACACTGAGGGTCTGTTCATTCATTTATTTATTCAATAACGTGTCTGAGTGCCTCTTAAATGCCTAACATGTTGCTGGGCATACAGCAGGTACTTGATAGATGGTTATTTCATTAAATAAAAAAGGATGTCAGGAACTTTCCTAGGGAATGAGATTATTGAGATAATCAAAATAGTCTCCCTCTCCTTATTTAGTATACATCTACATGTGTATATACATATAAACTCAAAATAGCAGAGACTTAAAGATTAGGCACACTAGCCCAAGCCAGCGTGGTAGCTCCACAGTCAGTGAGCCAAGCTCCTCCTGTCATGTTACTTCAACACCCCCGCAGTGTTTCTCTTATCTGCATGGTCCAGAATGACTCACTATTGCTTCCACATTGTTCTCAGAGAGAAGAGGAAGAAACAAGAGGAAGGTACAACTCTTTGCATTCAGGAATACAAGAAGCTACATGCCAAGTCCCATAGATCTTATTGGTAATCATATGATACACCTGTTGAGATGAAACTGAAACATGCAGTATCTATATTTGCAGCTGTTTCCAGCAATATTTGGGGGATCAGTTATTATAGGAGAAGCAAGACAATATTTGAAGTTCATATGATTGTTTCCTTTCTCTGTTTCTTGCTAAATTCTCTGTGACTTCCAAGACACTGTGATGCTTAGAATGGTTACATAGCCTTTACGGTTAGCAAATCGAGCAGTATGTCATACTTCGCATATATTCTCTAATATTTAATTCCAAAAAAGTCTTAGTTTGAGGTGACCCTCAAAAAGACACTGAGTAAGAATTTGGGTACAAGAAGTTCATTTCAGAATTGATTCCAGAAAGCATTTTGAGGACACGAGGAGGTGAGGCAGGGAGAAGATTCAAGACAATAATTTGCCACTGTGTGCAATCAGGAGCTGATTCCATTGGGTACACTCTGAGAAATTGTGTGACCTACACCTCAAATTTGTCCAATAAAGAACAAGAAAGGCAGTGCAATTCTTCACCATATTCACCAACTTTCATTCTTTGTGGAGCAAGGTTTGCCCCTGGGGAGTTAACTCTCCAACATTGCTATCCTGCCAGGTGCATGGGTAGAACACACTCCCCAGGTCAAAGAACACCACCCAGAGACACTGAGAAAGCCATGGGCATGCACAGGAACTGCAAGTCACCTGGAAGCAGGCTGCGAGATTATGTGTATTGCATTGATAGTGCCTGCTATAACCCTATAAAGTAACCTCCATTTTCTAAATAACGGTATTGATGCTCTTAAAGGTTTTGAAATATACCTTGTAAGGGGCCCTGTACAGCTTCTAATCTTTTCCAATTGACATTTTCTGTGCTTTACATTACTTCTCTACAGGAGAATTAATATACTCTCATTGTAAAAACTCTCTTATTTTTCCAGAATTTTCTTTTTAGTTTTTTTTCCCAAAGATTGGCACCTGATCTAAGATCTGTTGCCAATCTTTTTTCTTCTTCTTCGTTTCCACAAGGACCCCCACTACATACTTGTATATGCTAGTTATAGGTCCTTCTAGTTGTGCTATGTGGGATGCCGCCTCAGCATGGCCTAACAAGCAGTGCCATGTCCATGTCCAGGATCCAAACCAGTGAAACCCCAGCCACAGAAGTGGAGCGCACAAACCCAACCACTTGGCCATGGGGCTAACACTTATTTTTCCAGAATTTTGATACTTCAAGATGACTGTGTGGGACTTCTGCTTTTTAGACTCTTATCTAAGGCTTCAAGTCTCCGTTATCTAAGCCTGTCTCCATTGATATGATGCAATTCAGTTTTCCTTACTTTCCAAAGCAGCTCACAGGCCATCTAATCCATTTCCCAGGTGTGACTGTGATAATTGCTGTAATGAGACAATTACTTAAACACTGTAGCACTGAGTTGGTTGGTTGCTTTTCTCGTCCTCTGTGAGTCTGTGCACCGCCACTGGAAAAGCCAGCTCAGAATGAGAGCTTGGGGTGGTCCAATGTACTCTGGCACTAAAGTTTCTCCCACTGGATGTCTTTCTCTACCAGTAGGTAGAGAAAGATAGCTGCTTTCACCTTGGGGAGCATTTCCTCTGAGAAAAAAGAAGGCAGGTAGAATTGTTCATGTTTACTTTTCAGAATGAAGGATGTATATTGTGTGCATATGTGTGCGCTCCTGTATTCACTTCTAAACTAATTGATATTTGCATGTCTGTTCTCATAATCATTCATTTATATGTTATACAGGAGTAACTTAGTCAAGATCATAAAGCAAAATAGTATCTAAAATTAACTACAATCAAAGATTTTACCATCTCTCTCTGATTTTCCTGAAAGACTGGTACCAACCTAGAGAAAAGTCTCTCCCAAATGAGATTAATATTAGCATATTCCTTACTTTCTTAAATAGCAAAGAGACAACATATTGAAGATTTGCTTGATGACTCGGGTACAATGTTATTAACCTTATATTCTCTGTCTTGCACCTTTTCTGTCTCTGTCTCTGTCTCTGTCTCTTTCTTTCTGTATCTATCTGTCTGTCTCTCTCTCCAATACCTTCATACAATCTGCCTGGAATATGTTCATTATATTAATGTCACCCCCACTCCCCAACTCTGGCTCAGGACCTGGGTAACCTGGCTGGTTTTTCGGGTTTTTCACTTCCTCTGGGAGTTGCTTGTAAACCCTGGTATCACTTTCATAGGCCCTACGCTTTTCTTCAGTAGCATTTATCCCAATTTTAAGTTTATACTTATATGTGTAATAATCTGACACCAGGCTCTCCCTCTATAAGTCCTACAAGGACAGAGCCCATATATTCCATTGTGGGGACCTGGAATTGGCCACCCCAAGGTATGTCTCTTTGGCATCAGGATTATTTGAGGCTGATTGCTTTTGATAAACTGGGACAGGGAAGGAGGCTCTGAGGAATGGAACTTACCCTTTGTTAGGACACATTTACGTTTGTAAGGTAAATCTGTATCTGTAAAGGTGCCTCCCTCTCTGCACCAGGAAGAAGAAAGGAGATGACCTTCTCTCTAGAAACTCTTAATCAATACCAAAGGCAAAGACTTAAATCTGCATTTTATTGTGCTAGTCTGGTAACCTCCTGTAACTGACTTCCCTCCCCCTCCCAACATTGGCATTTCTTAAGGATTAAGCATCTTTCCTTAGGCTAGGAACTGATTGTTTATGCGCTCACCTGTGACTGCCCAGCTCCAGACAATCGACTTGCCTCCGGGTACGCCCACCGAGATAGCAGACCACTACCTGCTGTGTCCATCAAGCACTGTGCCGACAGGGCAATCTTGTGACTATTGTGGGAGGGACATTTCATCATATGTGAAGCACCCTGTTTGGGGGTATATAACCACTCTGTGCACCCCACTTCTTCGGTGCCCTTTCTTCCTTCGGGAAGAGAGGCCCTGGGCCATGGTTCCTCATAAAGCTTGTTTAATTTTCTCTTGCTATTCTGTCTCATGTGAATTTAATTTGTTCTCCGGCCAGACGAACCCACATTTGGGGAGAGGAAATGTCTTCCTCCCCTACACCATTCTCACCATTGTATTTTCAACAAAATGTGTGATACAATGTATGCAATCAAAAACCTCTGTTGAGGGGCTGATCCTGTGGCTGAGGGGTTAAAGTTCCCTGTACTCCAGTTTGGCAACCCAGGGTTTGTTGGTTCGGATACTGGGTGCCGACCTACTCCACTCATCAGCCATCCTGCGGAGGCATCCCACATACACAGTAGAGGAAGACTGGCATGGATGTTAGCTCAGGGCTAACTTTCCTCAAGCAAAACAAGAGGAGCATTGTCAATGGATGCTACCTCAGGGCGAACCTTTCTCTCACACACTCACACACAAAACCAAAACTCTGTTGAGTGTTTTAATTAGATTGTTATTCTAAAATGTTTATTCGGTCAAAGTAAAAATAAAAGAGAAGAAAATGTTTTCATTTTCTTTCTTTCACATATTCTTCTCATTGCTATGTACAGTTTCACAAATTGATCTTTATTTTAATCACAATATAAACATAATTCCATATTATGCTTGATTTGAAACCTGATCATTTTTACTTGAGTATTTTTTCCATATCACTTTCTAGTCTTGTATCCTTACATTTCTTGGCTTCGTAGTGTCATTATCATTGGGTGATGAGACACCACTGTAGTGTCCTTAATCCTCCCCCCATGGCTGGGTATTTGTTAATCCTCCTCATACTCTTTTTTTATTTTTCTGTTATGGTGTATTATCTTGCAATGAACAATTTTTATGTGCATAAAATTTTTAAATGTATTTATTTACTTTGAGTAAATTCCCAGTAGAGATCAAGATGTATGTAGATATTTATTGCTCTAAAAATATCTTCTTAAAATGCTCTCTGAAGCAAATGTACCAGTTTAAATTTCTACTAACTATATACTAGCCCCAATCTCTCTTACCACCTTCAAAATAAGTAATATTAGCAACCTGGTCCATATACCTTCACATCTTTCTCTGTGTTCATAAAAATATATGAAAACGTAAGTGGGCATGAAAAGGAATATGTGTTTGTGCATTCCTCCATTCCTTGATCTTTTCACTTTGACCTTCCTCCATGTAATTTAAGAAAGATCTAATTTATCCTTTGAAATAACTGCTAACTATTTCATTGTATGTATTCAACAAATTTATCCTTCAAAATAAAAAGTAATCAAGGTTGCTACCAAGTTATTTTTTTCCATCTCAAATAATGCTGTATTGAAGATTCTTTCACATAAAACTGTATTTACCAATGCTTTCACTTCTAAACTCTCTAAAAAGAGATTCATATAAGTAAGGTTAATAGGTCAAAGGCTGTGAGTATTTAAATTTCAATAATTGTTGACATATTTCTTTCCAAAACATGCTATAGAAATCCACCACCCAACTACATGAAGTATATATAAAAACAATCATTTCCCTGAATCCTTGCCAGGGCTAATTGGGTACCGGTAATTTAGATTTTCTCTTCCATGCATTGTCTGCTCCCAAACTCTGCCAATTTTTCTATGTGTAATTTGTCTTTTTCTCATAAATTTTAGAAGCACTTTTTGCAATTAATACATACATACCCACATCCACCCTTTTATCTGCCATATGGATTATAAATAGTTTCTTCAAAATAAATTGTTTATCTTTTCTTTCTTTTCCTTTTAAAGATAGTTGATATAGAAAAGTGTGCTGATAGACTCAGCTCTAACAATTGTGGGCCCATGGTAATTGTACAACTGAAGGTCCACGTACCCTATGTCTAAATATTTGAAAGCTATAATTAAATTGTTATATAAAATACATTTATCTCCCTACCTTGAATAGTATACCTTCATAATCATATGGGAAGCCAGTCTAAAATTGAGAAATCTACCCCAGAACATGGTGACATGAGGATAACTGAGCTCTGGACCACTACCACGAGGTTGGTAGTGATTTCTGTTTGCTGGACTTGGAACAGTAATTTCTTATATCTTTCATTATGTTTTCTTGAATTTTTTGGGGGCAATCGTATTGCCTGCCAATAAGTGTCAATGATCAGTAAATAATTGCAGTGTTTATATTTTTTACATTCCTCCCTCTCTCTCTCTGTTTTTTCCTTTCTGTTTTATTCCAGTAGTCACTTCCTTCTGAACAAAGCTGAGTGGAAGCCATGACAGCAATGATTCTAGTCATGTTCCTGACTTCATACAAAATTATTTTAAAGTGTAATGGCTAAATATAATGATTACTTCAGGTTTCTGACAGATATATTTGATGAAGTTAAGAAGAAGCCCTAATGTTTATTCATTATTTCCTAAAAATTTTAATGCTGAATGATTATTTGTTTTCTCAGTGTTTTTCTGTACCTATTAAGATGATAGTAGGTTCTTGATTTTTTAATTTGTTGATGTGATGTGTAACACTGATTTTTTATTTTGAACATTCCTTTATTAATAGTTGTCTATTTTCATATATATATATATTTTTTTTTACAAATTTCTATAAGTACATTTTTTCAATTCTCTTTTGAGGTTACTTCACTAAATATTTCTAAGCCTTGCAACTTTTGGGATTTTTTGATTCTACCTTTTAAAAGTATTTTACTACCCTTTTCCTGGATTTGTTGTTATTTGTATGTCTGCTTTCAGTAGCCAGGAACTCACTTAAATGTTGCCTTTGTTGTGTTGCAGTCTCCCATTAACACAAGTAAAGACCATTACCTTCTAGAGAGCACCAGGAAAGTATTCTGAGTATGTGTACATTTTGCTTTATTTGCCATTTGGTCATTCTGGATTATACCTGTTGCGCATGTGTGTGTGTGTGATGACCCAGTTTATTAATTACACCATGCTTTTCCATGTTAACTGGAACAGGTATTGTGACTGGCAATTGAGAGCAGAAACTGGTGATTCATCTTAAGTTTCCAATTGACTCTTGCCCACATGTCTACATATATACACCATCTGAATCTTGCAGAGGGTTATGACTTATTTAGTTGACTCTTCCAGCTATTGGTTTTCAGTTTCTTTTTCAGTATTCTCTGCTTTGTTTAAGGTGAGTTTTGCTTCGTAACTAGACATCACTGCTCTGCCTTAACAGGCATCTTTCTTCATAATTTATTAATGTCATGGGCCAATCATATATATTTAGGTTCTATGAAGCAGTTCAAGGATTCTTTTAAGAATAAAATACACAGGCTTGAGAATATGGGCACTAAGAGATTATTTCTGGGTCCTCAGAGGTTTCTCTTGCCTATTCACATTTTCCAATTTTTGTTCTAGATAATTTACAGATAAATGAATTGTTACCTTGATGGGCTCATAAATTATTGACTGCCAAACACTAACCCCCAAACATTATAAGAGTTATAAAAATATTTAAAACATATAGTCATAGAGTATTTTCGTTGAGGTAGAAATTCTTAGTATTTCATTATATATATCAAATTCTTAGGATGGATAAAGAGAATATCTAGGAAATGGGACTGAACTAAGAGTTAGGAGATTTGTATTCAGTTTTCAGTTGGAGTATACATGAAGTATACTAGAACTGCAAATCCAATATTTTGTAAATAAATGTTTAAATAAAAATGAATGAAACTTTTTAAATAAAAGTTCTAAACACATAGTTGTATAAAAATTTCGAACAATCTTACCCTCTTCAAACTAACAATTTGGAGTATATTTTTTGACATCTTTGTCTAAGCTCATGCAGATATATAAATAAACATAAGGTTTTTTCTTGCTGTTTGTTTTTACTTCTCTAATTTAAGTTTGTATTACTAAATAATCTCACTGCTTAATTGGTTTGCCTAATTATACACCAGCGGAAATTATACAAGATAATAGCTATAGATAGATCTCAACCTTATTAGCTAAAATATATTATATAGTTAGATATTCAGAAGATTTTTAGGGTTTTTTTTGTTTGTTTTTGCCACACACAACTTTGTAATAAAAATAACTGCACATATATTATTATATAATGCATGTGACCTTTTATTTACATAATATTAATTCACACATTTAGGATTGCCATGTAAAAGCTCGTCATTATTCTTCTTATTATTTTTACTTTTTAGATACTGCAAGATAATCCCCAAAACATTGTGGTAATTGTCATTTCCATAAGTAGTGTGTGAAAGTAACAATATTAGCAGTCCTGTAATCTATCTAAACTTTTACCAATTTGATGTATAAACATGAAATTAAATTATTGTTTTAATTTGATGTTTAATTACTAGTATTGTGACTAGATATCTTTCTCGGTCATTTTGATGCCCTCGATAATCAATTGGCTATCATACACTTGTGGCCAATATTATGACAGAAAGGAAGAGAGTCGACATCACTCTGGGGCAGGAAAAGCGTGTGTGCTGTCTCCTTCACACCTGAATGCAAACTAGTGTTGATGCTCTTGGATGAATGAGGTTAGAAATAAAGTGCATTTGCATTTGGTAGCTACGTACCAAATGCCAGATACCATACTGTTCTATTTGAGTACAGAATCTCATCCCATGCTATTGGTGTTACAACTTATAACTTATAGTAACAATATTTAATTTCCTATCATAAGATTTTTGAAGGCAATAAAGGGGAACTGACTATAATTTTGAAGGAGACCACTACACTCGTAATTTAAATCTTTGTGGTGCTAAGTTATGAAGTTTCTCCAGAGATAAAACATTGCTTTTGATTTATTATTTTAGTTATATGGGGGCAGTTTCAAGAGTCTCCACTTGATACTTCCTTGTATAATTACTCTTAAATTTGTGAAAATAATTATAAAATGAAAATGACGAAGCCAAAACTTTCTACATTTCTTTGAAAATACTAATAAAATAACAAACTTCTGACCCAGTTGATGGAAGAGTAATAGAAGGAGTTAGGCACAAAGAAACGAAACGTACACACACAAGCACACATACAAACAACATTAGATATGAAAAGGAGACATACATTTAACTATACTGAATATTAAAAATAATAATGACAGGACACATCTAATCTAAAAAATACAAAAATACATATGAAAACTCCTAAAAAGAAAAATTTCCTAAAAACATGCATTCATCAAAACTTTCTCAAGGGTGAAAAATTGATATGAATAGACCTTTAAATATTAAAGATAACAAAACACTCCCCCAAATAAGTTCATACAATTGTATAAGCAAGCTTTAAATATCAGATAATACCAATATTACTAGACCCATAGTACCATAAGATAACTAAAAAAGAGGGAATTCTCTCAAAATCTTCTTCTAAAGTCACTATAATCTTTATACCAAATCAGCCAAGTGCTATATTTACATACTATTTTCACTCATGAATACAGATGCAAACATTTCTAAACTATCAGCAAACGAAATCCGGTAGTTTATATTGGAAGAATAAACATAGTTAAAATGTCCATATTACTAAAAGCAATCTACACAGTCAATATAATTCCAGTCAGAATCCCAGTGACATTCTTCACAGAAATAGAACAAAGAATCCTAAAATGTATCTGGAACAACAAAAGACCTCAGCTAGCCAAAGCAATCCTGGGAAAAAAGAACAAAGCTGGAGGCATCACAATTCCTGACTTCAAAATATACTACTAGGGTATAGTAATCAAAACAGCATGGCAGTGGCACAAAAACAGACACATGGATCAATGGAACAGAATGGAAAGCCCCGAAATAAAACCACACATTTATGGACAGCTAATCTTCCACAAAGGAGCCAAGAACATACCATGGAGAAAGGAAAGTCTTCTCTTCAATAAATGGTGTTGGGAAATCTGGAAAGCCACATGCAAAAGAATGAAATTAGACCATTATCTTACATCATACACAAAAATTAACTCAAAATGGACTAAAGACTTGAGTGTAACATCTGAAACCATAAAACTCCTAGAAGAAAAAACAGGCAGTGCACTCTTTGTGGTCTTAGCAGCATCTTTTCAAATACCATGTCTACTTAGGCAAGGGAAACAAAAGAAAATATAAACAACTGGGACCACATCTGACTAAAAAGCTTCTGCAAGGCAAAGGAAAGCATAAACAAAATGAAAAGACAGCCCACCAACTGGAAGAAAATATTTGCAAATCCTATAACCAACAAGGGATTAATCTCCAAAATATATAAAGAACTCATACAACTCAACAAGAAAAAAGAAAACAACCCAATCAAAATATGAGCAGAGGATCTGAACAGACATTTTTCCAAAGAAGCTATACAGATGGACAACAGGCATATGAAAAGATGTTCAACATCACTAATTATTAAGGAAATGCAAATCAAAACTACAATGAGATATCACTTTACACCTGTCAGAATGGCTATAATTAGACAAAATATAACAAACAAGAATATATAAATATATAATAATATATATTATATATATATATATAAACAAAACAAACACATAGCAAACAAGACAAAAAATAAACGTTGGAGAGAATCTGGAGAAAAGGGGACATTCATACGCTTCTGGTGGGAATGGAAACTGGTGCAGCCACTATGGAAAACAGTATGGAGATTTCTCAAAAAATTAAAAATAGAAATATCATATGATCCAGCTATCCCACTACTAGGTCTTTACCCAAAGATCTTGAAATCAACAATTCAAAGAGATTTATGAACCCCTATGTTCTTTATAGCATTAGTAACAATAGCCAAGACATGGAAGCAACCTAAGTGTTCATCAACTGATGAATCAATAAAGAAAATGGAACACTACTCAACCATAAAAAAGATAAAATTGCCCAATTTGTAACAACATGGATGGACCTTGAGAGTGCGACATTAAGCGAAATAAGCCTGACAGAGAAAGACAAATGCTGCACGATTTCACTCATATATGGAAGATAAACAAACACATGGTTAAAGAGAACAGATTAATGTTACCAGAGGGGAAGGGGGTTGGGCGTTGTGTAAAAGGGGTAAAGGGGCACATATATATGGTGATAGATAAAAATTAGATTATTGGTGGTGAGCATGATGCAGTCTATACAGAAACTGATAAATAATAATGTACACCTGAAATTAAACAATGTTATAAACCATTATGACCTCAATAAAATAATTGTTTAAAAAATCCAGTAATTTATATGATAATATATTATGATAATGTCAAGTTCCCGGGAATACAGTAATTATGTGACATTCTAAAGTCTGTTGATACTCTTTACCACATTAAGAATTAAATGGGAAAGTTGTAAAATTATCTGAATAATGTAGAAAGTGTATTTGTTCTATTTCAGCACCCATTTGTTTTAAAACCCTTAGAAAGCCAGGAATAGAAGGAAATTCCTTTTACATGATAAAAATTGTCTGCAAATCACATATCATGCCTAATGGTAGAACATTAGAAGTCATTAGTATAATTTCAGAAATGAGAAAAATATGTTACTTACTGCAGCTTCTATCAATATAGAAATGGAGGCTCTGACCAGCCCAGCAGAACTAACAAATAAATAACAGGAATAAAGTTTGGAAGGAGAAACAAATCTGTCATTAATTGAATACCATCTGATTTTCCATACATAAACACATATGTTATGAAGGCAGATATAGAGTAGAAAGTTCAGCAGCTTGGCTAGATATAAGATCAACAAACAAACATTAAATATCTTTTTATCAATTTTTAGAACATGCACTTTTAAGAGTTATATATGTGTAGTAACCATAAAATGAAAGCCACTAGGAATAAATATAATATAATGTATGTGACCCTAATTGAAGAGAAAATTAAAATGTGTAAATGTGTGCATACATAAATCTACCCTTGTATTTTTCCTTATGAAAGGCCCAATATTTTAGATATGTCAATTATTCTTAAATGTATCTACACATTGAAAGTAGATTTAATTTAAAAATCTTCCAGAGTGTTTCATCGAATTTGAGGAACAGTTTCTAAATTGTATATAAAAAGAATAAATCAAGATTAGCTAAGGCAGCAGCATATGCAGAATAGCCAAAATCTAAAAACAATCCACATATCCATCAATTGATGAATGGATAAACAATACGTGATACATCCATATAATGGACTATTATTTCGTAGTAAAAATAGTGAAGAATTGATACATGCTACATTTATCAACATGGATAAACCTTGAAAACTTTATGCTAAATGAAAAAGGTCACAAAAGAACACATATTGTATGATTCCACTTATGTGAAATGTCTAAAATAGACAAACCCATGGAGGCGTAAAGTAAATCAGTGTTTGTCTATGGCTCTGTGGGTCATGGGGAATGAAAAGTGATTGTTAGTGGGTACAAGGTTTCTTTATGGGGTGATAAAAATGTTCTAAACTTAAATTGTAGTAATGTTTAGTATATGAATATACTAACAAACGTCTATTGTACACTTTAAATGGGTAAATTTGGTAGTAAATAAATTATGTCTCATAAAGATATACAGAATATATTAGCTACAGCAATTTTACAGAAGAAGCTATAATTATGATAGTACGCCTTTGACACTGTAATTGACAAGCCAACCAATGAAAAACAATACAAAGGCCAGAGATGCACAGATACGTTCAGGAAAATTTGTTAAATGACTTAAAAGAGGCTTTATAAATCATTAAGAAAAACAATGGGATTTTCAACAAATGATTCTTAAAAAATAAAATTGAATCATTCACATGATATAAAAAATTAATGAAAGGTAAACTGAAACCCAGGGAGGAAAGCAAAATTTCAAGATTTTTTTGGAGAAAGTGTATAAAAAATATATTTGTTATCTCAATACAGAGAAGGAATTATTAAACTAAATGACAAACAAGAAACAAAGCCATGGAAGAAAAGATTGATGAATTTATCTATTAACATGTATAAATTTCTGTGCATCAAAAAATACCAAAATTGACCTGATATGCCACGGGCTATATGAAGTTCTTTGTAACAAATATATTACATGAAGGATCAGTATCTGAAATACTGCAAATATTTACAAACTGCAAGTAGGTAGGAACAAGATAAACAGTCTAATACAGAAAGATTGTGAATAGGTAATCACCAGAAAATGAAATTCTAACTAACAATAAACTTAGGAAAGTTTGCTGAACCTCACAAGAGAATAGAGAGAGCAAGATAAAACCACAGTGAAGTCCCTTTCACACTCCTATTCTGTATTTCAAAGTGGGTGGAGAACAGACAATGCTAGGTCTTGATGAAATGTCAATCAGTAGGAATGCTTGTGTAATTCTCTTGTTAATGTGATTACAGATATTCATGTGTTAAATTCCTTGCATGGCAATTTGGTTTTTCATAATAAAGTTGATAATTTACATTTCCTGCTACCTAGCAATTTCACTCCTAAGTATATGCAGTAGAGAATTTCTCATATGTTTATAAAGAAGACATATACCTTAATTTCCATAATATCATAACAGTGCTTTGAATGTGAATGCATATATGAAAATATATGTGCATGTATGTATATACACTAACACAACTGTATGCCCATCATCTGGAGAACAGGTAAACTAATTGTGGTTTATTTGTAGAATAGAACACTGTAAATCACTGAATCTAGAAACACTGGAGTAAGAAATGTCAATATAGAGAATGTGACAAATCTATTGACAGAAAAAAACAAGTGGCAAAAATGCATGCCATAATTAATCACTTAGATAAAGAAACAAAAGACATAGCATATAATTTTCACATATATATTGTTATATATGTATATATTTATAATCAGATTATGTACATATACATGAGAAAGGTAAAATCAAATTCAGGATACTAGTAATCACTGGAAATGAGAACAGTTGCAACTGATGTAACCAGGAAGGGTACTGGATACCACAACCGGTTTGGTAATACTATATTTTATTTATAAAGATGGTGATGAGCCAAGAGTTTTGTTATTTTATTCTTTATGTCTTTGGTATATTTTCAATAATTTGTAATAAGTTTGAAAATCTCAAACTAATTAGGCATACAGCATATGATACTAGTAATGGATTTTCAAGATTTATGTGACCTCTCTTTACTCTATGCATTGTTTCCAACAAGACAATCATTCTCCAAATTTGTGAAACTTTCACATTGCCCTATAGTCGGTGTACAAAAGTTTTTACTGAAGTTGAAGTTGAAGGTGTACTGAAGTTTTTTAATAGATTTTCTCCTGCCACATGTCTTGCTAGGCAAGTATATAGACCATGTATAGTAATGCCCAATCCCATGTATTCAATAGAACAATATAAGAATTAACAGCTTTAATAATGACTTTTAAAATTAATTTTAATAAGAAAATATAAATAATATTTTGAAATGAATTTTACAGTAAGCACACAGCTATGATTATTGAATGAATTTTACTCAGGGCTAACTGTAACAAATAGATAAATAATCAAATTGAAAATCAAGGTAAGCATCATGGTGGCGTAAGATGTCTGTCTTTTTTGTTCTTCCTTTAAACAACTAAAATTCAGCATCCTTCTGTGAACAAAAATGCCTCTGTGGGAGTTGTGGTATCCAGCACCATATGCAAAAGGATTCAGGAGGAGTTTTGACCCCTGTACATCAGATAATCGACAAGCAGACCTTGGTACAGGCTGTAGAACCAGCAGGAGCCTATGAATCTGGCTTCAACCCATCTCAGTTGTGGTTGGAATGTACCTGGAGAGCATGGATTTAAGCAGATACCCACAGATGAGACAGCCTTTGTAGAAGTCAAGGTTGCCAGAGTACATATTTCAGTACTCTGTTGGAGGAAAAAAAGGAAAAGGAAAAAAAAAACTTCAGACACTTGGAGAGCAGAAGAACTTTGCCAGCATTTACCCCATCCCAATGTGGCAAAAGCCTGGGGCCGAAGTAACCTGCACTGGCCTCTCCTGTGGGAGAAAGGGATATTGTGAGTGAGTGCTCAGCTTCCCCAGGTGCGTGGGATGTTGCTGAAGAAAGCTGTTTCTCTACTACAGCACTCAAAGTATTAAGGCAAGAACCCCATTACTGGGGAGAAGGAGGAGATCAGGAAAGAGGCAGATAAGAACGTAAGAGGGCATTAAAGGGATCTGTTTCCTGCTGACTGAATTCAGGACTCCAGCAGGAAGCTCACCCATGAGCTTCTGGGAAAATCTCACATAAGGATCCCCTTAACTGGTCACAGTCACCCCCAACACCCCAAGTACCAAACTTTCATCTCCCCCTCACTATACTGCCAGCTCCTGTGTTCACTTTCAAGGGCACTGGCAAGAGTAAGCTCCAGTAAACAGGGAGTGGACACAGAAAACAGGCCAGGGTCTAGAGCAAGAGAGAAACCATAAATCTGAGCTGTAGTACCACCTTCTAGAAAACAAAAAAGAGGTTTCCAGCAAGCAGCACATCTAGTGAGCTATAAGATCAAGAGAAGACATTCAAGCTTAGGAATTCTGCCACAAGAAGGAGCAAGTTGCATAGAGCAAGTGAGTCAATACAAGGTAAGAGAAAACCTCAGATAAAAGTGGGACTGGGCTGGCCCAGTGGCGCAGCTGTTAAGTTTGCATGTTCTGCTTCTCAGAGGCATGGGATTCGCCAGATAGGATCCCGGGTGCAGACATGGCACCACTTGGCAAAAAGCCATGCTGTGGTAGTCGTCCCATGTATAAAATAGAGGAAGACGGGCATGGATGTTAGCTCAGGGCCAGTCTTCCTCAGCAAAAAGAGGAAGGTCAGCAGTAGTTAGCTCAGGACTAATCTTCCTCAAAAAAAACATGGGACAAAGGACATTTATTTCCTGGCTAAAAGTAAATAGTAAAGATTGGAGGAAGTGACAGGTACTTCAAATGTGAAAACAGCAATATAAAACTCCAAGGAACATGAAGAATCAAGCAAACATGGTATCAACAAAAGATCACAATAATCCTCTAGTAACCAACCCCAATACACAGATATCTGTGATTTAACCAAGAAAGAATTCAAAATAGCTGTTTTGAGGAAACTGAATGAGCTATGAGAAAACACAGAAAGACACTTCAAGAAAATCAGGAAAAAATGTATTAACAAAATCAGAAATTCAACAAGAGATAGAAATCATATAGAAGAACCAAACTGAAATTCTGGAGCTGAAGAATTCAATGACTGAAATTAAAAAATGCAATATAGAGAATTAAAATAAAAATAGACAAAACAGAAGACAGAATCAGTGAGCTATAGAGTAGAAACTTTGAAATAACCTAGCAGGAGGAGAACAAAGACAAATGAGTGAAAAATAATGAAGAAAGCCTACATGATTATGGAACACCATTAAAAGAACAAATATCAGAATTATTAGAGTTCCAGAGGGAGAGGAAAGGGAGAAGGGGGCAAAAAGTTTATTTAAAGAAATAATGGCTGAGAACTTCTCAAACCTGGAGAGAGACTTAGACATCCAAGTTCGTGAAATTACTAGGTCATCTCATTATTCCAATACAAAATGATCTTCTCCAAGACATAGTATAATAAAATTGTCAAAATCAAAGATAAAGAAAGAATTCTAAAACCAGAAAGAGAAAAAAAAGATTGTAACATATAAAGGAATACCAATTAGACTATAAGCAGATTTCTCAGCAGAGACCTTACAGGCCAGGAGAGTGCAAAGACATATTCAAAGTGCTGGAAGTAAAAAATTCCCAGCCAAGAATACTCTATCTGGCAAAGCTATCCTTCAGATATGAAGGAGAAATATTTTCCCAGACAGACAAAAGCTGAGGGAGCTCACCACAACTAGACCTGCCTTACAAGCAATGCAGAAATTTCTTCAAGATGAAATGAAAAGATGCTGATTACTAACATGAAAATGTACAAAAATATACAACACACTTGTAAAGGTGAAAAATATATAGTCAAATTTAAAAAACTCTAATTCTATACTAGGATGGTGTATTAACTTAACTATACTATAGGGTAATACTTATACTAGAGTATAACACTATATTATACACTTAACTATAGTATATGTAAATGTTAAAGGAAAAGAGTATTAAAAATCTTTATAGCTACTATATTTTGGCAATGAATATGCAATATAAAAAGAGGTAAATTGTGACATGGAAAAGATAAAAGGGTGAAGTAAAAGGGTAAAGTGTTTGTAGGCAACCAATGTTAAGTTGCTATCATCACAAAATGAACTGTAACATTTATAAGATGTTTTATGTAAGCCTTGTGGCAACCATAAAGTGAAAATCTATAGTAACCTAAAATAAAAGAAAGAGAATAGAATCATAGCATACCATCATGGAAAATCACCAACGCACCAATATAGGCAGAAAGAGAGGAGAAAAGGAGCAATAGAAATACAAAATAGCCAGATAGCAATTTTTAAGATGGCATCATTAAATCTTGTATATCAATAACTATTCTAAATGTAAATGGGTTAAGTTCTCTAATCAAAAGATGTAGAGTGACTAGATAATAAAATAAAGAGCTAACTCTATTCTGCCTACAAGAGACTTACTTCAGCATGAAGAACAACCTGGGTTCAAACTGAAGAGTCGAACAAAGATATCCCATGCAAGTAGAAACCAAATGAAAGCAAGGGTAGCCATATTTATATCTGACAAAATAGACTTTAACCCAAAAATGGCAAAAAGAGACAATTATATTATCATTATAATGATAGTGGGGTCAGCTCATCAAGAAGATACAGCAATTGTAAATATATATGCACCTAATATTGGCGTACCTGAATATATTAAGCAAATTTACTAATAGAGCTGAAAGGAGAAATAGACAGCACTACAATAACAGTAGGAGAATTCAATAGCCCAATTTCATCAATGGATAGATCATCCAGATAGAAAAATCAACAAGTACATTTTGCATTTGAATCATCTTTTATACAAATGGACCTAACAGACATATACAGAACATTCCATACAACAGAAATATAATACATGTTTTTCTCAAGGGCGCATAAAGCATTCTCCATGATAGATCATATAATAGGCCACAAAAGAAGTCTTAAATTTAAGAAAATGGAAATCATACCAAGTGTCTTATCTGAACAGAGTGGTAAGAAATTAGAAATCCACTAAAAGAGGAATGCTAGAAATAACCAAACGTGTGGAAAATAAATGACACACTCCTCCACAACTAATGAGTCAAAAAGTAAATCAAAAAGAAAATAAAAAAATATTTCAAAACAAATGCAAATGGAAACACAGCACATCAAAACCTATGGGATACTAAAAAGGCAGTTCTAAGAGGGAAATTTACAGTCATAAATGCATATATTAGCAAAAAGAAAGCTCTCAAATAAAACCACAATTAATACTCAAGGAAATAGAAAAAAAAGAACAAATTAAACCCTACGGTAGTGCAAAGAAGGAAATAACAAAGATCAGGATGGAAATAAATTAAATAGAATCAGAAAAACAATAAAAAAGATTTTAAAAAACCTAAGATCTGGTTTATTGAAAAGATTTAAAAAGTTCACAAACCTTTAGGTAGACTAACTCGGAAGAAAAAAGAAGACTCAAATAAATAAAATAAGAAATGGAAGAGCAGAAATTACAACTGATATCACAGAAGTACGTAGGATCATAAGATACTACTATAAACAATTATATGCCAACTAATAGGAGAACCTAGAAGGAATGGATAAATTCCTAGATGCATACAACCTACAAAGACTAAACATGAATAGAAAGTTTTAACACATCATTAAGTAAGGAGATTGAATCAGTAATCAAAGATCCTGCAACTCAGAAAACTCCAGGACTAACAGCTTCACTGGTGAATTGTACCAAATATTTAAAGGAGATATAGTGCCAATCCTTCTCAGACTCTTCCAAAACTGAAGAGGAAGGAACACTCCCACTCTCATTTCACAAAACCAGTACTTTCATGATACCAAAGCCAGATAAGGACGCTACAAGAAAAGAAACTATAGATCAACATCCCTGATAAATATAGATGCAAAAATTCTTAATAAAATAGTAGCAAACTGAATTCAACAGCACATTAAACTTATCATACACCAAGATCAAGTGGGATTTATTCCTTGGATGCAAGGATGTTTCAACATATGAAAATCAATAAATGTAATACTCCAGAGTAATAAAGTTAAATGCAAAATCCATATGATCTTCTCAATAGATGTAGAAAAAGCATATGACAAAATCCAACATCCTTAAATGATAAAAAACCCTTAACAGATTTAATATAGAAGGAACATGCCTCAACATGATAAAGACTATCTACCACACACCCACAGCTAACATCATTTGCGACTATGAAAGTTTGAAAGCTTCTTCTTAAGATCCGGAACAAGACAGGAGTGCCCATTCTCACCACTCTCATTCAAAATAGTACAGGAAGTCCTAGCCAGAGTAATCAGGAAAAATAAAGAAACAAAAGGCATTCAAATTGGAAAGAAAGAAGTAAACTGTCATTATTTTCAGATGACACAATCTTATATAGAGGGAATCCTAAAAATTCAACAGAAATATGTTGGAACTAATCAATGAATTCAATAAAGTGGCATAATATAAAATCAAAATACAGAAATCAATTGAATTTTATAAATAACAACAAAATATATGGAAAGCAAACAAAAAAGCAATCTCATTCATAGTAAAACTAGAAACAATAAAATACTTAGGAATAAACATAATGAAGTAAGAGAATAACCTGTACACTGAAAACCACAAGACTTTGATGACAGAAATTGAAGGAGGCACAAACAAATGGACAGAGATCTCATGTTCGTGAATCCAAAGGATTAGTACTGTTAAAATGTCCAAACTACCCAAAGCCATCCATAAATTCTATGCAATTGCTTCCAAAATTTTAGTGACAATTTTCGCAGAAATAGAAAAAACAATCCTAACATTTGTGTGAAACCAAAAAGTACCCTGAAGATCCAAACAAATCCAGAGAGAGAAGAACAAAGCTGGAGACATCACACTTCCTGATTTCAATCTATACTACAAAACTATAATAATCAAAACAGTATGGTACTGACATAAAAATAGACACATAGACCAATGAAGCAGAATAGAGAGCCCACAAACAAACCTCCACATATATAGTCAACAAATATTTGACGAGAATATTCAATGGGGAAAAATAGTCTCTTCAATAAGTAATGTCTGAATAAGTAGAAAACTATATACAAAAGAATGAAACTGGACCACTGTCTGACCCCATACACAAAACTCAACTCAAAATGGATTAAAGACTTGAATACAAAACCAGAAACCAAAAAATTCGTATGAGAATATATGAGTCCTTATAATATAATATAATATGTAAGCTCCTTGACATCAGTCTTGGCAATGCTTTTTTGGATTTGATACCAAAAGCAAATGCAACAAAAGCAAAAACTGTGGCCAGCTCTGGTGGCCTAGTGGTTAAGTTTGGCATGCTCTGTTTCGGCAGCCTGGGTTTGGTTCCTGGGCATGGGCCTACACTGCTGTTGGTGGCCATGCTGGGGCAGCTGCCCACATACAAAATAGAGGAAGATTTGACACAGATGTTACTTCAGGGTGAACCTTCCTCAAGCAAAAAGAGGAAGATTATCAACTGATGTTAGTGCTGGGTGCATCTTCCTGAGCCAAAAAGAAAAAAGAAGTAAATGGACTACATCAAACTAAAAATTCTGCACAGCAAGGAAAGCCATCAACAAAATGGAAAGGCAACCCATGGAATGGGAGAAAATATTTGAAAATAATATATTCGATCAGGGGTTAATATCTAAAACATTTCAAGACATCATACAACTCAATAACAAATAAATAATCCTGTTAAAAATAGGCAAAGGACCTGAACAGACATTTTTCCAAAGAAAATACACAAATGACCAACAGATGCATGAAAATGTGCTCAAACATCACTAATCATCAGGGAAATACAAGTCAAGACTGCAATGAGATATCACTTCACACCTGTTATAATGGCTATTATTAAAAAGACAAGAACTAACAAGTGTTGTCAAGGATGTGAAGAAAAGGAAACGCTTACACACTGTTGCTGGGAGTGTAAATTGGTGCAGCCATTATGGAAAACAGTATGAAGCTTCCTCAAAAAATTAAAAATAGATTTACCATATGACACATAAATCCCACTTGTGGGTATACATCCAAATCAAAAGAAAACAGGATATCAAAAACATATCTGCACTCCATGTTTATAGCAGCATTATTTGCAATAGCCAAGATGTAGAATTGACTGAAGTGTCTGGGAACAGATGAATGGATCAAGAAAATGTGAAATATAATGGAATATTATTCAGCCATAAAAAAGAAGGAAATCCTGCCATTTGCAAAAACATGGATGGATCTACAGGGCATTATGTTAAGTGAGGTAAGTCAGACATTACAGGACAAATACTATATGACATCACTTTTAGATAGAATCTAAAAAAATGTGAATTTGTAGAAACAGAGAGCAAAATGGTGGTTACCAGGGCCTGGAAGATGTGTAAATTGAGGAGATTTTGGTCAAAGGGTACAAACTTGCACTTAAAAGATTAATAAATTCTGGAAATCAAATGCATAGCATTGTGATTATACTCAATAATATTTTATTATATATTTAAAAGTTGCTAAGAGATTAAATCTTAAATGTTATCACCACAAAAAAGAAATGATAATTATGTGATGTGATAGAAGTGACAGCTAATGCCATAGTGGTAATCATATTGCAGCACATGAATGTATCAAGACAACATGTTGTACACCTTAAACTTATCCAATGTTATATATCAATGATGCCTCAACTGAAAAAAGAAAAAGAAACATTTGATATACTCTGAGAGAGCAATGTTAATTTCTATAAAAGGCAGGTGGAGTACAATACTATCATATGTTGACTGAATCTGTGCCCAGTGTTGATTAAGTGGTTCAGAGTCCGTGTCATTGAAGAAGGTCACTGTAAATACATCTGAAGATAACAAGATGTCATAAAGCTGGAAGGGCTAAGAGAAGAAGATCAAATGACCCCTAAAGTCCAAAACAGTGCATTCAAGACAAGAAGATGAAGTGTAACAAGTAAAGGTAATGGATCTGATCTTTGAAAACTGATAGAAAGAGTTCTCTATACTATTCAGCAAATAAAGTAGTAAATAGAAATGGAGGGTGGGAGGAAACGTGCATGTGTATATATCATTATGCATGTTAAAATATACTTTAAAAGATTTTAGCATAGACTTATTTGTTGTAAAACATCTCTGGATATACATAAGATTTTGTTTTGTTTTGTTTTTGTTTTTTAATCTGTGAGGAAGGGAACTAGGCTAGAAGACAGGGATGTGGGAGGGACAATTTTCACTGAATAAAAACCTTTTATAATTTCTAATTTTGAACCCTGTGAATGCATTGCTATTAAAACCTTAAAGTATGGTAAGATTGGGGAAAAAAAAGAAAAGAAAATCAAAGTCCAACTATATACAAAATTTAAGTTCCCAAGCTCTAAATTCTGTGGATCCTTAATTTCATGCATAGTTAAAAAAAATTTTCTATTAGGAAAGAATCATAGTTAAACAACTAATTAAAAGACTAATGGTGTTTCCCTAACCATTAAGTATTCTTTTCTTATTTATCCTTCCCTGTCCTGTTGTTATTATGAAGGGTATCCATTAAGAGATGAGTTTTGACAGGGTATTTAGGTCTTTAAAACTTGAAGGAAATTCTGTAAGGCAACCATGCATTTAGACATCTTATTTACTCATTCATTCATTAAATGTTGAACTGATCACCTACTGTGTGTCTAGAGTAGAAAATAATCATCCCTTATGGGCATGCCAATACGGTGGATTATAGAGCTAAATGGTAACACAAACTCACAGATTGTGGGTTCAAAATAACGCCTAGTTAGAAAGTTGTGCATGTGTGGCAACTAGTGGCTTCAGAATGTGATATTTAGAACAAATAATTCCTGAAATAATATAATACCTTGTAAGTTTTCAGGGATCTATAAAGACATGGGTATGCTTATTTATTGTAATTTATAATGGCAAAAATTTATGTGAATACAGGTCTATGGGCTCTACGACCCACTGACTTTCACTCTATATTGGTAAGTAGGGAAATTATGATGGAAGACTATGTCTCTACACAGAAAAATGAATAAAAAGTGTTATTTCCATCACCTTTTAGCCCAATTCATTATCATTGTGCGGAAATTACTCTCACTGGAGTGTCTAAAGGAACTTACTCACTACACTGGAGATTAGAAGAGAGAAAACTCAGTGGTGCCTGGAGTAGACACTAAAGACTGATGGAAAAGAATTTGGAGGTGGTTGAGAATTTTAGAGGGGAATAGGATAGGAAAAGATGACAGAAAGCATTTTTCTGATTAACAATTTATTCCCCCTAGGAAGCTGCTGATCTTAACCAACCTCAAGTAATTTAGCTATTTAATTTTCAAGAAGTCTTGTTATCCAAGCAGGTACTAGAAGTCAAGCAAGCAAATGGATTTAATATTCAGGAGTGAGGCTATGTTTTACCTTTCCTGCAGCGTTACATAATTAAGATAGGAGTTGAGATAAGAATGAAAGATAAGCAAACATATTGCTTTTGTTATTGTCCATTTAGGTGGCAAACTGTTGTCTGAGTGATTCTGGAATTTATATAAAAACCTTCTCCAAGGAGCTAAAGGAGTTTTATGAATGTTATATAATTAGTCTTCTTAACAGTTCTGTGTAAAAGAGAGCTGGAGCCAGTGATCCCATTGTCACAAATGAGAAAGTGTAGATATGAAATTCTAACTAGCATCACTTAGAAAAGCAGTAGTCATGGATACATAAAGATACTTCCCATCCTGACCAAATGTCCCTTCTTTCATGTCAGGTGTCATCAGCTTGTCAGGTGGAGGGATGAACATAAGCCATGCAAACGGAGAGACCTGGTTTGAAATCTCAGCTCTAGTAGTCACTAAACTGTATGATCTTGGATGTGTCAAAAGATCTTTCTAAAGCTTAGTTTCCTCACGTGTAAAATATAAACAGCCAGAACAGTATAATTTTAAAGATTTAATTAAATAATACATATTAAGTTCCAAGCATCATAATTTACAGAGTAAATGTTCAACCAGGATTAGTTTCCTTAACTACAAAATATTAATGCTCAAATACCACATTTAATACATCCAATACCAATGCCAGAACCAATATTTATATAACGTATTATGAATCCTTTCCTCAACAGACCCTTGACCAACCTTTGGATCCATCCTCAGTCTCCAGCAACTAAGGCCCGAAGGCTTCCACCAGACCTCCATGAGTATACGGCAAGCTCATACACCTCATCCACTCTCTTAACTCTACAACTTTCCCAATTTTCTTCCTGCCTTACCTACAACACATGTTCTTCATTTTGTGTCCCATTTCTACAGGGCTTTTCTACGTGATCATTTTATAAACTCATTTATTTTGAGTTGTTAATGGTTTGAACAGACCGTGTTTGAAAATCTCTTTCAGAGGTTTTAGTATACATGAAGTGACTGGCCAAGAGATGAATCCTGCAGTTTCGCACAATGCGAGGAACTAAGGAAAGAGCTGTGTTCTATGTTGCTTCATAAGTCATGTGACTGGTGGAAAAGGAGTTCAAATACATACTCAAGTGCCAGATACTTTATGATCATATTTTGCAATTAGGATCACTAAGTCTGCCTGTTATATCAATGTGTTTTATAGTAGTACTTGCTCTCATTCTCAAAACTATGCCATTTGATTCAGTCAATTATATGGTAAACTTTTCTTTTACCTGCATTTACTCACAACCACACATGCAAGCAAGCTAATTTTTAAAATGACAGAAATTCAGAGAAATTAAGTAATTTTATTCTAAATCACACACATAATAAATGCTAAAGCCAGCATGCAAAATTTAAAGTGCACTGCTTAATGTATGGCACATAGTACAGATTTTTTTAAAAACTTGACTGAGAAGATCCATAGTCCTTCCTCATACATAATGATACCGGATTGCATCATCAAGAGGGATTAAGTATTCTGCAGTAACAAATAAGCACAAAAGTTTTATTTCTCAATCACACTGCATACTCATCATGTGTAGAGGGGAGAAGCACGAAGTCTATAACTATATGAGAATATTTATTGGGATGTTTTGAATCCATAATTCAATTTATGAAAGATTGATAAATTTAAAATACATCCTTTTTGGATGTATCTACAGTTATGTAATATTTGTAAGTCTATAGTAAACGTCATTTTTAAAAATAGTATTTCATTTTGTTTATTTTTATCTGGAAAAATTGCTAAAGTCACAAATTTAAATATTTTCTCTTTAGAAAAGTGTCCAAGATGATGATGTAGAAAGACCCATAACTCACCTCCTCCCCTGGACACATGGAATCTACACTTACATATAAGTAAATTTCTCTTGAAGAAGAAATGGGGTCTGATAGAACAGCTTCTGCACAATAAGTGGTAGAGGGACCTCATAGAGATAGGTAGAAGAGACAGAGACCAAGCATGAATGGGAATCCCACCCCCAACAGGGTGACCTGCAGCAGGAAGGGATATCACTGGGGAGCATGCATGCAGGCTTACCTGCCCTGAGGAAAGTGAAAAAAACCCAGCAGTTTAAAGAGCATGTAGATTGTATGGGAAGGATATCCATTTGCTAACCCTAGAGCATCTGGTAAACAAGTGGGGAAATGCTGGAACTCTGTTGAGCATCAGAGGCATTGGCAAGAGCCATTTTTTGTATTCTCCCTCCACCTTGATAGTGTGAGAAGGAATATGGTCTGGATACTCCAGTTGCCTGCAAAGGCCACCCCAGCATGTCTTGGGCCACTGGCCCACATCAGCTCTAACTGTTCTGCCAAAGCATCCCTGGTGGAACATGCTCCAGAACTCCTTGGCCCAAGCCTACTCTAGCCCCTGTCATCCTGCCAAGGAAGTCCCAGTGTGTCACACCCCAGAAACTCCCACCCTGCATCTGCTCCAGTTCCAGCCATAACCCCCAGCAAAGCAGCCCCCAGGAAATCCTACGCTATGCTTGCTTCACCTACAGCTGTCCTGCCAAGGGAGCCTAGATGTGGCTTAGCCCAGGAATCCCCCAACCCAAGCTAACCCCAGCTCCAGCCAGCCTTCCAAAGCCACCCAGCAAACACAGTCTACACAAGGGACACTCCCACACAAGGCCAGTCCTTCAAGACTGGGAGAAGCTGTTTTGCTTAATTCATATAAACAACTACAGAAAATAAAACAAAGTGAGGAGACAGAGAAATACGTTCCAAATGAAAGAATGAGATAAAAATTCCGGAAAAAAATTCAAATGAAATGAAGATAAGTAATTTACCTAGTAAAGAATTCAAAGTAGTGGTCAGAAAGATACTCACTGAACTTGGGAGAAGAATGGAGAAACACAGTGAGACTTCAACGAAGAGTTGGAAAGTATATAAAAGAACTAATCAGAGCTAACGAATACAATAATTTGAATGAAAAATACACTAAAGGGAATCAAGAACAGACTAGATGATACAGAAGAACAAATCAGTGATCTGGAAGACAAAAGAATGGAAATCATCCAATCAGAAGAGCAGAAAGAAAAAAGAACTAGTAAAATGAAGATAGTTTGAGGGAACTCCAGGATAACATCAAATATGTCAAAGCTCGCATTATAGGTGTTTCAGAAGGAGAAGAAAGAAAGGGGAAGAGAATTTATCAAACAAAATAGCAGCTGAAAACTTTCCTAGTCTAGGAAAGGAAACAGACATCCAGGTCCAGGAAGCACACAGAGTCCAAAACAAGACGAACCCAAAGAGATCCATAGCAAGACCTATTATAATTAAAATCACAAAAATTAAAGATAAAGAGAGAATCTTAAAGGCAGCAAGAAAAAACAGCAAGTCACATACAAGAGAACCCCCATAAGTCTGTCAGTTGACTTTTCAGTAGAACCTTTACAGACCACAGAGGATTGTAATGATATATTTAAAGTGCTGAAAGGAAAAAAACTAAACTTACAACCAAGCATATTCTACCTGGCGAGGTTATCATTCAGGATTGAAGGAGAAAGAACATTTCTCAGACAAGCAAAAATGAAAAGAGTTCATCCCCAGGAAACTGGCCTTACAAGAAATGTTAAAGAGTCTTCTTTAAGTGGAAAAGAAAAAGGCCAGAAGTAGAAATAAGAAAACATATTAAAGAAAACATCTCACTGGTAAAGGCAAATATTTAGTACAGGCAATGAATTAGCTGCTTAAAAAGCTAGTATGAAGGTTAAAAGAAAAAAGTGGTAAATCACCTATAACAAAAAAAAGTAATTAAGGGATATACAAAATAAAAAGATGTAAAATATGACATCAAAAACATAAAACGTGATAGGAGTGTAAAAATGTGTGCTTTTAGAATGTGTTTGAACTTAAGTGAGTATCACCTTAAAATAGACTGATATATATATATATAGATATAGATATCAGTATACATAAATATATGATATATATATTAGATATATATGTTGATATATATATACATATCAATCTATATAAAACTCATGGTAACCTCAAACCAAAAACCTCCCCAAAATGTATGCAGAAAAAATAAAGAGAACCAAACTCAAACATAACCCCAAAGAAAACCATCAAAGGAAGACACCAAGAGAAAAAGAAAGAAACAGAGAAGAGTGACAAAAACAACCAGAAACAACTAACAAAATGATAATAAATACATGTTTATCAATAATTGCTTTAAATGCAAACAGACTAAATGCTCCAATCAAAATGCATAGAGTTGCTGAGGGGGTAAAACCCCAAGACTCATCTATATTCTGCCTACAAGAGACTCATTTTAAATCTAAAGAGACACAAAGAGGGAAAGTGAAGGGATGAAAAAAGAGATTTCATGCAAATGGAAACAAAAGGTAAGCTGGGATAACAGTACTCATATGAGACAAAATGAACATTACAGCAAAGACAGTAACAAAATACAAAGAAGGGTTCTACATAATGATAAAAGGGTCAATCCAAGAAGAGGACATAACAATCATAAAAATCTATACATCCAACATTGGAGTCCCTAAACCTACAAAGCAAATATTAATAGACATAAATGGAAAAATGAACAGTAGTACAATAATGGTGGGCACCATTGAAACCTATTTACATCAAAGTAAAGATTATCCAGAGAAAAAAACAATGAAGACATATTAGCCTTAAGTGATACATTAAACCAGACTGTCTTAATAGATACATACAGAATATTTCATCCCAAAATTGAGGAATACACATTCTCATCTAGTGCACATGAAACATTCTCCAAGACAGATCACGTTAGGCCATAAAAGAAATCTCAATAAATTTAAGACGACTGAAATTACATCAAACCTTATTTCCTACTAGAACAGTATAAAACCAAAAATCAATTATAAGAAGAGGAATGGAAAAAACACAAACATGTAGAAACTAAACAACATGCTACTAAACAATCAATGGGCCAATGAAAAAAATAAAATAGAAAAACAAAAAAATACCTTGAGACAATTGAAAATGGAAACACAACCTTCTAAAATCTACAGGACACAGCAAAAGAAGTTCTAAGAGGGAATTAGCAGTTCCAAGTGTTCATAGCAATTCACACCTACCTCAGGAAACAAGAAAAAGCTCAAATAAGCAATTTAAATTTAGATGCAAATGAATTAGAAAAGGAGGAGATAATAAATCCCAAGTTAGTAGAAGGAAGGAAATAATAAAAGATCCAAGTAGAAATAAATAAATAGAGACTGAAAGAATAATAGGAAAGATCAATGAAACAAAAAGCTTGGTCTTTGAAAAGATGAAAAAAAATTGATAAACCTTTAGCAAGACTCATCAAGAAAAAAAAAAGAGGGTCCAAATGAAGAAAATCAGAAATGAAAGAGGTTACAACTCACAACACAGAAATACAAGGGATCATAAGAGTACTATGAATGACTATATGCCAATAAATCGGAAAATCTAGAAGAGATTGATAAACTCTTAGAAACTCACAACTTTGCAAGACTGAATCACAAAAAAATAGAGAATCTGAATGGACCAAATAGAAATAATGAAATTGAATCATTAATTTTAAAACTTCCAAAAAACAAAAGCCCAGGAGCAGATGGCTTCACAGGTGAATTGTAACAAACATTTAAAGAAGAGTTAATACATATTCTCAATTTATTCCACAAAGTTTAAGAGGAAGAAATGCTTCCAAACTCATTTTACAAGGCCAGATTACCCTGATATCAAAATCAGACAAAGACACCACAAAAAAGAGAAAGATTACAAGTCAATATCCCTGATGAACATAGATGCAAAAACCCTCAACAAAATATTAGCAAACCAATTTCAACAATACATTACAAGGATAATAAACCATGATCAAGTGATATTTAATCCAGGGATGCAAAGTTGGTTCAACATCCACAAATCAATCAACGTGCTATACCACATCAACAAAATAAAAGATAAAAATAGTATGATCATCTCAACAGATGCAGAAAAAGAATTTGACAAAATTCAACATCCATTTATGAAAAAATTCTCAACAAAGTGGGTATAGAAGGAACATACTTCAACATAATAAAGACCATATATGACAAACCCATGGCTAACATTATACTCAGTGATCAAAAGCTTAAAGCTTTTTCTTTAAGATTAGAATCAAAACAGGGATACCCACTGTCCCTGATTTTATTCAACGTGGTATTGGAAGTCCTAGTTATAGCAATTAAATAATGAAAAGAAAGTCATCTGTATTGGAAAGGAAGAAGTAAAACTCTCACTATTTGCTGATTACATGATACTATATACAGATAACCCTAAGAGTCAACCAAACACTAGTAGAACTAATTAATGAACTCAGTAACATTGCAGGACACAAAATTAATATAGAGAAATTGGTTGTGTTTCTATACTCTAATAATGAGCTATCAGAAAGGGAAATTAAGAAAGCAATCCCATTTACAATTGCATCAAAAGGAATAAAATACCTAGGAATAAATTTAACCAAGTAGGTGAAAGACCTGTGCTCTGTATTGAAGAAAGAATTTGAAGACAACACAAATAAATGGAAAGATATCCCATGCTCATGGAGTGGAAGAATTACTTTTGTTAAAATTCAGTGCAATCCTCATCAAAATACTGATGGCACTTTTCACAGAACAGGAAGAAAGAATCCTAAAATTTGTAACAGTAAAAGGACCTGAATAGCCAAAGCAGTCTTGATAAAGAAGAACAAATCTGGAGGTATCATGCTGTCTGATATCAGAGTATAGTACAAAGCTGTATTAATCAAAACAGTATGGTACTGGCGTGAAAATAGGTACATAGATCAATGGAATAGAATAGAGTCCAGAAACAAACACACACGTCCATAAGCTCAATTAATCTCTGAAAAGGAGGCAAGACTACACAATGGAGAAAAGACAGTCTCTTCAATAAATGGTCTTGGAAAAACCAGACAGCTACACGCAAAAAAGTGAAACTAGACGACTATCTTAAACCATATGAAAAATAAATTTCCAATGAATTAAAGACTTGAATGTAAGACCTGAAACCATAAAACTCATAGAAGAAAACATAGGCAGCTGGCTCTTTAAAATCAGTCTTAGTAGTATTTTTGCGGGGGACCAGTCTCCTTACGCAAGTGCAACAAAAGCAAAAATAAACAAATGGGATTACATCACACTAGAAAGCTTTTGCACAGCAAAGGAAACCATCAACAAAACAAAAAGGCAACCTACTGAATGGGAGAAGATATTTGCACATCATAAAATCATACATGCCATAGGGGTTAATATCCAAAATATAAAAAAAGTATACAACTTAATATCAAAAAACCAAACAACTCAATTAAAAAAATGGACAGAGGCCACGAATAGACATTTTTCAAAAGAAGACATACAGTTGCCAACAGACACATGTAAAAATGCTGAACATCACTAATCATCAGGGAGATGCAAAACAAAACCACAGTGAGATAATATCTCATACCTGTCCAAATGGCTAATATTTAAAAAGACAAAAAATAGCAAGTGTTGGTGAGGATATGGAGAAAGGTGAACCCTTTTACATTGTTGGTGGGAATGTAAACTATTACAGCCACTGTGGTGAACATTATAGAGGTTCCTTTAAAAATTAAAAATAGGACTACCATATAATCCACCAATTTCACCTCTAGGTTTTTATCTGAAGAAAATGAAAACATGAATTCAAAAAGACATATGCACCCCTATGCTCATTGCAGCATTATTTACAATAGCCAAGATATAGAAGCGATCTAAATGTCCATCGATTATGAATGGATAAACAAGACGTAGTATATTTGTACAGTGGAATATTACTCAGATATAAAAAAAGGATGAACTCTTGACATTTGCAACAACGTGGATGGACCTAGAGGGAATTATGCGAAGTGAAATAATTCAGACCAAAAGAGACAAATGTCATATGATTTCAACTATTGGGGAATCTAAAAAGCAAAACAAAGGAGAAACAGACTCGTAGATATAGGAAACAAACTGGTGGTTACTAGAGGGAGGAGGGGCTGAGGGGGTAAATAAAATAAGGAAAAGAGATTAGAAGATATAAACTTTCAGTTATGAAATTAATGAGTCATGGGGATGTAATGTATAGCATAGAGAATATAGTCAACAATGTTGTAATACTGTATGGTGACAGATGATAACTAGACTTATCGCGGTAAACATTTTGTAGTGCATATAAATATTAAATCATTTCTTTGTACACTTGAAACTAATAGGATATTGCATGTAAATCATAATTCAATAAAAAATGAAAAATATTTTGTCTTTGTATTCTTTGTTTTCATGCACTGAACTTATTTATGAATAAGGATTTTATTTATTCTTTCCTAAGTCTTACATTTTTAATTCATACATCTGCTTACTGCACAGGCTATGATCTCTAACACAATGGGAAATAAATGTGGTCATGGCAGTTATCCTGGTCTCATTGCAATCTCAAAAGGAATAGTTTCATCATTTGCTTTTTTTTTTCGTCACCTGAGCTAACATCTGTTCTTCTTTTTGTTTCTCCTTCTTCCTCTCCCCATCCCCCACAGTACATAGTTGTATATTCTAGTTGTAGGTCCTTCTGGTTGTGTTATGTGGGACGCTGCCTTAGTATGGCTTGAAAAGTGGTGCCATATCCACACCTGGGATCTGAACCACCAAAACGCTGGGCCACCAAAGTGAAGAATGTGAACTGAACTGCTCAGCCATGGGGCCAGGCCCTCATCATTTTGTTTTTAAGTTTGATATTTGCTGTACGTTTTTAGATACTCATCATATAGATAAGCTCCTCTTGGTTCTTGATTTTTTGAGTGTTTTTTACATTTCAAAATCATGAATAGATGTTGAATTTCAGCAAAGAGCTTTCTGCATTTATTCTAACGTTTATAAAGATTTTTCCTTAATATGTTAATTTGGAAAAATTAATTTATTACATCTCTGACAAATATTGAATACTTGATATAAAATCAACTTGGTAAAGGCATTTTACCCTATTTTTTATGCATTACTGTATCTAGTTTCCTAATATTTACTTAGAATTTTAAAATATATTTTCAAGAATGAGATGGCCTATAATTTTATCTTTTCCATATTGTCATATTTAGTATGAGGGTTGTTAGCCTCATAAAAAGATTTGAAAGATGCATTTTCTTTTTCTATTCTCAAAAGCAGTTTGCAATTAGAGAAAATTATTACTTTATAATTTGATGGTTTCACTAGTAGTCATCTAGGCCTGAAAATCTTTATGGGAAGGTTTTTACTACTAAACTAATAACTTTAATCATTATATGACTATTCAGGACTTCTTTGTCATTTTGTGTCCATTTTCGTCAATGATAGTATTCTAGTAATTTGTACATTTCATAAGTATTTACATATTTTTATAGATTTATTAATATCTTCCTATGATGATTTTAATTATGCAGATATTAGAGTGGTATTGCATTTTCATTCCTGATAGCGATTAGTTTTACTTGTTTTTCTCCTCTCTCTCTCTCTCTGTCCCTCCTCTCTTTTTGATCAACCGGGTTTTAGATCTATGTTGTGTTAGTCTGTTGGGAAACTAACTTCTATCTTAATAGATTCCGTCTAAATATTGTGTTTGCTGTTATCTTTATAATATCTTCCTTTCTATGTTCTTCGGGTTTATTTAGCTAATTTTTGTAATTTAGCAAGATAAATATTTTCTCATTAGTAATCTCAGTGATATTCACTTTTTCTAAGATAGTTGCTTAAGATTACATATTTTCCTCTAAATATATCATTAACTACACTTTGATATGCAGTTTTTATTATTCAGAATTAAGTTTCTTAATCTTAAACATTTTCCACTTTTCAACACAATTTTATTTGGTCCATGGTTTACTTATAGATTACAGTATCTGAACATAATCTAAGCTTAACCTTTATACCTTTGTTACTGATTTCCAGCATTCTTGCATTGTTGCCAGACAAACTGGCACGATTTCAATCCAGTTTTTGATTTCTAAATTACATAATTCATATTTTTAAATTTTGCTAATTCTCTATGCTTACCAAAAGTAGTCGCTGTTTGTCCTATTAATTACTCAGAGAGCTATGTTAATATTCCTCATCATTATTGTGGATTTATCTATTTGTCATGGACAATGAATTATTTCTTTATATTTTTGAGGCCGTATAATTAGATACATACACATTTAAAATTATCATCCTGGTGAATACAACCAGTTATCATTATAAAATGATCATCATTTCTATTACCGCTTCTCTCTTAAAGTGTGTTTTATTTGATATTAATATAGGTACACTTCCATACTTTTGTCTAGTATTTCCTTAGTGTTACATTCTGCAAGATTATATTGTATGTCAGTCTTTTATGAATAGCATATTGTGATTTGATTTTCACCCAGTCTGTCAAGATTTATTTTTTCACCAGAGAAGTTTATCCATTTATACTTTATTTAATTACTTACATGTTTGGAGTTTTCTTTGTTCTGCCTATTCTTTGGGCCTCTCACTTCATTTTGTCATTTTTGAATTTATCTTACTTTGTTTTTGTTTTCCTTCTCTCTCTCTTTCAGTATGAATGTAATCTACTTTTCAAATATTTTAGTGGATTTTTAGAAATTTTAAAATGTAGACTTGACCCAAGAAAGTCTGTTAATGAGTATATCTACTCTTCTCACTGAAAATGCATGATGTTAGATTGCTCTAGTTACGTTTGCTACCTTAAGATTTATTATTGTAGTATATTTTAAAACTATTTTAGTGCATTTTTAAAGTCAATATTATCATTGTTGTTGTCTTATATAGTTAAAGTTCATTTAAGTATAACCATATATTTGTTTGATTTTCATTCCCTCTTGCAACTCCAACCTTCCTTCTGGATTCGTTATTCTCTTGCCTGAAGAATAACCTTTAGAATTCTGTTTTGTGTTTATCTACTGGTGGTAAACTCTCAAGTTCTTGATAAGGTATTTATTGTGCTTTCATTTTTGAAAGATTTTCTTTTATTTAATTTGTGGTACAATTATAATTTTGGAAAGTTTTGCACATCTCGTACGAATGGTATCATTTCATTGTCTTATAATGACTTCCATTACTGCTCTTAAGAACTTTTTGCAAATCTATCTTTCCTTTAGCTAATCTCTCATTTTGTTAAAGTTGTAAATGCTTTAGTTATTGCTTTTTGTCTTTTCTTTTTTAAAATGGTTTGCTTTTAAAAACTTTTAAAATGGTATGCTTAAGCATATATTTTTTGTAAATCTCATTGAGATTTTTCTAGGCTTCTTGGATCTGTAAATTAATGCCTTTAATCAGTTCTTTAAATTTCTCAGCTATTTGTTTTTGAAACACTTCCTTAGCCCATTTCTTTTTCTTCTTTCCTTTTAAAACTCCAGTGAACTATTTGTTATACCTTATCACTCTATTCTCTATGCTGCTTACATTCATTTCTATATTTTTCATCATTTTGTTTGTTTGGTTCACTCTAGATAGCATATCCTGACTTATCTTCTTGGCCACAATTTTCTATTCAGTTGTGCATTTTCTACGGTTATACAACATAACTGAGATTAAAAACCCAATAGTTAAGTTTAAAAGTGTTTTTTAAATTAATGCACATTTTTATAGTTTCCATGCCTTCCTCAAACTTTCCAGCTTGACTCTATCATCTCAAATGGCATAAATGTTGTTTTATAGCAATATTTCTAATATCTGGAGCTCCAGTGGATATACATCTGTTGCCTATTATTCCTTCTGGCTCTTACTTACAAAATATTATGCACTTATTGGTGTATGTTTTGTGTGTGTGTGAGCCTGTGTATTGGACATTTTATCAAAAAATCATACCCTCAAGTCAAGGATCATTTATTTATTTTATTTTTTGCTTAAGAATATTGGCCCTGAGCTGACATCTGTGCCCATCTTCCTCTGTTTTATATGTGGGATGCCTGCCACACATGGCTTGATGAGCAGTGCCTAGGTCCTTGCCTGGGATCTGAACTGGCAAACCCTAGGCCCCTGAATTAAAAGGTACAACCTATGTAAAGTATCAAACGAACATTAGGAGCTCAATAAATGATACATATTTTGTTTTGGTACTGCACCAGTCCAAGATATCAAATTTCCCAGAAAGAGTATCTGAATACCAAACCTGTTTTCTTCCAAAATTTTTAAACAACACAATTACTGTATTAGAGAAATAACATGCAGGATGCCCATCCTTTTACTCACTGGGCAAAAGAGTGTGATGATCTTCATCTATAGCAACCACAATGATGTTGGCACCTCAGGACAGCATCATATATGAAGGGATTTTTTTTTCAGTGATAAACCTTTGTTTTTCCTCAATGTGCCTGGGAAGAAGACATTGGAATGAGGTAAATATTAAACTGAGGAAATGCAACTCAACAAATCTACAGAAAGAAGGCAAAAAACTAGCACCTGATTGAGTAGGAATTCCTCTATCCTTCCTTTGGCTTTCTTAGACCTTTCTTCTATGCTTTTCATCTCTTCTTTGGGGCCACAGACCTGCTGCTAATTGCTCTTATGAGGACCAGACTGGGAAGCATCAGGATTCATTGAAAACAGGAAAAAAATATGTAAATATGGTAGGAGGAGAGCAGAGCTTTTCCTTCTAAAAATATTTAGTTAATAGGCAAGCTGAGGCTTCAAACTACAAAAATAAATAAACAAAAATGTATTAGCCTATAACCCAGGTTGGAAAGGCTATCCTATTTAAACCAATTTATTTTGTTTTTTATCCAAGTTCCCTGAGAAGGCAACACAAAGAAAACTCATGAGCGTGTATTTGTAGTGGAAAACCTAAATATAAGAGTGAGACTGTGAGTTGAATTTTGACCAGACTTTGAAACATCTGTGATACATTAAAGTGTAGAGGTCAAGTTCAGCCTAAGGTTTATGGGTCTGGAACTCTCAAAGGTGCTCTGGAGTTATGAATTTCGGAAGCACTAGTATGTAGACAATATGTGAAACTATTCCATTACACTTATAATCTAATGCTACCATCTTGATTTTATGTAATAGTTCACTGCATGTATGGTTTGAATAGATTATAAGCTTCTTAACAAAAGGTCTGAGGAAAACCAGACCACCAAGACTATTCATCAACACTAGACTAATCATGTAGCAATTATCAATAAATACTCATTAAGTTGATTTGCTTTGACACTAATAAGCTGTGTGACCTTGGTTCATGCAACTTCTATCAACTTTATTATCTATATAATGAGGGTCTGAGCTGGACACAGTTTCCAGCTTCTGTCAAGTCTAGAACTCTGATTTTTTATATTGTTGAATTGAACTATGCATCTCTTGTTGGTTGTTTATTAAATGCTTGCAGATGGATCTTCAAAAACCTGTGATTAAGTGAGATATCCCTGTTGTTGTTCTGGGTGAGCAAAGAAGGGCCTGACTTATGCCCTAAAAATAATTTTATTTTCCAAAAGTCAATGTGGCCAGGAAACATATTTGGTTCAAATAGTTGGTTTTCTTATTGATAAATAGCACTAAATGTTTCATGCTGTTTTTTTCTGTATGAGACAAATTCTTTGAGATGACTTTTATGAATGTGTGACTTTTTTTACGTATTACATCTCAGAGAATAGAATACAATTGGAAATACTTCTTTTCTAATAGAAACTTGAAAGTTGTGCACTCAAAGGAGTTCTTTAGGGGAAATAAAAGGTGTTTTTTCCAAATAGAAGGTAGCAATGTGAAGATGGGCATTTATTATCTATTTGGGCTTTGCAAAGTCTTCAAAAGACCCTCTTTTTCTTTCAGTTCTTCTTCAAAGTGTGTTTAGTACCTGTATGGTCTTACCAAGTAGCTTAGCTTCAATTATTCTCTGTTTTCTCATGTCAAAATGTTGATAATGCCAAGGACTAGTTCACAATGTTCATAATAAATGATTTTACATAAAATTGAATGTGCATATATGTGAATATATTTATATTATTGAATATAACTTTACCTAACACAGTGCAGGCTTTTAGCATGCCCTTAGTAAATGAAATTGTTTCTGAATTGGGTAGTTATGGAATTAAAGGAAAAAAGAGAAGTTAAAGAAGATTTTTGAGGCTCTCATACGCAGAAAAGAGGTTAAGATACAGAATCAAATTAAGAATATTTAACATTTAAATAATGTTCCCTGGATATCTAAGGTGTGGCAGACAGAAAGTTAGGAATTCTTCCAAGTACCGTCTCACTTTATCTTCTCAGTTCTCCTATGCAGTAAATGATGTTGTGCTCAGTAACTAGTTAACTGAGTTTCAGAGTTGAAGGTTGTTTTCCAAAGTCATACTCAGTATTTTCTCTATGTTTGGGTTTGCCAGATAAAATACAGAACCCATTTAAGTTTGAATTGGATAAATAACCATTTACTTTTGTAGAAGAAAGTTTCAAATATTGCATGGGACATAGTTAAACTAAAAAATTATATTTATTTATTGGAAATTCAAATTTAACAACATTCTGTTTTTACATTTGCTAAATCCAACCACTCTATCTGTATTTACACCCAAAACTTTTGACTAGAATGCCCCTCTATTTCCACTATTTGCTATAAAATTTGGGCAAATTTAAACAAATATTTATTTTGGATGCCAGTAAAGTGTAAAGAGTGCACAGAATTTTCAGACAGAAGAGGAAGGTGCAACTTTGTTTGGCTACGAGCTGGCTGTATAGTCTTAGGGAATACCTCAAACGCTTTAATACCTACTTTATAGATGTTTACTATAAAATCGTAATTGTTCTGGGCAATGGATCAAAACAAACTAGCTAAAAACTGAGTGACTTAAAGACAATTTATGAGTACTTTTATATCTAATGACTCTATATGGTTCAGGAGGGAGGTTCTTCTATGTATGGCATGGACTGAACAAAGTTAGCGGTTGTCAGCTGGCAGCCGGGCTAGTCTGGAGAATCAAAGACAACTTCTCTCTCATGTGTATTGCCTAGGTTGTTACAGCTAGAACGCTGGACTCAGATGGACCTGTCTTCTTCTCCATGTCATCTCTCCAGCATGGCGTCAATCTTCTTACATGGTAGATCAAAATTAAGAGATCAAGGTAGAAGCAGTAGGTTTATGCTTAAGTCTGGGAATATCTGAACATCCTTTCTGCTGCACCCTGTTAATCAAAATATTTACAAGACAGCCCAGATTAAAGGAAAAATAGTAGACAACGGGGGGAATGTCTAAGAATTTAAATATTAAAGATATGATGAAAAAATTAAATGACAATGTATGAAACACCACTTACAAGCTATAAATAAATGTTTATTACTATTGTTGCTGTTTTACATTTTTCATGTTCAATGTACCTATCTACCATTTTATCCCACTTATATTTCAGTGACTGACACATAGTATGTGTTTAAAACATATGTATATTTTAAATAACAAGAGGAAAACGAAATGAGAGATACTGTCATGTCCTCAAAATAACTTTCAATCTTCTAGAAGGGAATTTACAAGTTAGGTAAGACAATATGAGAAAGATCATACGAGAGTAGTCAGATGCTCTGGGTATACAAAGGGAGGAAAGGTTTATCAGTGGTAAGGAATCAAGAATTATTGGGGTGCCCTGGCCTTGGGAGTCTCCAGTCTCGAGAGAAGGGCCTTCTCTTAGGCCTATTCATAAAATGAGTTGCGTCTGATTGGTATGAGAAGATATTTATTTTTCAAAGGAATATCTTCGGCAGTAACAGAGGAGGGAGGGGGTAAGTCTAAATGAGAAATCAGTGAAAGTTTCTTAGAACTTATTATATTTAAAGTGGGTCAATCTCAAGCAGAGAGAGTGGTGTCATCGAATGGGACAGAGGGTCCAGAGCACAGAAGGTGACTGGATGGTGACCTGGCTGGCAATCTGGCCTGGGAACAAAACCCTTGGCTCACTGTGTAAGGGCAGTGAAGCAGGAAATAAACTAGAAATTGTGGTTGGGGAAATTTTGAGGATGACTTTATATGCCACAGAAGTGCTTGGCTTTTATTACCTTTATTTAAAGGACCTGTAGATTACATCTTTTATAAAATAAGTACCGCAGTTACATACTTATTGGTGAGTTGTAAAAAAGTGACTCTCGTTGCAATGTGAGGACTATAATGAAAGAAATGGCTTTATGGCAGGCAACGCATTAAGAGGACTTACATCTAGAAGAAAAAATAATACATAAGCAAGCAAATATGAAAACAATGTCACGGGAAATGAAAAGAGAGTGTGGGATGGTAAACCGTATGGCTTTTCTACAGATGCAAGTAAGCCATGAAACTTTGCTGTTTAACTTCAATACAGTTACATGCCACATAACAATGTTTCAGTCAACGAGGGACCACATATACGACAGTGGCCCCAAAAGACTAGTGCCATATAGCCTAGGTGTGTAGTAGGATATACAATGAGGGGGTGCGTAAGTACACTCTATGATGTTTGCACAATGATGAAATCACCTAATCACGCATTTCTCAGAACATATCCCCATCCTTAAGCTATGCCTGACTGCATTACAATAAAGTAGGCAGTGGATCATAAGGTGAAGTTGCTGAGTTTGATCCTTAAGGGGAGATCGGAATTAGAGAGAGAATTGGAAATCAGCTGTGTAGAGATGATTGTGAAAACCAAAGGAGAAGATAAAATATTCAGGATATTATACAGTCTCTTTACCTATTAAAGGAAAAAGAGAAAAAGAAGTTGTCATAGATAACCTAAAAGATCTCTCCATGAAGAATTGATGCTTGGCATTTATTAATGCCAGGCACTGTTTAAGGTCCTGAATTTACAAGTGAGCAGCATTGTCAAGGTCCTTGTTTTAATGGAATTTAGAGCACACTGGGAAGAAACAAAGAGTTAGTGAAGAAATAAATAGATATACAGGTGGAGAGATAGAAAATTTTGTATCTCAATAATTGCTAAAATTAAAAACAATGAGATAGGAAATGGTGGCAGTAAGGTGAAGGCAGGTGGCTCAGACACAGATATTAGGATTATCTCACTGAAGAAGGCACATTTCAGCTGATAACTTAATGAAAAAGAATGAGCCAGAAAACTATCTGGGAAGGGCTGCCTCATGCATCAGGATCAGGAAGTACAAAGATTCCTGCCTTGCATGTTTTAGAAACAGAAAGGTCACAGTGGCTGGTGGCTGGAGCAGAGTAAGTAAATCAGAGGGTAGGAAGAAAGGAGGTTCATGGTGGAGGCTGAGAGGTGGGGGCAGCAATTTCTAAGATTTCAGGTGATCTGAAGAGATGAATCTTGTATAAAAACCCATACCACAAGCTTTCTAAGGCATCGACCTATACAATATAGCTCAAATCAAACAAAAGTAATGTGTATAGTTAGTAATTTCAGTCAAAGGATATGTCTCGCAGAGCTTAAAATTGCTTCTGATGGCTTTATTTACTCTTGAGCTTTGTTTTTTTTTTTCCTATTCCATTACCTGCCCACTTCACTACGTGTACACAGGTACAGAAAGTAAACACAAAATTAATTTAGTCACTAAAATGAAAAACTGCCCACCACTGACATCACTTGTCCTGCTTCTGCCATCCAACTACCAGATTGTATTAGAGTTAAGTTTAATAGAGCCACTGTGTGCCAAAATAACCTCTACGCACACAGAGTCTAGAATACGAAACACAACCAATCCCCTCAAAGCCTAGTTTGGAGCTCTTCCTCCCAGAGCTCTGTTCATTCCCTTTACATATACCACAGTCAGTTAGTCATTTGATGACACAACCAGACAAGCAGATTCTTTTCCAGCCTTTACATCAAAACTGACCAATATCAGAGAGATAGGTCAGAGAGAAAAGGTCAAAAGTAGTCCTGTCCAAATGCAAAGATCATTTAGGACCATTCAACACTCACTTGAATCAACACACTGAAAATGGACAATCATTGAAATTTATTTCAATATGACTATTTTCAACATGTCTAGGCTTTCATCTCAGCCATTGCCACTGTGTATTAACTTCTGGATTTCCCTGACTCTTCTCTTATTCTGAATTCTTTAGGTCTGCCTTTTCATCTTTAGAATGCCAGAATTTCCTGCAGTGACTGGTATTGAGCAGACACTTAAAAATTTTATGACTTTAATACACAGAAGAAGCAGGGTAGCAGGAATTAACAAGGAAAACACTAAAACACCAAGTACAATTTCTCCTTTTAATAAAACCTCTATTAAACCAAACCTCCATTTTAACATCATGTCTTCAAGATACAATTTACTTAACTAGTAGCTTTTTAGATGTGTAATCTGTTCCTATTTTTTCTCTCTAATAAATAATGAGTTTAAAAAAGGATCTGAATCTCTGTATCTTACTCTCAATTTTGGTGTGAACCTAAAATTTCTCTAAAATAATTGCCTAATTTTTAAGTGTAAAATAATAACCAAAAAAGGATCTGCAAACCTTTTTGGTCAAGGGCCAGATAGTAAGTATTTTAGGTTTTGTTGGTTATATTGTCTCTAACGCAACTTTTCAACTCTGCAAGGAAGTGTTCCCTCCTTGTCAATATTTGGAACAGTTTCACAAGGATTGGTGTAGTTCTTCTTCAGGTGTTTGGTAGAATTCATCAGTGAAATCGTCCTAGTTATAAACTTTCCTTTGTTAAGAAATTTGTGATTACTGATTTCATCTTCTGGAATTTAGGAGGTCAATTCAGATTTCATATTTCTTCTTGAATCAATTTTGATAGATTGTATGTTTATCAGAATTTGTCCCTTTCATCTAAGATTTCTATTTTGCTGTCATATAAATGTTCATAGTATTCTCTTATCTTTTTTATTTCTCAATAATATCAGTAATATCCCTACCTTTTTTCCTGATTTTTAGAAATTTGAGTATTCTCATTTTTTTCCTTAGTTCATCTAGCCAAGAGTTGGCAATTTTGTAGATCTTTTGAAAGAAGCAGTTTTTGGTTTTGCTTAATTTCTCTCCTGTTTTTCTATTCTCTATTTGCTTTCTAATCTTTATTATTCTCTTCCTTCTGCTAGCTTTCAATTTAGTTTGGTCTTCTTTCTATAGTTCCTTAAGTTTTAAAGTCATTTTATTGATTTGAGATATTTAAAATTAATGTATGCATTTAACAGCTGTAAATTTCATTCTTAGCACTGTTTTTACTGCATCTCATAGGTTTTAGTATGTTGTGCTTTCATTTTCATTTGTCTCAAGGTACTTTCTAATTTCCCTTGTGTTTTCTTATTTGACCCATTGGTTGTTTAAGGATGTGTTATTTAATTTCCACATATTTATAAATTTTCCATTTTTCATGTTATTGATTTCTAGTTGTATTCAATTGTCATCAGAAAGGATACCATATATGATTTCAATCTTTTAAAATTTATTAAAACTGTTTTTTAGCCTAACATATTGTCCATGCTGGAAAACGTTCCACAGAAACTTGAGAAAAATCTGTGGTCTGATGTTGTTAGATGGACTGTTCTATATATGTATATTAGATCCACTTGGTCTATAGTGTTGTTCAAGGTCTCTATTTCCATATTGATCTTCTGTCTGGGTGTTCTATGCAGTACTGAAAGTGGAATATTTAATCCCTCAACTATTATTGTAGAGTAGTCTATTTCTGCCTTTAATTCTGTCTGTTTGGTTCATATACATATGAAGTCAATTTTATTAAAGTTTATTGTCTGATTTTAGACTAGCCACTCCAGCTTTATTTTGGTTAATATTTACATGGAATGTCTTTTTCCAGTCTTTCACTTTCAACCTACTTATGTCTTTAGATCTAAAGTGATCTAAAGAGAATGTATAATTGGGTTATATATTTAAATCTGTTCTGTCAGTCTCAGCATTTTGACCAGAGAGTCTAATTCACTTAAATTTAAAGTAATTATGATAAGGAAGAAATTAATTCTATCATTCTATTTTTTTCTGTATGTCCTATAACTTTTCAGTCCCTCATTTCTCCATCAATGCTTTCTTTTCTGTTTAGTTGATGTTTCTTTTTTAGTGATACATTTTGATTCATTTCTCATTTCTTTTTTTATATTCTACAGTTTGCTTGTGTGTGTGGCTATCATGGAGATTACGTATAACATCCTAAATATATAATGATCCAGTATAAACTGGTACAAAATTAACATCAATCACATACAAAAATTTGACTCATATAGCCTCTCTACCTTTATGTTAGTCATAACACAAATTAAAACTTTATATATTGTGTGCCTAATAACATAAATTTATACTTATATTTTTGCATTTCTTTTAAATTCTGTAGAAAATTTTAAAAATTGGAGTTACAAACTAAAATTACAATAGTTTTAGCTTTTAAATTTGCCCACATAATTACTTTTATCAGAGATCTTTATATCTTCACATGGCTTTGAGTTACTGTGTAGTTAATTTTTGTCAACCAGAAGCGCTGCTTTCAGTATTTTTAATAGGTCAGGCGTAGTGGTTTTGAATTCCTCAGATTTTGTTTATTTCTGAATATTTTCATTTGTATCTCATTTGTAAGGACAATTTTTCTGAATACATAATTTTAAGTTGGCTTTCTTTTTATTTCAGCTCTTTAAATATGTAATCATACTACCTTCCATACTCTAAGCCCTCTGATAAGAAATCATCTGATAACCTCATTAAGGATCTTTTTCAAGTGACAAATCACTTCTCTCTTCTTGCCTACAAGATTTTCTCTTTGTCTTTTAAATAATTTCATTATAATGCATTTCATTGTACGTCACTTTGGGTTCATTCTAATTAAGATTTGTTGAACTTCTTGAATTTATAGATTCCTGCCTTTATCAAATTTAGGAGTTTTGGGCCAATCATTCCTTAAATATTCTCTTTGCTTTATTTTCTCTCTCTTATCATTTCAGGATTCCCATAATGTGTATTGATCTGCTTGATAGTGTTTCACAGGTCCCTTATGCTCTGTTAATTTTTCTTTTTTCTCTGTTTCTCAAGCCCAATTTCAGTCGTCCTATCTTTAATTAACTGAATCTTTCTTCCTCCTGCCCAAATAAGCTGTTGAATTCCTCTAGTGGATTTATTATTTTTTTATGTTATTGTACTTTTCAGCTCCAGAATATTTTTATGGCGCTTTTTCATATGTTTCTCTCTTTGTTGATATTCTTCTTTCGTTCCTGTATCATTCTCATAATTTCATTTAGTTCTTTGTCTATGTTTTCCCTTAACATTTTGAACATATTTAAAGCGGATGATTTAAAGTTTGGTTAGATGATTATAAGATACCACTGAGACTTGGAGATCTAGTTTAAGAGAAGGACAAAGAAATGTTATTTTTAAATTATGAACACACTAACTGCTTTATCTCATATTAATCTGATGAGGTAAATGTTACGGTCTCCATTTTAGACATGAGGAAACTCTGGATCAAAGAGTCTAATTAACTTTCCCATGAATACCCAGGTAGGAAGTGACAAAATTGGAATTTAGTATCCAACTTTTTTGTATACCAGAATTTTTCATTTTCCTATTTTTCTTCTTATTATTATTTTTATAATACATTTTTGCTTATTGTAAAAGTTACCACTTCAAATTTTAGGACATTTCAAAAGAACATAAAAACTATCTAGAAGAAAATTAAAATCACAAAAATATATTATTCAAATATACATGTACTATTTTATATTAACATGATTATAGAGAATGAAATAATGCTATATGTTATGTTTTTCTCTGTTATTTCAATTGATATTATATTATATGTATGTGAACATTTTACTTTATTGATATATAAAGGCTTCATAGAAGTTTTTCAATGGATTTCTTTTTGAGGAATCTATCATATATTCTGAATATTAAGTCTTTCTCACTTATATATGTTAGAAATAAGTTTTCCCAATCTATTCATTGTCTTTCTCTACACAATATTTAAATTTTAATGCAATAAATTTAGCCAATTGTGGCTCTTCATTCTATTTTGGGTTAAAATACCATCTCATTCCCAAGCTTATAAACATATTCTTCCAAATTTTTTTCAAATGTTCATTTTTAGTTTTTTAGGATTAGCAGTTGGGATGGTTTTTCATATTTAAATCTTACCCATAATATCTTTATTTTTATCAATAGAGTAATTGTATATTTTATCAATTATATATGATTAATAATCCCAAATTTTGTTGAAAAAGACCTTCTTTCTCCAACATATTTGTGATGGTATTTTTATTGTACAAATGTCAATTTGTTGGCTATGCTAATGCCACATTACTTACATTTCTGTTAACTTATAACATGCCTTCTTCTGGTCGTGCAAATTTTACCACATCGTCCATCTTCAAAATTGTGTGGTTAGATGAACAGTGCTAGGTCTGTGCCCAGGATCCGAACCTGTGAACTCAGGGCCGCCGACGCAGAGCATGGGAACTTAATCACTACAGCATCAGGCCAATCCCTGAGAACTGTTAATTTTAAAATACAGATTCCTGTCTTCAAATACTATGTTACATAATATTTTCTATAGTTAGGCTTTCTAGAGATGATTTATAGCAGGGATAGCAAATACCAAGGCCTTCACTGGTGAAGGAAGTAATAAAAACAGAAGCTGCCCAGGAGTAAAGAAATAGGATGTGGCAGATTGTGGAAATTGCTCTATATGGACTTTGTATATTTGTGCCAGAAATCCAAAATTATTTTCTTTTTCTTTTTTTAACACTCTGCTGTTCAAATAAGCAACTGATGGGCTGACATCTTTGTGATCTCTGATTGACAGTGTTTGTTTCTATTGCATGTAGATCTTTATCACTGGTCACCAGTAAGTAATTTTCTAAAATTTGATTCTGAGTTACAATAGAACTGCTTTCCGGTTACATTTTCTACTGGTTTCTACTAGTACATGAGAAAGAAATTGTTTTTTCTGTGCTGATTGTTATCTAAAAAAATATCTCATTATTGAACGTACTAATAGTGTGGTCAAGTGACTAACTTATTTTTTTTGTACTTCTATGATAATACATTCTGATGATAATTTAACTTTCTTAATACTCATACATGTGATTTTTTTTAACATTATTATATTAGCATTTCCAATCCAAAAAATATATATGTCTTTTCAAGATTGGCTTGAGCTAATATCTATTGCTAATCTTTTTTTTCTTCTTGTTCTTCTACCCAATGCCCCCCAGTACATAGTTGTATATTCTAGTTGTAGGTTCTTCTAGTTCTGCTGTGTGGGATGGCTTCTCAGCATGGCTTGATGAGGGGTATTGGGTCTGTACCCAGAATCCCAACTGATAAAACCCTGAGCTGTCAAAGTGGAGCATGTGAACTTAACCACTTGGCCCGTGGGCTGGCCCCTCAATCCAATATTGATTGATAAGATTTTGATGAGATTTAACAAAATTTTAAGAACTAATGTTCATAAGTGAGCTTATTGTGTGTTAAATGAGTAGACTGAATATGTGTAGGTCTATGTTCACAGACACATACGATATTCTTGTTTGCTTTGGATATCAAAGTGAAAATGCGTAGGAAGAGTTCTATCATATCTGGAAGAGTTTATATTATACAAGTATTATCTACTCCTCAAAGTTGAATAGTCATCACTTGTAAAACCATCAGGAGTAGATCTCAATTATATGGATAGACAGTGTAGTATCTTTTATACTTACTGTAGTGATCATGTGTCTGTCTTTTCTTAAATAATCTTTGTAGTGTACAAATATATTTATTCCTAGAAATCATCCACTTATGTAGATTTTCAAATTGTACAAAGAAGCATAAATGTAGTCTATTATACTCCATATCTATAGTTATTAAGCTGTCCCATAAATTTTATCTTCATTCTATTTATTCTGATATTTTATCTTCTTTCTATTTATTCTTGTTCCTACTTCCCAAAATGTACGTTTACACTGGTCTTTTTTAAGGTTATATTTTCAGCGAGTTTTAAAAGACATCTTTGTTCTGTTTCAGTTTTGACTCTGCCAGGAAAAGAACATGTAAGTCATCGCCTCCATCATTGCAACAAGAAAATGATGGAAAACTAAAAATCAGTGACTTTTTCTTAGCCCATCAGAAAACTGTTGTCACAAGAAAAGTTCCCTCCCAGCTCTGGAGACAGATGAATCCAAAGAGTCACATAGAAGATCTGTTTCCCTGGAGCAGAAGCTTCTAAAGTTCTAAAGTAGGAACACTGAAATAGTAATTTTGACAAATTGCTGGACATTGAGTGTGGACTAATTTGAAAATGAGGAACTCCTGCGGCTGCAACCTTAAAGAGTGCTCCCACTTTCATGCATTTTCCCTCCAGGTTATCACAGTAAAGACCATAGAAAGATCCCCCCATGCCTCAGGCTAGGGGAAGAAAAGAGGAACCAGTTTGGAAACACACCTGGAATGTTTTCTGTAACAAATGCCTACTCTCCAGGGGAAAAGACTATACCAGAGCCTTATCCCAGATGGGAGAAGCACAATTATCCCACTGGAGCCCCTGTCTCTGGAGAAACATTTGTGAAGGTGACAGCTCAGAGACATAGATCCAATAAAGACTGAGAGTTAGTCAAAAGATCATAGGACTTTTCCCTTGCTATACCTGACCACCACAATAACAGAGCTCCAATAAAATAAGAGTGGATTACAGCTGAGATTGCTGTAAGGCACAGATTCTATTCAAGAAGTATCTCTTAGGAAAATCCAAAAAAGCCGGGAAATCATAAACAGAGACACCAAAAATTTGAAGTCTCTGGAACCTACTGCTATGGAAAACATTAAATGCAGCCCAATTCTTACCCAATTCACATAAAACCTAACATTCACACTACTTACCTCAGTTGTTATTACCTGATAGAAGATGGTCAATTTTAAACAAAAATTAGGGCATGCCAATGGTGAGAAATAATAGAGTGTGAAGAGAAAAAGTAAACCTTAGAACGATAATCAGTTATGGCACAGATGTGGGAATTATCAGAGAGGAAATATAAAACAACTATGGTTAATATGTTAAGAGTTCTAATGGAAAAGTAGATAGCATGCAATAGTGAGTGGGTAATGTAATCAGAGAGATGCAAGTTTAGATCAAAGAAAGAGTTAAAAATATTCTACCAACTAAAAACACTGTAACAAAAATAAAGACTGCTTCCGTGGGCTCAAGAGTAGAATGCATACAGCCCAGAAAAGAAAATGTGGGTTAGAATAAAGACCTACAGAAAATCTCCAAACTTAATAATGCTATAATAACTAATGCAGTGTGGTATTGGCAAAAGAGATGTACAGATCAATGGAATAGAGAGCCCAGAATTAGATTCACACCAATACAGTCAACTGATCTTTGATGAAGCAACAAAGACAATTCAATGGAGTTGGGATAATCTTTTCAGTAAGTGTTGTAATATCTGGACATCTATATGCAAAAAATAAATAAAACTAGACACAGACCTTATCTTTCACAAAAATTACCTAAAAATGTATCATAGATCTAATTGTAAAATGCAAAACTACAAAACTTCTGAAGGAAAACATAGGAGAAAATCTGTATGACTTTGAGTTTGGCGATGATTCTTAGCTACAACATCAAAAGCTTGATCCATGAAAATAAAATTGATGTTGAAGTTTGTGAAAATTACAAACTTCTGCTCCGTGAGAGGCTTTGTTAAGAAAATCAAAACACAAGCTATAAATTGGGAGAAAACATTTTCAAAGCACATGTCTAATAAAGAACTCTATAGAAAATACACAAAAAGTCACTTACAACACAGCAATAAAAAAAGAAGCAATGTAATTTGAAAAAGGGCAAATGATCTGAATAGATACCTCATGAAAAGATGTGAATGAATTTTCAATGCGTATTGTTAAATGAAATAAGCTCTTCTGAAAATGTTACATAGCGTATGATCCTAATTATATGACATTCTGGAAAAGGTAAATGTCAGTGGTCATTAGTACTTCAAGGGAGGAGAGAGAGGCTTGAATAAGTGAAGAGCAAGGAATATTCTTAAGGCAATGAGATTAATCTTTGATACTCTAGTGATGGATACATGACACTATTCATTTGTCAAAAACCATAGAACTTTATTCACAAAGTGTGGACCTTAAAGGTCTAAATTTTCAAAAATTCCTTTAGTAGGTTGAGAGATCCCACAATGTAATGCAGAATGTGACACAATAGTGTAGCAGAATTATAAATACATGAAACAAGCTAACTGATGGAAGTGAGGAGAAAAGTTGCTGACCTAAGTAACTTTGGAGATAACTGTAGTCTATAAGATTAAAAGAAATGTTGTATAAGTACATAATCTAGCTGAAAAAGCTGTTTACCATGGAGGTGTAGTCCAATAATTTGGACACTTCTATACAATTATGCTGGACTTCAATGGTTAAATACATGGATGGTGGATAGTGGGAGCCAGACAGACTTCACCATGTTGGAGCGATGAGATAAGATGAGTGACAAGTGACAGATAATCAAGGGAGGAGGCTAGAATGATCAATGTGGTTATGGATTTGAGTTGAAGACGTTAGTATGAGCACACAGTTGTTTAATAGAGATATAGATGATTAGCTACAAAATATTCATAGATATTTGTATATTTGGTTAGTGTACACACATGTATTTCCTTGCTCTGTCAGGTGAGAAGGACTAGAAGCAAACATCCCAGTAGCATTAAGCACATTTAATGCCCAAGTCCTGGTTTGTATTATTATTCTCCAATAAGAAGAACCATACCTCTTTAGAGAAAGGGGTGATTTGGAGAATGAGGCAGGAAATATACATCAGCCTGGAACATCATGTAGTGACAGAAAGTGTGCTAAAAAAAAAAGGATGGAGTTATGTCAAAGGGACACAAGAACCAAGTGAAATTGCTCCAATAGCCAAAGCTGTAATAACTTAATCATCAAAATAAATAACACAGTTTTGTACTATAACCTAAAGTATCCATATTCATAATACTTTAATGTCTATTATCAAATACATAAATATTTGAGAAGACATGCTATTTACTTTTCCATTAGAACTCTTAACATATTAACCATAGTTGTTTTATATTTCCTCTCTGATAATTCCCACATCTGTGCCATAACTGATTATTGTTCTAAGGTGCAGAAGAATTCCAAATAATTCATTTTAATATTCTGCCCTGAAGAAGATAGAGCATACCTCCCCATCCTTAACTGTGTGAAGCACACAGTGACATCTTTTCAAAGAATATAGTACAGAAAGAGACATATAAAGAGTAAGTTTACTGTGAAGAAATCTGACAAACATTATCTCAGCAATGTGATTAAGATTAGCATGTTGATAGAATGTACCCTTGATATGATATGATGAAAATGACAATTTATCTCTGTGGTCTTCCTCTCCAAAATACATAATCCAGTCTAATAATGAGAAAAACATCAAACAAATCCCAATTGAGAGACATTCTTCAAGATACTTGACTAGAACTCCTCAAAATCAAAATCACCAGAAACCAGGAAACTGTGAGAAACTTTCAGAGACCAGTGGAGCCTAAAGAAACCTGACTACTCTACATGTAATATGTTATCCTTGATGGAATCCTGGAACGGCAAAAAGACATTACATAAAAAGTGAGGACACTGGAATAAAGTATGGACTTTAGTTAATTATAGCGTATCAACATTGGTTCATTAAATTTAACAAATGTATCATGGAAGATACTAGCAATAGGGGAAATTGGATGTGGAGTATATGGAACATCCAATGCTATCTTATCAACTATTCTATAAATATAAACGCAGGCACCTACATGCCTAAGTGCCAGTCCCTTTAAAGGGCAGGCAGATCAAGTGAGGAACAAAATAGATGAAATCCTTGCCTCATAGAACTCACATACTAGGGAAAAGTCAGGCAATAAACAGACAAACTGACAAAAAAGATAATTTTACATAACATAAAATGATAAGAAGGGAATGACTCAGATGTTAAAATGAAGTGTGTCTTTGTGGGGCACAAAGGATCATGAGGGAGATCAATATTTAACCAGCGAGTCAGCAAGGCTAGTCTCAGCATTAAAGGCTGAAAAGCCTCTGGACAATTTACTTATTACTACTCAAGACAAAACAGCAATTTTAAAAAAAGTTAAAAAAAATTAAGTTTTTTTTCTTTTGACAGCAATTAAATTATTCTTTATTTAGCACTCATCCAAAAACCCTGCTTGCTGCAGTGCTAACAATACATTTATTCTGGGCAGCAGGAAACTGTACTTGAGTTCAGATCCAGGAGGTAAGAAAAAATCACTTATTTCGAAAGCAAGGAAAGGCCAGAATAACAATAGCCATAACAATAGTAAAAATATTAAGTAAAATACTTTGTGTACTTACTACATGTGGTGTATTGTTCTTAGTATTTTATATGTGCTATCTGATTTGGTTCTAACAGCATCTCTATATGGTAGGTACTATTATGTATCCCAGTTTTACAGGGAAGAAAATCAAGGTCCGGGGACATTCACCTATGTGCCACAAGGGGAGGATTTGAGCTCAGGCAATCTGGATCCAGAACTCTTCACCATATTACCATACAGCTAGCTCTGTCTTAGCTAACATTTGTTGAGTCTTCAATGTATTCCAAGCAATGCTCTAGGTGCTCCCTTTGTATTAACTCACTTCACCTCGCTATATTTCAGGAATTTGGTTAGAGATGAAGAATTAAAACTAAGTTTCCAATCCAGGCAGTTCGGCTCCAGAGTTCATGATCTTAGCCACTCAGACAGAGAGGCGGGGATGTGTTTGGGACATTTTTAGAATGGACTTGAGCCCAGAATATCTAGCAGCAGAGTGGTATAAGCCACTTCTCCTTGATTCTGTTATTTGTTTTTCTTAATTTTCTCTTCTATTGTTTTCTTACAATTACTTTTCTGTCATATTTATTGTGGGTTTTTCATAGTTAGTATTTTCTAAGTTCTTGAGTTGAAAACTTTTTGGAATTTCTTATTTTCTACAATTGATAAATATCTTAATACATTTAAGACTGATTTTTTTCCTTTTGTTTTTGGACCGTGAAGTGTTATAAGAATTTCTGAGAGCATTCAGGTTGAAAGTATGTACACCTCATGACCAAGGAATTCTACTCCTAGGTATACACCCAAGACCCAACTCTCCCACTATTGTACTAATGTGCTTTTTCCATTTTTATAATACATGTAATTGCTAATGTTTTACTCCCTCTGTAGTTTACAAGCTCCTTTAGGGCAGACAGAAAGTCTTACTCATTCAATATTTTCAGTGCCCGGAATAATACTGGATGCAAGGTAGGAACTCAATGTATATATATATATTGCAATATACTCAAAAATTTAAAACTAAGTGACATAGTAAAGAGGAATACATGTTTAGTCATATTTACTCCTTTAACAAGTTTGCTCTGATTGTTTAGACCATTTCCCTCTAAGGCAGGTTGTAGGAGAAGGGAAGTTGGCTAATTTAAAAAAAATCAAAAAGAACAACTTTCTTACTGACAACAAGCACATAAAATATCAGGAAGTTTTACTTCTGGAAAGAAGTAATAAAAGATTAAGAAAGTCTCAGGATTATGGCATCCTAGAATCTCTTGTTGTATTGTGTACTTCACTGTATTTTTGAGAATCTCAAGAGATTAAGGGATATGTTGGATTTACCATTACGTAAGCATCAAATCCCAAAAGATCTTAGCATTTCTCAGATAAACCAAAATATACTTCAGTGCTTACATGATCACTATGGAATTCAAGTTCCCTACTCTCAAAAACACTTAGGCATTGAACAATAATATGGTATTAATGATATTCAATTTATACATTTTATAGGAGACTGGAGTTTAACTCTTTGTTAGAAATTTATTGCCTAAAACTAGACTATTTACTTGATCCTAACAAGATAGTCTATGTCTATTTAATATTTGAAATGGTAATACATAACAAAAAGAGTTCCTTGCAATTACACATTTAAATTTTAAACCAAAATATTTACACCTGTGAACTCGTGGACTTTTTAAGAATTTTAAAATTAACAATTATCTGAAAACTTCCCCAACCTTCTGACTTTTGATTAACTACTATTTTAAATTTATGTTGTACATCCAAGAAAGAAATAAGAGCATTCAAATTACAGGTAAGGAAATTAATCAAAGAGCTAGTAATAAAAGATTATGATGAGTGCAGTGCACATCGTGGTTAAGCCACATGAAGTAGTAGCAATGCCATCTGGGAAGCAGCTCAGAAGGGAGCCTGATTAGTCTCCTGGTAATCCTATTGACAGCAAGTGGTTCAGAAATCAACATGTGACCACACGCTAAGAGATAGACTGCAAGGCAAGGTTGCTGCCAGATTTGAGGAAACATATTTTCTTGCACTAAAGAAAGATTAAATGAACACAGGCTTTAGTTCCATCAGGATATCAACAAAGAAATATGCAAATTCTTAATACAAGTTCTGAGCAAAGGAAGAACATGCTTTACAGTATAACCAACAGTGTAGATCGCAGAACAGAAAGGTTGAAAAACCTCGATTTTCAGTGGCTCCTGAAGTCTGTCATAACTTTTGGCTTCCTATTATTTGAGCTAATGAATTCATAATTATATAAAGCAGTTTGGAGCAGAATGTCCAGTATTTAAAGCCAAGCATTTTATCTACTACAAAGCGTTCTAGAAATAGCCAGCATTAAAGCTGTTTTCTGACATCCAACCTACAAGCGTTCTCTGAGGAGCTCTGCTCACAGGACAACATTTCATAAACGGCAAGTGATAAAATTTGACTTTCCATCTTCACACATGCTCTTGTCTTTTTTTCTCCAAATACCTCAACTTTCACATGTAATTTTATTACTTTCCAGATGTGAAGGATATAGACATTAGAACTCTGATTTTATCTATTGTTTTTAATTACATAGAGAAAAGAGATCATGAACAAAAAGGCAAAATAGAAAAGCAGAGGGAGGCATCTGCACAAGAATCTGTCCAGAAGCATGGCAAGAAGCAGCTCCTCTCATGTGGTCCTGTCAGCTCTTGACTGCTAGGAATTTAGCATTTACAGCCACTCTCTAGAGCACCATCTTTCTACTTAATGCACTTATTCCACTAGCCCTTTTTAAAGACATGTCCTACATTAGGTGCTACAGGGATTACAATGTACAACAATGATCCTTGCCTCTTAAAAAATAACAAACTGATCTGTGTTGAGTAGCACATGCTTACAAAATGGGGAAAAGTCAGAGAAGGAAACTGACACCCACTGAGTGTTGAACTGAGTTCAGGTTCACTTCAAATTTTTACATGGCACTTGCAATGTAAAATTCCTCCAAATCTCTGAAGTTTGTACTATTATTCCTATTTTATTGTGTGGAAGTAGAAGCTTCAAAAGTGAAATAACTTGCAGAATTAACACAGATTGTAAAAGAGCTGGTCTTTGAAGCCACTGCTTGGTGGGGAGGAGGTGGGGAATAAAGGTCTCTAATAGGCACATAAAAAATAAAGAAAAAATTATAATGAATAAAGAATGTAGATTGAAGGCATAAATCTATAAACTATTTTGTCAAAAAACAATTCCTTGAAAAAGTGGTACATAATGTTCTGGAAGACAATGAGGAATATCATTAGCAAACCAAAATGCTGAGGTATTTCTGAATCATAAAAGCTTTGGCAGTGAAATAGAAAAACAGAACTTCTGTCATTGTTCCTGTGTTGGTCAATCGCTTAGTCAGTAGATGTGAAAGCAGAAAAGACCCCTGGAGCAATGGTCAGAATGGTGACACGGGGCAGGGAGAGGCACCTATCCTCCACAGAGTCAGAGACAAATCTCCACATAGATTATAAATAACTAGGGATGGAGAGAACATACACTGAGATGACAAGCCTCTGGCACGCCCCACATTTAATATTGCTCTTACACCCTACTCCTTATCACCACCACAGACAGCCATGTATAATCTAAGCTTGTCCCTACAAGGAAGCTAGAATAGAAATTCTAGAACACAAAAGGGAGCAAATGGAGCCAAAACAGGCAATATCTGAAGGAATTAAAACCAAGGCAAAAGGAAAATTAGTGGAAGGACTACTATTTGAGAAAAATGTGTCAGTAGGCCCAATAAAGACATTTAAAAATAAGGATAATGCCTATCCTCAGAGATTAAATAGAATATTATGTCACACACAGATATCTACGCAAAAGAACAAAGTAGACATTTTGACATTTGAAACATAGGAACAAAAAACTCCCAAATGAATAAAAAGAAATGTTGAACAGTGAATAATCTTTAGATTGTCTTAAACATGGCAGAAAATGGCAAAGATGTAATTTTGGGAAAGAAAATTCAAGAGGGAAGGCTAGAATCAGAAATATCAACCTAAACTTTCTTGAAATTAAAAAATGTACTTTGGTCATCAGATTATAAAAGTTGATAGTACAGAATAGAATTAATAAAAAAAGATCAATATTTAGATATACAGTGGTGAAATTTTGAAAAATTGAAGAGAAGGAAAACTATGAAATCATCTAAAAGAAAGAAAATTTTATCTATTGTAAAAAGACAATTGATCAATAACTTCAAAGTTCATACAGAAATTACTGTATGAATTAGAATCTCATACCCAGCAATACTAGCATTAAAACAAAAAAATGGTTAAACAAAATAATTTATGCATACAGAAATCATAAAATTCATCACAATCACATCCTCTATAAAGAGATAACTCAAAAATGTAAGGTAGCTAAATAAAAAGTAAAAATATAGGAAATATTAGAGCCTGTTCCATGGCCCAGTGATTAAGTTAGGTGTGCTCCGATTCAGCCACCCAAGTTCACTTCCTGGGCGTAGACCTACAACACTCGTTGGCAGCCATGCTGTGGTGGTGACCCACATACGAAACAGAGATGTTAGCTCAGGGTGAATCTTCCTCAAGCAAAAGGAGGAACATTGGCAACAGATGTCAGTTCAAGACAAATCTTCCTCACTAAGAAAAAAAGACAGAGAGAGGAATAGCAACAAAATTAAAAATGTGAAAGCAAACCAATGTGTCAATATTAATATCAGAAAAAAATAGGATTCAAGGTGAAGATATTGATAGGATCAGGAAGATTATTTATTATTTATAAATTGTGCAATTAACCATGAATACAGACCAGTCATGTAATTTGTATACCTACATATAAAGGTTTCCTCTATCTATTGTGAAAATAAGGGAAACCTCATTGAAAAAGGAGTATGGAAGCCCTGAAGAGGGAGCTCTCACACATGTACCAGCCTGCATAACCAATAGGAACAAGGAAGATAAAAATTTTTTGACAAGAGAAGACATAAATCACATGGGAATTTCATCTCCTGCTTTTAAGAAAAAGAAGAAAGATTTCTCCCTGCCCAGCAACAACACACTAACCAACACTAGTAGCCAATGAGAAATCTCCAAAACCTCAAATTCTTCTTCTTCTCCAACGAACATTTGTTCAAAACAACTCTCTCAAATTTCTCCAAATACTAATGAAACCTCACTTTCCCTTTGTTTCTCTGTTTCACCATAGCTAGCTTGTCCCAAATAGCAATTTCTCTACCATTCCATAATAAACGCAGTTTGCTGGTAAAATAATAAGCTGTTTTATTTTTCAGGTTGGCACTATCAAGTCAAAAAACGCAAATTGATAAAAATGACAGTAGACATTTTGAAAATCTATAATCATAGTGTGAAGTCCGATCATAAACATTAAAAAATTATCAGTAAAATAAAAACAGGTTAAAGTATTTAATAATAATTGAAAACACAAATAGATAATTCTGTATCCAACAAACACAGAATTCTCACTTTATTCCAAACAAACAAACCCAAGGTGGCCCCATTAACAACGTAAGTATGGTTATAAAAAACAAGCAAACCATGGCAAAACAACAATGATGGCAATGATAATAACATAGATAATTCAATGAAAAGAATTGAAGATGGGGATAGTTATAGAGGGAGAAAGAGATGGATGTTGACCTGGGAAATTTTTGTGGATATAATGGCATACTTCATTTTATTGCACTTTGCTTTATTGCATTTTGCAGATATTACAGTTTTTACAAATTGAAGGTTTGAGGCAAACCTGCATCGAGCAAGTCTATCAGCACCTTTTTCCCAGAAACATTTGCTCAGTCCACGTCTCTGTGTCACATTTTGGTAATTCCTACAATATTTTAAACTTTTTTATTATTATTATATTTGTCATGGTTATCTGTGATCAGTGGTCTTTGATGTTACTGTTGTAATTGGTTTGGGGTGCCACAACCCTTGCCCATATAAAAGAGTGAACTTAATCGATAAATGTGTGTTCTGACTGCTTCATCTACCAGCCATTCTCCCATTTCTCTCCCTCTCTTCAGAACTCCCTATTCCCTGAGACATAATAATATTGAAAATAGACCAATTAATAAACCTACGATGGCCTCCAATTGTTCAAGTGAAAGGAAGAGTCACACATCTCTCAGTTTAAATGAAAAGGAACCATCATACACTTCTAATGGGAATGTAAATTTGTGCAGCCAATATAGAGAACAGTATGGAAATTTCTCAAAAAATTAAAAATAGGGGCCAACCCAGTGGTGCAGCAGTTAAGTGTGCACATTCCGCCTCCACAGCCCGGGGTTCATCAGTTCAGATCCCGGGTATGGACATGGCACCACTTGGCAAGCCATGCTGTGGTAGGCATCCCACATATAAAGTAGAGGAAGATGGGCACAGATGTTAGCTCAGGGCCAGTCTTCCTCAGAAAAAAAGAGGAGGATTGGCAGTAGATGTTAGCTCAGGGCTGATCTTCCTAGGAAAACAAAACAAAACAACAACAGCAACAAAAATAAAAATAGAAATACCCTGGGATCCAGTTATTCCACTTCTGGGTATTTGTCCAAAGAATATGAAAACACTAATTCGAGAAGATATACGCACCCCTATGTTCATTGCAGCATTATTCACAATAGCCAGGAATTGGAAGCAGCCCAAGTACCCATCAACGGATGAATGGATCTAAAAGATATGGTATGTGTACACAATGGAATGGTATTTAGCCACAAAAAAGATGAAGTTGTGCCATTTGTGATACCATGGGTGGATCTTGCTGTTATCATGCTAAGTGAACTGTCAGACAGAGAAAGACAAATACTGTATCATTCCTTCCACTCATATGTGGAAGATAAACCAACAAACACATAGATAAGGAGAACAGATTGGTGGTTACCAGAGGTGAAGGGGGTTGGGGGAGGGAAAAAGTGGTAAAAGGGCACATATGTATGGTGACAGATGGAAACTAGACTTTTGATGGTGAACATTATGCAGTCTATACAGAAACTGAAGCATAATGACGCACGACCTGAAATTTACACAATGTTATAAATCAATGTCACCTCATTAAAATAACTTAAAGTTTATTTTAAAAAAGCTAGAAATGATTAAGCTTACTGAGCAAGACATGTTGAAAGCCAAGGTGGGACAAAAACTAGGCCTCTTGCACTAAAGAGTTAGCCAAGTTGTGAATGTGAAGGAAAAGTTCCTGAAAGAAATTAAAAGGGCACTCCAATGAACATACAAATGATAAGAAAGCAAAACGGTCTTGTTGCTGATATAAAGAAAGTTTTAGTGGTCTGGATGGAAGATCAAATCAGCCACAGCATCATCTTAAGCCAAAGCCTCATCCAGAGCAAGGCTCTAACTTTTTCATTCCATGAAGGCTGAGAGATGTGAGGAAGCTGCAGAATAAAGTTTGAAGCTGGCAGAGGTTGGTTCGTGAGGTTTAAGGAAAGAAATTGTCTACATAACATAAAATTGCAAGGTGAAGCTCCTAGTGCTGATGTAGAAGCTGCAGCAAGTTATCCAGAAGATCTAACTAGGATAATTAGTGCAGGTGGCTACACTAAACAGATTTTCAGTGTATTCACAACTAGAGAGGAGAAGTCAGTGACTTGCTTCTAAGCTTCAAAGGACAGGCTGACTCTCTTGTTAGGGGCTAATGCAGCTGGTGACTTTAAGTTAAAACCAATGCTCATTTACCATTCTGAAAACCCCAGGGCCCTTAAAAATTATGTCAAATCTACTCTGCCTGTGCTCTGTCAATGGAACAATAGAGCCTGGATGACAGCACATCTGTTTACAACATAGTTTATTGAATATTTTAAGCTCACTGTTGAGACCATTGCTCAGAAGAAAAGATTCCTTTCAAAATATTACTGCTCATTGACAACGCACCTGGCCACCCAAGAGCTCTGATGGAGATGTACAATGAAATTAATGTTGTTTTCATGCCCGCTAAGACAACAGCCACTATGCAGCCCGTGGATCAAGGAGTAATTTGGACTTTCAATTCTTTTTATGTAAGAAACACATTTTGAACAAGTAAAACTGTCATAGGCAGTGATTCCTCTGATGGATCTGGGCAAAGTAAATTAAAAACCTCTAGAAAAGCTTCATTATTGTAGAAGCTGTTAAGAACATTCATGATTCATGGGAAGAGGTCAAAACATCAACATTATTAGGAGTTTGGAGGAAGTTGATTCCAACCCTCATGGATGACTTTGAATGTTTCAAGACTTCAGTGGAGGAATTAACTGCAGATGTGGTGGAAATAGCAGGAAAACTAGAATTAGAGGTGGAGCCTGAAGATATGACTGAATTGCTGCAATCTCACGGTAAAACTTTAGAAGGTGAGGTATTGTTCCTTGTGGATAAGAAAAGAAAGTAGTTTCTTGAGATAGAATCTACTCTTGGAGAAGATGATTAAAATGAGAACAAAGGATTTAGAATATGACATAAACTTGTTTGATAAATCAGTAGCAGGGTTTGAGAGGGCAGACTAATTTTGAACGATGTTCTACTGTGGGTCAAATGCTGTCAAACATGCTACAGAGAAATCGTTAGTGAAAGGAAGAGTCAATCAATGCGGCAAACTTCATCGTTGTCTTATTATGAGAAATTTCCATAACCACCCCAACTTCAGCAACCACCACCCTGATCAGTGAGCAGCCATCAGCAGTGAGGCAACACCCTCCATCAGCAAAACGATTACATCTGGCTGACGCTTCAGATGATATTTAGCATTTTCTAGCTATAAAGTATTTTTTAATTAGGGGATACAAATTTTTTGTTGAGATTATGCTATTGCATACAATAGACTATAGGGCAGTTTATTATTATTGTTATTATTATTATTATTATTATTATCATCATCATTATTTTGAGGAAGATTAGCCGTGAGCTAACATCTACTACCAATCCTCTTCTTTTTGCTGAGGAAGACTGGCCCTGAGCTAACATCTGTGCCCATCTTCCTCTACTTTGTATTTGGGATGCCTCCCACAGCATGGCTTGCCAAGTGGTGCCATATCTTCACCCAGGATCCTAACCAGCAAACCCCATGCTGCCAAAGCAGAAGGTGCATACTTATCCGCTGTACTACTGGGCCGGACCCCTATAGTGTAGTTTAAACACAACTTTTATGTGCACTGGGAAATGAAAAAGATTCATGTGACTCACTTTACTGCAATATTAGTTTTATTTTGGTGGTCTAGGACTGAACCTGCAATACCACTGAGGTATGCCTGCAATCTGCTGTCTGTTTCTATGATTCCAAGCTCAGCTGGTTTAACCATGGTTATGCTTTCATGAGTTGTCACGCTGTAGCTGAAGACTGCACAAACATTTGAATTGTAATGGTCAAATTATGAAACGTGGTGTTCAATCAACATTGTAAGACTGTGCTAAAGGGTGGAGGCAACGGCAACTTTCAATGGTCAACATGAAGTTCAAAAGTGCTTCACCAAATTTTTCATATTAAGCTTTATTTAGAAAATAATAATATTTGTATGGCACACTGAGTTAAATGGGGAAGAGTTACAGCTGCTCTCATCCCTGCCTGGGTGCTTTTAGGCTGAAGAAATCAACATCTCGGCATCTACAACCTATTCATAAAATTTAATTTGCCACCTTGTATTGCTACAGGAATCAGGCAGGGTCTATTCAGAAGAATAAGCCTTAATAATGCATGCATAACTAAGACAGATCAGGCATACTAAAATGAAAACAACATGATAAATATCTAGATATACAATATTTTTAGAATCCAGAATACTGCATGTGTGTAGGGGGCAGAGAGAGACAGAGAGGAAGAGAAAGAATGTCTACCCAACATTTTTGCCCTTTCTTGTCCATTTACAAAATGTATATGAGCAAATTAGTAATTCCCCTTGGGTAATCTAAAAGCTCAAAGTGCTCTTACATTTTTATAGCAATGTGCCATGTTCAAAGCTTGTTAGAATTGCCCTGTTTGCTTAAATTATAATAGAATGCTTGAAATATTAACACTGAAGCTCTTCAGATTTCCCTTCGAGGAACCCTATCCATAGTTGACTAAATTATTTGATTCAGTAGTTATTTATTTAGAAAAAATTTTTTTTAGTTATACTACTTAGGCTTAATGGAATTTTGTTTTACAGGTAGTTCCACTGTCATTCTACACAGTCAATTCTGAAATGATGAATACATTTTCTCATTATAATTATAATATATGAACTGTTTGGTAGAAGTATAGCTAGGCATGAAAATCATTCTTTGAATGTAGAACCCTTGGTAGCAATTTTATAATATTTATGGAGGCATACAGATTCTGTTCCCTACACACACACACACACACACACACACACACATATATTCCCTTAGCTTTCCTTTGCTATTGGGAATTGGATTTAGAAGCAACCTGGAGTACTAGAAGGTCATGGCTTTAGAGTCAGATAGTCCTAGGATTCTTTTCCAGCATGATAATTTACTGGCTGTGTAATCTTAGCATCTATTTCTTCAATTATGGACTATAATCACAGAGTCTACCTCATAGGGATGTTGTGGATGATACAAGTATTATATAATCCTTCTTAGCACAAACCTTTATACTTGGTGCTCAAAATGTGGTGCCTGATACCATTATATAATGCAAATTTAATACAAATACATAATATGTATTCACTTCTTACTATGTTGCAGGCATTATTTTAAGATTTTAACCTATTAACTCTAGCAAAACCCTATAAGTTTGGTATTATTAAAATTATCTCCATCTTACAGATGAGATCACTGAGGCACAGACGGGTTAAGTGACTTACCTAAAGTTACATAGTGTGACAAACAATGCTAGATGATCATTAATAGTGATGCAAGCATCCTTGTGTTGGTCCTAGTGTGATTGATGCTTCCAAATTGAGGTGCCCTATACCAAACAAGGAATCAGGTACAACGGTGAGAACCCTTTTTCCTATGCCCCACAAAGCCTGTTTCTTTTGTAAAGAAACACCTCTTTCTCTTCACAAAATGGATCTGTAACTCTTGGCCTATTACCGCTTCTAGAAAACCATGTTAAAATAGTTACGAGTTGTTCTCCCATGTCCCATGGCCTTTGAAAAATATTGAATTTTTTACATTCACTTCATTCTATAGGTTATGGCCCATCTTTCACTGAATATTTTGAGAAGTCACTCTCTCTCCTTGTCATAAAAATGGTGTGTTCACCATCCAACACACCAATCTCTCATTCACTGAACTTTTTAATTTTCAGTGACCTCAACCTGCTCCACTAATTAAGTATTAAATTCAAATATCTCACTTTCTCCTATTACCTCATATCATTCCAAGTACTTTATTCCATTACTTCCACTCTGTTTTCTAAGACTCGTTAAGATCACAAGTTTCACGAACTTTACATGACAATGGTTCTCAACCCTGACACATTTTATAGTTATCAGTAAAAACTTTAAAAAACCCACATTTTCCTAGTCCCCATCTGCAGGGATTCTGATTCAATTTATCTGATAAAAGTTCTGAGCGTCCGTATGTTTTAAAAACCTCCTCCTATGTTTCTAATATGCACCTGTTGTTAATCCCCACTGTTCCACATTCTTACAATTAATCTCTTTCTAAATTGATTAGAAGTATTCAGTTCAGCATAGGTTTATTGTCTCTCCATTTTTTGTCAATAGTCTTAACTCCGGTTTTCTTTTGGCTGTAGGTTGTCCAACAACAATTTGGCCATCACTTCTGTGTTTTAATACTTCTACGTTATTGTTCCATCTCTGATTTGCCATGGGCTTCTCCATTCTCTCTTTTGTCTCCTAATCTCCATTCTCAAGACCCGGAAAAACATTCTTCCCTTTTGACCAGGCTACACCCTATGAGGAGAGATAACATAATCATATATATTCATTCTTCTGTCTAGAGCTGGAAACTCTCAAATAGTTTAACATTGTTGCATTTGTTTTATATTATTTTGTTTTAACCCAGGGCATCACAAAGTCTGTTATATGGTAATGGTAACATAAATTATCAAATGCAAAATACAGTATTTAGCACTTCCAAAACTAATTGGTTTGTATAATTCTTCCAATCTACCATTTATTTTTTTCCATATTTTTTCCTTTGGGAATTTCTTCAGAGCTCTGATGAAAAAAAAAACCCAAAACAAACAAACAAACAAAAAAGAAACCCTACTAGAATACTAAATAAAAGTTCTCATTAAAAAACACTTCCTCAATTCATTCAGATTCTGACTGTTAGTCATTAGAGGTGACTGTTCCATCAGATGCCCTATTCAAATTTCTGGCATGGAAAGTACTCACAAATGTACCATAAATGTTGGAGGGAACAAGAAGGCTTTTTCTCTCTGCTCTATCACTGAGGGTCTGTAAGTATCACACCTGAGCTCTAAAGCGAATGCCTCCAGGCAGCTATCTATTCAGAGCCACTGTAAATTGGCATGACAGCCTCCACTTTGAAGATTTTCATTAGGAAAACAAAGGAGCTGAGAATGAGCCATTAGGCTTTGTAAAGAGTGTTCTTCAGAGTTTAAAGGAAAGGCTCAGATAGATTGAGAAGTCCTTCCACCTAAGAATTCAGCACAGTCTACTCTGATTCTATTTGAACATCTCCTAATTAAATCTATCTAGTATTTTAAAATGTCACAGATGGTTTCTGTCCAGATATGTAGGTTACTTTCTGGAGGCATTACAGGGCTTTTGACACTGATAATTTGCCCCAGATGATCAGGTCCTCCAGCAAGGGCTTTCACTCCCGACAATACAGGAGAAAGGCGTTTACCGCTTAACATGGTGGCCGTATTAAAGTTCCATGAGGAAGAAGAAGATTAAAAAGATTTTTTTTAAATATCCGAAGGTAGAGAAAAGGGACTGCCTGTGTAGTAAGAAGACCAAAATGTTTCAGGCATGTTTTAAGGGTGATGGACAAATTGAGAAGATTATAGTACTGATACTAGGGAATAATAGATGATACAATTACAGAGATACCATCATCCAAATTCAGACGTTATGCATATTAGGTTAAAGCAAGGTTTCTCAACTTTGACACCTGTGACATTTTGCACTAGATAAATATTTGCTGTGGGGGTTGTTCTGTGCATGGTAGGATGGTTAGCAGCATCCTTGTGCCACCTCCACCTTCAGTTGTAGTAACTTAAAATGTCCCTAGATATTGTTAAATGTCCTTGAGGAGGGGGTTGGTGGACAAAAATTTCCCTAGTTGAGGACCACTAGGCTAACTGGTCTTTTGATTAAGGAAAGCTATGCTTTATGGAGATTATTCTGGTAACAACATGCAGCGTATATATTGCAAGTGAGAAGAACCAGTTTCAGTGCTGAGTTGCAGTAATGCAGAGAACTAGAAATAAACGGTAGCATGGGATGACAAGAAAAAGATGTTTCTGAGAAGAAAGGAGTTACGGAAACCACAATCAGAAGAATGGTGACTGAGCTTGAGGAAGAAGGAAGAGGAATGCTGATTGTTTTGATGACTTAGGTGGTATAGTGAATGCTATTATATTCTCATTCCTTTCACTCTTGGAGACAAATTTTGTTGTGATTTCTTCCCTTCCATGTCTATGCAAGGACAAGTTGAATGTGTTCGATATGATGGAAAAAAGAAATGTGTGAGAAGTTGATGGTGATTTGGAAATAATCATAGGTGAAAGATGGAGAAAAATTTTGAAGAATTATATGTATAGATTAAGTGATGTGATCTTTTGTGGAGATAATGTCAGGCAGAAAAATTAAGAAATATCATAGACTATCATGAGTACAGGCCTCCATTTAAATGAAGGAGGGAGAAGGCGGGAGCAAGTGAGAAACTGCCAGGAGGGTGAACGAAGACTCCAGGTTAGGGGCAAAAAGAAAAACTTCCAGGAAGGGTAAAATCAACTTCACTATTTTGGGAAGTTAAAGATCAAGAGATGTAGCAGGAGATCAAAAAATTTGTGTGAATAAAAGATATGGATCATTCACTGAATAGAGGTGGGGGCAGGAATTAGAAGGGCGTGAATTATGAGATGATGAGTGATTATATAGAGGCACAAGATGACTACTGTCAACATTTTGCTAGAATAAGAAAAATAAAGAAGTGGAATGTTATATTGAGAGGAAATAAAGATCAGGCAAACAATTTCTGGAGGTAAGAGATATCTATGTCTATAGAAGAATTGAGTAAAGGGAAGAAAAACTATTGCAAACTTGAGAGATGAACTCTAAATATTATAGATGTTGGTTAGACTACGGACGTGTCCCTGTGTTTGTGTGGACATCCATAAATGAACTATGTTCTGCTTCAATATCTTTGAGCTGTGCTGCACCTTTTAAAAAAGAACTACACAAACATTGACACAATTGGATATTGCATTTATTTATGCCAAAAAGAAAGAAAGCTCAAATTCTATAAAGCTTGTCATTTTTTAAGAATGAAAAAAATATAACTACAAAAGGGAAAAGAAGTAAACTATATTCTCTAAATGTCAAAACCATGAACAGAAGCACATCCACAAAAATCAATAATACTGCTGTTTTTATAGGTAGTGATCCTATATGGAGAAACTGGTGGCAGATTTTAGTGAAATTTCTACTCTGCCCATTTGCTATTCTTCAGACTTTTGCCCTGTTTTTCAAAAGGCCCCAAATTTTTTCAGCCAAGTTTATTAACCACAGAGGCCGAAACATCAAAGTTGTGTGGGCCGTGTTTACTCAATTTGTTTCAGAAAAGCAAAGTAACAAGAAGAACCTATTTATTGACTCTAAAACAAAATGCTTCAGTCATTTCAACTGAAATCCTTTATCTTTGTTTTGGTTTAGACACCAAAATGAGGACTGATATTAAGAATATGAAGCCTCAGACCTGCCTGTCTGTAGTTTGCCAAATTACATCCTGCCTGCCCTAGATTCTCTCTGTTGATTTCAGCTGGGGAAGGTATAATATTCAAATAGCTACTGGCGTTCTCTCTTGGGGTTAGTTGGAATTCTGGACACTGTGCATGTTATTCATTTAATCCTCGGTTTCATGTCAAGGGTGCAAAACTAAGGCAGTTACTTGATAAAGTGAAATAATGTAATATTTTATAGTCATAATTCATTTTTTTATTATTATTTAAAGTTAAAATTGCATTCTTGGATACTCAACATGCATTCCTAGATCCATGGTCTTAAGAAATCAGGCTGTATTTCATCAACATTTCTTATTGATGAAGTTCATCTCGACTCACGATTCCTACAAGTTACAGACATAGACTACAGACTACAGAAGCTGACTAAAGAAGCTGTTATCCAATGTGAACTCATGTGCCACTCCTAAATATTTTCTGCCCAGCTCGTCTCCACTATTACTCATTGGAGAAAGGCTTTGGAATGCCTTCTTTGTGTAGGCCTGTAGTGGAGACTAAGGATAAAAAGCGGAATGAGAAATATTTCCTACTCTCATGAGTAGTCACTACAGAAGATGTACACAGTGGTTGAGTGGGGAGGAAGCAGGAAACCTTTAACAGAGGAGGAAACCCATAGTGGTACTCTGAAAAATGCTAGTTCATCCAGCAGATTGAGGTGATTGGGCATCAAAAAATTAAAACAGCAAGCACGGGAAACTCACACTCTCACAGGCCGTGATGTGTTTGGGAAATTGTAAGCATTTAAGATATCCAAAGTTTAGAGAACTTAAAACAAAGAAAGGCCTAAGACTAGCAATATGAGGAAGGTATAATGAGAGGAATATTCTGGAAACTACATTTGCCTAACAAACACATTGTTAATAATTATTAAAAGTGTCTTTGGTTCTGATGGAGACTATGAGGAAAGAAGGAAAGCCCACACTCGTTCTCCAAAGCCAGCATCTACAGTGCTTCTAAGGAAGGAAATTTTACAAGAAACCAGGCAAGAAAGAAAAGGGCTAGATCCAGAAGCTCTTCTCACCACTATTCATTCCTGAGGTGATAGTCAATACAATATTCCCAGGCAGGGAGAGATACTGGCTTTACGATTCAGGAGGAGCTTCGTAGAATGCAGCAAAGTCTGGATTGGAGTGGTCCAGGATGGGAGCAAGGACCCTTTGTTTAGCATTCCATTCTTGGAATTGAAGGACACAAGGATGTGACAGATGAAGCCGTGAAACTCATGCTGATGCCTGTGTAACAAGCTGGCATTTAATTTGTCTGCCATTGATCATGCTTTAGTTACTTCTATATTCAAGCAGTATCATGCAATGACGTCACACAGGTTGGCTCTAGATTAGACTTCAGCTCAATCACTGGGCATGTGATACTAGGCAAATTCTATACTTCCCTCCCTCCCTCTTTTCTTGTCTTTCTTTTCTCCATATTGAAAATTCTATTGTTATGCATTCATTTATAGAATCTAGTTTATTTTTATCAGCTATGCATGTATATAAAGTATCAATTCTATTAAAATTGCTATAAAAAACAGCAGACTCCCACTTTCCTCACCTTAATTCCCATTTCTCCAAGAAGGTATTAATTTTTCTTTAGCTGACTCTTGGTTTTTACTTCTAAACACCTTGCTGATAGTCATTTTTTAAATTTTCATTAAAAACTACTTTCTAATGGCATTTCCCCATGAAATGAGGATTTAGATTTCTTTCACCTGGTACTCTGCCTCTATCACACTCATACATCTGTCCATTTTCCATCCTTTCCATTCTCTGAACAGAGTTGAATCATAATTAAATCAAACTTCATTGTTTACACTTTTATGATTATGTGACAGCTGCTATTCGTAGTTCATGCACATATTATAGCATCTTTTCTTTTCATTTCCTGTATAATGTTTTAGTTTTGTTGGAGTTGAGATTTATTTTTGTTGCTTCCTATTTTTCATTTGCCTAGTCTTCTACAAACTTATAATTAGTTAAATCCTAAACCATGTCTCTGCCATGTAATTCTCTTGTCACTGAGTTCAGATATATTTGGTATTGTATTACTTTTATATCCTTGAGCGAATGACTCTTGTAGTCTCTTACCTATTCCAGTTAGACCAGAAGTCCTCTAAGGCGAGGCGTAACCATCAGTCTAGATTGCGTTGCCCAACAGAAATAGGATGGGAGCTACATATATAAGCTAAAAGTTCTAGTAGCCAAATGTAAAAAGTAAATATGAAACAGGCAATTCTAATTTTAATAGTATATTCTATGCAACTTAATGTATTCAAAAATTATTTCAGTGTATAATCAATATATAAATTTGATATATTATATATTCCTTTTGTTAGTAATAAATTTTGAAATCCACAGAGCATTTTTTACTAAGAGAAGGGCTTAGAAACTCGTTGACCAAATCCTGCCTGCCACCTGATTTTGTAAGTAAAATTTCATTGGAACAAAGCCTTCACCATTTGTTTCTTATGGCCGATGGCTGGTTTCTGTTATGATGGCAGAGTTGTCTATCCCATGAGGCCTACAATATTTGCTATTTGGTCCTTTATAGAAAACGTTTCCCAACCCTGACTTAGAGCACATCTCAGTTTCGACTAACCACATTTCAAGTCCTCAATAGCCATGTGTGGCTGGTGGCTAGCATGGTGAACAGCTCTTCAACATAAACTTGGAAATTTCACTTTCCACTCTCTTGGCTATTAGCCCTTGATTCTATTCTTTTTCTTCCCTGTTTGTTTTTCTCCCGTGCTTTGGTAGATAGAGGACATCTTCGAGTACCTTTCTGAGAAAAGGTGCATGAAATTAAAAATTTTATAGAAAATTTTCTACAAAATTTTCTACAAAATTTCAGGTGCTTTTGTGCCCCCAAAATAAATTGATAAACTGGTTAGGTAGGAATTCCAGATTGGGAGGCATTTTTCCTTAGTTTAAAATTTAGCCTTATTGTCTTTTGCCATTCGGGGCTGCTGTGGGGAGTCTGAGACTCATTTCTATTTACTGATTTTTTCACATGTGACTGTATCTGTGTGTTTCTCTCAGGAAGCATATAGAATCTTCTCTTTATCCAGAGTATTCAGTTTTTACAATGTTTAACTTGATTTTCTATTTGAAATATTCAGTTAAATTTCATCTTTTAATGCCACTACCTTTACATATGCCTTGTATCACCAGGGCCATAAATCTTCTGTTTTGCCTTCTCTAGAGAATAAATCTTTCCTTTTTTCCTATGAAGCAGTTGTCCAAGTAGGCAGAGCAGGAGAGGGAATAAATGTCTTACATTATATGGGAGTACAATGTTTCTAGCCCTGCCTTTACCTCCGCTATCATAGGTACATAGCACCAGGCTGGACAGTTTAGGTTTTCTTTCTTCCTTCCTTCCTCCCCCACTTCTTCCTTTTTTTTTCATATATACTAAGTTGCCAATTTTCCCCCCGCTACCTAAGAGAACAGCACTCTCTAGTCAGTTGTCGGTTTTGATGCATCTGTCTGCTTTACAGCTTCCAAAAAATTTATAGTCTTTGTCTCTGCCTCAATTTTATTGTATATTTATGCCTGTAAACAATTTTTTAATGTAATTCTCATGGGATTTTGGGATACAGCATGCATGTTTTATCTATCAACTTAACTAAGAAATCCTAGAATTACTTTCCAAACCTTTATTTCCTCATCTTTAAAGTGGGGATAATAAGATGTACTTTGCACAATTGATATGAATATTGGAGACAATATTTTCCCGAACAATATCTATCACCTAGAAACTCCATAAAAATAAATTAAATAATTATGTTAAAAACTTTAAGGATAAAAAACAATAGAAACAGAATCAGATAATGACAAAACTGAAAGAAGTACTACAGATTGAGACATTCCACCTTCTGTCTACAAAGTCAGTTTTAATTTCCTTGTACTTTATAATCTAGGTACTTCATAAGACTGTTCATTTGTACTATACTATTAATAGCTTGTACTATGACTTATACGTAGATAGAACTCAGGCCAATTATAAGAGAAAATTAAAAAGTTTGATGAGGCTAGAAATTGTTTAAATAATTATGGATTCTTTAAATAAGCAAATAATCCTATGTGTGCATGCTATTTCAATATTCACTTCTTCTCAGTATGTTTAATATGAAATACATTCACTCCTTCTGAATTCCCTATTCCAGGTTTCAGAACTGGGAGAAAGACAGAGCAGAGATCAAGGCTATGCTGATGCAGGCTTGTCTGTTGAGGCAGTTCTCCAGTGGATAGTCAAAAACAAGTGTAGATACAGAAAAAAGGACATGTATGTGGTGTGATTGAAAAGGGGACTGGAAAGATGAAGAAACTGTTGATCTCTTTGAAGGACTGACAGGAAGTGCTGAGCAGATAAGAAGTCAAAGAGATGAAACAGAGTTTGAAGCAAAGATGGAAGAAACAGAATAAAGACACTGATAACTTGCAGCTAGATACAAGACCAATTTCACACACCCTCAGAGCCTGCCATGAATTGTCCCGCTTTTCTGACATAGGACAGAACCACCATAGTTCACCCTTCCATTTCCCCATTTTCTACTGAGTGAAATCTAAAAGATATTGCATTGGTTCTTCTGTTCAGAATCTTGTCAAAAGCCCTTCTTAACATTTTATTGCCAGCTCTGCTTCTTTAGATCAGCCTCATCTTAGCAGAGTTGTTACCAGGTCTTCCATGACTGTTCCCTCTTCACTACACACCAACCTGTTACTTTTCTAAACACCACTTTACTAAATCACATAGTCAATAAACTCTCAGAGATGACTCACTGACTATCAGAAAAAGTTTAAACTCCGTCTCACATAGATTTTGTCAGTATTTTCATGTAATGTAGATACTGTTTCAGTATTTTAAAGAAACAAACACATGAAACCTCACAGATCTCAAATGTGAAAGGATGACTTTCAGACCATACTTAAAGTGGTTTTAGTGTAAATGTGAAGAATAAAATTGTGGAATTTGATAGCCTGGGTTCAGATCTCACTCCACCATTTACTAGCTGTATGTCCTTTGTCAAACTACTTAACTTCCTGGATCTCCTAATCTCAAAAACAGGGTTATCACCACAGAACCAATTTCATAGAGTTGTTTTAAGAATTTAGATACAACACAAAAAATACATTGAAAATTTGCTAACTCATTTTAAATGCTCAGTAAATGTTAGCAATTATTATTGATTGAGAAAACATGTATTGACAAAAAGGCAGTATAAATTTATACTTTATTCACCACAGATGCATCCATGTACACTTATAACAAGGGAACAATAGTTAACAAGCATAAGATATATTTATACACTCTGCAGATGATGTTTGGTGCACATCTGGAATTGCAGATGGATTTCAATATCTCTCTGGTCTCTTGGGCTTTAGAACCCATGGGTGCAGCATGATTACATTCAAGTCCTTTTGATTTACCAGTCATGTTACTTTTGAAATTAGAATTTTTAAATCATTTTGGAATTCAATATGCTTTTGAAAGTCTGATAAAATACATTAGTGCTCTCTTCACCACAAATATGTATAAATGTATAATGTATAAACATGAATATATACAAAGTTAGATATTCTGGGACTTTTATTTAAATAAATTAATAGAGATGTAGCACTTGAAATGACATCTGGAACATAGTAAGTGCATTAAAATTTATGCATTAATTATCATTTCATATTTAAGAGAGTGTGTGAAGGCACTTCTGCCATATTCTCCTCATGGAAAAAAAAGGAAAAGAAAAAATCCCCCAAACAGTTAGAAGAATATAACAAATGCAAGTTGAAACTTCAATGAAACCAGGAATTACACATAATGTCCTCATCCTGTTCAAAGAGGAGCTGCGAAATGCACTGAAAATTACATAAGAGTGTAGAGACACACAACGCAACACCTACAGCTGAAAAACGGAGACATACATGGAGCCTGAGCACAGTTTTCTAGAGTAGGTAGCTTACCTTGAAAGGCCAAATTGGTATTCTTTCTAGAACAATGGCAATGGGATGTTTCCTCTGATAGTAAAACATTTCTTCAACCCCATTTCGCATGATGAGGAAGCAGAAGAGTCAGACCTGAGTGAGGAAATACACAGAGAAGCCATCTTAGCAGGAAGCAGTCTGTCTGTAAAGCTTGCTATAAAAGAGAGATTTTTGTTTTGAGTAACCATAGAGATGCTGCTCTCTACTGACTGAAAAGAAACACATGTGGGCAAGACAACTGCATGTCTCATGGAGGTTCACTGTGATCTAGAGAGAATTTCTTCTGGCTTAGGTAATTCCCAAGTTCATTCTTCTAAATCTGCTGCAAATAGTTCATACAAGAAAAATGAAATTTATTCAAAGATGAGAAAGACTAAAATAGGTAACAACACATTGTACAAGTATATTATTAGTAATACTGAAAGGGAATAGGAAGTTAGGGACAGGTAATGAATACAGAGAAGAACACATCAGCAAAAGAAAAAAAATCACCACACAGCAGATGAAATTGGTGACCACACACAAATTCCAAAAAAATAAGGCAATGAAACAAAATCAGAGGTATTCAAAGTCTGGATGATAGTGCAACATAACAGCAAGAGATGATTGGGGACTTGACACTTCAGTTAAAAAAGTGGAAGAGGAGAATAAAACCATGATAGAAACAAATTCCATGCAAGAAGTAAGATAAAGAAAAAGTAGACAATCCTGAAAGCAGTTATGGAATTAGAGAGCAGACTATAGAGAAAAAAGAAAATTAAGGAAAAACAAATAATGATTTAAAAGCAATTAGAAGTACATATCCATTAGGAAAGACAAGAGATGCTACATTTGCATAATTACTATCCTTTTGAAACAAAAAAAATCAAATGTGAAAAAATTCCAAGATATAATTCAAATAATTTTCAAAAATTAAAAGAAGTCTTAAACTTATGGATTAAAAGAAACATCATTTGCCTAAAGAAAAGTGAAGATTAAAAAATAATAATTGGGGCTGGCCCCAGGGCTAAGTGGTTAAGTCTGGCACGCCCTGCTTCAGCAGCCAGGTTTGGTGATTTGGATCCCGGGTGCAGACGTACACCAATTGACAAGCCATGTTGTGGCAGTGACCTACAGACAAGATGGAGGAAGACTGGCACAGATGTTAGCTCAAGGACAATCTTCCTCAAGTAAAAAAAATAGAGAGATGATTGGCAACAGATTTCAGCTCAAAGCAAATCTTCCTCACCAAAACAAAAAAGATTATTAACATACTATGTTCTTGAAAAATCAATGGCTGTTTAAAATTACTGAATTATGGAGGATGTTGAAGCCTTAATCCTTAGTAACTCAGAATGTGGCTGTATTTGGAGATAAGGACATGAAATGATGCACACTGACAGAGAGACAACTGTATGAGGAGGAGGAGGAGGGGTTATGGCCATCCACCAGCCAAGGAGAGAAGCCTAAGAAAGAATAAACCTTACTGCACCTTGACATTGAACTTCCAGCCTCCAGAACTATGAGAATAGAAATGCCACTCAGTTTGTGGTGTTTTGTTATGGCAGCACTAGCAAACTAATATCAAGGGATTTAATGCAAAATAAAATATCAAGCTATAGGTAAGATTAAAAAAAAAAAGGAGCAAGTCTTGGACTTCTACAGTGATAGTAAAATTTAGGATTCATTTGTACAATGCTTCTAAGGTTCGAAGGGACAGAGTGGTTCAAAAATGTTATAGCTAATCAACCTGCCACAAGTCAATTGCAACACATGAATATTTATGAATATATGAAAACTGTATATTTTGCATGAACTTTTCATTAACAAACTAGTATAGAACATAATTTAACAGAAATACTGGCTGCCTCATTAGCAACAAAATGTCTCTCAGAGAGCAATAAATTGATTTAAATTTATGCCTTTAAAATATTTTGTGTGATTTATAGTTATAGAACAGATTGCATATATTCTAAACTATGTGAATGTAGAAATAATTTGATCAATATAGGTAGGAGAGGAAGGAAGAAGAAATACTGGAAGTATTATAAACTATAAAGACTTTCTCAAGTTTAATATCAGGGGAGTCAAAATACAATTTAAGGAATATAAAGCAAAGATTAGATATACTAAAGTAAAAATTAAGAACTAAGAAAAAACAATCAACTAAAATTCATGCTGCAGCTGAGTGGAGTAAGCTGGGGAGATATAGAAAACTGTAAAGTATACTGATATGTACATTCCTCTGATCAGAATGTCAAGGGTTAGTGCCTAGGGTAAAAGAGGATCAGATGTATTATAGAAAGCTACAGTTAATTTAGTAGTGGCTAGAAAAGCTTAAAAAAAGAATTTTAAATTGTGAGGAAAAAACATGTAAAATGAAAAACAAACATAGAGCATATGCAGAAAAATAAGAAATAAAATGTAAAAGCCCAACATAAAGTATTATTAAATACATGAGTCATCAAACTTTTTCTGTAAAGAGCAAAAATTAAATATTTTAGGTGTTTAAGTTCACATGGTCTCAGTTGCAACTACTCAAGTCTGTCATTTTAGTATAAAAAAAGCACAGTCAGTGTGAAAGGGTATGACCAGATATGACTTAGAGGCCATAATTTTCTGACCCTTGATTTGAAGGAAAGACTGATTGGTTCACAAAAAGTACCAGCTACAATTACACATTGTGTACATGAGCAACTACAATGCTTTTGTCTTAAGAAATATTGATTGTAAAAGAAAGGGCAGAGGCACACTAATTATATGCAAAAATAAAGCAAAAAGATTATGTTAATATAACATTGAATTGAATTGAGGGCAAAAAAACCTTTACAGAATAAAAAAGTGTTAAGTCAATAGTTGATATTTAATCGTTACACAGTCCAAATAATACAGCATCAAAATCTATTAAGTAGAATTAGAGAAAGAAAAAGAAATAGGGTGCTTATAGAATTAGGAAACATTAACCCATATCTGTCAGCACAGGATAAATTAGGTCAGGAAAATATACATAAGCAACAAAAATAAAATGATTAATAAGGTACTGTCAAGGAATGGGAAGATTCTGAGATTTTACACTTGTTACAAGCTAACAATTGGTCTTTCACAGTCTTCTGGATACTGGCAGAGGATACAATTCTCCTGTGTAATCATCAGCCTACTTGCATCAGTTCCTCTTGTTCATCAGAAAGAAGGTCAATGAATCTTATGGAGTTAAATACAAAGACTCATAAATAGATACATCAAGTTAAACTGGGAGAAACTAATGACAAAGAGAAAATACTGAAAGCAGCTTGAGAAAAATTATCATGTACAAAAAAGCACCAATGCAATTAACAGCTGACTTCTCAGCTGTAACAATGGAGGACACAAGGCAGTGGAAAAACACATACCGGCTGTCGGGGCGTAGGTTCAAGACTGTCACCCAAGAATTCTATATACAGCAAAATCATTCTTCAAAAATGAAGGTGAAATAAAGACATTCCCAAGTGAAAGATGGTAGAATTTATTGCTAGCAGACCTGCCATATGGGAAACAACAAAGGACTTTCCTTAGCCTAAAAGAAAATGGCACCTCATGGTAACACAAATGTTAAAAAAGAAGGAAAACATAAAAAATAGTAAAAATGTGTGGTAATAGGAAAACTGCGTAAATACATTTTCTTCATTTCTTTTCCTAAAAACTTTAATAGACAAAATTACAAAAAGCAATAACTATACAACAATTTTTAGATAGATAATGTTAGGTAGTGATATATTTGATAGAAAATATATATGTTACATATCTTTGTGAGCTAGATAGGAGGGGCGATAGAAAAGTTTCATTATTTTAATGAAATTACATTAGAAGTAAGTGGAAATAAATTGTGATAAATTCAGATTCTTATTGTAATCCCAGAAGAAATAACTAAGATGATAATTTAAAATGTAGTAAAAAAAACCCTCAGTGGATAAATTTCTAGTCTAAAATACATGTATTTAACAGAAACTAAGACAATAAAGGAAAAACATAGGAAGAAAAAACATAGGAGATGTGTAGAAAATAACAACAAGCAAAATGACCTGGGACATGTAAATAGGAAATGGAAATCTAACCATATCAATAACCACAGTAAATATAAATTGACTAAAGTCGAATCAAAAGTTAGGCAATTTCTGACTAGGCAAGAAGAAAAGATGCAAATACATGTTGTCTACAAGAAAAAACCTTAGATTCAAGGAAAAAAGCATGTTTTGTTTTAAAGGAATAGAACAGTGTATCACAGTAGAAATCAATGAAATTTTAAAAGACTAAAAAATAATGGAGAAAGTCAATGAAACTAAAAGTTGGCTTCTTGAAAAGATGAACAAGATTGGTGGTCTATAGGTAGATAAAGGATCAGCCTACTGTGGCCTATCTGGCTTCTAGACTGTTTTCTACAAGTAACACTTTATTAGAGCACAACAATGCCATTCACTTATGTATTGTCTATGGTTTCTAAAATAACAGGGTTAACCAGCTGCAATAGAGACTACACGGTCTATAAGTCCTAAAACATTTACTATCCAGTCATTTATAGAAAAAGTGTGCCAACCCCTGATACAGATGGACCAAGACAAAAGAAAAAGCAGATTATCAAAATTAGTAATGAAAATGAAAACGTAATTACCAACCCTTCAGAATATGAAATATGAGAAAAATATGCCAACAAATTAGAGAATTTAGATGAAACTGGTAAACCATAGGAAAACAAAAATTACCAAAACTGACTCAAGACTACAGAAAAAAAAAGAAACATAAAACAAATAAATGAATAATTGATTAGAAATATTCCCCCAAAGAGAAGTCTAGACACAGTTTGCTTCAATGATAAATACTGTCAATTACTTAAGGTAGAAATACCAATCATTTACAAACTGTTTCAGGTAATAGGGAATGAAGGAACATTTCCCAACTTACTCTGTGAGCCCAGTATTACCCTGATACCAAAGCCAGACAAAGACATCACAGCAAAAGAAGACTACAGACTAATATCCCTCATGAACCTGGACGTAAAAATCCTTAAGAAAATAGTAACAAACTGAATCTAGCAACATGTAAAAAGGATTTTACACCATAACCAAGCAGGATTTATCCTAGGAATGCAAGCTCGTTTTAGCAACTGAAAATCAATTATAGAAGACACAAAGTTACTATAGTAAGGGACCAGAGAAGAGACACGTGAACATCTCAACCGATGTAGAAACATTTACAATGGTCCGTACAAATCTATAATAAAACGCTTAACAAACTAAGAATATAAGGGCACTTCTTCAATGTGGTAAAGAGCGTCTAAGAAAATCCCTTCCTGACAACACACTTAAAAGACTGAATGTCTTTCCTGGAAAATTAGCAAGAAATTAAGGATGCCTGATATTGTTACTTTCAGTAAACAGTGTGCTGGAGGTTCTAGGCAGTGAAATAATGTATAAGGAAAGAAGTAAGAAGGAAGAAAGGGAGGGAGGGAAGAAGGAAAGTCATCAATATGGGGAAGGAAATAAACTTTTTATTCACAGATGACATAACTCTGAAAGTAGAAAATACTAAGAAATACACAACAAAGAAAAAAATGCTAGAAAAATAAACAAATCTATTATAGTGGCAGGATATAGGCTCAATATATAAAAAATAAAATAAACTATATTTCTATACACTATCAATGAATAATCCAAAAATAAAATTAAGGGAATAATTACATTCACAATAACCTCCAAGAAGAATAAAATACTTGAAATTAAATGTAAGAAAAGAAATGTAAGACTTGTGGATTAGAAACTACAAGACATTGCTGAGAGAAATTTAAAATAATTTCTAAGTAAATGAAAAATATATTATGTTTACGGATTGAAAGATTAAAAATTTCCAATCCAGCAATACTTTGCAAAATGATCTACAAATTCAATGCACTCTATATCAAAATTATAATAAGCTGTTTTGCAAAAATTGACAAATTGATCCTTAAATATTGGAGGCAAAGAAAGTCACTTAAAAGAACCAAACAATTATGAAAAAGTAAAACAAATTTGGAGGAATTACACTAAACTATTTTAAGACATTGAAAAAGCACTATATTCAAGACAATGTGTTCTTGGTATAGTTAGGCAGATAGTTTGATGAGAAAGAATTGAGCGTCAGGAATTAAACTCTTACATTTTACAGTCAGTTGACTTTTGGCACAGGTGCTAAGGCGATGAAATGGGAAAAGGACAGTATTTTTAGCAAATGGCATTGAGACAATTATATACACATGCAAAAGCATCCTCTTAGATTTTTATGTCACAAATTAATTCAACATATATCATAGACCAGCGAAAATATAAACTCTCTAGAAGAAAATATATGACATAGATTCTGACCTTGGGTTTGACAGAGTTCTTAGACAAAACACTAAGAGCATGATTTATTTAAAAAAAATTGATGAATTGGACTGTGTCATAATGAAAAATTTTCATTTTAAAAGACACCACTAAGAAAATGAAAAGGCAAACCAGTCTCATAAGACTAGGGGAAAATATTTTCAAATCATGTGTCTGACTTGTATCCAGAGTACATATAAACTTACAATTCAGTAACCCGAAAACAACCGGTAAACAATGCACAAAAGGTTTGAATAGACATTTCACCAAAGTAGATACACAGATGGCTAATGAGCACATGAAATGGTGTTTCAAATCAATATTAATTAGAGAAATGTTAATTAAAACTTCAGTGAGTTACTGCTGTATATCAGCCATAATGGCTATAACCAAAAAGACAGAAAATACAAAGTGTTGGTAATGATGTAGGGAAACTGGAACCCTTATTCATTGCTAGTAGGAATCTAAAGTGTAAAGTGAGTGGAAAACATTTGGCAATTTTTCAAAAGGCTAAACATAAATTTTTCATATGACCCATCAATTTCACTTTTAGGAATTTACTCAGGGTGGAAAAAAATGTGTATGTCCACACAAAGGCATGCACACAGACTTCATAGCAGCATTATTCACGGTAGTCAAAAAATAGGAAACATTAGAACAGTTGTCAGCTAGTAAATGGATAAAAAAAAAGTAGTGTATTTATACTATGGAATGCTATTCAGCAATAAAAATAAACCAACTACTGATACACACTATAACATAGATATATTTCAAAAATATTATAAATGTAAAAAGTTGGACACAAAAGAGTTGACATGAAGCTTCAATTGTATTGATATGGAATCATTGCTTTAGCTAGCTGGTGTGGTACGTGGTTGTTCAATGTATTTTTCAATGCATCATTTTGTTTTAAGTATTTCACAATATTTTTAAATAATACAAAAAGGAAAAAAACAATAAGGCATACCTTACAGAAGAAAATATCATAAAGTCTCCAAATTTCTTTAAATTTATCCATAAATGTAATGAATTCCTAATTAAATTAGCAACAGGATTTTTAAAGAACTAGACTATTCTTAATTAACATAAAGAAATAAAAGTTCAGCTCACTAATAGTCAGAAAAACTCTGAATAGATGAGTTGTGAGCAGAAATTAGCCTTGGCGATACCAAAGCCAATTATATAGCTGCAGTAATTAAAAGTAGGCTACTAGTATAGAAATCAATAAAACATCAGAAGAGCAAAATGGAAAGTCCAGAAATATACATAAATAAACATAGAAATTTAGTGTATGAAAATGATAATGAAATGCTAGTGGCCTAAAGACACTTTATTAAAGAAATGATGTTGAGACATGGAGTAGACATCCAGAAAATAAATTCATGCAGCCAAATTAATTCCAGAAGGAGCAAACATTTAAATGTGGAAAATAAAATCATGAAATATTTTAGATAAAAATGTGAGAGCTTTTTATTTTCTTAGCATGAAGAAGTCCTTTCAAAATATGACAGAAAACCCAAATTATTGAAGTTTTATACATTTGAATTTTAAAATGGACTCTGCATGTTTGAAAAACACAAAATCAATGGGCAAATTAAAAGTTGAGGAAAACCTTTGTAATACATAGTACAGATAAGCAGATAACATCTTTAATAAATAAAGAGCCATATGAGTTACTAGAATAATTTAATACTCCCTTAGGAAAATGGTAAGGATGGGAATGAACAGATCAGAGAATGAAATACAAACAACTTCAGGTAGCTGAAAAGATGCACAATTTCACTCAAAATGAGAAATATTCAAGTAAAAATTTTAATATCAGTTTCATTCAGATTAGTAAATTTCATACCAGTTTATAGCAGATTTTATGATTTGATGGAGAAACAGATATTCTCTTACTTTCCTGGATGAAGTGTAAAATGGTAACTGTCTGTTGGGGCAACTTAGCAATCTTTATCAACATTTAAAATGCACATAAACTTTAGCACAGCACTTTGATTCTGTGAAAGTGTCCTGCAGATATATGCAAAATGACAAATGTACGTGTTGCATATTGAGTATGTGTGTGTTTCAGCAAAACATGAAAATCTAAATGTCTGTGAATAGAGTCCTAGTTAAAGATAGTGTCAAGTATATGTAACCGAACGTCGTGCTGCTGTGGAAAAGAATGAGAAATCTATGTACTGATATGAGAGAATCTCCAAGGGATATATACGATATAAACCAAAAATAAAACAAAGGACAGAACAATTTGTATTGTATACTACATTGGTTTTAAAAAAAAAATACATTTCATGTTTTATGCATAAAATATCCTTTGATGGGCACAGGAAACCAATAGCAAGGGCTACCTTGGTAGGAGGGGGATATGGAGGCCAGTCAAGGGGCATGGAAGGATACATCATTTTCACTATGTATTGTTTAAACAGTATCAATTTATAACGGGTTCACATATAACTTACTCAAGAAATTAACTTAAAAAATATGCAGGATGGGTAATAGAATGGGACTCAGTCTCTTTTTGATTACAACTAACAGACTAAGAACAAGAGTTGCCAAATATTCTCATTTTCCAAAGCAAAGTGCTATATCACTGATGAAGGAGTTACATTAATTTATAGGCTGTTCATTTATTAAAGGTTTTAGTATTTATCTGTACTGAGGAGCAGGAGGGGTGACTTCCCTTCACCTTGAGACACATGTGGGTGTTTCAGGAAAAACTTCACAGACCTTCACCTTTCTCCTTGGACTTTTGGAGTGTGAAGTAGTGTCACACCAATCCATGAACCTTATTTTTGAGAGAATGGCTCAAGAGTCTGAAGGAGGCTGAGGGGAGCAAGCAGCACTTCTACCTATTTTGGGCAAAGGTAAATGTTCACATTGGACTGATTTTTGGATCGCGTAGATGGAAGCTTGACTGGGTCATTTTGAAAAGAACTTCCCTTTTGAAAAGAACTAGGTTATTTTGAAAAGAGGAATACTTTGACGGTTAACCTCAGCAGAAATTTTCTGTCTGATGAGGTAAGTTTTCAGGTATAGGAGTTCATGGGATACATTAGCAGCCATCATAGAAGAGGTAGGGAAGAACATCCTTCAAGAAGCTCAAGTAGCTATGAAGCAAAGAATCCACATTCAAAATTCAGTCTGCATAGCAGATTATATCTGTTCCAATTGTACTGCCATGAGCCAACCAGGAAAAAGAGACCACAAGGGAACTGGCAATCCTGAGAAGCTATGCAGGCAACAATGAAGAGCTCAGAGGGTTAAAAATAGCAGGAAGCTATTAACACTTCAAAGGGCAATGGGAGGAGGCAGGGATGTTTGAGCCCAAGACTCAGGGTCACCAGGTGGAGGTTGGAACCTCAGTGGGCCTGTTAAACAAGAGATGGGACCACAGAAGAAATGTCACTTGAGACAAAAAGTAGGGAAGGAGATACCATGGTTTTCCCCTGCCTCTTGGTCTCAATCTTATTCCAGCGCCTTCCATTGGTCAAGCCCTTCCAGAAGTCAGACCCTTGCTGGATACATAGTCAACGAGTGCTAGCTGCCTTGAATTGCAGAAGAGAAGGTTGAGAAATGTGTCTGAGACAAATTTGCCCTAAACAACCACAGCAATCAAATGAGACCTTTGGTATCCTTATCTCTCCTGTGATACCCAGTAGAGGGGGGAGAGAGAGAAGAATCGCAAGGTAGAAACAGAGACCAGCTATTCTCATCCTCCTCCATCTCACTCCCCCAATCTCCACACACAGACACATGTGCACAGAGCTCCCCTAGCCTACACCAAGCAAGTCTAATTTGTATGATATTAGATAACCTGGCAAGAATGGTCCAAGTGCACTCCCACACCTTGACCATGGCTCAAACCACACCAGGGGCAGATTCTATGCCACACAATCTAGTTCCATTCACCAGATAGCTCAACTTGATACTATTTTTCCTAATGAAAGAAGGTAGAATTAGGAATTTTATGGATTCTAATTCAAATCTGACTCTGTTTCTGTCAATATTCACAATCTTATTCAAGTAGATTAACCTCTCAGCAATGAAATGTCCTTATCTATTAAATGGGGATAGCCACGCCAATCACCTAGGTTTTCACAAGGTTAATGCTCCTCCTGGGACCAGGTAGATGCTTGATAGCTTTCGGACTCATTTCCATAATTTCAGTAATTGGAATATTCTTAATCTCTTTTCCTTCTATGAGAAACTCACCTATTGGATAAAACCCACTCTGTCTCTTTTTTCACTTAAATCTCTATCAAAGAGAGGAGTCCTGTTTATCCACACATCTCTTCATCATGCTCATTCATTAGTGCTCATATGGTAGTTATTCAACATATTAAACATGGAGGATCTGGAGGATGACTGTTAGGAGAGGAGGACATCATTCACACGGTGGGTTCTGATTTGCTCTGCACTCTTCTGTGTAAAAACCATTTACTGAGCATTCATTGTGCACAGGACCAGGGACCAGATTACTTTGGTTCAAACCTTGGCTCTACTTCTTGGCAACTAAGGGACTTTGGGCAGATTATTTAACCTCTGTCTTCCACAGTTGCACTGCCTACCAAACAGGGATAATAACAGTACGTATTTCTGAGAAGTTGATTTACATGAGACGCTCGGAATCAAGTCTAGTGAATAGTAAGCACTAAATAGAGGTTAGATGTTGTTATCCTTTGGATGTATAAATAAGCTTTTAGATCTCCCTTCAAGTAATTAATATTCCTTCAGGTGTGTTTTGTTACTGGGGGAATTTCCTGCTATTTATTTATTTATTCATTCATTCATTCACTTATTTTTAAAGATTATTTTCCACTCCATTTATTAACACAGGAACATTCACATACATATATAATTAATTCAGATTTAGTCCCCCAAATACTTCTGATAGGCCCTATCTATTTCATAAATGGCTTTCCTAAAATAAATGATAGACATCTGTATAAAAATTAACACAGACTGAACTGAATACCATGGGAAAATGGAAATCCTATCTCTGACAATGGATCTACATGTATTAAAAAAGTACCTTTGCATACAAACTATCTTTGTGAACACTTCTTCTTAATATAAGAAATGTTAGGAAATTTAAGTGTTTCTATGTAACATCTTTCATTTTCACAGAAAAGAAAAAAAATAAATTTGTTTTAATGTGATTTTAATGTGTTTTCTTTACTATATCTTCTTGTAAAGGAGTTTGGTCCCTTACTTTTGCCTCTAGTAAAGTCTGTGCAGTCCTGCCACATTCTGTCACTCTACACAATTGGTAGGTTGCAAAGGAGAGAAATAAATTAAAAATTTGTTTACCCTGGTAGAGGCCCAGCTCACTGAGCAATCAACTCCAAGCTGACAGGGGACAGCCTCACATCTCTTATATTTCACTTCCTTTTACTTCACCAATAGTATGCTTTTCAAACAAAACCTTCACACACTCACCTTGCCATGAAGCCATGAGTTTGATTGTCTTGGCTTGTGCCTTTCAGGTATTCTAAGGAGCACTGGCCATTTTTAGACCAATATAATTTAAAGTGCTATTCGTTTATTTTTCTCTCCTTTCCCCCTTTCTAAATAAAGGTTATGTCACCAGTGACTACCCAATACTCCCCTGACACGCACACTCCTCTACCACCAAAGGCACATCCAGGCAGGCTATTTTATGTCCAATTTGTTTATCGTGATGAGAAATGTGAAAATCTTTGGCAGAGATCATTAATTTTATAGCTTGTGTTTCGAAAAGTAGTTCCTGGGCTATTTACATCTCTTCATATTAACACCTGAGAAAATGAGTGTGCTGAAGATATAAAACTTGAAAGCAAATTGTGTTTACCGTCTCCCTCTAAATATAATTCATGGCTCATAACAGATCTTTATGACTCATGATCAAATGTTTTCCTGGGGTTGCATTTGATGTTTGCTGCAGTGACACTGAATGTCTTTAGGTCTTTTGATTCCAAGACATTTACCTTCCTCTTGGATTCGATATTCAAGGTGAAATTATCACAGTCCATCTCTGCAGGGACAATTGCTCCTTGCATTAACTTGTGTGAGAGTCATGAGTTGCAAAAGATTTCCAATTTAGAGAAAAAATTATTTTCTAAGAAGAGAAGCTGAAAGGAATTCCAGAAATTATGTCGTTATTTTATTTATTTTATTAATTTTTAAATTTCAAGTTTATTGAGGTATAAATTGACAAAATTGTGAGATATTTAAAGTGCAGATCATAGTGACATGATTTACACATACATTGTGAAAGGATTCCCTCATCTAGTTAACACATTTATCACTTCACAGATTTACCTTTTTGTGTGTGTGTGAGAACATTTAAGTTCTACCCTCTTAGCAAATTTTGATTATACAATATAGTGTGATCAACCTGAGTCACCATGTTTTACATTGGATCTACAAAATGTATACATCTTGTAGCTAAAAGTCTGCACCCTTTTACCAACTTCTCCTTATTCCCCTGCTCTCTGTTTCTAGGCATTTGACTTTCTTTTTAGATTCTACAAATAAGTGTGCTTATACAGTCATTGTCTTTCTCTGTTTGGCTCATTTCACTTAGCATAATGCCCTCGAGGTCCATCCATGTTGTCACAAAAGGCAAGATTTCCTTCTTTCTCATGGCTGAATAATAATCCATTGTACATTTATACCACATCTTCTTTATCTATTCATCCATTGATGGACATTGGATTTGTTTCCATATCTCGGCTACTGTGAGTAATGATTCAACAAAGATAGGAGTTCATACATCTGTTCAATATCCTGATTTCATTTCTTTTGGATATATACCGAGAAGTGAGATTGCTAGATCATATGATAGTTTCATATTTAATTTCTTGAGGAACTTCCATAGTGTTTTCCACAGTGGCCGTACCAGTTTGTACCAGGGTTCTATTTACTCCACATCCTTGCCAGCATTTAGCTCTAGTCTTTTTGATAACAACCATCCTAACAGGTATGAAGTGATACTCAAATGTGGTTTTAATTTGCATTTCCCTAATGATTAGTAGTGTGAGCACCTCTTCATACACTAGTTGGCCATTTACATGTCTTCTACAGAAAAAAATCTATTCAGTTACTCTGTCCATTTCTTCAACAGATTGCTAGTTTTTGTTGTTTTTATTTGCTTTTGAGTTGTATAAATTCATTATGTATATTGGATATTAACCCCTTATCAGATATATAATTTGCGAATATTTTCTCCCATTCCGTCGGCTGTGTTTTCATTTTGTTGATGGTTTCCTCTGTTATGAAGAAGCTTTTTAGTTTGATCTACTCCTATTTGTTTATTTTCATTTTTATAGCATTTGCTTTTGGTGTCATAGCCAAAAAATCATTGCCAAAACCAATATCAGGTAGTTGACCCCATATGTTTTCTTCTAAGAGTTTTGTGGTTTCATGCCTGATGTTCAAATGTTTGATTCATTTTGAATTGATTTTTGTGTATGGTGTAAGATAGGGATCATGTTTCATTCTTTTGCACATGTATATACAGTTTTCCCAGCACCATTTATTGAAGAGACTATGCTTTCCCAGTTGTATATTCTTGATTACCGTATAATAAATTAATTGAAGATATGTGCATGAGTTTGTTTATGGGCTCTCTATCCTGTCCCATTGATCTATGTATCTAATTGTATGTCAATACCATACTGCTTTGATTATGGTAGTTTTGTAACAAAGCTTGAAATCACAAAGTGGGATGCCTCCAGCTATGTTTTTCTTTCTCAATGTTGCTTTGGTTATTAAGGATATTTTTTAGTTCCATACAACTTTTAGGTTTATTTTTCTTTCTATTTCTGTGAAAAAGTGCCCTTGGAATTATGATAGGGATTGCCATGAATCTGTAGATTGCTTCAGATAGGATGGATGTTTCAACAATATTGCTTCTTCTAATCCATGAGCATGGGATATCTTTTCATTTATTTATGTTCTCTTCAATTACTTTCATTAAAGCCTTACAGTTTTCAGTGTGCAGATCTTTCACCTTGTTGGTTAACTTTATTCGTAGATAGTTTATTCTTTTTGATGCAATGGAAAATGTGATTATTTTCTTAATTTCTTTTTATAATAGTTTGTTGTTAATATATGGAAACACTACTTATTATTTTTTTGTGTGAGGAAGATTGGCTCTGAGCTAACATCTGTTGTCAATCTTCCTCTTTTTGTTTGAGGAAGATTGTCTCTGAGCTAACAGCTGTGAAAATCTTTCTCTACTCTCTGTGGGGTCCCACTGCAGCATGGCCTGATGAGTGGTGCTAGATCTGTGCCCAGGATCTGAACCCATGAACTCCAGGCTGCTGAAGCAGAGTGTGTGAACTCAACCAGTATGCCACCAGGCCAGCCCCGAAATGCAACTTATTTTGAATATTGATTTTTTTATCCTGAAACATTACTGAATTCATTTATTAGTTCTAACAGTTTTTCTGGTGGAATCTTTAGTGTTTTCTATATATGATATCACATCACCTGCAAGTAGAGACAGTTTTGTTTCTTCCTTTTCAATTTGGATATCTTTTATATCTTTTTCTTGATTAATTGCTTTGGCTAGGACTTCCAGTATTATGGTAAATAAAAATGGCAAGAGTGGGCAGCCTTGTCTTGTTCTTGATCTTAGAGGAAAGTTTTCAAATTTTCACCATTAAGTATGATATTAGCTGTTGGCTTGTCATATATGACCTTAATTATGTTGAATATGTTCCCTCTATACACACTTTACTAAGGGTTTTAATCATGAATGGATGTTGATTTTTTTCAAATTTTGTCAAATTTGCTTTTCTACATCTATTTAGATGATCATATGATTTTTATCCTTTGTTTTGTTAATGTGGTGTATCTCATTAATTAATTTGCAGACGTTGAAACATCCTTGCATTACTGGAATAAACCCCCCTCAGTCATGATGTATCAACCTTGGAATGTATTGTTGAATGCAGTTTGATAATATTTCTTTGAGGATTTTTGCTTCTATGTTCACCAGGGATATTGGCCCATATTTTTCTTTTCTTGAAGTGTCCTCACCTGGTTTTGGTATCAGGGTAATGCTGGCCTTGAAAAAGAAGTTTGGAAGTGTTCCTTCCTTTTGTATTTTTTGGAAGAGTTTAAGAGGATTGGTATTAATTCTTCTTTAAATGTTTGGTAGAATTCACCAGTGAATATCCAACTATGTAATAGAGCTTTGGTGAGAAAAAAAAAAAAGAGAGAAAGAGTGGTAACATATGTTAGCTGAGGGCCAATCTTCCTCCCTCTCCCACCCCCAAAAGCATAATTATAAAAAAAATTTAAAAAACAGCTCTTGGTTTCATTTATGTTTTCTATGATCTTTTTCGTCTTTCTTTGATTTCTTTCCACTCTGGTCTTTTTTATTTTCTTCCTTCTAATCACCTTTGGCTTAATTTGTTCTTCTTTTTCTAGTTCTTTGAGATATAAAGTTAGGTTGTTTATTTAAGGCCTTTCTTTTATTTAATGTAGGCATTTATTGCTGTGAATGTCCATCTTACAACTGCTTCTGCAGAATTGCATAAGTTTGGTATGTTGTATTTCCATTTGTATTTGTCTTAAGATTTTTTTTTATCTCATGATTTCTTCTTTGACCCAACAGTTTTTCAGGAGTGGGTTATTTAATTTCCACATATTTGTGAATTTTCCAGTTATCTTCTTGCAATTGATTACAACTTCCATGCCATTTTGGTCAGTAAAGATGTTTGTATGATTTTAATATTCTGAATTCATTAGGACATTTTTTGGCCTAATATATGATCTATCCTGGAAAGTGTTCTTTGTGAGCTTGAGAAGAATGTGTATTCTGCTGCTGTTGAATGTACTGTTCTGCAAATGTCTGTTAACTTTATCTGATCTAAGATGTCTTTTAAGTCTATTATTTATTGATTGATTTTCTGTCTGGATGATTTATACATTGTTGAAAGTGGGGTGCTGAAGTCCCCAACTGTTATTGTATTGCCGTCTATTTCTCCCCTTCAGATCTGTTAATATTTCCTTTAAATATTTATGTACTATTATGTTGGGTGCATAAATATCTACAAATTTTATATCCTCTTGTGGATTGAGCCTTTGTTATTATATAATGACCTTCTTATCCCTTCCACAGTCTTAATCTTAAAGTCTATTTTGTCTAAGTATAGCTACCTCTGCTTTTGCTTGGTTTGCAGTTGCGTAGGATATCTTTTATCCATCTCTTCACTTTCAGTATGTATGTGTCCTTAAATCTCAATTTATTCTCTTGTAAGCAGTACATAGCTGGTTTTTGTTTTTTTTAACCATTCAGCCACTGTATAACTTCTGATTGGAAAATTTAGACCATTCACATGTAAAGAAATTATTGACAAGTATGGACTTAATACCGATACTTTGGTATTTGTTTTCTGGCTGTTTTGTAATCACTTTCTTCTTCTCTTGCTCTCTTCCTTTGTGATTGGATGATTTTCTGTAGTGATATGCTTAGATTCTTTTCTCTTTAACTTTTGTATATTTACTTCAGGTTTTTTTGTTTCGTTTTTAACTTTTGACAATTTAATTATAATACCTTTTGGGTGGGCATTTTTGGATTTATCTTATTGGAAAATCCTCTGAACTTCCTGGATCTGGCTGTCTGTTTCTTTTCCCAGATTATAGAAATTTTCAGCCATTATATTTTCAAATAGGCATTCTGCCCCATTCTCTCTCTGTATATTCTCTTTCTGAGAGACCTATAATGCATATATTAATTACTTTGATGGTGTCATATAAGGCCTTGTATATTTTTAAGAATGAAACACATGCTCCCAGCTGGCAAGAACTCACAGCCTAGAAATTAACGATTTCAACAGTATGGCAAATGTCAAAAAGTAACAGGTTATGACATCAGGCAACAGAAAAAGGGTACCTAACAGCTTGGGAGGCACAAAAAATATTTCCAAGAGGAGATTAAGTTGCATCTAGAAGGAAGAGTGGGAGCTCACCAGGAGAATAAGGAGAGGATGGCTACTTGAGGAAAAAAAAAGAGAGAACAAATGATCTTGGAAAAAAAAAGAAAAACCCTGAAAGAAAAGTATTTGACACTTTTGGAATTCAAGGTCAGTGCAGCTGAGACGGTGGTTACACACAGAGGAAAGAGCCTGGAGACCTAGGGCATGAGCCACATCACGCTGGGCTTCGCGTTTCTTGGTAAGTAGTTGGAGCTAAACTCTGGAAGCAACAAAGTGGCACAGAAGGATTTGTGGCAAGAAGGTAACAAGACCAGAGCTGAGGACAAGTTTGGAGGTTGGAAGCAACAGGACAATTTAGCAGATCATTTTATCATACAGGAAAGAAGCAATGATGATTACATCCAAGGCAAGGGGACTGAGATGAAAAAAACAACATGAAGGTTTCAAGAGAAAAAATGGATCAGTTAAGAGGTTACAGGAAATGTAATCCTGAGTGTGATTTCCTGAAACCCTAACCTCAAACAACTTTCAATCTACAAAAAATAGGAAAAGAAACAACATGTGGGTGTATGCATATACACACGTATATACATACATATACACACGTATATACATACATACACAGTATCTACACACAAAATTATGGAAAAATCTGACAGAATATATTATCATGTCAGAGTTGTTTTGTAATCAATACTCTGCTGCATTTCCTAAATGTTAGCATTTTTTATAAGGCTAATGTATTCATGAAACACTTGTTTTATAGAAAAAGTGGAATTTTTATTGTGTCTTTAAAAATAAGCAATATTTAGCTCCCCAGAAATGAGAAAGTTGAGTTTTCAGCTGTGGGGAACAAATTGATCAGTGTAATGAGGTTGGAAAGAGTCTGATTTGGGCTAGGGATGGTAAGATGATGCCAACTAAATAAACAAATCACACAACAGGGAACAAATGTAGAATGCTAAAGAGGTAAAAATAATCAGCTCCCTCTTGGAGAACTGCTGATTTGGGTTTATAGGTGGTAGTAGTAGAAGGAATTGAGGGAAGGTTGGTTTAAGAAATAATTTGAAGGCAGAATAGGGTTAAATTAGATAAGGGGACAGCTGTGTATGCCAGGAGGCTAGCTGTGTGTGGCTGGAAGGAAATAGAGGAAGAGTCAGGAACTGGGAGGGTTAGGGGTGCTTCTAGGAGCAGGAAAGATGGAACAGGTAAATTTCGATGATTTAGCTGAAGTCCAAAAGAGAGACAAAATAGAAAAGGTCATTTCAGACAGTGGGATTATCCTGTGTGAAAACAGGTGAGCACACAATGGCAAGGCATGTTTACAGTACTATAAGTAATTGGCCATGTTGGAATGATGAGGCACAAGTGTGTGTGTGTGAGTGGGGTGTGTGTGTGTGTTTGTGTGTGTGTGCGTGTACATTTTGGCTAGGGATGCTGAGAAGATGATATTACTCATGTTTTGGAGGAATTTAATGGGTAGAAAGGGCATGAAGTAGAGAAAGACTGGAGCCAACTTAGATGATCTTGTATAGAATACCACAGAGTCTGGGCTTTATCTGATAATGTGGTATCATTAAGAAGATATATGATAAGATTGGAAAGATTTCTACTTACAGTACACAATGAAGGAAGGTAGGAGAGAGACAGAATCAAGCCATTCTATTTATCTCAGTGGTTCTCAAATTTAATTGTGTATATGAATCACCTGAGGAACTTGTTAAAACAGATTCTTATTCAGTGGGTCTGGGTGGAGCCTGAGTTCCTGCATTTGTAACATTTCTAGAAGTCAGAAGATATCAGGCTGCTGGTCTTTGGGCAGTACTTTGAGTACTGAGCGTTAAAAGATCATTTTTCCAATCCTGGTGAAGTGATGAGGTGCTGAACTATAAGACTGTAGCTGTTGCTATACCCCGATTTAGTGTCTTAACTAGGTGATTTCCTGCTTGGTGGTATTCCTGATGCATAGCCCACATAAATTTCAGGTACTAACAGCTATAGCCACCTAAGAATATTCACACAGCCCTGTGTCCTTTAGGTTTTCTCTTTTGTATGAATCAAAGACACATTCTATTGAATGCTTCTCTTCTTCGTATAAATACCTATTTCATGAAGCTATATGTCCAGCTGATTTTCCCTAATAAAAATATAAAAACAGATAAAATTGTAATGCATTTTTCCAATACTCACAGGACTAAGTTTTGCTCCAACATGAGAAATTGTGTAAATTAAACACATTCCTTTCCAACATATGTTTAAACACTGATGTAAAGAAGCTTCTGTTTCCTCTCATGTCCAAACTAATTCGAGAATCCATACTTTTCAGTCAGAGGGATTTTCCTGTTTCCATCTTCTTCCAGTGGCACGTGCATATTGTTGAATTTGGTCATTGGTTTTACGTTAAAGTGTTACTGAGTGTTCATTTTTGAAGCACAAGAACAAAAGGAAGATGAAAACCACTGCAAAACTTTTATTTTTGTCAGTTGGGGCAAGCCATTCCCTAAAATCACCTGACTAAGCCTCAGATACCAAAAACCTAAAGAGGGCATAATAGCTTTTCTGTAGTACTAATTTCTCAGCACAATGCCTGGAATATTGAAGGCAATCATTAAGTATGTTTGCCTCTCACATTCTTTTTCCCTTCTCTCACTCTAAGAGTTTACTCCTATAAATAAAAGCACAATAGCCTTCTGACTCAATTCTAAACATTCATGAGAGGAGCTCACCTGACTGCTATTTACTTTCAATTTATTCTCTGACTAAGTAAAGCAGGAAAAGAAAAGGAGATCGAATCTTATCAGGTACTTTTAGAGGCACAAAAAGTAGACACGCTGGACTGCAAGCCTCATTGCAAACTAATTTTAAGAAAGCAGTTGTTATGATGATGCAACTCATTTGGAGCTATCTTTAGGCACCTTGTGTAGCAGCTGGAAAAGAACACAAACTTCGGAGTCGTGCCCACCTTAAACCCAACTCTGTTGCTTAGTTTATAAACTAGTAAAGTTATCAGGCCAGGATGGTTTCAGTTTTCTATATATACAAAATGTGTTTAAGGTACATATCTACCCTGTTGTTGGGCTTAAATGAGATAATGTATGTGAAGCACTTAACACACGATATTGTAGGTGCACAAAAAACTTTGTTTCCTCCCTCCAAAAATCTGTTACTTGTTCCCTCCAACAGTTATATTACAAAGTTTCTTTTCTTTTAACTAGATATTTGAGGACTTCTTGACCATGTTTGAGAAACATTTCACTTGATCTTCCTCTTCATTCCAACTATCCTACTTCTTTCTTCCTCTAACTACCAGAATTCTCAAAGGAGTGACCAATGTCCATTGCTTTTTAATGAATTTTCTTAAACATAAGCCCTCTATCCACTATAATCCTTAAATAAATCAATCCAAATCCAATGCCAAATCACCCATTCTGGCCATTCTTTTGATCATATTTCATGCTATACTTTGTGGCAGATTATATTTTCCAAAAGTAGCCACAGCGATATTGCCGGTCCCCCATACTCTTTGAGAACCTTTTAACTTAAGAGGTAGTCTATGGCCTTTCCCTTTGGGCAGGCCTATGACTACTCTGACCAATAGAATATGGTAGAAACCATGCATGTGATCTCCAAGACTGGGTCATAAGAAGAACATAGTTTCCTCCTGGCTCTCTCTCTTGCCGCACTTGCCCTTTGAGCCTGTGCTGTGAAGAGGCTGTGTGTGGTATTTCAGCCTAAAAGCCCAGCTAAGGCCCCAGCCAACAGGCACATTTAGCCACTAGCCGTGAGTAAATAGTCTTCAAGTTTTTCCAGCTTTTAGCTGCTGAGACCCTCTAGGGTTTGCTTCTTCTCAGTGGAGGCCACAAACATTGTGGAGCAGAGGAAATCTATCCCTACTGAGCCTTGTCTGAATTCCTGATCCATGGATTCTATAAACTTGATGAATGTCTTATATCACTAAGTTTTGAGGTAACTTGTTACTCAGACCTGGTAACTGGATCACACTCTTTACCAAAAATTCCTTCTGGAAATTGTCTCCCGTTGGAGTGCTAAAACACTTCAATACTTCTAGACTTTCACCCTAATCCCTTTAAGATTCCAGCTCCCTTCTGCTCTGGTTCTTCTTCCTGTCCTGTATTGGTCCTAAGATTTTCTCCCTAGATCTCTCCTCTCAGCCTTACATTGCCCGTCTAGTAGAACATAAGTCCATGCTAAGTGTAGTTAAATTTCTGTCTCAGTGCTACAAGTTTTTTGGAGAAAGGCTCCTAAGTGTCACAGTTTAGGAGATTTTTGCCCTCCTGATCCTGCAAGTGCCTCCTTAAATTTGCGCCATAGGCACCTCACTTGCTTCATCTGAGCCCTGATTCTTAATTACTCACTAGATACATTTTTCTGCTAAATGTTAGCCCTGTATCTGTAATTCAGGAATGAAATGAGCAGGCTCATGATTTGACTTTCTGGGTTTGAATCTCAAGTTTGCCACTGCTCATATCTTATGGTCTGGGATTATTTTAAATCTTAGTATTTTGCTTTTGTCATCTATTAAATGTAGATAGTGGTATTATGTATTTCGTAGGGCTAAGAGAAAGATTCAATGAATTAATGAAAATAAGGACCTTAAAACAGGGCTTTTAATATGAGAAATTAATTTTGGCTATTATTATTCTATTATAATTACTTTCATATCGTTATGTGCCTCCTCATTATAACAATTTCCACACAGGGGACATTGGACGTGTAGTCAAGACCTAAAATAACACTTCCTTTGAGTCTCTCCACTCCTGATGATGTTACAAACGTTATTTAACTCATTTGGCCCCAAATTTAAAACAATGTTACCACACCAGGTTTGTTTTTGCCCACTTCCCAGAAAGCCAAACACCGAGATGACTAGATTGCAGCAGAGAGAGGGTTTAATCACAAGGCAGTCATGTGAGGGAGAATGAGTCTCCAATTCACTTCCCTGAAAATGGGGATTCAGGGATATTTCTGGGTAGGGTAGCAAAGTGGTCTGAAATGTGGAGACAGATGATCGGGGATGAAGTAATTGATGATCTGCCCAAGAGCAGTCAGACTCGCATATTTACAAAATGGCAGCATTAGCGTGATCTGAGGGTGGAATTTTCAGCCCGTTGATATCAAAAGGTCACTTAGCAGACACCTGGGTGGGCCCAGTTCGTGAGTTGGTATTAACAGGCATGAAGTCGACAAGGGATTCTAATTCCCAAAAAGCAGCTCCAACATCTCTTACCATGGTGACCCAGGCTCCAGGAAGATGTTATCTATAGGAAGATAACATGGGAGTCAGATAGCATATTGCCTAAACTGCACAGTTAAGAATAGGCGGGTAAACAGCTAAAAGCTATAAGTAGTAAATGCAAAAAGGAAAAAAAAAAAAGAACCTTTAGTTCCTAGCTACTTAATCATCAATGGCTGTTTGCAAGTTTAACCCTATTTATTCTTTGGTCACTCCTTATTCTTGTGGGATTAAGGGCAACAACTTTTCTAGCTACTTCCTGCTGAATAGGAGAGTAGATCTGGGTTAGAGGAATGAAACTGTGTAGCACTCACCTGGATATATTCTCTTGTTCCTGGCTTCAGGTTGACGTTTTGGATTATTAGAATTTTGTACCTTGAAAGGCACATTTTATAATCAAGTATTGGGCCAGAAGGATAAGAACTATAGATAACTCAAATTTTAACAGTCCCTGAAAAATAGACCTAATCCCTGTGGGGCCTCCATCTGATCTCTAAATCGGGGCAGACATCTGGTCTTCATTCCTGATAGTCTTTTGTTTTATTGGATATGCATCAGAGAATGAAGCAACACCCTATACCCTGATCTTTCAGTTGTCCTTGGTGATGGCTATCAGCATAGACTCTCTGCCTGGCGGGGGGGGGGTGGGGAATCATATTCCTAAGGAACTCAAAAGAACAAAGTTATCAACTTATAGCATCTGGGAGGGGACATAACTTCTACAGAGCATGTATGGGTTAGTTAATCAGAGGTCATTCAAAGTTAGAATATGGTTTCTTTTCTACAATATTGCTTGTCTTATGTCAACCTTATGTCGAGCCGGTATCAATAATCTTTTAATTACTGTCTTACTTTGGCAAATTTTGGTGATGTTTTTGTACCAATATCCTTTGTGCCCTTTTCTCTTTTTTCATCTGGTGTTTTGGCCTTCAGATATTTGATGAAATCATGATAGTATGAGAATTAGCACCTATGTGTATTTCACCAAAGTCTCAGTGGGATCATCATTGCCACCCACGAAGTAAAAATACAAATATGTTCCAAATAACATCTCTATGGTCACTGTGGCCACCTCAGGTTGCTGTGCATGATGCACACTCACATTCTCCCAAGCGAACTTATTGTTCTAAACTCTGCTTTCTCCATGCCTCTTTTATCAAAAATCAGCCTGGGTTCTCTATTTCCTAGTACAGCAATCTACACTTCTTGGCCTTACTGCCAAGCTTATCCAAAAAGTAAACTTGATTAACATCTGACCTCATTTTCCACTAAGAAGCAAAATACATTTTCCCAAGTAGATAGTCTCCTGAATGTACCATAAAAAGAAATTACTAATTTAAACATGTACCTTTGTGCATTGTAGTTAGTTGTAGTTTTTTATGATATACATGAGCCTTGTCCAGATTTGACATTTCAAATTGGCTATATTAGTATATAATTATTGCTATTATTGAGTACTGCTCTATATTACATAATATTAAAGATAATTTGCTAAGCAAATCAGTGAATATTTTACAGGATGTTGGAAAGAGAGAAATCTGTCATGGAAGACTATCATTTTGATGTATCAAAGAAGAGAAAATAAATAATTTTTCAGAGAGATATCTCAAAAAGACTATCTTTTGCAAGAGAACCCTTTTTTCTGTAAGTGTTGGATAGTTTATAAACAATTAAGACTTTGTGACGAAATATTGATAAATTTCAGATAAATTTTCCCTAAGGAGTTGAAAAAGAAAAAGGTGACAATTTCTTGAAAGGCTGTGAGTGATGCATTCCTCAAGACACTGTTATTTGCATCTGGAATGTCTCTAATTTGAAATCAATAAAAAGATGGCATAGATAGTCTATTTGGGTACCTACTTTCAAATTGTAGTAATAACGTCTGATCCTCACCCTCATCACCTACAAGATTTAATATCAATCGTTAAACCTAGTAACAAACAAATATGAAATCCAATGTATTTTCTTTAAGAACATAATGCATTTATAATAAAGAAAATGCAAATTGCTGTAGATCAAACTGCCTCATGCCTGATTTCTTATGATTAATATTACAATGAACAAAAAGATCCAAAATGTTGGAATTCTATTAGATAATTGAAAACCATGAATTCAGCCTGGCTTATATTTGAAGCACTGTCTAATTGACTGAAGAATGGCCAACAAGCTAAACTTAGTCAGATGATAAATAGAGGCTTATTCAGCCAGGAGGCTTTCCTGTATCGTGCCATGGGGATGAGGGTTAGATGCATTTAATTTGTCATTGTTATTAATGATATGGAACAGAGAATAAACAGCAGATAAATTAAATGAGCAGGCAATAGAATATTGGAAAGAGTTGCACGCCAGTGCAATACAATGATGGAGCCCAAGGCAAGTTGGGAATCCATAATATGTCCAAGAGATGACAAAGTGCTATTTAAACCAGAAAACAACAAAATTCACATAAAAACAAATAAAATAGTTAAATTCAGGGAAGTGAAAAAAAAAAGGATCAAGTTAAAATAATTAAGGCCTGGATGACCCGGAGTAAATCATATATATGATTTTGATATCTTCAAGCAGCCAGGAGTTTCTCAACACTATATTTACTTCATTCTTGTACTTCATCACATTTGTCACATTGAGTTAATCTATTGATGCTTATTGTAAATGTTTATTTAAATGGAACTCTATAGATTCTTAGTGCACCTTCTTCAGGAAATATAATATAAACCAAAGTTAAAGAAACAGAGACGTGAAAAATTTAGATTTTTTGTTACTTTTCTTTTCAGGACCCTACTAGTACAGAAAGTGTGGTAGTGCTGTGCCTCTTGTGGACACGAGGGGCAAGTAAAATGCCTACTGAAGTATGCTACATTTGCTCTTGCTCTGTAGAGACTCACATCCATTTTGTTCTGTATTATTGACTAAATATATCAAGATTTATTGTACATGTGTGTGTGGTAATATTCCATGAATTCAAAACCTTACAATGCTGTGGCCCCATTTTGGAATTGCCTCCTATGTGATCTTAATTATCTTTCAACTGTTTCATCTCTACAACAATTTTCATGATTTCACAAAATGTGAATAGTAAGGGAAAAATAGAAAAAAAAGTCCGACTATGTGCAGAAAAAAAGATTCTTCATAATAGTGATCAGCCCTCACCTCTATATACCTTATGATTGATCACTTTCTCTTTCTCTCTCTGTAAGAACGAGCTAAGGTGAGACTAGAAACACCACTCAAAATAATAGAGTCAATTTACTGACTCTAGTTGCAATAAACTTCAAAAAGGTAAACAAGAAATAAAAAAGTGCTAAACAAATTCAAGAGGCTGCCAAGTTGCTCATAGATTCACCAAATTATGTTGGCTCAGGCTATAGTAATCACATTAAAACGCTCTTGAAACAGACACAGCCAAGAATCGTAGGCTCTCAGAGTAGGAAGTGAGATTAGGTCATCTATATTAATTCTCTAACTAGATGCATAAATTCCAAATAAGTGGTCATGTAGCCTCTTATTTCACATTTCCAGCGATGGGGAATTCACTGCCTCGCCAGGCAGTTCATTCCATTTCAGGACAATTTTAATTATTTGGAAGTCCTTTCTTCCATTAGGCAAAAATCTAGCTCCTAATAATTGCCACTTACAGATCTGAGTTCTTCTTTCTGTGGCCACAAAACAAAAAGAGCCAAACAATTCCTCCTTAATACAGGCCACTAAAAATTTGAAGATAGCAATCATGTCAACCTAAGTATTTGTCACAAGCTAAATACCCTCTTTATTTTTCAACTCTTCTCTTGATATGTCCTAAATTGTATACTCACTACTTGCTTGGCCTCTCTTTATTTCTTCATCTCAAGTTTATCTTGGTCATTTGAAAGAGTTTTAGCCAGGATTTACTGTGCCACCACTATAAATTGTGATGCTATTAGCTTGAAGTAGTAGGGCACCATCACCATCTGGTGCAGAGCACTAAGTTTATTCTACAGTCTAAGGCATAACCAGCTTTTCTAGAACCTCTGTTGGCTCATGATGGTTGGTTTGCTACATGAGATAATTTCTGATGCCTTCTTCTCTCAAATCTTCTTTTCTTATTGAGAGATCATTGGTTCCTCAATATCCTTTAAGCAAAATGTAATTTTTCATCCCACAGTCCCTTAGTGGAGGCAATATAATGGTTTAATATCAGTTATGTGAAGGCACAGATATTTATTATTAGATTATTTATGAGTGAATGAGGAACCTAACAAAGTAAAGGATAATTGGTATAGAGAAGGAAAGGGGGCTATGAGAATGTACATCTGTAACAAAAAAAACGTATTTTGCTAACTTATACGTTTCTCTTAAAATCATTCTTAAAAAAAATGTGATGAGATAAAACGATATCTTTGAAAATAAGTAGAACTGGTCAGGAATCTATGTTCATCTACCTACCTGCTATCTGAACTTAAAGGAATTGCCAAATTTCTCCAATATTTAATTTCCTTCTTTATAAAATTGAGATAATTCTAGTATCTACTTCAAAGGTGTAAAATGAGAATTAAATAACATACAAAATTGATGAGCACAATTTGTAAGTATGAAGCTCTGCATTTATGCACAGTAACTTCCACTTCCTCCTTAATCCCTAAAATATGACTCATGAAAATTTTTAAGCCTACAGATAACTCTATAAGAACTGTGATTACTGTTAATTCAGACCTCAGCCTAGGAGTTCATGGATGGCTATGAATTGTGATTTGAGTGGAAATAAAAGTAGCCTTTGTCCACCCCCCACCTCACTGCCACTGTGTCTTGATCTCTTCTGTAATTTCTCAAATCTCTTTTCTCTGTGAGAACTGAGTGACCAGGAAGTGTGGAGAAGAGGAAAAGAGGGTAGATAGGGCTAAGATGAGGGTATGAATCCCTACATCCAGAGAAGATCAGATCAGAAACGATGCTTCTGCATGCTTGGGAAATGGGAGAGCTACAGAGCAAGTGAGATGGATAATAATGGGGAAAGGGAACTATTTTTTCCCCTTTGGGAAGTCCCCAGATAAACTTGGAATATTTATTTAAATCATATTCTAGCATGGACAAGACATATACCCAATTGGTGTGGGAGGAGTATTCCAAAGTCAGCAGAAGATAGTTGACTCAACGGGCAAGAAAGACTCATTTTTGAGAAAGATTTTCTGAAATTTTACCAGAAGAACAGTAACAAGAGTCAAGGCATAAGACCCAGGGTGGGGCATTGGCTACAATAAGGCAATTAACTGAGAGCCATGGGATGAACCAGGAATTGGAAGTCCATGTGAGATGAAGGATTCAGGATACCCCATGGGAGTGCAGGAGTGTTAGACTTGCATTGCTAATGGACGATGGTCTCCCTTGATGGGAATTGGGATTCTCCAAGGGTCCAGACAGGTAGAAAGCAGCAAAACAAATAGCCTTTTAAACTATACCCCATGTTATCCATGACCAAAGCAACGTACTAGTTCAATTTCTTATATCTTTTTGTTGAGACATTTTTTTCATGGCCTGGAAATACTGGGAATGTAATAATATGTGCGACTGAGCTAAATGCCACCACCATAATTATTGCAGGCATGTTACCCATAAATCATGAAGTTGCTGGTTAGATGTGAGCCCATAAAACAGAAGGGTAGCAATTATTAGTGCATCCAGGCCTGAAGCAGCCATAACTGTGTGTGGCCTTTTGTTTTGTTTTGTTTTAATTCTGACTATAAATAATAGTGGTCCCTATTTACTTGCCTTGATTTAGAAAAACTCAGGGTTTTCTTGTTGCTCTTATTTTATTGTGGGATTTTTTTTAAACTCACAAATAGACATGATTAACATATTCTTGGCTGCTGAATTCTGGCTCATATTTCCCATAAATGAATTAGGTAGGAAAAAATCCTTTTCTTGAATGAGAAGAATTTAAAAAATAATCTTTTAAAAGAGCAAATCAAATCCATCACCTTAATCACGGTTTGAATAAATCAAATCTAGTTTTAGAGGATTCTTTTTGCTCTAAATAATGTGTAATTTTAGTTAGCTCTTAAAAGGCTGTTTTAAAAAAGGCTGGCTGTGAGTTGTGAGTCTTTTGTCTGGACTGTTTATTTCAGATGTATAGGGCAGAATAGAACAAGTGCTTTCATTGTGTTTATGCACACACATACACAAACACAGATATATTGTGTAGCAAAGCACAATAAGATCATGCTACAGAATCAACCTAACCCAGATTCAATTCAGAGTCCCTGAATGCAGTAGCTGTGTGACCTTGGATGAAGCATTTAATGTCTCTGAACCTCAGTTTCCTTGCCTGTAAAACGTTTGCACACTTATTGTACCAATTTGAGTAAGGCTGTCACCATGTCTAGCTAATAGAAGATAGTTATCATATAGTGGCCAATATAATCTTTATCTATATGTATATATCATATCATCGCCAATATTGTCATCATCCATATGTGTAAAGAATTTAGCATAGTGCCACATACATAGATCCTCTTTAATAAATAGTACCTAGTATTCTAGTTATTATTATTTATCTTCATACTAGGTATAGAACATCAGATAGGATGCCACATGTATAACTGACACAGAATAAATGGTAGCTGCACACTATGATATGGATAAACTAAAGACTATTCTTACACAAATAGAGCTGGTAAGTAGCATCTAGGTCAGGACCACATGCATAGGAAGCTCTTGATAAGTGGTACAGATAACAGGGGTGACTCACATGGCATATAAAACTCCTAGTGCAAACCTAAACCCACAATGGTTGCTTAAAAAATGGTAGCTATTATGTTCTCCATAAGCAATATCAGACCTAATAACTTTATTGATTGCCTCAATCGATTCCCATATCAGTACTGAATATTTATAATTCTTAAGTGGATCAACTTTACTTTAGGAGGCCAACTTTCATTTTCAATAAGCCCTTTGGTATTTTGTTTTGTTTTCTTTTTTCAAAGTGGTTAGACCCTTATTAATATAAGGCTTATCTAAAACGAACAACGTGGGTCTGTACAAAGGAAAGAGACGTCTGTGTCAGAATCACAGTAATTATGGGCAGACTGGATGTTTGCTGCAGATGCTCCTCTGCTGACATGGAAAGTCCATACGTCATTCTGTCAGTGCTTGGAGTTTCCAGCTGATAGTTTCTAAACAAGCTCACTGCTAAATGCAGACTGTGGGAGATAATGTGAAGGGATATTTATGTTAAGAAATTCCCTCCTCACAATTCCAAGAACTAGGACAACAATCCCTTTAATCTAAGAAGGTGGATCTGCCTTAGCCAGCTTCCAATATGCCCTCTTGAGAAAAATAGTTGTAATAAGCCAAGAGAGAAAAAAAAAAGCTAGTTTGTCTTTTGTTATTGCTATTTTGTTTGTTTGTTTTTGTGATTGACCGCTGCTCACACCCTCCTAAGCCTGGTATTAGGTTGAGATTCTGACAGTTGAGCAAATTCACCCAGGATTCAGTCTGAAAACACAGATATACACTCCAAACAGAAGAACAAATAAAAATTTTCAAGTACTATTTGAAACAAGCTTAAGAATAAATCGTATTCCATGTACCATAGATTTAGAAACCCTCAAACTGTGTGCCAACTGCAAATCAAGCATAAGGTCTTGAATAAATACTTCTGCCTTTTTATTCTGAATGTTTTTGTTGATTTAGGCTTGTCAGCTCTATGCAGGAGACCTCTAATGTGTTTGATGTTTAAAGACATCCTTAGACTTGTAAGAAGGGTACGGGCCGTGATTATGATTAAGCAGAAAAAGTCATGGTCCTCATAATGGAATTTCAGAGGCATTGTTCCTCTAATTTTGCCACCATTGCTTTGATGAAGGCTGAGACTCTGTTTTTAAGAGGCAACTACAAATTAAAATCCCCTTGAGGAATGTGCACTGTGACTTAAGTTTATTCAATATAAGTGACTATCAACCAACTTTCCAGAAAACAGATTCAGGTCAAACAAAAAGGAGAAGATGATCGATGATAAAGAAAGAATGCCATTGAGAGAGTCAAGTGATGATGAGGATTGAAGAAAAACTTCACTACTGTCTGGCAGCAAGAAATGTTCCCCACCTAGATGTTAGGAGCCAACACGTGTGTGCAAAAACAGTAAGTTATGTAGGCATAGCTTTTGTAAACTTGTGGGTGAAGCTCTTTATCTGGATTATTGGGGGTGGGGAAGGAATTCCCTAGGCTTATTTCACTTTATTAAAAGTATGGTGACACTCAAAAATACTGCATACTTTTCCCAAAGGACCTTGAATTCTAATAGACAAGTCAGACACAGAACATGCAAACCGAGTCACTTGAGGCATATTCTTTTCATTAAAGGTTTCTGGTTTACTTTTATGCTTAGTTTTCTCTGATGGTAATGCTTGGCCTTCAGAGTGTGGAATGCAGGGACTAATAAAAAAAAAAAAAACATGGTAGAAGAGAAGGCAAAACCTTAGCTAATTCAGGACTATACTTGGAGACTCAAGGATCACAATGCAGAGCTTGTTTCTATCCTTATCCTTATCCATCTGAAAAACACTTTAGAATTTACTCTAGATATCTCTGAAGATCTTGAAATTGCCCAAGCATAGGGGAACACAATCAGAAGTTTTTAAGACAAATTAAGTAGAATATTCCTGGACCTGCTTATTGGAGTAGATTGAAGAGCGAGTCCTTACTACGATTGTGTTTCTCAAATAAATTCTAAGTCCTTTGTACATGTCAGTGGTCTCCAACTATCCTGTGGTAGAATACAGTCTTAACGCTCTTAGTAAGCCATTTTCTGGAAACATGAAACAGTGCTGGCAAGCAATATTCAGTAAGTCTCTGATATTCAACCAAGCCTGAATAGGTTAAAGATATCTCCAATGCCTTAATCATAGAACTATAGTGAGAAGCGTCGTACTTGGTCCTTCTGCTCAGATGCAGTTGACCTTGGCAGTGGAGGAGTAACTGACCAACAGTCCTGTAAAACACAAGAATGGCTGTTGAATTATGTTCATACTTGTGGTATCTGAAGTTTCATAGTCAGGAACTGAGTACCCTTCTTCCAGCAGCTGGATACCCAAAATGGAAGGTAAATTTCCCACCCCAATCCAAAGGTCAAAGCTCTGGACGAGAAAATAATCAGGTGTTAGGTCATCACCTGATTGTCATGTATATGAAAATAAAATTAAAAAATAGACTACATTACTCCTAATTTGTGTGGCCCTTCTGTGACCTCCTGGAGCTGATCATACCCCTTCACATCACTCAGTGGTTGTGAGCAGAGTTAGCCTATCTCTCCTTACTTCTGAACCAACATTCCTTCCATTGTGCATCACCTACTGAGAAACTCAGTCCAAAATTTTATGCTGTTAAAACCATGATTTGCAGTCTAGCTTCAGCATTTTATGTACCTTTAATTTGCTTCTCTTCTTTTCCTGAAGTTTTTCTTCTCCCTTATCTTTTGTCCTCCTCTCTTCTTCTAATTCAACCAAATCTATTAGATTACATATATATGTCTTTTTGTAAAGTTGTATATTTTTGGGCTTTAACTACCAGAATTATGAAGAGAAAACTAGAAATCAGGAAATTTTTTCTTAGACCAGGAGACATTTGAAGATTGTAATTTTGTAAGGTAGTCATGAATTTCGGGTACTACTACATGGTAAATGGAAGAAGTGGCTGATGACACTCTGATATAAAATTTACTATGGAAATCTTAACTGACCTCCAGAACAAAATGAGAAGCTCAAATCCTTTAGGCTTCCTGCCTTCTTTTCCCCCTACTCTTCCTAAAATTATGCTTTGAACTCGAAGTTCACCCATAGAAGTCTCAGATGACCATCAAGTAATCCTCACTAAAGTCTTAATTAGCAGAGCTTTATGGAACTTTCCTGGTCAAAGATATTACTTATGCCTACTTTATACTTTATACCAATAGTATGCCTACTTAATCCTACTTCCTATTTCTAGGGAACGAGAAATTAATAATAAACAATCTTTGCCCTAAAGAAGTTTGTAGTCTACCATGGTAGAAACAGGTTAAAATAAAGAAGATATTAAATGGGTTAAATTAAAAAACAAAAACGTGCGTAAAAATACGAGAAAGCATATTTTCACTTATCTTGGATATACGTCTAGGAATGGACTCGCTGGGTCATATGGCAATTACATTATTTAACCATTTGAGGAACTGACAGACAGCATCCTAAAGTGACTGTACCATTTAAATTCCCACCAGTAATGTATAAGGGGACCAGTTTCTTCACATACTTTTCAACACTTGCTATTATTTGTGCTCTTGGTTATAGCCATTTTAGTGGATATGAAGTGGTATCTCACAGTTTTGATTTGACTTTTCCTAATGGATAATGATTTTCAATGTATTTTCATTTGCATATCAGCCATTTCTGTATCTTCTTTGCAAAAGTATTCAAATTCTTTGCACATTTTTGAGTTATCTTTTTATTGTTGCATTAAAGAGTTATTTTTATATTCTACATACTAGTTCCTTGTCAGATATATGATTTTCAAATATTTTCTCTCATTCTGGTGGTTGTTTTTTTACAGTCTGGGTGATATAATTTACAAAACAAACATTTAACTTTGAGGTAATCCAAATTATCCATATCTTTCCTTTTTTTGCTTCTGCTTTTGGTGTCATATCTAAGAAACATTGATCAATTCAAGACCATGGTGATTCACTCATGTTTTCTTCTAAGAGTTGTGCAGTTGTTGCTCTTACATTTAGATCCATAATACATTTTAAATTAGTTTTTTGTGTAAGATATGATATTGGGATATAACTTCATTGTTTTTCATGTGAATATCCAGTTAATACCAGCATCATTTGTTGAAAAGACTATTCTTTCCTTAATTGTCTTGGCACCTTTGTTGAAAATCAGTTAAAAATATGTGTAAGAGTTTATTTCTGAAATTTTAAATATATTTTGTTGAAACATATATACTATCCTTATCCCAGTACCACGTTGTTTTGATTGTTGCAACTGTATATGTTTTCAAATGAAAAAGAGGAGAGAGTGACTTCCAAGAGCTGCAGGGTTTCTTTTGAGGGTGATGAAAATTTTCTTGTATTATAACTATACGATGTAGTCATGAGGGCACAGCTCTGTAAATGTGCTAAAACCATTGTATTCTACACTTTAAATATGTAGATTTTATGGTGTGTAAATTATATTTTAAAGAGATGTTTAAAAAGTCAGGAAACACTTCCAAGAGAAGCTGACATCTGATAAAGGTTTGATATAAGAATTTAGCAGGAGGAGAAGAAAATAGGATTTCAGGCAGAGGATCTAGGGGTGCAAATGCAGAGTAATATGAGACTGCATAAAGTGTTTGGGAAGCTCAAAACAGTTTTGTATTATTTAAGTGTGAAGTGGAATAAAACATTATGGGTGATGGACTTGCAGAATGAGGAGAGAGTTCATTGAGAACCCCTCTCTAGGCAACAGAAAAGTGTTCAGATCTTATAGTGTTGATTAATGAAAATATTTTGACCTTGCACTTATTTGTACTTCTGTACCTAAATATATGTGCTTATATAGTTACTAAATAAAAACTGTGTACATATGTTACTGAATTACTACTTTAGTAGTATGTGTATATATTTTATATTCTTTTAAAGTTACTTGAATGTTATAAAATATAGGCTAAATTTAAAAAAAATTAAAGGTAAACATAGACATAAACAAAGCTCCAACATTTGCATTCCACCATAAGCAATAAAGTTTACCCCTTTTGTAAGACCAAATAAATATGAAACTCTTTGCTGTAAAAAAAAAAGTGTATTTTAATTTAATTTGCAGTATTAAACGCAGAAAATATTTCAAATTTCAAAGGGGATCCATTTATAATAATAGAGTTTAGTCAACCTGAGATGTTAATAGACGAAGAATTGAGGGCTGAAGAGCTGTTTTTCATACTTTAAATAAAACTGATTTGATAACCATACATTTCTTAATCTTAATCTACATACCTTAATCCTGATACTGCATTAGTCTACTTCTTTATTTTCAAGGGCACAGCTATGGGTAAAAAGAAGAACAGCATAGGGCAAAGTCCCCAGATTACACACCTGCCTCTTTCTTTGTCTTTAGCAGAAAATGATTTTTACCATAATGTTACTTGAAATTTGTCCTTTACAATTACCTAGTATGAAAAAGAATAATAAGATAATGTTCCATTTTTCCTTGATTGTTAGGAGAAAAGACAGATTCCTAAAGGACTAGAACATGACTCTCCCCAGTCTTCTTTTACCCTTCATTGGTGGAAAAAAAGCCTCATATTTCACGAACTAGTATCCAAAGCCCTCTCATATTTAATTTGATCATAATATCAATTTCTATTACAGTGGAGGGAAAGAGTTAACAACTTCCATTTTATAAATGAAGAAATTAAAGATAAATATAAACTAACATTTGTTAGTTACTATGCACTACACACACACACATCCACTTAACATTAACAATCTCTTTTAGTTCTTACCAAAATTTTGTGAACTAAGTGTTCTCTCTCCATTTTACAGATGAGAAACAAAGTTAAAAAGAAAGTTCACAAATGGAGAGCAACCAACCACGATTTCTTTCTTAGATCAGTATTTATTATTCATTAAATAAATGCCTACTGAGTACTGACTATGGGCCAGGCATTATTTTGGAAATCAGAGATATTGATATGAAGGGAAAGGGACATTGAAAAATTGGCAGAATAGGAGTTTCTGACTGTCTGCTCAAAAAAACTCTGATTTCGACAGTCACCCATGGATGAAAGTACCTTTATGGAAGTCAGGAAGTCCTGCACACCACTGGAGAAGAAGAATCCCAAACTGGGCATGTTGAAGAGCGTAAGAGGCACAGTTTCCCTTTACCTATGTGACTCCCCCTCAAGATACCACAGCTCACTGCCAAGACAGAACTTCTCTGCCTGTTATTTCTCTCCCACAGGGGAAAGTGAGAGTGTGTGAGTGAGCACTCAGCTTCCTCAGCTGTGCTGCCAAGGGGCCTACTTCTTTCTTGTCCTATCCAGAATACTTAGCTGTGTTATATGAATGAGGAATGGAGAAGGATGGCAGAATTGCAGCCAGGGCTCTTGGAGGGCATCAGATGGACACAGATCTTACTAACTACTTGCAGACTCCATCAAGAAGCCTGCTCATGATTACCCGGGGATTTCTTAGCTGTGGATCCCCTAAACGTTCCCCAACGCACCTCAGGCCTTGAGCACACATACCCCACACAGTGGCTGGTTTCCTGTGCCATGTCCCCAAGGGTGGTGAGACTGCAACTTTGCAGACACCTAGTGAGTATGTGCAGAAAACTGACCGTACAGTGAGAGCTTGGAAAAAAGCACACCAACTTAAGAATTCAGCACTGCTCCAGGGAAAGCCAAAAGAAGGCTGTCAGCAGGCTGGTTTTTCAGGTTTGAGAGAAGATGTGCAATCTTAATAATTATCCGCAACAGGGAACAAGAAGTGTAGAGCAGGTATACCATAGAAAAAATTCTGAGAAAGTCTCAGAATCCCTGGCAGGGCTGACAAAAGGTATTTCTCTCCCAACACCAGTCAATAAAGACTGGAGCAGGTAACTACTTCTTTAAATGCAAAGACAGTGATGCAAGACATTAAAGAAAATGAAAAATCAAGAAAACATCACACTCTCAAAGAAACAATAATTTTCCAGTAACCAATCCCAAAGAAATGGAGATCTGAGATTTTCCTGATAAAGAATTCAAAACAATTGTTTTAAGGAAACTCAGTGAGCTACAAAAAAAACAGAAAATTCAATGAAACTAAGAAAACAATACATAAACAAAACTAGAAGTTTAACAGAAAGATAGAAATCCTTTCAAAGAGCCAAATACATATTCTGGATCTGAAGAATACAATGAATAAAGTAAAAAATTCAATAGAGCATCAAGAGCACACTTGATCAATCAGAAAAAAAATTGTAAAGTTGAGGACAGGTCATATGAAATTATCTAGTCAGAGGAGAACAAAAAAATAGAATGAAAAAGAGTGAAGAAAGCCTATGTAAATTAAGAGATACCACACAAAGACACAACTTATAAATTATTAGAGTCTCAGAAGGAGAAGAGAGGAAGAAAGGGGCAGAAAGTTTATTTAAAGAAACAGTGGATGAAAACTTTCTAAATCTGGGGAGATTTTTGGAGATAAAAATTCATGAGTTTCACAAGTTCCCAGAAAAATTTAAAACAAAACTATCTTCTCCAAGATATATTAGAAGCATCTCAAATCAAAGGCAAAGAGAATTTTAAAAGCAGAAAGAGAAAAAGAATGTCTCACATACAAGGCCCCCGCCCCCCCAATAAGACCATCACCAGATTTCTCAGCAGAAACCTTGTAGGCCAGGAGAAAGTGGGATAATGTGTTTAAAAGAAGGAAAAAAACCTGGCAACCAAGAATATTTACGTGGAATAGCTATATTTCAGAAATGAAGGAAAAATATGACACTTTCACAGACAATCAAAAGGTGAGGGAGTTTATTATCACTAGACCTGGTTTACAAAAAACATGAAAGGAGTTCTACAAACAGAAATAGAAGGATGTTAATTAGTAACATGAAAATATAAAACACACTCATAAAGGTAAGTATATAGTCAAATTCAGTCTACTTTAATACTGTAATATGGTAATGGGTTAATCATTGTAGTGTAAAGATTAAACGGAAAAAGTATTAAAAATAACTATAGCTGCAACAATTTATTAATGGATATATAATATTAAAAGATGTAAATTTTTTCTCTATCATCCAAAACATAAAGTGCGAGGGGAGAATTAAAGGTAAAATTTTTCTATGTGATTGCAGATAAGTTCTTGCCAGCCTAAAATAGATTGTTATAACAAAAGATGATTTATGTAAGCCTCATGGTAACCAAAAAGCAAAAACCTACAGTAGATACTCAAGATAAAAAAAAGGCAATCAAAGCATACCACTATTTAATATCATCAATTCACAAAAACAGACAACAAGAGAGGAAGAAAGCAAAAACGAGACTACAAAACAGCAAGAAAACAATAGGATGACATCAATAAGTTGAAACCTATCAATTACTTTAAAAGTAAATGGACTAAATTATCCAATCAAAAGGCATAGAGTGTCTAAATGGATTAAAAACTGAAAAACAAAAAACCCCAAATCAAACTATATATTCCCTATGAGAGACACATTTCAGCTTGAACGGCACACACATACTGAAATGGAAGGGATAGAAAAAGATATCAAACGCAAATAGAAACCCAAAGGAAGCGGGGATAGCTATACTTATTGCAGAGAAATAGTTTAAGTCAAAAAGTGTAACAAGAGACAAAGAAGGTCGTTATATAATGGTGAGGGGTCAATTCATCAAGAAGATATAACAATTGTATATATATATATATATATATGAACCCAACATCAGAGCACCTAAATACATTAAGAAAATACTAACAGATCTGAAGGGAGAAATATTCAACAATATAATATTAGTAAGGGACTTCAATATCCAATTTTCAACAATGGGTAAATCATTCAGACAGAAATCAATAAGGCAATAATGGATTGGAAGTATACTTTAGACAAAATGAACCTAAAAGACATATACAGAACCTTCCATTTAGCGACAGTAGAATACACATTCTTCTCAAGTGCACATGGAACATTTTAAGGATAGATCACAAGGGAAGTCTTAATTGAAATCATACCAAATATCTTTACTGACTACAGTAGTATGAAGCTAAAAATCAATAAGGGGAGAAAAACTGGAAAATTCATAAATATCTGAAGATTAAACAACATACTAGTAAACAACCAATTAGTCAAATAAAAAATTAAAAGAGAAATAAAAAAAATATTGAAACAAATTAATATGAAAACACAACACATCAAAACTTATGGGATGCAGTAAATGCAGTTCTAAGAAGGAAGTTTATAGTGATAAATGACTATGTTAAGAAAAAAGAGAGACTTTAAATAAACAACCTAACTTTACACCTCAAGGAAGTAGAAAATGAAGAGCAAATTTAAGCCCAAAGTTAGAAGAAGGAAGGAAATAACAAAGATCAGAGCAGAATTAAATAAAAGGGACAAGAAAAACAATAGAAAAGATCAGAGAAACTAAGAATTAGATTTATGAATAGATAAACAAAATTGGCAATCGTTTAACTAGACTAACAAATAAAGACTCAAATAAATAAATCTTAACTGAAAGAGAAGACATTGCAACTCACACCCAGAAATACAAAGAATTGTAAGAAATTACTATGAATCATTATACAGCTACAAATTGGATAACTTAGAAGAAATGGGTAAATTCCTAGAAATATACAACTTGCCAAGACTGACTCAGAGAAAAACAGAAAATCTGAACAAACTAATAATGGATAGCGAGTTTAAATCAGTAATCAGAAAACTCCCATCAAAGAAAAGACTAGGAACTGATAGAGTTACTGATGAATTCTACCAAACATTTAAAAAATAATGAATATCAATCCTTCTCAAAGCTCTTCCAAATATTGGAAGAGGATGGAACACTTCCAAACTTGTTTTATGGGCCCAGCATTACCATGAAACCAAAGCCAGGCAAAAGACTATGAGAAAAGAAACTCACAGGCCAATAAATTTGATGAATATGCATGCAAAAATCCTCAACAAAGTATTAGCAAACTGAACTCATCAGCAGATTAAAAGGATAATGAACCAGGATCAAAGTGGATTTCTCCCTGGAATGTGAAGATGATTCAATATATGTAAATCAATAAATGTGATATACTGCATTAACATAATGAAGGATAAAATCATATAACCATTTCAATAGATGCAGAAAAAGTATTTGACAAAATTTAACATCCTTCAATGATAAAAACACTCAAACTAGGTGTAGAAAAAAATGTATCTTGATATAATAAAGGCCACATATCATAAACTCATAAATAACTTCATACTCAATGGTGATACGCCGAAAGTTTTTCCTCTAAGATCAGGCACAAGACAAAAGTGCTCACCCTTGCCACTTCTATTTAACACAGTACTGGAATTCATAGCCAGGGTAATTAGGCAAGAAAAAGAAATAAAATGTATTCAAATTAAAGAAGAAAAAGTAAAATATATCACTTTATCTGTAGATAAAATGATATGTATGGAAAACCTATTAGAACTAATAAACAAATTCCATAAAGCTGCTGGATGCAAAATCAATGTACAAAAATCACCTGCATGTCCATACACTGCAATGAACTATCAGAAAAAGAAATTAAGAAAACAATCTCACTTATAATAGCATCAAAATGAATCAGATACTTAAGAATAAATTCAAACAGAAGGATGAAAGGAACACTGAAAACAGACATTGATGAGAGAGATTGAAGAAGACACAAATAAATGAAAAAACATCCGATATTCATGGATTGGAAGAATTAATATTGTTAAAATGTTCATACTACCCAAAGCAGTCTACAAATTCAATGCAATACCTACCAAAATTCCATTCCTATCTTTCACAGTAATGGAAAAATCTATCTTAAAATTTATATGTAACCACCAAAGACGTTGAATAGCCAAAGCAATTCTGAAAAGAAGAACAAAGCTGGAAGTATCAGATTTCAAACTATATTACAAAGCTGTAATAATCAAAACAATATGGTATAAGCATAAAAATAGACATATAGAACAATGGAACAGAATAGAAAGCCTATATATAAACCCACACATGTTGGCATGTACACGCAGCCAACAAGGATGCCAAGAACACACAATGGGGAAAGGATAGTCTCTTCAATAAGTAGTGTCAGGAAAATGGGATATACCCATGCAAGAGAATAAAACTGAAAGTCTATTTTACACCACTCACATAAATTAACTCAAGCTGGATTAAAGAATTAAATTTAAGACCCTTAACCTTAAAACTCCTAGAGGAAAACAGGGAAAAAGCCCCTTGACATTGGTCTTGGGAAAGACTTTTTGGATATGACACAAAAAACACAAGCAATAAAAGCAAAAATAAACAAGTGGGACTACATGAAACTAAAAAAGCTTCTTCATAGAAAAGAAACAATCAATAAAATGAAAAGCCATTTGCAAACACCTGGATGGACCTTGACGGTATTATGCTAAGTGAAATAAGTCAGACAGAGAAAGAAAAATACCGTATGATTTTATTCATATGTGGAAGATAAACAAACACATAGATATGGTAAACAGATTGATAGTGACATGAGGAGAAGGGAGTGGGAGGAGAGTGAAAGGGATAAAATGGCACAAATGCATGGTGACAGATAAAAACCAGACTATTGGTGATAAACATGATGCAATCTATACAGAAACTGAAATGTGATAATGTACACCTGAAATTTACACAATGTTATAAGCCAACATGACCTCAATAATTTAAAAAGTTAAAAATTATAAAAATAAATCCTGACTTATTTCAGTCACAAAAAATAGAAAAGAAAGGCAGCCTATGAAATGGGAAATATTTGCAAACCATATATCTTGTAAAGAGTTAACAGAAAAATATATAAGCAATTTATACAACTCAATAGCAAAAAACCAAACACTCCAATTAAAAAACATTCAAGGGACCTGAATAGACATTTTTCCAAAGAAGACATACAAATGGCCAACAGATATATGAATAGGTCCTCAACATCATCACCCTAACCTTTAGGGTAAGGCAAATAGACCCCATGAGACATCACCTCATACCTGTTAGGATGGCTTGTATCAGAAAGACAAGAGATAACAATGTTTGGGAAGATGTTGAGAAAGGAGAACACTTTTGCACTGTTAGTAGGAATGTAAATTGGTATAGCCATTATGGAAAATTTCTGGAGGTCTGCAATCCCACTTCCAAGTGTATATCCAAAGTGAATGAAATCACTATCTTTAAGAGATGTCTGTTCTCCCATGTTCATTGTAGCGTTATTCACAATAGCCAAGACATGGAAACAACCTGTGTTTGTTGACAGATGAATTGATAAAGAAGATGTGGAATATATATTAAATGAATATTATTCAGCCATAAGAAAGAAGGAAATCTTGCCATTTGCAACAGCATAGATGAAGCCAGAGGACATTATGCTAAGTGAAAGTAATGAAACAGAGAAAATCAAATACTCTATGATCTCATTCATATGTCAACCTAAAACAAAATGTTTAACTCATAGAAACAGAGTAGAATGATAATTATCAGAGTTGAGAGATGGGGAGATGCTGAACAAAAGCTACAAAGCCTTCAGTTATAAGATAAATTATCTCTGGGGATCTAGTGTATAGCATGATGACTATAATTAATAATACTGTGTTGTGTGCTTGAAATTTGCTAAGAGAGTAGATCTTAAGCGTTATCAACATAAAATTAAAGTAACAATGTGAGGTGATGGATATGTTAATTAACCTGATGTGGTAATCATTTCACAAGTATATGTATGTCATATCATCAAATTGTACACTTCATACGTAAACAATTTTTCTCATCAATTTTACCTCAATGAAGCTGGAAATTTTTAAAAAAATAAATAAAAATAGAGATCTTGGTATGAGCAACACAGTCCAAATTGTTGCCTTCATTTTGGCAGCTTACATTCTTGGAGGATAATCAATAAAAGTAGAAATAAGTAATACAGTCTCCAATGAAAATAGATGTTATGCTAGAAAATAAAGCCGAGAAAGAAGTCAGAAACTGACTGGAGGATGAGAACGCTATTTTATGCAATGGGGTCAATAAAAATTTCTCTGATTGAGTAGATATTTACGAAGAAATTTTAATAAATATGAAGAGAGCCTTGCCTAGGTGGTATTTTAATAGAGGTAGCAGTAAGTGCAAAGGTCATAAAGCCTAAAGAAATAATTATGCTGTCATATTTGAGAAAGAGCAAGAAAGCTGCTATAGCCGTGGTGGAACAGGAAGTGAGAGGGTGAGACTGGCCATTATAGACCATGGGGGGTTTTGAAGGTCAAGGTAAAGACTTAAGCTTTAATTATAAGTGTGGAATAAACCAGTGGAGGCTTGTGAACTGTGGAGGGATATGATCTTATGTGAGATTAAAAAATATCGTTCAGGAGTAAAAACCCGGAGAACCATTGAGAAGCACACTAGTTAAGAGATGATGCTGTTGGAAACAGCGCAGCAGTGGACAACAGTAGGAAGGAGCACGCTGGAGATACTTAATGAGGAAAGAACTGACAAGATCCATTGTTCAGTTCAATTTGTATTGTGGAAGACAGGAGGAAACCAAAAATACCTCATTCCTACTTTGTTTGTTTGTTTGTATCACCTGAGCAACTGGGTAAATGGTATGTCTATTAAGTGATCTGGGCAAACAGGAAAAGGAGTAGATTTGGGGGGTTAGTGAGTTAAGAATTCTGTTTGGGGCATGGTAAGTTTGAGTTGTCTTTTAGTCACACAAGTAGGATGTAGAATAGGCAGAGGTCTATGAAATATTTCATTGATTCTGATGCTCGTCTTTTTGTTTTGTTTTGTGTTTTACATTTTAGCATCTTTGTAAAATAGAAATGCCTCACACAATTGATGTTCTCTTTAATCACTGGTAGTCAGGCAGTGGTGATGATGTAGTTTTCTCTGGCTGATCATTGGCAAACTTAGTTACAGCTGTTCATGTTGTTAGGATTTCAATTAAGGGTTATGCAATGTTAGTCTTTTGCTACATAAATGCTCTTCTTGTTTTTATCAGAAATATTTGAGCCTCTTCAGCATATAAATAGCATTCTCAGTGATAATACTGGATGAGATGCTCCATGGGATCAATATACATAGAAAGACAGTAAGTTTAAACCTTAGCCCTTGGATGCCAACATTTAGATTTCATAAAGACAGGGTAGACCCATAAAAGTAAACCAAAAATAACCCCCAATAAACAGAAAGAAAAATGGAAGAAAGTGGTATCTTAGAAGCCAGAGATAATGTTTACAGAAGGATGAAATAATCAATTGGATTAAATCTTGCTGAAAGTTCAAATAAGATAAAAGCTGAGGACTGACCATTTAACTTGGCAAAATGTAAGCCATTAGTGAACCTGATCAGAGTAGGAACAGTTCCATGGGAAAGGCAGAGAACAAAGCCTAATGGGAGTGATTTGGAGAAAGTAAGAGATGAGGAGGTCAAGTCGTACAGATGAGGGGTGTCTCAAGAGAGAAATTTTATTTGATTTTAAGGTAAAAGAACTTCCAGCCTATTTATACACTTATTACTATAATGTCCTAAAGAACAGAGAAAAACACAATATATGGGGGTAACTATGGGAACAAAGTCATTAATTAGATGAGAGTGGATGAGTTTTGGCATAGTACGTTTTGGCTTAAAAAGATAAAGCAACAATACTGCTTTTGCAGCATCAAAGAACTTTCTTCACATTGAGTAGAGGGGAGATCATCTGCCTGTGCTCAGGGTAGGCAGAGTAATCTAGAGGACAATGACTTGGACTAAACACTAAGTACTCCAGGTTTCCAACTCCCTCTTCTGTAAAATTCATGCTACACTATATGCCTTTGTGTAATATTGCTGATACTACAAAGACCCAAGGAAAGGGAGATGCCAGGGTCATTTGAAGAGTTCAAGAGTCTACCAAATGCAAGGTGCTACGATTACTTTCTATTGGACTACTGTCAGCAAAATTTTCTCACTCCTGTGCCAACGTGTCTCTGTGCACCACCCCTGCCAGCACCCTAATTTATTTTATTGGCAACAGTAAAAAGCCTTGCTGGAGGAGGAACCATATGCTTCACTCCACATGGCTTGATACATGCCAATAGCTCATATATCAGGACAATTTGGAACGCAAATATATCAGGACAATTTGGAAGGCAATTTGGTACCTTGGGTCTCCTATGTGCCTTTCTTCAGAGTGTTATGATTCTCCCAGCCCCCAGCACCCCTTGAAGCTACTAACTCTTGTTCTTTGAAAGAATCCCTGAAGTCCTGGGGCTCAGGAGGAGATGTCAATACTATACATCTACAAAAAATTAGGAAATACGAAAGAATATTACTGGGATTTGCTAGAACAAAGGATTTGGGATTTCTTTCCTTTCTTTAGTAACTTAAGGTATGTGCTGTGTGTGTATTTCTCTGGCTTGCTATTCATTCAGTCCTGTAGATACCTATTGAATGCCAACATTTCAGGCAAACCCTCAGTCTTGAGGGCCTCAAAAGCTAGTGGAAACATTGATATACATGAACATGTAAGATTCTCAGGAGAACCAATTTGAGACAAAAGTCAAGTTTTAGAGTTCCACAGTGGAATGAATCAACAACTATCTCAACATGAAGCAGGTGTCCTGGTATCCCTGATTCTACGTTAGGTTTTGAAGGAGATGGGGCGTTGCCATTTTAAAAATTCCAGAAAGAGAGAACAAGCATTCAAAAAATGCAGAGATACAAAATAGCAACATTTTGGAGAATTGTAAACTTTTAAATTTAACACTCTTCTGAAGATGGATTGGACCATACAGTACTGAATTTTCATTTTTATATCATCTAACCAAAGAAATTGTCAATAAAAATGTGTAGTAGTTGTGGTCAACATGATGATACATTACCTGATCCCCATTCAAGGAAGGTTTTTGTCCAGTGGCAGAGGTGCCATCAGCAGAAGACAGCACCCCACTGTCAGCCATTCTAAAGTTGAAGCACATTCAACTGCAAAGGGTAGCCTCAAGTGAGGACACCCTCTTCCTAGAATAGCCCACATGTGGTCATTGGACAAGGTGGGGGCATTAAGGCCCAGCTTTTTGACCCAAGATGAGACAACTCCATCAGCCAATATTCATGTCAGAACTCCCCACTAGTTTGACTGAGACTTTGTAGGTCTGCATTACAATTTGACTCCTCTCACAGGTATTAGTCCTTATGAACACCTTAAACTTTGAAATCTGTGTCCGTGTATGCTTCTGGAAAGGATGTGATGCCCTGTAGGAAAATATTTGTTGTTACATGATATTGTTTTCAGTTTCAGTTTTATTCAATCTTTCTTAGTGAATGAAAACTCTTCTTATAATGATTTAAACTGTCTTTTGCAACACTTTTCCATTAATATGCCAGGTGATTTCTTTTGTGAAAGGAAGCAGAGGGCATTGAAGGGTTGGGACAGAACGGAGAGATTATTTGAGGAATTAGGAAGCTATGAAACAGGGGAGGCCTGAAAGGAGTATAAAGGTCATAAATCCGGCCATTGCTGGGTGGAGTAAGTGCTTGGGCCAGAATGGAAGAGATCAGGACAGGAATAGAGTATGCTGCCTGCTAGGGTGACAAGGGGGCTAATATCATAATACCGTAAGTGCCTTGCACATAGTAAAAACTCAATAGGTGATGGCTATTTATTGTGTTTTCTATTGTTTTCATTATGGTTGTTATCAGAAATAGAATAAAGGGAAAGAGAAAGGGATAAATATAAGTTTCAACTATGTAACTTTGCCTAGGGCCAGTCTTCTTACCCATTCAAACCAAAGAAGGTATTGCTTAGCATCAGTAGTTAAACAAAAATAAATGAATAAATTAAGTATAATTTTCTGAAAAGTCTTTACACAAATACAAAAATGGGGAAATTAGAAAAATAAATTTAAAATGATAATAAAAATTGAGATAATGAGCGTTTGAGAATAAGTGATGATTCATTCTTTTAATTGCAGTACAGATCAGAATCGATTCAGACTAACTGCAGAGTAGACACGTGAAGAAAAGGAGAAGAGGGGCATGAATATCAAAATAATTTCAAAGGCATCAAGATAAACTTAGATAAAAGGCTGCTGAAATATTGAATTCAAAATAAATATTCAAGACATTAAAAAGCCACGGAAAGTACTCCTCTTACCTATATGCATAACTAGATCTGCTTAAAAGAAATGTGCTTGTATCAATATAGGCCAATTATCTGTTCTTTTAAGAGAAATTAACCAGGTTTTTTTTATATTAAACAATTTTGCATTTGTTGTCAGGCAAATAGTCTCTGGAATATACTTCTTCTTAGCCCAAAGTCATGATCAATAGAACTGGAAGCTCCTAGGAAGCTATTTAGTCCAATCTCTTCATTTTAAAATTGATGATACAGAGTCCAAAGGAAATAAAGTGATTAGGTGACTGAGATAGCAAAACCAGGATAAGAACTCAAGTACTGAATCCCAGGCTAGCACAATTTATAATATCTTAAGATGAAAAGTGTTATTTGATTGCAACTAAGAAGTACTTCTATTTCTTTATTATAGATAAATTTTCTTTGTCTCAAATAGTAGGATAAAATAATTCAGTGGTATAAAATAATTATATGGTAAACTAAAGGATGTGAGAAACAACAGATTTGTTGCTTTGTTGGTTTCTGTCATGTAAATATTTATAAATGTGTTCATCATAAACAGTTTCAAGCTACCACTGGGCAGTGAGTTGAGAAGAGATGCGCGTAAACACCTATAGTCAAAATTACCCAGACTATTTCACTTGGTCTGTGACAATCACCTACATCCGCTCTTTCATTCTCAGATGTCTTACATGTTCAAAGAAAGCATTCCTCATAGGCTACAAATAAAGATAAGTGGAGAAGAAATGAAAATCAGCTATAGCAAAGAACCTGTAGAACTGATCCTGCAGTGTGAATTTCTTGCTTTTAAGGTCCTCAGTAAATAGGTGAAAAGGATAAAATTTTTCCACATTTCCAGGTACTGGGATACAACGTAATATGCTAGAAAATGTTGCCTCAATTTATACTTTATAGTAGTGGATCTGTGAAAGATGGATCATTTATTATCTTAAGTTAATGGCAACTTTCATCACATAGTGGACCCTTCTTATTCTTCCCCTTAACAAATAAGAATCAGAAGTCTGTGTACGAAGCATATTGGCAAAATGAGAAGTAGAATGCTGTCTCCTGACCTCCAAACACTCTCAAGTCCAGTCCTCTCTACTGACCTAGTAGGCATTTGTTTCTGTAAATAGTACTAATTTTCTATGAAACCATTTTTATGTCCTAGAAATCAGAGGTTCTCAAATTTTTTTCACTATGGTAGAATCTTAACACCAGCTGTGCCTAGACCCATAGTGCATGCCTCTGTCTCCATTGTGTCCCTCTTGAACTCTATGCTCTCAGTGTGACATTCTTTCCTTCATGTCTTTATCCCTTGATTCACTCATGAAACATGTATCATAAAGTAATAGAACCTTCAAACCTATCACTCAGAGTGCTCATAATCTAAAATGGAAGGCAGGTAAGCCAAAAAAAAAAAAAAAAACAGTAACAACAAAAATAATATCAATATAAAAGAATAAATATAACAATGGATATAAGCACACATAGGGGAGCATGAAGGAAGAAACCTAATCTTCTGTGGTAGGCAACAAAAATTTCACAGGGTTTTGGATCTTATAAGATGATTCAGAGTTTTCCAAAAGGTTGAGGAAAGTAATTCAGGAAGAGGAAGTTACAGCATGTACACATGTCCAGATTGTTTTTGAAGATTTAACCAATGGGCATACTCATTCCTGACACGTATTCCTTTTGTACCTCTTTGTCTCCCTATCCAGGCTGCTAAGTCGAAGGACTATCATCACTACCGAATCAGGGAACAGAGGCCTCAAATATTTATCTTTTACACCCCAAAAATCAAAATTAATGGTCTAATACTTGAAAGATTTGAAAAAGAAATATCTCCAGATGTAATGTTCACATCCCAGAAAATATATGAAATTGTTAGGCCAGGGGATTGAAGGGGGAGTTAAAGAGAAGGTGAAATGGAAACAACTGGTGGAATCTCTGAGAAAGGGTCCTGAACTTGCCCTCCAGTTCTTCTAAGATACTGTGCCAAGGAGGAAGAATATTAACAGAACACTTAGCTAAGTTTGGAGATCTGAAACAAGTAGTCACTTATACCCTGTTTTGGGCTACAATCCTAAAAGGTGTCAACTTTTTAGAGATTCTTCTCTCCATTATAGTTTGGAAGCAGAAGAATCAAGATACCTGCTGGGAAAGAAAGAGCCCAAAGCCATAGCTCCTTGTTCCCTATTGTTCCAGAGAACGATGGGGGGAACAGTCAGATTTCCATGAGTCCCTAAGAAGAAGTCTCCTTCTCTCTGAAAAAGAATATTGAATAGTCCCATGACAGCATCATGACATGGGGATGCTGGAGGGCTGAAGAGAATGGGCAATGTAGCATCAGAAGAAGTCAGGGAGGAGAGATGACCATACCTGAGGATCAACCTCAGAGTATTTCACAGGATGTCCATGGACTATGCCTCTTTCCTACTTTTCCTTTCTACCTGCAAAGAAGGTCTCCTGGGAGTTAAAGTAAGCCCAGAGTGAAGGAAAGAAAGAAAATAATTTAGCATCCTGAATGAACTGCCTAAACTAAAATGACTGAGAAAATCTGAAATAACTTAGTTTACTAGAACTGACTACACTGGTTTTTCTCCTCTTTAATAGAATAATGAGTTAGATGGAAATTTAGTTAAGATATAGGAAAGTTACTTTGTATTTGTGTGTGTGTGTGCCTGCATGTAGACACGTGTGAAAAGTTGGGGATAGAGAAGGATAACATCAATATTCAAGGTGTTGAAAATTCATCAGGAGATCAACTTCAGGCATGAGAGCATATGGAACTCTGGTGACTTGCTCTCCAGTGAAACTGGTGAAAATTATTTTAAACAAACAAACAAAAAGCAGTACTGCTTAAAGCTTCCAGAAATGGTCTGAAGGAGAAATAGTAAATCAAGAAAGATCTTTTTAATAAAATCTGTGTAAATTTGTTTTTAAAAAAAAGCAAGAGTATGTGGTATTTGAACCAAGACTGCCCCATCCCTCCAAACTCTCAACTCAGTGAGACAGAGACTCTACTCCAAATTGCTTCAGCCAAGAACACAGGGCTCCCTCTGTCTCAGAATCCAGCTGTAGGGCTTTCTTCACAGAAGGAACAGTACTTCATTGTTTTTTATCATACTGCAGCTGACTGCTACTGAGTCCAAGTCCTGGGTGAGTTGAGAAGTGAGGAGGTACCTTTTTCTGTCTAGCTTGCACCAGTGGAAGAGAATCTCTATTTTGGGCATGGTACACTAAGAAAACCAAGCTCCTGATAGCCCTTTCTTCAGCTCATAAGGTAGTGGTTACATGACAGGAGATTCAAGCAAAGAGGCTGCTGTCTCCCTTTCCACTGAGCACTCAGCTCCTAGAGCAGAGTTGTCCCTCAGAGAGATTTCCATTTGCCCCACCCCCAGCTCCAGAGACCTGGCTCACAGATTTTGGCTGGGAGGGGAGAAGGCCATAAGTCAGATAGCTCCTAATGTCTTTCCAAAGGAACTTACTTCATTTACAACAGAGTGTGGAGAAGTTTAAGCCTAAGGGTACTCTCAAGAATGGGAAGGTGTGATGAAGGCAATTGGGAAAAGAGTCATAGATCTAATAATGATACAGTCTAGATTATAGGCTAGCTAGTTTGTAGAAGAGAACCAGAGAATAAGAGAGCTTGGAGAAACCATCTTTCAATCAGAATAAATATCAAACACCAATCTGAGGAGCTATTTTGATCATGGAACCATAATTTGATTAGATTAGTTTATAGAGGAACTTCTTTCCTAGAGTCTTGTTGAAAATAGTAGAGCAGTTACTGGCAATTAGTGAAGGACAACAATTGGATGCTGTCAGGTAAAGAATAGAGGGCAGCCTTACCTGACTCTGGTCATCTCAGAGTGACTATAGGCATATTAAAAGGTATGTATCCTTGATGAGCAACATCAGAAGCTTTGCATTGTTTATGGAAGTGGATTTACGGTATATTGACTTCATTAAAGTAACCCAGCTAGTCACTGAACACATAAACAAACAGATAACAATAACAAGCCTCAGAAGGGGCCATGGAGCAGTACCCAGACTTCCAGATGTGCTACAATAAATTATCTAAAATCCCCAGTTTCCAACAAAAAAGTATGAGACAAGTAAACAAAGAGGAAAGTATAATCCACATATGGGAAGAAAAACAAGTGACAGATGGCCTGTGAGAGCAACTAGATATTGGGTTCAACAGAAAAATATCTCAAAGTAGTCATAGTAAATATGTTCACAGCACTGAAAAAGATCATAATTAAAGAAGTAGAGAAAACATATCACATCAAATAGAGACTCTGAATAAAGACTAGACATTATAGAAAAGAACCAAATAGAAATTCTGGAGCTAAAAAGTATAATTGAAAATTTTAAAAAATCGCTAGAGGGGCTCAGCAATACATTTGAAATGGCACAATCTTGAACATAGATTTTGATCAACTTGAACATCGATCAATAGAGATTATACAAGCTGGAGAACAGAGAGAGAAAATATTGGAGAAAAATGGGCCAGGCTTCAGAGAAATGTGAGATACCATCAAGTGCACCAATATAAACAAATATAATCATCATGGGAAAGAGAGAATAGGAGGAGAATAAAAATATTTAAAAAAAATAATGACTGAAAACTTCCCAAACTTAATGAAAAGCAATAACCTACATTCAGGAAGCTTAACCCATTCCAAGTAGAATAAACATAAAGAGATCTACAAACAAACACATCATAGTAAAAATGTTGAAAATCAAAAGACAAAAAGAAAATCTTGAAAGCGGCAAGAGAAAACTAAAGCATCACTTACAATGGAACCCAAAAAGCTTAACAGATGACTTCTCAACAGAAGCAATGTAGGCCAGGAGGCAGTTGGATAGCATCTTCAAAGTATTAATGAAAAAAAAGCTGTCAGCCAAGAATCCTATACCCAGCAAAGCTATCATTTAAAAACAAAAGCAAAATAGAGACTTCCCCAGATAAACAAGAATTGAGAAAATGTGTTGCTAGCAGCACCAACTTACAAGAATTACTCGAAAGAACTTCAGGCTGAAATCAAGTGAACTCAGATGGTAATTTGAAACTAGAAGAACAAACAGAGTACCAAGAAAAATGTAGTTGTTGACTATAAAGATACTGTAAATATATATCATACCATTTACTTTCTTAACTGATTTAAATATCAATTGTATGCAATGATATATATATATATAATATATTATTAGTACTATAACATATAGAAATGTAACTTATGTATAATATATTTGTCAATAATAGCACAAAGCATGCAGGTGAAAGCAAAGCTGTATGTGATAAGTAAATGATGACAGATATTAAAGCAATAATTATAACAATTTATTGCGGGATTTATAACATTAATTGATATAATGTATATAACAATAATATGAAAGGGGGAAAGGGAACAGAACTATATAGGAATAATGTTTCTATGTTACTGGAATCAAGAGAGTAAAAATTTGAAGCTGATTCTGATATGTTAAGATGTATACAGTAAAACTTAAAGCAATCACTAAAAAAAAGATCTCAAAACATATAGTGAAAAAATTATTAGTAAGATTAAAATGCTACAATAAAATACGTTCTCTTAATGCAAAAGAAAGCATTAAGGAGGGAGAAAGAAACAAAGTGACATGAGAGATATAGAAAACAAAAATAAATGGTATATGTATATTCAAGTATATCAATAATACTAAAGGTAAATGGATTAAAAATATAATGAAAAACAGATATTGTAAGACTGGGTAAAAGCACATGATCCAATTATATGTTGTCTATAGGAGACATACTATAGGTTGAAAGACACATGGATTGAGAATAAAAGGATGGAAAAGAACATCATACAAACAGCAGCAACAAGAAACCCTCAGCGGCTATAGTGATATTAGCCATAACAGAGTTTAAAACAAAAGATAGTGTTAAAATGTTACTTAAAATACAGTTTAAAGTAGTTTTTGTTTTAAAAAATTACAAAGAGGGATCTCATAACAATAAAACAATCCATCAGGAAGATACAGTTATAAACATATACACACCTAAAACAGAGCACCAAATAACACAAAGTAAAAGTAACATAAATGAAGGGGGATATAGACAACTCAACAATAATAATTGAAGTGCTCAATACCCCACTTTCAATAATGATAGAACAACTGGACAGAAGATTAACAAGAGAATGGAAGACTTAGACAGACTGTAAACTACCTAGTTTTAATAGACAACTATAGAACATTCCACCCAACAACCACAGAAAATATGTTCTTCTCATGTGTGCACATCCTCAACGATAAATAATGTCTTAGGCTATAAAACAAACCTCTAAAATTTAAAATTATAGAAATAATATAAGGCAGGGTCTCTAACTGCAATAGTATAAACTTAGAAAATTCATCATTTCTTTATCCGGAAAGAACAGATGATTAGAGGAGATATTTTAAGTGGCCATATATTCTGCCACAATTATGAGACTAGAATAGCATGGGTTAGAAAAGCAACAGGGAGACCAATTAGATGACTTTGGCAATATGTTTTGGCAAAGAGGTTTAAACCAAAGCCGTGGAGGTAAGAACTCATAGGAAACTCACAAGAGGCACCTTTACTATACCGACTGTGTCTTAAGTCTGTACTTTGATCCACAGATAATTTCTTAAATAATTTTTCTTGAACTGTTATCTTAGTAATTGAGATGTAATACTTAATAGTAAGTTCTTTTTGGAGGGAAATAACACTACTATCAAGAGTTTCCTATGAAGTATGACTTTACTCAATTAGAAGAATGCCACTACTAACAAGAATTGCACGAGTGGAATTCACAATAGCAGCAATAATAACTATGGAAAAGTCAATCATAAGAAGTTCTATAAGTAAATAAATAAGAGTAAACAGAAATCTTACAATGTTAATAATGCTAGCAAACATTTGGGTATATTGGGTCTTCATTAACAATGTGTGAGAAAGTACAGGGCACATTAAAATGACAGAGTTATTGGGAAAAAGAAAGTCTGCATTTTGCAGTGGAATTTTTGCAGCTGAGTTTTTTCCCATGAGTTGAGGTAGAAGAGAGAAATTAGGTAAATAAAGTAATTTTGACTAACCTGTTTATAGGTTTAGAGGAGGACATACACCAGCCCCTATGTAAACATGCATGGGAGTGAAGGACAAGAATAGCACTAGGTGAAAGGTGACACTACAGCTCATAGCTGCACTCACCTGTATATACACAAGACGAGTAGATGGGAATGTGGCATTGAGCATAAGTCTGAAGGGGTTTCCCAAGTTCAGATGCAGAAAAGTAGAGAGTCCCAGGTTAGTAAAAGAACATGAAATAAAAGGGTTTCATGAAGGGAGGGTCAAGAAAATATGGCAGTGAGTAGCAGATTTAGTAGCCCCATGAGTTATGAAGGATCAACAACCAAGTTTCCTGCAGAGCCCCTTCCCCATTGGATGGATCAGAATTTCTGAGGAAAGATTGAATTAAATTCTGGTCCAGCCATAGTTGTCATAGGAAAATAAGAAGTTATTTAAGCAGGCAATAGATTCTGCTACATTGTATGAGATGAAGACTCATCTTAGGAAAAATCTTCATTCATAGCATAGTAAAAGGAATAAATAGAATACTAATTAAACTTACATCTCTAGAAATGTGGTAAATATCCATATTGACTAAGAAATTGCTCAAAAGTGCCTAAAGAGATGACAATTGTGATACAGTTGATGAAATCAGCTTTTAGCAGCAAAATATGAAGAAACCTAAAAAGCATAAAATTTAAAAAAATCAATCAGGGGATCATAAACCCAAATGGACTATTTATTAATCCCCAAACACCACCTCCCCATTTCCCTTTTCTATGCCTTTGCTTGATCACCCACACAGCCAAGATGCCAGTACTGTCTAGGATCTTTACCCTTTGAGAAATCCTTTCATGTTTCCTGTCCCCAAAATGTACATATATCCACCTCTGAATTGTCTGGGAACATTTTTATAGCAGAGCAGCCTCCTTAATAGGCAGTGTTACACAGAACCAACAGCTTACTCAGCCTACCTCTTGCTAGGGTGTTAGAATTGTTATTGAAACTACTGAAAAACTTCAGCTCCTCCCTACGCCTTAGAACGTCAATGCACATAGAAGGTGCTTCATAAATGAACAGAACTAAAACCAGTTTCCAAAACTGGTCTTTCTCCTCCAGCAGCTGCGAGGCTGCTGGTTTTCAAGGCTGCTGCAGAGCTGGACTGAAGGAGACAGGACTGAGACAAGTGAAAAGGCACTAAGCTTCCTGTTTTTACCAAGGTTCAGCAATTTCCCTTGACTAAATACTTCTCATATTCTTGCAAGCCTTTGATTGATTTCCAGAGTTTTAAATACCTTTATTTTGACAATTTTTTGTTGCTTTTATGGAGGAGGCCCTTATTTCTTATTATTGACTGAATGATTGTGCCCCATCCTCAAAACTCATATGTTGAATCCCTAACCCCCAATGTGATGATATTTGGAGGTGGGCCTTTGGGAGGTAAGTAGGTCATGACCGTAGAGCCCTCCTAATGGAATTAGTGATCTTTATGAGGAGACACAAGCGAGGTCTCTCTTGGCCATGTGATGATAGAGCAAGAATATGACCACCCGCAAGCCAGGAAGAGGGACTTCACCAAGAACCAAGTATGCTGGCACCTTGATCTTGTACTTCCCAGCCTCCAAAACTGGGAGAAATAAATTTCTGTTGTTTAAGCCATCCAGTATATGGTATTTTGTTACAGCAGCCCACACTGACAAAGACACACCCTCATTCCAGATTTTATACAATATTAAATTTGATCTTCATCTTCTAGTCAGATAGGATAGGTACAATGATCCTCATACTTGCTTTTGTAAATAGAAGTAAGGACAAGAAAAAGGAAGAAGTGGAAGAGAAAGAAATGAAGAAGAAGAAAGGGAGGTGAGGAGAAGAGAAGAGAGAATAGCAGCAATCAACTGATACTTAAGTGTTTGAGTTGCATAGAATCAAACATCTAGTTACTGGGTGGCGCTTACATGTGGACTCGCAACCTCTACCTTACAGAACTCTTTCAGTATATCCCAAGAGGAAAAATGCAATTACAAAGTTTTTGTTTAAAATTGGAATAATCTAGTTGGAGTGATGTAGAGAATTGGAAAGATTGTCACTTGCCCATGATGTGTAAGATGTGACCTGTCCCAAACACAAAGAATCTGATAAAATGACTGACAAGTGAGTAGGTCTCAGAATCATAAGCATCTCTCCAGGTCCAGATGATCCCTCACTGGGGCATGGTGACCAAGCTCACACATTTGCCATCTGCTGTAACACTATAAACACCAGGGGTGTTTGAGAAATGCTTAATCTCCTCCTCTCCTTCACCTGGATGCATATAAAATATACGATCACTATGATAATGTTTTGTTTTTCCTCTGTACCCACTCCTGATTTTTGGAAATATTTGGGTTCACGCAGGGAAATTCCTTCCACACAAACTTTTTCCTAAGTTGCCTCAGAGAGAAATCCAAGGACTTCATTTTCGTGATGAGAAGGAGGAGGATCTGAGAGGTTAAGTGATTTCCAGAAGAACCATATTTTAGTATTCACAAAGCCATAGATAGGACCCAAGTCTCCAGTTCCCAGGGCCAATGCCCTTGATATTATCCTGATCTCTTAAGAAACCTCGGCTTTTCCAGGCTATCATCTGGTCAAGAGGTAAATACTGAAATTTCTCTGGGTAAAGAGAGCTCTGATAAAAATTCCAGATGTTCTAGTACAGCCGAACAAGCAGTAATGAGATGGGCATTTTGGATTATGCTGGTTAATTATGATATGCAGCAACAATGTTTTAGCTGTCTCTGCCTGCTTCCAGCCCTGAAATTGAAAGTGTCTTTATTAGATAACTTTTTAACTGTTTAAAAAGCACAAACTCAGAGAGTTAAAGTATCACTGAGAAGGTATGACTTATGGCCATAGATTTCTCGTGAAACTTACTTGGCCTAGCCTCCAATAATTGTTGTTATCAAGCTTCTCAGTCAATTTGGTCATAATAAAGTGATAATTTAGTCAAACAGGATCATTTTAGTCTATTTAGTTTTCCTGCTAGAAGGAAAACCAGTGCTTATCAGTCCAAGGTCTTTGGTTTCTCACCCTAGAAAACCACCGTGAAGTGACAGACCCATTCCCAGAAGATAAATATTCAAAGCGTACCTGAGACTCAACAATTGAAAGCCCTTTCATCATCAGGAAAGAGGTTTTGAAACAAAAACAAAAATAATCTTTCCTTATGCAATTATTGTGCATATTAACCTAGAATATTGTATGTGGATGTGGTTATTAATTTTTTTCCCAACTATTTTCATTTTAATATAACAAGGCACACTGCTAGGACTTGGAAAACAAAAGTAAATTATATACATTTTCTGCCTACAAAGAACATAAAAATTCATTTTACTAAACCGTTCCTTTTCCTAGGTTACTGCCATAGTAACAGTCATTAATTCTCACCATTATATACTCTACGCAAATTCCTGAGTTTGGGCTGAAGGAGAACCAGAGCAAGGCTGGTTTAACAGCCAGTGTCTGTTCAGTACCTATCACATGTCAGGCTCTCAGCTAAGTCGATAGCTAGTTTGTTTATTCATTTTTTATGTATTATATTTTGGAATCCCTAAGGAAATCTTTGCAATTAGAAGCAGAGAGCAGTAAAGAGGGAAATGTGTGAACTTGGAGGTTAGATGGGGTGGGTTCAAATGCGAGCTCTACTTCTTAATATTCTGTGATCGTGGGCAGCCTACTAAAACTGTCTGAGGCTGTTTCCTTAACTATAAGAGGATTGAGAAGATTATAGTAGATAATATATTTAAAGCTTTAACAAATTCCCAGAATATAAAAAGATTTAAAAAATGATGAGTTATTTTCTGTTAGTTATTAATGTATCCACTTTATGGTTAGAAAACTGAGGCTCAGCAATGTATCAGCAGTTACATGGCTAGCAAATGGAGCATGAGTTAAAACCCACTTGGTCCAGTTTCAAAGTCCTGCTTTTTCCAGGACACCATATTTTTTCCAAACGTAGTCTCTAATTCCTTTCCCACTTTGTTTTCTCTACCATCCCATTAAAGCAGGCTTCCCTAACCTCACTACATATCAGCATGGCCCCTTAAGATCTCTTGGTTTCTAAAGCATCTGCTATTGTAAGATTGCTCAAACTACAGTAATTACTGTATTATAATAACTTCTGTACCTATCTGTCTTCCTGCTAGACTTATTTCCTAGGGGGAAGAATCAAGACACTCATGTTCATATCTCCATTGCTGGACAGGATTTTTAATAGTAGTTTACTGAATAAATTGTATTTCTATTGCGAAAGAAGCTGAATTGAAAATATAACTGAAGAGAAGATTAATAAATTCTGCTATAAATTCCCTCACCTTCCTGTTAATTTCTTCCTTGTAGATAAAGAATCCTGCATTGTGGTTGAATCCATGGCCTTCTTTATCTGAATATGTACATTAGGGAAGTTATTTAACTTTTCTCTATTTCATTTTTCTTATTTCTTGATTTTACATAGTAATTTCTAATTCGTAGAGTTGTTTCAGGATTGATTTATGAAGGCATGTAGTACAATATCTGGCATAGATATTTTCCTTTTAACATCCTCCTCATCCTTTCTCCTAAAATTCCAATAGCATTCCTCACTAACCCAGAGCATGTGATTGATAGATAACCTTTAAAATATTTTTATTTTCTCAAATCTCTTCTCATCTGATTGTTTATAGTATCTATAAAAAAAAAAGCAGAGCCAAGCTAGATATTGTATTTTTCCTGTATGTGCTTCAGTATAACCCAGAGACATCATCAGAGTATTTGTTATGTTCTTAACCACAACATTGTGATGATTCTCAAACTTTTTATCTTCCTACATTTGTTATGGCTGCCCAGAGCATAATGTGGAGAACAATTCTGAAGCCACATCTGAACTCTAAGAAAGGGCCTCATGGCTGATTATTGGGGACTATTGTGGTAGGAGGAGGATGGAATAGCAGCATGTGTGCTCGGTACTGTTCATTGCTAGATAGTTTGTGGACTAAATGCCTTATGGACATTTTGTACAGGACCAAATGTCCTGCAAAGCATTTGAGACTTAACAATTATAAAAAGAAAGTTTAAAAATGTGCTATGGACACATGGATTCTGAAATGTCTTAGTCTCAGTTTCCCTGAAGGCAGAGCTTGAGACAAAGATTTCCATGTAGATAATTTATTTGAAAATGTAACCACAGGTAACAAGTATGAGGGACAGAGAAGGAGGAAAAAAAGCCAAATAATGCGTTAGTGAGTTTTTCATCACCACAGCCCTTTCTGAAGATCCTATGGAATTCTTCATAGAACCAACTGCCTGGGAGACGAAGTCAGAATCCTTTGTCCATTGACTTCTCCTCCCAGTTGGTCAAGGTGACCATGAGCATTAACTTTGATTTATCGCTGGATTACACATAATGAGGGACAAACAGCTTCTTTTGGCCATCTTTTACAGGGTCAGAGACACTCCAGGATGGGAAATGAGAAGTCTATGGAACAAGGCCCAAGATAAAACACTGGTACCTATGTGAATTTATTAACACCTATACAGAGCTATTTATAGCAGTGGTGGTTAGAATAAGAGATGGGCTTAGAAAATATGAAGTGGTGTTCAAGGGGAGCAAGATTGTCCATTGCCTGTACTGCTCAGACCCATTTTGGCCTTACATCAAATCCACTCTGTCACAGAGTCTCTTTCAAGTTGGTGGCCAACAACAATCTCTGCAAAGACTTAATAGAAAAGATAAATGGATCCATATTGCTGCACCTAGACCTGAGGCAATAATTGATTTTTTTTCTTTTTTTAAAGATTGGTACCTGAGCTAACAACTGTTGCCAATCATCTTTTTTCCCCTGCTTTTTCTCCCCAATCCCCCCAGTACGTAGTTGCATATTTCAGTTGTGCATCCTTCTAGCTGTGGCATGTGGGATGCCATCTCAGCACGGCCTGATGAGAGGTGCCATGTCCGCGGCCAGGATCTGAACTGGCAAAACCCTGGGCTGCCAAAGTGGAGCATGAGAACTTAACCACTTAGCCATGGGGCAGGCCCCCAAAATTGATTTTTATCATTGTCCTCTTCTACCCTAAATTCTAGAATCCCTTAATTCAGTTAGACTAGTTTTCTTGCCTAGTGGAATGACCCAGACATTTATCCCCAAGTATCACGTACTCTGGTGCCCTGTCTCTGTTGATCTGAGATTGTTAACATAGCCCCTTCACTCTTACCACATGCATGGAAACATCAGGAGTGACCCTAATGAATCTCCAGGATTGTGAGATGCACATTTTGCTGCTGACATGAAGAAGCAACTCAGCACAATGCTAATCAGGGTCAACTACCCTTACTAGTAAGGTAGCACACGCTTTTCTTTCTGGTCGCCTTGGATAAGGAGCCCAAACGGACCACATGATAATTGTAGCTTCAAGATCTGCAGAGTGTTTTATCTCTGCCCCCTGATTATTAGTATTTCCCTACCTCTTCCCCAGAAATAAGGCTCTCTACTACAGCAGAGGCTGACTTTGTGGGGAAAAGGAGAAAAAGTTTAATAAACACATTGCTGTGAGTGATGGTGAGAGGGGAATCCTACTTCCACCTTCCGTTATATAGACACTAAAGTCTAGCTTTTGGGGGACATAACACCATGCTGGCTATTTATTCAGCACAAACACTTGGAAGATAGCTTCCCAATGCTACATAAAATTGTCCTTGAGCTGCCACCTTATCTGAGACTTTAATACATTATCCGTTATCCAAGACTTTAATAACTCTAGTTACATAGTTACTGGATATCTCACCATCAAGAGCTCAGTCTCTAGTAGGGCCCAAAGTATGACAAGAGCTGCTTTTCAAACATCAAGTAGTCTTCTGCCACCATAGCCATGGCCTTGTGTGTCCTACAAATATTCTGTTGAAACTCACCAACTTCATACTACATCTTTATCTTGTCTATATACTTGTAGCTCCATTAGATCTGCCAAGTCATATGACTCTAATGACATGGCTGTTTGCACCCTACTTAGACCTACTATAGAGTCCCTGTGTTATGGACCTTACTCAAAACTGCCAACCCGCCAAGTGACTACATAAGTAAGTTAGAGCAGTATTCCCAAGTACAGCATATGCTGACTGTAAAATCCAATGAGGCCCACCAAGTGCTATGCCTCTTTCTTGATGATAGTAGGTGTGAAAAGCAACAACTTGTCTTTTACCTCAGACACAATGTCCCAGCATGCCCCAACTCACTGAATTGCAAAAAGTTCATTCATATAGCAGAAGCTCAAATCCTTGATAAGTTTATCTCTTTCATTCTGGCACATTAGTGTCTTACTAGGGTATTCAGAGTACTTGGTACCCTACTCAACGAATCCTATTAACATTACATCATCGGTATAGTGGATTAGAAAGATGTTCTAGACATTGTCAAGATGATTAAATCTCTTAGGAATATATTATGAAAGGGAGTCAAATTAATGATGCCCAGAGACAGTTAATATAGATGGCTCTTCCATATAAATTAAAGCTTCTCTTTGTCAACTTTATCTTTTTTAAAAAAAATTCTTAGTTTTGTTTATATTTTCTATAATTTTTCTATTCTTTATTTTTATTTCTTTATTTCTTTATTTAATTTATTTATTTGGTAAGGAATATTAGCCCTGAGCTAGGAACTGTTTCTAATCTTCCTCTTTTTGCTTGAGGAAGATTATCTCTGAGCTAACATCTATGGCAAGCTTCCTCTATTTTGTATGTGGGATGCTGCCACAACATAGCGTGATGAGTGGTGCATAGGTCCACGCCCAGGATCCAAATCCATGAACTCCGGGCCGTCAAAGTGGAGCAAGTGAACTTAACCACTATGCCACCAGGCTGGACCCCTCTTTATTCTTTATTTTATTTATTTCTGCCCCAATCTTTGTTATCTCCTTCCTTCTGCTCACTTTGGACTTAGTTTCTTCTTCTTTTACTAGTTCCTTGAAGTGTAAAGTTATGTTATTTGAAAGCTCTCTTTTCTAAAATGTAGGCATTTGTCATTATAAATTTCTCTCTTAGCACTGCTTTTACTGCATCCCGTAAGTTTTTAGTACATTGTGTTTCTATTTTTGTTTGTTTCAAGGTATTTTTTATTACTGTTTTGATTGCATCCTTGACCCATTGGTTATTCAGAAGTGTATTATTTAATTTCCACATATTTGTGAATTTTCCAGTTTCCCTCCTATTACTGAATTCTGGTTTTATATCTATGTGGTCAAAAAAGATATTTGACCGCATAGGTATGATTTTAATCTTCTTAAAGTTCCTAGACTTGTTTTGTGAACTAACATATGATCTGGAGAATGTTCCATGTTTGCTTGAGAAGAATGTGTATTTACTGCTGTTAGATGGAACCTTCTGTATTTGTCTGTTAGATATATTAGGTCTAAAGTATAGTTCAAGTCCAAAATTTCCTTATTGATTTTTCTGTCTGGAAGATCTATCCATTGTTGAAAGTGGGATTTTGAAGTCCTCTACTAATATTGTATTGTTGTCTATTATTCCTCCAGATCTGTTAGTATTTGCTTAACCAGGAAAAGAGAGGACTTGAATAGGTAAAATGATAAATGAAAGAAGAAATATTACAACCGATATCACACAGATACAAAAGATCATAAGAGGCTACTATGCACCATTATATGCCAACAAATTGAACAACCTAGAAAAATTTAAATTCCTAGAAATATACAACCTGCCATGTCTGAATTATGAAGAAATAGAAATCCAAACAAACCAATAACAAGTAAGAAGATTGAATCAGTAATCAAAAACCTCCCAATGGGGGGAAAAAATAAACAAGACCAGATGGTTTCACAGGTGAATTCTACAAACATTTAAAGAAGAATTAATGCCAATACTTCTCAAACTCTCAAAAGAGTAAAGAGGAGGGAACACTTTCAAACTCATTTTATGACGTCAGCATTACCCTGATTCCAAAACCAGATAAAGACACAACAGGAAAAAAAAAAAAAAAAACAACTACATACCAATATCCCCAATGAACATTGATGGAAAAAATCCTCAACAAAATAGTAACAAAAAGAGTTCAACAGCACATTGAAAGGATTATACACCATGGTCAATTGGAATCTATCCCTGGTATGCAAGAATAGTTCAACATATACAAATAATAAACGTGATCCACCATATGAGAATGAAAGACAAAATCATATTATCATCTCAATAGATGCAGAAAAGCACTTTACAAAATTCAGCATCCTTCCAGGATAATAACTCTCAATAAAGTGGGTATAGAAGGAACATGCCTCAGCATAATAAAGGCCATACATAACAAAGCCACAGCTAACATCACACTCAATGGTGAAAGGTTGAAAGCTTTCCCTCAAAGATCAGGAACAAGACAAGTGTGCCCACTCTCACCACTCCTATTCAACATAGTACTGGAATTCCTACCCAGAGAAATTAGGCAAGAAAAAGAAATAAAAGGCATAAAAATCAAAAAGGAAGATGTAAAATTACCTGTTTCTTGACAACGTAATCTTGTACATAAAAAATCCTAAAGATTCTCCAGAAAAACTGTTACAGCTAATAAACAAAGTCCATAAATTTGCAGCACAAAAAGTGTATATATGAAAATTAGTTGCATTTCTATACAATACCAATGAACTATCTGAAATAGAAATAAAGAAAAACACGTTTGCAATGGAGTTGAAAACAATAAAATACTTAAGAATAAATTTAGCGAAGAAATTGAAATATCTACACACCAAAAATCATAAGGTTTTGATGAAAGAAATTGAGGAAGACAGAAATAAATGGAAAGATATCCTCTGTTCATGGATTGGAAGAGTTAATACTGTTAAAATATCCATACTATCCAAATTATCTGTAGATTCAATGTAATCTCTATAAAAAATTCCAATGGTATCTTTCCCAGAAATAGAAAAAGCAATCTGAAAATTCATAAGGAACCACAAAAGACCCAGAATAACCCTAATCTTACACCACTCACAAAATTAACTTGAAATGGATTAAAGTCTTAAACATAAGATCTGAATTCATAAAAATGCTAGAAGAAAACAGGGAAAACGCTCCTTTACATTGGTCCTGGCAGTGACATGTTGGACATGACACCAAAATCACAAACAATAAAAGGAAAAATCAACATGCAAGACTATATCAAATGAAAAAGCTTCTGCACAACAGAAGAAACAATCAGCAAATGAAAGGCAACCTATACAATTGGAGAAAAACAGTTGCAAACCATATATCTGATGATGAGTTAATATCCAAAATACATAAAAAACTCATACAACTCAATAGCAAAAAATGAAATAGACATTTTTCCAAAGAAGACATACAAATGCCCAACAAGTACATCATCGTCACTAATCATCAGGACATTGCTAATCAAAACCAAAACGATATATCACCTCATACTGTTAGTATGGCTGTCATCAAAAAGACAAGAGATAACAAACACTGGTGAAGATTTGGAGAAAAGCAACCCTGGTGCACTGTTTGTGGGAATGTAAAGTAGTACAGCCACTATGGAAAACAGTATGGAGGTTCTTCAGAAAGTTAAAAATAGAACTGCCATATTATCCAGCAATTCCCTTCTAGGCATTCATCTAAAGGAAATGAGATCATGATCTTGAAAAGATGTCTACACTGCTATTTCATTGCAGGATTTCACAATATCCAAGATATGGAAACAATATAGATGTCCATTGATGAATGAAAGGATAAAGTAAATGTGCTAGAATATACATAATGCACTACTATTCGGCCATAAAAAAGAAGAAAATCTTGAAGGCATTATACTAAGTCAGACAGAGAAAGGCAGATACTGTATGTTTTCACTTATATATGGAACATAAAAACATCAAACTCATAGAAACAGAGAGTAGAATGGTAGTTGCCGGAAGCTGAGGGGTGAGGGAAATGGGGAGATGTTGGTCAAAGGGTACAAACTTTCAGTTATAAAATGAATAAGTTCTGGTCACTATAGTTAACAATACTTAGTACTGTATACTCAAAAGTTGCTATGAGAGTAGAGCTTTAATGTTCTTACCATAACAACAACAGTAAGATGTGAAGTGAAGTACACGTTAACTAAACTTACTGAGGTAAACTTTCCACAATATATATGTGTGTCAAATCATTACACTGTAAACCTTAAACTTATACAATGTTGTATGTCGATTATATTTCAATAAAGCTGCGGGGAGCTCCTTTTGTTCCTCCCTAGTGACATGAGAAGAGTTGTTCATTAGATTAATAACCATATCCTAAGTGCCAGATGCTGTGTTAATCTGTTCCAGTAGAATTATCACATTTTACGTGGAGCTGCAATGTGGCTATCATTTGGCTAAGTTTTCAGTAGACCACTGTCATTTTCCAAGAGTGATCTTTGTTTGCAGGGGTCATACAAACTAATTGAATATGATTATAATGAACAGCAGCACCGTAGCATCCCTTAAAGCTTTAAATCTTTAAAGGTGTCTTTGATCTCGGCAAGTCCTGTAGGATACATTATTACTTCTGATTTACTACCATTGCTGAGGGGGGCAAGTGTTGCAGATGGCCATTTCAGGGACTTCACTTGGTCCTTACTAACATCATGGCACTTATTCCATAGATCATGGAAGCAAAATAAGTTTCTACCAGCTCCTAAATATATTTCTCCCAATTATATTATGTAGACTAGGAAAATGATAACAGGAGGTTCTGCAAAATCACTGAACCCATTGGAAGAGGACTTGGTTGAGAACTCCATTTATAAGTGGTCTCTGTAGGGCACTTAGTAGCTGGAGGATTCTGATGGTCTTTCAGTATCTCTGGTGTCAGTGATATATCAGAACGTCACAGTCAGCAATACTTGAAAAGTCTTGAAAAAAAGTCTTTTTCTCTAGTACAATTTTAGTCAGATATATTACTATAGATTTCTTTCAGAAAGGATTTGGGTAATATTTAGCGTAAATACTTGTGGTAGCAGTGCAAAATCCTTCCTTCTGGTCTCCCCATCAGAGGATGAGTTCTCAGCCTGTGAATTCTCTTGTATTGGGGACCACAGTTTCCCATTCAGGGCTGTCTTGTGCCTTCTGGACAGTAGTTTTCTTCCTCTCCCTCTCAACAGAGTATTGACCTATCTTGCCTCATTGAATGCCATGATCTATTATCTGTCACCACAAATCCCACGGGATAAGACATTCTCATTGTCACTCTAGCCCTCCTGTATATTTCAGTAATTACATCTTGCCTCTGACAGTTAAATGCCATCACCTTGCCTCTGCCATTCTAGAATTCCCTCGTTGATACTATCTGTCTGTCATCTGCATTGTTACCAGGGAGCCCAGGTCCATGGTGGCATCTCTTGCTATCAGTCCCAGCCTACAGAGGAGACCCAGCACTAATGTTGTGAAGATGCTCAGTCTCTCTCTGTTACATACCTTCTTATCTTAGTTAAAAGAATGCCCTATTGGCCTACCTGGAAAACATAGTCAAATAGTGATTTCTCTGATTTTACATCATAAATCTCTTCTCACTTTCCTACCTTCTGGCCCTTACCTCAATACTCTGGCACTGGAGTCCTACCACCTTTATGGCATTTACTGTTAACCGTTTTTGTGTCAGAACTTCAAGGAGCCATCCCCACAGCACAGTGAGGCTACTTCCAGCTGATCTTGCCAGGATGATAAACTTCAGGTGCAGGTTACTACTCCCATGCCAATAAACTCTTGCCTGTTCAAATTTATGGTCCAGTTTCCCAACCCACCTCCTGCTCCAACTCCTCAAGATCCATTTCCACTCATCTTCCCCTCATTCCTGCCAGTGTCTTAGTATGGAGGTGCTGATTTTTTTCTCTTTGGAGTTATTTTCTTCTAGATATCAGACCATATTTCCCTATCTGCACTGTGCTGAGAACCGACCCTGCTAACCAGCCTGGAGATGATAAGGTATGGTGAGGGAGAACCTTTAGAAGGACAAGCATCATCTTGCAAAGCACTTGCTTCAGGTGAGGTCCTTAAGGGCCTCAATGAGAAAATGATACTTGAACAAATACATGAAAAAGACGACTAAACAAGCCACATGGAATCCAGAGTCAGAGTGGTCCAGATAAAGACAACTTGAAGAGCAAAACAACAGAACAGAAGTGTGACCAACAGAACTGGAAGGGAGTGTAGGGGCTGAGCAGTGTGCATGGGGAAATCTGTGAGAAAGAAAGTGCTAGGAAGTGAGATCAGAGAACTCACTAATCTTCACAAGCACCTTATAAAGCAGGATCTACCATTTTCTTCAATTCACAGCTTAAGGAAATTTACAGCAAGTTTTAAAAGTTTGCCTAAAGGGACTCCCCTAAAATAGTATTCAAACCAAGGAGAGTTATCTCTGAAACATGTGTTCTTAACAACTGTGATGTGGTAGTGGGTGGTAAAAGGAACCTAGCAGCCTGGGTCTGTATAAGCCCATGGTGTGACAGTCCTGTTGTGTCACCTCTTGTGTTCTTGATCCCAGTTCTTATTCCAGTCCCTGCTGCAATGATGGGTGTCAACTAGATTTACATAAGTGTAAACTGACAGTGCTTCATCCAGGTGATAAACTTCATTTCCCTCACTTTACCAGGGGTCTCCTTCCATCCTATTTTAAATCACACCAACTCCAGCCCTCCCTGCTCCCCTCCTCTGATGTACTACTCTTCATAGCATTTAAATGCTCTAAGATTACACCATAAAATGTAGGAATTCTTTTATTGTTCCTCTAGCTAGACCATAAGCTCCATGAGGGCATCCAGTTTTCATCCTACTGTATGCCTAGGGCTTAGAAGTATGCCTGGTACATAGCAGGCGTGCCATAAATTCTTGTTTAATAAATTAATGATAAATAATACCTAACACCCACTTAATACAGTATCTGACATGTCAAAAGCTCAAAAAATAGTAGTTATCATTATTACTACTTGCTATGTGGACTTGTTTAATCGCTGAATGTCTCTATTTTTCTACTTTCACATCTGCAAAATTAAAAAATTAAAAAAGAATTATCTGTCCCATTGATTGTTGTAAGGGACATGTGAGATAATATGTGGGAGACGACAAACACAAGATTCTACTCGTAGGAAATCAATATATAGTAGCTTTTATTTTTTTATTACAACTTTGTCAATTTGATAAGTATTAAATTCTGTATGATGAGTTTACTTCAATTGAGAGAGACTTGCTCCATTTAATGTAATTGGGCCTGTGTGAATTCACATATTTTTTTTTCCTTTCAATGTTTTCCTCCTCTATTTATTATTCATTACTCACTAAATGCAACCATCATGGTTTTGCCTTAAGGTCCTGTTTACAAATGGCACCACGTGAAAACTAAACACATTTTCTCACACATACACACAGCATTTCAGCACAAATAAAGAACATTAAAAAATGTATGAGGAATTCCAGAATCCTTAAGCAAAGTAAATTATTATGGGAAAACACTCAAGCCAACAACCCTTGTGGCTAGGAATGAGTGAAGTCACTGCTCCTGTTGGCTCTGAGGCACCTACTTGGTCTCACAGTCAGTCTTAGCACCTTGTCACAGTGCTGACTAATTTGCATTTCATTTCCATTGGTCATATCATGTTTAAGGGAAAGAAATACTTGACTAGATTTGTTTAATTTAAAAGAATGTTTTGCCCAGCAGTGGTTAAGAGTTTCATTGTTTTTTATTATGGAAACTAGAATTTCCTGGAATGATTCCAGTTGGTGTCCAAAATAAAGCACAATTTTGATGTCAGTAAACTCTAAGTAAATTCTGTCTCAGCCACTTACTGCGTATGTAACCGAACGCTATTGAACTTCAGTCTCAATTGTGGCATTGCAAACGAATATTGAAACTTCACAAGGTCATTGCAAAAACAAAATTAAGGGAAGATAACCAACGTAAACAGTATGGCTTATACTAGTAATTCAAGAAATGTATTACAGGCATACCTCTGAGATATTACAGGTTTGGTTCCAAACCACCACAATAGAGCAAATATCATAATAAAGTAAGTCAAATGAATTTTTTTGCTTTCCCAGTGCATATAAAAGTTATCCTTACACTATATTGTAGTCTATTAAGTGTACAATGATGTTATAACTAAAAATCAAAATATCTATTTAAAAAATACTTCATTGCTAAAAAATGCTGACCATCAACTGAGCCTTCAGCGAGTCATAATCTTTTTGCTGGTAGAGGGTCTTCCTCAGTGCTGATGGCTGCTGACTAATCAGGTGGTGGTTAGAGAAGGTTGGACTGACTGTGGCAATTTCTTAAAATAAGATAATGAAGTTTGCCACATATATTTGCTTATCCTTTCACAAGTGATTTCTATATAGCATGCAACTCTGCTTGATAGCATTTTGCCCACAGTAGAACTTCTTTCAAAATTGGAGTCAATCCTCTTAAACCCTTATGCTGTTTCATCAATAGTTTATGCAATATTCTAAATCCTTTTTTGTCATTTCTACAATATTCACAGCATCTTCACCAGGAGTAGTTTCCACCTCAAGAAGTGACTTTTATTGCTCATCCATAAGAAGCAACTCTTCCTCATTCATTAAAGTTTTATCATGAGATTGCAGCAAATCAGTAATATTTTCAGGCTCCACTTCTAATTCTAGTTTTCTTTCTATTTCCACCACATCTACAGTTTATTCCTCCACTGAAGTCTTGAACTTCTCAAAGTAATCCATGAGGGTTGGAATCAGATTCCTCCAAACTCCTATTAATGTTGATATTTTGATCTCTTCCTGTGAATCACAAATTTCCCTAATGGTGTCTAGAATAGTGAATCCTTTCCAGAAAGTTTTCAGTTTACTTTGCCCAGATCCATTAGAGGAGTCACTATCTATGGTAGTTACACCCTTACAAAATGTATTGCTTAAATGATAAGACTTGAAAGTCAAAATAATTCCTTGATCCATGGATTGTGTAATGGCTGTTGTGTTAGCAGGCATGAAAACAACATCAATCTCGTACATCTCCATCAGAGCTCTTGGGTGACCAGGTGCATTTTCAAAGTGATGTAATATTTTGAAAGGAATTTTTTCCTGAGCAGTTGGTTTCAACAGTAGGCTTAAAATAATTCAGTAAACCATATTGTAAACAGATGTGCTGTTATTGAGGCTTTGTTGTTCCATTTATGGAGCACAGACAGAGTTGATTTAGCAAAGTTCTTGGGGGCCATAGGATGTTTAGAATGGTAAATGAGCATTGACGTCAACTTAAAATCACCAACTGCATTAGCCCCTAATAAAGATAGTCAGCCTGTCCTTTGAAGCTTTGAAGCCAGGCATTGACTTCTCCTCTCTGGCTATGAAACTGTTAGACAGCATCATCTTCCAAGATAGTGCTGTTTTGTTTACATTGAAAATCTGCTGTTTAGTGGAACCACCTTCATTAATTATCTTAGCTGGATCTTCTGGAGAACTTGCTGCAGCTTCCACATCAGCACTTGCTGCTTCACCTTGCATTTTGATGTTATAGAGATAGCTTCTTTCATGGACCTCTGCTAGCTTTGAACTTTTCCCCTGCAGCCTCCTTACCTCTCTCAGCCTTAATAGAATTGAAGAGTGTTAAGACCTTGTTCTGGATTAGGCTTTGGCTTAAGGGAATATTGTGGCTGGTTTGATCTTCTCTCCAGACCTATAAAACTTTCTCTATATCAGCAATAGGGCTGTTTCACTTTCTTAACATTCGTGTGTTCACTGGAGTAGCACTTTTAATTTCCTTCAGTAACTTTTGCAGTCACAACTTGGTTGACTGTTTGGTGCAAGAAGCCTAGCTTTTGTCCCATCTTGGCTTTCAACACACCTTCCTCACTAAGTTAATCATTTCCAGCTTTTAATTTAAAGTGAGAGACTTGTGACTCTTCCTTTCACTTGAACACTTAGAGGACATTGTAGGTTTATTAACTGGCCTAATTTCAATAATATTGTGTCTTGGGGAATAGGGATGCCCAAGGAGAGGGAGAGATATGGGGGAACAGTCAGTCCGTGGAGCAGGCAGAACATACACAACATTTATCAATTGTTTGCTTTCTTATATGGGCACGATTCTTTGTAGCCCAAAATAACTACAATGGTGACATTAAAGGTCACTGATCACAGATCAACGTAAAAAAATAATAATAATGAAACAATTTGAAATATTGCAAGAACTATAAAAATGTGACACAGAGACATAAAGTGAGCAAATGGTGCTGACAGACTTGCTCAATTCAGGGTTGTCAGATAAGCATCAGCTTTCATGCCCATATAAGATGGCAAAAATGCAACATCTGCAATGCACAATAAAGTGAAGTGCAATAAAACAAGGTATGCTTGTAGTCCTCCCTTATCCGTAGGTGACATGTTCAGCCCCCAGGGGACACCTGAAACCGCGGATAGTACCAAACTCATTATATACGCTTTATATACTAGGCTTTTTCCTATACATAGATACTTATGATAAAGTTTGATTTATAAATTAGATGCTAACAGATTAACAATAATAACTGGTAATAAGATAGAACAATTATAACATAGTCTAATAAAAGTTACCGTAGATCTTGGCAGCCTCAGCATATTTTTTTTCCTTTCTTCATTAAGTCAGGATCTTCCACTTGTTCACTTGAAGGAAACACTTTATGATTTCTCTTTGGCATGTCTGAATTGCCAGTATCACTACTCTTGTACTCTGGGGCCATTATCAAGTAAAATAATGGTTACTTGAACACAAGCACTGTGATACCCAACAGTTGATCTAATAACCAAGATGGCTACTAAGTGGCTAATGGGCCGGGAGTGTGTACAGCGCAGGTACACTGGACGAAAGGATGATTCACGTCCCAGGTGGGAGGATATGAGATTTCATCGTGCTACTCAGAATGGCATTAAATTTAAAACTTACAAATTGTTTATTTCTGGAATTCTTTATTTAATATTTTGGGACCGTGGTTAACCCTGGGTAACTGAAACCATGGAAAGTCAAAGCATGGATAAAGGAAGACTACTGTATAGTAAATGTAATAATCTAACATTCATTTTGTTTTTAAAAAATATTTATCTAATGCCTGTGATATACTAGGTACTACCCTGAGTTCTTTGTATATATTAATTTTTTCAATTGCCACAATCCTTTCAAATAGGTGCTATTATTATCTTGATTTTACTGTTATTGGCCTGCACAGAGTGGACAAAACTTGTCCAAAGCCTCCAGGTCATTGGCCAGGCACTGTTCTCAGCGTTGACCTCGCATCATTCAATCTTCATTGACCCCTATGGGGGAGGTACATTACGGCTATTATCACAGAAGAAGAGATGGTGTTTCAGAGAAGCCAGATAAACATGCCTCACTGTTCATAATAACAAAGCAGTCTGAGGTCAGGGACAGGCTTAACCACTGTGCTCGGCCGCCCTGTTTGACCAGTGAGCCTAAATAACTAAAGGAAGCAAAGGAAATTGACTCATTCTTGGAAATCCCTTTCGGAGGAAACACTATTGTTTTCAAGCATAATGCAGTGCTTTGACTCCTGAGACCAATGGCAACCCTGCCGAGGGCAGGTAATGAGACTGATGCTGTCGGCCTCTTCATTGCGAGTAGAGCACCCTTCATCACACACACTACCGTTCTAAGCCTCATGCTGAGAGGAGAAGTCAATACTCACTTGCAAAGCAAAGATAAATAGGGACCTAATTGGTTTCCTACATCTCAACTGAGATATTTATTCGTGTGAAAAAAAATTCACCACACTAAAAGTAATTTGATTCAGAAATATTTTTCCTTGAAAGGATCCTGGATAATGCCCCCATATTCTATGTAATAAACACAGAATGGAAGATATTTCCATGAAACACTCGAAAACATCTTACGCATAGATTATTTTGCCAAATTTCCAGCAATAAATTCCATAGAAGCTAATTTGCACATTGGGAATAAAATGCTTGTTTCCAGTGAAAGATGGACAAAGAAAACACATAGGAGTAATCTTAATCTCTTTGTGAGACAGTCTCTGAGGATAGGTGGTCTTTACTGATCTGTGTTTACTGAAGTAACTGTCCTGCTGAGTATTGGTAAAGGTAATTTATTGCTTTTTATTTTTCTGTGTAACTCAAGTATGACTGGAGTATTCCTAGACCCTTCCACAACACCCAGTGATTAAATCTTACCACATTGTGTTTCAATTGTCTGTTTATTTAACTGTCTTCTCCACTAGAGTGTTTGCATGTTGAGGTGAGAGGCTTTGTATTAGTTACCATTGTGTCCTCAAACCTTGCTCAGAGCCTGAGAATGAAGCAAGGGGGAGCTCTCAAGTAATAAGCCACAACTACAGAGAGTTTACTGTGCAGGGACCATGAGCCTGTCAGCTACCATGAAAGAAAACAAGGAAGGAGAGATAAAAATAACCAGGAGAGGGGCCGGCCTGGTGGTGCGGAGATTAAGGTGCACGTTCTGCTTCGGCAGCCCGGTGTTCGCTGGCTTGGCACATCATGTTGTGGTAGGCGTCCCACATACAAAGTAGAAGAAGGTGGGCAGGGATGTTAGCTCAGGGTCAGTCTTCCTCAGCAAAAAGAGGAGGATTGGCAGCAGTTAGCTCAGGGCTAAACTTCCTCAAAAAACAAACAAACAAACAAACCAGGAGCCGGGCTGGCCCTGTGGCGTAGTGGTTAAGTTTGTGTGCTCTGCTTAAGTGGCCTGAGTTTGCAGGTTTGGATCCTGGGCACGGACCTCCACACAGCTCATCAAGTCATGCTATAGAAGCGTCCCATACACAAAATAGAGGAAGATTGGCACAGATGTTAGCTCAGGCCCAATCTTTCTCACCAGAAAAAGTAGATAAATATACAGAAGACATGTGTTGTGCATGTAAGAAATTCACAGTCTATTTCAGTGCCTCTTCATTGTTCTTATCCCTCATTTCTCCAGTCAAGATTTTGAGGGACCTAATTCTACAGTTTGCATTATGAAAACAATTCATATTTATTTTCAAAATATGAAATCATAGAAAAATATTGAATATTTTATTTAACACTACCTAACTGCCCTATCACCCCTGGAATGCTCATCTCCTCTGGGGAGGGGTGTTTCCTCTCCACCGTTGACAATTGTTGTTGGGTGAGTAACATCATATTCCTTGTAAACATTTATGCCTACTTGTATTAAACCACTGTAAAAAAATGGATTACTAGTTCTGCATTGCTTAACATGTACTGTACATGAGTATGTATATTTTAGAGATCCACGTGATAGTCATATTTGAAGCAAACATCTTATGTGTATTATTGTCGCAGATTAAAATTAGCATTTTCAACCATGAATGCATACAATTTCATGATATTGCAGGGGCTAGGACAAAGCTGGCAAGTCACCCCTTTCTTTTTTTGCTGCTGTGACTTTTGACATCTAAAGGAGTGACTCCATGTGAAAGTAAGAATGAGAGGATGTTATCTCTATTTCCCATTTCTGGATGCTTCGACTGCAACTGTTCCACCTACCGAAAATCTGAAACCCATGTCAGTTCTCATTTGTACCGTTTCTCCCTTTATGTCTTCCTAAGAATCATACCTCTCCCACAAATATCTCCCCCCTTCTCTCTTGGAATCCTATTTTCCTACTGGTCTTTTACAGGCAATTCTTGGTTACTAATTTTTTTAAAAACATAAAGTGTTTTTTCTTATGTAGGGCTAATTTATTTGTGCCTTTCCAACTAAAAAAGTATCCCATCTGTTGGTTGATTCACAGTAATAGCAGTTTTGACCGACTGGTTTGGTGCATCAGGCATGCAATTTTAGTAGAAGTTGTGGAATTTGGAAATTATCCCTGAAATAGCTGGAAAACTAAAGGAATATTCCAGGAATTGTAGTAGCTTCTGGCAAGTGCGTTAATTCATGAAGCACTCACTTCCTGAACATATGTACCAGACATTGAGCCGGACTCCATGGATAAGGAAGCAAAGTCCAAGATTGAACTCTGATTTCCAGAAGGTTATCAATGATTGAAGAGAGACTTGCACATAGATTCCTACAGTTCATGGTTTGGTAAGTAACTAATTCAGAGTCCAGGCAATAAATACTGCAGTGGTTTAGAAATGGGAAAGACTAATAAAGTGTGAATTGAAAAAAAAATGTATCACCTGCAGCCTCCTCAGTGCCCAGAACTTAATGAGTCTTCACAAACTGGGCACCAGTCAACCAGCTTCAAACACTCCCCATTTATCCCTGTAGTACATACTCCAATATTGATTGCTCATGAGAAGGGTGTCTCCTTTCTCTTCTCAGAATGCATCTGGGCAACCTAGTTTTAATCTTTCTTTGACTTTGCAGCATATTCTCACATGAAAATACAGTTCATAGGGCACTAAGAAAATCCAAAATAAACGAAAAGGAATCAGGGCCTCTGCCATGAGGGCTGGAAATTGTCTCATGACTACCAGAGATGGATGGATTTCCAGTTGCAGAGGTTTTTCAAGTGTTCCCCTAATGAAGGAAAGGCTCTACATTTGGCATTCTGATCACATTTCCTCATAGAAACAATGTATAAATCAGAGTTAGTTCTTAGATCAAGCTAACAAAACTCATATAGCAACTTATATAGTACCAGAAGCATAGTGTCAAACTATTTTAAAAGCTAAGTTCACTATAAAGCAATACATCCCAGGAGAAATGCAGATTAACCTCCAATTTGAAATACCAGAAAGTTTGGTATGGAAATCAAGGGAGAAGCCGTTATAAAGAATCAAGGATAGCCATGGCCGTCCAACAATGTATCTTCTCCTCCTTCTCACTATTCCCAGGGTACATTTTCTGTCTTGGAAATTTCTGGTTGTCTATATATTTACTTCTCAAAGCACTATGGAAAGGCCTATTGCTTTTCCTTCCAACCTGTATTGTTTTTCCTTAAACTTTGGATTCCTCTAGTCTTAAAATTTCTCTCTTACCCTCCCGAAAGTAGCCTAATTGAAAAATATTTCAGGGCTAGAAAAAAACGTAAAATTGACAAGGGTCATGATAGCTGTCTCTGACATCCCCCATTCGCTTCTCATTATTCCTAACTATAATTCTTTGGTGGGTATTGGCTTTTGTGGATATTTGTATCACCACGAGTTCCCAAGGGATTTAGCAGAATGGAGGGGCTTAGTAGAATTCCTAGAACATGGCATGTGTCCTATAAATATTTCTTGAATTGAATAGTTTCCTGAGATTAAAAAAAAAATCTTAATGGGGGCCAGCCCCGTGGCTGAGTGGTTAAGTTCGCGCCCTCTGCTTTGGTGGCCCAGGGTTTCGCTGGTTCGGATCCTGGGCGTGGACATGGCACCACTGGTCAGGCCACGTTGAGGCAGCATCCCACATGCCACAACTAGAAGGACACACAATTAAAAATACACAACTATGTGGTGGGGGAATTTGGGGACAAAAAAGCAGAAAAAAGAAATAAGACTGGCAACAGTTGTTAGCTCAGGTGCCAATCTTTAAAAATAAAATGCCAATGGTCTGTAGAAAATAACGAGCATACAATTTAGCTGTATAATGCTAACTTTTTTACCTTCTTGACATAGATATCTACTATAATATTGGAAAAGCTTGCCTTTGTAATGGACATACAACAAAACATGTTAAAAACACATACCCATATACTGAATTCACAAGAATAGAACCTCTCTCTCCCATCTTTTGGTTAGATTGATGAAGCACCTGTCAGCCATCCTTTTCCAATATAATCCTGCTCTCTCTGGTTACAATTGATTGATCAATGGCTTAACATCTGACTAAGGCTGGGTCAATCAGATGGCCAGGAGGCTTGGTCCTGGAACCTTCATCTTCATTTTCTGTCCACAAGACAAAAATATGGTGAGCTACCATCATTGAATTTCCATGTTCTTGGTCTGACCTCTTTTTCTTGATCCCAATTTTTACCTCCTGAGAAGAGACTTTGTAGGCTGTTCTGGGTAAAGGAGCCAATCACTCCTGTAATTAGAATCTCCTTAGAGTTTATAATAGAAAATTTTGAAAAAAATGGATTTTTTTCTTTGACAGACAAAGCATTAGAGTTTTCTACCTCTTTCTCAGGAAGCTGGGTGAAATATAGTGATATGGGTTCTGCCCAAAGACCAAATCATGGTAATAACTTTTGTCAAATGTAGAGAACCAAATATGCTATCATATGATAGGCTCGATAAAAGCATCTTCTTTATGGATACTGAATAGTTTAAATTCAAGACAGCTGACAACCAGAGGATTTCAAGTATGGGATCAAAGGAATGGAACCATAATTCATAGCATCAAAGAATATTCTGGTTTTGTGGATGTTCTGATAGCTAAATCTAGGGTTTACTGCCATTTATTGTTGGGCAGCTCAAGATCAGGACAGCAGATGGAAGCTAAATCTGTTATCTTTATCTTTGTTTTCCATGTGAAAACATATAACCTTCAGAACTTTCTGTTGCATTTGGAAAAATGTAGATGATGTTAATCATTCATATCTCACACATTGTGGTGGAATGAAATGGATGTGTATTGAAAAATACACTGTAGAGTGCACCATTTGAAACATCAGTCACCATGATAATCATCAGTGGCATCCTTGACCTTACCTGCATTTCACCTGAAGCTTTCATTGTCTATACCTAAAGGCAGAATTACTTTCTTGCAGGAGGGATGACTCCTAATCTCTATCTGCAGTTGAATTCCAGATTCAAATATGAAAAACTACAGATCATTTCCACCTATATGGTACATAAGCTTTATGAGTTAAAATGACCTCAAAAGAATTCCTTGTTGTCTTCTATAAAAATCTCATGCTTTTCTGACATTATGATTGGCACCACCAGTTGCTAAACTGGAAAACGAGAAGTCATCCTTATCCTAAATAACTAATCTAATTGATTTTTCTTGGTGTTATATCTTTCTCCTTGCTACTACCACTGTGATTGTTGTTTTCCACGCCCCTATGTTGATGCACTGACCTTTTAATTTGTTTCCTAATTCTTTCCTTACTTGCCTTACACATTCTCTGGCACTTCTGACACATTGTTTCATCATTAATAAAATTAAAATTTTATTTTAATTCACAGAGTTCTTGATAATTTCATGCTATACACTATCAGCAGACTCATCTCCTCTACACTCATCCCCACCCCATCACTTGTCCCCACCAAACCCTGAGCTCCAGTCTTCAAGCTTTCTCAATATTACCCTGCAAGAAAGGGGTAAAACCAGGGCACAAACCCAGCTCTGATGATTCCAGGACTTCTTATCACTTCCTCTTCTTGCTTATAAATTTTCAGGAATTTTGTTGTTATAGTTGTCTTATTCCCCAGGAATTATATTTCAGGACCTTCTCTTTGCCTCTCTCATCTCTGTCACCTACCTCTTACTCTCAGAAGGTGCCTGGAAGTGTCTATCCTAAGTCACACCCTTAGGATAAGTCCTTGTTATCTTGTTCATTGAAATGGAAATTGCTCCTCCCCAGCCTGCACCCATGTCATCCTCTAGTGACAGCAGTTGTCACTACAATCAGCTTACCATCACTGAAAATCAATCAGGCTATCACATTCTTTGAAGGAATAAAATGTATCCTATACCTAAAGCAAAAATTAAGAAAGTCAATCAACGTAATGAGTTGCAGGTAAGGGAAAAAAGACATTTGAAAGGGCATGACTAGGTGCTATGAATGATGGAAATCAGAAAAGTACTGCTTAACTCATACACCAGAGAGAGCAACTGTCTCTGAATTTCTGGAGTGGAGCAAACAGCTGTCCTACTAGGTACTGACTGAATTGTCCATGAAAGGATTATGAAGAGAGAGGCGTAATGTATTGTGAAGTTGAACATAGAATTGAAAGCTGCATCATGGGAGGATGAGGAACTATATGGGGGAGAACAAAGTAGTAGAGTAAAAGATGTAGACATAATGAAGAATGTGGTGATCACACACCTCCTGGTCATGTCAGTCATCATTCACCAGAAACAGAATCATCCTCTGCATAATTTCAGATTCTAAGGGAGACTCAGAAGGCATCCTAGCCACATTTCTATCCAGTGCTGAGTCTCTCTCCGTGATGTAGTCGGCTTCTTCTTAAACATATCTAGGCACAGGAAGTCCAGTCCTTTAATTTTTAAGTAGAGCTGTTAGTTAGTTTGGTTGTTTTTAATCTTTATCCTGACCCCAAATCTTCCAACAGACATTACATACCAACCGACAAACTGTGTTCTGTACTTTTAGGGAAAAACATAAAAAGCCAGAAATTAAAAGAAAGAACACGTGCACTCATCTATATATCACATCCAAAATGTGAAATTTAAAGGTGGCCATGTTCCTCAAAGTAGGGTATGTGTGCCTACACCAGAGGCACATCTGGATATGGCAAAGGGCACGCAACGCCACAGGATAAACGTGAGCAAGCTTCCTAGAGTAATGCTTTCACTTGAATAAGACATTGAATGAAGACTTCTTTAATTTCTAATTCTAAAATGTTTGTGCTACACATGAACCACCTAATTTAATAGAATTTTCATGTTGGATAATCCTGTGGCTTTTGTGAAGGAGAGTAGAAAATGGGTATGTGCAATAAATGACTGAAAAATGTAGTCTGTGTTCTTTTGTGTTGTAATTATTTTCCTGAAGGTAAATAATTTAATTTTTATTAAAAGAAACATCGACATATTATCGTATAAAATATTTCACACATATTTATAATAGCATAGGAATCTTAACACAGTATTTTAAGTGTTTTTCAAATCACTTTGGGTTATATCCTGAGACCCCTTGAGTAATGTATAGAAAAGTTGGAGAAGTCTGGAAATAGTCCACCCCTGCTTCCCCGAGTTCAGTGTAACTCTCTGATGCCAAACTTCCTACCATAATGAAATTTACTTGTTTCTATTACAAAAATATACATTCTAGTTACTTGGAATTTAAAAAACACAGTAAAGTAAAAATCAGAGTTAAAATCATATTGTAAATAAAATTTGCACCTGCTTTTTTTACTTACCAGTATACTATGAGCATATTCACATGTATATAAAAATTCTTACTTGAAAGTATTTATAATGGCTCCATATTATTCTGTAATAAGTTTACACCATAATTTATTTAATCATTCTTTTATCAGTCTGAATTTAAATTGTTTCAAGATATTCTCTGTTATGAACAATTCTTTGATAACCATTTTTTTATAAATATAATTATTTCAAATTGTATATTTAGGATAGATTCCTAGAGCAGAAAACAAAAGCAAAAGGAAACAGATACAAACTCTTAAGAGTGAGTAAATTATTTCCATGGGTTTCCATTATTTCCTTTGACACCAATGGGCATTTCTATGTAAATAACTCTTGTAGATCAATCAGGTTAATTTTGAGTCCCCCATGGTGGGTAGTATTCAGACAACTGCTTAGCAACATGTTGCCTGGAAGAGCGGTTTTTGTCAGAAGTGAGGGCAGTCTTCTGGAGAGCTCTGTGCCCTCTAAGCCTGATAGTTGGCAATTCTGAAGACCAAAACCAACTTCCGGTTTGATAATTCACTAGAAGGACTCACAGAACTCAATGAAAGCTGTTATGCTCGCAGTTACAGTTCTGTACAATGAAAGGATACAGATTAAATCAGCCAAAGGAAGAGACACATGGTGCAGAGTCTGGGCTAATGCTTTGACTCTGACCGATGGAAATAAGTCAGTGTTAATTCCGTTACCAGAAGAGTCAAAAGGGCTACTTTGCACAGGCTCAAAATAACTAGAACATGCTGTCTTCACCCTCAAGGACCTCCTAGAGACTGAGGAAAGTGATAAGGTAAACGTTTCAAGAAAAGGAGATAAATACAGTAAAATCACTATCCCTGAAGATGCTCATGGGAAATGAGGGGGACACTTGAGGGACAACTAACCCAGTTAGAAGAAGAAGGGACTGGAAGACTTTGAGTACAAAGTGGACAGTCATAAAGAATTAGCCAGGATTAGAGAGGTAAGGATTGAAACAAAAAGTCTGAAAAAGCACATCTCACGCCTACACATATACATACAACCACAAACAAAAGAACATGTGCTTAAAATAATCACAGATAACAATAGCAGACATTTACTGAACATATAATTATGTGTCAGGTGCTGTCATAAGCTTTTTGCATTTATTAGCTTAGCGCTTCCCAGACAATCAGTCACAAAGAACCATTGTTTTTCCTTACTTTTAATCGATCTCAACTTCCAACTTTGCTACCAGAGAGCTACATGATTTGCACAAATCATTTTGAATTTCAGCTTTCCTACATGCAAAAAAAATGCTATTCTGTCAGTTCTGTTTGCCTCGTCCCTCCACCAGGTGTGACTAATGCAAAGTTCATACCAGAAGCAACTCAGCGCTTAATTTCAACGACATCCAAACCAGTTTATACCCTACTCAATAAGAGCTATCCACTGATCACACACTTAGATGTCATGACAATGTCAAATTACTATAAAATTTTTAAATGCTTTCTCTTAATTTCTGCACCTTTTCTATACCAGTAGCTAACAATGCTCCACAGACCAAGCCCCTTCATGGATGCGTACCCTGTGGAGTTGCATAGGCCACATGCTCCATTGTGAAATTCTTAATGATTGTTGAACGAGGGACCCCTCATTTTCACTTTGCATTAGGCCTGCAAACTACATAGCTGGTCCTATACACAAAGGACACCCTGAGCAGCACTGTATTAACACACTGAATTCTCACAAACATTCTATGAGATGATACTATCACTATGTTCATTTTCCAGAGTGGACTGTGAGGCACAAAGTAGTTGAGGAAAATACAGCTGATGAGGGGAGAGACAGATCTGAAGCCAGGCAGTCTGGTTCTAAAGCCCAGGCTTTTAAACACACGCAAAGTCAGGAAAATTTGGGGAAATTATTAACTATCCAGTGTTTCCAAAACAGATAAAGAAAAAGGAAAAAAAAAATCCCATAACAGAGGGAAGGAATTTGCCCTTCATAACCAGAAGGGATAGCAGTGTTAATTTTGAGACACTGCAGTGTTGGCAATGGGGCTGCACTATGCTACAACTGATGAAGACAGCAAGGAAGGAGACTATACTGAGCATTCTCCCTTTTTAGAGTGCCAACAACTGGAATTCCTGTCTATTTGGAATGCAATCCTGCTAGAGATATGAGTGGTCCAGAGTTTTTCTTTCAGCATCCTTCGTATCAGAGTATGAGCAAGTGACTGAGGCTCAATAAGATAGGTGCATGTGCTGCTGCACCAGACCAGGAGCTAGTGACACATAGGAGCAGCTACAGTAGAGGATTCTGTCTGGTGGCCAAGGTTGGTGGCAGCATATCTAGGCTCTGGGGTCAGCTGCAGGGACTGAGACCATGTCCAGTGGAGAAGTCTTGGCAGTGCCTTAGGAGGTGGCCTGAATTCAGTGAGGAGGGCAGTGGCGTCCCTCACTCAAAGAGTGCTGGGACATAAATAGGGCCTCTGGTGGCTTCTGTTCAATCAGAAGCCTAGTTTTCTGCCCTTCACTATTCTGTCACTACCTGACATCTGTTCAATAATTTCTACTTTTGCTCATACCAGCCGTAATCTGCGTCTATGACTTGCTGATAGGAGCCCTCACTAAGACAAAGATCGAATGCAAAGGTGACATAAATCTTGACATTTCAAGGCAAATGACAGGCCCAGAAGAGTGAAGTGCTCTGGGTCAGACACAAAAGAAAGTGAGAGTTTCAGAAATACCATAAAAAGGTGGAATTAGAATGAGGTTAATTATTCATTTTAAAATTAAATATTAATAATCAAGATTAATAACAATCTTACATTTATGGAATGCCTTTCCCACTTGAAGAACCTCCAAGAACTCATTTGAATTTATAAGCCAAGAACATAAAATCATTAATTAAGACATGAAATTCATGAAGTATATACATCTTTAACCAGTGAGAAGGAAAGATTCGTGGAAGCTTAATTAGCATTCATCATTAACAGAGTTTCAGGGCGGCAGCGGTCATAGGGTTAGTTGGTTCTATCTACAGAGGACTTGGTGATGTGCAGTCCTTTGCCTCTTTGTCCCAGGTCCCCAGAAATCTCTATCAAGCTGCCTTTCCTCCTCTGACATTTGTCCACGGCCCAATATGGTCCCTGCCAGCTACTGACTCTATAATTAAGTGGGGGGCAATGTTTAGAGCTCATGAAAGGAATATATCTCTGGTTCTTCAATGATGACCGACAAATTTCGAGTTGAAGCTCGAGTAAGGAAAAAATCAAAGAAAATGTACATACTGTCATTCATGTGATTTTCCTGAGCAGGGAGCAGCCATTTGGTGTGCCACATCTCTGGGAACAATGTAGACATTCTAACAATGCGACTTCTAGCACAGGAATTTCTTATAACCTGTCTCTTACCCAGAAGTAAACAAAGAATATAACAATAGCTACCACAAGCACACGGCATTGCATTTGTATCCATAACTTCAACAATCTAGCACTTTTAGGTGTTAACATTGTACTAAGATGAAGCAAGAAAGGAACGGCTCAGTACGTGTGAAACCAAGAAGGACAATGTGCGGATGGTGTGGGCAAGGTCAAGGGAGCCCGTGAAGAAAGAGCAAGCAATCAGGCTCTGGGACTAGCTGCAGGAAAAAATATTTATCTTGGCACGAGGGGAAACACGAAGGAGGCACAGTGTTCCCAGAACCCAGCAAGGGCTTACAACTGGGAAGGGGACTTCCCAGGAGGAGGTAAGTCCATAGAGCTATACAGCCACTGTGGAGACTCCACAGGCAGGCAGGAGGGAGTGGGCGACATCTTGCAGTATTCCTCTTCTCATACTCTGAAGCTGCTCTGTTAGGGCCTCTCTGGGCGTGCAGTCCACAAGGTCAGTCTTCCAGAGCCAGAGTGGGGCAGAGGTCTGAACATGGCGGGGTGGGTGCCGGGGGGGGGGAAGCAGGCAAGCAGAACAACCAGCACAGCATTCCTTTTCACAGGTAGAAAAGCCGAAGTTCAAACTGAGTTGTGTGAATCGTGTAGCTCTTTGGTAGCGGAGCTGGAATTTGAACCAAGATGACACATTTTCTTTCCCTGCCCACTGCCCTCTGCCTCTGCCTCCATACACTTTCCCCAAGGTGTCTCAGACTTTGCCACCTAAACACTCTTAAAGTCAGAGGCATCTGAATATAACCTCAGGGTGAGTGTAGGGTCTTAAGCGTAAACAACCTGGTCCAAGTGTGAAATATATCTGAAGTCTCATATTTTATGTTAAATATTAATGAAATTCCGTGTGTGTATTTGTGTGCACATGAGGGGGATGTAGATGTCCAGGTGCGAGTTTATTGTAAGGAAGAATAACACTGCTAATTTGTCATTAACCTTTGAGTATGTGAAGGCAGGCTACATTTTCCTGTTGCTTTATACCTTTCAAGACGCATGGACCCAAGCTCCAGGAGAAGCTGTCCTCAGTTTATGAAGCACGGTGGCTTCTTCCACCCTTCCTCAGCACACACGCCTTTGAGGAATCAAAATGACAGCTACAGAGCTCTTGCACTGAAGCTCTGCTCTTGACCCTGGGTGTGAATCTCTTATAGTATTTATTCCAGAGTGATTACTCTTTAAAAATAGTTCTCACATACTTGATAACCTGTTTTTAACAGCAAGTTAGGAAGTTGTGAAGGTGGCACGAGTGGAGGTAGCAGGCAGAAGCAAAGTCAGAAGCAGCCACCATGGCAAACGTGAGAAATGGCATGGAGTTGGGCTGGCATCACTGATTGGAGCAAGGGCTACGGGGCTAGTCATTTCTTTGGGCCGGGACTGAGGTTTGTACGTGCCATTCCAGTCCCATGGGAGGCAAAGCCCCAGCACCAGGTAAGCAGCGCAGAGTTCTGTGTCTGGAGTATCCTGGGTAGGTGGCATCTCAGAAATGCAAACCATCTACTTCCCCATCCACCACCATCTATCAGGAATATGTTACGCATTTGCATTTTAATAGGCATTTTATATGCTTTCTCCTTTAGTCCTCATTAACGATGCTTTTTTTTTACAAAAAAAAAAAAAACTCATTGTATAGATGATCATTAAAGCTCAAAGAGATAAAGAAGAAACTCACTCAAGGTCACACAATTTAACTTTGGAAGACTCTGATTCCCAAATCCACGCTACTTTATGCTGAGCCGTGCTCTGCCTGGATTCAATCTCTAGTCCCATAGACATGATCCAGCTGGGACGAGTGACCATGTTGGAGAAGAACTATGGGCCTGCCTAAAGTTGGTGTCAGAAGTTTGTGTTGGGATGGGGCTTCAACCTCAACATCAAGAGAAAAACAACGAATAGCAATGGCTGTTACCTTATCCTCTGACATTGCCATGTGACCATGTCCTACTGTCGTTAAAGTTAGGGGCTTTCATCACACATGCCTGCACTCACCCTCAGTCTTTACCTCAGACATGCCAAATGATCTTTGCCAAATTACTCAACTTTTCTAAGCTTTTGTTTTCCCATCTCTAGAAAAGGAATTAACAGTTTTCTTCTTCATGGAACGGTTGTGAGAATTCAGTGAAATCACGTAGAGAAAGCATTTTGTACAGCACCCAGAACCAGATTTCTGGATCCTAAAACCTTGTAGCATATGTACACTTGTTAACTTGCTATCATGAGTTACTGTTTGTCATCCATGTCTGTGTAATTAAAAGAGTTGATGTGCTTATATTTAGGAGAACCAAAGAAAGAAATCAGAATGGAAAAGGAAGGCCCAAGTTAGAGTAAATAGAGGCACTTCCAGGAGGGGAGGAGATATGACCAAATCCCTGAGGCTTGGGAGAAGAAAGGAGGAAACCAGGCTGAGTGGGGCTCACCCACCATATAAAACTCTTTAGTTCACAGGTTCTCAGCCTTGGCTGCATGTTGGACTCACCTCAGAGTATTGAGCATGCCTGGGCTGCACCCCAGAGATCCTGGCTTAATTGGTCTGGGTGTCAGGAGCTGTAGCATTTGCCTGATCATGAGTCTACTGTGCAGCAAAGTGTCTGCTTAAGCGTCATATTAGCATATCTGTCTCCTCTTCCTCAGCCACTCCAGGCATCTGTTTTGAAATCCACTGAACATGGCTCCCATTCAAATTTTCCAGGATCTCCACAATATCACATCTTTCTCATTCTCATCCTTCTTATCACCCTTTTGGGTTTGTAACAGAATATGACTGTCCTAGCCTAGACATGACATGGGTCACAGTTGCTTTGACTTCTGTTCTCCATCCATTCTGGACACGCCAGTGACCATCAAGCAGGGGCAGACCCCACGTCCTCTACCCTGCCCAGGCCTGTCCTGTTTGCTAATGAAGACTGTGAGTCCCTAGATGCAGAGTTGGAGTCCTGGTTACCTTTGCAGTCCCAGCCCTGACCCAAGGCAGTGGGTGCAGTCTGAAGGCAATCATGAGCCAAAAATGTTTTAGGAAGTGAAACTGGGAAATATTTAATTGATTGATTATGTACACTTAAAATGCCAAACCATATGAAATTTTTCATGGCAAAAGATGATGAGCATGTGCATTGAACAATTTTTTGAGGTTCCCTCCCCAACTTCCACCATGTTGGCTGGATTCTTCTTTGCCTTGGAGGAGCTGTTCTTCAATATAAACTGCCTAAGATACTAACTTCATTCTCTTCCCTCCATATGTTAACTCAGACCCTAACAGACCACACTTTTAGGGTACGAGTGAAGATTCCTTCAAGAAGCACAGTACTTTTCATGCAGTGAGTGCTCAGTTAATGTGTCAGTGTCACCAAGACACCCCAGTCCCATGGGTGGCTGTCTGGTGGAGCATTTCTAATATTATTGTGCAATCAGGATATTATATGCATGGCCTTCTGAACAGGAAAAGCATGTTGAAATAGAACAAAACCAAACAAAACACCACTGTCAACGGCAACACCATAAACTCTCCCTTAGGACTATCAGATTTTTCAGACCTGAGAAAGCATGACTCCCCCAGGGGGAAACATAACCTGAAATACTCTGGGTTCTGTTGCCCTCACTATCATCACATATTTGTTAGTCATCACTCTCCTGCAAAGGCAGGAATGGTAGAGAATGGGGGAAAGGAAAGGAGTCAATCATTTCATTGGAATTGAAGGCCATCGTCTATGCTTTCTGTTTAAAGTGATTTACCAGACCCTGTGCTTTATCAGGGAGCAAGCCCTCAGATTGTTTTGCATTTTTCTCCCTTATTGTCATCAACTGCACTGATTTGGCTGGAGGAGTAGCAGAAAAGGTGATCATTTTCCTAAAACAAACTCCCAACCACTATAAGCCATCCAAATGCAAAGAGAGTTTTGAATGTGACCTTATGGAAAATGAAGAAAAGTCAGCTGAAAGTGAGCTGAAATGCCCTGTTCTTTTCCTTCAGCTCTTTTGTTTATTTTTTTCTCCCCTTTGGAACCTTCTGCAAGTAGTTGTGGCAAGTTCTTGTTCAATTTCATGACTTTTTTTTTAGAACCTATGAAGCAATGAAAGGCCATTTCAGTAATTTGAAAACAAAACCAAATTGCTTTGTGGGTTTTATAGATCTCCCAAGGAGAGAGGGCCTGAGCTGGTCTGGGCATGCAGGTCTGACCTCTGCCCAGCAGGCACCCACCCGCTAGGAGTGATGAATGGCGCCATGGCTCCAGAAGGAATTTGTGTCTTTCTGCTGCTCCAGGACACTTGTCTCCCTTCCGATTTAAGCTACAACAGCTCTCACTAGTAACAAATGGACAAGAATGGAAAGCTCTCCACACGCTGGAGATGTGATTTCTATCTGTAGCTTGAACACACCAGCTCAGTCCTGCGTCAGGAGCTCTGTACTTGCTCTTCCTCTCCCTAGAACAGTGTCCTCCAGATTACATGATGTCTGCTTCTTTCTAGCACATGGGCCTCCTTCCAAATGCCTTATCTTCAAACCAATCTAAATTGTACACCCGAAGCCCCATTACTCTCTAATACGCATCCTGAAGTCATATTCTTCATAACAAAGTTATCTTTCATTATCTTTAATTTCCTTGTTTATTGTCAGTCACCCCGGACTTGAATATCAGGTCAGTGAGAACAGGAACTTGGGCTTGTTCCCAGCTCTATTTCTAGCACCTAGAGCAGGGCCTGACACAGAGTAAACACCTTCTAAGACTGAACCAGAGTAGGAGGACTCGAAGAGTAGGCAGTGCTGTTATACTGGAGTCAGAAAACCTCAGTTTGAATCCAGGAACACAGTCAAGCTGTGTTTGATTTTGAGTAAAATATTTAAATTTTCTGGACTTCAGTGCTTCCATCTGGGAAAGGAACTCCTACTCTGGGGAGCTAAAGCCTCTGTGGGTAGGAGCACAGTCACAAAAGCAACGTTTGTGACATTTTTCCTCTTTTGGTCTGTATATCTATAAATTTATAGATTGGGGTTGCATTCATAAGATGTGTTATCACAAAGCCGGCTGGTACCTTTAGTGCTGCAAATTTGGTGAGAATATCTATGGAATGATTCTAACAGAATACCTGATGAGTTGGCACTCAATTAGTATGATTTTCTTTATTCCATAAGACACTACGTCAAATCTACTATTTCTCTGTCTTTTTCTAGACAATACAGATGCCAGCCAACAGCTCAGTGAGAGCTACTGTTTTTATGCTTGTGGGAATGAGATGAAAGGTGGAGGAAATTCAGATGAAAAAGGTATAGAATACACCTTAACATTGCAGGGAGCAGCGGTAAGACAGTGGACCAAAAAGAGAAGCTGTAAGGCTATACTGTATCTGTGTAGCCTTTTTTCTCAGAGAAGACAGTGACAATGAAAATAGACTGTACCCATTGCACACTGTTACTAGACGTGTACCAAAAATCAACCTTCATTGCTGTACCAACTATCTCACTGGAGTATTATAGATGTATGACTAGAAATAATCTCAAGAGATTATCTAGACCAAGCTCTATGATGACAGCATTGCAAACCAAAGGAGAATAGACTGGAGTCAGCGAACCATATCTGAACCCTGGGTGTGCTACTTACTCCCAGTTCTATCATCTTCAAATTGTTGATAATAACACAAAGTTAGTAATTAATGTAATGATTAAATAAAATATTTTGGGTAAATATGCTTAGCACAAGGTTCTTCTATAATAAACCTTCAGTATCAAGTAGCTGTTACTACTCCTTAGTAGATAAGGTACTGTATTTTTCATGCTTCATTTTTGTGTTCTATTTCAGTACATGTTACAAAAAAGCAACTGAGTTCAAGATGTTGCTGATTTGCTCCAAATCACATGGTCTAGTAGAAAAGGAGCTGGAACCATTGCCTCTGTTATTCATTTGATGTTGCCTTTGGCCTCCCACAGAGCAGGGAGTTGGGGGTATTCAATGACTTGATCAAATTCCCCAAGTTTAGCAACCTATAGGGTTTTCTTTTCATTGTCTGTCAATCAGCAACTCAGTGAAAGTTTAAGGAGTTCTCAGGGTTTGAAAAGTTGCTGAAATTCACTGAAAAGGCAAATGATCTAGTGGGGCATATTGAAAAAGATCATTGTTGAGGCTTTCCCAGTGGCATAGTGGGTAAGTTTGCATGCTCCACTTAGGCAGCCTTGGGTTTGTGGGTTCAGATCCTGGGCATGGACCTACACACCACTCATCAAGCCATATTATGGCAGTGTCCCACATACAAAATAGAGGAAGATTGGCACAGATGTTGGCTCAGTGACAATCTTCCTCAAGCAAAAAATGGAAGATTGGCAACAGATATTAGCTCAGGGCCAATCTTCCCCACCAAAAAAAAAAAAAAAAGATCATTGGTACAAAAGAACATATCATCATCAAATTCTGACCTAAATACCAATAAAGCTTAAGAGTATAGGTATCAGACCAAGAAATGGGCCCCAAAAGGAAAATTTTCTTCTGCCTACATTTTCTTATAGGTGTCTGTCTGATTCTTCAAATTCAGGTAGATGAGGAAATGGCAGAGGATTCATGCACAAATGGCTGGTGGCAATGTAGAATGGGATATATCATCATGCTAGTGACAACAAGAATGGCTTGTTGAAACATTGAGGGTAGAATTTTACCCCTGCCCTGTGCAGTCAGATCAGTCTATGTACAGTGGCATATCGAAGTGGAGGATGTGAAATATTGAGAGAAAAAGATAGTGAGGTGGAAGATGTTTCTGCACAATATACCACCACCTGATTTAATTCCCTTCTCTGAGAGAAAATTTATTGCAGGTTCCTAGATAGTTTTAGACTATAGTTTCACCTTCTCATAACCTCTGGGAAGATCCTCCCAAGTTTATATTTCTTTGTGATCTTTAATATCAAGGATCTAGTAATTCTATATTACATTCTTTGCCACAAGGAGGAACTAACCACTATTTTTTCTTCATCCTCAAGTGCCTTTCTCTCCAATATATTACAGTGATGTGAATGAACATGGCTTGAACTCACTTAGTTCTTCAATGTGGGCACTCTGTGTGAAGGTCCCTTGAAATATAATGTTGCCCAGATTCAAGGAATAATAACTTCACAGACTATATCAGTATACTGTTGAATAATGTCCTTCCCAAAATTCAATTTAACCTGGAATCTCAAATTATAACCATATTTGGAAATAGAGTCTTTGCAGATGTAATTAGTTAAGTGAAAGTGAAATCATACTGGATTAGGATGAGACCTAATACAATGATTTTTAAGAAGATAAAATAGAGACACACAAAAACTCAGAGGAGAACATCATGTGAAGATGGAGCCAGAGATTGGAGTAATGTATATACAAGTTAAGGAATGCCAAGGATTTCAACCACCACGAGAAGCTGGAAGAAATAATGAAGAATTCTTTCCTAGAGCCTACAGAGGGAGCGTGGCTCTGCCAACAATATGATTTTCTACTTCTATGTTTCAGAACTGTGAGAGAATATATTCCCGTGGTTGTAAGCCACTAAGTGTGTGGTACGTTGTTATGGCAACCACAGAAAATGAATAGTCATCAGTAGGATTAGAGAGACTAGTACATAGACAATTAGGCATTGAGAGATGATTCTTTCATCAATATTTTTTAATTGCCACTGAATGTGGCTGAAACATAGAAAGAGATGGCCAAAAAGCAACAATACACAATCTTATGGATACCAACAAAATAAATGAAATATGACGTAATGATGTAGATATAAACCTAGATGCATGGCTCATAATTCACAGGGGTATATTGCACTGTGGATCTTCTTCTCTTTGCACAGCAACTTTACTCAATTATTTTTCTCTGTAGACCAGCTTTCTCTGCTTACATGTTTCTCTGTTCCCAATGACTTCAGTGGGTTTTGTCTTTTGCATTCCAGGCTCACTGATTCTACCAAAAAAAAAAAAATCTGCTTGATCAACATCTCACCAATTATATATCATTCGCTGTCCAAGTTCCAGGTTCCTAGAAATGTAGTCTGATTGATTCCTCTAGGGTCAGCTCACCACCTATGTCCAGTAAGCTGAGATGATGACACACCTTTAGGGAGACTGTGTGAGGAAGAGTCCCTGAAAAGTTACATGAGCCAAGAAGCAATAATTGACATTCCTACCATAAGCAAAACTTGCAATGCATATTTTGACATTTCAAGAGAAAGAGATAAACCAACAGCCATAAACAGCTTAGACCTTATAAGATGTTTTCTTTTAGAGAAGACAGCAGTAGATTATTGAATCTCACTATCTCTTAGATGGAAGTTCTTCGAAAATTTTCTCCCTCTCTATGATATAATTTTATATTTAGCAAACCCTAGCATAGGAGACATAAACACCCTTGTCAGTGGAAAGGGCCGTTAACACAGGAATAATAGATTAATAAACTGACATATCAGTTCTGTTTTCTCTGGGTAATCATGAAGTCCAGTTTCTGCTCTATCAAGGACAAGGACACGATTCTAAATTGTGGAGAACTTCACAAGGCACTTGCTCATTTCAAGGCAGGGATTTGTCCTTATTCTAAATGGAATAAGCACTTTTTGAAATGTTATGAGTTCAACTTCTTCAGCAAATTTTCCACATCTCCTTGCAATACATCCGCATGTAACCGCAAATGCCTGAAATTCCTTAACATATTATTTCTCAAATTTCCCTTCACAATGGAATCACCTAGGAAGTTTTAAAAATATTTATACCTGGATTTCATCCTTAGAGATGCTGATGTTATTGCTGGGCAGCGGGACTTTTAAAAGCTCCAGTGTGTGGGGCTGGCAGAGAAAAAGGAGAGCAAACTGCTGCAACTAAAATTCTACCAGAAGTAGGCCCCTCATCTGCCCATGCAGAATTATTACTTAAACTAAAATTTGGTTTCCTGCATAGATGAATACCTGAATGAGAAATTTCTTACCTTGTATTCAAGCTTGTTGTCATCACTGAAGACAGCCTGCCTCAAAATCCAGTACTGAGTCCTTTCTAGAACTTTCTCCTGCCTACCATACCCCAGGTCTTTCAGCCTGTGAATATTCCTTTGGTGGTAGATAGAGTGGAGCTGACAGAAAGAATCCAAAATGAACAAGGAGATGTACATACATGATTCACATGAAAGCAGTTTCTACAGGGAGAGAAGAGAGCAAATCAGTACCTCATTTCACCCAAAAGCTGAGCCGAGATGCAGCTGGCAAGCTGAGAATAGACTGGCTTTGTTCGTGTCCAATCTTGTTCAATAGAGATAGTCCCATACAGCTGAAATCAGATGGTAATGGCAGCATTTGTGCTCTCCCTCTGGGTTCCTGGAATTCTACAAGACATGTAAAGCTTGCCCTATGTAGTATAAAAAAAGCAAAACTCATACCACCCCCCAGGAATGACTAAAATGCTGCATTCATTGCCTGTGGATCACCCCTTAAAACAATAATAAAATACAATTTTCCACAGACCAACCACTAAAAAGAAATGAAGCATTTTATCTCCTACCTAAGCTGAGTGTAGACAGGAGGGCAGAGTGTTCTGTGGGGAACGCAGGCATATAGATAGGATTGGATAGTAATTTCCTGAAGCACATTATTTAGGATCTACCTCCATAGAATGCCAGCTTTTTGGTAATTCAGGTCTGGAGAGAACTGAAGTTTCTAAATATTTCTGTAGAATAAAATGAAGATTTCTTAAGATAAAGGAAGGAAAAACAAAAGCTCTGCAATCCCACTTTCCCTGCAGGGTCTTAAGTCTTTACACCATGTTGCCCTTACATGATTTAATTCTTCTTTCCATAGGGAGTCTGTGAACGGTAGCAGTCCTTTTCTCTCAGAAGGGTTAACAGCTACTGCATTCTGAAATCATGAAAAATACTATTTGTTTCCTACTACTGAAGACTTTGTTCCACATCTTATAATATCTTAAGTGACTGGCTAATCATATTTACTTTGGGGCTTGGAGGGAAGAGGGAAGGGGTCTGGGAAGGGGTGGAATGTCTCATTTGTTGTACATGATGCCTTAAATAAATATTTTGGAGGAGGGAAGAGGGAAGAAAGGAAGAAGAGAAAGAAGGTAGAAAGTGAAGGAAAGCAAGGAGAGAAGAAAGCCAGAAATGATCTGGGGCAACTTAACATTATAAATGGGAAATCTGAGTGGAAACCCAGTCAAAAGTCAAGGCAATTAGTACTGTGTATGGATCACTGAAGGGACAGCCCTTTCTCACCCTAGAGGCTGCCAGGTACTCCTTCTTTCGGTAGAAGCTGGTTTCTAAGCATGATTAGTCTTAGAACAAACAGCAGGAATCAAGTGAGGAACTTTGCTTTGAGTGGGAAGGGAAGAGGAAAGCTGCCATGTACATCTTCTAACAAGAAGTCCACAACACTCTGTGTCTGAGCAAATAAGGGAAACATGAAATTTCAAAGGAAAAGTCAATGCATTAAGTTGGCACTCTCCTTATTTTTTCTCATCATTATCAGTTCCAACTGGATAGATAACCAAACTTCTTCAAGTTCATTAACATGAAGACCTAAATCAAGCTGGAATATGATATATGATTTGTATACTCATAACTCATCATATCCCCAAAGAATTTGAAAACTTGAAATCATTCACAAAAATCCAAATAAGGTTCACATATTTGATAATAAAATCATGGAGCACTGTTAAGAGAAAAGGAGACATGTCCATCCATTTTCATACCTGCATGTATTTCATCTTATTGTTCATATATAACTGATTGCACATATAGATATGATTAAAATACTTACACAGAGTTTCAATCCTGAAATAACAGGGAATCTGAAATTTTGCTCTGAGACACTGTTTTATCAGAAGATAAAAAGTAAAGTCTGAAAACCCTGCTTATTAGTAACAAGAGATTCAAGTTGGGAAGCCAAGCACCTTAACTGAGTTAGTAATCTATATCACATGCTTCAATTTCATCATAAAAGAAAATCAGAACTGTGAGCAGATAATTAACTCTAAGAGGATTTGAGAGGAAAAGAGTGGAAATATTTTCAGCTCCCAAGAGAAATCATATATCTATAAATGGGTACATGAGAAATATATATTTTCCTCAAAACACATCTGTTTTATACAAAGAAAATTGCTAGCACACTTATATTTCCATAAATAAAACGTAAACTGCAATATTTTACACTCATGATGGCACAAAAGAACTATCTTAAATTACTCCATGGATGGAGGATAAATTGCTAGATTTTTTTGGCTTATTTCTCCCCAATTCCAGAGCAATTATACATCTGATTCAGTGAAATTACAATAGACAAAGACAGAGTTGAAATATAGAGACTTCTATGCTACATTTTATAAAAATCTTGTCCTCATAATGGAGAATACAGTTCTGCCACCCAACATCCCTCTTCTCATTGACTGAGAGTCATTATCAAACCCTTCTTCCCATGAGAGTGACTATCTTTCTCTCTCTCACTCACACACACACACACACACGATGATACAACCCCCGCTTATATGAAGCAGAAATTCTCCTCTGTTTCAGCTCAATAAGTCAACCCTTAGGCCCTCTCCTCTTTCATTCCAGAAGAACTAGGAGTGAAGCTGTTATGTACTGTTCTAAATGCGTTTTGAACCCCATTTAATCATAACTTAATATATTAGACTTCAAGCCACAATACGATTTTGAGAACCTGTGTTCCTTACTTGGAATTGTAGTTTAAACTGCATGTGATGCTTATCTTGAAACAGGAGTGTCCCGCATAGGGTTGCTGTCAAAAGTATGAGGCTGCAGAGATGTATGATGATAACACATTAGAACAGAGGAAACGCTGTGGTCTCCATGTTTCTTGTCATATGGGAATTTGTATTCAGAATTGACCTGAGGAGGAAGTGCTAGCATGTAAGAGTGTAAAAATCTCTTTTGCTGCAAGCAGCCAGAAAAGACCTCACACAAAAGGAATGCCCACATTAGGCTAAAGTCACAGAGAAACTTATTGGCAGGAACAGCTTTGCTTAGAGCTTCACACAAAATATCAAGAATGGTCACCAATCATAATAAGAGGTTTAATACAAGAGATTAAAATATTTATTGCCAACCACCGTGAGATTAAAGTGAAATAAAATGAATATGAGAAAAGGCTTGAGAAAGACCAAAACCCAGAAAATTTAGGTGGGATTACTTGCCCTTCTCTGTTTTTTAGGGAGGAGGCACTAAGAGTTTGTATCAGAACTATGTTCCTTATAGTTTATTGGTTATATCTGTGCATAATTTATTCTCAAAGGTGAGTTCAGACACTCCCAACAATACCTTGCTATCTTTTTAAGGTACTGAGTTTTCTGATATTGTTATACATGTGTGTTTGAACTTAGTGGATCACCTCTGACAACCAAAGTAAACGTTCTGCTTCCCAAAGTAGATAAACCAAGTAATCAGTCTTATTTACACGATTCTGCTTTAGCGAGTTGTATTTCTATTATGGTAGTGAAATGCTTCCATAGTCTCTGTAATGAATTTTCTAATCCCTATGTTATCCATACATTTTTTTTCAAATATTTTCAGATGAAACCATCTCACAGCTGTTTAATTTCCTTAGGCCAAGATAATTAATTAACCAAAATGATCTGGAACTGTGGTGATAGATTTGTATTCACTTCTGAAATTATTTTGAGGGAAAGTTATTTAACCTGTAAGCCTCTGTTTCTCTGCATATAAAGAGCTATTATTATAGATCTTATGGAGTTGCTAGAAGGATTAAACAAATCACAACATCATTTACCTCTCTATTAGTTTTGTCTTATTACTATTCTCGGTGAATCTTAGTATCTCTGAAACAGAAAGGAAACTTCAATGCCAGAAAAGCTAGTCTTGAGTTTGAAGTTTTTCATCTATTTCTGATCTTGCGAGTCTTACCTATTAGCTGGAGTTCTGACTTACCACGCAAAACGCTTTACCTGTTGGGTGTTGGTTTGTCCTCCAGTGATACTGTTTAAAGTACACCTCCTGCCTGCACTGCACTCTTTAACACCTTGAGCTGTGCTGTCTTCTTCAGCCTCACCTCTTCTTCTGGCCAATGTGGGACTTCCGGGACCTTATGTATTCTCTGGCTCCAGTCTCCTCACCCGCCATAGAAAGAGATGTCAGAGTCCCTATCTCTTTGTAAGAATTGAGCATAAACCATTATAATATGACTTGCAGAATTAGGGGGAAATGTTCTATGCAGATTAACATTATTCATCAGAACAGTAATATAGTTACTTCCTTTTCACCCAATGAAAGATGAGAAAATATCCTCTTAGTCTAATGCTAGAGTGTAATTTCACTTTTTTACCCTGGTGGTGGCTATTGATAACTGTCAGCTAATAATCATATAACTATTTATTGGAATATATATTTATAATAACTTTAATAAACTAAAAAGAATCAATGCCTTATCTAATATTATCTGCACAATATCCTGAGCACATGATTACCTATTCTAGAGTTGTTGAAATAAACCTCAAAAGTTTGATGCTATGACTTTGGTATTAACATTTACTCTGTCTATCTACATAACTTGGAGATAGATGATGAGGAAAAAAAACCTGGTGGACAGGTGAAAATATTTTAATGAGAAGTCTCTCATATTTTATTATCTGATATCCTTGGATGGGAATTAAGGCTGACCATTCTTTTTATTGCATCCCACACCAACTACAAATTGAAGCCTTGCCATCCTGATGTTGTTTTGAGGTGACTCAGTTTTATAATACTCTATGCTGATGCTGCTGTAGCTAAAAGTGATATCCAATGAGGATATGGGCTTTAATAGTCAGAGGATGGGCTGTAATATCATCTTTGGGCAAGAGACATGGCTTGTATGAAGAAGAGGTTGGACTTAAGGCCTCTGCATAAAGGAAGCTCTGAAATAGCTAGCTGTCTTTTTGCTGAAAGAGGAAATTTTAAGACCTCATCTAGAAGCCTATGAAAATGTTGAGTAAATATCAACACCTCTTGAGGCTGACTCTGTGATGCAGTGGTTAAATTCCACATGCTCCACTTCAGCAGCCTGGGTTCAGATCCAGGGCTTGGACCTATACCACTTGTCAGTTATGCTGTGGTGGTGACCCTCATATAAAGTGGAGGAAGATTGACACAGGTGTTAGCACAATGTTAATCTTCCTTAACCAAAAAAGAAAAAGAGGAAAATTGGAAGCAGATGTTAACTCAGGGCTAATCTTCCTCAGCAGGAAGAAAAAAAAATTAACAACTCTTGAGAGATAGTGAGACCCAAATCTATGGCACTCATGAATGCAGTGAATACGGAGGCAAAATTAATATGTCACATACTCAATATGAATCTCCAAACTAAGAATATGACACAAAACCTGCTCTGTGAGCAATATACCTAGTTTACTAAAACACTTCCATAAACCTAGGATAAAGTGATGTTTCCGGAAAACTAAGTCTCAAGTTTATTGTGCCCACAAAGAAAACTTGCAAATCACACAGGTCATGAGAAAAAAACAAACAAAAGACTCAGAAAGATTAATAGTCCCAAGAACCTGAGATAATAAGACAATTTGAAAGACACTTAAAAATCTTTAGGTGCTGGCCCCGTGGCCGAGTGGTTAAGTTTGCACACTCCACATCAGCGGCTCAGGGTTTCGCTGGTTTGAATCCTGGGTGCGGACATGGCACTGCTCATCAGGCCATGCTGGGGAGGCGTCCCACATAGCACAACCAGAGGCACTCACAACTCGAAAACGTAACTATGTACTGGGGGGCCTTGGAGAGATAAAGAAGAAAAGAAAAAAAAAAAAAGAGAAGATTGGCAACAGTTGTTAGCTCAGGTACCAATCTTTATAAAAAAAAAAACTTTAAAATTATTAAAGGTATTAAAAGTAGGAATAGAAATAAAGATCAAAATGAAATAAAAATATGCCATGAAAATAAAATAGGGTAGCTTTAAAATATACTAACTAGAACTTTTAAGAAGGAAAAATGTAATCATTTCCAATAAAAACTTAGTAGGTAAGTTTAACAGTAGATTAGACACAGCTGATAGATGTGGGAAAACTTTGAAATGCAGTACTGAGAGATGAAGACAAAAAAAAAGCAGTAAGGAAACAAGAATAATGATATAATAGGATTGGATCAAATACTCAGAAGAAGATATACAAGTGAATTGAGAGGATGAAGAGAATGAAAGAAAGCAATATAAAAGAGATAATGGCTGAGAATCTCCACCTCCAATGAAAGACATGAATCCTTGGATTATAGAAATACACCAAGTCCTGAGCAAGATAAATAAAATTAAATCTATACTCAGAAATTCTTAGTGAAGTAACAGAACACCAAATGCTGAGGATAAGAGTAAAAAGAAAAAACAAACTAGAACAATGGAATAATACTATTCTCACTGTTCTCATGGAAAATAACCCTCAACCTAGAAGTCTCTGCACATCAAAATGTCATTCAAGACGGAGAGTGAGCGCCGGCCTGGTGGTGCAGTGGTTAAGTTCACACGCCCAGCATTCACGGGTTCAGATCCCAGGTGCGGACATGGCACCACTTGGCAAAAGCCATGTTGTGGTAGGCGTCCTATGTATAAAGTAGAGGAAGATGGACATGGATGTTAGCTCAGGGACAGCCATCTTCCACAAAAAGAGGCGGATTGGCAGTAGTTATCTCAGGGTTCATCTTCCTCAAAAAAAGGAAAAAAAAAGAAAAAAGACTGAGAGGGAATTCAAGGTATTTTCAGTAAAAAACAAAAATTTACAGTTCACAGATCCTCATGGAAACAAATTCCAGAAAAAGGGATATTAGAACAAGGAGAAGGAAATACAAGATGCTGATCATGACCAAACAAATAAGTAAACATAAATGAAAATCTAATTTGGCATATACCAAAAAATGAAAATAATGACTGATTTTGGATTTAAAAAACAGGCTGAACTAAAACTATAAAACACAGTGCACAAATAAAACATTATATATTTCCTCTGTTGTTGGTAAGGAGAGTGGTCATATTAAATCCAAACTTTTTGTGGGTGCATGTTATATTTTAAGAGAAGCCATAAAAATCATGCAAATAAAAGAAAGTCTTCCAAGAGAGAATGAACAAAAAACCCCAAAATTGATGTTTAATGGGAAGATGGAAAGAATGATTTTTTAAAAATAGAGTAACATAAAATAAAAAAATTAGTATGTCATCATCATGGCAGCATGAGAGGATCTCTTTGTCTATCCCCTTCAATCTACAGTGAGTAGATAATTTATAACTTGAAAAACCGCTACACTGCCCAACACATCAGGAAACCAGAAAGACCCACATATCAGTACACACTAAGTTGGGTGGATTGGAGCACAGAGAGGAGGCCAACTGGGCGAACAATGAAGGCAGTGTCCAGGACCCCGGCGCCCAGCCATGGCTGCTAAGCCGATCACTCAAACACCCAGAGTATCCAGTGGGCAGCAGCAGAGGTGCATATGTGACTCCAGCCTCCCAACTGTGGCAGCACCTGCAGCCGCAAGGAGTGAAGCAGCAGCAGAGGTGGAGCCCCAAGATCTCCGGCCCATGGCTGTGGCTCAGAGCATGCATACTACTCAAACCTTCCAACCACAGCCGCTGCCCGGACCATAAGGAAATGAACAATAGTGGAGGCAGAGCCCAACAAACCTGGCTCCTGCCCCACCCTTTCCTCTCCCTGCCACAGTGGAGGAGCTTCTGACCTAGGTGATTGGAGATGCAGCAGACACATCAGCCATACCTGTACCCCTGAAGGCGAAGTCAGTGACCACAGCGACACTGGTAACAGCAAGGCAGCAATGACCCCCAGACATGCAGGCAGCAATGATGAGAGTATGGGTGACATGACACCCCTAATAGAGGCAGTGGATGGTCGAACTTGCTGATCCTCAAATATAGCCAGAGGCAGCTCGGGTAAGAGGAATCAAAGAACTTGTACTGTATCACCAGCTACTGAAAAACAAAAGAGAAGCCTCTATTCCCCAGTCACTTGAATAATTGGAATCAAATCAAGCAAGGTTACACCTAAATAAGAAAGATGTTCACTACAACAAATGCACCAGCAGAGGAATAACTCAGCAAGTACCACAGAAAGCCATAATAACATGGCATCACAAAAATAAAATAATAATTTTCCAGAACAAAACATAAAGTCATAGAAGGGTGTGATCTAATTGATAAATAATTCAAAATAGCTATTACAAGGAAACTCAATGAGCTGTAAGAAAATTCAGAAAGGCAGTTAAATGAGCTCAGGCATAAAATCAATAACGGAAAGAATACTTTACCAAAAAGATTGAAACTCTAAAAAAGTACCAAACAGAAATTCTGGAGCTGAAAAACCCTATAAATGAGATGAAGAATGCATTAGAAAGCCTCAGAAACAGAGCAGACCATATGAAAGAGAAAATTAGTAAGCTCAAAGATAGAAAGCTAGAAATGATGTAGGTAAAAAATATAGAAATCTGAGGAATATCCAACTCTATTAGAAAGGGCCAATAAGGATTATGGGTATCTCAGAAGGAGAAGAGAGAGAAAGAAGGGAGCAGAGACTCTAAAGATATTTCTTTATAGCTGAGAACTTTCAAAACCTAGGGAAGAAACTGGATATAAACACTCAGTTATCTCAATGCAGAAAGACCTTCTCCAAGACACAATAATAAAACTGTCAAAAGTCAATGATAAAAAAAGAATATTAAAATCAGCCAAAAGGGGAAAAAACCCCACAATAATCTACAAGGGAGCCCCCATTATTCTGCCAGCAGAAACTCTACAGGCCAAGAGAGAGTAGAGTGCTATATTCAAAATATTGAAAGATAAAAATGGTCAGCTAATAATACTCTGTCCACTAAAGTTATCCCTCAGGTATGAAGGAGAAATAAAGGCTTTCCAAGACAAACAAAACCTGAGGGATTTGTCACTACTAGACCTTCTTTACAAGAAATATTGAAAGGAGCTCTTGTACCTGAAATGAAAAGACAAAGGTATACAAAACTTTGAGAGAGGTGATAAATAGACAGAATCAGAAAATTACCACCAATAACAGAATAGGTTAGTAAACAATTATAGCATAAAGTTTAAAGGGAAAGAAAACATTAAAAATAACTACCATCACTATCAATTTGGTAAAAAACTCACAAGACAAAAAAGGGATAATTTGTGACAACAAAAGTATAGAAGGGGAGAAGGAAAAGGACATAACTTGCATAGGAAAATGAAGATAAAATGCTATCAGCAGAAAAAAAGACTCCTATCTAATGAGATCTTTTATATAAATGTCATGATAACCCGCAAAATAAAAATTCAGAGCAAAAAAAATGAAATATAATGAAAGATAAAAGAGGGAAAAACATTACAGAAAACCACGAACCTGAAATGACAGACAGAAACACAAGGAAAATGAAACAATGGAAACATAGAGCAAACAGAAAACAAAATAAAATGAGAGTATTAAGTACTCATTATCAATAATCATCCTAAATGTAAATGGATTGAATTTATGAAAGAACTCATACAATTTAACAAAAACAGAACTACAACTTTAATTTTAACAATGTTAAACAATTTTAATAATTAAAAAAATGGACAGAGGCTTTATACAGATGGCCAACAGGGACACAAAATGATGTTCAACATTACTAATTATTAGGGAAATGCAAATCAAAAGCACAGGGAGATATCACCTCATGCTAGTCAGAATGACTATTATTAGAGAGATAAGAAATAACAAGTTGGAGAGGATGTGGAGAAAATGGAACGCTTATACACTGCTTGTGGGAAAGTAAATTGGTGCAGCCACTATGGAAAACAGAATGAAGATTCCTCAAAAAATTAAAAATAGATATGCCATATTATCCAGCTCTTCCACTTCTGAGTATTTATCCAAATAATACGAAAACACTAATTCAAAAAGATATATATACCTTTGTATTCATTGCAGAATTATTTATAACAGCCAAGACATAGAAACAACTGAAGGACAAATGGATAAAGAAGATGTGGTGTATGTATAAAATGAAATACTACTCAGGTATAAAAAAGGACAAAATGTTGCCATTTGTGACAATAGGGATGGACCTTGACAGCATTATGCCAAGTGAAATAAATCAGAGAGGAAAAGAGAAACACCATATGATTTCACTTACATGTGGGAGATAGAAACAACAAAAACAACAAACAAACAAACACATAGATAGAGAGAACAGACTTGTGGTTACCAGAGAGAAAGAGGGGTGGGGGAGGGCCGAAGGGACAAAGAGGGATTTTTGTATAATGATGGATAGAAACTAGACTTTTGGTGTTGACATAATCAAAACATACAGTGTATACAGAATCAAAACATAATGATGTATACCTGAAATTTATATAATGTTATAAACCTATGTCATCTCGATTAAATAAACAAGCAATTAAATGAAGGACAAATCCAATTTAACAATATTTACAATAAATTATATATAGATTATATTTGCCTTTTAAATGATAGAAATTCACATCCTCAGTAAAACACACTACTTTCTTTAATTTAGCCATAAAATGTGTTAGTTGTCTACCAAATAAACATCTAAAACATAATGACTCTTAATGTGAAATGGATTTAACACTCAACATCACTCCCTTTTTTACAACTTCTACAGTTTTGAGGTTCTCATTTTGATACATTTATTTTCTCTTTATGACCTGTGTTTTATCATCAACAATTCACAGATATGGTACTCTTTTATTTTTAATTAAGCTTTTTTTAGATAACTGAAGATCCACAGACAGTTGTAAGATATAATACAGAGAGATTTTATGTATCCTTTACCCAGTTTCCTCCAATAGTAAGATCAAACTATAGCACAGTATCACACCCAGATACTGACATTGATATAGTCACCACACTGTACTGCTCCAGCAAGATGAATATTCACCATGCTGCCATTTTAAAGCTACAGTCACATTTCCCTCACCCCACTCTTTCATGACCCTTGACAACTACTAATCTATTTGCCATTTCTACAGTTTTGATATTTAAATAATGTTATAAAAAATGTGCTTAAACAGCATGTAATCTTTTGGCTCCTTCCACCCAGCATAATTCTCTGGAGATTCACCCAAGTTGTTACTTCTATCAGAAATTCATTCATTTTGGAGGCCAGCCCAGTGGTGCAGTGGTTAAGTTTGCGCCTTCCACTTCCACAGCCCTGGGTTCACTGATTCGTATCCCGGGTGCAGACCTAGCACTGCTTGTCTAGCCATGCTGTGGCAGGCATCCCACATTATAAAGTAGAGGAAGATGGGCATGGATGTTAGCTCAGGGCCGATATTCCTTAGCAAAAAAAGAGGAGGATTGGCAACAGATGTTAGCTCACGGCTAATCTTCCTAAAAAAAAATTCACTCATTTTTATTGCTGAGTAGTACTCCATGGTATGGATATATATACCACCTCATGTTTAACCATTCACTCAGTGAAAGACATCTGGATTTTTCCAGTTTTTGGACATGCAAATAATGCTGCTATAAACATTTATGTACAAGTTTTTGTGTGAAAATTAATCTATTTCTGTGAGATCAAAGTCAAGGAATGCAATCCCTGAGTCATGTGGTAGTTGCATGTTTAGTTATTTGTTATTTGTTTTTTGAGTTTTGTTTTGTTGTTAAGAAACTTCTAATTTGTTTCCATAGTGGCTGTACCATTTCACATTCCCAGCACAATGTACAAGAGATTCAGGTTCTCACCATACTGTGTAGCATTGGTGTACCTATTTTTCAATTCAGCCATTTTGATACATGTGCAGTAATAGCTCACTATGGTTTTAGTTTGCAGTTTCCTCATGGCTAGTGATGTACAACATCTTATCATGTGCTTCTTTGCGTTTTTACATCTACCGTGTCTTTTGCCCATTTTCTAATTGGATTGTTCGTTCTTCTACTTTAGAATTCTGAGAATTCTCTATATAGTCTACCATAGCCCTTTGTCAGATATGCGGATTGCAAATACTTTCTCACACTCAGCAACTTATCATTTTTTCTCTACCAGAGTCTTCCACAGAGCAAGTGTTTAAAAACGTTTTATGAAGTCAATTTATCAAATTTTCCTTTTATGGTTTGTACTTTTCATGTTGTCTAAGAGCTCTTTGCCCAGCCCTGAATTCTGAAGATTTCTATTTTTTCTTGTTGTATAGCTTTAACTTTTAACATTTAAGTCTGTGTTTCATTTGAGTTAATTTTTTATAAGATGTAAGACAAGTCAAGATTCATAGTCTTGCCTATGAATGTCTCATGGCTCTGGAACAATTTGTTTAAAATTTTTTATTAAATTGGTTTTATACCTTTATCAAAAATAGTTTGGGCATATTTATGAGGGTCTCACAGATTCTCTGTTTTGTTCCATTGATCTATGTGTCTATCCCTTTGCCAAAATCACATGGTCTTGATTACTGTAGCTCTACAAGTCATGAAACCAGGTAGAACATTACCTTTCACTTTATTCTACTTATTCAAAATTATTTTATCTCTTCTAGTTCCTTGGCCTTTGCATATAAATTTTAGAATAATCTTGTTTATATCCACAAAAACATATTAGATTTTGATAGAAATTATGTTAAGCCTTTAGGTTAATTTGGGGAGGATTAACATCTTTATTATGAGTCTTCCAATTCATGGATATGCTATATCTTTCCATTTGTTTACATCATCTTTGGTATGTCTTACAGTGTTGTATAGCTTTCAGTATGTAATCCTGTGCATGTTTTGTAAGATTTACACTTAACTATATTATTTTTTGAATAATTTTAAATGGTATTGTACTTTTAATTTAAACATCCATGTGTGCAGTGCTGGTATGTAGAAATACAAGTGGCTTTTGTATATTGATCTTTTATTCTGCCACTTTATTGAATTGACTTATTAGTTCTAGGAAGATGTTTTGTAAATTCCTTGGGATTGTCTCCTTACACAGTAATATAAACTGAAACTGGGCAAAGTTTTATTTTTTCTTGTCAATGTGTATGTCTTATATTTCCTTTTCTTCCTTATTATTCTGTCTACAACTTTGAGCTTGATACTGAATATGAGTAGTGAGAATAGATGTTCTTGCATTTTCACCAATCTTAGGGTGAAAGCATTATTTCCTATGTTCAGCTTTTTGAGGAACTGTCAAAATGTTTTCCATAAGACCTCCACAGTTTTACATTTCTTTGAGCTTTTCATAAGAGTTACAATTTTCCATATCTTCACCAACACTTTTTACTATCCTTTTTATTACTATTATAGCCTTCCTAGTAGCTGTGAAGTGGTATATCATTGTGATTTTAATTTGCATTTCCCCAATGGTTAATGATGTTGAGCATCTTTTCATGTACTTATTGGCCATTTGTACATCTGTATATCTTCTTTGAAGAAATGTCTGTACAAGCACTAAGGCCATTTTTAACTAGATTATATGCATTATTGTTGTAGAGTTGTTTGAGTTTCTTCGTACATTCTGGATCTTAAACCTTTAGAATATATATAATTTGCCAGTATTTTCTCTCATACTTTAGATTGCCTTTTAACTTTCTTAATAATATCATTTGATGCACAAAAGATTTTAATTTGGATGAAGTCCAGCTTATCTATTTTTTCTGTTATTTTTCATGTTTATCATACCACATCTAAGAACCCATTACCAATACCAAGATCATGAATATTTACCCCTATTTTTTCTTCTTGTACATTCACAATTTTAGCTTTTATATTTAGATTCTTGATCTATTTTAAGTTAATTTTTGTATGTGGTGTGAGATGTCTAACTTCATTTCTTTGTATGTGAAAATCCAGTTGCCCCAGCATCATTTGTTGAAGAGACTGTGCTTCCCCCTACAGAATCTATTTGGCAAGTTTATCAAAAGTCAATTGGCCAAAATAAAAATATTGATGAGGATGTGGAGAAATTGGAAAACTTGTGGACTGCTAGTAGAAATGTAAACTGGTGCAGCCACTATGGAAAACAGTCTTGAGGTTTCTCAAAAAATTAAACATAGAATTACCATATCATCGAGCAGTTCCACTTTTGGGTATATACTCCAAAGAATTGGAAGCAGGGAGTTCAACATTTGTTTGTACACCCATGTACATAACAGCGTTATTCACAATAGTGAAAAGGCTATTCAAGTGTTAATTAATATCCTACCCAAGTGTTAATTGATATATGAATGAACAAAATGTGGTATATACAGACAATAGAATATTATTGAGGCTTAAAAAGGAAGAACTTTTGACACATGCTATAACATGGATGAACCTTGAAGACATTATGCTAAGTAAAGTAACACAATGTATTTGTCACAAAAGATCGTTACAATATGACTACACTTACTGAGGTAACAAGAGTAGCCCAGCGCATGAATATACCATAGTATATTTATACATTACCCTACAGAATGTCATCTTGCTTGCTTCTAAGTTTTGCCAATTATGAATAAAACCACTGTAAATATCCATGCGCATGTTTTTTTGAGGGCATGAGTTTTCAACTTATTTGGGTAAATACCAAAGAATATGATTACTGTATAGTATGCTGAATATATTTAGTTTTATAAGAAACTGTAAAGTGTCTTTCAAAGTGGCTGTACCATTTTACATCCCCACCACCAGAAATCAATGAGAGTTTCTGTTGCTCCACATCCTCCCAAGCATTTGGTGATGTCAATGTTGGAAACTATTCCCATTCCAATAAGCGTGTAGTGGTATCACAATGTTGCTTTAATTTGCATTTCTGTAATAACATATGTGAAGCATCTTTTCATAAGTTTCTTTGTCTTCTATTTATCTTCTTTTTTGAGGTACCTGTTCAGATCTTTGGCTCATTTTTCATTCTGGTTGTTCTTTTTCTTATTGTTGAGTTTTAAAAGTTCTTTGCATATATTGGATATAAGTACTTCAGCAGATATGTCTGTTGAAAACATTTTCTCCCAGCCTGTGGGATGTCTTTTCATTCCTTTGAAAGTATCATTTGCATAGCAGAAGTTTTAAATTTTAATGAGGTCCAAATCACCAACAATTTCTTTCATGAATCATGCCTTTGATGCTGTATTTAAAAAATAATCACCCAATCAAAGGTCATCTAGACTTTCTGCTATGTTATCTGCTAGAAGTTTTACAGTTTTATGTTTTACATTTAGATCTATGACTCTTTTTTGAGTTAATTTTTGTGAGGGGTGCAAGGTCTGTGACTAAATTCATTTTTTTGCGTGTGCAGGCCCAGTTGTTCCAGCACCAATTGCTGAGAAGACTATCTTTTCTCCATTGTATTGCCATTGCTCCCTTGTCAAAGATCCTTTGACTATATTTGTGTGGGTGTATTTCTGAGTTCTCTATTCTGTTCTATTGATATATTTTTGTTTGTTGTTTCCTCAATACCCCACTGTCTAGATTACTGTATCTTTATAATGAGTCTTAAAGTCAGGTAGTGTCAGTCTTCCAACTTTCTCCTTCAATATTTGGTTGGCTACTGGGTCTTTTGCATCTCCATATAAACTTTAGAATCATTTTGTTGATAGCCACAAAATAACTTGTTAAGATTTTGTTTGGGATTGCACTGAATCTATGGATCATGTTGGCAAGAACTGACATTTTGACAATATTAAGTTTTCTTATTCATGAACCTAGAATTTCTTTCTAGTTTTTAAATTTCCCTTTATTTTTTTTTTTCATTATAGGTTTACGATTTTTTCCCATATGGATCTTTTACATATTTTTTTAGATTTATACCTAAGTATTTCATTTTAGGGGATGTTAATATAAATGGAATCTTGTTTTAAATTTCAAATTCCAATTGTTCACTGTTTGTGTATAGAACAGATTGACTTTTGTATATAAACCTGTTCTCTGCGTCTTTGCTATAACTGCTCATTAGTTCCAGGAGTTTTTGCTGTTGCTGTTGTTCTATGTAGACAGACAAATCGTCTGCAAATGAAGACAGTTTTATTTCTTTCTTTCCAATGTGGATACTATTATTTCCTTTTTTTCATTTTGTTGCTTTACTTAGGACTTCCAGTATGATGTTGAAAAGGAGTGGTGAGAGGGGACATCATTTCATTGTTCCTGAACTTAATGAGAAAGCTTATATTTTCTCATTATTAAATACATGGTTATCTGTAGTCTTTTTGTTGATGTTTTTAACGTTCCTTAATGTTCTTGAGGAAGTCCCCCTCTATTCCTAGTTTCCTGTCAGTTTTTATCTTGAATAAGTATTGAATTTTCACAAATGATTTTTCTACATCTATCGACATGATCATGTATTGTTTCTTCTTTAGCCTGTTGACGTGATGAATTTCAGATTGATTTTTGAATGTTGAAGCCACTTTGCACACCTGGAATAAATCCCACTTGATTATAATTCATAACTTTTTATATATATTGTTGAATTTCATTTTCTAATATTCTGTTGAGGATTTTTTCCATCTATGCTCATTATTGGTCTGCAATTTTCTTTCTCATAATGTCTTTGGTATTAGAGTAATACTGGCCTCAGCATGAATTAGAAGTTTACCTTCTATGTATATCTTCTGAGCTTGTAGAGAATTAGTACAATTTTTTCCTTAAGTGTTTGGTAGAATTCATCAGTGAACCCATTGCTCCTGGAGCTTTCTGTTTTGGAAGGTTATAATTGTTGATTCAATTTCTGTAAAACACACAGGCTCATTTAGATGATCTATTTTTTCTTTTGTGAATTTTGCCAGATTGTGTCTTATCCTTTTAAGATGCTGTTGGATTTAGTTTGTTAGTATTGTGTTAAAAATTTTTCATCAGTATTCATAAAACATACTAGTCTGTAATTTTCTTTTCTTGTATTGTGTTTATCTGGCTTTGGTACCAGGGTGATGATGGCCTCATAGAATGCATTAGAAATTGTTTGCTCCTCTATTTTTTGGAACTGTTTAAAAAAGATCAGTGTTAATTCTTCTTTAAATGTTTGATAGAATTCGACAGTGAAGGCATCTGGTTCTGGTCTATTCTTTGCTGGAGGGTTTTTCATTACTGATTCAATATCTTTACTTATAGGTCTGTTGAGATTTTCTATTTCATTTTGAGTCAGTTTAGGCAACTTTCTTGTTTCAGGGAATTTTTCCTGTTCATCTGGGTTATCTAATTTATTGGTGTACAATTGTTCAAAATGTTCTTTTATAATCTTTTTTATTTCTGTGAGGTTGGTAGAAATGTGCCCACTTTTATATCTAATTTCAGATATTTGTTGCTTCTCTCTACTTTTCTTTGTATGTCCAGCTAAAAGTTTGTCAATTTTGTTGATCTTTTCAAAGAACTATCTTTTGGTTTTAATGATGCTATTGTTTTTCTATTCTCTATTTTATTTATCTCTCCTCTAATTTTTATTATTTCTCCTTTCTGCTACCTTTGGGCTTAGTTTGCTCTGCTTTTTCCAGTTTCTCAATGTGTAAAGTTAGGTTATTGGTTTGAGATCTCTTTTCTTTTATAATGTAAGCATTTATAGCTATAAATTCCCCTTTGAGCCTGCCTCCACTTCGTCTCATAAGTTTTGGAATATTGTAGTTTTGTTTTGATTTATATCTAAGTATTTTTAATTCCCCATGTGATTTCTTCTTCGACCATTGGTTGTTTAATTTCCACATATTTATGAATTCCCAAGTTTCCCTTCTGTTTTTGGTTTCTAGTTTCATTCTATTGTGGTGTAAAAGGATATTTTTTCTAATTTTGATATTTTTAAAATTGATTGAGAATGGTTTTATGGTCTAACATATGGTCTATCCTGGGGAATATTTTGTGTGTACTTGAGAAGAATGTGTATTCTGCTGTTGTTGTGTGGAGTGTTCTGTATATGTCTGTTAGGTCTAGCTTTTTGTTTTTTTGTTTTTTTATTTTTTTGTAGTGTTGAAGTTCTCAGTTTCCTTATTGATTTTCTGTCTAAATGTTGTTAATGCAATAGTAGTAAATTATTTTGGATAAAAAGCACAAATGAATATTTTATTTCTATCTCTTGGATTTTGTCTTATTATAAATGAAGTTTTCTTTGGCTATGTATTTCTATACAGCCAGTATATATATATTTCTATGGCTCTGGATGCTATAATTCTCTTTTTTCCTATTGTAGTGTCCTTTTTACTTGTCTATTTGACATGTGTTGTGATTTCCCTTCCTTTCTTCTTACCTAAATTTATTATGAGTGGCTTTGTTCTGACTCTACTAACTTTGAGAAATTCTAAGGGAATTCTCCTAATTCCCTTTTGCTTTATCTCACACTTGTCTGTTTTCCCCTCTCAAAAATAATTGAGGACTGTTGTGTTTGGTGTACTGTGTTACAGGTGAAGAAAGAGAAGACAAATTCAACTATAACTATGTTTATAACTTTGCTGAAAGAACCAGACTCTGCTCTCCAATTATTCTACTAGTAGGGAAGGTGTCCAGTTTCATTGGAAAGATAGTCATCTGATGGCCTTGTTTTATCTAGTCAGTTTGGACCCATCTTTTAAAGTGAGAAAGATCACCCTCGTTTTTACCTCCTGTTTTGCTCTCTCTAGCATTTTTCTCTACTCTCCATCTCTGCCCCATTCCCCCTCCAGCAAATACTCTTTCATCTGCTTCTCTCAAAAAGTGATGAGTTGGTGAGAATTCTGGGGACTTTTGGACTCACCAACATCTTTCATGTGATTGGGCATGTCTAGAAACCATTTTCTTCAGCCAGACTTCCTATTCTGCAGTCACATTGATCTTTGCCTTTTTATTATCTCGGGACACCAAAGGACCATGTGGACTGAAGAGAAGAACCTGCAAATTAACTTGGACATCTCGTAAAAGCCATATCCCAGATCAAACACAATGCTTGCAGACCCCTAAACCCATCTTTTGTCTCTTGGGCTATGTTTACATTATAAAGTGTAGTTTCCTGCCCATAGCATTTCCTCTTTGGTGTTCTTGGATAAACGTTCCATAAAAGTTTGGTCATAGGTGCACTGGAACTCTGACAGGCATACAGTGTGTGCAGTGACACAGAAGAATGGGAAACAGCAGGCCTGGAAGAGAGCAAGTAATTCGGTATGGTTAGAGGATCAAGAATGTGGGTGAGGTAGGAAGACATAAGGCTGAGATGTCCAAAGAAATCAGAAAATACAGAATATACTTGTTAAAAGATTTTAGACTTTGTTTTGAGAAAAGTGGGTAGCCTCTGAAGGAAGGATTTAAATACTAAGGAGCAACATAATCATATTAGTGTTTCAGACATCTCTCTCTGGTGGCAGAAGGGAAACTGGATTTAATACTGGAAAAATTGGAAACAAAAGAACTGCTGAGAACATTATTACTGTCTTCTAATCAAGATACGGATTCTGTTGTGCTCCAGCTATAGGACGAGGAGAAAATACTGACACTCACCGGAAAGTGGAAGGGGGCCTTCCACTACCAGTTATAATGCACCTATATCTACATTCTAGGAAAGCTCTGTCAAGGTCAAATCTATCCTTCAGCACTTCAGATCAGATAATTAAATAGTGCCCATAACTTGCCAAGTGGGCTGAAGTAAAATGGGTGTGTTCCCAGGTTCTAATATAGGATTTCTTTGACTTTGTGCTTTTATCCTTCTGCTCATGTTCAGGACACAGTAGCAGTCTCTTTCTTCTCAACGCCCACAAGGGCTGAGGCTGCCATGTGAAGAGAAGAAATGACAATGTACACCTGTAAGGTAAGTGGTGTTTTTATAACATACACAAAACAAAAATAAACATACAGTCAGGAAAATAAGGCAAGTGAGGCAGGAGTTCATGTCCGTGGCAAATCAAAATTAACCAAGATGGCAGAACACCAGAGTGCCATTAAATCAAAACAACTGTCAGATAACCTTGACACCATGGCAACTGGACTCTTGCGATCACTTGTAGGAATAAGGAGTTAAGGTTTTGAGAGATTACTTGGAAAAGCAGATTGACACCACATTAGTCTTCGTTTGTTTGCTTTAAGTTTTTATTTTACTCAATATTTTACTGCTATAAAGATTCACAGTTGTTCTCTATGATTGTTGCCAAAAAGTGGCATTCCACTGTCTTCCTGTCTTTCTCCCACCCAAATAAACTCACTAACTTTTTTTATCTGACTCTTTTCCTATTTACCTCAATATCTCCAAATAACATGCTATTATTGTTACTTCTTGATTTTCACTTTTAAGGACTAGTCATTATTTCCTACAGTGGAAGAATACTTGTTTTGATTGACTTCTCCTCCATCCCTACACCATTTCCACTTTTTGCATCGTTCTCTTCCCTCTCCTCCCAACTTTACAACAAAATAGTGTTGTGATGTGGGTAAATTTAATAGATAGTGTCTATATTACATTTAAAATTTAGATGCTATTCACCACTAAGCCATATCATAAATTGATTATTTTTATTTTCCACTAAATCTTCTTCTGGAATGAATAATTATTACCTTATTGTTGTTATTTTATTGGGTAGTTTTTTCTATAAAGTTATCACCATTTTATCCCAAAATATTTTAGGACACTGACATATTAAGTATTGTGTCAAAGTCATCTTCTTGGAGAAATTGCTCCTGAAAGCTCTGACTAGTTTTTAAACGGACTGAATGCCTCTGATTTGGGTACAAAGCTGTCATCCAGGCTTTTTCTTCCACCACCATACTGATGCTTTCCTTGGAATCTCCCAGTCACTGGAACTCTGCTCTCCTCCTTAGTCTACTCTCCCCTTTGAGTATGGCACATACTGCCATAGCATCTTGATAACAACTTAGCGTGCTAGGTAAATTTTTGGAGATATTACATCTCATGAAAAGTATTTATTATACCTGTCATTTGATTACTAATTTAGATTCGAATAGAATTCCAGATAAAAAATATTTTTTCCGTAAAAAATTTAAATCTATTCCTTTGTTTGTTTGTTTGGTGTAGAGAAGTCTCAAGCCATTCTGATTGACTCCTGGTTTTTTAAAAAGTGATCTTTGTGAGGTTTTCTTTCCAGTTCTAGGCTTTTTTTCTTTGTTCTCAATATTCCGATATTTTCTAATGATACACTTTGTCATGAATCTATTTTCATAGCTCTTTTATTCTGGACACTCCTGTCCTGCATATCTGAGGATTTCAATAATTTTGTTGATGATTCTTTTCTCAATCATTATGACGTACATTTTAGGTACCTATTATAATTTCTGGATTGTTTTTCTAATATTTTGAATTTATCTTCCTGTTATTCATTTCCTTTTTATTCTGCCTTGTTTTCTGAGAGGTTTCTGCATCCAGTAGGCATCCAAATATATCTTTCAAACTTCTATTGAGTTTTTTCATGAGTAATTTTTAAATGTTCTTTTGTCCTATGAATGCTTCTTTTTCTTCTAAGTTCCTTTTCTTGCTTCATAATTACAAAGTTTCCTTTTAAAAATTTCTCTAAAGATGTTTATTGATAATTACTTATTTGAAGTCTTGTTCTTCTTGTAAAAACTGTTCTAATTTGCTTTTTTATATTATTGTATCTGATCTCTGTCTCTCACACTAGAGGCTTTCTTCAGATACCTAATGATCTTTGGCCGTCTATCCACATTTCAGTGCAGGAAACTAAAACTTCTTTGTAAACTCAGAGTATGTGTTCTGTGTACTTTTCTGATGGGAATCAAATTGATCCATTTGGTTGGGGTGGCCAGAGTCCCCAGAGAACTCATTCCTGTTCTCCAGACAAGAGGATAGGGCTGACTACGAGCATTCTAGAAGCTGAGTGGAGTTAGAGTTCCGGCTTCTATCCCACAGTAGGTATGCTTTCACTTAATGGCTGTGGTTTCACTATGGTATCCTTGCCCTCAAATGCCTTGGCCTCCCCTTGCTTAGAGACTTTTTTTTTACCCTTTTACAAGGAATGACATTGAGTGTTCTCCTGGAATCAGGGAGGGCACTAGTCCAGGGAAGCAAAGTAAGGGAAAGGATCTGAAGATACAACTGATGCCCAGCAACTTCTAAGCATTCAGCCTTTATTTTAACTCATTTAACTGCCCCATTACTTTTATTTCAAAGGATACGTTTTACACTAGTTCCTGAGCCTGTTGGAGATGTTGCAACATAATTCACCTTGCTTTCCAGTTCACACCCCTCACATCCACTCCCACACACATCCACCTATCTGATTCACTATTCAGTTTTCTCAGGACTACTAAGTGAATAACCTCTCGTTTTCAGTGATTTCCAGCTCCCAAAATATTGTCACTGTGTTTCTCTACAATCTTTTCCCTCTTTGTAGCTTTATTAACAACAACAACAAAGATAGTCCTGTACTACTGTTTAATGGGCTTTCAGGAGGGAGTGAAGTTAGATGCATGTGGTCAGTCAGCCATATTTACCCATAAGCCACAGTACGAGTTTCTGTTTGAGCATGTATTTTAAATTCTGTTTAGTTCAAGTCATAGTTGATAGCCTAAACAGGTCACCTAGGCAAATTCACTCTGCTCATTTTCAGAGAGGCATCTGAATATGCAAATGATCAGATTTTCTCATATACATAAGAGCCTCTGCGCGCACACACACGTACATGTATATTGTATTAATTTATATATATATAATATTATATATATTATATATATATATATAGAGAGAGAGAGAGAGAGAGAGAGAGAGAGAGAGAGAAAGCTTTATTTTAAGGAATTGGCTCATGCAATTGTGGAGGCTGGCAAGTCCAAAATCTGCAGAGTGGGTCAACAGGCTGGAGACCCAGGGAAGAGCTGATGTTGCAGTTCAAGTCCAGAGACCACCTGCTGGCAAAATTCCGTTGTGTTCAAGGGAGGTGAGTTCTTGTTCTATTAAGGTCTTTGACCAATTAGAAGAGGCAAACTCACATTATGGAGGATAGTCCACTTTACTCAAAGTCTACCACTTTTAAATATTAATCTCATCCAAAAACACCCTCACAGAAACATCTGGAGTAATGTTTGGCTAAGTATCCGGGCATTGTGGCCTAGCCAAATTGACCCATCAAATTAACCAGCACACACACACACCTTTATTATATACATAATGGTTATTATGATATTTATTATATACATAATTTATATAATTTTTATTACTAGAAATTAATCTCTCCATGAAGCATAGTGAGATCTCAGGCCTCAGACTCTGGTAGACAAAGATTCAACTTATTTCACCTTAAACCTCACGTTTTTCTCCTCCTACTCCTCCTCCTTCTTCCTTTTTCTTCATTTTCTTATACTGACAAGATGACACTATTGCACACTTGTAAGGAAAGTGAGAATTTTATGAAGTATTGTGAAGAATGAAGTGATACTGCCTATGGCTCATAGTGAATTCTACAAACTGTGTTGCTCCATGTTTGTTATTACTATAGTCTTTATCTAAGTATTAATTCACCAGAGAACATTTCCTGCTCCTCCTGTCTGCAACAGCATTCCTCCTCAGCATTAACTCCTTCCCTGCCTTATTTGCCCCCTCCTCGTACTCTAGGATGGCATAGGTCTTTTTGTTTCATTCACAACTGTATTCCTGTAGAGGACCTGCTTTATGAATGTAACAAAAAAAGAGAAAAAAGTGAATAAGTGGATTATCGCTATCGTACAGAGCAGATTTCTACTCCTACCGCTTTAACTCCTTGTCTTTATGTCTGACTAGGCCTCAAAAGGGAGTAAGGCAGTTTTCAAGACTGAACTCAATATAAGCAACTATTAATAATAAAAACAAGAAAAGTAGAAAAAAATGGAAACCTTCATTCGTTAAGTACATCATTAAGAAAATGAATGGATAAGCCACAGTGAGAATATATTTAAAAAAAGAAAACCTATATTTGGCAAAGGATAAGAATTTAGGATTTATAAAGAACTCCTACATTTCAATAAGAGAAAGACAGCCAACCCAATAAAAAATGAGCAAAATATTTTAACAGACGCCTCACAAAAGAAGATTTAAAATAATCAATAAGGACATGACAAATTGCTCAAAATTATTAGACAATAGACAAAAAACTATGAAAACTACAGTGAGATAACTATCCTTAACTAGGATGGCCAAAATCAAAGACTGATAACAACCAATGTTAATAGCTATATGGAATAGAAATGTTGTTACAGTGTTGGTATGAATATAAATTGGTACTAAACCACATCTCCCCAGCACTTCTAAAACTATGCTACCCAAGAGAAATGAGAATGTATATCCACAAAAGTACTTAAATTATATGTTAATGAAAGTTCTACTCAAGGTAGTCAAAATATGGGAACAGTCCAGTAAACAGGAATAGATAAATAAACTGTGATATATTTGGGTCAAAATATTATTATTTTAGGAATAAAAAGGAAAGAACTATGTGCAACAACATGAGTGAATCTCAAAACATTATGCTGAGTTTAAAAAGCTTTAAATGAGTGATTCTATACTGTATGATTCCATTTATATGAATTTCTAAAATACATATTAAATCTTACATACGGTTGAAAAAATATCAGCATTGTGATTGCCTGGGGTGGTGGTGGAGGGAAATGACTGGGAGATATCATGAAGAAACACTCTGAGGTGGTGGTAAAGTTTAGTATATTAATAGGAGTTTGGTTATATAGTGTATACATTTGTCAAAACTTAACCAAAAAATGAGATATATGCAGTTCACCACTTGTAAATGTTACCTCACTGGGGAGAAACACTATTAACAAAAATGAACTCTAGTTAATGATATACATGGTAGAGTATTTAGCATGCACATTTATTTAATTTACTTTGAAACGCATCAAGAAGGATGGATTAATAGATGGAGATAGAGGTGGCTAGAAAGACTAGTGATAAAGCAAGTACGGTAAAATGTTAGTGATAGAATCTAAAGGATGTTCACTTTAAAATGCATTCAATTTTGCTGTATCTTTGAAAATTTTCATAATAAAATGTTGGAAAAAATAAAATGAGAATAAAAAATAAATAAAAGCATCAAAGAGATTGTGGGTTTTCAGGTACCTAAGGTGTGTTTGTTGCTCTAGTTGCACTTCCAGGCTTTAAGTTTTCAAGAAACCAAGGCAACAGGACAGATGCGCGGGGCTGTTAGTCCTTGTGGGCTGGACTTGGATGGCTCCTGGCCACGCCACAGTCTGTGGATGACCCTATATAGGCCGGCCTTTCTCTCAAACTATCATTTTAGCTCAGAGATAATCTAACCAAAAAACAGACACATTGCTCTTTCCCTTGTCTGAGAGATACAAAGAAATATATGTTTTTCAAGAAAGTTCCATTAAAATGTCAAAGATGTGAAGCTCATTCCAAGACCACAGAGCACATGCTGGCGACCTCCAGTGAAGCTGGTCCAGTTCTTGTCTTGTGAAATTGTTCAGCAACAATCGTTCTTCCTGTGGATAAATCAATACCTTCAATTCGATACCTGGAGTTTTGGTGTTTTATTACCACCAAGGGTTTCCAAGCATGCTGTTTCAGTGAAGTTAGTTCAAACACTTTGTTCTGAAGAGGGCTAGGGAAGAAAAATACAACTATAAGTCTCCTCAAAAATTAATGCTCTGAGATGCAAATATTGCAAAGTAGAGAGTAAGGATTACATAGTGGACATGGTTTAAGCCTAACTTTAGGCAGTTTTTCCCATCTGAAGCCTTCTTCATTTTGCAGAACAAATCTAGATGTTCCAGATCTAAGTAACATTTGTCTTAACTTTTCTTTTCTTTGTTAGAACATTTATCACAATGTATTATAACCTCTTGCATAGAGAACTTCCTACTAGACTATGAACCCTTTGAAGTAAGGCCAATAAACTTTTCATCTCTATATTTCAGCTAGGTGCTAGATATATTTACAACATAGAAGTAAAGTTAACTTTTGATAAATAACTGAAAAATGAAAGACTGGATATTGTTAGTAAATTTGATTTGTTTAGAGTTTGATCTGGGTATTATCTGGTGCCACATCTAAAGATGGTATATTACTTAGGAATCTTTTAGTTGCAAATAAACAAGAAAAAATAACCCAAGTTGGCTGAAGCAAAAGGACTCATGTAATGAAAAGTTCAGTGATAAGACTGGCTTTAGATGTTTGTATTCTGAGACTAATATGGATCTGTTTTCTTTCCATCTCTCTCCTCTCCTCTATCCTGCTATTCTCCACATTTCTGTCTTAGTTACTGTCAGACTTTCTCCTGAGATCCCAAGGTGACTACCTGAAGCCCCTACAGGGAACATCCTTATCTTCTGATCAAGTGGAGGAAAAGCAAGACTCCTTTTCCCTGTATCCATAGCTATAGTTCTGAGAGTTACGCTGATGGTTGTAGCTTGGATGTTTCCCCTTCCTGCGTGTCAAGTTTTTGTTTCAGATAAACTATCAAGTTTCATTCAATACACAATGAATAAATTAAAAAATCCATAAAGAATCTACAAACTCTTATTTGAATGACATATATAATGTTTTTTTCTCAAGCATTCTTCATATACAATACTAGATAAATTGTTTTCATTACTTGTTTTCTCCATTTTATCTTTCAGCCAGATATAGTATATAGAAAATCACTTCCTTAATGTTTTTCTCTGTCTTGCCATAAAAACTCAAAAACTGATCCTGTTGCTAAAGCCATTTCCTTTACCCCTTCATTGATATCTGAATCCCACCTAGTCATCTTTCAAGGGTCAGCTCAAACTCTTTCTTTCCTCCAAGTACTTTCTAATGATCCCAAAGGTGAAAGTCATGCTTTCAGCCTCTGAACTGAGATGATATTTAGGGTCCTCACCAATTACTGTGTAGTACCCATAATATGCATACTGGCAGTGAATGTGGTCTTTGGTTTAGCACAAGGGCTAAAGCATTCTGTATGGATTTAGTTAGTGACAATGTGTCTCACTCTCACTTTTTCTTAGCTGAGAAATGAGTAGAAAATGTGCACATGATAAGTCTACCCAGGAATAAAGAGATGTCATAAGCAGTGTGTTTAGAACTTGCCTGGCATACAATAACATTCCAGAAGTTGTAGCTGCGATTGTAATTATTTAATTATTATTGGTTATTTTTAAGTATATATTGTCACCACAAAATTGTAAACTTTTTGAGGACAGGTAATCTGTACCAAAGTTTTTTGTATCCTTAGCATCTACGACAATGCCTTGAAAATCAAAGACATTCAATAAATTTTGATCTAATATCCCCAGTTCCCAGTATCTGCCATGGGAGATTTGTGCAGTGGAAACTTTCAAGCACAAGATACCATATGCTGGTAGAGAGGTAGGATTTTAGTAAAATATTTATCCCTTTTTTGATGGATTTCTTGTCTGTCTTGAAATTGTTTTGTGCCCAATACATTTTTCAAGGGCCCTTATCCGTAGAAGTCTATCCATGCAGACTGTAGCAGTCTATATAATATTGAACTTTTCTTTTTCTTTTTCATCCTGTTGAGATGAAACTCTGACAGTAAAATGATTCAGCAGGGAAAACAAATTGCTCTTCAAAAGTGATTATTTTAGGGTGGACAGGCTTTCTTTGTTATGAGCATTCTCAGAAAAGGATTTTCAACACAATCATTTGCCTTTATTGTACCTACATCTGGTAGATCTTCTGAGCTTTATTTTAAGGTATTTCCAAAATTAGCAATTTAAGTAGAAATATGGTTTATTTTGACACGTGATTATGATCTGCTGATTTAGTGGTTTTACAAAAATATTTGCAAACTATTTGACACTTTTGCCATCAAAATACAGAGGCTACGTTCCCTTTTCATGAACCTGGATGGGGCTTTGTGACTGCCTCAATGAATATAAAGTGGCAAAAATGACATGGCATGACTTCCACAGCTAATTTAAAAAAGGACATGCAGCTTATGCTGGTTTCTCTCAGGCCACTCACTCCAGGTGCCCTGAGCCAGCATGTAAAATATCTTGCTACCTTGAGACTGCCATATGGAAAGACATCACAGAGACAGAGAGGCTCAGGGAGCCCCAGCTCTTCCAGCCTCCAGCTGTTTGAGTCTCCCCAACCCAGGAGCCAGGCATGTGAGAGAAAGAGCCTCCAAGATTGTTCCAGCCTCAGTCATTATCTGACTACGTTGGCTTGAGAAACTCTGAGTAAGAATTGCTCTGCCAAGCCCAGTCAACCTCCAAGTTAGTGAGCAAAACAGATAATTGTTAATGTTTTAAGCTACTGTTTTGGAGTGGTTTCTTATGCAGGAATAGATAACTAGAACAAGTATACAACCGTTATAAAAAAAATTGCTCTCCAAGGTTAATCTAAGGTTATAATACCAAAATTTAAGATCATTCAAAGTTATGATATAATATCTTTTGCATCTATATGGGTGGTTTTACCTGATATGGAAGTAATTGATTAGGAGGGAAAACTTTCTCTTAATTGTTCTGGGTAGAAGATAACAAGTGGTATATCTGATTAAGTATTTCTTTACCCTAATTTTGATTAGTACGTTTCACATTTTGTGAATAGGTAGATGATGTACTATTGAGGTCTTATATACTTACTAATTTACTTATGTATTCTTGATATTCTTTATTATCTTTGTCCCCTGCCCCTAGCAGATATCAACTCCATAGGAAGAGTCACTTTTCTCTAATTTGTTCACTGAGGTATCCCAGGGTGTGAGAGCCGCGATGGACACAAAGCAAATGCTCAATGCAATGAATTAACTCTACCAGTAATGAGGAAAACAAGCAAATTAAAATATCAAGATTTCATTTAATACCCATCAAATCACAGACGTCGATCATATCTCAATGCAGCTGTAAAAAATTGTTTAATCAAACAAGAATTCTAATTGGTCACATTGAAGTAATTGAAGTTCTATTTCTTCATGTTTTCATCACTATGTGATCATTGTTTTGTTTTGGTTTTTACAGGAATCTGTGCAATACCACAGGCATTGGAGACACAGTACCGGAAACAAGCTTGAAGAATTTCCAACCCATTGCTAACTTACTCTTCAAGTGAATGTGTGTAGTGAGCCCAGCAGTACGTTTCAGCCCCAATGTCTTCTGTCCCCTAGTGGAACTGGAAACATCAGCTTGTGAGTGCTTCAAGGGTTTGGTATTTGACCAAGAAAAAATTACCTTCCCCACTCCCTCACAGGAAGCAGACTTCTAGCCATCAGCAGCAGCCCCTGCTTGGGAAGGAGAGAAGTTTTAAGTTTAAATCTAGTAAATTTTTTATTAATAACCAAATATGGACATTTTAAATTACTAAAACAAGACTCTGTTTGAATCTAAAGTAACTCTAGAATTTGTTATCTAAGATCACCGGAAAGTCATGGAGACAAAGTTTTACACCAAGAGTAGAGAATAGATGTTCTTACTTTCCTTCTATACTGATAATCCCTAGAAATAAATGGCTGGGTTCACCCCATTGGACCCAGTATAGAATAGTCAGAGAGAAGTTGGTAAAAGATTTATTTGATTATTAGATGACTATATTAGTCAGCTAGGGTTGCCATAATAACACAGACTGAGTGCCTTAAACAACAGATGTTTATTCTTTAACAGCTCTGGAGGTTAGAAGTCTAAGATCAAGGTGCTGTCAGGGTGGGTATCTGGTGAGAGCTCTCTTCCTGGTCTGCAGTTACCCGCAACCTCCTCCCTGTGTCCTCATATCACCTCTTCTGCATGCTCACATGAAGAGAGAGAGACAGCTCTCTGATGTTTCTTACTCTTCTTACACGGACAATGGTCACATTGGATTAAGGACCTACCTTATGATCTCATTTATCCTTGATTACCTCCGAAGACCCTATCTCCCAATCCAGTCACATTGAAGGAAAGGGCTTCAACATACGAACTATGCGTATGTGGTGGTGGTGAGGGGGCACAATTCAGCCCATAAATAATCCTGGTAGAGAAAAGACTAACTGGCAAATCTTCCTGATGCTGCATTTATTTCAATGGTATGTGACAGCAAAGCATCAGCTGATGAGAGAGGATGACATCTGGATAGCACCTCTTTGGGAGGACAAGGCAGTAAAATGGGCCTAGGAAGGGGAGGGAGTTGGCTAGTCCACCTCACCAGAGTCCTACTGTTTTCTGAGGAACACGTCTGGGGAGGAACACTTCCTCATACCTCCATCATAAATGCACGTTTGAGCAAATCTAGTTTAAACAGAGCAGTCATGAGTTTTTCTCAAAACTGTAGTGCAGTTTGAATTTGAGCAAAACTGTTAAAGTTGCTCAAACTTGTAAAGTAGATTTGCTCAAATTCCTATTTGTAATGTAGTTACTTTTGATGACAAAAAGATAGAAAATGAAGGAAAGAATAGGATGCTATAATAAAGGAAACATTAAGATGATATAAAAGAACTCTTAGAAAGAAAATTATGATAGCGGAAATTCAAAGCTCCAAAACAGAGTTCAGAGGCCAGTTCTGGTGGCCCATTGGTTAATTGAGCACACTCCACTTCAGTGGCATGGATTCTGTTCCTGGGCGTAGACCTACACAGCTCTGTTTGCAGCCATACTGTGCTGGTGGCCCACATACTAAAAAATAAAGGAAGATTGGAATGGATATTAGCTGAGGGTGAATCTTCCTCAGCAAAAACAAAAAAAAGAAAAGAAAAGAAAAAAACAAGAGTTGATAACATTAAGGAAAATGCTCAGAGAGAGGAGTGAAATGATGGAGGAATAGACCAAAAAAAAAAAAAACGAGAGAGAGAGAATTAGATCCAGATACCCAAAATCATTTTGTTGCACAAAGATAGACAAAGAAATCAAAGGAGGAATTTATCAAAGAATGCTTGAGATTTTCAAACTACATACCGCCTAGAGATGCTTGCTGTGCACAAAGCAAAATAAAAGGAAAAGCAGTCACACCAAGCGATATCATCATGGAATTTCAGAAAGGGAACAAAGGGAAAATCCTGAAAGGTTTTAGAAAGTAAATAGCGGTCATCCTATAATGAGTGGGGAACTGATATTGTATAAGACTTCTCAGTCCCTGAAACAGAAGCTAAAATTTCAGTGGAGCAATGCCTTCAAAATTCTAAGGGAAAATATTTTCAAGCTAAAATTTCTGTACCTAGCTAGTAATCAAGTATGAGAAAAGAGTTAGGACTTAACATAAAAGCAAGATCCAATTTTTTAAAAAAAATTTCCTCTTACGTTTTTCTCAGCATACACTCTCAAAATGAGGGAGAGAACCAGACATCAGTAAGTCATGAAATCCCAGCAAAGAGAACATAATGCAAAATAAAGCAGAGAGTATTGTATTTCCTGCATGATGGTAAAGGGAAACCTCGGGAGAATAGCTCAGCAACAGGCCTGGAGAGCAAAAGTCTTGACTGGAGCCCGCAGATCAAAGGCTTCAGTTGGGAAGGACAACATGAAACCGCATACCTAATGTGTTTTAGCACAGTGAAAGCAGAATCACTCCTCAGAAAGTTTAATGATCAACTTGTGATAGGCATATAGCCAATCAAACAGGTGCAAACATAAGGAAATAAAGATTTATAAGAGAATAAATGCGATTATAGTACAGTAACTGGCTTAGGTTGGCTAATATTTATGTACTCATGACGATATAAGCACTGAATATTGATATAACCAAAAGCTGTGCATTAATTATTCTGGGTATGTGGTAGAGAGTACATAAGAAAGCTAAATCCTTATTTTCCACAGGAGAAAAATTGTAGTGATCTCTAAAGTTGAAAAGTCAAAAGTTAGCAACATAAGCATGTTATTTAGAAAAATAGAGGATGGTACCACAAAACCATAACTGAAATAGATGAAAACCCTTGTCCAGGGGGGTACTAAAATCAAGGGAGGAGGTAGATGGGGCAGAGAATTGTTATTTTAATTATAACACTTATCAAACAATTTTACTTTTTAAAATAGATGTGTTTTAAGTTGACTAAATAATTTTAAACGTTAACAGTTCAATTGAAAGTTAGCTGTGGATACCTTGTATGACCTAGGAATTGAAGTTGGCACTGTGGGGGATATGGGAAATACTGTAGAAATTTCAGTGTATATTCTGCAGAAAACGTGGAATTAAGAGCCAGTCTTGTACATAAATAAACTACTTACAGATTGATAATTAAGTGACAAGTTTTCTGGAGCAATAACCAAAGAGAGTGATCCATTGTGAGCTTAAGTAGTCATGGGAAGCTTCACAAAGGCGGTTAGACTTCAACGGACCCTAGAAGGAGATATTTGATATGAAGTGAAATTTACCATCATTTACTGAAGCCAGTGCCAGGTGCTGTCCTTCATGAGTTCTAATCATTCTTTCATTTAATTCTTGGTTCAAAGCTATGCAGTAGCGTTTATTATTCTTATCCCTCCTTTACAGAGGGAACGCCTGAGGATCTAGACAAGTTGACTGTCTTCCACGAACCCACATAAATCTTAAGTAATGAGCTGGGGGTGAATGAGCAAGTTGCATGATAGTTCACAGTTTTCTCACCCGAAAAATAAATATTTTAGGCCAACTGAACCACACGATTTCTTCTGTGATCTATTCTTCAATCCTATAATACCCAAATTGTGACTTTCTTTGGGGTTTGATTGGGGATGGGGTGGAGGGAGCAGCATGCAACCAGCATATTGATATCTTTTTTTTTTTTTTTTACAATTTGAATAATGGGTAATAGTACCCATTTCCCTTCAGGTTAAAAAAAAAGAAAGAACAAGAAAAGTGGATGGTCGTTAGGCCCCCGGTGATGAAAACTTCAATGCTCTACCAGTTAGTTTCCTCTTGTGACCACAGTTCCTCTCCATTGCTGTTGAAAGGTGGCTATGGCTTAGCTTCTAGGTCAGTGACTTCTAGTTTTGGAGAAAAGCCCAGTTGTACAGTAGCAGCAAGCATCTTTAGCTAGCATTCTAATAGAATTGGGTATTTTAGCTGGATGCTTGACCCAGGGCAAATCATTTAATCTCTTCATGAATTACTAGCCTCATGAGTATGCACCTTATACACTGAGGGTACTTGAGTCTGAATGTGCTCGCCCAGTATTAAGAGCTAAACCTGATATTACCAGGCCTTAGCCAGAGCTTTCTCACCACATATTCTTTCCTATTGGCTGCTGCATAGAAATAGAACACAGTGGTTGAGATCATGGGATTTGGATTCAAGACCTGTCCCTGAGTCCTTGCTCTGAGACCTTGGTGCTTAAATTATCTAAGACTGCTTCTTTGTCTGAAAAATAGGAAAGAAAGAAAGAAAGAAGGAAAGAGAGAAAGAATGCCTATTCCACAAGGTTGTTGTATTAAAGCTTTTAGCACAATATCTAACATTTGAAGATTTCAACAAATGTCAAATACTGTTTTTTATTTGTTGTGGCTTTATTTTTTTTAACTTTTTCATAGGATTTAGCAATGTGGGTTTCCATCCTTATCCAAAGAATTCATTACTTATTTTAGGACCACTCTTGAGTGTGTTAACTTCAAAATCAACTACTAAATACATATTAACCAGACACTTGTACCAACTCCCAAACTTGTGTCCTTTTAAGACTGCACAAGGAGGTGATTATAGTGGTGTTGATTACACTGAAGAATAAGGCATTTGGGATCAAGTAAACCTGCATCCCATTTCTCCCTTTTCCAAGAATGACTAGAAGAGCAGTAACTACAGCAGTTATTTGGACACTAAATTTCCTCGTCAGCAAACCTACTGGAAATGCGAGGACTTACTCTGTAGAGATATTGTGAGAATGAGAGATAATGCATAACATGCAGCGCATAGAACATAAAGTCTGTAGAAGTTGCCGTCACTGTTAAGGCTGCTAGCTGATCATTATTTTCACTTCGGAATTTGATCATGATAGATACTAAGATTTCTTTTCATGTTTTTTATTGGGGACGTGATTACATTTTTATCCTGTCATTCTTCCCCAAATCTTCTGAAAATATTTCTGAAGTCTCAATGGACTTTTATTTTTCTCAGAATAGACTCGTAAAACCATAAATTGAGTGCGGAGGAGCCCCAGAGCACATCTTGTGTATCCCCTTTATTTTAAGCAGAAAAAAACTAAGCCCCAGAATGGAAAAAGGCTGGCCTAGACCCACAGAGCTCATTAGGAGAAGAATTCTGTCCAATGAGAGGGATTTTACATGTTTATGGAGCAGTGTTCATTGTCTGTTCTTTGCTGAGATTTAATATCGTATTCAGCTTTCAGAAGTCTCTAACACTTGAGATTATTGAAATGTGTAAACACTAACAATTAAATCACAGCCCTGTCATCCTTCTTACCCCTTGCTTCTCTCTTCAACCTTAACACAGCACCTAGCTATCTTCTCTGTGCAGAAATTCACCCTAATATTTCCAGTTAATATCTCTAACCTGTTTAAAACCAAGCTTCAGCGACAGTAATCTTATCCAGTAGCTTGTTCCAATTTCCACAGAGCTATTCAGAAGTGTTCCTTAAAACCAAAAGTCTAGCTCTCATCAGATTGACACTGTAGGGGAGGAAGACAAATCCTCTACCCTCTCTAGGTCCTTCTGGGTGGTCTAAGAATTAAATTGACGTAAGACAGAATAACACGAGAAATTCAAACAAAGCTTTATAACATGTGTACATGGGAGAAACCCAGGAAAGCTGAGTAACTCAGACATAATGGCCAAAGCTTTCACCTTAAATAGCATCTTTAGCTAAAAACAAAGGAGGATGTTGGGAGTAGTGGTTTGGGACTTCAAAGGGAAGGAAAGCAATTCAAGTGGAATGGAAAAGCAAATGCTTGGTAAATAGAAATTTGATAAGGATTGACTTAGCAAGACCCTCACAGTCTATCAATATCCAGTGTTATCTGTGTGGATGGCCTGCCCTTTATCTTAAATTTCTTTTAGGCAGTTAGAGGGGGAGGTCAGAGTTTCTTTCAGAGTCTTTTGTGCTTAAAAATAATCAAGCCAAAGAGATACATTCTGGGATGGCCAAATCTGATCCCCCACAATAATTTCATATTCAAATTTCTGAAACTGGAAAACAGCACTATATTTACTAAGCCCTTCTCAAATTCTCATTTGAATAATACTAATTCTGCTAACTTCTTCTGGGTCTACTTTTCCAGTCCATTATGTTGTCAGTCTCCCCTTTTTTCTCACCCCCAGCGAGAGGTTCCCAAGGTGTAAGGGCATTTTATTTACTTTAATGGACACAGTTGGGAACTTCTTCATGACAAAATGATATGAGAACAGGCTAAGACAATTAGGGGTCTTTAGCCTAATTGATATGGTGGTAAATGGGGATCAATGGGGGTGTATTTTGCCTTGTGGATGATGTCATGGTAGTTTACTAGACCTTTTTACACAAAGCATTTTTTGGTGTCTTCTGCCAAAATATTATAATCCTGAGGCTGATGTGCCTGTGGTTTGCATTCTCTTCCATAAGTCACTCTCCTGTTTCCCTGTCCACCTCTTCAGACTCATCTGGGTAAAATTCTTGATCATGTACAGGGTACAATTTTAAGATTCTTAATGTTTTTCGCCAATGCTATTTTCTAAAGAGTTAGTTAATTTTGTCAGTCCTCACTCTCATCCTCTACTAATATTATTATTATGTGTTTTTATGGTTGACCTAGACTTGTGGTGAAAAGTAAATGTGGAAGCAGCAGTGTCTTCTTTGCTGAGACTTTGTTAGTGTCATCAAGCTTGAGAGCTGTACAGGCTCTGAGATATATCTGGACCAGCTCTTTCATTTTACATTAGAGGAATCTGCCTTGCTGCAAGTTGAAGTGTCCTGTTCAAGGTCAAACAATGTGTCAGGAATAGATTTGAGGTTAGAACCCAGCCAGCCTTTTGACTCTTGGGCCAGTATACTGTCCACTTTCATCATAAATAGAAATGAATTAATGGAGTTTTGGAGAAAATGTCCCATGTTCAAAAACATTGGTGTATGTGGAATGAGCAGAGTTCATGCTTCTTTAGTGCAGAGATTTTTACAACTTGTCCACATACACTGAAGCACCAGATTTTGAGAGTATGCTTTATTCTTCAAATATTATTTACTCATGTAATCTTTTTTATTTTTGTAATAATATTCCATAGAACACACATGCACAGCTGTTGGAACTCTTCTGCAGACAATTTAAATTGTGCCCCATTAACTAAGCATGACCTTAACTGAACCTGATGTTAATGTCCTTCCTTAGTTGCAGGACCAGCATCAGCCATCCCAAATCTCTGAGTCCATTGAAGGCCTGGCATGTAGTGGGTGTCATGGAAGTTTTGAATATTATTGTTTATTTTTATTTGCATCGTCATAAAAATGATGCCAATGAAAAGTTAGCCCAATAACTCAAAATAAGTGGAAATGGATGTTTCTGTGATAGCCTACTATGCTACTATTGGGGTGAATTTTAATAAATTGGTGGAAATCGTCTCTCTCTATTAGTTAGAAAGAATCAACTAAATTTTTTTAAATACTGTCCTTAACATGAGGTTAATAATTAAAGGACATTTATGAACCTCAACGTAAGGAAATTCAATAAATGTTTAATGACTAAAAACGAGGGGAAACAGCTAAGTTTTCTGGGACAAACAAATTATTTACTTTTCTTGAAGGTTTTCAGGGATTTATGATCTACTTCATTTTTTAATTCTTTTTTTAGGAAGATTAGCCCTGAGCTAACATCTGTTGCCAATCCTCCTCTTTTTGCTGAGGAAGACTGGCCGTGAGCTAACATCTGTGCTCATCTTCCTCTATTTTATATGTAGGACACCTGCCACAGCATGCTTTGACAAGAAGCACATAGGTCCACACCCGAGATCACAACCAGCGAACCCTGGGCCGTCAAACCAGAATGTCTGAATGATCTACGTCATTTTTGTCTTCATCAAATCTCAAATATTTTGTGGGATATACTTTCAAATACCTTATGTTATTTTCTGAACCCTCATCACAGGCCTTTCTGTCCCACATTTCTCAGTAAAGTAATCATAGTGTTTTAGTATGACATTTAACCATTGATCCATTCAACAATATTCCCAGAGATGCCCCAAAGCCTTCTATGTTTTCAGGAGTGTGTAAGAGAAGGTACTAGGCTTGGTCACTGCCATTAGGAAGCTCAGAGACAGACAGACACACATGGAAACAGATAATGGGCATGCAAAGTCCTAATAACAGAGACACACATATGTTGTAATAGGAGAAAATTTGAGGGGAAGACATCTATGACACATCAATAATGCACAATGGAGAAAGAGTCCTTCATTTTGACCTATTTATACTAAAAGTGTGATCTTCTTCGACTTCAGTTTATTTTTCCATATACAAATCCTTCCCCTTTCTAAATATAAGTAAGTGTCCTTGCTCTGTTCCCTCATGTTCATCAAATTTTGTCACCTCTCCTTTTCAATAAGTATACTTTGGCCAGTGTGTAGTATAATCTTGAAATATATTTGTTGCTTTTATATAAACAGTTCTGTCTAGTGAAGTTTATCTATATATTTGTTAAGCGTACTCTCAATTTCTTAGGAAAAGTTATCATAAGTTGTAACATATAACATATTCTGAGACTAATTATTATTAAATAATATTTATGGCCTTAGTTGAGATTTAGTTATAAATAATCACTCTTAAAGTTAGTTATTTTTTTACCAAAATATTATAATTAAGTCTGCACTTTTGTCTCTTATTGAGAAGAATGTCTTTTGAGATAGAATTGATGGAAGCCTTCTTGAAAAGAAGATAGATGACTGTTATTGTTATCATTTTGTTCCTACATTCTTGTACCTTTTTCATTGAAAGAAATTAAATTGCACTAAAAAGATTTGTTCTTTTTAGAATCTTGTGTTCGAATACCATAACATCTCACGCAATTTTAGGTTACCCCAGATGGGTTATTTGATGTTATGCTAGGATCTTTCTTTTTTTCCTGACTTGTCTGTAACTTTTCAGAATGTTGCCTTTTCCCTCTGAAGGACAGGTACCTAACGGTCAATGCCAGCGATCACAGCCAAGTGCGTTGAAAGCCTGAAAGCCAAAGTATTCAATTCTTCTGATTTAAATACGACCCACTGCTCCTGGTTCTTCTCTATCTTTCAACATTTAAATTTGAAGTAGCAATGAAACTGAGAGTTATTCAACTCAAAAACTCACATTCAGCTTTGTTAAAAGCAAGAAGTGAAGAAGTCATACAAACCCACAGGACTTCTATGTTTTTCTGTTAAGAGTTCTTTTTTTGTAGGAGAGCACAAAACTTTTTGACCAATTGTCTAATGTAAATTTTCATCTTTTTTTTTTGTGACTATCTTTGTTTAGCATTGTCTTGCTAGCTGTGGTCTTCTGAAGTTTCATCTGTAAATAGCCTTTCTTCATGCTTTGTGCTAGCTATTTAGTTAGTATCATCTATCTCAACACTAAAATCTGGGAGTTCTGGGATTACAGAGTTTGATCCATCATCCCCGCAATGCTAATTCTAAACAGCTCATCATTTCAGGAGCTTCAGACCAGGTCACCCGCTTGAGGGTTCCAGCCACCCAAAGCCCTGCCATTCCTTACTAAGGGTTGAGGGAATCAACATCTTCCTACATACACATTACCCATGCACAGCACACAGCTTTGGAACCCTAGAATTGTCCTATTGATCTTCCCATACATTAATATCATCTATGCTGAGCAAACAAAACTCCCTTTCTCCACAATAACTTTTATTTTTTTTAAATGACTCAACCTAATTAACTTGATCATATGATTAAATGTATAATCCATCCATGTCCTGTGGCTTCTGCAAAAGTTTCTAACTTACTTTGGGTTTCCCAAACCAAACAAGCAAGATTACAGCAAGAATAGAGTTTATCTCTACCATAACTCGCATTTATATGTCCTTTATGGATACAAGTATTTTCATATTCATGGCTTCTTCTGTTTTTTGTTATTTCCACGGCAACTCTTTGAAGTAAGCAGGAAACTCAGGTCATCCAGCGCATGCCTGTCAAAGCCGTGGCCCAAGGGGCCCCTCTGCTTTATATCCTTTGCCATTCAACTAACTCAAGAGCAACCTTGATCTCTTTTGAGTTCCACATCTCTCAGAGAACTCTCAGCACTTTCAGCCTTATTTGTTACATTTGTGCACATGTTTTAATGATATTGGTTTGCCAAAGGAAAAAAAATATGTTTTATATCTCTGCTTCTCACACCAAGACAGGCTAGGCTTCAAATTCAATGAATATTGTCTAAATAAGGGGTTAGCAAAGTATGCCCTGTGAGTCAAATCTGGCCACCTGCCTGTTTTTTATAGTCTGAGAGCTAAGTATGCTTTTTTGCATTTTTAAAGGGTTGAAAAAAATCAGAAGAAAATTGTTTCATTTCATGACATGAATATTGTATGAAATTTAAATTTTAGTTTCCACTCATAATGTTCTACTGGAACACAGCCATGCTCATTCGTTCACATAGTGTCCATGGCTCCCTTCGCACTACAATGGCAGAGTTAAGTAATTGCAACAGAGATTGGCTCTCAAAACCAAAAATATTTACTGTCTGGCTCTACTGTAATTGATGAATATTTTCTCCACTCTAGGCTTGCAGGTGTAATAATAACTAATATTTGTGTTGCTCTGTATAGTTTAAAAAATACTTTTACATTTCTCATTTTATTAATTATTCATAACAATTCAGTAAATATTTTCATACTTATATTACAAATTATGTTATACTTGTATTACATATACATACTTATATTACAAATTATCAAATGCTCAAAATAGTGATTCAGCTGCCTTTGGTCTACACAGTCAAGAAGGAGAGGGTTGGGATGGAATAGAAATCTTCTGACATCAAATCTCATTTAATGCCTGCTTGGACTTGATGTAACCTAAATATAATTCCATTTCACTTTTTGCATGTCTCCTATTTGTCATCTTTGCCTTCCTTATCCCAATGTGGAAACTTTGATGTAAAAGGTCATTCTCACATCTCTGATGTGTTGCTTGTCATTTTTGAAAAACAGCTTTCTAACCTTATTCTAAGCCATATTGAGCTATGTACAATTTCCTGAATTAGCATGGTTGCTCTTGTCTCTGTGCATTCTTTCAAATGTTTCCTTTCTCTTAAATGCCATTTCAATCTAACTTCTAATCATCCTCTAGACTTTCAAGACACAACAGAAATAACACCTCCTTGATTCAAGTGCCTCCTCTCTGTTCAAATGTGCCAATTAGAACTCTGGGACATTCTCTATAGCATCTGATGTACAGGTTTGTTGTTTACCTGTTGGCCTCGTTAACTAGACCTCAGGCCCTTTGCCAGCAAGTGCCATGTCTTGTTGTGTGACTATTTCCATCATCTCACTCAAAATCTACATCAAAAGCACTGACCAATATTTGTTGAATGAATGAATTAGAGAGAAAATCAATGGTTACTCTCAGATAATATACAATAGAGGCGGCATTATCTACTGTAATATTAATATTATAAGGGCATCTTACAAATCCTTAAGAAAGACGAATTAAAAAGATGCCCTTTCATATAAGATAAAATGCTAAAAAGCTATATACACATACATATTAAGTTGATCCCTGTCCATTTGACTCCTGGCAGTTTGATTTGTAAGTGTGTTTGCCTTTTAAAATTTAACTAGAGGAGCAGGCCCCATGGCTGAGTGGTTAAGCTTGCATGCTCCGCTTTGGCAACCCAGGTCTTCGCAGGTTTGGATCCTGGGCACGGACATGGCACCGCTCATTAGGCCACGCTGAGGCGGCATCCCACATGACACAACTAGAAGGACCCACAACTAAAAAATATGCAACCATGTACTGGGGAGATTTGGGGAGAAAAAGCAGAAAAAAAAAGAAGATTGGCAAAAGTTGTTAGCTCAGGTGCCAATCTTTAAAAAAAAGCTTTAACTACAGAAGGCATAAATGGGAAGTTCAACATCTAGCACACTGCAGACTCTCGATTAATGTCACATCATAAAGTTTCTTAGATAAGTTTAACAGCTCTTTCATAGAAACCCAAAGGGAAGATCCACAAGAATTGGAGTATACTGCTACATCAGTGTACCATCAATATTCCAAAATGGTGCCATGATGGTGAAAGATCTCTGCCAGTTTATTGGAAGGGAGCATTTGACTTTTACTTGGTTGTTAATTTATGTGCTAAAACATGTTTCCTATTGGTCCCAGTTTTAAGTGAGCGCTGAATAATGCTCTTTTCTTCCAATGGAGACTCTGCTTCTTTAGACATCCACCAAGAAAATACCAGCTACGCTCTCCATTCACAAGGGATTGGCCTTGAGAGTAGGTACCTCACAGAGGGTTTCCTGCAGACACAAAACAATTCCTACAGTCCCAAGTCACATCCTGGCATCTTAGTTTCCTTGTTAGTTCAGTGTAACTTGTTATAGCCTGAGGAAGCCTCATTTTGGTATTCAAGGCCTTTAACAACTCTCTTTAGCGTCTGTTTATCTTTTCAGATGGACATTTTCCTCTAGTTTCATTGAGTAGTAGAAGTCAAAGACAGAGAGAAATTGTACCAGGGCCAAAAAACATTATTTGAATTAGCCCTAACACCAGCTGGCTGTGGTTTAAGGTCAAAATGGGTTAAATCTTCACTCCTTCACTATCTAGCTATATGATTCTGGAAATAGGTGCTAATCCCATTTTCTAGATGAGAAACTGAGTCCCAGATAGGGCAAGAGCCTTGCCTAAAGCTACATAGTTAACAGAGTGGACATTGGATCTAAGTATATATGACATCAAAGACTATGCAATTCTTTTAGCAAATTAATTTTCTCATGCTAGATATCTTTATCTGTAAAATGAGATAAAACGATATATTTCTCATAGTTTTATTGTGACAATAAGAGGTAACATATATATATAGTACTTGACATGCAATAGGCCCACAACAATTGGTAATTATTTTTTATTACATACATTATTATTGTGTGAGAATATTTGACTCATGCTAATACTTTTCATAAAGCCAGTATCTCTTAACTGAGAGTTTCACAGACAACAAAGGGCCCTGGCAGACAAGGACAAGTTGTCACACTCTCCAAACCAAAGTGTCAGTGAACTGAGAGCTGCCGCCTGTCCTTTCAGGGGAGCGTCCTCCTGTGCACTAGGCTGATGGCATTTCTCCTCCATTCAGTGAAAGATATGCTCTAAGACAGGCTTTAATTCTCTAAGTCCTCTTTGAACACTTGGAGCTCCTCAGAGGATGCGGCTGAACTGGATTTGCCTTTTCAACTAGTCAGCGCTGTTCTTAGCATTCATGTTCCCCTCCCAGTGATGGATTTCACATTCCAGACTCAGCTTTCAGCCCCCTGGGTGTGTTGGTGTCAGAACTGTGTTCAGCCATAGCTCACGCACATTCAAAGTGCTTTTCAGCCTGGCTCAGAGGTGTGGAGGCTATGAGATCACTTACCTTATCAAATTTACTCCTTTGGAAATTTGATCTTTTTGAACTATCGTGAAAGATAAAATCAATTCACAGATAGCTTAAAAATTGTATTATTAAAAATACCATGAGGGGTTTTTCCCCCAACATATTATGCGTCTGCTTGGACTAAGAGTCATCTTTTTTTAGCACATGAATACTGTTTTAAAAACTGTTGAGTGATGAGACACTGAACCTCAGAGATGAGAAATAACTTTTTTATTTACTCTCCATCAGCTCCTAATTAGAAGAGTTGAAATTTGATGCCATGACGGTCTGGTCAAAAGCCTATGAGGTCAATTTCTCTGGTATCACAAATTATTGCAAAAGTTTCTTTTAGGATAATTGATTTGTTTCATTATTTAGAATAATGTACTCTCTTTTGCAGGGAGGGGGCATCTCAAAAGTTCATTCATGGCAGAGTCAGAACTAGAACTCAAGACCTCTTCCTGGTCCAATCCACTTACAAGTAACTGCTGAGCACTTTGAGAAACAAAGCATGACTCTCTTTACTATGTCTCACTTTGTTAAATTATGTATAGCATGTGTCACTTGTTTTCTGTACATTAGGAAATGATAAAGAAATAAGTAACAGGGAGCATTTGTGGAGGGCTCCACTGATCACATACTCAGTTAAGTAGTTTGCATGTATTACTTAATTTAATATTCAGGATCTCTGAGGCTTTTTGTTTTTATTTTCCAATTTACATCTGCAAAAACTAAGGATCACAATGATTAATTTATTTCAAGACGCAAAACTAGAGAATGTGATTTGAGGTCCAGTTTGCCTGGCTCCAATGGCCATATTTCTCTACCATGTTATACTGTTTTGAGTTGTATTCCACCCTGACCCCTAGCTTCACCATCACCTTAGCTGACTCCAAATGGCATGTCCTCACTACTTCTTCATTAAGTGGCTCTAAAAGGGATCATTGGTACCTTATCTCGCTAAAGCCAGTGGTGTTTATCTATTCTCATCTGACTTAGATTCTCGGTAGTGTTTAAAGACTGTCCACTTCCTCTTGAGTAAGCACTTTGTTTTCTGGGCTCCAACTTACTCACATAGTTTTCCTTCTTCCTCAGTGTCTGGCTCCTCCTCCTCTAACAGATCTCTGTTCTAGGCTTTATTTTCCAGTTACACTCAAGCTCCAGATAATCTCAACCAGTCTCTCTCTCTAGCTCTTTAGCTCTCTATCATACACACTCATTCACACAAATACATACACATATATGTATATAGCTAAACATTCATATGCATACACACACACATATATGTATATCTCCCAAGTGTCTCTCCAAACCAGACCACCTGCTGAACTGCAGATATATACCTAGATATCGGCTCAACATCTGAACTTGTTGCGTAGTTGGAATCTCAAATTTAACAAAATCCCAAGATGAACTCACTATCCACTCATCCCACTTCATAGGCATCACTCCCCAAGACAAAACTATTTGCTCCCATCCACTCAGTTGCTTTAGCCAAAAATTCTAATTTTTCTTGATCCTTTTCTCCCCACCACACTTTTGTTCAATTCATCAGCAAGTCCTCTTGCTCTGTCTGGACTCAGCTGCTATTACAATATCTGCTACAACAGCTTTAATCTAAGCCACCACCACCCCCTCTCTCAGCTCCCTGATATGGGTCTTAACTCTTCTCTCCTCCCCCTTCTTGTTTCCCTATGGTCCATTTTCCATTCAGCAGTTGGATGATTTTTAAAAGGTAAATCTAATAGTGTCACTCTCCTGTTTAAAATCTGTGTCAGTTTTTAATTTATGCATGCTTACACCTACCTCATATATGGAATAATAAACACCATATGAAGTGAGTTCTATTTCATGACAATGTGTGTTCAGTCTCTTAAACACATAGAGTGCAGTTGAGGTTAGGAGCCTCTGTGAGAAGAAGGGGAAGACAAGGTAGGTTAGAAATGTATCTGCTGTGAGTGAGCGCAAATGAAGGTTTAAGAGAGATCCGGGTTTCATGTGGGCAGCTGAAATCAGGATGGCTCCAGAGCCCTGAATGTGACTTTGGGTCAAGTCCATGAGCTTGTTGTTGTACACATTTAAGCCAGGTGTGCAGGTCAGTATAAATCAGCTCAGCGATGGAAGAGCCCGTGACGGTACTTTTAAGCCTGTTGAAATCAATAAACCCAGGGAGTGGGAGTTTCATGTTTCTTCAGGAGCCCCATAGGTCATGTTGTATGGTAGTTAATGGTCTGAGGAATGAGAATGGGAGCTAACGGATTAACTGTTTGATTCTTCATTAACCCAAGAAAACACAGTAAGACACATTTGTCTTCCACACAAAATCATACAAAATTCTCTCTTTATTAAATATACATTATTTACAGTTTGTCTTTCTTCTGTACAACAGTAACCATAGAAAACAAAGAAATCTAAGGCTAACTTTTATTTTTGCCCATACAGTGTATTAAGACATGTTACATGGTCTACAAAACTGACTTGGAACGAGGCAACATCACTTGGGATTCTGTTTTGGGAACAAAAGTGAGAAGGTCAAAAGAAAAAGCTAGACTCTGGCAGATCTACAAAGAAAGGTGACCTGTTTTGTGCTTTTGCCATTATAAAGAGTCTGACATATGTATTTTCTGGGGAGGGGGGGAGGTTATTTTGCATTCTATTGTTTAATTGTTAATAGTTTCCCTATTCTTTCTCGTTCCTCAAAAAAAGAGGACCACTACACACCAGTGAGACTGATTTCCCAACTGAAATGGACATTGTTGTAATGCTCTGTCATAGAGATCAGCAAACTATAGCCTATGGACCAAATATGACCCGCTGTTTTTGAAAATAAAGTTTTATGAAACGCAGCCAAGTCTATCGATCTACATATGGCTGCCTTCCTGCTACAACATTAGAGGTTGCAACAGAGACTGTTTGGTCTGCAAAGCCTAAAATATTGACTATTTGGCCTTCAGAAAAGGTTTGCTGAGTCATTACTTGTCCTATCCTGGAGGCAGACCTTTAGTTCCCCCCAAGCCTGCACTTCTATTCCCAATGACAACTCTGCTCTCTTTTTGCCTCTTCCAGTTGACTGAGGGGAGTTACAGTCCAGGACAGCACAGGATATCAGGATATCATCAACTACCAGATTCAGAAGGAGAAAATTCTTGGTGTTGGACCTCAGTAAGACAAAGTCCCTCTCATGATATATCTATGCTGCTTTAAGCAAGGTTTGGTATTTTTTGCATGAGTATAAGGCAGGACAAGGTAACACAGATTGACGCTGCCATTCAAAGAGAAGAGACTAATAATATTTATGTGAAAGTGGGATGGGTTGATTACAATGGAAAAGTATGACTAGTCAGATGCCCATTAATATTATCTCCTAAATATTAAATATGGGGAGGCCTTCCAAGGGGTGTGCAGTGTTACACAATGCTCCTGTTGCACACCCTGCACCTTGTTCATGTCCTCTGAGGCTACTGGCATCTGAGGTATAGAAGAATATGAAGCTAAGAAAAATACGACCAGAATTTAATCACTAAAACAATCAGCTTCACCTTTGGTCATGGCCTAGGACTACTCGCTTGAGTTTGTTCCGCTATTTTGTAAAGTTTTCCCTGTGTCACTTGGGAGCATTGAAGAGAACAGTGTCCCCACATAGTGTTAGATGATGGGTCCCTGGCAGTACTCACTGTCAGGAATGAAGAGTATCACACCTTCACACCATTATGGCATGCCTGTGGATGGCAGGAACAATGAAGGAGAAAGAAAGATCACTAGACTGATTTCAGGACCTCAGGACTTGCACCCATGGGGGTTCCAATTCATGATAGCGGACCAAGAGAGCATTCTGATAGTCGCTTTTCCTTAAAGTTGTATCTGGGTGCTCAATCTGAGCAGGTTAAATAATTGTGGCAATAGCTTTAAAGCATCTTGGAAAATCCTGATGAGAGATGGTTGAGTAGGATTGGAAAGGGACAAAAATATCATACAAAGGTGAATAAAGAATTCCTCATGCAAAGACCATGATATTGCCTCTTTCCCTAATGTGTAAGATGGTGATCCAAATGCACTACAGAGACTCCTGAGTGAGGAGCCAGGAAGGTGGGAAGAGCTGATGCCATGGATCCTGGTGGAAGCAATGACCCTCCTCCCCTGGGACAGTCACCAGTTGCTGCTAGGCATTCCCTCTTCCTCCCGTACATGTTCCCAGCAGGTGTGGTCCAAACAACAAACTGACTTTTGCCTTAATCCTGGCTTATGTTTGCTCAGCCACTTTGTAGACTGTAACATTATAAAAGACAGACAACTAGCTGACAAAGTACAATATTTCACTAAAAAATGTGCTTTTCTATTCTTCCTCAGAGTACCTCAGAGCAAAATCAGAGAAAAATCAAAAATAGCAAAAGAGTTAAGTAGTAAAACCTTATATAAAGTTTTCAAATATCTGTCAACTCAAAAGAATATATGTCCCTCCCTAATAAACAGATATGTGTGGAGAATGTCCTGAAGAAAGCTTGAATAACAGCCCTATTTTTACAAATTATTTGTGTATGTGTGTGTTTATTCTTTTTATTTTTAATTTTTTCCCTTTAGGAGGTTCCACTATTTGGAATTTGTGAAAGTAGAGATGAAAACTGGGGAGAACCATAATTGCAGACTAGATGGCTTACCAAACAGGAGTATGATTGAGAGGTTGGGAGGAGAGGTTAAGGAGGACTCAGGGACAGTATATGGAAGTAATTCAATTACACTACGTGTCTTTTAAAGAAAGCATTTTAAACTGCATGAGAGACATGAAATAGCACTGTTATCCTCCAAGCATTCTGAAAGATTTGAGTTTGCCTGTACCTTCTTTCATTAACCACTTTTGCATTTGCAGAAACAAGGAAGCTTTGTTATTTATTTGGTCTACTTGTGACCTACAGGACAGTTGAAGACTAAGTATGTCCAAGCCTTTAGGTTAAGGAAAATGAGTATCAGAGTTATACACTGTGTTTCAAATTCTCGTGGCAGGCAGGTGTTAGAATGTAGTTTTGAGGAATTGTAGCTATGGGAGAATTCAAGGAAGCCAGGGTGTTGGTGGACCAACTGTCAAGTCTTTTTATAAGAAAGAACTCAACAGCCTGATTCCTATCTCCCTGTATATCTTGGAGGAGATGCTCTGCTTGTGGCCTCCCAAAGTGGCTCTGCTAACTGAATGAGCTTCCTGGAGAGAACAGACATGTGTGACTTTCAGGATTGGAAAAATTCACCCAGAGCACACAGGTGAGACCTCACTTCAGTGGATGACACCTTTTAGTCAATTATTTACTCAAAATATGCTTCATCTAGTTCTAAAAGATCTTCCTAAACAGAGTCAAAATTGTTCATCAGGACAAAGGACGGTTTTAGGAGGAGCTGGAATACAACAAAGAGCTTAAGGAATGTCTGGAAGAAAAATGACATGGCATTTTAACAATAGATGGAAAACAACAGATGGTCAACAATAGATGGCAAAAAAATAACTGAGAAAAGAAGAAGAGCAGAAGGGGAGATTGTTGTTTCCTACCCCAAAGAGAGTCCCCAAATCGTCACTTAGGTCTGACTGATGAGAAGGAGGATTTTCAGAATCCCCCAACCAGAATTGAAGCAATAATGGAGAGAATTCAGCTTCTTAAAAAGTACTTTAGAACATTTACTCTTGCTCCCCCTAAAGAGTCAATTCATCTCCCTCTAAAGAAATATATCTGCATAGATAGATATTTGCCTTGAGAAGGATAAACAAAGCAGCCTGTTGAAGGTGGAAGCAATAAACAAGAAAAAAATCATATTTTCCAGAAATTCATCTTTTTCTTGTCTCTTATCTTATTATCTTGTCTCAAACAAGGGCCTTATAGAAATACTTGAGGAGGACCTTTGCTCTACTTTCTATAGCATGTTATGCATATCCCTATTAAACAATATATGCCTCGCTTGCTAGACTTGGAGCTCCCCAAGGGTAAGAACAAGGTGTAACTTATATTTGCACACCAACATCTGTAACAACCCTTGGAACACTGGGCTTTCAATAAATACTTCATGAATGAATAAAGAAAGAATGATCTATTTCATTTGTTCTGATCCTGCTCCTGTTACTTTGTGGTAGGAAAAGATCTGACAAAAAGTGGAGGTCAGGTTAGTACCGTCTCTGTTATTAGTAAAGAGAACAAAATATGTTTTAAAAAAATCAGCCCTAGGATCCTTAAAATGAATCTCCTGTATGCAGTTGAGAATGAATAGAAGAGGCTAAGCTATCCATAAAAATATATCTAGAGAAGTGACAAATGTCAAATGCTCTAGAAGAATTCTCATTGAAACCACAGCAATCTAACCTATACAGACAATGAACAATGCAGCAGGTGTTAAATATATTTTAAGGTAAGTAAATATACTGTTGCCTGCATAAATAGATTGTTTGGTGGAAATGATATCAATGAAACAGCCCCCTTAGAATTCGAAATTGTACATTTTTTTTTTTTGGTTTTACTGTAAAGTGACCACAATCCATAAAGTCCTTTTGTAAACAGCAGTTATCAAAAACTGAGGGTTAAAGTGGAGGATTATGGTGATCCTGCTAGCCAGAGCATGCAGTCAGGAAAGCTGACTACTGAAGCAGAAAACGATGATTAAAGAGGGAATAGAATGCTCTCAAAGACTATTTGTTTTAGATTATAATTGTTCAAGTATTGAAACTCACATAATTGAACAGTTGAAAACCGTTGGATTTCGGTACTACTGAGGAAAGACCAGCAGTTTGTACTTATTTCTAATTGAAAATTGTGTTTTCCTTTGGAGGGAGCAGATTGCTTGCTTTTCATACACATCTAGTGAAAGTGAGCGTATTCTCTGGGGTTACGACATAATCCAACCCTGTAAAAATAATTCTGACTTAGCCCTGAGACTCTACTTACAGGAATGACATGCAGATTGCACTGTCTTGGCATTTGTCTTTAGGTCTATGAAACGTAGTGTGTGTGTATGTACAGTCTACATATGCGGGGAGGTATGCTGGAGATTCTATAGTCCAGATGCGGCAAGGATGGAGCTTCTTCACCCTACAGAACTACCTATGAGCATAGAGAAGTAGGTGAGGAAAGCAAATACTTTAAGCTGGCCTTTGCTAGTCCTCCACTTTTTCCATCAGCACTCTGTCAGCAAAATATAGTCCTTGCTTCTCAGAGACTTGAAAAATGAGCAGCTCCAGCTTTATTACTCACATCTTCCTTTTCCTTTCCATTTCATTATGGGAGATGCTTCAGGCTAAACCAACTAGACTTCATGGTGACTTTTATTTCAGGGGACAAAGGACTACGTAGCCAAGCAAAAGGCTGATTTATAAAGCCTTTTTATGGAAACAGAAAATTCAAAAGTGAAAATTAGGAATAGGGGCGAACAGGACAGGAGAAAACAGCATTTAAAGATCTTTACTCTTATTAATGGATCATTTATCTTATTAAAGCGAGAAGAAGGAAAAAAGATGCTCTTGTTAGAATCACTTTAAAATAAATTTACTAACAAAATGATATAATGGAAATGATGAAGTGATTAACTAAGAATCCACAGGAAGTTTTAAAGAGAGAATGTGTATTTAGAATAACATCTTAAAGTAGAGAAGTATGACTACAAACTAAATCCTTGCCCTCTGTTCTCTGACAGAGAAGGAAAAGCCTGAAATAGGGTGAAGCTAATGAGTTCTTCATTGTGAGCCTCATCATGGAGGAAAGTGTTAACTAATCAGAGGCGATAGACGCACTAAGAACAAGACAGAATGTCTGCTAACTGTCAAGGCTGGTGAACAGCGATGTGGTAATTGTTTTCCGAATCGAATCTGTCCTGTAAAGAGAATCAGTAAGTACTTTCCACATCTGTGGATCATTATATTGGCATTCCCAGAATACTGGAGCATTTACATTGTTTCTCCCTTATCATTTTCTCCAAGATGGCCCAGAGGCAAAGAGTGAGTCATATTGCTATAGCAAAATCCTCAGGATTCTTACCACCTCCTCGTGGATGAACTCAAAATGCCTTCTTGGTGGAACGATTGTGTTTCTTTGATGCTTTGTTATCAAAAAGGGCAAAGACCGTTAAATTTGTCACCACCTTGTCTGGGAGTTTATGCCTACAAAAATATGTGTGTGTGTATGGGAGGGGGGGTCTTTAGGTACATAGCGTATAGCAGATGTGAAAATGTGATATGTTATGGAACCTAAGGGCTCCTCTGAAATTAAGTAGTGAGGGTTCACTGGAGCTAACCGTAATGCCTCATATGTCAGTGCATCCTAAACTTCTTAGAGAAATGGCTCGATGCATGCACACAGAGGTGGATCATTATATCTGTTTTAAAATGTGAAACCTGCATTCCCTTTCTGAACCAGATCTTTAGTGAGTGGATGGAAGGGAAAATTTCTGTTTGGTATTTCTCTTCGTTCATGCAGTTTTGTTTTTTGTTTTTAAGCTGAGTTAAGATAGTTTAAGATCTTTCATGGAACGAGGTACTATTTTAAACTTTTATTTGAATTTCTTTATGTTGCAGCAACTCACATATATATATTTATATATATATATATAGACCTCAGTATAATAATCTCAGGAATAACCTAGCTAACATTTCTTACATAATTGGAAGAGGCATTTTTGAAGTTATAGAACATCTACTTCCTAGCAGCTTTCTTTTTACCTCTTAGTTTCAGGCTTCTATTTTCCATGCTTCCTCTAGGTTTATGCTATTGTGTGCTGTTCTAAAGTGTTGGCCCCAGGAGAGAGTGGTAAGAAAGGAGCAACGTAATAGCTCACTGCTCTCAGGAATCCTGTATTTGAAAATACTCAGGAGACAAGAGTCACAGTGAAAAAGGGCGATGAGTTAGGCCAATGGACTTGTTATGGTAAGGAAAACTCACACAAAACAAACCTCTCTTGTTCCTTTTAAAGTGCGAAAGCAAACTAGGCCTCCAGCATCTTCTTTCTCTACCCTGAGTTCCCTGGTAGGAATAGACTTGAGAAGGGGAAGGATGTCAGGAATGACTGTTATATGCCTAAGTCATAGAGCTCAGTTTCAAAGTCAGCCTGCAAGACGAAATAACTGCAGAACTGAAGAGTGCATCTTAGAAACTGGAAATACAGAATTGAATGTGCACATGCGCACACATGTGTCTCTTCCTTGTCAGTCTCTTGAGTGATCATTATCACCACAATAGGTTTGTCAAAGAGGAAGGCAGTGGCCATAGCTGCCTGGTCTTCTGGTCTGGGGCAAGGGGATATATGCTGTGGTGGATACACGTATGTTCCAAAAATAATTGGCAAACAAATAAGAGAAAGAGAGTGACCAAAATTAAAAGACAAGAGAAAGAAGAGAAGGAGAAAACTTTCACAACAGCAGAAAAAAGAATAGTACATGACCCTGCAGTTTTTCAGATGAAATATTCCCGTTTACACTCGCTCACTGTGTTTTGCAAGTCAATATCATTTCTAAAAGAACTGTCCAAATTTTCTGGATATTCCTTCTCCTTCATTTGGTTAGTACGATGCGACTGTTTATGCTGGTAAAGGAACCGGGTCATGATGCCGATGATAGAGAAGATGATGAATATCACCACTGCTATTACTCCTGTTGAGAAAGAGGAAAAAAAGAAAGACAGAAATTATCACGGATCATCTACTCAACAGAGATGATTCAGTCTAGACAAGAAGGCATACAGGAAAAACAAAACAAAACAAAACAAAACAAACTGTCACATACCCAGAAATAAAGACTGGTTGAAACACCTTCAGTCTTCAATTACAAAACACCCTCTCTTTCAGACTAGCTAGAGAGAAAGCCAGATCAAATCAGAGAAGGTTTTATTTAATGGACTAAGAATGCCAACAAATAAATATAGAATCAGACAAGCAAAGGATTTCTTAGTAAATTTCTTCAAGATATGCTTTAAAGAATGTGTCAGAATCATTATTTCTTTGTCGCCTTGCAAATAAGTATTTTAGAACTATTTTATTACCCTATAAAATAATATTTAAACATCTCACATCCCAATACATGCTATTCTGATGTAAATTTGCTTATATGTTTGCTTTGCTAAAAAATGTTTTCGCAATAATGCAATGCTTACCAAACATTTAGGGCATTCCTGCACTGCCCCATACTCTGCTAGACACAGGGTAGCTCACAGGTGGTATGCCTCTGTCCTCCCAAAACTCAGAGTCAACCAAAATGGCAGACTTCTACCCAGTTGTGGCAGATTCCCTCCTACTTTGATTGTATGCAATTTTACTGGACCTGCTTGGCAAGTTGTACCCTGACCCTAAGGTAGGTCTTGTCTCTACCTTTGCCAGAAAGGCTCTTGGGATGTGAACAGCAATGTCAGCAAAGGGATGGTGAAAATGTGGATACTGTTGACTTTTGAAAGGGAGAATGAATCTATACATGAAAGTAAGCAACATTAAAATATTTGAAATGTATTTAAAATAGTCAAAGATAAGTTTATCCCTAATAAAATATATGTTCTGTTGTTTTATTTTTCTATCTAAGTAGCATGGATATTGAGAAAATTGTTTTTCTTACAAAGTTATTTTGGGACACTCTGCATTATGATTTATATAAGCATGGACATTTGAGAGTTAAGTATATTGAATGCATATTTTCCACCAATTTTATCAGGTCTGAGGTCATATTAAGACTGCTTACTTTTTTAAATATTCTTAAACCATTTTATGGCATTTTCCCCTACTATTTTAGAAGAACCAGAGTAAAACCACCTAAGTTAACAAACATATGAATAAACTGGGTGATAGTGAGTGACTCCCTAGACTGGGCTGCAGCTTTAAGAAATGAAATACATAACTGGTTTTTACTTCTTCAGTATACGAAGGATTCAGAATTGGAGGCTGTGCAAACCTCCAGGAATTTTCTCCTGGGGTTAGGTTGAATTTTCTGCTCTTAAAGAGACTTACAGAAGCACGCACATGGGTGGGGAAAATGTCAATAGTCACAAAGGTCTTTTCTCCACTTGTCAAATGAGAAATTATAGGAGGAGAAACAGGCACCAAATTCTTTCCTGCATTCCTTGATGCCAAACAAAAATCGAGTTGGATTCTTTTCCCTGAAGCAGAAATTCAGGTCAGAGGTTTTAAGAACTTCCTTAGGGAAAGGTCGTGGTTTTCTTCCCTTGCAATCATATTGTAATGGTCTACCTCTGTGCTCCCATAGCCATTTGTACTTCCTCTTTCAAAATACTACTCATTGATTCTATTGTTATCTGTTTACCCATCTCCTTCCCCGCCAGGCTGTGAGCTCTTTGAGGGCAGTGTCCTTGTCTTTCATCCTAGCTTTCCCATACTTAGCACAGGCCCTGACCCATAGCTGGGGCTCATTAAATAGAAGTTAAATGAATGGATACTGCCATCTTTTAAAAGGAGAACTCTATCTGGTGTGTATCAGTTCATCTAGCCCACCAGAAGGCAGGGATGGGGTCACTGGCTAGGACTATGGTCCTCAGATACAAATGAATTTAGTCTCTCACAGACATCTTACATTAAACAAGGTTTGTGTTGCAAGGCCCAGAAGGAAAAATCAAGCTACTGAAGGCAGCATCCAAGGTGAAGCAGCATAAAAAGGGTGAGGCTGACAGGAAGCAAGAAAATGGAAAATAAAGAGAGGCAGGAGGGAGAGCTGAGCTCACAGCAGAGCAGACAAGATATGCATCTGTAACCATATGTGCTGCTAGATTTGAAACTACAACCCTGTGGGCTTCTCCCTGCTCATTAGACCCAGCCCAAATCACTTGGTGGAGAAAACCCAACAGGATGGCTTTGCCAATCTGTCTGCCGCAACATATGTAGTTTTATTGGTTTGCTTTGCTAGTGCTTTAGGAAAACTCACAACTGGATAAGATGAACAGGATGCACACTGGCTATCTCTAAGTAAATTATCTAGCTGTTGACTCAGTGTTTGGCTGCCTGATGGATCAGGGGCAGGATGCATCCAGGGAGTTGCAGGTACTGGGGAAGAGTGTGTCTTTGATCATACAGCACACATGGCTATTCATGAAAGGGCTCACAGTCTTGCAGATCATGCAGGAGCCTGCATGTTGCATGGCCATAGTCAAGGAAGGACTCAGATAAATTTTTCCAAAGTACAAAATCACTTGTGTCCTTTCTGCTTTCAGAAATGTAGAATGGTTTACCTCCAATGATGGCCGAGTCACTTCGAACTGCATTGGTGAGTGGTTCCTTCTCATCTGTCTTCCCAAAGGGATCTGAAAGGAGCAAAAGAGCTGAAATGCCACTCCTCATTCAAAGTCCTGGAAGGAGATCTACAAATGGAGCTGAGATGACAAACCTATGGACTAGACCAGGTGTTCTCAAATAGTTGTTAGTTGGGACTTTGGAAGGAATCCAAACAAACATACACAAAAAAGCATTTGAAGTATACTACTTACACCCCGCAGTTCCAAGACCCTTTTAGCTACTAGGTAAGTTGTAAGATAAGGGACTGAAACAGATGATGGTAGTACCTTGCTCATATCTGCTTTGGCCTACAACTTACCTCTCAGCCTACCCTTCAAGTCCTTCTTGACTTTGCTGGACAGTTCCAATGTGTGACAATGGCTTATTACCTCAAGCACATATGACTCCCTGCTTCACAGGTTTCTTTAGCTGCAAGAGGATTCTGATTCCATTGACAGGGAAGAATAAAAGTGCTGGAGAATTAACACCCCAAGAAACACTCACTGATGAGAGAAGGATTTTACCATATATATATATTAACATATATGGTATAAGCAAAAGAGCATCAAGTTTGAAGGTACATAGATCTGGATTTGAATCCTTATTCTGCCTCTTGTTGGTCTGGTGACACTGAGCTAGATACTTTTTTTTTTTTTTGGTAAGGTAGATTGGCTCTGAACTAACATGTTGCCAATATTCTTCTTTTTTTTTTTTGAGGAAGATTAGCCATATGCTAACATCTGTGCCAGTCTTCCTCTATTTTGTATGTGGGTCACGATCATAGCATGGCATGATGAGTGGCATAGGTCTGTGTCAGAGATTTGAACCCTTGAACCTGGGCTGCTGAAGCAGAGCACACCAGACCTAGGGGCTGGCCCCGGAACTAGATACATTTTTACATAGCAACCTGCAAACATATTAAAAGGGGGTAATGATACCTGTATTTATGTACATAGTGCACACCAAATTTTCAGGATCTATAGCACCTATCATTATCATAGAATCATTTAATTCTTAGGAAATTACTACAATCTGGGTATTATTTTTCCCATTTCACAGATAAGGAAATTAGATCAAAGCCATTAAATAAATTGTCCAAAGTTCTATAGCTAATTTATGGCAGATTCAATAATTAAAATCAAGGTTAGCCAACTGTCACCTGCAGGTTCTTTCTGTTGTACCTCACTGCTGCCAGGACAACACCAAGATCAGCAACAAGCAGGCAGCAGCAAAATTCTATTCCCTTTGTTTGCTCATTATGAATACCTTGTTTGGCAATTGAGTACCACACCTGATAAAAACAAATCCCAGGTACACTGCAAGACACCCAGGATGATGGTGACTTAGAAAAGAGAGTAAAGGTATTTTAACGAGTGGTAAAACAAGAGAGGATATATGGATGACAGTGCTGTGGAATTTTCTTATTATTAAGGAAGGCTGATTTTAATCTCATGAACTATATTAGTTCAGCAACCAGCTTGCCTCCTTGACCCCTAAATTCTCCAATCCTCAGAGCAGTAGCCACTTGAACAACACTGACTATATATAATATATATAATATGTAATATATGCAAATATGCATTAACTTCTAACTAGTCATTATATTAAAGGTAGAATTATAGTAAATGTATGTAAAAATTACTATGAGAAACCAGTCATAAATCTTAATCACCAGTAATCATACAAGGTAAGGAGTCGAGTAATATTAGCCTTTAACCTGGAAAATTCTTTTTTTTTCAGCTTTATCTCTCCAAATCCCCCTGGTACATAGTTGTATATCTTAGTTGCAGGTACTTCTAGTTGTGGCATGTGGGACGCCGCCTCAACGTGGCCTGACGAGCAGTGCCATGTCCGCACCCAGGATCCGAACCGGGGAATTCCTGAGCCGCCTAAGCAGAGCACGCGAACTTTAACCACTTGGCCGTGGGGCTGGCCCCTAACCTGGAAAATTCTCTAAGACATCAACAGTAGTGCCACTGAGGGAAGTTCCGTTAAGTATTCTCTTGTGTACCTGATGAAGAATGCACCGTGGTCACTGCATTCACATCTGAGTTCACAATGGAGCCACAGCTGGATTCTGTCAAGGTCCCTTGGATAGTCACAGGTGCAATGGTGGCATGGCGCAGGGCTGCCTTCAGTGGTGCTATGTGGTTGTATTGGACTGAAGAAAGGCATCCGATAAAACCCATGGCATTTGCTTTAGCGACTTCAGTATCCAATCCAAGATTCTCTGCAACATGAAAGAGTTTTTTTTTTTAAACTATGTTCTGTATCCCCTTTAAATAATGTCTAAAACTATGGAAAGTATTATTCTTTGAATAAGAGAAATTTCCCCCATCTCTCTTCATTTCCTATTGCCAAACTCTACCCCCAATACAAGTGTCAATTTATCAGTGACACATCATAGAAAACTGCTGAGGTCATTTCTGCTTTGAGATAATGTTTCAAACTTCTAAATTTTCATTCATGTATTTTATAAACTGTAACAAAGACATAGTAAATCTGTTCTCCCCCCTAGATGATTTAAAGAATTTATATCATCTCCACCACCATTTCTCTGTGGATGCTGGTGATTAGTTTAAGTATACTACAATGCCCATTACAACATTCCACTAAAAAATATAGCAAGAAAAGAAAGGAAAAGAGGAAGACATAGCGATCAGAAGTAAAAGTAGTCCTCCTAGAGGTTTATTACATTCATTATTTTAAGCAGCCTTTCTAGACTGACTCTCTGTGTAAGATTTTCACCTCCTTAGTTCCGTCCATGGTACTGATTGATGACTATAGATTTTCTATGACAGAACTCAACCTCCCCAAGTAATTTATGATGAATAGCAAGATCAAATGTCTCACTTTCTTCAAGATTTGTACTAAGAGTACTCAGTATCCCAGTTCTTTCTTTTAACAAGGATTATTCGAACAAATTGCTGTGATACAATTACATAAAACTGCAACACGTAATGAATCATTTTTTTCTTAAAGTGTAGTAATTTCAACATACACAGATGGTTCAAATAGTTATTTTATTATGACATTTGTTTATTTTCTGGAAAAGGGTAGGGATATTCCTCTCTACGAGTGTCAGTTATAATTTATTTTGATTGATAAATGGTCTAAAAGTATCTCCATGTATCTCCAAGCAAATAATTTTTGGCAGCAATTAGGAAAATACACAATGAAAATATGAAATAAAATACGAAATCAACATGCCTTAATAATGCCTTTTCTAATTTTACCTTCATTGTATTCTCCCCTTCAACACTCATGTGAATCTCACCAATTTATTATCCCTTTCTTCTTGCAGGAAAAGGAAAGAAACCATGTGTATTAATTTTATGTGGTCATTGTAACAATTACCACAAATGTAAACAAATCAAATCAAGCACCATAAAACAATACAATTTGTTGTCTTAGAGTTCTGTAGTAGTTTAACACTAAAGTCAAGGAGTTGGCAAGGCTGCATTCCTTTCAGAAGTTCTAAAAGATAATCCATTTATTGCCTTTTCTAGCTCCCACAGGCAACCCACACTCTAGGCTTACAGCCTTTGTCCTAAGCAAGCAATGTTGCATTCCTTAGTGCCTTTCTTCCAGAGTGACATCTATTTCTAATTCTCTTATTTTGCCTCTTTCTTTCACTTATAAGGACCCTTGTGATTACACTGGGCTTCCCAAATATTCCAGGATAATCTCCCTATTTTTAAGGTTAGCTGATTAGAAACATTAATTTTACTTGCAACTTAATTCTTCTTTGCCACTTAGCCTGAGATATTCACAGATTCTGAAGGATTAGGACTCTAATATTTTTGTGGGCCATTATTCTTCCTACCACCCCATGTCTGAAATTTTGTGAGAACTTTCCAGGTAATGGTAATGAAAATCCAATAGACATGCGAAATAACATTCTCTTTTGAGTGTAAAAGAACATTGTGTTGGGGGAGGAAACTGCTGCCTTCTAAAAGTTTCAAAAATATCCTAAAGTGGTGGTACATATTGTTAAATACTCATGAAAGGATCACATATGTTTATTTCTTATTATAATGTGAAAAAGACTCATAAGAGGCTTCTCAAATATTGTTATGCAAAAGTCTTCCCGAGCAAAAGCTGTAATTAAGACTGGGTGTTATTTGCTGAGTGGCACCAGAACTCAGTGTTCCCAGCTATAATTGAGAATACACGTTAACTACTAATTGGTAGTAATCAAGGGGGAAAGTTATGGATCAAAAGTATTTAGAGGAAGTGGGAGAAGAGAAGAGAAAAGAAGCATAAGTTGGCATGACGTTTTTGCATTGTGGAACTTCAAAGTAGTGAAAAGTGACATGTCATTGTAGCTATGCCTTAAGGGTCTAAGTCAAAAGTGTCAGATCTCCTTGCCAGAACCCAGTTATAAAGAAGCTTATATTGGTGCCAAGGTCTTTGGAGGGCATCACTATAGTGATTGCCATGATTACAAGTTCCAGTTACAGGAATAGGCACATGGATAAGTTGGAGAAATGGCGGAAAAATAACATTTTCTCCTTAAAGGAAGAGATGTTTTGAATAAAGTCTTATCTCTAGGGAAGCATGTTTACCCTAAGTATAATAAGGATGGAAACCTTGAGTTATTTCTGAAAAGAAATGAAGAAAAGAAGAATCCCCAAGAAGAGAAAATACTCTCATTATGAGACCTGAAAGAACTATTTCTCAGATTCTTTCATATACAGAGAGGCAAGAAAAAGTTAAGATGGTTCCAAATTATTTTTCCTTCTTATAATATTGTTAACTAATATGTGACAGACAATAATTGTTTGCCAAAAAAATTAAAAGCTGCAAATATTCAATATTCACCACCTACTGAATGCCTCCTATATAACTATGCAGTAATTGTTTCTAAAGTATTATTTCTAGTCCACTCAAAAGTTCCTCCTGGTATACGTTATTATCATCCAAAATTTACAGATGAAGAAACTGATGCTCAGAAAAGTTAAAAGATGTACAGGAGATTACGTGGGAAAGTTGAGATTTAAACCAAAGTCTTTATGACTTGAAATGCCAATGTTTTATCTAAGCTATGCTGTCTCCCTAAAACACTCTCAAAAATATCCTAAGTAAAGAAAGATATTGTTACATAAATTAGCTGAGAAGAAATAGGTTGCAAGAACTAAGGAAAGCACAACTCACTTTGGTTGAATGCTTCACAGAGTTCACTGGACTTTGTATTATATTAAAGACATAATGCATTTCCTAATTCTTTTTACTCAGTTCCTAGATTACAGTTGCATTAGCTTCGTAAGGAACTTGCTGAGGAGACTATTGTACGTGCTTAGCTATGAACTGAATATGGAAGACAAACTTAACCATGAATGTGGCTACACAGAAGTGGTAGAATGAGATGCAAAGAAAGGCCCCACCCCAGGAAAATGCCAGTGTTCCCTTCTCACTTTGCCCAAGATTGTCGGCTAACATGTGAAAGTCCCATCCAATCAAGGAGAATTATAAGATTTCTCCTCATAATATATACCTCCACCTTGAGAAACCACAGGTATCTTACAAAGAAAAATCTACAAAACTTCTTATTTGATATTAACTTAGTTTCTCCCTCTGAAAACACTTTAAATATCATTGAAATATAGTTTCTAATTTTTATTAGAGTCTATCCCCTGCCCTGAAATACTGCTGTAGAAGCAGCATGGTGTGCTGGAAAATCACAGGTTGGAGGTTAGAGACCTGACTTGATGAGTCATATCCTTGCACCTAAGACCAATGTTTACTCATTTCTAGGATTCAGTTTTGTCCACTGTAAAATAGTAACAAATAGTATCTGTCACATAAATTATAGTGAAAGTGAATATAAGTATGATTCTTAGCTTAGTATCCATAAACACATTTATTATCATCTTTACTTTTCCTACTACTCATCAGTTCCAAACTCCTTTGCCTAGATTCAATGGCCTCCAACACTCCCAAGTAATATTGCATTTATATGAGAGAAGTAAGATTTAAGTGCTGTTGTACTTGCTGTGAAGTCTTTCCCCTAAATTTCTACTTCAGACTCACACACAACTGAATAAACATAGTACTAAAACAGCATAAAACATGGAGCTAAACCTAGTACTAAAATTTTCAATGACTCAATTGGTTAAGTTATTATAGACTAACTTCTTAAAGCATTTTAAAATTTGACTTTCTATATTAACTTGCAAGCACTCAATTCTTGAAAGAAAGATAAGTGTCTCTATTAAACCAAGTGGATTTTGAGATGCCAAGGAAAGTAACACAGAACCAATTTAGGCCCAGAATATGCGACACTTCACACAGTCACAATTGTTTGACACTGAGAGAGGGATAGAGCCAATCCAGGCTAATTTTATGCAGGCAGTTTTTGTTGATATTTAAAAAAGAAGGAAAAATCAGCAATTTGCTAAAAACAAACAATGCTCTAGGATGTAACATGATATTTTCTATATGTCAAAATCCATTTATGACATTTGAATCTTAAGGTGTCAAAATACAAGCCATGTAGACCCACACAACCTAGGCTTTTAAGAGTAAAGCATTGTACCAACATAAAATATAAATAAAGGAAACCAACATCAATGGAAGTTATGAGCAGTATATACAAGTAAAAAGTTTTTCCCTCCAAAATCCATTGTGGCCTTCAGGTAAGAGAGAAATTGTCTGAAAATTTAACTACCAGGAGTATCCAAAGTCCAAAAATCATGTCTCTCAGATAAAGTTTTTAATCTGAAAGGGGAATGTCAAACTGTAGTAAAAAAATACTTTGCATTTACTTAATGATTTTATGCTTTTCATGATATGTTCATTTGTATATCCTATGCAAATATTCATCCTTGTGAAAGAGAAAGGATGGGATAATTAGCAGTTAGAAAAACTGAGGCTTAAGATCAAGTAATTGTCTATGCAAATTAACCAATGCAGAGCCAATCCAGGTCTGGAAACTAGGTCTCTTGGACCCTATGCTCCTCTTTTTCTATTATGCCATGCTTAATCCTTTCTGCAGGCACGGCTGTTGTTAAGGTGAAAAGAAACCTCACATCTGTAGCAGTACAGCATTCACTAACTAGCTCCTGCTCACCTCTGTGCTGCCCCCAAGTGAACTGCTCTCTCTTCCCGGGACAAAAACACTGTTCCCTCTGCCTAGTTGGCCCTTCTGTCCCTTAATTACCTGGATAACGTTTTCCTCTCCTGTGCAACCCTATATCTATTTAGTAGTCCTTATGACAACCACACTCTGTGTGAGACAGTGGACTCACAATCACTAGCAAGCAGACATTTCCCCATCTGTATGAGCTTGCAGCCATTTTGGAGGATTAATTTAATGGACTAGCAATGATTTCAGGCAATAAGTCTTATGTTAAGGGGTGACCATTGTGGCTATGGAAGCACAGAAGAGACCCCCCCTAATACAATCTAGGACAGTGGTGATCAAGTTGAGTATGCAAAAGAATTTCTAGAGAAATGTCTGAAAATGCATATTTCTGGATCTTTACCCATTCAATAGGTCTGATGTGGAGGTACTCAAGAATTTGCATTTTAAAGCACCTTCTTAGACAATTATGATGTGTATGGTTCATGAACCACACTTTGAGAAATCTTGATTTAGGAACGATGGCTTAGAATAAGTGTATTTAAACAAATGCTTAGGTGATAGACAATAATCATGCATGAGAGGGCAGGCAGATTGTTGCAGACAGAAATCAAAGCCCTACAAGGCCTAGAGTGAGAAAGTCCACCATATTTAAAACACTGAAAAACCAAGTTAACTCTACCTGAAAATAAGGCAAAAGATGATGTTGAAAATATAAGTAGGAGCCAGGTAGAATTAATAACCAACTTCATCATATTCTCAAGGCATTTTGCTTACTTCTATTACACTTGTTTTATATCATGATAATGTTTACAAGTTTATTCCCCCCACTAGATTGGAAGCTTCTTGCTTTCAGGAAATCTGTCCTGTTCAGATTTCCAATCCCATCAAGTAGGACACAATGCCCAACACATAGTGTATTTAGTAAGCAGAAAAGGAATTAATGAATGAAAAAGTAACCGTTTCCTAATATCAACAGTAATGCAGCCTAATCATGTATATTTACATATATTTCAGACTTCTGCATTCCAGCCAATTACAGGCATATAGTTTCTTTACTTTTACATTCACACTCACAACATGTTATGCAGAACTCTCTTTGATGAGGCAGCCCAAGTTCTGATGAGAATTTCCTTAGTGTTTTTTACAGCTCTGCCAAGAGAGCACATGGAATAATTCTCTTTGTTGCTCTCAACATTTTTTTACCTAAAGCTAAATGAACTGTTCAGATGGAATCTGAGTGACCATGCAAATCTGGTTGCTACATGTTACAGTGTCTATCCTGTAGATATGACCCAGCAAGATTTAAGAGCTGGGCCTCTGCATTTGCTCCTAACACTGCCCAGTAATCACACCCAAATATTTCATGACAACCTCCTTTCCTTCAGTCTGAGGCTGAAAGTCTGTTCGTCAGTGAGGACTTTTTTTATACCTTACTGAGGAGTCCATTGTCTCTCCTCCCACTCTAATTCTTTAACACAAAAACTAGTGATTTCCTTTCTAACTCATTTCCTCAAACTTTGTAATTGTGTGTGTCTGTGTGTATGTGTGGTTCTTGGTTTACCTTTTATGTACCACTCCAGACAATAAGTTTTATGAAGAAATTATGCCTATTTGCTTACCACTAACTACCTTTTTCCTAATATAATATCTTGGACATAGAAATTGCTAAATAAATATTTTTGGATAACGGAATGAGTCAACATTGCACATGATCTGGCACATAGTAGGCCTTCCATGATTCTCCTTTAAGTAAAAACATATACATATAGACGGACGGATAGATACTGATACAATACAAGAAGTCTAAAAAATAGCCTAATCAATTCAGTAAACAAAAGCTCGACCATTTGAGAATGCATCATTTCAACTGAACTATATTTTTCATTGTTTAATTGGGTTATTTATTTACATGCATTATGTAAAGGTACCTCTATGAATATAGAACAGTGACTACTGAATCAGGAAAACCCTAGCAACATATCCAAATTTAAAAATCTAGATATCATACTCCCAGTACCAATTCTGCTCATTTTCCAAAGAAACATCATTTTTGTGACTTTAAGACTGGGATTTGCAAGTTGATGTATAAACTCAGTCTTTTGGAATTGAAAGAAATTTTAAAAAAATCCCTCCTAGAGTGCTGATTATTTATTTGATGTGGGGTTGGAATCAGACAACTCACATGTCAATACAAGATACCTACGTTGTTAACTCTGTTAAAGAAAATGGGCAAAACTAGGATCGTGCATGTCCCAACAGAGGCTCTTTTAAGAGAGTCCAGAAATAACCCATAGAAATAAATTCTACTCTGAAATGGAATTTCTAGCTGTAGAGGTGAAAGTACCAACAAGATTAAAAGCCATACTGAGCACCCTAATGTTATTTATTTTTTTGTTTACAGAGATAGCTATAATGCATATTTTGTTAGGAGTGTTTCTACTGCAGGTAACATAAAATCCAACTTGCAGAGAATTAAATGATACAGGGATTAATTGTCTCAAATAACCAGGCATTTAGAAGCAAGGAGAGCTCTGGGCATGGAATGTCAGGTCTGCTCTGTGGCTGTCTCCCCTCAGGTTGAAGCAAGGTGATTGTGCAGTTCCAGGCATCACCTAGAGATGCAACAACATCTAGAAGCAACAAAAAACAAAAAACAAAGAAAAAGCTGCCTTATCCGGTTTTTTTCTAAGAATGGAGAATACTTTCTCAGAACCACATGCACTCAGCTACCCTGCAGACTTCCTCTGATTGCCAGGTGGTGTCACATGCTTACGCCTACTCCAGTCACTGGCAATGGAAATGGACCATAGTCACTTGCTTGGACTAGCAGTTCTCAAGACCCATTTTTGGTCACAAGACCCATTTTCACTCTTAAAAATCCTAAAGAGATTTTGGACTTTTAAATCTATCCATCCATATCCACTGTATTAGAAATTAAAATTGAGGAAATTTTTAAACAAGAACCCACAGCACAGATTCCATTATCTGTCTGAGTGAGGATATCATCACACATCTTGTAGCCTCTGAAAAATTCCCTTCTACATGGATAAGAAAACATGATAATGATAAATAATGTCTATTATAAATGTGAAGATAGTTTTGACCTTGTGGAGTCCATCAAAAGGTCCCAGGATACCCCCCTCCTAATGACCTAGACCAAACGTTGAGAATCACTGGCTCAGACCAATTAGGAGGAATTCAAGAATTGCACATGGAAAAAGACCTTCCCAGAAGCACATGACTTCATGAAGGAGCATGAATGCTTGAATCAAATTGGAATTTTCTTAGGAAGGGAGAAAGAAGCCGAAATGGATGTTGGATAGGCAACTGACACTGTGAGTTGCATACATGCAACCCAATCTCTGCAAGCCAAGAAAGAGATATAGATAGATATAAACATATCATCAAAAGTAACTGCCCTTTTTTTGTTGTTTTTTGTGAGAAAGATTGGCTCTGAGTTAACATCTGTTGCCCATCTTCCTCTTTTTGCTTGAGGAAAATTGTTGCTGAGCTAACATCTATGCCAATCTTTCTCTATTTTGTATGTGGGACCCTGCCACAGCATGGCTTGATGAGTGGTTCTTTTCTGTGCCCACGATCCGAACCTGTGAACACTGATCCACCAAAGCAGAGTGGGCAAACTCAACTGCTATGCCATGGGGACTGCCCCCAAAATAACTGCCTTTTAAACTGCACGTGTGTGTGTATCCTACCTCTCATACATACAGATTCACAGATTCAGTTTAAAAGGGAGTTATTTTTGCTGGGTCATATATTGACCTTTTATAAATATTCTGATGTCTAGGTTGAATGACCTAAATTTGACCACTCTAAATTAGGAAAAACAGAGCTATTCTCTAGGGACTGAATGGAGATCAGCTATAGGCAAAATTACCCCATTGGTGATGATTATGTTTAGCGTTGCTTTTCTTTTCAGTTTTTTTGTGCTAACTACCCTCTATTCTGGTGCTAACCTGTATCACATGCCTCATACTACTAGACAATATTATATGTCATTATATGTCACTCAGCATGGCCTTTGAAGTACTCCTCCATTATAATACTAGGGGTTACTGATTACTGAACATCTCTCAGATTAGGTGGTGAAGCATCTTACAACAAATGACATGCTTTAGCTCTAAGACTTAGAAAAGACAGAGTAGTGTGTCATTATACCCACTGTGCAGATGAGGAAAAGAAATTCATAGGGGTTCAAAGTCACTGTAGCTAGAATACCTAGTTCTTCTACTACAGTTTCTTCTTATGTATCATACCATCCCTTTGAACCCACAAACAAGAGTGTAACGACCATGTCCTGGCCACCATGAGTCCATAGGAGTGATCAGATCAGAACAGCATGAGGGCCTGGCAGCTAAAATTTTGGGTAAATTAAAACCATTCATGCTGCTCTCAGGACACTGGGGAGGGAGGGAGGACATATTTGTCTTTGTACCTCTAGATATCACCCAATATGTAATTGGTGATTTTTATATTAAATGAATAGAACTAATTAAAATCACAGCTGTAATGTGGTAAGCATGAAGATACTACATCTCTCTAAGCCTGTTTCCTCCTAGGTAAAATTAAGCTGATCATAGTATGTATCTTGAGGATTGGTTTTCAGGACACATAGTGTGGTAAAGAATAATGCCCCCCCAAAGATGTCCACATCTGAATCCCTAGAATGTAAATGTGCTATTTTATATGGCAAAAAGGACTTTGCTGATGTGATTAAGTTAAGGGTCTGGAGATGCAATGATTATCCTGAATTATCCAGGTAAACTCAGTGTAATCACAAGGGTCCATATAAGATGGAGGCAAGAAAGTCAAAGGCAGAAGTAGGAGGTGTGATGACAGAAGCAAGAGGTTCCAGCGATTTGAGGATGGGGCTACAAGCCAAAGAATGCAAGTGGTGGCCAATGTAAATTGGAAAAGGAAAGGAAAGAGATTCTCCCCTGAAGCCTCCCGAAGCAACGCAGCCCTGCCGACACCTTAATTTCAGCCTCAGAAGACTCACTTAAGACTTCTAACCTCCAGAACTGTAAGATCATAAATTTATGTTGTTTTAAGCCACCAAGTTTGTGGTGATTTGTCACAGTGGTAACAGGAAAACAATATACATAGGAATACTCTGTGAATGGTAAGCAGTTCTACGTTTCTACTTTTAAAACATGCCCAGATGCTAATATTTTAGCTGCTATAAGACAATGATAATTTTCTTGTTTAAATATTTCTATTCAATAAGGTTGGTTGTTTCAAACAGTTTCCACTTTGCCCTGTTCCAATGGCATGAATTTTAGTTACCACAATTTCAATAACATCAGTCCCCCAACAACATGGCTCAGATTTTAGTGACTATGGTATTAACTGGGAGAAATTGCATAAAGTACAACTATGCTGCCAGTTCTTTAGTCCACAAATTAATATATAAATAACAAATATGCAGTATGATTAGAGACCAATGACATAATTTCTTTCAAAGTCTATGGGTTATTGGTCACTGGGTGATCGTTTATTTAGTTCACACACAGCAAAACATATAGTTGTGTTGCTCCTTTGATGTTCAGTAATAAACTCAGGTGACATTTTACAAAAACAGATAATCAAAATAGGGACTTGGTCAACAAAAATGAAAATGAACTGAAGAAACAAAAAATAATAACACTAGGGTGGGCCAGCCTTGTGGCCAAGTGATTAAGTTTGCATGCACTGCTTTTGCGGGCTGGGGTTCTCTGGTTTGGATCCTGAGTGCAGATCTACACACTGCTCATCAAGCCATGCTGTGGCGGCATCCCATAGAGAAGAACTAGAATGACTTACAACTAGGACATACAACTATGTACTGGGGCTTTGGGGAGAGAAAAAAAAAAAAAGTAGGATGATTGGCAACAGGTGTTAGTTCAGGGCTAATCTTCCGTACCAAAAAAGCATACTTAAAAATAAATAAATAAATAAAAAATACATAAAAAATAATAATAACACTGGGAGTGAAATTCCAATGCAAATTGATTTATAGAAGAAATAGCTGACCATGGCTATGCTGACACTGACACTGTTTGAGAGACTCTAAATCTGCAAGCGCAGGAAATTGGTGAAGGCAATATGAATCGACATAAATGAGGTAAGTAGTTCATGATCAAAACAGTGACAATGTCCCAGAGGAAGTGATGCCAGCAATCCTTGACATGCAAGGAACTTTCTCAGACATTTCATGACATTGAAAGCACAAAGCATAAAATGTTAGAACCTGATCCAAACTTAGAAAAGAGCAAGTCAGTTCACCAAGGCATAGAAAAGATGCTCCCTCCCTAGAAGGCAAGCACTGTTCAATTCACCCCATAAGGTTTTTACAAACGAATAAAACACTCTAATTCTCAATGTTTCTAATATTTTACCTTACAATGTACTAAATATTGGTATTATTATATTTTCATGTCTCTCAGAAAGTTTTTAATGCTTTGACAATTTTCTTTTCTTTTTTTTTTTCTGAGGGAGATTCACCCTGAACTAACTAACATCTGTTGCCAATCTTCCTTTATTTTGCATGTGAGACACTGCCACAGCATGGACGCTGATAAATGAACTGTGTAGGTCCGCACCTGGGAACTGAATCCAGGCCACCAAAGAGGAGCATGCCAAATTTAACTAGTAGGCCACCAGGACGGGCCCACAAAAAATTTTTAAACATCATAAAACTATTGTAATTTTTCTCACAAATGATTAAGCTCCCTTTTCCAGTTTCAGCTTGTGTGGTTACTCTTACTGTTGTGCAATACTGTGTAAAGTAAGGACAGCCTGCATTATCTCCATCACAAAAGGATTCCTTAATATGTGTCTAATGCTGCTTTAAGGGCCTTATACCACTCAAACATCTTCTGTGTTGTTATGTTCATTTTAAAGGTAAGAAAATGGAAACAAAAGAGGTTAAATAATATGCTTAAAGGAATAGCCAGTAAGTCAAAAGGCAGGGATTTGAACCCAGCCTGTGTCAGCTCAGTCTCAGACTGCAGGACATGACACGGGCTTGCTCTCCTAATTGCTAACACTCCTAGGACATCAATTATGTACAAGGGTTTACCCTGCTCAAGTTAAATGAGCAGTTGTGTTGTGATAATCACATCACAATAGCCTTCTAAAATAGGAGCTATGTCAATCTCCACGCCATTGATGAAAGCAATTTAGGTTTAGAGAAGTGAAGTAACTTGTCCAAAGTCTCACAGTAAATGGTGGGGCCTGGTTCCAGACAAAGAGCTCATTATGGCCAATGCAGAGGTGCAGTACATTTTGTTGAATAAATGTGTTCAGTGATTGGACCTTTAAATTCTATTCTGTATGTTTTTTCTCAGAACTTTGTAAATATTTTCCCATGACTTATTAACCTTCTTCAGCAAAGTGTGCTCATTCCAGAGAGCCAAACTCTCTTCCTTGCTTATGAAAGGAGATATTAGCTGACCGGCAACCTAGTGAGATAATAATGTTTGATGATTGCTACTGACCTCTTCTTTGAGATAGCACATTTATAGTTTAAAATGAATCTGCAAAGCATTCATGAAAAGCAGCAGCACATTTCTGGGATTTCATTACAAGAGGTATTTTGGAACTATTGTGTTTTGCAGCATGCTTCAAATCACACCAAAAATTTAATTCGGTAAATACTAATTAAAGACAATCTGGGCACAAAGCATTGGTTGTATTGTTTGCATAAAGGCTGAGTCTGCTCAGCTTTTAGAGCAGGCACGCCAGAGTTACAGGGCAGGACCCAGCAGCAGGGGATTGGCCCCTGTCAGGAGCCTCCTCCTACAGGCAGCCGTGCCAATTTAAAGTGTTCCTGTCTCTGCAGCCTATGGGACTCCTCGTCCACAGCTCTGGCTTGAGACTTAACCTTATGCTTTCTTGTTTTATTTATTTATTTTTTTTAAAGATTTTATTTTTTCCTTTTTCTCCCCAAAGCCCCCCGGTACATAGTTGTACATTCTTAGTTGTGGGTCCTTCTAGTTGTGGCATGTGGGACTCTGCCTCAGCGTGGTTTGATAAGCAGTGCCATGTCCGCGCTCAGGATTCGAACTAACGAAACACTGGGCTGCCTGCAGCGGAGCGAGCGAACTTAACCACTCGGCCACGGGGCCTGCCCCTTGTTTTATTTCTTGAATTGTTTTATTTGAAACACAACAAGGTGGCCTCCAGCATAATGGAGATTAAACTGGTTTTAACGACCGAGAGGTGAGAAAACATGTGCATCCAATGACTTCTCTGCAGGGCAAGGAACCCGTGAGGGACTGAATCAGCCCTCAGTCAGCAGTTCTTGGTAATTTATATTGTTCTTCTTCTATTAGAGCTTTTAGATTTGGCTAAAGTGGTAGTATTTCCTTCCCTCTTTCTCCATCTGATTCAGAGAGTCCAAAATCACAAATTACCCCTGTTAGTTCTAACTTGCATTTGACTGCCTTAGGAAAAAAAAAACAAATAAAATAACAGTAGCTCAAATAAAGTAATAGTTTATTTTATTCCCCGCTAATGAGAAGTCTGATGTTAACCAGTCTAGGATTGGTATTTTGACTTCAGATAGCATCAGGGACCCAGCATTTTTTCTGGATTTACACTTCCCTCTCTATAGCCTATAGCTTTCATCATCTTTCTCGTAAGATGACTTTAGGAGCTCCATTCACCACCTCCATGTTCCAGGCAGAAGAAAGTAGGTAAAAGGGTAATATTCGCTAAGTCAGGCCTTTTGAAAAACTTTAGTGACTTCTACTTCGAGCCCACTGTCCAGGACAATGTTGCAGGGCCACTCTTAACTCAAGAAGAAGGCTGAGAATGTAGTGAACAATGGGGAACATTGCTCCCTCAAACAATTACAAAAACACCACTGTATTCAATTAAGAAGAGGAGAATGGATATTAGATATTAGATAGGTTGGTAACAGTTTCTGGCTCAACTCCCTTCTGACAAGCGAATTTTTTTCTCTATACTTTCTTTCAATTAAATAGTTATGCAACTTCACCTCTAAATGTAGGTTTCCTCACCAATGAGTCAGACTCCCTGGGTTCAACCTTCAACTCTTCCACTTATCAACATCGTATCATATCACAGATAAAGTAAAACAAACAAACAATCCTGACTTTTCTGGACCTGGACCTGACTGTTTATCCCAACCACCCCTACTGCCTTAGTTCCTGATTATGCAGAACTGCACCTTTACAAGGTGACTTCCCCTGCCAGAGAGTAAAGATAGTGCAAAACAGAGAGAGCTAGAAGGCGTGGAATTTCTCATCTGCCAAGTTTTCTTTCTGGCCTGAGCTTCACAGGAATTCTCTCTACCATTTCTACTTTCAGATTCCTCTTCTGTAACTGTGCCTCCATATTGCATCTAAACACTAGGCAGTCACTGTGTGTGTACAAATATATAATACATACATACTCTTACACACACACATACACACACACACACTATTATTTAGTTATCAAAACAATCCTGATAGGTAGTAATGATCATTCCCGTCTTACAAATAAGAAAACTGAGGCCCAGATAAAATGAGGAACTTGCCAGAGTCTCAAGTAACCAGTGGTTGAGCCGAGCTTCAGACTCAGTCTGCTCAACGCCAGAGGTCATGCTCCCACACTGTACATTCCTGCCTTTGTGACCTGTGCAAGTTTCACTGTACTCAGCTACTCAGATGAGTCCCTAGCTGATGATTAATAAATAAGCAGCTCTCTCTCAAATGAGAGGTATAACTTTAGGTACAACATTTGGTAAGGTGGACTGCTAACTAAGATATAAAATAAGTTAAACCTGTCCCTCACTGTCTATGAAAGCCCTGGATAGAAAGAGTTCTTACATCGCTTATGACCGCTGAATATATTTGTCCATAAGCTGAAGGACAACAGTTGAACATTTGATTTCAGTGCTGGTCAATGTTACTGACATGTTGAAATGCAAACTGCAATTGCTAATAATCTAGATGTGACTTGTAAAATTCTAGAACTTCCATGAGCAGAGCCCAAGGAAAGATGCATGTTTCATATCTCATTTATATGGGAAGGAGACATTTTTCTGATTGACATCCAGATGACTAGGGGCAGTTTCAGAACTGGAACCCCCACTGTATTAGTCACGGTTCCGCAGTGTAGCAGAACCCATAGGAAACATATATAGCAAAAGAGATTTATAACGAAGAATTGGCTCTTGTGATTACAGAGGTTGACAAGTCCCAAGCTCTGCAGTCAGTAAGCAGGAGGCCCAGCAGAGCCAATGGTGTAGCTCCTGTCCAAAAGCCAGCAGGCTCCAGACTCAAGAAGAGCCAAAGTTTCAGTCCAAGTTTGAAGACCAGAAAGGACCTACATTCCAGCTCTGCAGGCAGGTATGGGGAGCTCCTTTCTACTCCACCTTTTTGTTCTATTCAAGCCTTTACGTGATTGTTTGAGGACCGTTCACATTAGGCAAGGGGATTTGCTTTACTCAGTTTACTGATTTCACGAAATCATATAATGTTCAACATTAGAATAAACTTCAAAGATCATCTGAAAGACCCTGACTTTTCAAAGAGGAAGAATTTGCAGCCAGGAGATTTTAAGCAGCTGCTCAGTCACACAGCTCTTATGAGTACAGACGCTCTCCTACCTCCAATCCTACTACTTGTTACACCTCCGGTTGCTAAGGAATTCTCCTTGAACCCCATATTACAGAGAAACCTTGGAACGTTACCTGGTGAATGATCTTCTGGTCATTCGATATTTGGGGCTTAGGAGGGTAAATTGTGGCAGTAGGTTTGGCTGCTCAGGGATACACACAGGCAGTGTCTTCAAAAGAATGAACACAACCAAGAGTCCTCTTTCAGGACTCTTTCCATTAAAAAGGAGCAAGGAGGGAGTGTGGGGAACACAGGTTACAATGCAGGACTTCCTGAATTGCCCCCTCTTGGCTAACCCTTGGGTGTGATGGCTTTCCAAAGGGAGAAATTCCCCTCCTTGATATCTACCTAAGAGAACTGAAAACAAGTATTCAAGTAAATACATGTGCATACATGTTCACAGCAGCACTATTCACAATAGCCAAAAGGTGGAATCAATCGAAGTCTCCATCATGAGATAAATGGATAAACAAAATATAGTATATCTATATAATAGGATATTATTCAATCATAAAAAGGAATGAAGTACTGATACATACTACAATATTGCTAGGCCTCAAAACTATGCTAAGTGAAAAAAGCCAAACAGGAAAGGTCACAATTGCAGGCTTTCATTTATATGAAATATCCTAAATAGGTAAATCAGTAGAGACAGAGAGCAGACTGGTGGTTGCCAAGAGCAAGGAGGAGGGGGTGATGGGCAATGACTGCTTTTTGGGTATAAGGTCTCCTTTGTGGGGGACGTTTCAGAAGTAGACAGAAGTAATGGTTGCATAACATTGTGAATGTACTAAATATCGCTGAATTGTACATATTAAAATGGCTAATTTTATGTTCTGTGAGTTTTACTTCAATAAAAACCTAAAAATAAAGAGAGGGTGGCATGAAGGTCTATTAATGTGTCAGGTTGACTAGGCTGCAGCCCCTACTGTTCCATCAAACACTAATCCAGGTGTTGTTGTGAGGGTACGCTGTGGATGTTCATAAAATGCAGTATCAGTTGACTGATTATCCCAGATAATCTGGGTGAGTCTGATTCAATCAGTCTCAAAGATTTAAGAGCAGAGCGGCTCTTCCGGCTTCTCTGAAGAAGCAGTTTCACCTGCGGACAGCCTGTGCCTGAGGGTTTCAGGCTACACTTCCTGATGGCCGGCTCTATGGATTTCAGACACCGTACCTGACCTCCCATAGTCACATAAACTGATTCTTTGCATAAATCTCAATATATTACCTCCTACTGGTTAGGCTTTACTGGTTGAACCCTGACTGATGTAAGGTGGTTCTAAATTTGGAAGTTTAGACATGCAAAAGCCTTTTGTTCTCTCTTAGCCAACTCTGCACAATCCCTTCACAAAGACAGACATCCTAGAGAAAGAGAAAATAGTTCCAAACAGTGTACTTTAGAACCTCAATTACCCATACTTCTTCAAGAAATGAATAAATAAGTGCTGTGATACTGTGGGATTATGACAGGTAAGTGAGAGAAATGCCCACAGCTGTGGCCTAGGATGCTCACTGAAATAAAAGGAAATAAAAGGATTTTTCCCCAGCAGGTAATAAGACCCACCAGCTCTCTACCCTTCAAATAGGAGATTGGAAAAGTCTTTCCTAGAAAATATGCTTATCCCAAGAATGACCTAAAAATAAAGTTGGAGTTTCTCTAATTAAAGGCCCAGCCATATCCTTCAGTGTTGCTCCCACTCAATGCATTCTAGCCACACTGTCCTTAAATATAAGCAGATAGCCCAGGATCATTACAAATCCAAGGAAATCTTCTAACAGAAGAGAGAGATCAAATGACATAACAGAGAAAAAACAACCTTGGAAAAGAAATTATGTAAAAAAAAAGCAAAACACAGGGACACACAAAGACCATTAATGTACTCAGAGTAATGAGAAAAGATAATTCAACCTTGAAACCCCATATTAAGAGCTAGGCTTGGTTCCCAGGTATAAAAACTTCCATTCTCTCAGGACAATTACTCCACCAACATACATAACCAAGCGCCCCCTCCCACAACATGGCAAAGTAACCTCCACAGGTCCCACGATCATGTGAGCTCTGGCTGGAATGGAAGGTACATATGAGACTTCCTGTTCTGAGATCTGGAGCAGCAGATGCCGTGTGCATTCGACACCTATGTATTTGCATGTTGCCTCTCTAACGAAAGGACAGCACCACTCAGCATCGCTAGAAATGACATGTTTGTAAACAAGAGCCTCGCCCTCCACCCAGGCTCAGTAGGAGAACAGTCTCCTGGTTACAGATGGTTTCCCTTTTGATCTCTCCTTTCTCTGGCCTCTTAAGATCCTTAGAATCCAATTTCCGTGAGCTACAGAGCCATTGTTCTATAATTACTGCTTGTGTGCAATTTTACGTCCTCACTCAGCCCACTGGATTTTTAAGGACGCAAACAACCTCACACACTTCTCCAGTCCTGTCAGCACACCTAGCTGCCCTGACTTGCACCCCAGGAGGGGCTCAGCAAGTGTTACTTGGTAGTGGCTGAGTTCATTCTCACTCCTCCAGCCTCACCTGGATCAACCTGGAGCACACCTGCTGGGATGGTGGCAGCTGGGCTCAGCTCTGACTGTGAAAAACATGAGACCCAACTGCTCATCTCACATTAAAATCCCTAAGTCCGGTTCCATTAAGCTATTTGAAACCCCTAAACGAAGTATGGCTTAGAGTGACTGACTGACTGGCTGGTTTTGCCCAGGACTGTTTCAATTTTAGCACTGATAATCCCATGTCCCTGGAAATCCCTGTCTTTGGCAGACCAAAATCATTGTTCTTCCTAGCATGGATGATAAAATCAGAAATATAGAACACAGGCATTTTCCTTCTGAACTGAAAACAGGCACTTATCTATAATACACTAATGAAAAGAATGGTATTGTAAAATACATATGGAAAACAGAGCACAAAGCCTTGTGCTGTGAGATGGGAGTGATAAGAAGATGCATAACAAAAAGTCCCTGCCTTTAAAGATCACAATGTTTCCCAGGGAAACAGCTACATACACAGATAAGAAATACAAGTCAGGGAATTGTGAGCAAATTGGGAATGGGGAGGGATACATCCTAGGCAGTGGTGGACTAACGTGGACACGGCCACTGTGAAGGTTCCAAACTGGACTCTCTAATATACGGTCTGTGGCTCTTCTCCCTGTCCTTGATCACAGGGCTTTCACAAATCCAGAAGCAGCTGAGTGAGCCTGGGGTGCTGGCTTAAAGGAGGAGTGTAAGGTATCAGCTTTATAATCCATTGTAATGTGTGCCCCAAGTTTGTAAACACAGGCTCATGCTTGACCAGAATCATTTGATTTCCGTCTGCAATGACTGGCCAAAGCTACAACTCTTTTTATACCCTCTTGTGGGCTCCTTTCCAGTCCTCCTTACACTTCTACCCACCTACCCCATGAATTACTCAAATCTTTCAATTCCTATTTCATAACTTTCACCTGCACCTGCTCCCAAGTCCCACTGCTATCCCCCTAGTCCAGACTCTTGTCCCTTCATACCTGAAGAATAGAAATTAGCAAAACCTCAACATCAGTCTCTTTCTTCCCCATCCTTTCCGTTATCACAAAAGAGACTTACAACGGCAGCTGTGACCATGAGAGTTCCCTTCAGTGGCTTTTTACATCTATATAATGAAGTCTAGATTCCTTTGCAGGGCACTGGAGGTCCTCTGTAATATGCTCTCAACTGAATATTCCTGTTTTCCTTACTCCTCTCTACTCCCCTGCATGAAAGAGACCATCTGATGATGCCTGTTTACTGTTCCTAGCACACTCACTTTGCCCTCTTCCTGGCTTACTTGGTTCACACCGTTCCTCCTTCTAAGAATGTACTCCATCTCTTGAGACCACATCTGTGCTTCAAGACTAGGGCCAGAGTGATCTCCTCAATGACACTAGGCTGGATCATCTCAGTTGGAAATGGTCTTTCCCTCTTATGAATCCTAAGCACACTTTAACTGCATAAATAACACTTATCACAATTACTCATATTGTAATTTTAATTGTTTTATCTCCATAGATATGTGTTTTATCACTTTGGGGATAAGGATCCCTAGGCTATAGCTCTAAATTTTTCTCAGTTTCATTTAATGTCTTTTACATAATAGGTACTCAAAAGGTATGCATTGGATGAATTATCTATGAATAACACTGGAGAGTAATTTTCCTAATTCCAAACACTTATAAAATATTAATCTTTTAAGAAAGACTTGACCTATGCAAAGCTTAAATTCTACAGACACATTTTGGAAAAGATGAGGAAATAAATGGGAAAGATAAAGCACATATCCAGGTTTTCGGCTAGATCAGAATAGGCAGTAATTCATTTTAAGGGATGAATTCAAATCAGACATTTTCTAGGTATGATGATTTACTTTTTCATCTTTCCTACTGGACAGGAGGAAATATGAGTCTTTACCAAGCCAAAGGTAGAGAACATTAGTACATTAGCGACGGGTCCCAAGTCCTCACACTGATCACTGGCAATAATCCTCATGGAAATGAAATGGAAAAATCTAAGAATTCAGATCAAATCTCTCCTAGAAGCGGATGTCCTATAGTCACTCCTAAGGGGAAATGAGCTTCCTGCTACTTTAACCTGTTTTAATACTCAATTTATTACACTTAATGGCATCTTCCAAAAATAAAATCCCAGTAGACTAAATGAGTAACCAGTGGCCACAGGACCCTCTTTGTGTTTTGATTTCCACTCCTTCTCCATGGGAAAACAACTAGAGTTCCAATCTGTGCTTGTTCCACTTGTTCCTTTTAGCTTCTGACCAATTAGGTGCTTCCATTTGCACCAAGCTTGAGAGAGGAAACTAAAAGGCTGCTGCAGAGAGTTCCTTACTCTTAGCTTGGATCCTCTTCACTTCATTACCTTGTCAACACTGACATTTTCAACACTGGCCCAGATTCCCCAGACAAAGGGTAAACAAATCGATAGCAGTGCCATCGGGAAGGAAAAGGGATATCAGCCAAAGAAAATCAATAGGTAGCATGGCTGTATGATCTCATTAACAATAGCTGCTGTTTTCAAATACTACCATGTGCCAGACACTTTACACGTATTGTCTCTTATCTTCATAACAAATCAATAAAGCAAGTATTACTATTACTTTATAGATAAGGAAATCAAGGCTCAGAGAGGTGAATTTAATAGTATCATAGCTAGTAAGTGACCATTACAGGATTTGAGCTCCAGATTGTCTGATTCCAAACCCACTCATTTTCAGCTTCACTGCCAGAGACCATCATGAGAAAAAACACAGGATGTAGGGAGCCTGGAGACCCTCATCCAGCATCTAGCTGCAGCTAATTGTATGACATCGAGCCCATTAATGTCGTAGATGAATTTTCAGTTCCTGAAATGCTTACTTATACTTGACACATTTTTTTTATTCAAGAAACATTTTGGAGCACTTAATCAGTGACTATCAATATGGTAGCAAGGAGGTAAAACCATAAATAAGACTCCGGTTCTGTCTTTGGAACCCCATGATCACCCCCTGCTGAGAATGTGTGAGGAATGGAAGTAGTGGTCGACATCTTTAAAAATCAGACTAGAGCCCATGCTTTTAAGCTTGATTGATCAGGAGTCTCACATGGTTACAATTCAACAGAGGCAGCTTTACACTTGAGAACATAAATTTAAATAACTTCAGGTGGGTTTGGCCTGTATTAACTCTTTTAAGATGACTTCATCAGAAACTAAGAATTGGCCACATCTGCACCTTCACTATTTGCCAAGCATCAATTAGAGTCAAGGTTACATAACTCCTGTTCATTCATCCCCACAAAACAGGAAGCAAGAGGGGATTGCAAGCTTTGCTGTGCAAGCAGTGGGCAGCCATACTCTCTCTTCCCTGTAAATTCTTTCAGTTCTGAAAGGCAGTTAGACTGCAACGCCACTCTCAAAAGAAAAGGAGCTGGGTTAGATGGAGTAACTTCTTATATTATTATTATTACTGTTATTGTAAACATTTATTCAGCTTTTATTATATGTCAAGAATCATGCTAGCCACTTTATCTTCATTATCACTTAATCTTCCAAATAATAACAGACATTACAATATATATACTTATACTCCAATTGAGAAAAGTGAAGCTTAGAGAATTAAGTAATTTGTCTGGGTCAATTAGTCAGTGCTTGAGTTATGATTTGAACTCAGGGTCAGTTCCAAAGTCTGACATAATAAATATGCTACTCCCCTTCCATAATTAAAGCCTGCTCTACATTTTACTTTTAAGCCCACCGTGGCTGAGGACACAAGGATTGAATTCGTGAGCCCTCAAAAGAAAAAAAGAGAGTGTACACTGTCTGCAATATCTCACGTTCTTCCTTAAAAATGAAAATATGCAGCATTAACTGGGAATGGTGAATCCAGACTCACAGCGTCTGACTTTAAACGACAAACCTACCACTTGCTAGTTTTGTGATATTGCACAAGTCACTTAACCTCTGCAACTCAGTTTCTTCATCTATAAAATAGGAATAATAATAGTACTTACTTTCCCAGGTTGTTGTGAGAAAAAGAGTTAACAGCTTAAGTTAGGAGCTTAGATCTAGCACAGAGCAGTACCTTATTAAATAATAATACTAATAATAGCTACCAGTTACAGTTCTACTGTTAGTATTAACACCCTATACATATGATACAATTATTAGTTTTATTATTTGATTAGTAAGGAAAATCTAGTATTTAGCATAGCCTAAAAGATTTTCTACGAAATCTTGAAAAACTTGAATAATCCAGACCTCACCATGATAACTCTCCTTTGAAAGAGGATGAATTTTAAAGTAAGCAGGCTCATTAGAACAGGGGCAGTTAGTTTTTGGTATCTCTATGGCCTAGCACACTGCATGGTTCATAGTAATACTCAATAATTTTTGTGTGACTAGAACTAACTTGAACTTTCATCAACAAAAACCATTTCATGTGGCTTCTGGTAGACACAAAATATCCTTGCTAACACAGCCACGCAAAGATGTATAAAGTCTGGCACTTCCTTGGAAGGCCACCCCTCTTTGAAATAGATTAGTAACAGCTCCTCCCAGCTGAAGACAGTCTGTGTTTGAAAAAAACATACTCATAGCTACCTTTGCTTCCTTCATTTATTACCAACCAGTACAGACAGAGCAGGCAAGTGACTATACTGAAAAACTCAGAAGCATGCTGTTCAAAGGGTGCTTTTGGTTTTACAATACAGACTTTTACAGAGCAGCCCAGAGCACGGAGTAGGTCTGGGCTCCTGTCATGAAGTGATTTGTTTAAAATACAAAATAAAATTGCATTTTAAATCAGAAGATAACGCACATTCCTGATGCATGACGTAAAACTAAGTCATCGATTGAATTTCTCCATGACGAAAAATGCAATTCATTATTCTTAAAAGAAACAGTAGAAAATCCTATATAACCTACTTGCAATTCAATGTTGATTATCTTCAAAGTAGAAAATAAAAGTATATTTAGGAATTTGGGATGATATTTCAAGATGCTTCAAACACTTCATTCACTTCATGAGGAGGTCAGATTACATTTATGAATATGACATATTTTATTACTCAGAGAAACAGTATCATTAAGAAATTTCTGGACACTATATAAGACAACTATACACATTATCAGAATTTAAGTCACGAAGGGGCTGTGGTTTGGATATCTTTTTATTTAATAAACAGCTAGGAATGACCATAAACAAAGTGAGACATTAGTTAAGGAACCTAGCATTCAAAATGAAATAATCCTTCAGAGGAATTTCTTGGGACAGTGTAAACTAATTTCAAAGAAGATCACAGGCATTTCTTAAAAGAGCTTCTCTCAATTGTTGTCTTTTCTGTTGCAACAGATGTGGACTATTGATGTACACAAGCACAGTGCAGGTCCAAAATTATGCACAATTCCCAGCCTCCCCCATGTAACTACATCCCCTTCTCTCCTGCCTAAAGAGATAGCAGACTGTGAATGAACACAAGGAGGTATTATTGGATTGTGGTTGAGTTCTTCCTCCTCACAGTCCATCTCATTCTCTTGTAAGAACGTCTCAGCATCCTTTTGAGAAATAACAATTCCCTATTCTCAGCAGATGTGGTGAATATTGTGCTGACCCCTTCACCCCCTCCAGAGCCATGGCTGGGGGCATAACCCAGACATAGCCATTCAGTACATTCCCATCACTTGAACGTTGACATCATCTGGGATTGTCACTTGACACAAATTTGAGACTCCACCTAGGACTTTTTCTGAAAATTTTAGAAACAAGAGGCTTTTCTTCCACCAGGGTTGCTGAAATGGTAGAATTTAAACGTGGAGTTGCTGATTCCCCCTTCATTACCATTGAAATCCTGCCTGAAAATGAATCCCGACAGAGAGGGACAAAGAGTCAAAAGTGAGGCGAGAAACTGACAGATTGACAAAGACTGAATCTAGGTCCTATTTGAGCTTCTGAACCAGCTGTGCTTGAATCAAAGCCTACATTTCAAAACTTCCATTTTCACAAACTATCATATTCTCTTTTATTCTTGCTATTTTGGCTGCTATGAGCTTGATATGCCCTTGAAACAGCCCTAACTGATAGTGACTCACACTCACGTCCTCAAGACTCACCGTGTCTGTTGGAACTGCTCATGTAGAGCACATTTGAGTGCCTCTTTGGAAGTTGCCTTTACAGTCACCTTTCCAGACTCATTAAAAAAAAAAAAATTATATATATATATATATTCTTTATGTTCCCACATCCTTTATGTTCCCACAACCTTTATGTTCCCACAATTATTTAAACGAATATTTATTGAGTGTGTGCTAAATACCAAATTCTTTACATATAAAGTCTCAGGGAATCCTTACACAGGTCTTTGAATTAAGTGAATTAAGTGTTAGCATCCTCGTTTTACTGATGAGGAGCTACAGACAGATTAGAAAATTTCACTGTGGCCACACAACAGTAATTACAGGAGAGAGAGTCAAACTTGAGTCACTTTGTCTCTGAAAAGCACTCTATGATTTTGCTTCCCAGTTTAATATGAACTGCACCAGATTTGAATCATAAGAAGGACCCAACAATGTACAAAATCAAAAAGAAATTAGAATAACAGTCTTCCAAAATGAGTTCTTTGAAGTACACACCTTTCACTTATATGCATAAATTCTGCTGTGCTTTCTAAAAATGGCAGCCATAACTCATCTTCTACAAGATGCTTGGGAAATGATTTAACATAAAAATGATCAGGGTATTCATTCAACAATGCTCTGATCTACAGAAGACATAGTAGGCTTGAAGTTCAAAACTGAGGGGTTGGGGAGAATTAAAGAACCCAGTTCTATAGATGCAATCAGAATTCACTTTATCTTAACAGGCCAAAAGCATATGCAAGTGCTCACAGCTAGCCCTGCAATTTCCAGATTAGCTGGCTTTTATGCACATTGAGAAAGAAGTCTTCCAATTTCTATATGGCTTCTTGGGGCCAAGTGAACTTTGAAGCTACACTGGCAAAAAGCCATCAGAGCAGAAGAATAATGTCTCTGCCAGGTGTGAGCTTTGGCCTATCAAACAGGCAAGTAGGCAGAGAATTAATAAAGGCTGGCTGCATAAACAAATAATCCTGTAAGCTTTCCCTGAGTACAAATCTCATTTTAATGTCTATACAGATTCTGGTAGCTACAGTTTAAAGCTATAGTACAGTTCCTTTCCACCTAAACTTTAACATGTTTCCGTATTTTAAAAAGCAATTACTTCCTAAATCTGCAGTATAGTAAGAAGCCTCCTCTCAGGAAGAAAATAATAATAATAATTTCTTAGTTCTTAGTTCCACAAAAAAAAATAGTCTTTTATTTTACAATAAAATTTAATGATATATTGCGGCACAGTAAACTAGGGGAGACCAGGACCAGAAAAAATAAATTAAAACAAAACCAAAAAAGGCGCAGTTTCTTTTAGAAGTATCAAGCTTTTGAAATTTCTAAATCTATCTGAATACCCCTGCTCTTGTACCAGGGCCAAGTTAGACAGAAAGAGACTTAGAAACACACAGATAAGTCACAGTATTTGAATCTAAGGAATATACTTCTATATTTCCTAAAGAATTAAGTAATTTTCCAGAAACAGACGAACTTGTCCAAAAGGGTGACATCTGCAAATACGCACTGTCTCTTTTTTCTTTTTAATGCTAATTTCTCTTAAACCCATTGAAGCAATATACCAGAACCGAGAAATCTCCCTTAAAAGTCATAGAATGTCAGCAAACCTAGGAATAAACCTAGCAACATCTCAATACTTACCATAGGTGAGCACCCACAATGAAATTTTAGTGTCAATAACTATTTCTGCTACTTTCATAGACTAGTCTCTGCATCACAGGAATTCTCAGGAAAGAGACTGTTTCATTCATCATGATATATATGTAACACATACCATGAAGCACCATCATTGGTACTAAATCATTATCCTCTAGAACGGTGAATTGGCCCTTTCTCTTACAGAAAGAAAATGATTAAACTTGTTCTTGCTTTGCAATGGAATGCTATTAGTGGTATTGAAGAAAACTGGGACAATAGATTTTCTACACTTGTTTGCCCTTGGTATCTACTATGAAAAACACTTCCAAATCCTTGCTTTAGAGTTGGAAATGTCCAACAGAGTGCTAGACTTTTCTAAAATTGTGGAGTAGGGTTGCGTTTGTTCATTTCTTATACATTCCGGGACCATTCTTTCTTGTGTCCTCTATCCCTGCTCCACAGTCTTTCTGATGCATGAGGCTTAATTCCAAAGGGCCCCCAGCATTAGTGCCCCTTCTTAATAGTGAACCTGATGTTTATATCATCTTCCCTCACTACCAGCTAGAGACATTTCACAGACCAAAAGTGTTGAGGTTAATTGTGAGTCCAAACCTTCCTGTCTGTTTAACTACAGTTTGGATGGGAAGGCAGGCCAGCAGGCAGGAGTCTCCCACCCACAGCACAATGAAAACATTTCACTGGGTACTCTTTATCAATCTTAACCAAGTCATTCCTATCTTTCCTCACAAAGAATCCAAGAGAAAATGACAAGGCATCCCTCAATAATTTAGTACCTTGATTTAAAATTTCTTCCTTTCAGTCTTATGTATTATGGGTTTAATTCAAAAGACAGAAAGACCATCGGAATGTCATACATAGTAGCAAGATTAATGGAGGGAACTCTTTTAAACAAGAGGATGTTTCTAGAGCTTCCATTGCACAAGGCAGTTGTCGTGAAAAAGCCTGGACTTTGTAGTCATACAGCCCTAAATATCTCTCCTCCCAAGATTCTTCTGACGTTTTGAAGTAAGGCTTACATGACTTAAAATATACTGAAGGAGCAGAGGGCATAGAATAGAGTAGATACTCTGAAAAGTAATTCAGCTTCATTAAAACCAACAAACATATTTTTAGTGTCTTGCCAAGCTTTGGGAAGCAAAGAGGAATCCTAAATTTGGGGGGGATTTTTTTTTGGAAAGAGCATGAAACCAAGGCAGTGAGCCATAAACCAATATTAAAATTGTATCAAGGGAAAATGCCTGAACTATCTTGAAGAAGAATAGAAATCCAAACCTTGAGCCCTTGCCAAGAGAAGATGTTGAACCTGAAACTCTCATACTAAGCTTTAGTGAAAGATGGACTAGAAAAAAAATTCCCCTAACAGCAGAGGGAACAAACATAAAACCTGTCAATCTCTGATGTGGTTCTGAATTAGAAAAAAAAAAAAAAACTGTAACATAAATAATAATAAAATGACAGATTATGATATGAATAGTAACATTTTCGCTGAGACTTCAACCAGAGGCTTGTTCTCATTCAGGCCTGGAGTTCAAATTTATATTCAATCTCTGTTCAGAAAAAAACCCAAAATGAGGAATTAAAATAATCCTAAATTTGTTGCACCTCCTGGATCTGCAAGAAGTAAACACAAATCTTGCCTGAGAGACAGCTTTCCAATTTCTGATCATCAAGGTTCCTACAAATTAATTTCAACCAAATATGAGCTCACACAAACACACACACACACACACACAGCCACACACAGCATAAGAAAACAAGCTACCACAGGAAAGAATTGGAAAACAGAAAATAACAGATCTAGACCCTTACAGACTTCTGACATTGGGATTATCAGAGACAAAATGTTCAATAACTATTCATGGAATGCTTAAAGACAGAAAAAGATAGGAACAAAAAACCAAGTGGGAACAACAGACTATCTTAATTAACAGGTATGTTTGAAAAAGAACAAAATATTACTTTTAGAAATAAAAAACATAAACAATGAAAAGTGACTCATTGAAAGGGTTTAATGGGATGTTTGGCACAGATGACGAGAGTATTAGTGAATTTGAAGATAAACTCAATAAATTACCCAGCATGCAAACTAGTGAGACAAAGAATAAAACTCATTATAAAAGGCGAGTAAGAGACATGAGGTTAGAGTTAGAAAGTTTAAGATTTATCTAGAGCAGATCTAAAATAATTGAGCAGAAAGAATAAGAAAGAAGTATTATTCGATACGCTGAGAAGGTTTTAGAACTAATGAACAGATACATATGAGTAATACATATTAACTAGGTACATAGGAACTAATGAATAGATAGAGGAAACGTAAAAATATCAAATACGACACTTGAAAAGAAGTCTAAACTAGACACATGGTAATAAAACTGCAAAACACTAAATTAAAAGAGATGACCTTGAAAGTAGCTTGTGGGAGTGGGGAGTCGGGGTGGTCAGAATATTTTCAAACATTTTCCAGAAACAGATGAACTTGTCCAAAAGGGTGACTTCTTTAAATATGCACTGCCTCTTTTTTCTTTTTAATGTTAATTTCTCTTAAACTCATTGAAGCAATACACCAGAACCAGCTTTTCAACAGCAACAGTAGAAGACAGAGGAGAAGAGTATAGTGATGTGCTGGTGAGCGTTCAAAACTGGCTCTCCAGTGGCAGGGGAGCCCTTGACTTGTAGCATTTCTGACTTCCACAGAGTAAATTCTCCTAGTATGGCTGATTTCAGACTACTATTGTGACATCACTGAGTGCAGAATTGGGCAGAGATGTGTATAATAGGTTCTTATGAGCCAGGTGACCTGGCTCTATCACACACCTGAATAATTATTTTAAGATCTGAGGAAAAATATCCTTCAATATTGAAACATATGCCTAGCAAAATGATCTTCCAGGACTAAAGGTGAAATAAAAGCCTTTTTCAGATAAAAGGTCCCTTACACAGAAGAAATTCAAATGAAGGAAATTACATTTGGTAGAAAGTTAAAAGCTGTGACATATAGGAAGGAATGAGAAAGAATTAATTAGTGATTGCTTTGGGAAAGCAAAAATAAGAATGTCTACACAAAATTATTATTAATAGGAAGGAGGAATAGAATAAGAAACAAACATAAAATTAAATCTAGAAGTTGCTTACTGTTAATTGGCTCATTCAACTGCCATTTTGGAAACTAAAATTGACATTTTCCAGAACTGATTGCAGTTAGGTTTCTGGCTGCACATTACATTCTAGAAATCAGATACAGTTTACGAATCTGGAAGGCTGCAGTGAGACAGGAGTCATTTTCCTGCCTTTTCAGCTGTTTTTACTGGCAAGCAAAGTTATGGTAACATGATGCAGTCTCTGCTGTCATTTTTGAGAGACCTTTGACATGCAGTACTGGGGCCGCGGTGACCTCTGGGCTCAGTCTAGCCTAGCGTCAGTGATGGCCTCAGAGGTGAGAGCTCCCTGTTAGCTCAGAACTGCTCAGGTAATCATTCTGAAAGATTCTAACAAGAATCCACACCCTAAGTGCTACCACAATCTCATTTTCTGTGTTAAATCCATTCCTGCTGAAAATGCCTCCAGTTATTCTTTTCCACACTGTACCAGGATTGGAAGAGTAAGAAAGAACAAGATAAAATCACAGGAAAAGTTGAACAAACAGAAAATAAAGAGGCAGAAAGAAATCCAACTGTACAAGTAACCCAAACATGTAAAGGGGCTTACATTTGCCAATTTATAAGACAGAGATGGCCAGATTGGATAAAGTCAAAATTCAGCTGTATGCTTTTCACAAGATCATACATAAGGCTTACGGAAAAAGAAATATCTAAAGGAAAAATATGTGGAAAGGCAGACCAGACCAATAGTAACTGTAACAAAACTGAATTAGCTGTATTAATAACAGACAAAATAGATTTGAGCACAGAGACATTAAAAATATCACTTTAGTATGAAAAAAAGTTCAACCCATCGAGAAGATATAAAAATTTCAATCTTGCCAGGCCCTAATAAATATCTTCATCGTATATGCAATAAAAATCCACAGACCTTCTAGTGGGGAAAAAAAAAGAAAATACATTATTATAGCAGGAGATTTCAATCCTCTTTCAATTGTTGATGAATTAGTAAAGGGATTAAAGATTTGAGCAATCTAATAATCGGGTTTTTCAAATTCTTAATGTCTTTAAGTAAAAATTAAGTAAATAGAAATAAAAGATTAAGTAAAACAATTAATTAGAAGTTAAGCAAAAAAAATGATTTACTTAATTTCTTTGTTAATTTGCCTTACTCGAGCTCATATAATGTAGCTACAAATGCCAGTTCCCAGCCCTGCTACACATACATCTTAGTGTCTCCTACACTAGAAATCTTGGTTCTAGATTTTGCATATTATGGGAGCAGAAGGCTCCAGATTTGAATTACTACACACATGAATAAAGTTATCCATTTAATTTAACAGAGCCCACTGCGAAGGTATGGACTAGAACGACAAACCTGTAACTTTGCCCAAGGTCAGTGACCTTATCGCCCTGAACTCGACTTCTGGGGAGAAGTTGTAACTGAGTCGGAGTTGCTGATCCATCTGCAGGAAAACAGAAAACAAAGGTGCCTCAGCAGAGGTCTGCAATAAAGGTCAGGGAGCACTCCCACCTGGACACAGCTGGAGAACACACACAGAGCAGACACCTTTCCGGGATCTCCTCTCCAGAGAGAGAAGAAAAGTCTCCCTAATTCTCCCACAATGCCCATAAAATACCCCTTTGTTTCCTCTTGGTGAAATCAAGGCTTTCACACAAGTCTTCTCCCTGGGAAATTCTGTTTAGCTTTTGACAGGTATTTATCTCCCTACTGAGATTTTCTCACCAAATTCTTTGCTGCAAACAAATGAAGCCTTCTCAGCTCCCTGCTGTGCAAGATTAAATAGAAAGCAGGCACCCACTCCCCATTTCTCCCCGCTCTCCTCACTTTGTCCTTAGAGCCATCACTGCCCCCTTTGCTCCAAAAATTTTGACCTGGTCTCATTCAGGTGTGGACGCTGGGGGATCTTCCTGAGAAAATATTTCAATTTGACACAAAGGTTGACTCTGGAGAGGAGAGGCCAGCTGAACAGGTGCCACCAACATGAAGAGCTGATAATCCCACCTCTCAGGGGTGAGCAAAGCTACCACTGGGATTCTTTAGGACATTATTTCTAGAATCATCCTTTAGGAAACCCTCCTTGCCTCACCCATTGCTAATTCCAGTTCCATCTCTTTGTTCTCCTCCTCTCCATTCCAAGGTAATATTCCCCATCCGTCCCCACTTTTTTCTGTCTAGTCAAATGCTACCAGTTTCCTTTGGGCTCTACTCTGAATATTCCCATGATGTTATCTCTGAAAAGGATCCTCATTATCTTATAGTTCAAGAGGAGACACACTCCTTCAGCTGTGTGTCCCATGCCTGCTCCCCTCAGAGAGAGGCTGATCCCAGACTAACACCCGGTTCTCCCAGGTCCCAGTGCCATGACTTTCCTTCTGCTCAGACTGACCCTTCTCCAAGAACCTCTGGGTCCTGTGGTGGTTTCTGCTGTGTGATAAGTCACTGGCTATGACTTGCGGTATGTGACTATATGCTTTATTACTTTTTCATTTATGAAATTAGGTGGTAATAACATTTGCTACTTATTGAACACTTGGTATGTAAGAGATACAATACTAGAGCATCTTTCAAAATGTATTCTTCCCCAGAATACTAAAAAATAGGCTTTATTATCCCTGTATTACAGACCAGGGAACTGATGTCACGGACATCAACAACTTGGCCAAGGCCACACAGTGTCACAAAGCAGTGTCCATTGTCATGTAGCTCACCCATCATGCAATATGGTGTTTGCTTTACTTGTTCGTACCTCTCTAGATATTTGAGCAAAAAGTAGACAATCACAGTGTGTTTTTATTTCTGAATTTCTATAAAATTCACTCAACATACATTTGAATGTCTACTGTGTCCCAGAAACTGTTCCAAGTGCTCCCAGAGTCCACTGCCTCCAGGAAGCTTTCCTCAATGCCTTGGTTAGACCAGTTGACCATATTCTCTGCTCTCATGATACCTTTTTTCTACCTCTAACCTCGCGTTTAAAATGCTGAATTATAATGATCTGCTTTCATTTCTTTCTCTCTCTCTCTTTCCTCTCCACTAAACTGTTGGCTTTGTGAGAATAGGAGCCACATCTTATCGATACATGTTTTCTGTAGAGCCGACTACAGAAACTGGCCAAGTACTCCTCACACAGGTTTGCTGAGTGAATAAATAAACATCCTGCATTGATCCCTTTTCTACCTGGTAGGCTTTGAAGACAGAGTCCATCATACCACCAGGATGCCTCTGGCTGCACTGGCAGCCCCTACGCCTCTAGGGACAACCTAGACTTTTGATACCCATGGGCCTCATCACATCCACAATTTGTTTAATGCTCATGGGTTCAGATTTGGTCCTTGTCCTGAAGGAATTTTCTCACTGCTCTCCCTCAGAGCTCTCACCTGCCTCTTCTACTCTATGGAACTGTCCCTTTAGCAGGGGGCAGGGGGCCTCCTCTCATGTTTGCTGTCCCAGTTGGAAAGGAGTCTAAAGTGAGTGAAATTTCCTGCTGAGTGGAGAGCAGTGGAAGGATTCTCAGAACTGAAAGTTAAGTTGAAACTCCCCTGGCTTCTGCTCCCACCTCCTGCCCAGGTTCCATAGGATCAGCTTCCTAAGTGGATGGTTCTCAACAGTGACAGGATTATGCTCAAATGTCACACATGGAAGAACTGAGTGTTCAAGTACATGAGTCATTCCTGTCCTACTATTCTGCTTTGTGGGAATTTACCTGGTCCTTAGCACTTTAACCAGATGACCAATGAAGGTAAGAAGGAGGTATGACACTTAATTAAAGGATTTTTTTTTTAATGAGTGTAAAGTTTTGCAGAGGAAGGTAGGATGACTTAAAGGAGACTTGAGGCTACTGGGGGACTATGGACAGTTGGAGGACGAGTTCCAGTGCTAACATGGAGTGAGGACACCTGAGCACTAGTGCTCATTCAGGTGCTGAATTACCAATTGGAAAATCTTAGCAAATGTATAGAACAGAAGCAAAAGAAAATAAAGGGGAGAGTACCGCAAATATTATTTTTTACAACTTCAATATTTATATGTGCTAGGCAATCATTAAATTATTCAGTGGGAAATGCATGATTTTGTTAGACTTCCTTATGTTTATTTTATGGTTTAGTATTGTTTTTATTTTTAATTCTAATTGGTGAGGTGGTAAGGGGTGAAGCACCATAGTCCTCTAAACCTCCCGGATGTCTAAAGTTTGAAATCTGGTCTAGAGAAGCTGTGTTGATCACAGAATCTAGGATGCCCAGTGGTCTTGCAAGTCATTAAATGAGATGGGAAAAGGAGGAAAATAGAAGAAGCCTTATCTTTTTTTTTTTTTTTTTTTGGTGAGGAAGAGTAGCCCTGAGCTAAGATCAACTGCCAATCCTCCTCTTTTTGCTGAGGAATATTGGCCCTGAGCTAACATGTGTGCCCATCGTCCTCTATTTTATATGTAGGATGCTTGCCACAGCATGGCTTGACAAGCAGTGCAAGGTCTGCACCAAGGATCCGAACCCAGGAACCCTGGGCTGCTGAAGCAGAGTGTGCAAACTTAACCACTATGCCACAGGGCCAGCCTCAGAAGAAATGCATTTTGACTAAGCCCATATGCCAGGCTTCCTACTTGGTCCTTCAGCTATGTTTTTTCATATAACCTTTACAAGAACTGACGGAGCTAAGTTGCATTCCCCCCACCCACCCTTGTATAGACAGGTAGACTGAGGTCAGGAAGGTGAGTAACTGGTCTCAGGTCACATAGCATCAACAATGGAGCAGGGATTTCACCCAAGTCTGTCTCACCCTAGGGATGCCTCTCTTGGCCTCAGGATCTTCATCTCTCAAAGGAAGTAATTAACTAACTGGTTTCAAAAATGCCTGCCTTCTTCTTTACAGCTTGTTGTGCTTGCATTTTCGCAAACTGGCTTAGTCTGTTTAATGTCATTAATGCATTTTAAATAGGGGCACTGAAGTTCACCTCCACCACCAAGGCATTTTGGGGGGCCCCTGAGCCTTAAAAAATACTAGCCAAATTACAGTTATCAAATCATCACCAGGCGTTCTTGTTCCTGGCTGCAGGCCCAACCTCCAAGGTCTCCTTCCCAGGGGCACAAAGAACAGAGAGAAGGAGAAAGAGCAACTCAAAGCCTGGGGGTTGTGAGGGATCTGTCACTAGGTGCTGAATGCCTCTGGCTGCCTGAGCATAGAGATAACTGCCTGCGCTCTCTCTCCAACAGGTTCTGAGTGATGCCTGAGACAGTGCACCATAGGGCCTAGGGGTGGGGCTGGGCATGTAGTAGGAGACTACTCTTTTCTGTTTTCACTGAACAAGTCATTCAAAGTGGGGAGGAAGGAGAAGAGATCTAGAGAGGTCAAGAGTGGTTGGAAGTGTCAGGGAGGCACGTGTGTTGTGTTACTGTGTCAACAAACTGATTTAACGTTAAAAAAGTCTCTATACTGATCGGTGGTTGCCAGGGGAAAGGGGGGTGAGGGGAGGGCACTAGGGGTCAAGTGGTGTACCTACAACATGACTAATAATAATGTACAATTGTAATTTCACAAGGATGTTAACTTTTATAACCTTAATAAAAACAAAAAAAAAAACAAAGTCTCTGCATCCAAGTCTTTCTGCTCCCTTCAGTGCTTTGGAAATAGTATGTTCTCAACCACTAGCTGCTTATCATTGACTATTAATTGATTGGTGGAAATCCTTTAGTTGAAGAAGAAAAGGAAATACCTCTTATTGTTCTCTCACTGCCCTGTTTGTGTCTTTCATTTGTGAAAAAGAAGACAGGAAGTATAAAGACGGAGTAAAAATGAGTCAAATGTATAAATGCCCCCTGCACGCATCCCAGATGTCCCATTGGTACCCCAGTCAAAACATATTCAAACAAGAAGTCATCATTCCCATCCCTTTCAATCTGTCTCCAACCCAAACTTGCTCCAAAGATTTCCCCTCCTTATTTCAAAATTAAATTTTAGAGATAAGCCTATTAAATTCTAATGACTCACTGATTATTATTTGCACTATAGATTTAACAATTATTTCTTGAACTTTCACCCAATCAAGAAAAGTAATAGCCGATCTTGACTTCTCTTATAGCCCATGTCCAAAAGATCATCCAATGCTACTGATGTTACTTCTAAGATATTTCTCAAAGCCTCCTGTCCACGGCTCCCCCACTGCACTAGTTGAGGCTCTCACCATCTCTTCTTGACTGGTCTCTGTCATCACTCCCAAATTTGTATTTCCCTGCAGTGATCACAGTGAACCTCTGAAAATGATAATATACCCATACTACTTCCCCTGCCTAAAACCCAAGGGTTTCCCTTCATCTGTCCACAGGGCCAATCTAATATTATCCACATAGTACATTAAGTGCTGTGGAATTCATTCATGTAGTTCACAAGTATTGAGTGCCTGCTGTACGTTAGGCACTGCTTGAAAAAGTAGGGGGTTTCATAGTAATGAAAACAGACAAAAATCCCTGTCATTGTGAAGCTTACATTCTAGAGGAGGGAAACGAGATAACAAATGAGACAAACAAATAAATTGTATCAAATGTTAGACAGTGTTTAAGTGCTGTCGAGTTGAAGTCAAAGAGCTAGTTTACTGTATTAGAAAAGTGATGGCCTCATTGAAAATCACATTCTGAGTGAAGTTCTGAAGGAAATACAAGTTCAACCAGGCATACAGATGAATGGACAAAAGCATTCTAGGCAAAGCAAATTCAAGTGAGTTCAAGGGCTCTGGAAATAGCAAGGAGGCCAGAGTGGCATGAGTGGAGTTACAGAGGGAATAGTAATAGATGAGATCAGAGAAGTAACAGCAGGAAGGAAGCAGAGGGTGTCGGATCATGGAGATCCTCTTAAACAACTGCAAGGTCTTTGGCTTTTACTGCGTGTGGGAAAGGAAACCATTGAAGGGCTTTGGACAGAAGACTACCACAATTTAACGTTTTAGCAGGAGCACTCTGGCTGCTGTGTTGAGAGTCGGTCACAAGGCAACAAAAAGAGCAGCAGGGACATGTCAATTAAGAGGCAGTTGTAAACTGTAATAATTCAAGAACGGATGAACTTGGCTTGAGACAGAGTTGAATCTGTTCATCATCAGAATGTTGCATGGGAGAGAAAGAGAGGTATCAGAGATAACACCACAATTTTAATATTGAGAAACTGCAAGAATGGAGCTGCCATTAACTGAGATATGGAAGATTATGGAGGTGGGGAGTGTCGGGGGGAGATTCTCAGTAACTCAGGTGTAAATATGTTTTATTCAAGATAACTGATAGACATCCAAAATGGCATAATAGATATGTCGAGCAGGCAGTTGATATGTCTGGAATTCAGAGAAGGGAATGCAGTTAGACAAACATTTTAGATTGATTCATCAGCATACGTACGGCATTTAAAGGTGTAAGACTGAGATTAGTCATGGAATGAGCATAGGTACAAAAGAAAAGGAATCTGAAGATGGAGTCCTGGGATGTTCCAATGGTCAGAGTTTGGAAGATGAGGGGGGGACCAGCAAAAGAGACAAGAATGAGCAACTAACAGATGCAGAAGGAACAATAGGTGAAAGTGGTGTCTAGCAAGCCAAACAAGCATATGTTTCAAGAGCAGAGAGCAACCACTGTGTCAAACGACGACAATGAGAAGACAAATGAGGAAAAGACTATCAGATCCTGCAAGATAAGGACATTGGTGTCTTGAGAAGTATAATTTTGCTGCAGCAAGCACAGGGACAAAACCTTCATTAGCGTGGGTTTAAAAAAAAGGAAGGGCTGGGGCCGGCCCCGTGGCGAAGTGGTTAAGTTTGCACGTTCCGCTTCTCGGCAGCCCGGGGTTCTCAGGTTTAGATCCTGGGTGCGGACATGGTACTGCTTGGCATGCCATGCTGTGGTAGGCGTCCCACATATATAGTAGAGGAAGATGGGCATGATGTTAGCTCAGGGCCAGGCTTCCTCAGCAAAAAAGGAGGACTGGCAGTAGTTAGCTCAGGGCTAGTCTTCCTCAAAAAAAAAAAAGGAAGGGCAAATTTGGAGATCAAGTTTATAAACAAGATTTCCAAGGATTTGGGCAGTAAATTGAAAGGGAAAATGGGGCAATATATGAAGTCAGATAAGGCAGAGGTTTCCTTTCCTAACCCGGAGAGTTTTTTCTTGTTGTTGTTGTTTTAATGCTTGTAATATTTGCATGCTTTATGCTTTGGGAAGCCATCTAATAGAGCTGGAAAAATGTCGAAAGGGAAGGTAAGATGATAATACTGGAGGAATGTTCTTGTGTAGGGTATGAGATCTGGCCTATACCTGGTGGGGTCAGGCATGAACTAGAACCACTAATTGTTCACATTCAGCAACAGGAGGGAGAGAGAGTGCACAGACACAGATGCAGGTAGGTGGGTAAATGTGGTGGTGAGAGTATGTGGATATTCTCTCCTGAATGCTATACTTTTCACAAGAAAAAAGAAAACAATTTCGTCTGCCAAGAGCAAAGATGAGGTTGCAATTGTTGGCGGTATAAGGAGGGAGGAAGAAGTTTAAAATTGTCATCTAGGAGATCAAGAGAGTGGATGAATTAAAAAATATTCAAGGTGTTTGCTGGGCAGATGTAAGGGCTCACTTGAGGTCATGATTCTAAAGGGGATCATCTGGACTGTCCCAATTCTTTATTGTGATCTGTCATTGCCTGCTGCTGCTCCTTATACCAAGACCACCGGATTTTGTGGAGTGCCTGCCATTCACTATGCTTTTTCAGACAGCTTTGCTTATGTTCACTTGGGCTCTCTGCCTGAGCTCTTTCCTCTCTCTTCTGCATTGAGCCAACTCCTACTCAACTTCGCGACCGAGTTTATGCCTAACTTCCTCTGGAAAGTATGTACTGATGCCCAGATGAGATCAGTGTCCTCCATGCTCCCATATCGCCTGTGCATACTTCTACCCTAGCCCTTGACAGTCCCTTGTGATATCTTCTACACCTGTGTGTCTTCCTCATTATACTACAGTTCAGGGGTTATCAAATTTGAGCAGGCATCAGAATCACCTCTACCTCCCCACAAAAAAGTTTCTGATTAAGTAGGTCTGATGTGCGGCCCTAGACTTTGCATATCTAATAAGGTCCCAGGTTATGCTGATGCTAGCTGCAAGTGGGGAGCACACACTGAGAACCACTCTTCTAGTACTTCCAAGGCTGGGGCCAAGTGTGGCTCATATCTGTTTCTAGAATTTGGCTCCACACTTGGCTCAGGTGGGAAGCTCAGAAAAGTTCTATTGCGCAGCCAAGGCACATTTGACTTAATGAGTGGAAGGGAAGTAAGTTACCTGAATGGTAAGCTCTCTTCCCTCTCGGTTAATCTTCAAGCGGTGCATCCTTCTGTTGGCAAAGTTCTCTACATCAATGGTGAATACATGGATTTCTCCCTTGCTCAGCTGATAACGAACTTGTAAGCTTCCTTGAAAGAAAAATATTAGAAATAAGAATTAAAAATAGGACCCAAATATGCAAAACTATGATCTTACTTTTAATTATCATTACTGTTTTCTAGGGACCTATGTCTCAATTCTTTCAACATTCAAATTTTCAAAGATATTACAGATGCTTTTACTATAGCATCTGGGTCCATGTAGAGAATCCTGAATATAACTGCAAAATTAGTGTGTGTGCACACGCACATGTGCGTGTGTCTTAGCAGAAACCAAAATACCAATTTGGAAAATAAAACAACCATAAGTTTACTTTGTACTTGGATTGTGAAATGCAAGATAGAACTAAGTCCTTTTACACTTTCTTCAATTTCTACCACTTCCTATAATTCCCTTTCTTCCTAATCGTCTTGATGAGATTCCAGAATACGTAATGTGAAATAAGATTGTAAAATAATCTAAGGCAGGAAGGGTAGAAGAAAGTAGTTTGAGGCTATAAGGTCATTCCCCAACAGTCAGCCAATAGAAGAAGCTCTCTCCAGCTAATCTCAGTTCTTCTGATTCCTTCTCTCCTCTTGGTTCTGGCCATTAAAGATTTCCAAATGTGATTGTTTTGGTTATTTTATCACTTAAAGAATGAATAATAGCTCCCCAGCAGTATTTGGTGCTGAGAGGAGTTGTGCAAGAGTGGTGCTATGGATGTGCAGACATGGGGCAAGGGGACCCCGGGCTGCCAGGGGTAGGAAAGGCCGATCTCATGCACTATTGGGAGACATGCTCTTCCAGCCACCTTCTAATTCTAAGAATCTGGGTGTTTTAATATTTAATTTAACCCAATAAACTAAACCATCGTGTGATAATTATGTGTCAGGCATGTGATAAATACCACATTCCTGGAGGGCATTTGGACCCTTTTATCATCCCACTATTTGGGTAATTCATATACACATACATTCCACATACATATTCTGTACGTGTCTGTCCATTTTAGAAATCACTTCTATTTTACACAGCTTTACTAACACCTGCCTCACAACCATCCATCTTACATGTCAATAATCTCAACAGGAATTCTGTCTGTTAAAGTATTCTGAAGCTTCCCCAACATCCCAGTTTATGTCTAAAACACCTCAGCTAGTTCTTCTAGAGCCATACAAATATTGATCTCACCTTCTTAGGAGTTTTGATGCGATCATTGCCTCCCAAAGTAACCCAATATGATAGCCTGAAACCTCTCGCTAACTCATTTTCACATAACTCATAGGAGAAAACTCAATCCATGACTTTTCAAAATAAGTTTGACACCACTAATGGCTAACTTCCAGTCTTCTACGAGTCACTGGGGTGAGATGGAGAACAGTGTGGGGTCAGGGCCAGATGCTCAGGAATCACCTTGTCCCCCAGCATCTTCTTCAGCTATTTGGTCAGTGAGCTAAGAGGCATTTCTCTCCTTCCAGTGTGTACTCTGGTGACTCAGCAGATTGCCATCAGCTTCTTGGAGGGCATTGCTGTGTCTGCTTGTCTCTGCAGAACCCTAGGCCCCAGAACTCTTCCCCGCCCTTAGGCCCTCTTTTACTGCCTTCTTTATGCTTCATCTGAATGCTTCCATTTCCCCTCTAGAGTTTCCTATCTCCAGCTTCCCTTCCATTAGTGTTTCACATAACGGTAAACATAGCAAGTTTATGGTCCCATAGACAGTGAACTGACTGAGGGAAGGTGCTGTCTACAAACCTAATATGAAGAAATGGATCATCCTGCCTAGGAGTTCACTACGATTTATCTAAGGCATTATAATGTATTCTCTCCTAATTGGTATCAATTTTTTTCTGTTACTATATATTAATATTGCTACTGTATAAAGAGCATACATCTTTGTGTATGTGCATATGGACTGATAAGATGTTCACAATGTGGGAATTAGAAATGAAATTGATTTGAGCCCCACATAGGCCCTTTTTTCCAAATATTCTTTCTGAATAAACATATCTATAATGGAATGAACTTTTGTTTTCAGAGTGTACCTGTAAAATTCTAACAGATCTTGTTAATGTTGAAGCACTCTAGTTGTATCTAGCCTCATTTTTTTTTAGGTCTTCAGGCAAAATCCACCTCATTATTTTTGGAATTAAACAACAGGTATAATCAATGAGAATGTGAAAATTACGGACTAGAAACTCAGAACTGAAAAGTCCAAATAATATCTAGTCCAGCATCTTGAGTCGGGCCTCAGTTGTTCAAGAACATCATTTTGTTTCGTTTTAACTTATCCCACTTTTCCAGTCTTCCTACCCTAATCGGTCTTCCACACTGCCATTAGTGGAGTATTTTAACACAAACTTGGACATGTGACACTAGTGCTTAAGAAATTCGAAGGCTCCCTAATTTTACACAATACATCCCAACTTCTTAGCCTGACATTCAAGGACCTTTTCCCTTTTCTTACTTTTCCAACTTTATCACATACATGTTTTTTATATCTTAATCACACCAGAACACTCAGTATTCCCCCAAATAATGCACCTCCTTGCATTTGTGCATTTTTTCCCTCTGCTGGAAACACCCTTCTGCCTTTTTATCTGCCTGGCAATTTCCTCCTTCTTCATTAAGATCCAGCTCATGTGAACCCGGTCTCTACTTGCCCCTAAGACTGATATAATCTTTCCTTTTACTATATTGTTACTGTACTCACTTTTAGTAACAATCTCAATTTATCATGATTCTTTTGTCTTTCTCCTTGAATTTAAGCTCCCATAGGAGGAATAGTTGCTTATTCAGTTTTGTGTCTACAGAGAATAACATAGGGCCTGTTATCTTAAGTGTCCAGAAGACATTTGTTGAATAAAATAGTCACTCTGGAGAATTTTATTACCACTTCACCAAAATTATAAACTAACAATTATTCAATGCCTACTGTGTGTCAGACCCTAAATAAATAAATGGTTATATTGTTATAGTTCCATCTTTAAGGAGTGTATAATCTAGTTGGAGGAGGCAAAAGCAAGGTCATACTTACCTGATATTATATGCCCACCATGTATTAATCTTTTAACCTGGCACTAAAAGTACTTTTTCATCAAATCCTCAGATTAGAAAATAGAATTTCAGAGAGGTAAAAAGCTCCACAAGTAACAAGAAATAATAATAATATTCATAATGAAATGGGACTCAAACCCCGGCGTGCAGAACTTTATGTTCCTTCCACTACCCCAGGCTGCTTCCAAAGAGATGTGTAGTCAGGTAGATGGATGAGTGGATGGATAGAGAAGTGGGTGGTTTGAAGAAGAGAAACATGGATGATTTGTTAGACAATACGGAATACATGTTCTGTGAATTCAAAATAATAAGCAGTTACAAGAGTTGAAGCAATTAGAAAGAGTATTTCAGAGAAAGAGGTTTATTGAAGGAAGGTAGACATTAGCTAGGCAAAAAAAAAAAAAGCATTATACTTACATAGCTTTAGAGATATAAGCAGAGCAATGTGGTTAAATTTTACCATGCTTGAGTCAGTAGAACTGTAGGATAGTAGAGCTGATGAGAATCTTAGTCTTCAACCAACCAATCTCATTTTTTTTTTTTGGGGGGGAAGATGATCCCTGAGCTAACATCTGTTGCCAATCCTCCTCTTTTTGCTGAGGAAGACCGGCCCTGAGCTAACATCTGTGCCCGTCTTCCTCCACTTTATATGTGGGATGCCTACCACAGCATGGTTTGCCAAGTGTTGCGTAGGTCTGCACCCAGGATCCAAACCAGCAAACCCCGGGCCACTGAAGCAGAATGTGTGCACTGAACTGCTGTGCCACTGGGCCGGCCCCAACCCCCTCATTTTAGAAGATCGAAAAACTAAGACCCTGAAACCTCCATGTGAACTTGGAAGAGAGTAGTAAAGAGAGAGGTCACATGGAGAAGGCTTGGACTAGAATGACAAAAATGTGGACTTGTTCTTGTATAAAAGGATCCCAAAAAGGGCTTTAAACATATGTGTGACTGGGGTGCTCTATACAAAGTGATATTTTAAGAAAATTAGCCTGGAAATCCAGTGTGCATGTCAGACCTAAAGGGGAAGACACGAAGCACTACCAGCTCTCACAAACATCAAATGGAAAACCCATGATGGCACTGGACCACCACTGTGGAACAGGAATCCATGCTCATATTTCCATAAAAAGAGCACTGTCAGTTTCTTGCTTTATCATTTCACTGTGAAAGAAGGAACTCTTCTACATGTTGATTCCTGTCCATTCCCTATCAGTCCGTTTCAGTTCCAGACTTACACAGCTTCCTATGTGCCCTTTAGTTTCTACTAATTAGATCATCCTCACCAGTCTTTCTATCTATACTGCCTCACTTAGTGGTATGACTCATCCACTGGTTGCTTAGGTAAAAACTTTAGGAGTCATCCTTATTGTGTTTATTTCCTTCACCAGCACCCCTACACACCTCCCACACATCCAAGTCATCAGCAGCCCTCTGGTCGCTCCAAAGTAAATTCTGCATCTCTGTACCTCTTTCCAGCTTAACCACCACACCCTCATTCAATCCATCAACATCTCTCACCTGGACGATTGCAACACATCTGAGCTCATCTCCCAGGTTCCAGTCTTATCTCTTCTTTCCCCTATCCCAACCATTCTCTACACAGCAGTCAACCTTTTTAAAGTGTAAATTTGATGCCATTGCTTAAAATGCTTTAACGGCTCCCCAATACACTTAGAATAAAATTCAAATTCTTTCCGTGGCTCTAAGACCCTATATGATCTTCCCCTGTACCTCTTTGATCTCATTTCATTTCACACTTGCCCTCAATGACTAATTCCCATCTAGTATAAACCCACCTCCTGACCCTCTGTGTGCTGGGTTCCCTCCTGCTCTAGAGTCTTTCCACCTGCTTTTTTCACCACCTGGAAGGCTCCTCTTACAGATCTTTGCCAGAAGGCCCCTCCTCATTCATGGATCAGGTGTGATCATGAAGCAATGCCTTCCATTTCCATGCACATCTACCTCAGTACCTCCATCTAACAATGTTTTCCAAATTATTAGTCATGATTGATAAGTACCTCATGGAATCAGTAACAGAATTCAGTATTTATTATTACCAATTGCTGCCTCTCCATAATTTCAATTCTAAGCATTCTATTCTCCGACCTCAACCTCCTCCCTTTCTGGGTCCCTTCCTCTAATACCTGGATTCTCATAATCCTTAGTGTAAGGATTATTCTCACCAACTACTCAGTGTTCCTCAACCCCTTCTTGTTCTCTCTTACCTCCTTACCCAGCTCAAATCTCCTGGTCCATCACTATGACCATCCTTTCATATGCAGCCTCAATTTCCTTCGCCCATTCATACTTCATTGACTGAAGATATTTGGTTGGCAGAACCATACTGCTAAAACCCAACCTTCACTTATTCTGCCTCTGCACAGTTTCGCTGGCAGAAGAATAAGAACTGCTCTTAATCAACTTTAACTTAATCACAACCAACTTCAAGTGGGCCTTTCTTGTGTCCTCTCAATCTCATTGTATTTTCTAAATATTTCCTAAGTCCATTCACCTGGCTCTGATAAATATTTAATGGCTTCTCTTCTTTCCTCAGGTCCCCAACTCTAACTTCTTCCTTAGTCTAAGCTAATGACCTTGCCTCCTGCTTCTTTACGAAAACTGAACCAATGAGAAAAGAATTTCCACAAATCCTGCCACCATATTTAATAACCTATCAACTTCTGAACCCATATGCTTTGTCTTCCTTTCTATTAACTTAGATGGACTGTCCATGCTCTTATCTTTTGTCAACTTAAGCATTACTTTTCATTCTTCTCACTTCTTTGGAGATATCACTCAAATAATACTCTCTACCTTCAAATTTATCTCATCCTCTCTACTACATCATTCCGTTAGCATTTTTCCTATCTTGATGGAAAAAATGAAACATCTTTGACTTTCTTAACCTTAGCTATTGCCATATTTCTTGATCTCTTCTGGTCTACGATAAAGCTCTTGAGGTATTATCCATACTTCCTGTCTCCAACTCCTCTTTTCTATTTGCTCTTAAACTCCTTCAGTAACATTTCACTCCAGGGTCTTCACCAAAACTTCTATCGCCTAGGTGATCACTGACCTTCATGTTGCTAAATCCAATTTTCCAATCACAATCCCCATTTTACTCTCATCAACATTCTATATAATCACTATCTTTTACAAAACTCTTCACTTGGTTTTGAGAACATTGGTCTCTCCTGTTTATCTTCTTACTTCACCGGCCACTTCTTCTGCCTCTCCATTGCTGATTCCTCTATTTATTCCTGACCTCTTAATTCTCAAGTCCAAGGGTTCAGTCTGGGGACTTCTCCCTATCAACACTCACTACCTTAACAGTCTCATACTGTGCTATGTTTCCACATACTATCTCTTTGATTTCCTAGGGCTGCTGTAACACATAGTTCTGGAGGCTATAACGCACAATTCTGGAGGCTAGAAGTTTGAAATCAAAGGACAAGCATGTCTGTATTTCCTCTAAATGCTTAAGGGAAAATATTTTCTTGTCTCTTACTAGTTTCTTATATCTCCTGGCAACCCTTGGTGTTCCTTGGTTTGTAGCTGCATGATTTTGATCCCTGCCTCTACTTTCATGTCACATGGACTTCTTCCCTCTGCGTGTCTCTATGTGTGTCTGAATCTCTGTATCCATTTCTCCCTCTTCTTATAAGGACACCAGTGATTGGATTTAGGGTCCACTCTAATCATGGCATGATTTTGTCTTAACTAGTTACATCTAGTATGACCCTATTTCCAAATAAGGCCACATTCTGAGGTTCTGAGTGGACACGAATTTTCGGGGGACACTGCTGAACCCAGCATACTATCTAAATTCAGACCAATTTCTTTTTTTTTTTTAAAGATTGACACCTGAGCTGACAACTGTTGCCAATCTTCTTTTTTTATTTTTCTGCTTTTTTATCCCCAAATCCTCCCAGCACATAGCTGTATATTTTTAGTTTTGGGTCCTTCCAGTTGCGGCATGTGGAACGCTGCCCCAGCGTGGCCTGATGAACGGTGCCATGTCCGACCCCGGGATCTGAACCAGTGAAACCCTGGGCCACTGAAGCAGAGCCCATGAACTTAACCACTCAGCCATGGGGCCGGCCCCCAAATTTCTAAATTTATATCTCCAGCCTGGTTTTCTCCCCGCAACTCCAGACTCCTCTATTTAATTACCTTCTCAACATCTCTACTTGGATACCCAATAGGCACCTCAAACTTAATATGCCCAAGATTCAATGCATCATCTCTTCTAAACCTATTCCTTTTATGACTTTTTCCATCTCAAGCAGTGGCAATCCTCTACTTCCGGGTGCTCAGACAAAAAGTCTTGGAATCATCTCTCATGTCTCTCTTTCTCTCATACCCTATGCCTGATAGGGTATGACACAGTTTTATGCCCCAACCCTTTCAAAATATGTCCTTGGTCCAACCACTTCTTCCACTTCCAACCAATTCCATTATTACCACCCCCATCCAATCAACCAAGATTTCTCATCCAGGCTATTTTAATAGTTTCATAAAAACTCTTTTTCCACCCTTAACTCCTTATAGAATACTCTGCTCAGAACATCTGGAGCAATTCTGTCGAAGTATAAATTAGATCAATCACTCCTCTGCTTAAAGCCCTTCAATGGGTTCCCATCTTACCCAGAGTAGAAGGAAATATCTTTGTTGTGATTATAAGGTCCTAAGGGCTTCATTACATTTCTCTTCTTATCACCTACCACATTGCCTCTTCTCTCCGGGGCCCACCCACAGTGCTTTCCTTACCAGTTCTCCAAGAACCAGTACACATCTGTCTCAGGACTTTGCATTTCCTATTTTCTCTGTCAGGAATGATTGTCTCTGGATATTCACGTGGCTTCTCCACCCCATTTCCAACTCCTTCAGTTCTTTATTCAAATATTACTAGTTTCAAGTGTTTGTCTCTGATGATCATGTTAAAAACTGCAAGAATCCCACCCCATGCATACATATTCCCTTTGCCCTGCCCTTTTTTCCTTGGTAGAGCTTATCATCTTGTAACATTTTGCTTCTTGTTATATTTATTACTTATGCATATCTTCCTCCACTAAAATGTAAGTTCCATAAGGGCAGAGATTTAATAAAATAGAAGTCTAGAATAGAAAATATAGATATGGTCCACCATATTTAGGGAAAATATTATTTTAGACATCAAAACCCATCCTGAGTCACTATGTGAAAACATTTCTTGCTATGGATTTTGGTCAGCCAAATCTGGTCATTGTTGGAAAGGCCTGGTCTTTCAAATAACTAGCTTTTATAGTATTTATTACCAACCTGCTCATTTCTTAATTTGTACTTTTTAAAACTTGTTTGGTGATTTTCATCCCCCATTTAATTGTAAGCTCTATGATAACAGAACTTTACCTGTACTTTCCCTGGAGTATTCACAGTGTCAAGAAAAATGTCTAGCATATAGTGGGGGCTCAATAAATATTTATTGAATGATTATTTTATGGAATGAATAGTGAATAGGTAGTTTCAGTAATACATGAAAAATATTTCCTTTATCTCACTCATTCTTAAATATATATAATGCAAACACTTATTTAAGATTGATAATATCCTTAAATTATCATTATTATAGCTATAAATGCTAGCTATGTTATTATTATGACCAGTATCATCAAAATATCATTTCTTGCCCACTTTTTCTTTTTTTTTTGAGGAAGATTAGCCCTGAGCTAAGTCTGCCACCAATCCTCCTCTTTTTGCTGAGGAAGACTGGCCCTGGACTAACATCCGTGCCCATCTTCCTCTACTTTGTATGTGGGACTCCTGCCACAGCATGGCTTGTCAAGCAGTGCATAGGTCCACGTCTGGGATCTGAACCAGTGAACTCTGGGCCCCCAAAGCAGAGCACGCAAACTTAGCTGCTATGCCACTGAGCTGGCCCTATTTGTTGCCCACTTTATTCTAAGGAGTGTCTTAAATGCTTTTCTTATATTTCATCTTGAGATCTCAAAAAGTATGACATGCACATAATTATTTTATGCTAAGTTTGTATATGGGGAAAATTTAGTTGGTCTAACCTTACTGGACATTTCCCACAGACCTTCCCTCTAATCTGCCTGTGCATTTCCCTGAAGGGTAGCTGTCATGCTTTGCATCCCTTCCTTAGCAGCCACCATATAAGGACAAAGCATTTAATAAAAGCCCTTTGGATGATGGCATATGTCTTCATGATAATTCCACTTAGACTTCACAGAGAACACACTAAAAAACAATTTGTTGACATTCTGAAGCCAAACTCAGTTGTTCAGAGTGTCCTCAAATCCTTGCATGTACAACTGAATGCAAAATTTAATGAGATGTCTCTAAATTAAAACAAAACTAAATTTTCTGTTTTTAATCTTCTTGGCAAAGAAACAGTTCATACTTAAAAGAATTGCAAACTCCATAGAAGAAAAAGTCAATTTTCACGGCAAAGTTAAACATTAAGGTTGTTCTCCCTAGCTTCTATCTTGGGCAAGGTGAGGACAGATTAGAACCGAAAAGAATCAGCTACCCTAGAAAAAATATTCTCAGCTATTTGAGAATTTCTCATGAGTCAGTAACTGCAATGTGTTGAGCATTCCCAGATCCACTCAGCTATGATGGTTTTCTAGGCCTCACTTCATTTCTTATTCAAAAACAACCCTGAAAACTCTCAGAGGAAGTAATAAACAGGTACCAAATCCTCCAGCCTATTTGGTGATGAGTTCTGGTTTACTTCATTTAGCCTTAGTCTGAGCACCTTAATAAGCAGCAATTATCTTCTTCTATTTCAGTGCTTCTGCCTACATTTGCACAAAATATTCCACAGTCTGTCTTATCTTTAACTCAAAAGTCATTTGCATAGAAAAAGAGTCCCATTACTGGGAATAAATGCAGACCAACTGCCCCTCTTCCATGGCACTCTGTCCAGACAGGTTTCCCTATTGCTGTATCATGTAATGGGAGGCTTTTTATAACAACAATAAAAATACGTTAAATTATGAAATGAGGAGTTTCTTTAATTTTTATTTTTCACTTGATATGTAAGAATGAAACTAACCTTGTTCCTCTGGCTCAGGCTTGTCCTCTGGATTCAGTCTGAACAGCATGCGTAAAAGGTACAGTCCACAAACTCCACAGGAGAGGCCGGCTGATTCTTTATGTGCTTAGAGATTTCACTGAGCTACTAAAGATCTGTTTTCCTTTCATCTGAGACCCAATTAGAGTTCACTTACATTTAAAAACTCTCTCCTCTTATTCGTATATGATTTATGGGGTTTGAAGGCAATAGTCATTAGAACTCAATGTCGTAATTAGTCTTTAAAGTATTCAAGATGAGGCAGCTTTGTAAATTTTATGTTCACTTTTTACGATCCAATTGCTTTTGAATATAGATGCTTTTGATCATAGCTCTTAAAACCTTCCAATATTTGGAGCTAATCTTAGTTCTCTGTGTGTTTTGGAACATTCTTTAAAGTTCTGATGACCACAGATACTGACAATATAAAACAATGTAAATTCACAGAAATATTGCATCATGATTTGTGATTTGATACCTGCTTGGCAAAAATGCCACTGAGAGCTGCTACTTTTCTCTAGCAAGGTGCTCCTCCTCATTTCCTTATATCTCCCTTGGTTCCCAGTCAGACGTGAGCCAGAGCAAGCCCATCATCAACATGCAGCAGCAGAAGGTCCACATCTGTGATGAGCCAGGAATGGTGTTATGAACACTGGCTTAGAGAAGAAAGACACAGCCTTTCTCCCAAGAGATGCACAGCTTAGTGAGCAATGCAGAACAATAAGAAAACTATTATAATACAGTGAAGAGAAATGCTGGAAAAGGATATGCACAGGGAAGAAAACTGGAAAATCAGGGAAAGCTTGCCGGGAGTAATAAGTCCTGAATTGGAATTGTGAAGAACACATAAAAGTTAGCCACATGGACAAGAGGAAAAAAGAGGAAATGGAGTATCAAAGGCAGGGAGAAGGAGAAGAGGATGGATTGCATGTCTGTGGTTGGGTGGAAGGTAGGCATGCAATAAGTAGAAGACAATACTTAATAAAAATTTGGGATGTGAAATAACACTGTTCTTTAAGGAAGCCATTGCCTCTATCAGGCCATGATTTTTTCAACTCATTATTTCGCTTTCTCTGAATGCTACTCATAAAGAGAATTTCAAAAGTACTGCTGTAGATGACAGCTTTGATACGTTTTCTAATGATGTCATCCCAGGCAACAGGGTGGGTGGTGGCTTGACCTGCAGCACAAGTACATTGGTATAACAAGCTGAGCTATACTGCATTTGATAATCAGTCTGAAAGTTATCCTCAGCATCTAATTCTGTGTGCAACACTTAACAGAAGTGGTGAAGAAGTGACATTCAAGGAAATGTCGGTTGAGCATAGAATGATGATCTTTTTAGAAGTTTAAACATGTGAAAGTTGTAGCATGGTCAGAACAGTGCCTGCACTCCTGGGTCTGTGTGTTCTCCTGATCTCTGTCAGTCCCATACAGCCTGCCAAGTGCAGAGATTGAAAGCAATTAGTGCTGTTTTCAGCACTTTTGTAAACAAAAATATAAATGATGGTCAATTAGAAATGATTTCCTAACCATTTTCTAAAATCATTAACGGGTAGTATAACTAGCTCATGAATAACTTCAGGCACTTTTTACAATGCAAAGTCATCAAGACACAAGCATAGGATCTGGTTTAATGGCATAAAGACAATGAGATGGAGATCTTTCCTGATGTGTGGGGCTCCTGCAGATTCTACTGGTGGAGTCCCACCTGTTCAGAAGTTTTGGACCTTGTCCAGGATGTTGTTCCTTCTGGATCCCTTTTTCTTTCTTATTCCAACATTGGCTTTAAAAATGGGAATGTTGATTTGCATCTGAAAGATGTACTCAGAGACAGGGATGGAAGTGAGAAGTGGTTGAGGAGTCAGTGAAGGTTCTAAATGGAGAGTTTTGTAAGATATACTTTAGAAAAATCAAAAAGAAAAACCCCAGGTCTCAGTGAAGGGAATGTCCTAGGGTGGTGATGAGTGGGAGACAGGCAAACCATCTAAAGGCCTTTAGGAACAGTTTAGCAAAGACTGGATAAGATAAAAGATAGTTGTAAGAGAGAAACAGACAGCAGAAACAAGGGGATTTGGTGGTAGGTTGGATGTATCAAGGCAAAGAGAACCATGACCCCAGAATCCCAGGTCTGGGGGTAACCTGAGCCCAGCTTACTGTCTAACTCCCTCGCATCACTCACCTGCTTCTCTCTGGCCAGCTAGACCATCCTTCAGCTCCTCCACACACCATCCTGCCTCTTAAGAGAGCTTCTGCACACACACCATCCCCTCCACTGAATCAACCCCAGCTAATTCAGAAGCAGTGCCTACTCTTCTTATCTCAGCGCAAATGTCTCTCCCTCAGGAAACTTCCTTCGTGTCCCGCTCTCCCCATTTTTGATATGAGCTCTCATAGTGCCCTGTATTTTATCACATGAAACTTTTCACAGTTTGTAATTATATTTCTAGTGGTGTGGTTATTTTATTAATATGCAACTTTTACAATGGAATGCAAACTTCAGGAGGACAGAGATCCTGTCTATTTTACTCATCTCTGTATCTTCAGTACTTATCAAAGATATCTGGCATACAGTACTTAATAAATAGTCATCTAATGAATGAAGGAATTAATTAGTAGCTTCAATAAGTCAAGCAATACAGAAAGAAAAATGAAGCTTTAAAATGGGGAGAAAGAGGTTTTAATCACTGAACTGTATGTGGGATATTAGTTAGGGCTTGGCAAATAGAAGAAATGTATGGACTGGAATTTTGGGAAGAAGTAGAAGCTGGAAATGGAGATCTAAGAGCCACTTACAGGGAAGTTGTGTAGACTGCAATCTATTAAATTCACAGTCAGCCATGTATAATAATGTATAACTTTATATCAAGTTAGAAATGTTGCCTTCAGGTTACTCGCGGCTCTTCAGCCTCAAAGACTGGTTATAACGTATCAAAATAAAAACCATGTCTTTCATAAGATGCCCCATACCTCTTCCAATGACAGAATCATTGTAGAGTTCCATGACATGATGGCTCAATCCAAATCTTAAAGTGGTGTACCTATCAACATGTTTCCTGAGAGGCAAGGCAGAGTAGCAGTTATGAATAACCAGTCTGCCTAAGTCAGATCCCAGTTCCTCTACATGACACCAATGGGGCCACAGGCAAATCAAAGGGACTCTCTGTGCCTCCCCTCCCATGTGTTCAAAATGTCTATAATCATAATATGCACTTGACAAAATTGTGAGGACTGAAGCTATATTAAGTACTATAACATTGATATATGTTAACTAATATTATACCTACCATTTTGGTTATTCTTTAATCTCTCTGAAGCTACATTTGTAGGAACTCCATAAGGAATAAAGATAAAGAATGCATCATCATCATCATCACTAGGTGGCTTGGGCTTGATCCTTTGTGTCATCATTTTTGTTGTTGTTAAAATGATTCTGAAAAGAGCTCTATTAATGCAGCACCATATTTAAGAGCTCAATTTACACAACAGGGAATTGGAAAGAAGCAAGTGTGGTGTTGAGCACTGAAACAACCGCCTGGAGAGCTGGTCTCATTACCAATTGATATCAATTGAATGTGTACAATTTGCTAGGTACGCAGCAGCCTAAAAGAATTTTGAAAGACCTAATCCTCATCTCAAGTTCAGATTTCTGCTTAGTGAAAGGGAAATTTCGGAACAGATGATTTCCTGAGCAAAGCAGGTTTATATAAAAATGAACCAGTGGCTCTTATTTATTTACTGTTTTGTAAACAAAACTGTGTCCAAAATATCACATTTGCTAGATACTAATTCAATTACAGTTGAATTCTGTGCTAAACCAAAAAATGGCCCATATAATTCTTCCACTGCTTTCCCTGAGTGAGGGACTGAAAATAGAGCAAGCTGTGAAACAAACAGGTCCATCCTACCTACATACATTTCATCTAGATAAATCCCTCCCATAGGAAAATAAATGAGTTATTTTACCCAAAGATGAGATTTAGTTGTTAAGGTGCTTCAAAGCCCATAATTAACTCAGGATCATAAAATTGTAGCCCATGCTTTCTATACTCCTTCTCCCCTCATCTTTATTGTTGATTAACGAAAATTTCTATGGGCCAGAGTTAGTATAAAGCCATGTTTTTCCTTCTAAAGCCACTTAACTTCACCTACCAGGTTTTTAAAACCCAGTTACAAAGTCTTTCCCTCACATGTTCAGGTTCCATTTTGGTAAAATCAGGCCAGTTAATAGTCCACAATTCTTTCTTACAGCAGAAGATGAGAGGTGGTTATTCTCGCCCTTGGGTTGTGAGGGCCTCGCTCCTGTTAGAATGCTGAGAGAAGCATAAACTTAAATCCTTAGAGATGGTGTCTTAGAAATCAGAGGCATTATTTATTGTTTGCAGTTCATATTTGCAAAGTGCTTTGAGCTCTCTGGGGAAAAATGGAATACAAACACTAGGTGTGTGTATAATTAATAACTCTTCAGTAGGGATTATGGCGTCTCCCAGTAAGAGCGTATTTATACACTGACACTCACAAAAGACAGTAAAACAATTTGAAAATAACCCAAGGCATATTCCCCCTGGATGTAGGGCGAATTCATTTGTAGAATGCTCAAGAACATGGACGGAAACTATCACACAAACAACACATTTCAATCAGCTCTCATCCCAGGAGACCACAGCACAGGTTCTTGTGGGAAATGGCTCCACCAGCCTTACTTGAGGACTGGCAGGAAGGAGCAGTGATAGTCATTAAAACTAAGTGTGCCAAGTATCCTGTCCCAAAGAAACATAAACGAAAACAGAAAACCAATCACGTTTCCTAATTCTTCCCTCTATAAACAGTAGACAAAATGGCCATATGTGCTTGACCTGAACATATGGATACCATGAAAACCTGTAAGGGGGTGAACTATCTGTGGCAGAAACAATTTCATTTTAGAGGCCACTTTTAGTTTTAGATGACATTACAATTTAAATACCTGCTCTAACATACTAGGTTGGGATAAAACTACTAACATACAACTGTATTTGTGTGTGACTCTGCACTTTACACAGCATTCTGCTAACCATCCACTGACTCCAGAGTTTTGCAGAAGAGGTCTGAGGTGAATAACTTTATTAAATTTGCTTCTAGCCACTTTTTTTCCCTATAGTCATCCCCTGGAAAATGCTATCTTTTTCCCAGTGTCTCTTCATTCTGTTTTCCACCCTCCCTGCCTTTAAATCTTTCTCTGGCTCACCAGAGAATAAAGTTGAAGTTTCTCATCATGGGTTACCAACCTCAGTTCCAACTCCTCTTTCCTCCCTCTCATATGCCTTCTATCCAGGTCTGAGGAAGGCAATGAGGAGTCAGCCTCCTAACTGGGAGAGTGTAAGGGGCAATCTGTTTGCCATGGCATTAATGTCCTCCTTCCTGATGACAGTATGTGTGATCTGGGACAACAGACACCTGAGTGCATCTGTGCTAGGTCAGTCAGCATAGAAAGAGTTAGGTGGCCTTTCTATGGTGTGTGAGCTTTGACAAGTCACTTAACTTCTCTGCTTCATAGAGAAAAATAAGAATATTAATATCCACTTCACAGAAGTTTTCTTAAATTTTGAAAAAAAAATGTATGTTTCAGCCTTGCACAGAACACAGCATTAAACAAATAAAAATTGTCTGGAAGCCAGACTCCTAGCACCACGCCAGGGCTCAGGGCAGTGCTAACGGCATACCAGGGTTTGACTGTATAACTCAGACCTCATTAGTACCACACTACACTTTCTAGAGTGGATCTGGATGTGGCCACCCAGGAAGACGCTCATCCCCAGGCAAGCCTTTCCACATTCTAGGAGCTTGGCCAGAGGCGCCACACGGAAACGTCGGCCAAGTTCTGCATCAACCCTGGCAATTTGGCAGTGTATATCTAAGCCCTTAAAAATACATGTAGATCTAGCAATTCCACATCCAGGAATTTACCCTGGGCAACAATCGAGGCCCCAAAGATTAATTCAGTAAGTAATTCATCATAACATTAAAACAAAACAACAGCAGCAAAACATTAAAAATCAACCTTCATATCCAACCACAGGGAAAATGTGAACAAACTATGTAATCTAATACAGTTTATCTGCGTGTATATAACAATACGGAAAGATTCTACAACATAATATTAAATGAAAATAATTCTAAGACTATATGCTTAGTCTGATTACATTTGTATTTAACAGCGATAGATAGAGAGAGAGTAGTCGCCATTAATTATGCTCTCTGCACACTGTGTAAGGCACTGTGATAAGTGCTTTTCCTGTTGTCTTATTTAATACTCACAATAACCCTTCAGAGTTGATATTAGTTGGGAGGCCTTTGAAAGATATCTTGAAAGCAAATACAATAGAACAAGGAGTTGAGGAGGCACCTGCTGAATATGAGTGGTGCCTTCAATGTCACAGCGCATCTGAATCCATGGTTTTGATTTTGCCCAGAGCTTCCATGACGTGATTTAGGGGAGCCGCTGTCCCGTTACTTACAGATCACGCAGTGCCAGCCTCTGCTTCCAGTGCCATTCAACAAGAAATATCTCCTGGCAGCTTGCAGAGGCCTTCTGCTGCAACACCTCCCCTTTATAGCCTGGATATTTAAACATGAACTACCTCTCTCTGCGTGAAACAGCTGGCTAGGAAGCCTGCGCCATAATTAGCTGTTTCTCCCTGGGGATTTGTGCTCAGTAAATTCACTCTTCAGAGAAAGTACAGCTGGTGAGATGAAACAAGAGTCAATTGTCTCAAAATTTGTTTTTAAGGGAAACATCATTTGTGAATGTGTGTGTGGGGGTGGGGAGCCTTTGTATAAAAATGCTAGACTTCAGGTTCTGAACTGAGAGCCACTCAAAGCTAAAGTCTTGGCCATGGTGGTCAAGAACATGGATTTCAGAGCAGAGTATCTGGTGCAAATCTTGGATCTGCCACTTTATCTGCAGTTTATTTAAAACCGCTCTGCCTCAGTTTCCTTATCTGTGATTTGGGATGACACTTCCAGTGCCTACTTCATAGGACTGCACTCAATGTAGAGTCTGGAATGTGGGAAGTCGTGCACAGTTTTGTTCCCTTTTAATCTTCTTTTATCTCTTGGGTTTGTGTGCAAAGCACATAGTGGGTCTTTGGAAACATCCGTTAAGCAAATATTTATTTTAGACTTATAGAGAAGCCACTTCTCAGGCAAATCAACTATATAATCACAGCTCAGAAATGACTGAGAGGAGAAACAAGCCTGCATTTTTTGAAAACCTACTATGTGGCAGATATGGTGTTAGGTGTTTTATGTATTTTTCGTTTTTATAATAATTGTTTTTTGAGGAAGATTAGCCCTGAGCTAACATCTGCTGCCAATCTTCCCCTTTATGCTGAGGAAGACTTGCCCTGAGCTAACATCTGTGCCCATCTTCCTCCACTTTATATGTGGGATGCCTACCACAGCATGCCTTGCCAAGCGCTGCTATGCCTGCACCCGGGATCCGAACCAGCGAACCCCAGGCCACTGAAGCTGAAAATCCGAACTTAACCGCTGTGCCACCGGGCGGGCCCCAATAAAACAAAATTTTAAGAGTGAGAAGTAGACATCATTGTCAAAATTTATGGCATGGAAATGGTCTCTGAGAGATTAAACAGCTATTGTAAGGTCACGGCTATGCTGGCATCAGGACTCCACATATGATCTGTCAAACCACAACACTCTGCTTGTCACCAAAGTCTATTCCCCGTGCATGGCCCACTGTCAGTGCAGCTCAGAGGAAGAGCAATTTGGAGCCACCCGGAGAGAGCTTTCCTCCAACTCTATGTCCTGACACACAAGGGACAGTTCACCAAGGCCAGACACAACTGGTGACAGCAAGTTAAAGGGTTCCCTGTACATGAAGACCCTTGATCTGAGACAGTCGACAGCAAGGAAGGCAGGAGAAAAGCCACAGAACACAGACAAAAGAACGCAGCTGCCTTCAGCATGACACTATTACAACATACAACAAGCAGTAGTGTCTGCTATCCTGACAGAGAGCTACTTACAAAAGGATACATCATGTGTAGTTGATAATTGCAATATAGAAACAAAAGGTATTACACAAAACAAATACTGAAATAATGGTGTTTTATTTAAAAATCACATAAGGATGTAAGTGAGCCGTGGTCTCCCTTTGTCTTCAGATACTGCCTAACTGTGAGAGGCCCAGGGTCCCTGACTGAGGTGCTGCTGTCCAGGGGGCTTGAGTCTCTCCCAGGAACGTGATGGGAGAAGAAGGTCTTGGTTACTGTAGGTTATGCTGGGGGACAAGTGGTCAGGTCTGGGAGGCCTCATGACATCCTCATCTTCATGTCTGCAGAGATGCTGCAGTGTACCAACTTGGCTTCTCAGAGATGACCAGTTTATGGATGCCAACCACCCCAGGCCTGCCTGGACACTGTGAGGGTTGAGGGGACTCATTGCTGAAAACCCCTGTGGCCCACTGACAGCACAGTGTGCCTGGAACATGGTTGGGAAGCTTTCCCAGCAGTACCAGTTTCCTGATGATAAGAATCCTCTTGGATACTCAGTAACAATCAACCTTTCTGGGGCCTCATCACAGACCCGCTTAATCTACATCTTCAGGAAGAGAACTGGGAAGGTATATGTTGAACCAACTGCCCAGGCGAGTTCTATTGCAGGGAAGTTTTGGACATGTTGTTTGGTTAAGGTAGTGATTCTCACACAGAAGCCTGCATCAGAATCACCTGGAGAATGTTAAAGCCCAGATCACTGGGCCCCAGCCCAAAGTTCCCAATTCAGTAGGTCTAGGGTGAGGCATCAGAACATGCATTTCTAACAAATACCCAAGTGATACGGATGCTGCTGGTCCAGAGACCACACTCTAAGAACCTCTGGGTTAAGATAACACATCTAGTCCTGGGTTGATAGAAGAGGGGAGAAGAGGAAAGCCTGAGCTTTGATCCAGAATAAAGCGATCAGATTCTGGGAGGGGCTGGGAATTTGCCCTGGAAGGCCCACCCACTATCTAAGCTCCCCACGTTCTCTCTTTACCTCCCACCATACACATTTCTTGGTTTCCTTAACATGCTTGCTCCCAACTCCAGCCGTACTCCACCAACAAATCTAAATATCTCCTGGGCTCAAACTGACTCTGAAAAAAGGCCATGCAACTAACTCAAGATATTTAGCTCCATTAGTATCTCAGGAAATGAGATTAAACAAGATTAAATACTTTGGAAAGGTTTTAAACAGGGTAGGAATATGGTCATAAAGTTTCTTAAACCAAAGTACCTCTTTCAGTTTTGAATATTTAATGCAGTCATAAATTTCTGGGTAAGGTCTCAAAATCCAAATGATTTAGATTTTTCAAAATACCATTTGAAAATTATGTGTTAACTAAATCAATATAATATACAAGTATTTTCATTATATAAAAATATCAAAGTATACTAAAATACAAGAATACCCAAAACAGAGATTTAAATTCCTAAATTTACTACGTTTTATTAAATAAGCCAAGGTGATTTAGAAAGATTCCTGAACCTTCTTACTTTTCTACAAGGACACTCTTGAGGTTCTAATAAAAGCTATGCATTCTGTCCACAGAAAAATCTCACAACACACGTAAATCTAACATCAGAGGTTCTGGGATATGCTGTGGGGATCACCATCGCGGCCCTGTTCCAAGAACGCCTAGTGTCCAGACTACAGCGGGTCTTCTGCAGAAAGTGTATTTCCTCTCCTCCTTCGCAGATTCCAGAATTAAAGGAGACTCAGCAGCCACTCCTAGACCCTAAATTATAACTCTGCCAAGTGTTTCCATCTCTAAAGCTGTTCTGATTGGGGAGGGGTTCATGTTAGAACGAGAAAGACCCTTTAGGATATATTCATTTCTCCCCCTGAAGGTTCTGCCCCTGTCTTGCAATGTCCTTACTCTCTCCACTCTACCCACAGAGTGAGACTGTTCTACAGTCAATATCAATTATCTGTAGTGGCTTCTCATAGCTTTGTCCTCTTACCTTTCTGACTGAGAGTCGGCTTAAGTGGGATTTTAGATCAACAATTATATGCAATCATCCCCATTGCTGACATACCTGTCTCCAGATATAAACACACATTTGTTGGAGATGAGAAAAAAATAGTAAATAACTCCTATTGAAGGCTAATAAATTACTGTTTTCCAATTATTTTAATAATATAAATTTTCTATCTTGACTATGATTAAGGAGAAGAGATCATATTGTGAGAGAAAATAGAGGACAGGTAGACCTTAGCAGAACATGGCATTTTTACCAAGAAATCTAAATGTACGTGATTTAAATAATTATCTCCATTTATGCAACAATTCTCAGCTTTTGCCATTGTTTTCTTTATTGGCCATTCTCTCATTTTCACAATAGCTAAGAATATATGTGTAGCTGTAATATTTGCATGAATAGAAGTCTAGTTTCCAAGAAAAAAAGTGGGGGGGGTGGTGGGGAAGAACAACACGAATTTAAATTAATCTGTTTCATCTCCGAAATCTTGTAAAAGTATGTTAAATCCAGGGATACAAGAACTATTGGAAAATGAATAAATTAACAAGTGAAGCATAAGATCTTTTGCTTGCATGACAGTGATGTGGGCAGGCAATTAATTCAGCGGCTAGGACGGGTACAGCCAAGAGTGAACCCCTTCCATCCCAGGCAGACACCACTAATCATGCCCTCCTTTGAGACAGGGCCAAGTAGCTTCCCAACAGTTCCCAGGGAAGCCATTATTAATCAATGGCAGTTGCCATCTCTGGATAAGATAGTATTTTAAATAATTGACATGACACAGGTTTTCTCATGCCAACGTTCACCGGGTGCCAATACTGAGTGAAGCCTTTCCTGACTGTTCTGCCTTGGGCACCCTTCTGAGTGAGCTTCTGGCTAGTAAACCCCCTTCCCCTGCACACAATGGATAAAACATTCTAGCAAACTGTGTCATCACAGCTTTTTGTTTATTCCTTTCAGTCAAACAGCCAACACCTGCCAGCAAGCATGCTACTTCCTGTTTGGGAATGCAGCAGGGGAATGAGCAGCAAACTGTTTCTGGCATTTTAGCAAGAAAATTGAAAATAACACACAAAGATGGAAAAAAGGAATGACGACTCCCAGATGGTTCCAGGAAAGGATATGGTCACTAGTCCAAAAGAACATCAGAACTGTCACTCATTGCCAGCTCCATGGTGTAGTCAGCAACTACATCAGTAATAATAATGATAGCAACTCATTACTGTATTACTGAGTACTTCACGGTAGCCACTCTGCTAGGCACTTCACATAATGTACTTATCATTGCTGTCAGTCCACATAACTGCCCTCTGTGGTTCTATTTTATTACATGAAAATCCTATGGTTCATATGTGTTTATGCATTTATCAAATGTCACCCAGTTAGTAAGTGTCAGAACTGAGATTTATCCCTAGTCTACCTGTCTCTATCAACTATACCACTCTTTAGTCTGATGGTGGCACCAAAGAACAATGTGAGCAGAGACATATTTTCCTTGTTGAGATTGGAGAAGTTCACTGATTTGCAAAAAGGTGCATGGCTAGTTTGCAATAAAGTGAGGGTTAAAACCCAGGTGCTTACACACCTTATTCTGTAAGTCCTTCAGCATTTATTCTATAGGGCACAGCGTTAGTGTGGTGAAGGTCTTTGCCAAGGTGGAATGTGTGATGGCAGTGAGGGAAATTACAGGGATGGGGACCACTGGTGAGTCAGGGAGACTAATCATTTGATAACAGGTAAGCTTTACGAGGTGATCCTGACATCCAACACAATAGCTCACAAATGTATAATGAGCTGCCTCTATAGATCAATATGGCAATGAAGCATACTGGTTCCTTTAGCACTTGATCTGGTATCTCATGTTGCTTTCCCAGAATCATTCCCTAAGAAGAGATTGGTTCTAAGCCTACTACATACCTGTGCTTAGGGATTGTAGCTAGGGTGACTATATAGCTGATATGCCAGAAACAGTGCCAAATTGCCCTGGTTATGAGGGTGAAATTATAATCAGCACCCCCTCTGACTGTTGGAAGTTTCCCTGCTTGGTGATAAATTATTGGTTGCACTAATATAGCATTTATGACAAAATATTGAATTTTCTTTTTCTGTGTTATTTTTATTCTGCAAGACCATGAGGTTCTTGAGCTCAAGAAGTGTGCTTTATGCACCGATATATCCCTACATTTCAGCATGATGCTGGGCACATGGTACAGCTGAGGCTCAGTAAATATTGATTTGTTAGTAGTTTCTTCTTCCTGAAATTTTCACCTAAGATGCAACCACCATAATTTCTGCCCAAGATCTAGTTATTTTTGTTTAAAATTTCTCTCAGTAGGCAGAACATGCACAGTCTAACAGACTATTCCACGAAAGTTTCCCATACAAGCCAAGTGTTTTAGCAAATGCTCTAGAAGTTAGTAAACATAACATCTGCATTTGCTGTATAAACATCACAGATTTGGAGTGAAATGACTCAGAGTTTGCCTAGCAGTCATTTAAAATGTTGATGTCTTTCTCTGATTTCATTGTCTGAAGACTTTTTCTTTTTTTTCTTTTAAACTTAAAGAAAAGACTAAATAACTTATAGATGCAGAAGTACTTTTCAAAAACATCAATAATACATGTAGTTGGAAAGGGCTCCTAATCATGTAATATTGTTCCATGAACAATTCATGCAAAGGCGCCACGTTGGTTCTTTAGATGACTCGTGTTCCATAAACACACAATAATATTACTATAATTATTTGTTAAATAGATCAGTTAAAATTGCCCACAATGCTAGTCTCTAAGGATGAGAAGAAGAGTTACACGAGATATGTTGTAATGAAGAGAAGGGAAGGATCTTAAAAGGAAAATACCGCTAAAGAGAATCAGAGGCTCTCACTCCAGGCCCCCCCTATCTAAACCTCCCTACATCAACCTAGCACAGAGTGGGGCTAGGAAGCTACAATGGGCTAAGGTTCTGAGAAAGCATATTAGCCAGGAAGATGGGAAGTGATGATCCCTGAGGCTACAGAGCAAGAACCAAAGATCATCCAGGGATAAAATCATAATTGAAAGTCAAATAAACAGTCAATTGTAACAGATTAAATGGCTGTTATAATAAGACTGAACCCAGGTCCACTTCTAGAAGAAGAAAACCCAGGGCATGAGATAGAGTCAGTAGGTCCAGGGTGAAGCCTGAGAGCCTGAACTTCTCTCAAAGTCCCTGGTGATAAAGACACTGCTAGTCTGTGGACCACGCTTTGAATCTCAGGAGCCAGTGAACAAGCCCTGAACACCTTCTTCAGGATGCCACAGTATTGCCACAGGGGTTTTTGTAGGACAAACCATGGTTCTCAACTTGTAGCATACATCAAAATCACCTGGATCACTGGTTAAAACACAGCAAGCTCAGCATCCCCAGAAATTGGGAGTCAGTCGGTTTGGGACAGGGCCAATACTTTGTATTTCCAAGTTCCCAGGCAATCCTGACACTGCTGGTCCAGGGACCACATTTTGAGAACTACTGCTGAAAGGACCCTTCAGCTTCTCCTAAGTTTCAGGGAAGAACTATTAAAGTTACAGGACCAATTCACCTAATTCATCATTCACTTTTTCTAAATAAAGCACGAAAAGAAAAGCTAATTTAGGAGGTTTACATTGCACTGTGCTCTGAAGATGGTACCTTAAGGCAGTGCTTTTCAGTGTGGTCCCTGGACCAATACCCTAAGAATCACCTGGGAATTTGTCAAAAATACAATTTTTTAGGCTCTACCCTAGACATAATAAATCAGAAATTCTCAGAGTGGGGCTAACCGATCTTCGTTTCAAGGAGCCCTGCAGGTGATTCTGCCACCCACTAAAATTTGAGAAGCACTGCCTTAGGGTGAAAGAGAAGGAAGTTGGGAGAAACAGATATAGGTGAATGATAAGGCCAAATCAATGGGCTAGAAATGAGATAGCCCGAGATGTAGTCCAAACTGTTTCTCCTTAGTTTTATGAGTCTAGGCACACCACTTCGGGTTTCTCTCCCTCAGCTTTCTTATCTATAAGTGGAGTGGACCCGCAGACCCTACATACTTACTCAAGTGTTAAGGTAGGCTGTACCATTGTCCCCAAGTACATATTTGTATTTTCTGTAAAGGGCTTACCGACCCCTTCCTGTGGCCATGAGACTGGCAAGTCCCTGGGCAGGGTTGGGCTTGACTATCTGACTTACCTTGGCCAACGGCCTAGGAGCAGAAGCTTTACAGCACTGTGTGTTTCCACAGGCGTGTTTGCTCTTCCTCTCCCACAAGAATAAAAGGTCCCAAGGAGAACTATTGCTGCAACCTGGGACTCTGAATGAGATGACATTTGGAGCAAAATCACAGAAGCTGACCCACAGCCAGAAGGATAGAATGTGAATATTTGTTGTTGTGAGCCACTGAGATTGGATTTGTTGGTTGTGACAGTAAGTCAGACTAATGCAGGCACTGTATATGGATCAAAAGATAATGCACATAAAAACTTGTTGAATAAATATGTGGGGCTACCATATTTGAGGTAGTGTTACAAAGACTGAAAATTAGAAGCCTGTCAACTTAAGGACTCTACTGATAGGATTTTCCTAGTTGTATCTATTTAGTAATTTTGTTTCTCTTTGGCTTCCTTTGTCCCTCCTTTCTCCCTTGTTCCTCCTTCTATCCTTTTTACCTTCCTTCCATTTTTACTTTTTTTTCCCTTCCTCTCCCACGTGATATGAGGGGTGGGGTTGGGGACGCAACTGGAGAGGAAGGCAGATATTCCCATCTTGCTTACTAATCAGATCTTTGATTTAGACATCACTCCAGAGTAGAAAACCATCCTTCTCCCAATGTACGATAAAATGGCACTGGAATCTTTATTCTAAATGGATATAACCCCCAATTATAATGATGAGAACTCCTGATATTCTGAGACTTTAAAAATGCCTCAACATTTGAAATCAGATTCACCTTCTGAGTAAGGAAATGGATTAAAGGCTTAATATAAGTCTCAGTAGACAACATCTTGACTGTGGGTGAGTAAAAGACAGAGGTAAGGGGAGAAGGTGCAATGCACACTCATGGGGTTCCATGAGTTTGTCCAGCTCGGGCCCATTTCTACAAGGGAGGAAACCTTCTCCCTTCCAGATAGTTCTATTAGTTTACAAGTCAAACAGTGGTTGTTACTCTAAGGCCTTAAGGTGATGTGTAATTGCACCTGCCAGGCTAAAATCCTTAGAGAAACATAATAAGTGAGGCAGAGCTTTTATGGGAAAAGCATGAAAACCAGGAAAAGAAATTTCAAGAGAAAGGACACATGGTAAGTGTGCAGCTGCGTGGGGTGAGTTGGTACTGATAGGGAAGCCTGTGGGACGTGGAGCCTGGTGCTGCAGATGCTTCCGTCTGCTTTTCCTCTTAGTCTCTAACTCTTTCTGTTCCTCGGTTGCTATTTTTTTTTTTCTTACAGTTTTGCTGTGCTGGCGTCCTGTGCTTCCTTTCCCTTCTGCTCTTATTTCTTTCCCTTAATTTTGTATTGTCTAATCTGGTTCTTAAATTTAGCCCTGAAGCTAGAGAATTAAATCATTCAAACAACTCTTAGTTCATCAGGTCCCACTGACCAACTGTTACTTTAAAGATAATTTTAATTCCATAACTGGCTGAATGCTGACCTCGTGAAGGTGCTCCATTAACAGCACCAGCAATTGTTTACTGATTTCTTTAAAAAAGAAATTTATGATGAAAACCTGGCGACAGGTGATTAAAATTTCCAGCAAACCTCTGGTAGGGTTTAACAAACTCATATTGCCATTTTCTTAGTTAGGAAAATTTCTCAGCAGGAAACAGGAGCCCCTAGTGGTGAGGGTGGCAATCTAATATGACTAAGTCAAAGCTAAATTGAGCTTTCAATCATTCAATCAACCGATAATTCAGTGAATGTCCACAATGTGCTGAGCCCCATTCCAGGTACTGGAGATACAAAAGACAAAGTGTGTGTCCTCCAGAACTTACATTCTAGTTTTGATGATAGTCAACAAGGAAATAAATGTAAAGTATAATGTCAGGGACTTAGCTGATGAAGAAACATCAAGTAGAGTAGAAGGAAGAGAGAGACGGGTAGCGCCTGACTAGGAGATGGTGTTGTCCCTATAAAATCCACCCCTTGGGGCCCTCGTACTGTAGCCTGTGGTCAGGAAAGGACTCTCAGACAAGATGACATTTACAGGAGCCTAAGTGAAACTGAGCCACGTGGCATCTGGTGAAAGAGGGTTGCAGGCAGAGAGGTTAGTGCAAAGCCAAAAGCACTGACCTGCTAGCATATTCTAGGAATGGTGAGGAGCGGGTGAGCCAGGCCTAGGAGAAAGTTGGGAAAGGTTGAGGATGAAGCCAGGGAACAGATTGTGTATGGCCGGTTTGGCCCAGGAAGAATCCTGCATTTCCTTCTGAGTGACAAGAAAAATCACTGCACAGTTTGGAGCGAAGGAGTAATAGCTCAGCCTCATTTTGCGAAAGAATACCTCTGGGTGCTGTGTGAAGAATGGACTGCCTCAGGGCAAGAGCAGAGGGAGGGAGACCTGTTAGGAGGTCACAGCAACGGAGCAGGCAAGAGATGGCGGAAGGGCAGAGGAGCCTGGAGCAGTGGAGGTGGTCAGTAGTGCTTGGATTCAGAAACTCTCCTGAAACTACAGATAAGGGGTTATTGGAGAATTATTAAGTTTAAGATTTATTCCATGAGTTTACTGCCAATTTTAATTTGGGCAAACATCTCCAGGAGCTAGTTGCCTAAGAGTTCCAGAGGTCGTGGTTGGTCAGTGGGGTTTGGAGGAGGAGGTCAAAGGACAAATGAGGCTACAACACAGTAAGTGTCCTGCCTCATTTGAAAATGCAGACCTTGCTTTGAAGAGGGTCTTTAGAGTAGACATTAGTTTTAGCTGGGTGTACATCCATCTCCTCAGCTTCTTTGTCACATTTTCCAGCAGAGAGACTCTATCTTAGCTATTTCTGCAGCCCAGTACGTAACACAGTTCCTGGCAGTGGCATACCAAGTTAGGAACAGAGGTGGAGCTGCCGAGGTGGGTGAGAATGTTGGACCTCTGGCATCGCCTAGAATGGGAGGTGCATGGTAATAATACAAAGCAGACATATTTTTATTCAGTCTGATCACTTTTTTTAAATTATCTACAATGCACTCCCTTATCATCTGCCCCTTGATTAGACCCCTCCCATTGCCTGCTCTCCCCACTTGCTATGCCCCACTGGTGCCTGGTCTGAAGAAACGGCTCAATCAACCTGCCAGAGATATTTTCTGAGCTGAAAGAGATGTTAAGAAAACATAAATTCATTTAGATTAATTTGAGGCCAGTACCTTGTAAGTAGACTGAATGGTGTTCTCCTTCAGTGAGAACCATACTTGAGATAATACAAATTCTGGGCACCTTACAATCATCCAATGAGTTTCATAGCCCCCTCAATCTTACATATGACTCCACTAGGTTGTGTTAGAAGGGCCTTAAAAATCATCAAAGCCAACCTCACAGTAAGGATTAGAAAACTAAGGCCCATAGAAATTAAGTGACCAGTCTAAGGTTACCCCGCATTTTTGTTTGAATTGTTATTGAAGTGTAATATATAATTCTACTCATGTTTAGGAAACTACCCATATTTTAAGTATGATGCTCCACACTCTTTCACAAATGGAAAGCATCTAGCTCAGGAGACAACATTCCAGAACCCCAGAGGCCCTCTCAAATCCCCTTATTATCACTATCCCCCAAAGTTCACCACTATTATGATTTCTAATAGTGTAGATTAGTTTAAAATGTTTCTGCAATTTATAAAAATTGAAATCATAGAGAATGTACTTTATACGTCTTGTTTCTTTCAACACTGTGAGATTTATTAATTTTATTCTATGCATTTATAAATCATTCAAGCTTATTACTTTGAGTGAATATACAACAGTACCAAGTTTTTAATGATCAAGAAGCCCTAGAAACGCGGTAAGTAGATTCTAGGGTGGGCCCCAGGTTCATGCCCCATACAAACCCCAACCCTCAATCCTTGAGTGGAGGTGAGACCTGTGACTTGCCTTTTTGTCTTTAAGCTTTGCTCGTTTTTTTTTTTTTTCAGGAGATTGACCCTGAGCGAACATCTGTTGCCAATCTTCCTCTTTTTAATTTTTTATCCCCAAAACCCCAGTATATAGTTGTATATCCTAGTTGTAAGTCATTCTAGTTCTTCCAGGTGGGATATGATACCACCACACCGTGGCTTGAGGAGCAGTGTGTAGGTCCATGCCCAGAATCTGAACTGGCGAATCCTCTGCTGCCCAAGCAGAGCACACGAACTTAACCACTTGGCGACAGGCTGGCACCCCTGTCACTTGCTTTTAACAAATAGAATATGGCAAAGGCGCTGGAATATCACTCCTGTGATTAAATTACAAGGTTCATCCAGTCACACATGTGCTGGGGCTCCTGCTGGCTTGAAGAATTAGGCAGTGAGGGCAGGTGGAGAGGACCATGTAGCCAGGAGCTATGAGCAGCCTTCAGGAGCCAAGAGCAATGCTGGTTGAGAGCCAGCAGGGAACTGGGATTTCAATTCTAAACCCACAAGGAATTGAGTTCTGCCAATAACCCAAGAAAGCTTAGAAGCAGATCTTTCCCTAGTGGAGACTCTGATGAGATGTCAGCCCACCTGCTGCCTTGACTGCAGCCTATGATGCTCTGAGCAGAAAACGTGGCTGAAGTGTACTGGACTGACCCAAGGAAACTGTGAGGTAAGAAACATGTGCTTCTTTAAGCCAGTACGTTTGTGAAAAGGCATTACTCAGCAATGGAAGACTAATACAAGAACCGAGCTCTTTAGCATAGTGATTTCTTTTCGTTTATGCTGCTAACGGGAAGACAAACGCTCTCTAAATACTTCAGCATTCTTTCTCTGTAATCTATTCTCAATAATAACCTATTTGGCAAATGTAGATCATGAAGTACATTGGTCCTGGTTTAATAACTTTAAATTTATAGTAGTCCCTTACCTTTAAAAAGTCACTTATTAATGGGTCAGACACAAATGAGGAGACAAGTGGAAGAAGCTAAGGTTGGGCACCTCAGGACAATTTCCTGGGAAGAATATTTTAGAGGAGGAGAAAAAAAGGAAAAGAAGAAAACTGGGGTTGTATATTTTCACGATGCTATTTTCAGCATGTACTTCCCATAGATGCATCTTAAGCACTTTGGAGCAATGCCAACCAGGGTGCAATGTAGATATAAGTCAATATCATTACAACACAGGCACTTAACAGGAAGACATGACTGATGCAATACACCTGCTCGCAGGAGAAGAAGGCTCGCCCGCTCTGGGGAAATAAGTTTCCGATAGCCCATTTCTATTCCTTTTCACTTCGTCCTTGATTTATTGCCTTTGCCCAGCTTCAGCATGACAAAGGCTTCAGCTTTCAGCACAAAATGATATTCCAGACACCACTAAATATATTTGTAAGACAAGGGCGGCCAACAAAATTAAACTGCCGGCACAAAGACCGGCTGGTATTTAAAGCTGGAGAGAGATTACAGGGGATTATTACTTTATCAAAAAATATTTCAGCTACGAAACCAGTGCTTATTTCTCCAGTACCTTTGGCTGTGCTAATTTATCTCCCACCTTTCACGGATTTAGTCTTTCATTGCCAATTTATTGAAAAGCCTGACAAATGTCAGTGGCCTATGTTACAGGACACCCAGGCTTACTTAGTTATTGCTATGGAAAGCTGGAAATCAGGACCTTCAAAGGGGATTTATAGGCAGAGTTTCTTTGATTTTTATTGTTGTGCTTTCATTTGAACCATCAGGAATTTCATCTTTAATCTTGTTTGTCTTTTTAGAGGTCCCATCTAAGGACGGCAACGCAAACAACTGAAACACAACAGTATTACCACTTGGTCACATATTTTCCCCTATATTTTTTAAATGCAGTATTTTATCTATTTCAAATTGCCTCTCTTTTAAGATATTTTTCCTCAGACCCTTAACATACTTGGGGAGGAAAACTACTATCAAAATTGAAAGTAAGAGGATAAGAGAAATGCATTTTTATTATCTGCTACTTCTTAAAGTTTTTCTTTCATTTTAGGTTCATGCTTTTGAGTAAAGTTGTTATCCAATTCAATTTATTCTCCTTGATTCTTAGCTGTGCTTTAGTGCACCACAAAGATATGGAAGTGAACTCTTTTAAAGATGAACCATTAGAATATGCTTCTAAAAAGGCTCTAAGAAGAAAAAAAGAGTGTCCTGTTTTCATTAAAAGCTCTTAAGCAATTTCAGTAGAAAACGTTGTCTATAATGGTAAAATATTTATCGTCTGCAGACACTGGGCCCTGAACGATGCTAGACCAGTGTTGAGTCCTTGAATTAGTGTCATAGTGGTAGATCCAACAAGCTAACAGAGATTGTGAAAATTTCTATAGCAGGCTGCTGCAGAAGCCCATTAGGATGGCCCTTAACACAGTCTTTGGGAGGGAACCAGAAGTGACACTAAACTTAGACTTGAAAATACAAGAGTTTGCTAGCAAATGAGGAATGCAGGTAGAAAAGGAAAGAATATTTCAAGAAAAGACAACATGTGCAAAGTCACAGAGGTGAAACAGTACATGATGCATTCAATGATCTGACCATAATTCAGATTGGCAGAGGGTACAGTGGCGTGTGAGAGTAATAGGAATTGAAACTTCATAGGAAAGCAAGAACCAAGGATTGAGGAGAGTTTGGAAATTAGCTGGAGGGCAATGGAGAGCTATCGGAAAATGAGTGACATGAATGTATTTGAATTTTAAAAAGATCATCCCAGTCAGAATAAAGAATGAATTAAAAGGTCATAGGCCTAGAGGTTGGGATAAATACCTGGACACTGTTGCAATAATGTGACTCTGAGATTAGGGTGGGCAGAACAAAGGTAGCCAGAGTGGGAGCATAAAAAATTGGATAGACGTATAAGAGACTAAGGAAGTTGATGCAATGCAATATAAGGAGATTCAATAAAACTTGGTGATCGATGGATGGACTCTGGAGGAGTGAGAAAGAGGAGGACGAGAGAAGCATGTTTCTGACAGGAATTCAGGTGAATGTCAAGCATTTCTCTGACAAAGGGAAAACTCAAGCAAAAGAAGATCTAGCTGTGTATGTGTGTGTGTGTGTGTCTGTGTATGTCTGTGTGTGTGTGTCTGTGTGTGTGTGTGTGTGTGTCTATGTGTGTGTGTCTGTGTTGGGAGGCAGGGCTAAGCATGAGGTCAATTTGGGACAGGTGGAGTTTGAGACGTCTATGAGACACCGAAGTGAGGTTGCCCTCAAGCAGTTGGGACAATTCTCTTAAAGCCACAGAGATCTACATAAAATAAAGTTGGAGGAAAATAACCAGAAAACTAATAGAACTAAAAGTAAGTGCATGTGAGGAGGACGAATTGGGAGTAGGAACAGTGGGGTGGGGCTGCTTTCTCATATTAAGTCTTTCTTTACTATTTGACTTTTTAAAATGTATTATGTTCGTTAAAAAAAATTAAATGCATGAAACAAATCCACTATTTGAATGTAAAGGAGTGTACAGTTTTGTTAATAGATATTCTCATCTTCTCCCCATCGATGAATGCATAGAAATATGTAAAGAATATTGGTTGAAAGCACATTAGATGATTATTTGCACAGTTGCACACATACCCCATTTCCATGTTTTCAATTAGTGAGTTGAGTCCTTTAGTGAATGAATGGAAGAGTAAATTAATGAAATAATTTAATTGAAACATTCATTATAACAAATGATTCTTCTTCTTTAACAGTTAAGCACATTTTATTTAAATAGCCCATGCCAAGACCACTAAAAAGCATTTCACTGCCAGATCTATCTGCCTTAACTTCCATGAGCTGGCGATAGGATATTATGCTATCAGCCACTTCTCAGCCTTCTGTGTGGATACCATAGCATCCTCAGCCTGCCCTTTAAATGTTGGCTTTTAATGGCAGTTCCAGTATTTTTGAGAGGAAAGACACACCTTCACTGAGAGATATCATACATTCCTATGACTTCAGTTAGTGATTATGTTCTTTTTTATCTGCTTTTTTCTTTTGGTGAAGCAGATTGTGGCAGGCACCTTCTAAGATGGCCCCAGTGATCCCTGCCTCCAGCATCCATACACTTGTGTAATATCCTTTCACATCAGTGTACTAGGTGTCACTGCTGAGTTTAGGTTCTAACAGATTGCAATTGCTGTCTTAGATACTTCCTCTCTTGTATTTTCTCTGTCTCTCCTTCTCTCTCTTCTTTCTTCCCTCCCTACTTTCTCTGGGGGTAGCCAACTGACATGTGGTCTGAGCAGTCCTATTGAAAAGTCAACATGTCAAAGAACTGAAAGCTCCTGTCGACAGCCACATGATGGAGCTTGGAAGCAGGTTATCCAGTCCCTTCAGATTACTATAGCCCCCACCAAGAGTTGTACCTCATGAGAGACCAGGAGCCAGAATCATCCAGAAAAACCACCCCCCAGATTCCTGACCTCTCCCAGACGTGCGTAAGGTGATAAATATTTGATATTTTAAGGTGCTAAGTTTGGGGGTAAATTTTTACACTGCATTACGTAACTAATATATGCACATTCAGTAGTGTAGGGCCTGGGCCTTGCTTGCTCAGCAAAAGCCCCCAGGCCCATTGCAACCATGTGTCCTTCTGGCTCTCTAGGCAGGCTGCCCAGCTACTGGGATTTGTAATGATCTGGGCCTGGCCACCTGGATTCTCCCTTATCCCACGTGAAGAACATCACGACTTACAGGGACACAAAGCTGCTCCAAGTGAGCTACTGTTCCCGGGAACACTGATGGTACCAAGGACAGCCCTTCGGCAAGCATGTAGCCTCTGTTCCTCCGCCGACTTAAGCAAGCTTCTCTTAGGGGGTGGTTGCAGGGGCACACTTCCATCCAGCCCACCGCCACTGGACACTCTCCCTGTAAGTGAGTCCCAATAAACCTATATGTATCGCTCATAGTCTCCAGGTCGTTTCTTCACTCTCTTGGAGGGTTACCCCGCTGTCCTAGCCCAGCTGGGCTTGTGGCAGAATGAGTAGTGTCTCAGTAAAGGTGTTTAGCAAGTCTGAAACAATGACGTGAGGTATCCTGCTCTTTTATGTATGAAATTGTTTTTATTCCTCCATCACATATGAATGATAATTTGACTAAGCATAGAATTCGTTAGCAAGCCATTTTTCCCTAGAATTCTGGAGACACTTTTCCACTGTCTTCAGACTTCCAGTGTTTCTGTTAAGCAGTTCTGGGCCAGTCTGAGTCCTGATCCTGTCTTTAGCAGAGATAGAATTTACCTTTCCCTGGGCCTGTGTCTTTTTCTGCTCATTATGTTGAAGAGGGGACAAACATTTACAATGTATTTTTTTAATTCTATAAAGTATTTTCTATTATATCTTTGCTAACGTCCTCTTCCCATCTATTCTCTCTTTTTATAAATCCTATCAGATACTGAATATCAGCTTTTGACCCTCTGGTTTTCTCATCTGTTTTCATATTATCCACCTTTTTAAAATTTTTGTTTGACTTTCTGGGAGACTTCTCAGATTTTCCCTTTCAATTTTCTAGATACTTAACAATTTCCTCTACTGCATTTCTGAGTTCTTTTTTATCGTTTGCTAGTTTTATTTTAAAGTACCATGTTCTTGTTTCATGCACTTATATTTTCTCCTACCTCCCTGAGAATTTTATATTTTTAATGTGTCTTCTGTCTCCTGCATTATCCCTGTTTTCTCTAATTCTTTGATTGTGTACTTGCTTTGATCTTTATCTTTTATCTTGGAGGTTTTATGGAAATATCTGATAGTCCTGGCTCTATGTTCACATGTGACTGAAGCACTACAAACTGGACTGAAGATTCCACACTCAGGGCAGACTTCATCAACAAGTGAGATTCACTGGCAGTGATCATTTGGGTAAACTATTTTTTTCAATGAGGGCATCTCTAAAATTCTAGTTATCATATATATGTTTCATGGGGCTGTTCAGTTCTTCTATGAAAAAACTCTCTCATCTCCTGCATGAAGAAAAAAGCCTCACTTTGAGAGCTCCTAGAAGGAGGCACAAAATACAGCTAGGGCTCCCACAGCCCAGTGTACAGAACGCCCCTTTACTTCTGTTGTTGGTTCTACATCTGAACCTTGCCCTCGCTTTGGAAACCCTTTTGTTCAATTTCTATATGCTATGGAACATGTCTCTGGTCTTCTGGGGCAGAGGCGGAAAGGACCTCGCTTATCTTCCTGGACAGGGAAGAGTGGGTCACGGGTCAAGAGCTCCCTGTGGAATCTTTACCCCACTACCCCATGACTTCAGGCATCATCCCAGCCTCCAGGGTCTGCAGAAGTCAGTGCCTCTCCCAGGACGCCTTCCCCCAAGCATGCCTTCCCAAAGACTTGAACTGAGTCAGTTCCAACTCTGATTTCCAAAAATGCGCTGGCATTTCTTACCCATTCTAAGCTCTGTTCTGTTTTGTCTTTTTGAGTTCCTACCTTTTTAAAAATTTTTTAGTTTCTTTCTATAATTGTAGAGGGGTTTAAGAAGAAGGAAGTGACAGTAAATTTGTGCATTCATTCTTCATGTTTAAATAAGAACATACATTTATTACATGTGACTTTTCTGAACCAAAAAAGTTTTGCTGAGCCCTATTAATAATATTGCAATCACTTGTTCTGAGAAAGTAGCACTCCCCCATGCGCCATTTCACTTCACGTTTTCAATTGACAGTGACTCTCAAATTTAGCTGGCTAGTCTCAGAGCTGGGGCTCTTGCTGGCCCCTGCAAGTTGCATCACAGAAATTAGCATCAGGAAGGAATGTTATTTTTCTTTTCACTTGATAGTCCTGTGAGCTTCAGTAGGCATCAAAGTATAATTTACCAAATATAAGGAGATATCTGGCACCCCCTTTTTTTTTGCTGAGGAAGATTTGTCCTGCACTAACATCCATGCCAATCTTTATTTTGTATGTAAGCCGCCATGATAGCATGACTGCTGATGAGTGGTGTAGGTTTGCACCTGGGAACGAAACTCGGGCTGCTGAAGCAGAGTGCTCCAAACTTTAACTGCTAGGTCATCAGGGCTGGCTCTGGCACCTTTTTTTATTGGCATTGTATTTCTAAATATTCCAATGGAGTTTCAGCACTCCTTACATATTGCCCTTTCATTCTGTCTGACTCATCTTTTAAATAGAGTTCTGAAATCAAGGCACTGTGGGTGACTACAGGAAGGAATAGGACATCCCTGACAGCACACAGTCTGCATGAATGCTAAGGCAAGCTAGAGAGAAAGTGACACGTTCCACGAGAGCAGCACACACAGTGCAACGAGCAGTCAGAGAACAGAGCAGCATAGTTTACAAGTTGAAAGTGAGACTAGTGGGGTTTGATGTTCAGAGCCACTGGTTCTTAGACAACATTTAACCTTTTGGTGTCTGAGTTCTCTCATCTGTAAAATGAGGAAATGTTGGGACTAACGCCATAGCCATTGTGTGACAATTAAATGAATTAATGTATGCAAAGTGCATACACAAAACTGAACCTTGCACACATTAAGCACTTTATCAGTATTAGCTGCTGCTAACTGTTTTCTATCCAGGAAATCAAGGACATTCTCCTGTGGGTGGGGTTAGGAATTTGAACTGAATTTGTAAGGTTGAAAATTTATTCACTATCTCTCCACTACAGCTTTAGAATAGCGAATTCGATTTCCAGAGCCCTCATTTCGAAACTTTCAGAGGTCAAGCTACTTATTAAAGTGGAAACACATCTTTGATAACTTTGAATTTAGAGAAATAATGATAATCCAAGGCCTTCTTGCAACATAATATGTAATTACGCACAGAGAACTGAATCAGCCCCAAGCCTGGGCTTCCTGCAGGATTTGTTTCACATCTCGAGATGTAAGTATTTACAGGTCAAGTGGTCTAAGAAGAAAAAAACATGTCTTTTCTCTGGGAAAAGCTTTCTTCACACAGACTTCAACTACTTTCTTAATCCTTAAACCTCTAATTAGAGTTCTAGTTCAAAAGCTAAATATTTAGTCCCCCATTCTCTCCACCTTTGGCTTAAAAAAGGAAAAAAAGAAAAATCAAGTTGGCTCAGTCACCAGCCAGCTCTTTGGTCTGTTTTGTAATGACCCTTCTTTGTACTGATCCCACAGCTTTCATCCGCGTTCCTTCAAACCCTTTACAAACAGGATCTCATTAATCCTCAACACTGCTGCTGCGAGACCCTTGACCATTGCCATTATCCCAAATCCACAGATGAAGAAACCAAGGGACCTAGTGCATGACTTTGCTCTTCTGAGAAACAATGAAGCTTAGGAGCAAATAAAAATTCTCACACTACAGTTGCAAGCAAACAGCCTTGTTGACAAAATAAACAGTTGCTCAATTCTTGGAAAATTTCTGAAGGGTTGTTTAAACTGGGCAAGTACAAAGTGAGAAGAACCCGAAAGCCCTCAGAAGATAAAATCAAAGGCTGCCGACTCCACCGGGCCCCACTGCCCCAACCACCCCTGCCTCTCACATGTCCTACAGGTGACAGAACAGAATCTGAGAATTAAGAACATTAATACTCAGTTAGTACAATGTATACTCATGCCTGTATTCACCAAGAAGCCTTTCGTGATGCACTGAGAGGAGCTGCCCTCTCTCCCCAATATGGCCCCACTGTAATCCTAAAAAGTCTTCTCCTGGACTCAGTAGCATGCTCCCACATGCTAGATATACGTCTTCTTCTACTAGATTCAAAACACGCAATTCAATCCAAGAATACTGAGGCCAACTATGTGCTAGGTACTCTGCTAGATGCAGACGCTGTAAAGATGAATTATATATGGAATCTAGCCTCAAGAATCTCCCTGAAGCCAACTACACCATATCCATTTTTCTGTTATGGGCACATAGGATAGCACCTAGCACATTGTAGATATTATGGACTGAATGCTTGTGCCCCCTCAAATCCACATGTTGAAGCCCCAGCCTCCAGTGTGGCTGCATTTGGAGACAGAGCCTCGAAGGAACTACTTAAGGTTAAAGGAGCTTATAAGCACAGGGCTCTGATCCAATAGGATGAGTATCGTTTTCAGAAGAGACACTGGAAAGTGCTCTCTTTCTCTCCATATACTACTGAGGAAAGGCCATGTGAGCACACAGCAAGAAACCAGCTCTCTGCAAACCACGAGGAGCGCTCTCCCAGACACCAACCCTGCCGGCGCATCAACCTCAGACTCCTACTCTCCAGAACTGTGAGAAAAGGAATTTCTATAGATAAAGCCCGGTCTGTGGTATTTTGTTATAGCAGCCCTAGTAGATGAATACAGTAGGTATAAAATAGATGTTTATAGATTTAATTGTATTTTATTATTTTTGTTGGCCTTATGTCCATTCTAGTTTTTGATTACTGCTCTTTACCCAGGGGCTGGGAGCACTGACTCAGTAGCTGCTGTGTCCCTATTTCAGTTTCCTTGATGCTGGTACCTGCCGCCCAGCAGCTCCACAGCCAGAGTGGCTGGGGTTGAGGTGGGAGTTTCCCAAGTGCTTCACGGTATCTCCCCAGCTGTGTCTTGCTGGGCCTGGCCTTGCAGTGAGCAGAGCTCTTCATTCATCTTGTGCATATACCCTGCTCTTCAGGGGTTTTTAAATTATAATTTTATTGAGGTCATATGGGCTTATAACCTTGTGTAAATTTCAGATGCACATTCTTATATTTCAGTTTCTGTATAGACTGCATCATGTTCACCACCAGGAGTCCAGTTTACATCTGTCACCATACATATATGCTGCTTTATCCCCTCCGCCCTCCCGCACCCTTTTCTTTTCTAGTAACCACTATGTATTTGTTTATTTTCCAAATATAAATGAAACCATATGATATTTGTCTTTCTCCACCTGAATTATTTCACTTAGCATACTATCCCCAAGGTTCATCCATGTTGTCACAAATGGTACAATTCTGTCTTTGTGGTATGTGTACACACATCCCACATCTTCTTTCATTTTTCTCTCTCTTTCTCTGTCTTTCCTTTAGAAACATCAGACAAATTCCCTAAAGGTCTGGTTCAGAGGGTTTTGAGAAAGCCATTCTTAAAGATTTTTGCTTTCAAGTTTTTGTATGTCAAAAGCTGCTGCCTGTGCCTAGTTCCAGCAGCTAATGTACAGGGTGGGCACCCTGTGCCTCATGTTTCTCCTTCCTTGGGGCAATGTCCCATCTGTTAGGTGCTCTGCCTCTGGGCAATGGGCAAGTTTCACGTTCTCTTTGTATTCAATTTTAATCCCAATTATCCTGAATCCTGGCTTTCCTATTCATGCTCTGGAAATCTAAGCATTCAGATAATTCCTATTATTACTGGTATTGATAAGAAAATACAATGTGTTTTGTACTTTACAGTCTACAAAGCACATCTACTTGCATTATGTCATTTATTCTTTGTCTTAGCCTGATTGAGCTGCTATAACAAAACATTATAAACTGGGCAGTCCCAACAACAGAAATTTGCCTTCTCACAATTCTGGAGACCAGCAAGATCAAAAGCCAGCCAATTCAGTCTCGGTGAGGACTGTCCTCCTGGCTTGCAGATGGCCACCTTCTCACTGTGTCCTCACACGACAGAGAGAGAGAGAGAAAGCTCTGGTGTCTCCTCTTATGAGGTCATTAACTCTATCATATCAGGGCTCTCCCCTTATGACCTCATTCAACGTTAATTACCTTCTCACTCTAATTACAACCACACTAAAAATCAGGGCTTCAACATATGAATTTTATGAGGTCACAATTCAGTCCACAGTAATCTTCAAGGACCTATGAGCACACCACAATATAATGAATCTACTACAACAAAAAAGAGAAAACCAAGAATTGTTACCCAGATCCAGTTTTACCCAGCACACCTCCATTCTCTACTCAGGCCCCCCCCTCAAGACAGTGGACTAATTGTATGATATTGGAGATGCCATTTGTTCCTGCCATATCATGGCCTTTCCTCTAGGAGGGAGAAGCCAGGAAGTAGGACTCTTGATTGCCCTCTCAAGGTCACAGTGTGTCATAACCACATTGCTATGAAAGGAGGGTGGAAGCTCAGTAGGACTTCTTATTTCCCGGCAAGAGACTACTGGAAAGCTCAGAAATGTAGGAAACGAACCAACCAAATCAAGTCAATCTGGCACATATAAAAAGACGTTTGGGAACTTTAAATTCAAATGCAGCAAAGTGTCGCTTGACACAAGCCCAGAGACTGAGGTGATCAGGGTTTAAGGGGGCCAAGGAAACAGCCTTCTGAGGCATGCTTTTCTCAGGCTGCTTATTAGGGTTGCTGCTGCGCTGAGGGCTCAAGCACAAGCCTGTGTCAGACAGAGGTGGTGGGGCAGCATTAAACTTGAAGGTCTTCCTTGAGAAAGCAACAGGGGTGGGGCTGTTCTAGGGGCAGCCCAGCCCTGGCTGGAAGCTGTTGAGGTTTGTGCTTTGAAGACGCTCCTTCTCTGGTTTCCTCCCTGTCCCTGCCTCCCTGGAATCAGTCTGTGGAAATGCAGAGCATCTGGATTCATCATTATTCCCTCCAAGGTGTGTGTAATCACAAAGGCAGACAGTGCATCCTATGAATGTATGTATTTTAAAAAAAGATTGATAAAAAGGAAACGCTGAAGCAAAGTCAGACGAACCATTCAGTGCTGGAGGGCAGCTGAACAGCCACCATGGGAAGGTGACCTGGGAGCCCTGTTTGGATTTGGTACCCAAATGATTTCACCATAGATTGATGGCCTTAGAATTAGCACATATTCTAAATTTGATTTTTTATTTCTACCCTCAAGGAGCCAAGGACGGATGACGGAAGAATAGAAAAAGGAATTGATTGGTAAAAAAACAAAAACAAAAACAAAAACAAGTATGTTTCATATGCAGTGGGAATAAAATACAGAGAATGGGGAATAATCAAAGGAACGTCTTATTTTATTTAAAAAAATATAACTTTTGCCTGGAGAACACTGGCTTATCTTCCATGGCCCGTCTCAAGGGTCACTATCTCTGTGAAGCCTCCTCTGACCCTCCCTCCCAGAAAGAATTGGTCACTCCTTCCTTCTCTGCGCCACTGTGCCTGGAACAGACTTCCACATTAGTATCTATGACACACTGTTGCCCTTATTTGTTATGTCTCTGTCCCCAAACTAGATCCTTAAAGGCAGGACGGGATCCTGTCTATCTGTGTCTCTCCGTACGTACATGAAATAGTGCCTGCCACATGATAGATGCTCTGTGAATATTTGTTAAATGACAAGCTTGAAGGAGAACTCCATGGCACTGTGGAGAAGGAAGGGCCATCACTCAATAAAATGCTGTGAAAGTTAGCTATATGTTTAGAACTCTCATCTGTTTCTCTAGACCCTTTTCCTCCTTCAAATGCCTCTTGTCCGGTTGCCATGTCTCTGAGAAGTTGCTTGTGACCCAAAGCCCCAGGCTACGGAACCTCAAGTGCCTTTTCTTTCCCAAGGACTTTCTGACTCCAAAATGCCTTCTTTTCAGCCTCTATTCTTCCAATCAAGAAATTAAAATCCTTTTCGTTCTTTAGGAAGGAAGACCTGTTTTCATTTGAAAGGACAGAAGTAGCTTAACCTGAATAAGTCTCTATTTGGAGAAAATTCAAGAAAAATGATAAAGGGCAAAGAAGAATTCCAGACCTGCCAAATAAAACCCCTGCCAGGGAGAAACGTGTAAGCATGACTCTGAATCACATTGCTCTTCTCCCCTCCGGCATGGACACCCTTATTAAAGAAATCTGCAAGCCAAGAATTTGGTTCAGTATTTACACAGTTCATCCACCTGTTTCCACCCCTGGCTCCTTACTCCAGAGTCCTGAAATTGAAGCCACTTTGGATGACGTGGCTGGGGACATTTTCTCCCTCCAGAGTAGAACAGAAAGGACTCCTTTTAAGAGTGACCCTCTTATCATAATTTCCACCAGATTCCCAAAGGTGTCTTAAATCAAAGAAAGGTTAAGAAATCTGTACTAACAGAAGACTCTTAACTCCATCTCACAGAGATCTGAATCAATCTTATTATAAAACCTCTTCTAGAGAAGGATTTGCCCCAGCTAACCCTTTACTATCCTTTCTCTCGTCATCTTTTTTTAAATCTGTGAGCATTCTTAACTTTCACTAGTCTTTTCAGAGGTATATTTACCACTGAAGCATATCAAAGTCACATTAAAAATATTCCTAGCTCCTCATAACGCAGTGTCTCCCATACTACTCCCTGGCGATTAGGTCTGAGGCCTCATACTGTGACCATACTGGGAACAAGTTGTAGGGATATCAATTCTTAATTCCTCATAGAGGCATTTCAAAGTTTGCAAATGGAGCCCCAGCAGAAAGAAATATAAATGTAAGACTACACAAAAAGGGAATTGAGAGTCACAAAATCTAAAACTTGGAAAGAAACTCAGAGGTTATTTTTCTCTGCCATCTATTACTGAAATTCTTGGCATGGTTTCTCCAATAAATTATCATTTAATTATTATTTGAAGACCTCCAATGACAAGGAATTCACTATCACTCAAGATATTTTACTCTATTATTGTAATCCCTGAATTCCTGGGAGATTGATCCTTATAGTTAGGCAAAATCTTATTTCTAGTTAGATTGCTTGAGAAACCTGGGAAACTTGACTTCTTTGTGTATCTAGAGTATCTTTCAAAAAGTTTTTGAGCCTCTCTCTTTTTTCTTACCGTGTTTAAACAGCACCCAATCCTGCTTATCTTTTTTGGTCTCCACAGTTCCTGACACTGTGCAGTGGGACTAGCAATTATGCAGAGAGTCGACGCAAGAGTGAAACGAATGAGCACATATTTCAGTTGTGTCTCTCTGGAAGAAAGAGACAACAGGAAATGTCCAGGATCCTAAGTCACTGAGTCATCCACCACTGCCTACTGTGAAAAGAGTTCCCTAGAGCAGTGTAGGGAGTGGGGGCTGTGATTCTCTCTGAGGTTGAGTGGGGGCGGGGCACTCCATTCCTGACCAGGGTTTGAACACCCATTTCCCATGAGTTAGACTGACCTTCAAGGCCTCCTCGTTTACCCTTACACTGAGATCTAAGCTTAAAACAAATGAATAAGTAAACAAGGCACAAGTGTCTCCTTGCTTTCTGCATTTAGCCAGGGTTTAATAAATGTAAATGCCGGGGCCGGCCTGGTGGCACAACAGTTAAGTTCTCACGTTCCACTTCGGTGGCCTGGGGCTCACCAGTTTGGATCCCAGGTATGAACCTATGCACTGCTTGTCAAGCCATGCTGTGGTAGGCGTCCCACATATAAAGTAGAGGAAGATGGGCACAGATGCTAGCTCAGGGCCAGTCTTCCTCAGCAAAAAAATAGGAGGATTGGTGGCAGATGTTAGCTCAGGGCTAATCTTTCTCAAAAGAAAAAAAAATGTAAATGCCTATGGGGTCAGGTAGAGCTTTCAGTGAAGTGAAGCATCAGAGTATAAGAAAATAGGGGATAGGGCAGAATTCGAGAATGCCTTGCCAGCTAAATAATTCAACTTATTTAAAATGCTGTGTGTTGCAAAAAATAAACACTATTAGTTTAGCCCTTCTGGTTAAGAATAAAGAAATACACTACCAGACTCTGGGAGGGAGGAATGAATCTCAGCTCTTCTTACTTGCTATGGGATTTTAAGTGAGTTATTTAATGCCTGCGTGCCTTAGTTTCTATAATCATAAGATACTGAGTATATTAATACCACCAATCATACAGGGTTGCTGCGAGGATTAAATGCTGTGTATATTAATTAGAATAGTGCCCAGGAAAAAAATATATATATATTTATAATGAAGTATACAGAGTAATATATACATGATCTGATATGGTTATTCTTGTTATGCATTGTCTGTACCATAAGCACGGCATGGCAGGCACAGATGTGCCTGTGGAACTATACACAAAACATGCTTTGGAGAAAATCTGGCATCTTAGTGCTCTGTCAGTATCTTATTATCATCCAACCATGTCATAGCAAGATGATTTTCTTTACAGGAAAGACTGCTTGGCTGCTTATTAGGAGACCTGGCCTCTGGTTACAGCTGTGTCATGGCTTAGCTGGCTGGCCCACATCAATCAGTTAATCCATGACTCAGTGTCCTCAGCCAGCCTTAGGGACCTCACAGAGACATTATGGGGACAATGTTTATGAACTGGAATGTTACTATAATGATCCTAATTATACAAAGTTCTGCTGATAAATAAGATCTAATAACCCATAACATTTTTCTTTTTCTTGTAGAGTCTTCAAGACCAGATAATCTTGGAACAACCAGTCATCATCCTAGTCTCTCTCTTTTTTTCTTCCCTTCCATTTTGTTCTTGGAATGAAGGAGTCCTGTTACTTTGAGTTAGCCATTTTTGTTATTATTGTACTTCAGGCCTGATTCAACCCACAGGCCCACCAGTTTTGATCCTTGCTTGAGCCCCACACATCATTCTTTATTTTCAATGTCATAAGTAGTTGGAAAGCAAGATGACACAAGGAAGTATAAATCCAAGAAAAATTAGAGCAAGAGAAATATCTAGGGTATCTATCTAAGGTCTAGAGAGGGCATGGTGTGTGCTGCATATCACAGGCTTCCTTTCTCCTACCTCCCACCACCGTCCATCTACCCCAGACTCATCTTATTATACTAGCAAATTACAGGAGGAGGAAAGACATATTCTCGATCACAAGAACGTGTTCTTTGAGACCATACTACAAAGGTGTCCACATCTTTGCCTATTCTTACATTGTTCCATCCCCTAGGATTTTGATCTCATAGTGTTTTTGGCCATGACTATATCAACAGTCCTCATCACTCCAGAGTGAAATTGAGTAGTATGAGAAAAAAACTGACTTCCCCTAACAGCTATTAAAATTGGTGTCCTTCACCATTCCTTGTATGAAGTGGGTTCCAGCTCCTTTATCAATCTAATCTTTGCATAGTCCATTTTGTCCATATTCTTTTCAAAATCTGATTCTTAGAACCGAACCCCATATTCCACAAGGTTATGACTCACATATAATACTTTTCTTCAAGACCTGGACAATCAACTTCTATTAAAACAGCCTGCATTTACGCTAGTTGTTTTAACAGCCCTCTCAGTAAAGGAGACTGCAGCAAAGATGACAGGATATATGTGACGAGTGTCCTTCTGAAATTCAGATAGGCTTATGATCTTCTCCTTTACACTTAATGGATTCCAGCGCAGAATAAATAATAAAGAATTACTGCTACACAGTTGAGGTAGATTAAAGTCAATGCATTTGAGACTTTGGCAATGATTTGACACTGGCCCTGAATACCAATTGCACTCATAAAGGTAAAGTACAATCAAGGGTTTGGCTGGAGGTCTGGAAATAAGCTGCCCTGATGGGACCAAATTTAGGTTGAAATTATGCAGAGTTCTGGAGGGCATGCACTGTCCCTCCATCCCAGTATGACATTCCATCAGGCTTCATGCCATCAGTACTCACCATTCTTGCAGAGCAGGACAGCCAGGAAGTCCTGAGAAGAAGAATTGATATAGAGCAAGAGGCTGGGTGCCTGGGCTGTCACAAAGCTAAATGCAATGTTTTCCTTGGATGGAGCTGCATCTGCGTAAATCGCTGAGGATGACAGGCTTATATTCTTGGTCACTGGGTATGGTTCTTGAAACATGTAAGTAACCGAAGTGCCAGACTCAAAAACAGCAGAAACCTCTGCAAAATATAAGAGGGGAAAACATGTACTAAAACATGTAATCTACTATTCAGGATAGCAACCATAGCTTGTTTATTGTTTCCTATGCACCAGGAACTGTGTCAGGCTTTTTACATGAATTATATAATACGCTTCCCACAGTAATTTTGAAGCAGCCGAAGTCATTATTCTTATTTGAAAATGAGAAACATGAGGCTTACAGAGGGTAAGCACCTTGGACAAAGTTGCATAGCTAGGAGAGAGAACTCAGATTTGAATTGCTAAATTTAGGCCCAGTTTAACATGTATTTGCAAAATAACTACCATGTGCCAGGCTGATTTCTCGAGAAGCAAAAACAACATGTCCCTGCCTCCAATATAGCATACTTACTTTCAAAACTTAGATCTTAAAAGTTCTGGTTTTGTGCTTTTCTCATCTGTAAGGAAGATTTGGGGGTGGGGGGGGGCGGAGATTAGCCATGAACTAACATCAACCACCAATCCTCCTCTTTTTTGCTGAGGAAGACTGGCCCTGAGCTAACATCCGTCCCCATCTTCCTCTACTTTTTTATATGTGAGATACTTACCATAGTATGGCTTAACAAGCGGTGCATAGGTGCACACCTGGGATCCGAACCAGCGAACCCTGGGCCGCCAAAGCGGAACATGTGAACTTAACCGCTGCACCACTGGGCCAGCCCCTCAGGAAGATTTTGAGTGGGATCTAAATTACTGAGAGTAGGACATTGGGAAGGCAGCAACAATTCTCTGTGGTGTTGGGTTAAGTGTGAGGACTCATGGAAAGAGAGAGAGGAAATCCACGGAAACAGTAGAAAAGGCGCAGGTATCCAAATCATGCACTCAATCTTTTAGATGTCTAGGAATTGGTATTCGGTTCCAAAAAAGAACAAAGACCTGGGCAAATAGGTCTTCCTATGGGAAACAATTCCTACAACACAATACGTTAGATAGAGTTCTGTCACCACCATGAAGAAAGGAGGCATGTATAAACTGATGACATTCAATTAGCAGGAACATGCAAATCACCCAGTCCTCTCCGTATAATGTCCTCGCTCCAACTGTTATCATTTTACTTTAGTAAAACTAGCACAGGGTTTGGCCTCAGCACTGGATCTGAAACTTCAGTTGATTTCATACTAGCTGTGTGGTCCCAGGCAAGTCAGTGAGCCCTGTGGAGATTGTTTTCTCATCTGGTGAATGGGAACCATAACACTTACCTCAACAATATTTCTGTATGAATAAATGAGATGATATGTGTAAAGCACTTAAGAGAGTTACTCACCACAATTTCAACTCATAGACTCTCCATATTAGAGGAGAACTTAACATGAACCCATCTCTTTTTCCTTCATAAAACAGATCTGTTTATTGACTGTACATCCATTCAAATGCTGAGATTTTCTCTTTTTCAATCAAGGCTGCTCTTAAGTTCACTTTCTTTATTTTTTTTTTTTTTAAAGATTGGCACCTAGGCTAACAACTCTTGCCAACCTTTTTTTTTTTTTCTGCTTTATTTCCCAAACGCCCCCGGTACATAGTTGTATATCTTAGTTGCAGGTCCTTCTAGTTGTGGGATCTGGGACGCCGCCTCATCGTGGCCTGACGAGCGGTGCCATGTCCGCGCCCAGGATCCGAACCCTGGGCCGGCGCAGCGGAGCGCACGAACTTAACTACTCGGCCACGGAGCCGGCCCGTAAGTTCACTTTCAATTTTACCTCTATACAGTGTCAAGGTATGGAGGACAGTTTTCTTCGTAGAACAGCATAGCTTAGATCTGGCAGCACACCTCCACCATAAAAATAGCACAATCTCCATGAACCCTTACTGGCATGATTAGCTTTTCTTTTTTCTGAATGATTCGTGGAATGTTCCTAATTCCCCATGAAATTCTGTGATTGAATTGGTGGCACCTAGAACATAATCAAACCTGGCTCTTACTTCTTAATTCTATTGCAAATTTGTTCTAGCTTTGTGAAAATTCTATAACAGCCCGTAGCAGTGCCAAAAAAATTAAAGTTGCATATTTATGCATATTGCTTAGCAGATTGGGAATACCAGTTCATTTAACTAAAGGTTCAGGGAAAGTCTTTTGCATTTATCATACAGGTTACATCAGTACTCCTGATTACAAAGATATGCAGCAGAGACTTGTGCCAGGAAGGACTCTAGTTAATCATTAGCATGACTCAAGCATTTTCCTTGAGCAAATTTCCTTGGGGACATTTGGCCTGCATTTTGAGCTACCATCTCCTACTTAACAGAATAATGGCTTTTATTTGATATTTGTGTGTATGTTCAAATGTGAGTACAACTTAGAGCATTTTGTTATTAATTGCATATTAGATATGGGCATATATGTTACAGTTTTTTTCTTTATTATATATTTACTACATATGTTTCTTCTTACTTAAGGCAGGAAATTAAAATGAAGAGCATTGTTTAACTAGAAATGTCCTACCAAATGTTTGTCCTCTCTCTTCCCCTAGCTTTATTTCTAATTATTTTTCTTGTTTAGATATTTTCAATTTCAACATAAAACTAAATTCAGCATAATGCCTGGAGGCTATTATTTTCTAAATTTCCTACATTTTGTGATCTAAGAGTTTAAGCTCTCTGATCATATTTAAGCTCTCTGATTTGTCTGAACATACAAAACCGTTGGGATAAGTGGAAGACAAATCTTAACTTGAAGGTGATTACCAATGGCCATCACGCTATCCCCGGACCACAATAGCAATATTAGCAGTATCCTTTGAGCTATTCCTTGATGGAAGGGATTGTGCTGATTATATTCTGAGAAGACAGGACACACATTTTAAAACAGTACACCAATAGAAGGTAACCTTAAGTGTGATGTGTGAGTGACAGAGGAAATGATTCCCAGAGTTGGATGCCTCCATGGGCCATAGTAGCCCGAGAAGACCTAAAAGAGAAGCTAGGCATCAACCAGGCTTTACAATGTGGAATACACTAAAAGAAGTAGCTGGGAGACAGGGTGATGCTGGAGAGGGTATGTGTCTCTGAGCCAGCCGTGGAGTCTCCTTGTCGCAGAAACTGGAACCTGGCTGTGCCCTTCTCCAGCTCTCTCAAAAATTCCACCCAACCTCATGTTATTCAAATATAAATAGGGATGAATTCAATCTTGTGGTGGGTAGAAGGATTGGAAGAAATTAACTAAAATCATGGCACATAGTAGGAACTCAATAAACAACAGCTGGTCTTAATAATAGTAATATAATTAAATTTAGAATTAGAATAAGCATAAAGACAAGTCCTGGGTAATGAGTCAGCGAGTGGTTACTTAGAAATCAGTCAGGCTGTAATTTATTTAGGAAAACATCAAACTAAAAATAAATGAAACAAATGGCAATTTTAAGGCTGAGTAGATATTTCATAATATTAAAAACTTTTTATAAAATTTTTCTTATGATAGTGTTCCTGAGGATACGTGTTTTTATGAGTCCTTATCTTTTAGCAATACATATTGCAATATTTATAGATGAAGTGATGTGATATCTGAAATTTGCTTCAAAATGATAAAAGAGGAGGAGCAGACGTGAGCATATAGATGAAATAAAAATGGTCATGAGTTGATAATTGTTGAAACTAGATGATGCGTGCTTGGGAGTTCTGAAACTCTTCTCTCTACTACAGTGTATCATTTAATTTTTCTATAATAAAAAAGTGATATAAGTTGGCAGGAAGTTAAATATAGGGAATTTTTTTTACAAGTTTTCGGCAATTGGTAAAGGGTACCTAAATATACATGTTATTTTTTCACTGAAATTCCATTAGTAAGGAAATTAGATGTTTATCAATTTGTTTATCACAGTATTATTTATGTGCAAATTTGGGACAATGTGAAATTCCAAAACAATAACAACAGTAAGCATTTAGTGAGACTTTTTATGCCAGGCACTATCCCAAGTTCTTTGTGAAGTGCTCATTGAATGTTCACTACAGCCCTTTGTAAAGGATTCCTGAATTTGTCATGTTTTATAGACGAGGAAACCAAGAAATCATGAGGTTGAGTTACACAATCCATACCACACACTGTGGATTGTGGGTGAGCCAAAATCTGAACATAGGCAGATCTGGTGCCAGAGTCCCACTATTCCTAAGTTATAATGCTCTGGTGATAGAATGGGTTAAACAAACAGAGGCAATTTCACCAGATGGAATACATTGCAATCATTAAAATTGATGAGTTATACAAGATTGCCTCTGAAATGAAATAAAGAAAATTCAGGATATAAAATGTAATGGACAGAATTATCTGAGCTATATTAAACGCAAAGAAAAGAGCTAGAAAGAAATCAGATTTTCTTTTTAATGGTTGTCCTTGAGTAATTAGATTGGGTTTTATTTTTCTAGATTCCTAAATGTATTTCCAAATAGAATTCCAAATATATTATCTGATTTTTTAATTCAAAAACTTTAAGTGACAACACCATGGCAGCCATACCCAGACCCATCAGATAATGGTGGCAGTGGAGGTGGGCTAAAGATAAGCACACATCCACAAATGTGCTGAGATAACTGAAAATGCACATAAAAAAGAATGAAGTTGACCCCTACTTCACATGATATACAAAAGTTAACTCAAAATGGATCAAAGACTAAATGTAAGAACTAAAATTAGAGAAACTTTAAAAGAAACTATAGTCATAAATTTTCATGACCTAGGATTAGACAATGATGTCTTACATATAACAGCAAAAGCACAAACAACAACAAAAAATAGATAAATTATGCCTCATCAAAATCAAAACCTATTGTGTTTCAAAGGATACTATCAAGAAAGTGAAAGGGGAGAAAATATTTGTAAATCATATATCTAATAAGGAAATTATATTCAGAATATACAAAGAATTTCTCTAACTGAACAACAAAAAGAAAAATAATCCAATTAAAAAATGGTCCACAGATTTGAATGGACATTTCACCAAAGAAGATGTACACACGGCTAGTAAGTACATTAAAAAACGTTCAACATTATTAGTCGTTAGGGAAATGAAGTTAAAACCACAATGAGATACGATTTCACACATTCACAGTAGTGTGTCTGTTATCAAAAAGACAGACAATAACAAGTGTTGGTGAGGATGTGAAGAAACAAGAATGCTCATACATTGCTGGCGAAAATGTAAAATGGAGCAGCCACTTTGAAAAAGTTTGGCAGTTCCTCGAAAAGTCAAACAGGAAAGGAAGAAGTGAAACTGTCGCTGTTTACTGATGATATAATACTATGTAAATAGAAAACTCTAAAGACTCCACTAAAACACTGCTAGAACTAATAAACAAATTCATTAAATTTGCAGGATACGAAAATCAAAATACCGAAATCTGTGGAGCTTCTATTCATTAATAACAAACTATCAGAAAGAGAAATTAAAAAAGCAATCCCATTTACAACTGAATCAAAAAGAGTAAAATATCTAGGAATAAATTCAATCAAGGAAGTGAAAGACCTGTACATTGACAGTGATGAAAGAAATTGAATAAGATACAAATAAATGAAAAATATTCTGTGCTCATGGATTGGAAGAATTGGTATTGTTAAAATGTCCATACTACTCAAAGAAATGTAGAGACTCAATGCAATCTCCACCAAAATTCAAATGACATTTTTCACAGAACTAGAAAAAATAATTCTAAAATTTGTATGGAACCACAAAAGATTCTTAATAGCCAAAGTAATCCTAAGAAAAACAAAGCTAAAGATATCAGGCTCCCTGATTTCAAAATATACTACGAAGCTATAGCAATTAAAACAGCACAGTACTGGCATAAAAACAGACACGGAAATCAAGGGAACAGAATTAAGAGCCCAGAAATAAATCCACACATATATGGATAATTAATTTACATCAAAGGAGCCAAGAATATACAAGGGAGAACAGACAGTCTCTAATAAATGGTGTTTGGGAAAGTAGACAGCCATATGAAAAGAATGAAAGTAGACCACTATCTTAAACCATACACAAAAATTTAACTCAAGATGGATGAAAGACTTGAGTGTAAGACCAGAAAACATAAAATTCCTAGAAGAAAACATAGGTAGCAAAATCACTGACGTTGGTCTTAGTGATGTTTTTGTGAATATAACCTCAAAGGCAAGGGAAACAAAAGCAAAAATAAACAAATGGTACCACATCAAACTAAAAAGCTTCTGCACAGCAAGAGGAGCCATCAACAAAACAAAAAGACAATCTACTGAATGAGAGAATATGTATGCAAATCTGTATCCTGCAAGAAGTTAATATCCAAAATATATAAAGAACTCAAAAACTCAAGAACAAAAAAGCAAACAACTCACTTAAAAATGGGCAGAGGACCTGAATAGACATTTTTTCAAAGAAGATTTATAGATGGCCAACAGGCACGTGAAAAGATGTTCAACATCACTAACCATTAGTGAAGTGCAAATCAAAACCACAATGAGATATTACCTCACTGTTGAATGGCTATTATCAAAAAGAAAAGAAATAGAGATGATGTGGATAGAAAGGAACTCTCATACATTGTTGATGGGAATGTAAATTGATACAGCCACTATAGAAAACAGTATGCAGATTCCTCAAAAAATTAAGAATAGAACTAGCATATGATCCAGGTATTCCACTTCTGAGTACTTATCTGAAAAATATGGAAACACTAATTCAAAAATATGCGTGCACTCCTATGTTCATCACAGCATTATTTACAATAGCCAAGATATGGAAACAACTAAAGTGTCCACTGAAAGATGAATGGATAACAGGATGCTGTATATATGTATATACACAAAATCTTAAAAAAGAAGTGATGAACAAACATAACAAAAACAAACTCATAAATACAGAGAAGAGATTGGTGGCTACCAGAGGGGACGTGAGTTGGGGTTGGGCAAAATGAGTTAAGGGGGTCAATTGTATGGTGATGGATGGTAGCTAGACTTTTTAAGGTGATCACTTTGTAGGGCATACAGATGTCAAATTATATTGTTCTACACCAGAAACTTATATAACGTTATGTACCAATTTTACCTCAATTTAAAAAACAAACAAACAAACAAAAAGTTTAACTTATAGTTCCTGTATGACCCTGCAATTCCATATCTAGGTATCTACCCAAGGAAACAGAAAACATAAGTCCATACAAAAACAGGTACAAGAATATTAATAGCAGCATTTTTCATAATAGCCAAAAGAATGAAAACATCCCAATGTCTATCAACTGATCAATGGATAAACAAAACGTGGTGCATTCATACAATGGAATACTCTTTTGGAAATAAAATGGGATTCAGTATTGAAAATTCTACAACATACATGAACCTTGAAAACATTATATTAAGCGAAAGAAACCAGACACAAAAAGACGACATACTGTGTGTTTCTATTTACATGAAATATCCAGATAGGAAAATCCATAGTGACAGAAAATAGATTAGTGGTTTTCAGGGGGTCGGGGAAGAGGCAAATGAGGAATAGCTGATAATGGATATAAGAGTTCTTTTGGCGATGATGAAAATATTCTGAAACTAGGTAGTGATAACGGTTGTGCAACTTTGTGAATATGCCAAAAACTCCTGAATCGTACATTTTAAAAGGGTGGATTATACGGTATGTAAATTCAATCTCAATAATAAAAAAATAGAAACACACAAAACAAAGAACTACATATTTGAATCCTATTAAATACATTCCTGTACAGAATAAAATCAGGGTCATAAAGTGGAAAAAGGAACAGAAAAGATGCTAGATGGACCTCCAGCTCTGACATTTATTAGCAAGTCATTAAACCTCTGTGACCTTTAATGTCCTTATATGTTAAATGCAGATATTACTGTCTTCCCTGCTAGATTGGGGATAGGAATTAATGTTGTAGTCAATAATTACTAGCTAATATTATGATTACTATTCCTTTGTAAAATAATTAGAAACAGAAAGTGGGTCAATGGACCATAGTTCTATTCCAGGCATTGGTAATGGACAAATGTCCCTAATTCCACCCCAGATATTTCCAGTATTTGCACACCCTAAAAGATGCATGCCATAGTAAGTTAGCATACAAGACTACCCCAATAGATAGCACACTTTTTCAGGACCATCTTGTAGCTAATAGCTCCCATTTCAATTCCAAGCCGCATTTCCCAAAGGCAATTGGCATGGCTAAAAGACTTGGTTAAAAGCTTCATCTTATATACTTTGCAACTGATGAATATAAAGAGAATCCTTTCCTTGAGATTTATGAGATAGGGGAAAAAATTTGGAAATAGTGAAGTATGAAGCAAGCTGAAAAGGCTAATCACATATTTATCTATTTTGCTTATAGATCAAAATAAAAAGTGGAAAGAGAACACCAAGGAGATTTCAATGAATGCAGTCATAAGACACAGTGGCATAGACACAAGATAATTAATAGGACCTGTTTCAGAGAAAGAAATTAGTGAAAACTTAGGCTGAATCTGGAACAACATGATCTACGAGATATTTGAACAATGTCTCTGGAGAAATGCAGAGAGGTCTATTGTTCCTTATTTTCCAAACAGAAGACTTGGGTATAGAGCCTGTAAAACAATGTTAGAATACTTTACTGACTGGGCCTGGTAGTGTTTATCCTGCATTTGCTGCTTCCAGCATGTGGGCCCAGTCTCAGGGTAGCATCAATTTTTCAGGGAAAGTTATTCAGAGACATCCCCAGTGTGACAATCCAGTAGCACTTTCCTTGTCTTAGCTCACGTTAAGAGCCTACTGGGATGGGACCAACTTTATTTCAAGCTCCCAGGCAGGGCCCAACACTCTGTTGGCCCCAAAATTTGTACCATTAATTTTCTCCCAAGGAGCACAATGCTTCCCAGGAATAACAAGTAAGTAATTCAAACTAATTTGAGAGGACAATGCAAAGGAACTAAGAGCTTAAATTACAGAGGCCTTCACAGATAACACTAAGAGCTTTTTTCTCTACTGTTTTTAAGTTTCAACAGTAAGTTGGACTAAATAAAGCATTGCTTGGTAGAGGTGCTTGGGAAATGTGCTTTAACGAATTGACGGAAATTATTTACAATTGCCATAATTGTTGGTATGTAAATGGTGTTTCAAAGAGTTTAAAACATTTTATTTTAATAGTTTAAATGCTGCTTTTGAAATATTGCTTACATTATTTGCTCAACAAACTTTTTTTCCATCAATAAAATAAGCTTTAAAATTCTGCCAAGATTTATAGGAGACCAAATCTTTTGCCCCTCTATTTGAAAAATGCTACTTATTTATACTGAATAGTGAGATTTTATAGTTTGTAGAGTTATCTTGAATTTACCTAAAGAATTTACACACTGACAATCATTCCTTGTCCAACATATATATCCTTCATGGTTAGCTTTGCATTTGTCAATGCAATGAATTCATAAAATTAGGAGGAGATGTGGAAAGGCCCTGGAGTAGGAATTTTGACCCTTGTGTTCCATTTTCAGGCCCCGATGAACTAAATGTGAATCTCCAGGCAGAGCTTTTAAAGCCTCAGTCATGCCACTCATGTCACCTGCGTGATACATAAATTTTATTAGATACTTGATATTGATTTTACTAACTTATGCACACTCCCTCTATTGTAAACATGATTTAAGATGGCTTAAGGGACTCTAAGCTTCCTCCAGGGATAGATTCTATAATATTTTTTATTGTATTTGTGGAAGGAACAATGGAACTGGAAAGGTTACTGCACCCCGCCATTATCCCTCTGATAGAACAGGAATGAGAGTTCACCTCTCACAGTACTCAGCTGACTTTCAGCCACAGAGAGCATGTGGCCCTGTTATCATCCACCCAGATGAACCATGCTGCCAGAGTCCACACACAGTGCTAGTGAATGTATGTTATGTCGAGGAACCATACAGAGTGTCTAAACATAGGGGAACTGAGGGATTACTCAGGGCATAGGTATCCTACAACTGACCACTGCCTGTAGGCCTACAACACATCACGGTGGAAAAGCAGAAGTTCCTACTGTACCTTTTTTGCAAAAGGGCCCTTCATATGGTGAATTGGTGCAGTCGCAGAAGTATCCACTGTGCTTCTCCACACACTGGCCCCCGTTGTGGCAGATACTGCCGTAACTGCTGCAATGGCCTGGGCATCCTGGCCGGACTCCAGACGTGACCTTTGCCCTTTCTTCCAGGTCAAGTTTCTGCCCATTCAAGTGTAAGGAACGTATGCAACCCAGGAAGCCCTTCTGTCTTGATGATGTTCCCCCTACATGGTGAAAAAGAAAAGAAAAAACCTAAGAGACTATAGGGTTCAAATTTTTTAGGTTTACTATCAGCATTAGTAACAGTTAACTATTGTTCTATTGTCATGCTCTGTTGGACTTTTCCATTAAAGTTTCCAGTGAGAATTAGGAATTCAAAGAGCCTGGGAAAATTGCATGTCTTTCCAGGCTGGAAAACCCACCTCTCCACTTCAAAAAAAATGAAAAAAGACTATAGGGGCCAGCACCATGGCCTAGTGATTGAGTTCAGCGCACTCCACTTTGGCAGCCCAGGTTCAGTTCCCAGGGCGCAGACCCATGCCACTCGTTGGTGGCGACTCACATACAAAATAGAGGAAGATTGTCACAGGTGTTAGCTCAGGGTGAATCTTCCTCAAGCAAAAAGAAGAACATTTGTAACAGATATTAACTTAGTGTGAATCTTCCTCATCACAAAAAAATTAAAAAGACGATAGTTTATGTGGAATCCTGCACATTACATGTTTAAGATAGAAACTTCAGGTGGCCATGTTTCTTTCAGATGAGATAAAACTGTTCTTGGTCTACAGCAGATGTTTATCTGAAGTAGAATGCACAGAATGATACTGCCCCTTCTGGCAAAGTTAGAAGCAAGCTGTTATGTGCATCAAGTTAGAAAACTTCAACAAATTTTGTAAAGCTTTTGCAGCACACGGCAATGTACTAGAAAGCGGGTGGACTTTAGGACCAGACAGACATGGAGTCAAACTCTACCTCACAACCCAATTAGCCATACTGACCATTGAATATCCTAAGCATCAGCTACTTGATCTGTAAAATAAGAGCAGGTCTATTTAATGTGTTTATAGTAAGGCTTAGCTAAGATTATGGAATACATTATACCCTGAACCACTGCTCTTTGCTATCTCTCCTCTTGAGCCTTCAGAATGGCTAGAACCAGTAGGTTGCTAATATATATATATACGCTCATTGATTCTAGAGATTACATTCACATTATTCTTTGGAAGTCAAATTTCTCCTTCTGGAATACAGAAGAGGATTGTAACCCAACTTTCTGCTGAAGGTACAGCCTCAAGATTTCAGAGAGATTTGCAGTGCTCATTGCAAATTATTCAAAAACAGAGTCGATTCAAAGTGACTGAATATTTTTTTACTACTGAAATCTGAGATTCTACCAGCCTAAACCTCTGATATCAAAAAAATGTGTACTGAGAGACAACAAACCAAGAAATTAAGCTAAATCCCATCAGCAGATATTTATTTTGTGTTGGGAATTCTGGGAGAGCCCAGAGAAGACACAAATCCGCCCTGCATTAAAGCACACAAATTCTATTCCAAAGCCAGTGCTTTGGGCTCAAATCTACAGTCATGGATAAATGGAGGACACACTCAGTTCTTCAAGGTCTACAGGTGTACTAATGGAGAGGAGGAGAAAGTGCATTAGAAGACAAGGGCAGGACTGACTTGTCATTTACTTTCTGTATATGTCATCTCTCTTTTCTGAACCTCATTCATTTCTAGTCCCACATGCTGCAACTTTATTAAATCTTGGTCTAGCAAATGAACAGGTCAAAGTATATACCACCAAGTATATATCACCAAGTATATATCACCAAGGTGGATACAGATGTTAATTCCAAATCTGTTGTCTCAGATCAAAAATATAGACGTTAAACAGGAAAAAAGCTGCAAGTTAAAGAAATGAATACTTAACCTAAAGAATTTCTGTTATTAGCCAGCCTGGCAGGATGGATAAGAAAATAATTGGATATGAAGATGGTGGGAGTATACGGTGGGAGTAGGGAGGATTCTGCCTCCCCTGAATCACATCAGGTCATCAGACCCATAAATATATGTAAGGCAGTCACCGGAGGCATCTAAAGACTGAGACAGAACATTCCTAAAGGATTAATTTAATCTCTTATTCTGAACTAATGATAAAACGCCATTGTATTTTCTGCTCTGATAAGTGATACGTGAGCGAGCCAGGAGGTCAAACCAAAATTGCATTCTCCTGTCTGTCTCAATTTTAGTGAGTAAATCTCCTTTTAACCACAAGATAAATCAATTATAAATACAAGCAGATAATAGAGGAAGGTTCATTATTTCTTTCCTAGAGATTGCGTAGAATAAGGAGGGGAGGATTTATGTAGTCAAATGTTTTGTCTTATTTTTTTCCCTTATTTTGTAGTCACTCCCTGTGGTGGAGTTGAATAATTCTTCATATATCTTGTTAGTGGCATTTTTCTTCTAGCAGAGGTGGAGAATGCAAGATCTATTGCGCATTTTCTTATGTGTGACTTAGTCAACATGTTTATAAATGGAGACGGTGGTGGCTGGGGCGGTTTCTCTGGCAGCAATGTGTCCTTGAGGTTTGAGACATATAGATTACGGTGAGAATGACCCCAAACAAGGGGATCATTTCAAATCTCAGATTCTGACAAAACACGATGACATGATGAACTATGAACTAAACTGCGCAGTGAACTAAATTTCACTTTCCACCTGACTGCTTTTTATTCTTTACAAGGGAGAAACACTAGAAGTTAGGTTTCTTTTTCTTTATGTGGATTTGCTCTCCCAGATATCTCTGGATCCACCTGCTTCTTTCCACACCCAGAACCACTGGTCTTAGGGCAATCCTCCTCAGCCCCACTTGAATCCCTGCAACAACCTTCTAAATGATCTTCCTATCCTCAACTCTGGCTCTTTCATCATTTTGTAATCAGAGAGATCAACCAAACGTGAACATTTGATTCTGCCATTCCTGTTTGATGCCCTTCAGAGACTAGTCATTGTCCTGAGGAGTAAGCTCAAATCCTTAACACAGCTGGGATAGAATGAAAGATCTGGCCTCCACTTATTTCTCCATGGTCCTCCTCTCATATTCCCTGCTGTGGTGTCAGTGCACCAGGCATTCTGAACTATTAACGCCTCCTCAATGCCCCATTGTCCACCTTGACTTCAGACCTCTTCATGTACTTTGTGATTACGTGGTATGTTACCTCCCCCACGCACTCCACTGCTCACCCTACTCTGTAATCACATACACATACACACACACCTGCACTCACACCCACACACCTGCACTCATATACATACATTCCTTAGTCACATATTTTCTGCCTATCCAGTATTTATTTTAATTAGTCATCAATTTTTTTATAAACAGGAAATATTTTAAAACTTCTAGTAAGTCTTCCACTGAAACTTCAGATGGTCTGTTAACAATGAGCCTGTTTTCCTGCCTGACACAGCTCAGTGGCCCTGGGGTCAGTTCCTTTAAGAAGACATGTACTCTCCACTGGGCTACACTCTCAACCAGGACCACTTCATTCATTCATGTTACCATTCTGGCCCTTGCAGGTATTTGATTTTCAACTGCTGCTCTCACATACTTTTCTCTCTACTTGTGTGCATCTTGTCTAGAGTTTACTGTAAGTTTGGAGGAACCACAACAACAAAATGTACCATTATTCTTAAAGCAACTGAAAATCATTTATTTTGAAGTTCCTACTTCATCTGCAAACTGAGAATTAGGTTGGTGCCCCTAATCCTAAAAAAAATAATAATAAAATATTTTCAAATACTTGTGGTGACAGATGGTTACTAGACTTGTCATGGTGACCATTTCGTAATGTAGACAATGTCTACAAACCTGAAATGAACACAATATTGTATGTTGATTATACTTCAATTAAAAAAATATTTTTTGTATGCTAGAGACTTTATAATTATCTCATTGAAAACTCAATGAGAAAGAAGGTATTCTTCATATTATTCACATTACATAGTTGAGGAAACAGTGTCAGAGAGATTACTCTGGTCAGAGTCAAAAATCAGACTTAGGTGGCAGAGCCAGGAGTCAGACTGGCATCTCTTGCCCTTCAAAGCCCTAAAATCCTAAAATGAACTATTTGATTAGTGAGTTTGGGTCAGTACTACAACTAGGTGATTCTACTTTCTTCCTCTGGTCTCTTACTTAGTTTCTTTCATCAAGTAGTAATATAGACGTACACATTTATCTTCTTGGCTTTCTTATCACTCTTCTTGACAACTGACACCATTTGTTGGCTGGCCTAGCGAGAAGCAATTTTGTATGAAACTCTTCAGTTGGCCCTTGATATCAAGCATGTTCATTATGATGATGTTTCCTTGGACTGTGGATGAATCAACTCTTAAAAACGTTACTATCATTATTCTAAGCCTGTCTCAGAAAACCTCCATGTGTCATCTCGACAAATGCTCATTGCTTCCAGAGAAACATCTCAATTCCTTGTGCATTTTCTGAACTCAAGTGCAAGAGCTTCTATTCTCTCACGTGTGCCTGCTCTCTTTCCCACAATTACTCAAGGAAAAATCCTTTGTGCAGCACCTTTTTCCTAGAACAACACTGCATGTGTCAAGTCAGTCTGCTGTTTCACAAAAATAAGCAGTGTAGCACTACTTCCCTGTCTTTCTTTTTTTTTTTGTCCTCGAACTTGGAGTAACTGTTTTCTATATGAACTACTTTGCCTAAAGTCAATAGCCCACTGAAGTACAGATGCATTTACCACCTAGATTTCAAATTCCAAAGTGGCAGCAGGTTTAGCGTATACATGACAAATAAAAAGAAATACACTAACCATCAGTTATCTGCTGTTTTTGTTCAGCCCCGTCAACTGGCAGAATCTTGGTACCAGCAGGAAATCTTAAAGACTTTAATTCCAAAATGTGATTTCATTTAGGGCAAGGCACACATCTAGTTAAGTTTTGCCAGATAGAGTGATTTCTTGCTCATGAATCAATAAACACATATTATGAAATAGCACATATGATACTAACTGGATGTCCAAAAGATAAAAGAATGACAGTAATAGTAAATTTGAACTCAAACTACATTCTTATAAAGCACCTTCTATATATTGTTCTTCAGAGGCATCTTCTGATTTAAGCTTCACTACAAATTGCGGCACCCTAAACAGAATACCAAACCTCCTCAAAAAACTGCAAAAGAGTTTGTTGATAACTTAGATTCAGTTAACAATAGATTGAAATTATTTCCTTGTTTGTTTGCTAAAAAACAATGTTGTGAAAAATTTTTGAAAAATAATTCAGCAAGATGTATCAAGAGCCATTAAGGTATTAACATCATTGGCCTTATTCCACATTTTTAAGTAAATATCCCAAATGGTGCAAGGAGGATAATTATACCCAGACATATTTAACTTAGCTTTATATATAGTCCTAAATATACTTCATTATTTGCACACATAGTATAGTTGCATACCTATAAAATCTCCTTCCAAAATAATAACAAATTATTACAATTAAAATGAAAGTATAAGAATATGGATGGATATAAATAACAATACTAAAAATCAATAATTGTCCTATATAGCAATGACCAATTAGAACATGTAATAGCAAGAAAAAAAATCCTATTTAACAACAAAAGTAGCAAAACACCTAAAAAATAACTTATCAAGATCTGTGTCTATATAAAGAAAACAAAATTTTACCTTGGCTCCTAAAAAATAAATAGAACATGCTTTTGTATGATTTAGTAATGTATAGCTATTCTTTTTAATGCAATAAAATACCAATCAATAGCCCAAGAAGAAATATTTTCATAGGACACGAAAAGCTAATTTTAAAATCCATAAAGAAAAGAAGATGATTGAGAATATTTAACACAGTCTTAAGAAAAGGAGTAAAGTGTGTGTGTCTGTGTGGGAAAACTCGTCCTATTCAGTATTAAAATATACTCTGTGTGTGACATTGTCGCAATGCTTGAAAAAAAACTATATAAATGAAGCAAAGTAGGAAATCCAGAAACACATGCTTTTGATAGAGAGATTTTATACATTACAATATGTATTGGAGTTGTAAGCAACTAGGTAAAAGAGGAACCACACAATCCTAACTCAAAACCTTAAGCAAATTCCAGACTCATACAAGATATAAAAGTAACAACAAGCAAAATAATAAAACAAAAAACCCCTAAAAATATTAGGTAAAATACTATATAGTAGTTTAAAATAATGTACAATTTATATTGACATGATGAATTTCCCACAGTATACGTTAAGTAAAAAAGCAAACAAAAACAAACAATAAAACAGCAACAAGCTGTAGCATAATACATACATGTATATTGTTTGTGTAAATATATCCACAAATAATAATATTGTACAGTGTTTCCTAAGGGGACTTCGATGGATGTAAGTACCTCAAATGACGTCTGGAAAGTCACATGCTGTGCTAATAACAGTTACCTCTAAGAAGAGTACTAAGATGTATTATTGAATAATTTTATAGTGAACACCTATTTGTGTATTGATTATACAATTAAATCTTTTTATTTATTATGTATATTGTGCATAATGCTGTTGGTCTCCTTTTTCTAAAAGTCATTTAAGAAATAATTTATTTATCAAGTTTCAAAAGAAACTCCTTACTACAGAATTGTGTATATCTGTAAAACCCTTTATGAATCCTTGTGGTATGTGAATATTAGGGAATGACTTTCCCAGCATCGGCAGGTTTGTGTCTGTGTGTGGGTTGGAGTGTGTATGGAATATTCATCTTGTTTCTTGGGTTTTCTGCACAGAGATTGTTTTTTCCAAGACTACAGGCCAAAAATAAATATTTGCCTTCTTTTGAGAAGAATGGTGTCAGGGCACAACATGTTGCCCAGACAGAGTCCTATGTGTGCATTCTATGGAAATCTCTATTTGGTTATTATCTACAATTCATGAGGAGGCAAAGATACAAGCAAGCACTTGAATTGTGCCTTCATTTCTGTTGCTAATGTGGAGCAACAGGGAAATAATCCCACTGCAGTTCAAGGTCACTAATTTAGTGATCCAAGAGTCTCGCCACAGAATCCTCTGAATTATCGCTTTGCACATCCCTTGGAGGTACTCCTGAAAGAACACCAAGATGATGGGGCAGGAAATTCCCCTTGCTCCTAATCACAGAGTCCAGAAGAACCACAAGAGCAATTTGAATAAAAGGACCATCTCCCAACTCACAAAGATCAAAGCCAAGTTACACCTCACAATGCTCCTTCTCCCAATGATTTTGAAGATGAAAAATCACTGATAAGATCACTATCATAAACAGCCTTAAAGGAGAAGAGTTACGGAAGACTCCTGAGAAAGAGGAGGGATTGCCACCCTCCTTGCGAGAGCAACTGGATAAGAGATACTATACAGACTTCTTCCCTAGAATCAACTGGAGGATCTACCTTCATCCTCCAGACGGGCTGCCTGGCCAAGTCATTGCCCAGCTGGCAGTAGTGTCAGGATTTACTGGATGCCAGCGCCCCTGGCAATCTTCTGATTAGTTTTTCTCCAGGATGGCATTGCCAAGAACAGACATTCCCCCAGCAGCTGAACGACAGACTCATTGAAAAAAAAAGTAGATACAGTAAAAACCTGTAATTATGAGCTTTAAGAATTTTCCCTAATAGTCTCACGTGGCTCAGAGTGATTTTATGGGTGAAGCCAAGAGACTCGGAAATACAAAGGAGACTACGATTTACTAAAAGGATAGAGCAATGGCAATTCAGGGCCAACCAGTTCTCACAATCCAATCCGTTAACATTGTCAACACATTTTGATGTATTTGTGCAGTAATCACTTTGAGACTCTTTCTCATCCCGGCTTCCTTTTCGGACATGATGCTGCAGTGTGACTAGAGACACATCATCAAATGTCAGTAGCAACTCTCTCTTGTCAGAAAAATTAGCCAAAACTTGGGAATAAGGCAAAAATCATAGATGATATTTAACCCATAGCGAGGCAAATAATTTCTTTCCAGTATAACAGGTAACTCCGAAGATGGCTTGTTGAACAATAGTTTTTTTATTTAAGCCGGTTTTATCCTAATGTTTTTATTCTTATTAAATTACCTGTACCTATCCTAGCTTTTCAGATGCTCTCTGAACTGCTCATAGAATCTTATTGGCTTCCTCACTAAATAATGAGTTAAAGAAAATCTCTGATTCATGTTCATTTTCTATTTTCCCAAGACGCATGATTTTACCTTTTTGAAGATTATGTTTAACACATACTAACAGTATTAGTTAAAATGGTGGTGCTTATTATTAGAAAGCATAAAACTGTGATGGAAAGGTTTTGATCCCACAATGCACAATGACTGGAACAAGTTATATTAATAATAATAATAAAAAAATATTTACAAGGCTTTCCGCCTTTTATAAATATGAAGCAGACTGGACACATTATCATCTACATTTTCCAGCTGAGAATACAGGCACCCACGGAAGTTAAATGGCCTTCAGGAATAAGAGGAAGGAAGCAAGGAAGCTTTGCTGAAGAGAAGGGAGGAGAAAAAATGAGGGTGAGTAGACAAATGGACAAAAAATGATGGAACCAGAGCTAACACATTAGACAGCATGCTCTGGAGGAACGGGAAAGCTATAGACATAAGGGGCCCCAGGATACTGGAGGTATTGTCAAAAGAAATGGAAACTCACATATATTTAATCCATCCACTGCCCTCCACTATAGCTTCTAGATTGGGGCTCCTCTAGTGGGAACTATTTCTTATTCAAGATCATGTAGGTGAGCAGTTAGTGAGCCTATACCTAAATCTGGCCTTCAGTCCTAACCCCTATATGTTTGATGAATTAATTTCTCTGGGAAGGGATATGGGGATGAAAGGCGGGGAGGGAAGGATCCCTGATAAAAAAGAGTTTGGAGGATAGGATGGGGAATGGAAAGCGAAGGATATCTGACCCTGTTGTTGAGAGGAGTACCATTGCACTATTTTAAGACAGACCTGAGCTTAAAGCAAGGCTCCGTTGCAGTGTAGATGTAGCAGGTATCAGGGAGTATAAGCTCCTGAGGCTTCTGTAGGAAGCGGCCAGTTGTAGGCACCTACATAGGCAGTGAAGGAGGAAAGTATTGGTCTCCCTGAGGTTTGGACATTTGGGCTTCAGTTGTTCTCCCAGAAACCTGAATAAGTAGTGACTGGCTAAACCAAGTGAGAGAGATGCTTTCTACACACCAAGTGTGCACACACATCCCAGATTGCCTTCTAAGGACAGATTCCCTTAGAGACTGAACTGAGACACATGTTAACGTTATTTCCATGAGATAAGGAAGAGAGAGGCAGGGAATCATCACACAATGTATAAGACAGAGAGTCTGGAACTCAAGCCACATCCACTTTGCCCTGCTCTTCCCCCTTGGATATACACCCCATATGCCACATTATAAAGGGCCTATCTTAAAGTCTCTCTTCCTCCTAGTCTATACTCCTTAAATAGTGAACAGGTCTTATTCATTTTCGCTTCCCCATTGCCTAGCCCAGGGCTGATAACAGAGTATGGCCTCAGAAAGTATTTATTAAATGAATTGTGTCAAAACAAGGATGTGAGAAAAAAGAGAAAGAAGGACACTGTGACAATTGGAAGGGCTGGATCAGACAACCTGCAACACCTCCTCCCAAATCCAGCAAAATGATGCAAATGCCACTCTGAGAACCTACTGGCCTTTAAACAGTCTTTTGGACAAGGAAGTAAGAAAGGAGGAGGCTGATAACCGGGAGAATAAAGAATAAAGTTAGCTTAAGAAAATTGTTTGAATTAAAATGTATGGAACATGGTTTGGTGTTTTGCTGCTTTGTTCAGAGCACAGGCCAAGAGGAAGGCAGTAGCTGAGGACCATGACTGCTCACCTGGCACTGCAAATGTGTGATGGATGTTGTTAGCTTTCAATTTACTTCATGAAACTTATAGTATCCTTGAATCACAAATGGAGGGTCCATCTCTTGTCTGAGCACATACCGTCACTACCAGGTCTTATGGGATTCTCCGTAAGAAAGTTCATCTTCATCAACCAGAGTACAGGGAAAATAATAGCAACTAAAATATGAATCCAACAATAAACACTTCCAAAGCAAGCTTGTGTGTACCATACAACAATGCGAAAATGTGATTTTGAAAGTCCTTTTACCTTTGGAGTTGGTTGCTAAGACAAGGGCAGTTGTAATTTCCCCTTTTATAAAGGCCCTATGCCAACTTTTGAGGCATTCATACATCAGATATACTATCATGTGGGGACACTTTTGCTGATTTGTGCAAATCACAGCGTGGGGCACGATCCCTCTCCTGGGAGCTATTACTCCAATTGAATGTGTCCTTTAAATGTCAAATCTCCTAAATTTCCAGGCAAAGGAGTGCCTCATTATCCTACTGAGCTGGGGAAACAAACCCTTTTCCATTTGAAATGGTTTTTTGCTTGCAACTCTTATTTAATAAATGTGAATAGGAAATTCCAAGTGGGAGAAGGAAACATCCATTGCCATATTCAAGTTTTACAACTGATTTTTGAGTTATTGATAGTAAGTTTAGTGGGCAGAAGGAATAACTGAGACTCAGAAATAACTTGCATAAAACCATAATGCTACTGGTGGAAGGGCCAGCATTTGGAACTCTGCATTCATTCACTTTCATTAATTCACCGGACATTTATTGAATGCTAAATATAGCAGAGAACCTGCACTAGGCTCAAGGATACAAAGATAAATTAGACGCTATATTTGCCACAATAAACCACTAGAGGGGAGAGTGGCAATAATCAGGTCATCAGGACGCATCACAATGGGTCTGCTCATAGAGGTGGAGGCAGGGGTGGATAATACACTCCCTGTGAGAAGATAGTTCATCTGAATCACCAAAAATCTCTGCCTTCAATGAAGAGGAGTCTGCCAGGTAGATCAGGGCAGGGAGTGTCCATCCTGGCTTGAGGGACAGGAACTCCAAAAGGGTATGAATCAAAACAATGCAAACTCTATTTGGCTTTAAAGAGCGTTTTTGAGGAGAAAGTAGGAGGGGAAGAGGCATTATTTTATGGATAATTCTTGGGATTATCCTTGGGGAGAATACAAAATAAATTTTGCTTAAGAAAATTGCTTTGATTTAAAAAATGTGTTTGTGTGTGTTGTACAATAAATCTACGTGATTCTGTCTCAGGTTGGGTTCTAGACAAGCAGGCTGTGAGTTGGAGTTAAAAGGGCAGGATGTATTTTAGAGGGAACCCTTGGGAATCATACCTCTGAATGGGAGGGGAAGGAAGCAGGAGCAGGCAGAAGAGGAGAGAGATTTGGTGCATACCTGACAAGAGTCTAAAACAGCCCCATGGAGACTGCTGGAGCTAGAAAAACCCATCAGAGATGAACTTCCTTGTGCCAAAATGGCTCAGCCTTTACACTCTGGACTCAGTTGGTTATTGTATTTGGACCCCTCTGGGGAGGATGTGACCTTGCCCAGGTGTTTGTTTGCAGCTGAGGCAGCCCTGATGGGGCAGACAGATGGAGACCATCCAGTAACAGTACTCCCAGTGGCAGGGCAATAAGTCTTTCCTGAAGGTGGACGTGGGCAGCACATCCCAGTGTCTATGACAGGTTCCTAAGCCCCTCAACACATGGTGGGCAGGGCCTGAGATGACCCTCACCAGTTACCCTGAGACATGGATGATGAAGCAGGAATCTGAATTAAAGCATGGCACTTCTCATCTCTTCTACAAAATTGCTTTCCTCTACTCAAGTGGCTTTGAAGCCAAATCCCTTTCTCCCAGGATCAAAAGAAACTTTGTAACAAAATGAGAACAGAGTGAAAATCTGACAATAACACTTTGTAGAGAGTTTTCACTATATCTTCTTCCCTCCACCACTCTGCTCAAGGGCTTTCTCGCCTTCTGGTCTGAGTTATCAGCTTTGTCACTAAAGCCTTGGAGAAATGGAAGCAGGCTCTCTAGCCTGCAGGTGGTGTTGCAACATCAGCATGCCTTCTGAGTCTGCTCTTTTCTAACCTGAAACTTTCCTCATAGTCCTGTTCACATCAGCTCAACAGCACCTTGGCTTTGGAAGAGGCACAAACAACTTCCTACATCTCTATTGTCTCTCAGATTGGGCCTTTGAATGTCCAGGTAGTACTGTTTTATTTTCCAGAAAGATCTGGCTTGAGTTTATTTTTATAATTATCACCCTAGCTCCACATAAATAGTGCTGTCCTAGTGTTTTCTTTCTTTATTGAATTATAAATTTTGATGGCTGGCAGTACCAGAAAAATCAGAATGACTGCTACTAACGTTGAGTTTTTGTGAGGTCTAAATTGCAGGGCTTGCCTCGCTGGGCTGCACGAAAACATGATGTCATATTGCACTCTCTTTTAAAAATGAGAGTATGGAGTTCTCGTCAAGATGGCCCTGTGAGCAGACGTTGAACTCGCCTCCTCCCATGAACACAACCAGATTACAACAATTTTGGGAAGAATCACCCTGGATTGAAAACTGAAAACTGGATAAAAAGAACCCCCACGACAAGGGACAGTCCTGACAAAAGCATAAGAGGCAGTAACTCCGGCCAGAGAGGAAAAAAGCCACCTTTGGGAGCAGCGGAGCTTCTCAGCTGGCCAGGCGGGAGCCAACCTAAGGTACGCAGCCCTCCCTGGAGGAGTGAGGTCCAGAGCGGGGGCAATACTGCTATAACCATCCTTCAGACTCAACCCAACTGAGATGGGCGTCTTACTGTCTGGCTTTGCTGGCTATTGACTGCAGCAAGGACACCCCAGAAAAGCTATCAGCCGAAAGCCGAAAAGATCCAGGTCTTAAAGGGCCCACGCACAAACTCACTCATTGCAGCAACCTAAAATCACCAGAGAGAAGGCTGACTGTCCTTTGGTGAAACCAGACTCACCTGGTGGGCTCTGGGGGCATCTTGGTGAGAGGAGGATCCTCTCCTGAGACTGAGACATTGGTGGGGGCCGTTGTTCTGAGCTGGTCCAGGCCTGCTGATATGGTCACCCTTGAGGGCCATTGAGGTGCGTCCCTTGGGCTGTTAGCCCAGGGGTCTGCCACACCACTAGAGCACAGATTTAATCCAGTTCAGCCAGGACAGGCAACCCACCCTAGGGACTGACCCCACCTAACAGCAAGCCCTCAGGCTACTTTTCAGCCTGCATTGACTGAGTGCCTTGATCCTCTACAGGCAGGCAAGGGTGTCTGCCTCTGTGGGGCAGGGTCTGTGTGAGGACCAGGTGAACTGTTGGGGCCATTGGGGCAGAGGTGGGGGCCTCTGCAGTGTGGCAGTGGGGTATACTCCAGGGGGTTGAGAAGTGTGCACGAACCAGGACTGTGTTGACAGTGTATGTGGTCCAGAGAGGGGTGAGGCTTATCAGTGGCAGAAGACTTGTGCTTCACAAATAGCCATAAAAAGGATCAGCTGCACCTTCCAAAGCCTGAAACAACTGAGTGCCTCCATGCCAAGGGCTAGCCCCACTCAGCTGCACTCCTAAGAGAACTGACAGCAGCCTTGTTGGCCTATCACAACTGTATGCCCCTGAGCCTAGCAACCAGCTACACTGAGTACCAACCCAATTAAGAGGACATTTGCAATAAGAGTGTGCTAATAGACTTTGTAGCCAACAGAGCTGAGGCCCCTCCAAACCAGATTTACAAACAGATGGCCAGGGAAGGAAAGATCAGACTCCCTGGGTACCTGCAGTGGGAGCAACCCTGACACAGCAGAAGGACACAAGTAGCCCACAAAGGGGTCACTCCTGGTTCTTATGGTCTGGTGATGAGAGGGAAGCACACTGCTGGGCCTCATAAGGCATCTCATACATAAGGCCACTTCTCTAAGATCAGGAGACATAGCCGACTCACCTAGTACAAAGAAAATAACACAGAGAAAGAGGCATAATGAGGAGGCAAAGGAATACTTTCCAAGCAAGGGAACACTACAAAACACCAGAAACAGAACTAAGTGAAACAGAAACTAGCGACCTCCTTGACAAGGAATTCAAACAAAATATAATGAGGATGCTCACAGATATGCAGAGAAGAATGGATGAACACAGTGAGCATATCAGCAAAGAATTAGAAGATATAAAAAAGAACCAATCAGAAATGAAGAATATAATACTTGAAATGAGAAATTCACTAGAGGGAGTCAATAGCAGATTAGAGGAAGCAGAAGAACGGATCAGCGAGCTAGGCGAAAGACTAGAGGAAGTCATCCAAGCAGAACAGAAAATAGAAAAAAGAATCAGACAGAATGAGAATAGTGTAAGGGAACTCTGGGACAATATCAAGCGTGCTAACATTATAGGGGTCCCAGAAGGAGAAGAGAGAGACAAAGGGCCAGAAAATTTATTTGTCAAAATAACAGAGGAAAATTTTCCTCACCTGAGGAAGGAAACAGACATCCAAGTTTAGGAAGCACAGAGAGCTCCAAACAAGAGAAGCCCAAAGAGGCCCACACCAAGACATATTATAATCAAAATGTCTAAAATTAAAGACAAAGAGAGAATCCTAAAAACAGCAAGAGAAAGGCCGCAAGTGACATATAAAGGGAAGCCCCTCAGGCTGCCAGCAGACTTCTCAGCCGAGACCCTACAAGCGAGAAGAGAATGGCACAACATATTTGAAGTGCTAAAAGGAAAAAACCTACAACCAAGAATACTCTATCCATCAAGGTTGTCATTCAGAATGGAAGGCGAGAAAAAGAGCTTCCCAGACAAGCAAAAATTAAAGGAGTTTATCACCAAGAAACCAGTTCTACAAGGAATGCTGAAGGGACTTATTTAAGTGGGAAAGTAATAACCACAAATAGAGATAAAAGAAAAAAAAATATCAAAAAAACCCAAAACAACAACAAGAGAAAACAGGCAATAAAATCACTTGTAAGGTAAAAGTATAGTAAAGGCAGCAGAACAACTACCTGTGAAGGTAATGTGAAGGTAAAAAGACAAATGTACTAAAATTACCTATTTCAATGATAGGAGGGTAATGGATATACACACATTAAACAAAAGACTATATATGATGTGAAAAACATATAATGTGGGAGGAGGGGAGTGAAAAGTAGAGCTTTTAGAAAGAGGTGAAGCTAAAGAGTCTGTCTACTCAATATAGACTGTTATATGCATAGTATATTAAATAGGATCCTCATGGTAACCACAAACCAGAAACCTATAACAAGCAGGAAAAAAAGTAAGACAAAAGAAATCAAACATATTACTAAAGATAGCCATCAAACCACAAGTGAAGAGAGCAAGAGAAAAAGAAAGGAACTGAGAAGAACTACTAAAACACCCCAAAAAAAGAAAAAGTGACAAAATGGCAATAAATACATATTTATCAATAGCTACTTTAAATGTCAATGGAGTAAATGCTCCAATCAAATGCCATAGGGTGACCAACTGGATAAAAAAACAAGATCCATGTATATGCTGCATACAAGAGACACACTTCAGACCTGCAGACACCCACAAACTGAAAGTGAAAGGATGGAAAAAGATATTCCATGCAAATGGCAAAGAAAAGAAAGTGGGGGTAGCAATACTTATATCAGACAAAATAGACTTTAAATCAAAAACTGTAATAAGAGACAACGACGGGCAATGCATAATGATAAAGGGAACAATCCAACAAGAAAATATAACACTTGTAAATATCTACACACCCAACATAGGAGCACCTAAATATATAAAGCAATTATTAACAGGCATAAGAGGAGAAATAGACAGTAACACAATAGTAGTAGGAGACTTTAACTCTCCACTTACACCAATGGATAGATCATCCAAACAGAAGATCAATAAGGAAACACTCGCCTTAAAGGACACATTAGACCAGATGGACTTAGAAGATATATACAGAACATTCCATCCAAAAACCGCAGAATACACATTCTTTTCAAAGGCCCACAGAACATTCTCCAGGATTGATCACATATTAGGCCACAAAACAAGTCTCAATAAATTTAAGAAGATCGAAATAATACCATGCATCTTTTCTGACCACAAAGGTATGAAACTGGAAATCAACTACAGAAAGAAAACCAGAAAAGCCACAAAAATGTGGAGATTGAACAAAATGCTACCGAACAATGATTGGGTCAATGAAGAAATCAAAGAAGAAATAAAAAAATTCCTGGAGACAAATGAAAATGAAAACACGACATGCCAAAATCTGTGGGATACAGCAAAAGCGCTTCTACGAGGGACGTTTATAGCAATTCAGGCCTACCTCAACAAAGAATAAAAATCCCAAATAGACAATCTAAAAGTGCACCTAAAGATACTGGAAAAAGAACAACAAACAAAGCCCCAAATCAGCAGAAGGAAGGAAATAATAAAAATCACAGCAGAAATAAATGAAATAGAGACTAAAAAAACAATAGAAAAAAGTAATGAAACCAAGAGGCGGTTCTTCGAAAAGATAAACAAAACTGACAAACCTTTAGCTAGACTCACCAAGAAAAAAAGAGAGTAGGCTCAAATAAATAAAATCAGAAACGAAAGAGGAGAGATTACAACGGACACCTCAGAAATACAAAAGATAATAAGAGAATACTATGAAAAGCTATACGCCAACAAATTGGATAATCTAGAAGAAATGGATAAATTCTTAGAAACATACAACCTTCCAAAACTGGACCAAGAAGATGTAGAAAATTTGAATAGACCAATCACCAGTAAGGAGATCGAAACAGCAATTAAAAATCTCCCAAAAAATAAAAGTCCAGGACCAGATGGCTTCCCTGGTGAATTCTGCCAAATATTCAAAGAAGACTTAATACCTATCCTTGTCAAACTCTTCCAAAAAATTGAAGAGGAGGGGAGGCTTCCTAACTCCTTCTATGAAGCAAACATTATCCTGATACCAAAACCAGACAAGGACAACACAAAAAAAGAAAATTACAGGCCAATATCACTGATGAACATCAATGCAAAAATCCTCAACAAAATACTAGCAAATCGAATACAACAATACATTAAAAAGATCATACATCATGATCAAGTGGGTTTCATTCCGGGGATGCAGGGATGGTTCAACATCCACAAATCTATCAACGTGATACACTGCATTAACAAAATGAAGAATAAAAATCACATGATCATCTCAATAGATGCAGAGAAAGCATTTGACAAGATACAGCATCCGTTTATGATAAAAACTCTAAATAAATTGGGTATAGAAGGAAAATACCTCAACATAATATAGGCCATATATGACAAACCCACAGCAAATATCATTCACAATGGAGAAAACCTGAAAGCTATCCCTCTAAGAACAGGAACCAGACAAGGATGCCCACTGTCAACACTCTTATTTAACATAGTATTGGAAGTCCTAGCCAGAGCTATCAGACAAGAAAAAGAAATAAAAGGGATCCACATTAGAAAAGAAGAAGTGAAACCGTCACTCTTTGCAGATGACATGATTTTATATCTAGAAAACTCTAGAGTCCACTAAAAAACTTCTAGAAATAATAAAGGGATACAGTCAAGTTGCGGGATACAAAATCAATGTACAAAAATCTGTTGCATTTCTATACGCTAACAACGAAGTAGCAGAAATAGAAATTAAGAATACAATCCCATTTACAATTGCAACAAAAAGAATAAAATACCTAGGAATAAACTTAACGAAAGAGGTGAAAGATCTGTACACCGAAAACTATAAAACATTGTTGAAAGAAATCGAAGAGGACACAAAGAAATGGAAAGATATTCTGTGCTCTTGGATTGGAAGAATTAACATTGTTAAAATGTCCATACTTCCTAAAGCAATCTATTCAACGCAATCTATTCTAATTCAACGCAATCCCTATCAAAGTTCCAACAACATTTTTTACAGAAATAGAACAAAGAATCCTAAAATTTATATGGAACAACAAAAGACCCTGAATAGCCAAAGGATTCCTAAGAAAAAAGAACAAAGCTGGAGGTATCACACTGCCCAATTTCAAATTATACTCCAAACCCATACTAACCAAAACGGCATGGTACTGGCACAAAAACAGACACACAGATCAATGGAACAAAATTGAGAGCCCAGAAGTAAACCCACACATTTATGGACAGCAAACATTCAACAAGGGAGCCAAGAGAATACGATGGAGAAAGGAGAGTCTCTTCAATAAATGGTGTTGGGAAAACTGGACAGCCACATGCAAAAGAGTGAAAGTAGACCATTCCCTTACACCATGCACAAAAATCAACTCAAAATGGATTAAAGACTTGAATGTAAGACCCGAAACCATGAGACTTCTAGAAGAAAACATAGGCAGTACGCTCTATGACATTGGTCTGAGCAGCATATTTTCAAGTCCCATGTGTGACCAGGCAAGGGAAACAAAAGAAAAAATGAACAAATGGGACTACATCAAACTAAAAAGCTTCTGCACAGCAAAGGAAACCATCAACAAAACAAAAAGACAGCCTAACAATTGGGAAAAGATATTTGCAAACCACATATCAGATAAGGGGTTAATATCCAAAATATACAAAGAACTCATACAGCTCAACAACAAATAAACCAACAATACAATTAGAAAATGGGCAAAAGATCTGAACAGAGATTCCTCCAAAGAAGATATACAGGTGGCCGACAGGTATATGAAAAGATGCTCAACATCATTAGCTATCAGGGAAATGCAAATCAAAACTACAATGAGGTATCACCTCACTCCAGTCAGAATGGCTATAATTAACAAGACAGGGAACAACAAATGTTGGAGAGGGTGTGGAGAGAAGAGAACCCTTGTTCACTGCTGGTGGCAGTGCAAACTGGTGCAGCCACTATGGAAAGCAGTTTGGAGTATCCTCAGAAAATTAAGGATAGATCTACCATATGATCCAGCTATCCCACTGCTGGGTATTTATCCAAAGAACTTGAAAACACAAAGGCATAAAGTTACTTGCACCCCTACGTTCATTGCAGCATTATCCACAATAGCCAATACTTGGAAGCAACCTAGGTGCCCATCAAGGGACGAATGGATAAAGAAGATGTGGTATTTATACGCGATGGACTACTACTCAGCCATGAGAAATGATGAAATCCAGCCATTTGTGACAACATGGATGGCCTTGAGGGTATTATGCTGAGTGACATAAGTCAGAGGGAGAAAGTCAAATACCATATGATCTCACTCATAAGTAGAAGATTAAAATGACAGAAAAAAAAAAAAAACACATAGCATTGGAGATTGGACTGGTGGTTACCATTGGGGAAGGGGGCAGGGGGAAGGGGAAGGGGTTATTAGGGTCACATGTGAGGGGATGCACTATAATTAGTGTTCGGGTGGTGAACATGATGTAATGTATCCAGAATTTGAAATATGATGTACATCCGAAAAAAATAAAAATTAAAAAAATAAATAAATAAAAAAAATAAAAATGAGAGTATGACTCAGTATGTTTTGCCAAAGGTAACAACAACAACAACAACAAAAACCAAACAAGAGAACTCTACATTCTCCTTCAATTGCCCATTATCAATCCAATGCAGACCACTATATGATGAAATCAGCTTCAATTAAAACATAAGAGGCTGTAGATAAATATTTCAAAACAGTTTCTGGAATATTAGGGGGCAGAGAACACTAACATGGGCGATTGTCATGAGTTAAATGTATTCAACTGTCAACATCTTCAAGAAGAGACAATGATTTGCCAAAGGGTGGTTTAATTCTTCATTTCTGTGAATACAAATATAGAACCAATGTTCTTCCAAAACACTTTCAAACTATAAGAATCTGATTTGGTGGAGCAGTGGTCTTGGGGGAGGAAAAGGCATGAGGAACCAGGTGATGCTGCTTCATTGTGTTTTTCATTGTAGAAGCAATTATTGAGCTGCTACTGGATGCTCCTCTAGGTACTTGCTATGCAGCAATGAAGCAAAGTATTCATAGGGCTTGCCTGCCAGCATTCTGAGGTCTCTACTATCTTCTCAACTAATCAGAACAATTTCACTTATTTAATTATTATGGAGAATATAAAAAATCATGTATTAATTCTTTCACTAAGAAAAATGATTCAAGTATTCTTGACATTATTTAACTTTGAAAAATAAACTTTTTGGGTAAGTGAGACATTATAATCATAAATTTCTATGTTTCACTATTGAGATAATAAGTATCATCCTCCATGCTCAATAGCTTTATGTACTAAATATGCCAAAAGGTGATTTCCAGTCATTTCTTAATGTGAAAAGGATGTATACCTCCTCTTATGCCATGAGACACACTATATCTTCTCAAGTAGAAAAATCTACTGGCCAGCATCGGGAAAGCCATTCTCATAAGGCATTCACAAGCAGAAATATAAGTGACTATTCCACGGAGAAACTCTGTGGCCACTCAGCTACGAGGTTGCATTTTGCCACAGAGTACCAGTTTATGAAGTGTCAGAGCACAAAGTTAACGCACACTGCTTTGCCTTGCTGCATCACTGACCTCATCAAGTTTGACATGCTTCACTGAAAATAGGAATAATAATTCCCTACCAGCCTGGAGGCAGCATTTTTGGGGATGTCTTCAACTTTATGATTTATCAAGTCAGTGTAGTATTTTCGCCAAGGAGTTTTAAGTTGGGAGTAACTTCAATCTGTTTTGACACAAATAAAGCAGCTGGGCCAAAAAAATGGTTCATGAAAGACAGAAAAAAGTAAGAAGGAAGTACAGTCACACAAAAATGAGACTTGCTGGCCCACATCTTCACAAAATGTCCATGCTATACTTGCAACATACTTGGAAAGATGTAATGTCAGTTTGGGGGAGAATGAGCCATTTTCCTTGCTGTTGCATACACATGAGCATGAGGATAAGGATTAGGATCATCATTCCTAATACATACATGGACATAGCTGATCCTCAAGTAGTAAACAATCAGTTCCTAGACTCTTCATTTTCATTCTGAAGATAAAGATGATGAGTATACTTATGTTAGTTGTTTTTCTACCAAGTTCCCACAGCCTGGGTGGAATACACACCCAGATCTCTTCAGTTCACTTTCAGTAATGGATGCTGGTTCTTGGATTTCTCCTGCCTCATATTCATATTGATGGGCACACTAGTAGAAAACAGCAAAGCAGAGGGGTGATACCTCTCAGAGTTTCAAAGATGAGACAACCACAAGCTTGCAGCATACATTTCAGAAGTTGTATGTTAGGAAGTTTCTCCTACTCTGTTAAAGAAATGTGGCCAGCGAGATAGCATGGATGCAAATGTCCCTAACTATCACGATGATAAAAGTCTAAAGTCAAAATATTGATTCTGGGAATCCAGCATGCATTGACTCATGTATCAGCACTTCAGCCTGTCCCATTTCAGGGACAGGGGCAGGACTAAGAGGTATATCCTTTTCTAAAATTCAACTTGTTCCTGGTACTCAGGATGCATTCATGAGCACAGCAACTATGCCGGCAATTACAACGCTGAATAGTGCTCTGCTTCGATTGAAAGATCCTTCCGTGCCTAAAGGTATCTAGACAGACATATCCAAATTAATATTTAAGTACTGCCACATTCAATCTATCCCAGTAAAGAAGTACACACCAGTGATATCTTTTTCTGCCTCACAAATATAAATATCCAGTGTCGCTAAATTTCTAAATGATAGGGAATGTAATTCTTCATTTTGGTTGATATACCTAAGTAGAAGTGTTTTTTTTTTTTTTTTTTGGAACCACTGGATTATACAAAATGGAAATATTGGGACTTCAGCTTTTTTGGCCACCTGACATTTCGAAACGGGCATATTGCTGAACGCTAAACAACAAAATTCAAACCAAGAGACTAAAATGACCTCCAACAGCAGTGTTGCCTCTTCAAGTCCATTAAGACATTCAATAAAGCAGGGTAACATCTGAGCTAGAACTTATTGGAGAGAAATATAACAGAGGCAGGTGCTCTCACTGCAGCTGACCTTGGCTCCAGCTCCCGCAAGATATCTTCTCCAGACCCATCGACATGCTCTTACAACTCATTGCATTGGTGATCAATTTGACTGAGAAGTCTGGAGATAAAAACTTGCCATGAAACACAGCTGCTTCTTTTCCCTTCTGACTTGTGCAAAGTTGATCACATATTCAGGCCATATGATAATTTCATAGCTACATGAAATTTGCATGAAAGGATAAAAAAATTATTCCATCTTTATATACACCTTTCAGCCAGAAAGATTCATAAGTACTGCCTGAAGATAAATTAAACTTTGGCATGGAATATAATTTATGAAAATTGCAAACTACTTGAATTGATTCCACCAAAAAAGATATTAAATCCTGATGACTAGCAAACTTCTTCAAGAGATAAAATGCGATGTTTAAATAGAAGTAAAACAGCAATATAAATTAAAAAAATATTTTTAAGAGTAAATCATATCACTTATGTAGGTTATTAATTATGTAAATGCCTTGTAATATAAAAATGCTTTTAATCACTTATATCTCAGCTTCTGCTGGATATGTAAAACATGACAGATGAGGAAAGAAATGTGATTCCTGCTGAGAAGAGAGACTATGACATGTTCTGTTACCTCTCTTCTTTTAGCTAGTGGGCTTTTAGTGACCACTTTCTTTCCTCAGAGGTAAAAATTACGCAAACTCAAATTTAAAGGCGCAGGGAAGAAACATCTATTGACTGCTGATGACATTCCATTACTAGCAGTAAAGCCATTTAGTGTAAGAGTTGGTAACACAAATAAGGAAAGAAAACTAAATCTGGGTTGACTGGCAAGTTTTGACACTTACTTATATCACTGTTCCAAGCATCTGAACTTCAAGTTTTAAATAAGAGCAGCCTCTTTGCTTTGATAATATTACAATATCCCTAACATCTTCAGCTCTATTTTGTACTTTAAAGCTTTACAAGTCCTGCTTAATCCACTTTCAAAAAACTCTTTCTAAATTATGGCTACAAAGGTGATCTTTCCTCACTGGATTAATGTGGCTAAATTCATTCCTGTCTCTCACACACACCCACAACACATGCAACTGCGAGCTGCATGAAAAGTAGTGACATTACACAATTGATCTTTCAATCCCTACCATTCAACAAGGCGTCTGACTTCTTTTAGGTGCTCAGTGACTATTTATGGAATTCATTAATTAATTAATGACTCAGTGAATGACATCTGAACTTTTCCAGTCTCCACTAGCAGCAGTGGCAGCCAGTTCAGATGCACAACTTGCCTAAAGGCTGATTCTGAGTGTCACAGAGGGAATGGCCATGGAGAAACATCTGCTCCAGGATCAGGGCTGCTTTTCTGTGCAAGTGTAAGGGAGCCACTAAGTGAAGTGATTTCAAGAAACATCAAAGAAGTCCCCAATTTACAAAACAATAATTCCTTACCCCACCATATTATTAATGACTGGAATCCCTTTGAGATAGTGTAACATATTTTATTTCACTCTTATCAATAGTTATCAAGAGCCAGGTATCACTAAGAAGAGTGAAGGATGGCCCATCGACTTATAGTTGACACCTACTAAGGTGTAAATAGCTAATATAGCCTTTTTCTAAGAATAGATTTTGATTATAAGGATGAAAAATAATAGAGGTCTCTGGACATCTGAAGATCATATGTACAAGGAGAAAATACACAAAAGGAGTCTGAGACCACTTCAAAATTTGCTAAAGTGTGGCATAATCTTTTATTGCTGTGGATAATGAAGTTAGAAAGGAAGAATTTGTAAAATTAAATTTATAATTATACACTTTATGACATATTTTAAAAATTTCCCAGGTCTAAAATAAAAAAAAAAAACCAATTTTCCTTAGGCCTGGTCACACAGTAGTATTGTAGGGATTTTACCACAAAGGGCACCTTAAGATGTCCCCTACCTACAAACAACTGGCTATTCAGCTGCAATCGGAAATGTCCCTCCTCCGAAGTCTCCTTGGTCATCCTTGGGAGGCTGTCCACCTGGAGCGAGGTCTCCTTCAGGTTCCTCTCAGCCCGGACGTAATGCCATTGGTTGTCATTCAGAAGAGATGGAGACTGGACTACAAGCTCTACAGGGCCATTGCCTACATCTATGGCAAAAGTGATCTCGGAAGGAGCTGAAACCAAAAAGGGAAACAGGAAGAAGGATGAAGGGAGTCATCAGTGCATTTAGGGCACAAGTGTATCCTGAATGAAGAGTATAAATGATTGCAAGTCAATAGTCAGGTAGAGAGGATTTCTGTTGAAATCCCTTCAGTACTAAAATTGTCATTAATAGTAACAACAACCAAATAGTAAATCTCAACTTCTTTTATTTGGCCCAATTGGTCCTCATCATAAGAATTCAGGAAATAGGACAGGGACAAGGGCCTTCAACGCTTATCTGATAAACATGCATCAGTGCCAAGGTTCTGGGTTTTTTGGATCTGTTCTGGCTTCAACTGTGTCCTCCTAGACGTTCACAGATATTAAGTTGGCTAGGCAGCTCCACCCTTGCAGGAAAAAGATCTACACCCTGGAAAGTCCAGTGATCGTCTTTTCTCCTCCATGTTATTTCGTTAATACATGTGATACAAGCATTCACACTAATACCATCACTTTAAAAAAAAGAAGGCTCAGAAAGTTTAAGTGCCTTGTCCAAAGAGACATTGTTGCAACTGGCATGCCTAGAATCAAACCTAAGCCTCCTGCCCCACACTGGGCTCCTTCCATTACTCTTTCTGCCCCTCTATAAGGATCTATAGAACATAGAAGCCAGCGGTAGTCAGTCAGGGGTAAGAATACCCAGGATGATGATGATGATGGTGGTAGTGGTGGTGGTAATGGTGGTAGTGGTGAAGGTAGTAATGATAGTGATGGTGTCAATGGTGGTGGTGGTGCTGATGGTGGTGGTGGTGATGATGGTGATGATGCTAGTAGTGATATGGTAGTGATGATGGTGGTGATGGTAATGTGGTAGTGGTGGTGACGGCAGTGGTGGTATAACCATTCAAAGAGAGACAGAAGTTGCAGTAGCAGAAACCCTGCCAGACACTGTACTAAGCACTGACTATGGATTCTCTCATTTTAGACTTCAAAACAACTCTATGAGAAAGGCGTCATTTTTATTCCCATTTCATGGATGACAAATTAAAGTTCAGAGAAGTATAAATAATTTGCTCAAAATTTCTGAGACCGCAAGCAGAATCCGACTCCAAAAGTAGAATTCTTCACCATTTTTCTCTATTAAGAAAAGAGAAAATTTCTATCTTTCATTATTATATTAGCGTGTTCTAAATCTGAAGGAAGTGGAGAGGTAAATTGTAAATTGAGGTTGAGGAGAAGACGGTCCCCTTCCAGTGACTGGAGCCTTCATATGCCAGATCTTCCCTTCCTCCTCAGCACCCTGGGCTAGGCACCTTGCCTTTACTCCCAAAACAGGGCATGAGTATTTTATTTGACATAGTCACCAACTGCCAGATCTGAATTATCAGCAATACCAAACGTCACTCAGGACCTTTCTTTTCCAGCCTTTAATCCCTAACACAAAGTCAGCTTCAATATAAGAAGCCCCTAATATGTGGAATTTCAAGTAACTCTGAGAGCTTAAATTGTTTTGCATTCTAGTGAATGTGAGCCCTGACTTTAAGGAGACACAATAGGTAGAGGCCTTAAAAATGGAATTTGAGAGCATGGACTCTGGGACCTAAGCAAGTTTTCTATCTAGTCACTCCTCAGTTTTCTCATTTGCAAAATGGGAATAAAAACAGTACCTACCATACGGTTGTTTACAAATTAATCTTGATGAAGTTCTCAGAACTGTGCCTGGTGCATAGGATATGCTCAGTAAGTCATAACTATTGTTATTATTAGCATATTAGTATGGTTCACCAAGCCAGGTAAATTGGCTTTGGTTTATAAACCCATGCATTACAGGAAGCAGAACTGAAGGGGAAAAATTGGGTCCAATAATTAAAAAGTTGAATAAGAGTGAAGGCGGCCCTTTGAGCCTTTCCTTAGTTCTTATTCAAGTCACCGAGGCCACCTTGCAACCTTGCACATCTTGAGATCAAATAAACACTTACTGATAGAGACTGGGCCCTACATTTATTTCTCTCAACAGAACACAGGTAAAGATTGGCGAGAACTGGAGGGAAGGAAGGTTCAAGATTTTGCTAAAAGACTTCCTGTGCCGCCGGTCGGGTGGATATTAAGTTCCACTCAGACAGCACATCTTTGTGGGAAGCTCACTGCACCGCCGTCTGCTCACCACTCCCTGCCACCCCCACCTTCATGTTAGATTTCCTGTCTGTGCATCTCTCTGCTCCAACATTTATCACCCATCGTATAATGATCTGTTTATGGTCTGTCTCCCCAACCAGTCTGCAAATTCTCGATGAACACTTCATTTATTGGACACCAGCAGTTAGCACCCAGCCTTGTGTACAGGAAGCTCTCATTAAATTAAAGCTTCATTCACTAAAACATTGTTACACTGCACATACCAATGCAATTTTGTAATTTTCTTTAGAGTGTTTTTTTAGTTTTATACCAAGGTATTAGTTTCCTTGGAGAATCTTTTAAAATTTTTTTAAATTTTATTTAAGTCAGTATTAAAGACCCACTATATTCCACCCAGTCCTCCTAGAACTGGGGGAGAATCAGTGAAATGCAGTAATAATAGCTATTATTTGTTGAGTGCTTACCAATAGCAAAGCACTCTGCTAAAGATTCTTCATGAATCAATTCACTTAAGTCTCACTACAACATTATGAGACAGGTAATATTTTACAGATGAAGGAACTGCGCCGCAGATAGCTAATACGTTGTTCCAACCCAGATGGGACAGAGCCAGGATTTAACCCCAGGTGATGTACCTCCAGAGCTCACTGTTTACCTACTTTTCTTATGACTAAACCTCTAATCTCGAAACCTATGCAGTCTCCTTGGGCAGTCAAAACTAGAATATATAATACAGGTGCCCGGATACATTGAATGAAAAAAAATGTAAGTGCATGATACATCCAACAATGGCTAGTGACTTTGTGGACAGGACATGTGAGTCAAACGTAAGCTACCTCTCCCTTGCTGGAGGGATGGGTGTAACCCAATGATCCTGAATGGGAAGGCCAGAGGGTCTGTGGCAGCATTAGCTCTACCATGAATTTACCCTCTGGCCTCTTCTTCCACCACCTAATAAATACCTCCCCTCATTTTCTACTCTTATGGTTCAAGACAAAGCTGAGGAGTCTCTTTAGCTTTTTAGTGAGTTTTTACCAAGCCAGGCCCTGTGCTAGTCACTGAGAATGCAGAGATGAATGAAACAAAATGAGCTCACAGTGTACTTTTGAGAAGATTGACAAAGAGTGGGCATGTTAAGTGGAGGAAAATGCCATATGCGTAAGAAAGTGTCTACCAAGTATTCCCAGAAGACGAGAAGAAGCCTTCACTAAGGAAAGGCTCCTGTATAATATTGCTGACCTTGGCAGGAAGAATCGACCACTGTGCCCCATAGAGAATTCTCTGTAGGATCTACACAGCACTACTGCTTGCAGCACTCAGACGTGAGCTTCATGAAGACAAAACTGAGACCCCATTTCTGTGTTCTCACCCCTACTCCATGACAGGGTGCAAGAGATGTCAGTGACCATTTGTGGAATAGAGAAGAAGTTGCACAGCCTCAATGTAGTTATTGAACCTCTCTGACTTTCCATGTATTCATCTTTGAAATGAGAAATATGCACTAAATGAAATATTATTGAACTTTTTTGGAGACATGAACTCTTTGAGAATCTAATGGCAGCTGTGATTCCTATCTCCAAAAAAAAAGTATGTAGAGATTTCTATAAAATTTCCAGGAGTTTCTGAATGTCCTATGCCTCAAAACATGGGGAAAGATAATTCCATTTTCTTTTGAGTCCTAACATTATTTATTCTTGAGGCAGATTTGCAAAGCAGAGTAGGGGGTTGCTCTAATGAACAGAGAGGCCTGCTTAAAGCCAGGATTCTGAATCTTACTAGCTTTGTGACTCTGAGCACAGCACTTACCTTCTCTAGGCTCATGTTCCTCACCTGCATATTGGACTGTGAGTTAAACAATGAAAATTGTAGTACAATATCTTGATGATCATAGATAGGATTGTTTGAAAATAAAATGAAATAATGAATGTAAAGCATTTAGTACAGTGTCTAATTAGACTTTTTAACTTAACAATTTAGTGTAAAAGGAATTATTATTAGCATTCATTTTTACTATTCCTGAGGATCTGAGAATTGTATCTTTAAATTAGCATCTCATTTGGTAATATTCAGAACTCAAATCAATCTCTTTCTCTGTCTGTGCACATATATGTGTGCGTGTGTTTGTGTGTATATTATCTATACCTCCTTCACTTTTCCCATGGTCTTGAAGGTTAGCACAATCTGCCACCCCAAAATATGCCACTTTAGCATAAGGATTATTTTGAGCTAAAGACAATTGAGGAAAAGCTGAGATAAGGAAACTCCCTGTCCTCCTCCTATTTGTCTAAAAGCAGGATTCACATTTTCAAAGAAGTCCCTTCTCCTCTCTCTACCAAGAGAACAAAAGTAAATCACCTGAAGACAATGTAGATTCTATCAGCATGGAGATGGTACCAGAAGAATCTACATGACAAACTTTACTAAATAGTACTTATCTCAGCCCTTGGAAGCCTAAAACTTCCTTCTTTGTCCTATCATTCCTCCATAAATTTATTGTTCATTGTTGAAAATGCTATATAAGCTGGAGTTCTAAGCCACCTCTCTGAGTTCCTCATTTTTCTCTGGGTATCTCCCATGTGTACATGAGGTATACATGTTAATAAACTTCTGTTTGTTTTTCTCTTGTTAGTCTGTCATTTGCTACAGGGGTCTCAGTCAAGAATTCAGAAGTTTAGAGGGAAAGTTATTTTTTCTCCCTACAGGCTTTATGGAAAGTTAGCCTTCTTGCTGGGTGTAAGGGTAGGCCCTGGAAAAAGCAAGCTGCAATCTTTACTTTCCTGGCCAGAGCCATTGGTTCATAGGTGGTCAGATGTGCTGCATATCAGGAGGATTGCATGAACAGATGTCAAGGAAGTGATTTCCCACCAGCTGTAATGTAGCTCTCCCTTGAGAGAGCTAACCTTAGACCTAAGTAAATATTCAGAAGTCAGAGCAGAGAGAGAAATAAATTAAACTGATGACAACATTGTTAAACTACTGAATCCAACATGAAATAAAGTGTCCCACCAATTCTGAACTTAGTCACATGTCCCAGTACCAGTGAATTCCCATCCTTGCGTCTACCAGTTCAGATTGAGTTTTCTTTTAACTGCAGCCAAATACATCTGGTTGGTATAGGGGTGTCACGAATCCCATTTTGCATAAATAAGCACTGAAGGGGTGAAGAATTTGTTCACAATTAGACTTAGAAGAACAGAAATTTGTATCCACATTGAACTCTTTCCTCTACGCCATTTCCTTCTGTTCCCCCTCATCTGTTCCAAAATATCTATTTCTATCCTCGTAGCCATTGTGAGATAATTGTCAAAATAGCTAATTTTTTTCTAAGTCTCATTTGAAACACATCCACTAAGACTTGAGGACATAGTGAAATGTTTTGCTTTTCATAGAATACAGACTCATCTCAAGGCTAAAAAATTCAAATGTTGTAGTTGGAAGTGACCCAGAGGGAAATGGATTGAAAATTTCATGGAAACTTCTTGTTCCCATTCCAACAATTTGTATATATCAAACTTTGGAAGCTTCTGCTCAGATAGTTATAGAGAAACACTCCTTGGGGATGGGAGAGAAATTTACTCTGAGCCACCACATCTGTTTAAAGGCCATTTCCTTTCTAAGTAGCTGATGTGTAGAAATATCTTGCTATGAACCCTTTGGGGGAAAGTTCCATCTGCATAAAAGGCATAGGATGAATGCAGCTATTAACAAGAAAGCAAGATCCCTCCCATTTGTTTTTGTTCCTTTTAAAAAATAATAATAAAACAAAATATTTTGGAAAATATGAGGCCTTGTATTTTAAAATTTTTTATATAAAACCTTCTTGTTTTGAAAAGTACATGTTCTCCAATCTGGTGAAATAGCATATACCAACCAATTACATCAATGTATTACAAATTTTCATCAAATTTAATATCACCTGCATTTAAAATATTTTTGTACAATTCAAAGGACAAAATATAGTACCAGGAAGTACAAACAAATTGGACATCAAAACGTAATTAACACCAAATCTTTGCTCATTACCTTGTGATAACATGTCATGACATTTGCTGCTGTTTTAATGAATCAAAAGACCTTGGGGCCTGGTTTTTATTAAATTTACAATAAGGTTATTATATCCATATTATGAAAATGTTGGCATCAACTCCAGGTTTTCAGAGCGCAGCCAAGTTAGGTATGAGGTATCTTATTTCACACTAAAGCCACAAGAGCTTCCTCCCATTAATAGTCTAAATCGTTGGAGTAAAAGGAGGTTAAGACTACCAATTAAAGAGATCTCTTTCCTTGTAGGTATTGCATTAACTGCAAAAGAAACACTTAGCTGCTTGGTGATATTCAGGATCCTTGTGCCTCCCACCAGCCCTTTTGTCTTCTTTTCTGCACTCTCAGATTGCCAAGTTTCCTTTGCCAAGACATTGCGTGTGCTTTCAAGAGTATTTCATGCAGCCACATCATTATTGTAATATGGTCAACTGCCTTAATCAAACTATAGAAAACATACCTTTAGTTACAGGTAAATGAGACACCTAATGACAAACAGGAGTCCTCATAGCCATGGGTATGACAAGGGTGAGACGGTGGGAACAGTCCAGCCTGTGCATAAGAACTAAGGGGTCCACTGAGTGCGGAGAACCAGAAGACTAGCAAAAGCAGCTAGCAGTAGATTTTTTTTTATTATTGCCACGTACCAACAATTGCAAACATCAGTGATAAAACATTCCTCCACTAAAAAAACTTTTGTTGGTCTAAGTTCCAACAAATGCTGATGTTAGTATGAATTTTTAATAACGTATATGTAAGCTTCAAATAGCGCATTTTATTACTTACCACATAATAAATATTATATTCAAGAGGGAAGTTAATATAGAGAGCTCCAGATGTATACCATTGGCTTCTAAACATGCACATTCAAATATACATATTTGTTTTTAAGAGTAAGAGCTCAAATTCTGATTTTTCACTTTTACAATTACTGTGCTATCACTGTTTAACTCAAATTTACCATTGAAATGCATGAATGTGTAGTAACACAGGGGTTGTAGACACAAATTGCACCCAAAGAGAGCTCAAGCAACTTCAAGCCCTTAGGAACTCTGTGATTTTTACCAAATAGAATAGTAATCTATGATGGATTTTTCTGGTGAAAATATTTTAGTGAATTTTTTTGATTGCAGAAATATTTGAAAATTGCTAGAATTGATCCTGAAAAGAAACCACAAGGACAGTATGGCAATTTGAATTTATTGTAAAATAGAATTTGGATGAATCTCTAACAGACTCATCCTTATATTTAAAACCTTCCTAAAATTTATATATCCATTGCTTAATGTGAAAAAATATTTTAAAATTAATAAAAAGCATCCTTTGATCAATATGAGAGTAGATGGACAAATCTGATTATATTCTCTTTTGAACACAAACATGCAAAGAAAATCAATTTTGATGAAATCATTGACAAATTTGCAGAAGTCTGGTGAACATGTATTTTAATGTTATTGCTTTTACCAGAACAAATCAATATGTAGGTATGTTTATTCTCTTTTTATAAAAAAATGAACTAATGTAATTAAAAAGTATTATATTATCTTTTCTTTTTTGTACTAGATTTTGTGTGTGTGTGTGTGAGGAAGATTGGCCCAGAGTTAGCATCTCTTGCCAATCTCCCTCTATTTTTTTCTTTTCTTGAGGAAGACTGTCCCTGAACCAACATCTGTGCTAATCTCCCTCTACATTTTTTTTTTTTTTTAATGTAGGATGTCACCACAGCATAGTTTGATGAGTAGTGTATAGGTCCGCACCCAGGATCTGAACCCGCGAACCCCAGGCTACCAAAGCAGAATGCATGAATTTAATCACTACATCACTGGGCTGGCCCCTGTACTGGAGTATTTCTTTTTGCATGATTACATATAAAAGTTCAATAACAGAGTATTTCATCATCTGCATTTCTGTTTTTCATTCAACTTTGTGATTATTACTGAATATAACTTGTATATAGGAGATGGGATGTTGAAAAATGACCCACATCTTGGCATCAAACTCATTAGATACACCACTGTTCACGGTGAAGAGGTAGAGAAAACATGGGAATTCTTTTTGGTAGTCACACGCTCCTTGTGGTGGGAAGTAACTTAGGAAATTACTTTCGGAGCAAAAGTACAACAAAGAAGTAGAACCCAAATATGAATAAATGCATAATAATAACACTTTCGGCTTTCCATGGAATTTGTAATGGAAAAGTTGTGTGTGGAAGCTTAAAGTCACAAGTAAGAACTACTTGTAGATCAGATAAGGGACATTATCACAGGTATCTCTGGGAATTGGGGGAATGCTCTATTTTGAAGAGAGAATGATTAAATACTGATATGTAATAATAAAACAAAAACATTAGGAGGATCTAGAAATCATCACTGCTAATTTTACAGACATCCAGTGAGATTAATTGCATAGTACAAATATGCACTAGCTGTTGGTGGCAAAAATAAGGCTAAAACTTCTGTTGGGCAACTACATCAGTTTCATTAATGAGGACACTTACAGCTTATTTCAAGTCGGATGAAGTCTTTAATGCCAAGATTTTCCAGAAAAACTCCAGATAAAGCCGTGGTTTTAAAAAAGAAGGAAATATCAGCGCTGAATTCCGCGTGGAAGGTAGGAAAGTGGAGGTAAGAGGCTTCTGTATAAAATGAGACCGCATTCCAGAAGTGTCCTGCAAATGAGAAAATCCTTAAGCATAGTTCATCATTTTGGAATGAGGTATAGGAAAGCATTGGGCATGTGGGTAATTTTCAAGACTAGGTGAAGACTACAAGGAAAAGGAACAAAAGAATAGAAACATCTTGTGCTTATGTAATGCAGAGAGAAAGCTCCTTTCCGTTTAATACTCACGGTCACCATAGCAACGCAAGGGACCAATTCTCCAAGCAGCTTCTGAGTTTGATCTGTTGGTATCAGTGATAACTATCTGAGTGACAGGCAAGTGGTCTTTGAAGGAAAGAAAGCCAGTATCATTTGTCCTGAAAAACATAAATTTAAGAGAAAAGGGAGAAAATGTGGATCATCTAGTGACTCTTTACCAAGACTCCTCTCTTCAAAAGTGATTTGGGTGGTTGCAGCAGGGTGGGGGTGGGGAGAGGGTTGACAGAAGGCCTTTCATCTCATAAGTATGTGTGAAAGGCTGGGATGCCAATTACAAAACTCATGGCCAGCTTCCCAAAACAAGTGGATTTTACATCTTCTCTAAGTGTTTCCAGAAACAGATAGTTTACACAGCTTGCTGCTGCCTGTTGTAGCTGAGAGCACCCCACCGCCCAGTGCTGTGCTGATGTCACATTAAACCTCTCCTCTCTTTCCAGAGAGATGGGCTATCTCAGTAACTAACTGGAAAGGGGCATCATAAATCCCACTTGAAATCACTCCAAGGGCTTGTTTCACCCACCTGCCAACAGGTTTTAATCAGCTTAGGGTGTTCCTTATCACCTTTTAACTCTAGGTAAAAACAAGTCTTTACAGTTACTGGTTGTTGCTTTTCATTTTGGTCCACCTTTTAAAGATCTTAGTAGACTCTGGCTTTGTCTTTGCTAATTACGTAAATAGGAAACTGACTAGTCACCCTTTCATAAGAAAGTTAAAAATGAATAGGGTTAAACTACTTGTTTTTCCCCTCTTTTTAAGTAGTGTTTCTGGACTTATGGTAAGGACCATACCATTTAAATGAGAGTAAAAAAATGTAGGTAAGAAACTGGCATTGAATGAATAACTCTTTTGAGCCAAAAATATATAAGTATATTTTTTACCACAGAATGCCACTCTGCAGTGGGTGCCAATATTGCCATTCACAAATGAAGAAACTGAGGCTCAGAGATATTAGATAACTTACCTAAGGTCACATGGCATTAAAGGTGGGGCCAAGTCACATTCTTGGTATCTATCCCACGCCTAAATTTACAAGGATGCGATAGATGTATATGTTAATCTCAGCTGAACTGAAACAATACAAAGCAGTCTAAGAACTGCCCACAAATGGGTTGGACTCTTCAACCACAAAGCCTCAGCCAAGCACAGGATGGATCATTTTGCCTGTACTTGGGAACTGGGTGACACAGCACCAGGCACCAATATTTATGGGAAAGTGTATGAAGCAGCAATTTGATAACAAGAACACAAAGGAGCAGATACATATTGACTCTCTTTCTCTGTAGCCACAAAGCAGTCAACAAATACTCAAAAACACCTAAAATCATTATGAAATTAAATATATCATTTACATATCATTACATACCATTTACAGCTCCTAGTTAACAGACAAGAAAAATAATATACCAAATTATTAATTGGGGAGGGACGGCAAGGACGAAATAGTGTGACAAACTGATTTAAGGACATGACCTTAGAAGCACACAGATTTGTTCTGGACTCCCAGGTCCCAGTTCCTAGCTTGAGCACATCATTTCATTTCTGAGATTCCCCAGAGTTCTCAATGATAAAATTAAGATAAAGTCTACATCACAGAGTTATTGGGAGGATTAAATGAGATTATACAGTCACTTAGCATGGTGCCTGATCTATGGTAAATGTTCAAAAGTAGTGGTGATACTCATTTTAGTTCTCCTCTTTGTCCCTGAAACACTCCGTGGCCTCAGGCAAGTCAATTCATCTTTTTATGCACCGGCTATGATTCTGCATTGGAGATCTTATACTACACAGCACACTGTGGAAAATTAAATGTTAAGATTTGGCATCCAACTCAGGAGTTTTGGAGGAAAATATATCAATTCATCTTGGTTATAAATAAATCAGATATTCACCTGTACACATACCCCTATAGGTCTACTAACCAAAAATGTAAAGAAATGCACTATCCATTATTTAAAATTTCTAAAATTTGAGTGGCTGTACTTAGAGGCCATTCAAAGGACCTGGAATAAGACTTTTGTTTCTATTTGAAAAGCATATCTATCTATAAGTGATCCGTAGCCACAGAATAAAATTTGAGTTTTCACATTTCAAAAATCTGTTCAAGCAGACATTTCAAAGTAAGTTCCAAGTAGCAAAGTGAAATAGAGACCAAACCTAGATTCTCCCCTGAAGAAACTCTATATTGCTATAGGATTTTATTTCTTTCCATTTTAATTCTTATGGTGAAAATGGTAGATTCTGAAGCCTGTCCATGCTAACTACCGCCTCCCTCATACACCATGGCCTCTTGTCTACACCTATTTGAGGCCCTTGTGTCAAAGTATCGGAATATACAAATAACACTCTAAAAATAAAAATCCCTTCCAAATAACAGAGAAAAAACTTCATATTTAGTTTGATGATACAAGGCACATTACCAAAAATACTTTTTATCCAAAAACTTAAAAAAGGAGAAGCAACCTCTCTCCAAAGTCGTTTACTGCTATAGAAACAAACTCAGATGCCTACAGGGGCCAGGCAAGTAATAAAAATGAGTGAAACTAGCTTTATGTTAGATGATAAATGGAACCTGACACACAGCTTCAGTGTCAGAGAAAAAAGAGAGAGAGAGAAAGACTAGTAGAAAGTGGGTGTCTTGTCTAAAGAGGACAGTGACACCCATTAGTAACAGGTAATTACGCTATTCACAAATGTAAGACCAGGGGCAAGGCTGGAATATTAATGCAAAACTTCTTAATGTTTAAATCTTGGCAATGAATTTGAAATTCTTAAAGAAAAGAAAACGTGGTGAGAACCAACTCTGCACGGGTCAATCAAGCTCAGGTGATGGCTGTGTGTAGCCTCCAGGCACCCTAGGCGTCAGAGGGACTTTGCATATTTATTCATGCTCTTAGGGTCACATTCAGAATAAAATTGGATTTAATTTACTTCCTGAGTGATAGGTATGATTCAAACACTTCAAAACATTAATGGGTGGAACATTTTGGCAGTGGAGGGTAGTGGTGGATTTTAGGCATAAGAAAATGATGCAAATTATGGTGCTACCTATTGATAGGCAAGGAGTTTGCAGTTTTTTATTTGACTTTCCACACACAGATTTGTTTTTCTTTCTCTTTTGTTTGAACTTGTCTCCTCATGGGCAAGCACTTTACAGACTTTGTCTTCCTTTGGAATGATATGTGAGGCCCTTCATAAGGTTACAGGGTACTCCTGTACTTTATAAGTACAGAGGTGATAATTACGTTGTGGGAAAGCATTGCCACTCATATCAGACTGACATTGGCTGAATCCATGTGTCTCAACACACTAGCTGTATGATGTCAGTGAGGTCACTCTGGGCCTCAGTCTTCTTATCTCTTAAATGGGGATAATGATAGTAATTTTAGATTGTTGTATAAATCAAGGTAGATAATGTATGTAAAACAGTTGACAGTGACTATTGCATAGTAGAGACTCAATAGTTGAAATTTCCTGTCAAGACTGAAATAAAATTGTGAAATACAAAGAATGTGTAAAAGAAAAACCAGAAAGGGAGTCCCACTGTTGGCATGACTGCACAAGACAGCTAGAGATCCCAGCTTATGGAGGCTCTGAGGGCACAAGGAATAGACATGTGGTCCTCACGAAGTGCACACGATCTAATGATCAAACATTTGCATTAAGAAAAAGACTCAAATATTCTCAAGAGCTAAAGTATAGTTCAGAACTAGTCCTCTCAGTTTAACTATCTGAATCTCGGGATTGTTCCAAATTCAGAATTGCAGAACAGAGCAGGGGCCACTGATTTCTTAGTGCATCATTCGAGTTAAGTGTCGTGAAAAGTCACACGTTGTCATTTGTTTTCATCAACAAATTTTAGTTAGCTGTTGCTCTGTAAGCTTCTTTCAGTAGAATCATTTGGGTGACTGAGCCTATTAAGCGAGGATTTTTTTCTTCCTTTTTATATCCTTCTCATTTTCAGCCACACAAAAGTAACAAATAAAGCATTATGCATAAGGTAGACAAACCTGGAAAATTATCCAAGAACTCAATACCTCAGCTCCCTTTGAAGCCCTTCTGTGAATCTGAATGGATTAGTCCAAGAGACTGCACACCCTTCCCTTGAGTGAGTGACATGCTTCCCTCCATTTCCTGTGGCTGCGAGAGAGGAATGGCCAGGAAGGTGCCCACAAACAGCTCTGAAGTCTAAGGCACCGCACGGATGCTTGCCGATAATTCTATCTTAACTTTGGTTAAGGCAGTTATTTCCCTTTTGTCTTCCTTCTTAAGATGTCCAGATAAAAAAGACGTAGGGGATTAGATGAGAAGAAGCTCAAAATGAGCTTGAGGGTCACTCAGTTACCAACAAAAGCAAGTGTAAGCATTGACTGTGGTCACGTATACAAGTCCACACCAGGAGATCATATCTATCCAGCTGTGTCCCACACTGACCAGACCATATCTGGAGTCCTGCTTATAGCATAAAAAAATGCGAGGAAAAACAAGAGAATTTTGGCATATTTTAAAATTTCAGAAACGATATTTCTTCTAAAACTCCTCTAGAAACCTGAAACTATGGGACTTTTCTTAAGCATTTGTGAGAAAAGAAAATCAGATCTTACTATATGAATCCAGCCAAAGTTTACCCAGTACCACTTTATAAATAAAAAATTAAAATGGTCCTCAAGACTTTATGGCTGTAAAATTGATTTAAAAAGAATACTACCACAGGGCCGGCCCGGTGGCACAGCGGTTAAGTTTGCACGTTCCACTTTGGCGGCCCAGGTTCGCTGGTTGGGATCCCAGGTGCACACCTACCTACCACTTAGCAAGCCATGCTGTGGCAGGTGTCCCACATATAAAGTAAAGGAGAATGAGCATGGATGTTAGCTCAGGGCCAGTCTTCCTCAGCAAAAAGAGGAGGATTGGCAGTAGATGTTAGCTCAGGGCTAATCTTCCTCAAAAAAAAAAAGAGTACTACCACAGATGTAGATTTTTGGAGGCATAATTTGATGAACATGCTTTGGATACAAGACAAAGAAACATTCAGGAGTGCCATGAAAGTTACCCTTCTAGATTGTACTCAGTAAAGATGTAGGATTCAGGAAGCAAGTAGAAGATTAAAAGTCAAAATTATTGGATTGTATAGCACAGATTTGCCATTCAATGCCACTTGGGTCCTGATGACTCTCAAATATATCTCTCTAATTTTCTGGAACAAATCAACTGTTTGTTGCCTCCAAACTCTCCAAATTTCACCAAAATCAAATCCAGTTCCTCTTCAAAAATGTCCCCAAATGTTCTAGGTCCTTCCTTCTTTCTCTGAACTTCTGTCATAATCTCATCTTTCCGTATAGTCCTTTCTGACATTTACTCACATATTGACTTGTGTGTGTAATTCTTGTATTTGCCATTGGAGAACAAGTAGACGTTTTGTAGACAATAATCTTGACATTAATCAGCAATATGGCAAGGATGTCTAAAACGTGGGACCGTCTATATACACCGTGATTCGCCTCCTCTCAGCTTGAGGAACCCTGTCTTTGTCCATGGCTAACACTTTATCCTGCATTTTTAATTACATTTTTTCTGCCTTCTCAAAGCACTTTCCTTTCAGGTAGGCACTCCTTTTATCCTGCACCTTCCACTTCTCCCTCTCTCCTGGCTGTTTCTGCTTGCTCCATTAGCAGCTTGAGGCTTCTTCAATCCTAACTCTCAACATAATTACTTCTCTTTCTCCTTTTTCTCTTCAGAGTCAAACTTATTCACAAAACTGTCTGCATTCTCTTTCTTATCTCATCCTCCTTCTCTCCTTTTTCCTCCTCAAACTACCAGATGAGTCTTGTCTCCTTTCACTCTACTGCAAATTCTCTCACTGAATTGCTAATATTCCTGGAAGAGTTAGACCCTAACTTATTCCACTTTGTTGCAGCATTTCACAATGTAGCCTTCTTTCCTGTTACAAATGCATGTGCATACATATACACACTCACACACACAAACATGTTATTTCATGAACATAGATTCATGAACTGTCTACTGCCTCCTGAACATCTCCCTTGGATGTCAATAGTCATCTCTAACTAACATGCCCAAATCTCCCTGACTTGTCACTTTTCCAGTGATCGGATTGCCTACTTGTCTGTGTTAATTCTGGCAATGACTTGGCCCTAGGCTCCCGGTTGCTGAGGCCCTACACACTCAGGTCTTCATTTCTCCTCTTTTCCTCATCTGCTCTCTCATTCCTGACCCAAAATTTCCACTAGTCTCACCTTTTTTGTGTCTCTCCATTCAACCGCCTTATCCTCATCCTCCTGGCCTCAGTTTATTTTGAGGCCCCAGAGACTCTGCCAGGGCCTTGGCAATGGTTAAACTGGCTCCACGCTGCTAATCTGTCTCCTCTCTTCCTACCTCTCACTCTTCTCCATACTACTCCCAGAACCATGTTTCATACTTTATTGCTTAAAACCTTTTAAGAAGTCTCTTTCTCTTACAGGTAGTGTCCAAATTCCAAAATATTTAACATAATATAGTGGACAATAAAATGCTATTTAAAACCACAATTATCTTTTACAGAGACAAGTTCTTTCTAACGAAAACAATCCATAAATTGGAGCCATTGCTCAAATTTGGGCTGCTATTCTTAGAAACTACTGATGGTCTTGGGGTTCAGCTGAGCACCTCACATTTTTGGAGCTGAGCACGGGAGCTGCCTCTTGCCTTTCTGTGGTCATGTGGGCATTAAAACAGTTTTGCTCATTATCTATTTAATCCTCAGGACAACTCTATGATGATGTTACGATCGTTATCTGCTTTGTACGGGAGAGAAAACTGAGGTTCAGAAAGGTGACAAAACTCTTCAGGCGCGTCACTTGCAAATGGAGAGGCAAGGATTTGAGCCTAGATTTGAACAGCAAAGCCTTTGCTGATGAAACCACTGTGCTCTGCTGTTCTCCAGGCCTAGTCTCATTGCTACAAAGAGCGGCTCTCTCATGAGCAGAAGCCGTTTCTCTCATTTAGTCTACGCATTCTCTGGCAGTGCTGGGATGACAGTGCCAGGCCCTGGGTCCTTGAGCTGTCCTCCTGCATCTCAGGCTGACCAGTCCCATTCTTTTCACAAGGGCTTTCTCCACACAAGATATAATTCCATTGATTAGGTTTCAGTTTACTAATTTGCAATCATTTTCCAGGCCCGCATTCCCTGAGATTACAATTGGGTCGCCTTGACAGGAGTTCTGAGAGTCCACAAACCCTTTTGTTACACATTTACAAGAAATCTTTTGGTTTCTTTCTATTGCAGGAAGACCCATCCGTTATTTGACGATTTTTACTGGTGAACTTTCAGAGGGCAGCCCCATTTTTTGAAGAGGGGCCTTCAGTGTTTTTTCCCTATTTCACCTAGAGTTTAATGGCTAAATGATATTTTTGACTTTTCTGACATGCTATTTAACTCTCATATCTATTTTATTGCATATATTTATGTATACTTTTCTTAGAAATTAGTTTAACTTTTATAAATCAATGTCACCTCTTAGTTTATTTAAGATACTGTAAAAATAGAGAATATAATAATAAAAATGATGACTAACAAATTTTGAGAACCAACTATATGGCACATCTGCTAGATGTACAAATTATTGCTAACCCAGCCAGTACTGCCCAGAGATAGATGTTTCTTGTTTAAAAAAAAAATAAAATAAATTAGAAACCTGAAGCTCAGAGAGGCTAAATGATTTAGGCTCCACAGTTAATAAGTGACAATTCCACGATTTGATCATCCCATTACACAATAAAATATCACTTACAGATAAATTACATTTTACATCCAGAAAATGAGGATGCTGCCAGCAAAAGTAGCTACAATTGTGTGTGTTCTAAGTGTGTTACATGTATTAGTTCATGATATTTTCACTTAAAACCTACAAGTCAGATTTGCAAAGGAGAGAGAACATTTCCCTGTGTGGCCATATTTGGACTCTAGCGAGTTCTGCATTTTCCTTGGGTAAAGCTGCCTCCTGAGGAAGAGGACCATTTCACCCCACAGAGTCAGGGAGGCCAGTTCTGATTCCTTATAGTCTGTAGAACCTCCTAAATGCCTTCAGCAATTTGGCCATATCTATCAAAATAGAAAAGTGGATAATTACACAATTCTAAGATAGGATTCCATTCAATAGAAATAATAATTTTAAAAGCAGAAAAAAGTATAAATCAAGACCAAAAATACACATTGCAGCATTTTTTATAATAGTGAAAAATCCTTTAGAAATAAAATGTTTATCATAAAGGAATAATAAAATAAGCTATGATATAATTATATTATAGAACACTTTGCAGCCATTGAAATGGACACAATGGATTCATTTTCGTGCTTATTTAATGATGCCAGGTAAAAGATCTCCAAGACTTATTTTATGTTATGTTGCACAATATTTTTAATATGATCTCACATTTACTAAAAAATGAATGAACAGGGGCCAGCTCCATAGCCGAATGGTTAGGTTCACATGCTCCACTGCACCAGCCCAGGGTTTGGATCCTGGGTGCGGACATGGCACCGCTCGTCAGGCTATGTTGAGGCGGTGTCCCACATCCCACAACTAGAAGGACCTGCAACTAAGACATACAACTGTGTACAGAGGGGGTTTGGGGAGATAAAGCAGAAAAAAAAAAAAAAAAAAGATTGGCAACAGTTGTTAGCCCAGGTGCCAATCTTTAAAAAATAAAAAAATAAGTAAAAGATAAAATGAATGAACATATCTTAATAAATATGATATATGCATAGAAAGTATGCATATGTATGTAGTATATGTGTATATCTGTAGTATACGTATGGAGAAGTACCCTACATACCCAACTATTATCTCTAGAAGCAAGATTTTATATATGGGGTAGAGGTAAGAGAATTCCAAGTGATGGTGATGGAGGAGCTTTTATTTTTTTATTTAAAGATTTATTTATATTTATTTAATATTTCTAAAATATTTAAAATTTTTACCATAAAGATAAAGTAGAACATATTTCTTCTGTAATAAAAACTCCCAAAAGTTAAAAAATCAAGAAAAATAATTCCTTTATGCATTATTAAATATAGACACATAAATTGGGTGGGTCAGAACTGACCATTGTAAGTGAATTTGCAGAGCAGACAAAAGAGCAGCTCATCCAAGTATTTTGGATCTTAGTAACAGCTACTGTTTAGGTGATTAACGCCATACACATAGTGATTAACAGGCGAATAGAAGCCAAATCTCAATGCATTTTTAAATAGAATTATAGTATTTTGATATACAGTAATAGTCCAAATCAAAATATTGTATACAATACTTTATACAAATGTAAACTCTTAATCTTGACATTGACTTTTGAGTTCTATCTATTTTTGATACTCATCATTTTGCAATTACTCAAATAATGCAACTTCACAGACAATTTTGAGATAATATATCTGCATAACTTGACGGATATCTGATGTAATAGAAGCCTCAGTTTACATCTTTAATTATTTCCTACAAGCATAAGGCAGAATGTTTTACAGGTATGTTTTGTTTTCCAGAACTATAGGTCTTAAATTGCTTGGATTAGAGATTTTCCCAAGAGATAATAGGAGAAGGGCATCATTGTATAAAAAATAAATAAACCTCCTTAATGCTACTCTTGGCAAAATATCAACTATTTTATTCTGTCTAGAATTCCACAATTCTGTAATGATGTGGTACATCAGTCTTGAATTTTCAACCTCTAGTTGTAAGCTCTTTTTCCCCATTTTTGTATTGTCCCTTCTTCTCTTAAGTGTATGATGCCTTCTATTCTCTCCACTGGATATACCACAAAACATTGTCTAAAAACAATCTGAAACCTAGTCATGGGATCCTTAGTGTAAACAAGCCAGTACAGTTGCCCCAGCATACATACTTTAAGTGAAAATTTAATGGATAAAGCAGCAGACTATAATTAGCAAGTAGAGGGCATATTTGTTTAGCAAGAGAGAATGGGGAGAAAGGAAAAAAATTAGTTATTATTTCATTCATTCATTAATTCATTCAGGAGTTAATGCATAAAGGATCTACCACATGCCAAGCATCCTTCTCTCCCACACAAAGTGCTGGCCCTGATTACATGGCTAGATGCATGTAGGAATTCAGGGACTGACTGAGTAAAAACCCAGATAAACCATTCATAATCTCTGCCTACTTGGGGCAAAGCCCTTCAAAAATTCAATAAGCAGTGAAATAGCTCATAAACAGGTTCACAAATACAATTCAACCAGCAGAGGTTGTACAATATTATTTTTTTAATAAGAGATAGAGTCTTAGTGTGTTCTGAGGCGACACTTGCCTTTCTCTCAGGATTCAGGATTCTAGCCCTGTTTTAGGATCCCGCCATATATGAAGCACTCTTACTGCACCAAGTCTGAGAATCTCAGAGGTGGAGGTTTTGAAGAAATCAAAGAAGGTCTGAGAGATCAAAGAATAACCTATATGAGGAAACAGCAAAACCCTAAACCCCTTGAATGTATCTAGCATCATCCTCCTAAAGGCAATTGTCTCATTAAATCTCATGGGAAAGGAATGAAAGGTCTTTGTGAAGACAAGGTCCTCAGACTGGATTAGACATGAATTTACTAATAAGAAAAGTTGAAGGCAAACATACAAAAAAATAACTTTGGAGCATAGTGATCACTTCAAACTTCTTTTTGATAGCCAGGATAAAATCAATCTGCAGCAAAAAGCTTAGGTTAAACTTTGGATAAATATTTCCTATGAGATTATAAAAGATGGGTAATAGCTAAGAGTGAAGTAAATATCAGTTAATCCCAGAATAACCATGACCTGACTGACCACAAGAGAGAGAGGTAAAAATATGTCCAACAGAAGTCATTCACCCATGGTTCATTCATGGATTCAGCACCATTTATTAAATAATTTCTTTGTGGCAGAGAAGTGGAATCAAGGGCTAAAGAGTGGTTTGAAACTCCAGGATTCCATCTACTTAAAAAAAAAATCCCCTAAAAATATCCGGTTCTTTAAGAAAAAGAACAGTAGTTTCCCTTTCTGGATGATCAGATGACGGGAATTTAAACCTTACACCATTTTTGCTTCTTATTTTGTGCAATGTAGCTTTATACAGGGTGCATGAAGGGCAAGAGGCAAAGAACAGAGTTACCAAAAATCAAATAAAAATGTCTGCTCTTTCTTATGAAAAAATAGAAGAATGTTCTGCTGTTAAGCAAGAGGGCTACACTTTAGTTCTCCTGGTTGTTTGGAGGAGAAAATTCCTCATTCAGGCCAAGGGCCATCACCAAGAGGCACACTGTGAGCAATTCCCCTCCCTTCTCCAACTTGTGGCCCCAACCATCCTCTGTATCCTTCTACCCTCTACGCGAATGACTGTTTTTCCACCTCCCACACAGCCCACCACTCTCTTGTGCTATGTGCAGGGGCTGTAGGCTGGAGCTGTCACCAGAATTTTCTTTCTTCCTTTCAGCAGTCCAACAGTCTAAAGTAGCTGGGTCAGAAAACTCCTGGTTGGGAGGATTTCTACAGGATGAATCATTAAACTGAAGAGAAGTTCCTTTGCAAACAATCATTAGCTATGAAATTGTTATTCAATACAAGATTCTTCATTTCTTTTTTGTTCTTCCTGTTCAGTTCTTTCGGTGGGATGGATTCTCCTAAGTAGTCAGCTCACAGTACACCTGATTCAGATGTCTTGTCGTGGCTTCCCTTTAGTCTAAGAAGGAGCTGTGCTTTCGGTGTTCATTGAGATACTTCATTTTTCTCTCCACCCACCTCAGTATTTTGAGATGCCTCACTTTTACCCACTCCCAAAACATACACTAATTTTCTTCATTTACTTGGATCTCACTGAAATATATGACAGCAAGTTATTCACTTACAGAGATTTATTAAGACAGAATAAAGTATTATTAATTAGCAGAAGCTTGAAAGATGGCTCAGTTTGCCTGAACAGCCTGACTTAGCAGAAAGAAACAAATATACTGCCATGATGTGATTCGAGAGGCCCTGGGAGAGGACTCTCTGGCATCCTCATTGGCTGCCATGACTCGAAATCCCAATGTAGCAGTTCCTTTGAGATAGTCAGCAACAGCATCCTTGGATTCAGCTATAATCCCAACTCTGCTCCCTTAGTCAGCTGACCTTAACCAGTCACTTATCATCTCAGAGCCTCCATTTCCTTTTGTAGGAAAGGAGATAGTAAAACCAACGTCAAGGGTTGTTGGGACGATGATATGAGATATAATATATAAAATACTAAGAACACTTCAGTATAAGATAGGTAACATTTTCAAGCAACAATATTATCTAGGAGTTGTAATATATTAAACTGCTATCCACAAGATGGTATACCAGCCCCAATAAGTTTTCTGATTAACTTTACCCAAGAGCAGAAACTTGAGAGAATTTCACAAGGTAAAGATATTTGAGGTTTCTTAGAAACACCCAGAACACCAGTGATACTAGAAGCGCCATGCAGTCTGAAACCAAAATTTGAAATGTGTGGAAAGCCAAAACCAAAGGGGGGATGACTTAAATTCAGTCAAAACAAAAGTGGGTCTAAAAGTGTTCTGTGCACGTTTTCATAATCAATACAGTGAAAAACAACCATTTGCCCTGAAAAACAAAGGAAAAGTAGATGTAATGGACATGGGAACTTAAAATTAAACTATTTTTACAAAAGTAACTTAGTGTAGGAGTGTAAGAGAGATTCTGACCTCAGAAGGGACAGTTTGAAGAGTTCCTCTGAGCACAGCGTAGACGGTAAAGTTAAGTCAAGATAGGAGGGGTTCAAACTTTAGTGTACTAATGAGTAGATCAAAGGAGGGAGAGGCTGAAGTCTGAGTAAAAGAGATGATCAGTGAAAGTCCTTGGAAAGAGGATGTAGAGGCACTTCAACATGATGGTCTCATTTTCCACATTTAAGTGATGTGATGCCATTCTCCATCACAGCCCTTCTGTGTTCAGTAAATTAAGCCCTGGTCATTCGTTCTCTGGGGAGCAAGGTGCTGAAGCAGTGCTGAGAGGGCAACAGCTACACCGTAGGAAGTGAAACAGTGAGCAAAGGTCGAGAATTCAGACAAAAAGGGAGTGAGAGTAGAAGGTAATGAGGAGAAACACTCCTCGTCTCAATGGATCTTTATATTCTGCCTCCCTCTACATTAGCTTCTCTGATTATTCACAAGTATTTCCATTCAAGTCTATAAAATCTATAAATTTCAAATTTCATACGCAGTGAAAGGAAATTAATGAATCCAAAAAAAGAGTGAATCTAAACTGCTGGTTGCACAAGACTTTAAATATGTTTCCCTGGCAATGCAACCACTTAATCCTTCCACACGTATTTCTCAAGCTTGTAGATGCCATTTTGTCATCACCCCTCCTCCTCATAGATCTTCTGAATTCATCTCTTCAGCTCACTACCACCAAGTTCCTACTGTACAAGGAGTAGTTCTTAATGGATGTAATGTTAAGAGACACGGTCTCCATCTGGAACACGAGGTATATTTGATTTGCTGGCATCCATAATGCTGTGATAGAAGTCACTGCAGGGTAAAGTGGGGACCCACAGAATGGAGAAGTCTATCCCACCTCTAGTCAACTTCACCTGATTTTACCCAGGTAATGATTTTAAGGCTGGGAGGAAGCACTCAAGTAACTTGCCTTGGAACCCAAGCAATCCAACAGCATCTGAAGAGGTGGCCCATCTACTAGGACTTGAAGGAGCCAAATGTTTGATCCTTTCTTCACTGAACTGAGGATGTGACTCAACCTTAAATTTCATTGGAAGCAATGAAATTTAAGGCATTCAGCATTCAACATTTAGCAATCCTTGCTGTTAGGAATCTGAGCAGGGAAGGAAAAATACTTAAAAGAAATTTCAGCTGGGTTGAGAGCAGCTTGATATAGGAATTCTTAAATATAATTGAGCAGCATTTGATGAAGCAGGTAAAATTACAAAAGTCAAAACCAAATTTGTTTTAAATTCAGTCAAAACAAAAATGGGTTTAGAAATGTCCTGGTCATGTTTTCATAATCAATACAGTGAAAAACAAGCATTTTCCCCGAAAGAAAAAGGAAAAGTAGATGTAATGGACATGGGAAGTTAAAATTAAACTATTTTTACAAAAGTAACTTGGTGTAGGAGAGTAAGAGAGATTCTGACCTCAGATATAGCTGAATTCAAATTCGGGATCTGTCACTTAATAGATGTGTGTGACCTTGGGAAAATGATTTAACTTCTTTGTAATCTACATTCCTCAACTTTAAGATGTAAAAATGAGAAAATTATACAGAATTAATAGATTGTTGTGAGGATTAAATAGATATTCAATAAATATAAATTTTCTTTGCTATATTTTTACTAGCTACAAAAGGGTGGGCAGGTGACTGAAACATCAGTGCGGAAATGGGACAATGAAGAAACAGTCTGTATAATTACACATCTCTATCTCCCATACTATCTCTCCCAAAATTTATACTCCACACATTATAGAAACACTGACTAAATTGCAAAGCTGAACATTACATTTCATCCCTTTGTTTAAAGTGGAATGTTCAGAATATAAGGAGGCGATGATGTGACAACATGCTTTATGTTACAAACCTCAGCAATAGCCCTAAAAGTACTGGAACTGGCTATTTTCGAAGTTAAAAACAAGCACAGTCATTAGGGATTCCTAGTTCATATTGAATTTCTCATCCACGTTCTACTCTCTTGAGGGAAATTTTATGCGTCAATTAAGGTGCTTCCTCCACAACTGCAGAAAGATCTTGATTCTCATTACCATTCATCCTTGTCAGCATCACAATTGCAAAAGTGTTGAATGTCTAGGCAACTCTCGTCCAGGCCACAGTCACACTGCTGAACTCCAGGAGGAACACCTCCCCAGTAAGGGTGTCTTTCATTGGACCGCCCAATCCACCAGGTAAACGGTGTTCCATCTGAAAGATAAGACATTTCACAAGTCAGAGCAAGCCTGAATTAGAACAGAGAATGTCACAGAAACTGACATGAAAATGTCTTAAAGAATATATATTATATATATTTTCCCTTCCTCTCCTCTCCTCGCTTCCCTTTCCTCTTTTCTTTCTCTCCTTCTTTTCTTTCTTTGCCTTTCTCTCTGGTTTTATAAATATCTGTATATCTATACATATATGTATCTATAGATATACGTATTTATATACATATATCCATACATATATATCTATGTCTATACATATGCACATGTAAACAACACTTTCGTGGAAAGTATTTATATAGCAGGATACTGATTAATCTCAATGTTCAGAGGCAGGGTCACAAACTGAAATGCTTACCAAATCAGGCAGGTATCACAATTGAGAGAATTGGGCCAGATTTTAGACCAAATAAATTTGATAGATAAAAGATTAATTTCCTTTTGAAACTACCAAACAACAAATAACAGGATGAGGGCCAAGATAAGCCAGGCCTTAGTCCTCAGTTTCTGGTAGACTATAAGGAGGAGTGGACACTAAGGTGAAAGGGAGAGTGTTGGTCTAGAGAAGAGGGTTGTCTTGTCCTACTCCCATTGATTTCCATCATGACAAAGATGAGCCCCAGGGCTACCATATCTTCTGAACTTTTTTTAAGAGAAGTCATAAGTTTCAAATTCAAAGATTTGGAGGAAAAAAATAAAACTGTGAAGGTCAATACTGTTTGGGCCAAAGTTGTCCTTCTGAAGATCATACTTAACTCATACAAAGCTGATTTGCAACCACCAATTTCTGATTTATATATTTGACAGAAAGCTGTTTTTGAGTCTTGTCCATGTCAGTTTCTTTCTTTGCAAAGTTTAGTTTAGTAAAATCTGTTGGAGTTTTCTTTTGTGATTGGGAATATTTCAGTAAATTAGAACCTTTCAAAAAATGAGAATGTATCCAAAACAACAGATATATGTAGAGAGGGAGGTGTTACATGTCATTCGGCTGATTGGGGTTAGGCCTAGGTTCCCTTTAGAAATTCCTGTTTTGTTTCTGTTTGGCCTATGACACTGAATATGTGGTTATTTTTTAAAAAACACATTTAAATATTTATTGGGGACCATTGTTTATGATTTACCATTTTAAAGTAGAATAATAATATTTGTTTGAGGATGAGACTAGGTTGGAAATTTGCCTAGTCAAGATTTAGCTTTGCATGCAACTCTTGATTTGTAAACATATAATTTACAAATTATCCATGCATACAAATAGCAACAATTTTTTCTGAATTGCTTTTGCTGCTGCAGTCTTCATGGAAGTCATTGAGGCAAGTAGAAAGGAAAAAGACAATTTGGAGCTTCCAAGAATCTGTAGGCCATGAAAAGAAGTTAAGGAAGATACTATGAAAAGCAGAAGTATCTTAGCAGGTGCTGATTCAGGGGGAAGACAGCCTGACGGACTATAGTCACCCCAAAATATCACTCTTCACTCTGCCTAAAATGTTTTAGGCCACTTTATTATCTTCTAAGATAGAATTCCAGTTAGAAATGTCTGTTAGCCAGTGTCTTCTTTTTAAAGAATGATTCCAAATGGCATAAATCCATTTTCCCTAGTTACAAAAATCTATAAATCACTGTAACCTAGTTCAAATAAATTGTTTTCCTTCTAAATCCTAGCTCAGATAAGTCATACTCAAGTGGCCTAGAGGGCTGCTGGGTTTATTTAGAGCATAAAACACTTTCAGGACTTGGGCAAGTATAGGTAGATCATCCCAGTGTCTGAGTCCAGGCAACAAATGAGTGAAACACTGTATTTGAATGTTTGCCAATGTTGGCTTTGGGTCCAAGAAATCTCTTTACCTCTCCCTCCCTCTGGCACTGACCAGGTCTCTCCTTCCCTAATCTAAAATATAGAACACATAGTAAAATTCAACCTCTTCATGGATTATTTTTGTTTATAAGCTAAGCCAAGGTTGTGGCCATGTTAATAGCATCATTATCAATGGTATGAGTTCTGAACAAACAATCTGTGCAGAGCTTAGGGTGCATATGTTGCCATATAGTAGTTTCACCGGTTCTTACTTGGTCTCTTAAGCCCCTAGACCCTCCATTAGCAGCCCAAGGCTTTGTTTGCTTTTGAATCCATCAGTGTCTTGTACCACTGAGACTTGCAGTTCCCTCCTCATATCTGGCAATTAGTATAAAGGTTTCAATTTGTTTTAACTGACTGACTGTCAACGGACAAGGAGAAAAGAGGAGAAAGAGAGGAAACACACACACACACACACATATGAAAGCAGGAGGGTTATTGCTAAATTTTCCGCTCAGATCTCCCATCTTTGTGTTTGCTCTCCTGTGGAGTACTAGATAGAGCACAACAAAGGAGGAAACTGAGGACTGAAAAGGGTGAGAGATTTGCTCTAATTCCTGACTCTAATGATGTATCAGGGAGAGAATCTACACCCTAGCTGCAAATTTTGGTCATTGGAGAAATTGGACTTCCTTCTGACAGAAAATTCTCTCAAAAATGAAACAACAAAGCATAATTATAAATGTTTTTTTAAATATATGCATTCAACAAATATTTACTGAGGAACTATAATATTACAGGCACCATTCTAGGCACTTGGGATAAGTCACTTAAATCAAATAAAAACAAATAAACAAAAAATGGCCCCCAAAGCATGCATTGCAATTATAGGAAATAGACAATAATAATAATTAAATGATTTAGTATTTAGAAAGGGCTAAGAGGTATGGAAACCACATAGCAGGATGAGGGTTCCAGTTGCTGCCAAGAGGGGCATGTTGCAATCCTACATAGAATGATCAGAGTAGAACTTGATGAAGCAATAAACTCTGGGAAAAACTTGAAGGCAGGAAGCAAGTTGCACGTGGCTGGCTACTTGGAGAAGAGCGTAGCAGGCAAAGGAAATGGTAGACGTGAAGTTCTAAGAGTAACAAAGGGCCTTTCTTCAGATCTATCTCCAGGTTCTTAAACTGTGATTTTCAAAATTTTGAGAAAGCTCTAGTAGGAATGTTTAACAGAAAAGAAGGGAGCAGAAAACAGGCAAAATAGAACTCATATTAATCAGATTCTTGGTTGGAATGTAAGAATTCTCTCTGATAGTTCCAAGCCAAAAGGTATTTCTTAGGAAGTTACCAGGTTGCCACAGAATTATGATCACAGAAGAAATGGGCTTTAGGCTAATGGGCCGACCATGTTGCAGAACTGGCTTGATGAAACCCTGCCCGGCTCACTGCCCCTGAATGTCAACTGTCAGGAGATCCACTCAGCTGAAGCTGATATGCCGCCAGCATCACAGCCACTTCTCTCTAAGGGTCTCAGGCCAGCAGGCCCTGTTGCCCCAAAGAGAGGTGTTCCTATGGCCCCTGCACCCGCAGAATAGCAGCTCCAAGCAGAGCCTGCTTCCCTGCTGCTCACCTCCCAGTCAGAGCATCACACAGGTGGTCTGATTGAGGAAGCACAAGTCCCTCACCTGTGTCCCCGCTAAGAGGAGATTGGGGATTTGAACCCTGACTTCGCTGCAGAGGCAAGATCCAAGATCCACAGTGTGAATTTTCACCAACACAGAAATGCTACTCAGAAGATGATAGGAGGCATGAACAAGACAAATATCCATCATGGAGCTAAAAAGACACTTACTATCACTTAATGAATCAGTACTTTAAACTTCTTAAATCTCGATTTCTTGTATAAAATGGGGGTATTAATCCAAATATTTACCTCTTTTGAGGTGCTTCTGATAAACCAAGGATTCTGAGATGTGCATATGTGTGTTGGGTGTGGGAGAGACAACAAGTTTCCTTTGATAACCAGGTGATCACACAGAGCAGAATGGGGAAAGGTACCTGCACCCTGGGCCTGTCCACCGTGAAAGGAACACCCATACCCTGCTTTATGCTTCTGGGGCCAAGGCTCTGGGGTTGTAGAGGCTTGCCCCTTGGCAAGGACGCAGGGTTTTCATGCACAGCTCCAGCAGCAGTACATACCACAAGGACTTCCACAAGAGAACCAAGGAGAAGAAGGTAGAGGAACTGGGTCCTCCTGGGAGACCCCACCAGGAGCTCAGCAGTAGCCACTGACGCCTCGGGAGGTGGTGAGGTCCTCAGTATGCAAGATATAAAACAGATGACTAAGGAATTGCATTAACTTGCATTACTTCCATGCATTTGGAATTATTATTGTTACATGACCTCATGTATACAAAAAACTCTGGGAAAAAATCAGCTTACATATACGCTAAAAAAAAAGTCCTCTAAGAAAGTATATGGCAGTAAGTGGCCACAGAAGATGATCACTGTCCTTTGTTAACACTAGGTAGACTATCGCGAGACAGGCATCAATCATACTTGCCATGCAGGAGGCTTAAAAATGTGACAATAGAAAACTATTGATATGAGCATGTCCTAGGTTACAGCAGATTCTAAAGTGCTCTGCATGTGTGAACCCATTTAATCATCACAACAACCCTATGAGGTAGGTGTTATTATTATCCTCCACTTTACAGATAAAGAGACTGAGACAGAGAGGGATTAAACACCTGCCTGGAGGCCATACGACTAGAAAGTCCGGAGTCGGGATCTGAATCCAAGCATTCTTACCCAAGAGTCTGTGGGTTACCCGCTGTGTTATGTCACTGTGCTCTGATATGTGGGATAATAATTCATTGTTGAAAACTTAAGGCCTTTCAGCACAATGTGTATGGGCGGTTTAAGTGATAAGAGAGAACTAAAAAAACTATCAGTGATAGATAAAGTCTTACATTCACTAAAATAAAGACGTGATCAATAAACATCTCTAATCTCTCATACATTTACACACAATAATAATGGTGCAATAGAATCTAATGTTAGTACTGCTTGCTGGAGTCTTCCCAGGCTTTCCCCACCCTAAGTTTCACGGAAATAATGGCAAGTGTGTTTGGCTTTGTTGCTGACAACACGCAAACTGAGAGGCACAGTTTATACCTGGACTTCCTTTCAAACGTTCATTGCCTGTCTGAGTTTTTATTCACAGATTTTTATGCTCTTTTCCTAGGACCTGAATTGCTCCCCAAGTTTGAAAATGGCCTTGATATTTAACAAACAAGTTAAAACGGAAAATTGTGCAGGACTATCATTTAACCCAGTTGGCATAGCGGACTAGGCATGAGTATGTGGCCTTAAGTTTGTCCATAATAACTCCTCATCAGACAACTTCCCTGAGCTCATTTCAACACAGTGAGCCGCTCTGCTTCTTAATCAGAACAGGGTGAATTCCAAAGACTTTGCCCCCTTTCTGCAGATCCTGGCTCCACTGTAGAAACTTCTGGTCATGCTTGATCTTCCATTTAGATTGCCAGCCCACAGTTTCCTATTTTTCTAATTATCTTCAAGAAGATAATGCAACATAAATTTGGAAAAGAATTCTCACAATTGAGACGAAGGAAGATGGAAATTAAACTGCATATTGTAGAATATCTTATAAAAGGAATTCAAGTTTGGGGAGGAAGTGTGTCTGTGTGCACGTGTGTGTGTGTTTATGCACACATGCACACCTGTGTGTGTGTGGTGAGAAAGAGACAGAGAAAGAAGTGGGAGGAGGAGGAAGAAGAGCCATATCTTCATCCTCACTTTTGGCCTCAGAAATTTGGGTCCATATCAACTCCTTTATGAATAGTTTCAGAAAAGTATTATATCTGAATTTAAGCATTACATAAGGTCAAATCTAGAAGCTTTGCAAATGAATGCATAAGCATACCATTCTGCTCCTAAGGTTTCCTCAAGTGGAACATTTATATGATAAATACAGGGAAATGGTTCAAGGAGAGAAAAATCACGATAAATTTTATTTAGCAACTAAGCATAAACCCCACCTGTACATGCTTAGTTCAAATTATGATTTTCCTAATGTAAGAAATTTAGGAGAAATCGTGAAGCTGGTTAGTTGCATGATTTTATAGCTTAACTAATATAAGCTGTTGAACATAATGCAAACTGGAGACCCCACTTTAATTCTACAATTGTTTAAGTTAAAGTCTTGACAATCTGGGAAACAGTAGGCACGTCAACCTCCCAGTGACAACTACAGCTATAGCCAAAAATAATTTGGCCTCTTCTCGCTGCTTGAACAGTCCAAGAACAACTCCAAACAGTTCTGCAAACATATAAAGATAGTGCTACATGTGGAGCTGTTGTTGTCATTGTTGCTATTGTCTTTATTTTATTTCTAAGTTTTGAAGTAGTATGCTCATAGCATGGATTCTGGTAAACTCAATATGCCAACAGGAAGAGTTTACCTCATTTCTTTTATAACTTCAAAAATGTCTACACTGATCAGCAAATATATGTTACAGTGGGTTCCTGGGAGGAGTAGACATCCAGAGATCCAACTCTGTTGATGTTAGACTTGATTTCACTCTTTACTTTGTCCCGTTGAAAGAGGACAGAAATGACAATCAGGTCAGTTCAAAGTCCAGCCCTTAGAGGCCTGCATGTTTCCACTTGCTTCTAGGGAACTTCTCTGACGTGACCATGAGACCGTGCCTCCAGATGGTCACAGCCTCTCCAGCCTGAGCCCCAGAACGTGAGCCAGGAAGCACAGTCATCCCACCTCGTGCACAGACATGCAAGCATGAGAATAAGTACTGAATACCGTATGCTGCTGAGCTTCGGCAACGGACTCTATAGCATTATTGTGACAATAACTGATAAAATTCAAATTAGATATCAACCACATAAAATAAAATTCTGTAGAGATTATAAGTAAGTAAATGGAACGATCAATGATGGCCCTGCTTTCAAGACATTTGCAATTTGGTTAGAAACATAAATAGACACATATGTGCATGAGGAGAATAAAGAGAAATATCAATTCTGTTTGGGCCCAATTCATTATTTATTTTCTGGTCCATAATGGCAGCAGTCATAACAGCACTTTAGCCGTCACTCATGAAGTCACTCCTAGCACCCTTCTCCAGCTGCCTTTCTTTCCTCCCATAGTCCTCACTTGAACCCAATCTCAGTTCACTGAGTCTATCCCAACTCAACTCCAATCATTGGCAGTGTAATCTTGACTCTATTGCCTATCTTCACCCCCTTCAAAAACGGTGCTTGGATCTTCCTTCAATTAGATAGCAGTTTTCCCCAGGGTCATAGTATTGGCTCATCTCTTCTAGGCTCAATGCCTCCCATCCTCTGCATGGAACTTTAGAGAAACTATTCCTATGGCTGATCGCTTGACTGTCACCTATCACAGCTTCCACCCATAGGGTGATGAAGAATTCAAGTATGTTTACATGTATACTTTATATATATATGATTTATAAAACAATGAAATTAAATATGATATAAATTACTTTATGCATGTGTGCATATATACACATACACACACATTCCATTCAATTATGTCTTAAGCCTATGCGGTGTAAAGGTCATGGTGTGATACACAGTGATATAAATTTTAATGGATTATGACTGCCCCAAAGGAGCTCATAACATTTAGGGAGAGAAGGACATGTACACAGATAAGAGAAATGCAAGTCAGAATGAGATTAGGGCCAAAATGAGCAGTTAGTAAAATGTTAGGGAAGCCCAGAATAAGAAACTGTGAATTTTGTCCAGAAGTCCTAAGAAAGGCTTCCTGGAAATGGTTTCATTTCATGGAAATGGTGGCATTTGACCTGAGGCTTGGTGATGAGGAGGACTTCAGTAAACAGTGCTACCAGGGAAGAGTTTTTGCGGTTAAGAGGCACAAGGGAAAGGGAATCCTCAGTGTCGTTAGGGAGCAACTGTTAGATTTCTGCACATAAGAAAGCTACGTTAGTTCACTGACTGTAGTTAAGCATTGTGGGATTAAAAAATAAGAGAAGAGAAAGATGCCGCCAAAATTGTAAGGCCACATAATTAAGGAGGATTGCACTGAAATGTTTCACTTTCTGATGAAAATACAAATCATCAAATCACTGATTTAGGAAAGAAGATTCTGGCAACCAAAGAAAGTATTTATATTCTCTTTCTTTCTAAGTAGAATACCATTTCTGAGGAAACGTTTAGTAAGAAATAAAAACAGCCTCATCCATATCAGAAAATAATGGTAGACATTCATCAAAGTCAATCTGAGTCTTGCTGCTTGTTGGCTGGGATCGTTAAATCAGAACATATGTCTAATAGTGTGATTAAGACCTAGTCAGTGACATTAGGAATTAACATTTTTATAATGTTGTTCAATATTTTCTTCTCTCTGCCTATTTAATTGAAGTGAGTCCAAAAGTGGAGGGGGGACAGAAAAGATTAATGATACCACCTTTCAAAACAAATGGCAAAAGTCATTTTGATGGGGTCATTTAAAGCCGGACTAGACAAACCTCTCTATAGTGTACCACAGGGATCCTTCATGGGCAGACCAAGAGGTGGACAAAATGATTAAGTTAAATGATTCTATTTGCATTATGTTTTTGTGGGAGAATATAATAACACTTTGCATGTTGATAATATATTTTATTTGAAGAGCTGTAAGGAAGAACCTTAGCAAGGTTAAACGACTTGTTCAAAGTCACATGGCAACTGAGGACAAAGCTGGCCTTGAGACCATGGGTCCCTAAGGCCCATCACTGCATGGTTCATATCCTGAACACCCACCTTTGCAAAGACTCACACATCTTTTTACTTTTTAATGTGCTAAAAACATATGGACATAATGTGAGCCTTGTAGGTGAACATGCCCCATTATTATAAATTTATGGGAATTGATAATAATAAAGGGACAGCATAGCATTGGAATAAGATCTTTAGTTTAACACACAATTTCTCTGATATGACAAACTTGGAAGCAGTAGTTTCCAGATGTGGTGTGACAAGAGTACAGGAGGACTCTCAAATCCACATCAAATTGTAATGTGAGAAGAAGGTGACATTCATTGTGTTAAGCCACAGAGACTTGGGGTGGGACATATTTATTAATAGCATAGTTTAACCTATACTCATTAATATATAAAAAATTAATGAATGTGAAACTGAGTTAGAAAAGCAAAATACCTAATGTCTACACACAGTCATAGAAATTGAGAATTACAATAAATCTCGGTACTAAAGCTAAAGTGCATATTTATACTAGTAATCCTAATAAAAAAATACAGCATTTACTGAGCATTTAAAATATTTCAGGCAGCTTTATGCACTTTTTATATCCTAGTTCATTCAGTCTCCACAACAACCCTATGAGATAAAGACTTTCATCCCATTTTACAGATGAGGAAACAAAGGTATTAACTAGAAGATAGATTACTTCTCTAAGGTAATTCAGCTAGCTAATGACAGGACCAAGCCAAAGCCAAGGTGATCCCTTGCAGGTGATAACAACAGACTCAAAAATAAAATCATTGCCTCCACTATTGTTCCATCCCCCAAAAGTTATTCTTACAGCAGCCAACAGGACTTTTAAAGTCTATATTAGACGATTTATCTCTCTGATTAAAACCCTCCTGTAGTACTCCATCACAAGTAAAATCCAAACTTCTCACCATTGCCCCTAATGGCCCACATCTGTTTCGTGCAGCTTCTTAACCTTATTTCCTTCCACTCTCAGCCCATCACTGCCCTCCAGGTGCACTGACCTTCCACAGGCCCTCGCACCAGCTCTTCTGTTTTTGCTGCTCTCTCTGCCTGGATTCCTCTCCTCATGGGTTTTTATCGTGGCTGACGGTGTTGCCTCATTGGATCCTGAAGTGAAATCTCACCTCTTCCCTGTTGGTCCTATTTAAAGTACTCCAAAATCACCCCATTATTTTCCTAGGAGTACTTACTACCCAAAGTATGAAACCATACTTTTATTTGTTTTTCTTTGTTTAACATGTTCTTCACATGCACCCTCGTTAGAATGAGAGCAAAGGCTTATTAAGTCTTGTTCATGGCTCTATCACCAACATATAGAAAGTGCCTGGTTTGTGCTAGCAACTGAATGTCTATTTGCTGAATAAACAAATGACTACATGCCAAGAAAAAGAAACATCAGCACAGAAGGACTTTCCACAGATTACATTAAAAAATAACTTGTTTCAGGAACATTTATGATTATGATGCCTTTAGTCTCTGTATAGGTATATTCATCTTTGGTATCTTACATCATCATTGAAGACATCAAGGATTTTTGTCATTTTAGTGATAAGCCCATAGAATGTCGCCTATCAAGCATTTGAATAAATACTTACTATAAGTGTGGCATAGAATGAGATCACCATACATAAAGATGCTCACGTACAAATTCATTTGTGTATTTATTAAAACAACTTAAAACATCTACAATGAACGAGACACTTGCCTCCTTAGAGTGTAAAAATACAAAATAAATATTAGCTCTACCATTAGGACTCTCACAGTGTAGTAGAAAAGAAAAAAAGATTGTTAAACATTACTTTTAATGCAAGTTAGAATGAAATAAATTTGAAGTAGAATTTCAAGCAACATGGAAAGTCAAGAGGAAAAAGTCTAATGTTTAGTAGAGAGTACAATTCCAGGGGAAAACTCTAAAGTCATTTCTATTTTGAATATATCTGTCATTTCTGTTTTCCAGACAGTGAAATAAAATTGTATTTCATACCATTAGCTTTCGGAACAAGGTTGACATAATTTATGTCATTCAACCCTCCCAACCACTGTGATGATTTTTATTTTCATTTTATAGATAAATTGAAGCTAATAAAGGATTGGTAAATTTCCAAAACCTATACAGATCAGAAGACTGGAATTTAGATCTTATGGCTCCAAACCCCAATAAAATTTTTGCTATAGCATATGAAATCTAGTTCTATGACAGACAGAAATAGGAGAGTATCATAAGTCCTCATGGCAATTGATCTTGAGTCAAATTACAAGAGTATCCATAATTATTTTATTGGTAAAACTCCAAGGCTTGATTGAGTACGTATCCTCAACTCTCTTTGGAATATTCCCAACTATATTGTCTCCCCAACTATATTGGTCTATCAATTGATTTATGTAACAAGCAAACCAACAAAAAACAAGAAATAAATGTTCTAGTAAGTCCTATTGTTTCTAAGAGGCCAATCTGCCTAAACCCCTATAACTTTGCTCAACAGCCAACTAAAGGAGAGAGGCTAATCATTTAATCAAAAACCAATGGAAATTTCTCGGTAGAAATCTTAGATGAGTGTTTCTCAAAATGTAGCTTCTGCCACACTTGAATCAGAACGACCCAGTGTACTTGCAAGAACACAGATTCAGGAAGCCTTTTCCCAGACATTCAGGGAGTGGAGTCCAAGATTCTCCATTTCTATCATACACATCAAGTGACGATAAAATTTTACACACTAAAATTTTAGAATCACTCATTAGAATGTTTGAACCTTAGTCAAAATGTTCAAACATCCCGCTTTTCATTTTTGAAGAATTCCTAAGTTTACTAAGTACTAATGAGCTACTTAGTGTTAATTCAATTACCAAAACATATGCATTGGTTATACTAGTTCCAACTAAAGAAATATAAAATGATAGGAGAAGATGAATAAAATACATAGTAAAAATAAAGTTTAACTCGTAACTGAGGAAAAGGTCACTGAAATATATATTAACTGATTTCTTCTCTTGTGTTGGGGCCCATCCAGTTAGTATGCATTTGATGCTGCCAATCATCGCATGAATTGCCTAGAAGATCCTCCAGAGAATCATCTCCCACAATTATCCATCCTCTCCACTGCAGTTTATTTTCTTTAGCAAACTCTGTTCCACACTTTGGAAAGACTAGGGAGGTCCAGTTTAAGTTCTCTTAATTTTCTTTCACTCTATTTAAAAAAAAAAACCCAGAAGTTGCTACACCTACTCTCTGTGTCAATGGCTTTCCCGTGCTCACTCTTCATTTGTGTCAATGAGAAGATGATGAAGTCGTTCCATCATCTACTCGGTTCCCCTATCTGTCTACTCATTAGCCCATCCGCTCATCCATCTACTTGGCTGTTTCTACCAGCCTCCTCCCACCTCACAACCTTCTAGTGGGCCTGGTCCTTGAAGATATGGGATATTTTTCTTCGTCCTTTTTTATAGATATCCCATCTATTACTTATACAAAAATGCCTAAAAAACCTAGATTTCCCCACCCTGCATGCTTTCCTGAGTTTTTTGGTGGACATAACTGTTCCATCAGTATTTTCTTACTTCCTCACAACACCTGAAGAATATTTACTACTCATTATTTGATATGTATGTATATAAAATGTACACACAGAGGTATTCACACCTACATAGTCCCCAATAGGTCCCAATCATTTATTAAATCAGGCACTCAATAAATCAATAATTGTGTGTTAAATAAAGTCAGAAAGGAGTGAATGTTGCATTGCTAATCAAAACGCCATTGTGATCATTCATGTTAATAGATCCACCTCTAAGTCATCATTACCATTTATCAAGACAACAACTAAACCACAATGGTTTATAGCATGAGTCTCTCAACCATATTATAAATTTCTCCTGATGATTGCATATTTTGTGGGACTTTTTGTGTTGAAAAACATGTAAGAGAGGGTGAGAATGCTTATGTAAGGCACTCAATATTTCCTATAGTTGGATCAACTAATTCGGGTTCACCATAAATTGCAGAAAGTTAGAAATAAACACACACATGCTTCCATGCCCTTTCTTGACTGAGTGCTCTTTTTAATTTCTCCTTTCCTCCTCTCTCTGGTTCTCCTTTTTTTGTTCATTCTCTCACTCTCTCATTCTCCCTCCTCCCTCTCCCTTTTCATCTTCCCTCTTTCCTTTCTTCTTCTTCCTTATGTCCCTCCTTCTCTTCTCAAAATAGTTTTTACTTCTCTTGTTCCTTCTTCTCTCCTCCATCCCTTTTTATTTTTGAGGAAGACTAGCCCTGAGCTAACATCTGCTGGCAATCCACCTCTTTTTGCTGAGGAAGAATGGCCCTGAGCTAACATCTGTGCCCATCTTCCTCTGCTTTATATGTGGGACACCTCCCACAGCATGGCTTGATAAGTGGTGTGTAGGTCTGCACCTGGGTAACTGGTGAATCCCCGGGCAGCAAAGCAGAGTGTGTGAACTTAACTGCTACGCCACTGGGCCACCCCTTTTTTTGATCCACCTCCAGCAATAACTCTTAATTTTTTCTCTGTTAAACACATAAACATGATCACAGATGAAAGAAGAATTGACCACAATTTTACCTACAATATTCTATCGCTGATGCTTAATAAACATTATCTAGTTATAGATAAAAAACAAGAAAGAAAGGAAAGAAAAAAGAGAGACCTAGCAGGAACTCTTTATGTAAATACTTACATGAATCAGGTTTTTCTTCAAAGTACTTATAATAGGTGAGCAAATTCATCAAACAGAGCGTGAAGAAGACAAAGTGAGTTAGCTTTTCATAGGACTAATGAACAAACAAAAACCTCCTATTCATTTATTTCCATACTTGAAGCCTAACTGATGGCTGTAGGTCTAATATTCATTAGAGGTCTGAACAAGGCAGAGACAGAAAGTTGATGGCGCCCACAGATCACACCCATTAGGAAATGCTTGAAACGGCGCAAGGCAGCAACATAAGAAGAGTGGGCACAGAGCAGCTCTTGTGATGAATAAAATATGAAGAACTTTGCAATTACACAGACCAAAGAGAAGTGGCCAGAGGATCATCAGCATAATGATAGTCATAAAAATAGGATTTCATGCCTGTATCTCCTATTTCACATCCCCAAATCTGAATAATATTTATGAACCACTCTCCTGTTTGTGGTTATTTGCAGGGTACATAACAAAAAATAAAACAAGGCTATGAGTTTCCTGCCTTCAAGGATTTTCTGTTCCAAGATAGCCCACAAAGGTCATTTAATTATTCTGAAAGATATTCTACAATCAGAAAATATATGAAAGTGGGAATTTTGGTTTCGGACCAGGAATGCACCATTTAAAAGAGTACTTTATATGTTTTAAAAATTAGATAAAATGACCAGTTGAAATGGCTGATTGACCATGTATGTTAATACAAAGTAATTTTCTAAATAAAAAAGTGGAAACATTGGCTAGTGTTTACTCAGGACTTACAAAGGACTAGTTGCTATGTTTCCACATTATAAAAGGTGGAAAGCAAGAAATGAGGTTACAAGAGATTTCAGCAATCTACTTAAGGGCAGGGATGGTTGCAATCATTATACAGCAGCATATTTTAGACACTCAGTAATTCTTTAAACAACAATTGAATAAACAAATAAATATATGTGTGTATGTTTAAATATGCATGGCTGTGTACACAGGCATATGTCTAGTGCAGGTGTTAGACACTCAGCGGTTCTTTAAATAGCAAGTGAATGAATATATACATATATGTCTGTAGATAAATACGTCTACATATTCACACAAAGTGTAGTGCACAGCACAAAACACTATCCTTTTTGCAAGGTATATCAGCACAAACAATCTTAACAATTATTACAATATAATTCCCCAAAAGATGAATTATTTCACCTAAGATTTGAGACAGGACCATTATCAAGAAATTTGTAGCTATATTGCTCAGATTTCTATTTATCAGTTTATCTGTTTATCAGATAACATGATGCAGGACTTCATCCTCCAAGAGGGCATGTTGTTGCTATCACATGATTGGGACATAACATGATATACTACATCTAGCGCTCAACTCCAGTGCTGGCAAACCTATGCCTTGTCTCCCATCAGGATACGCCATTAACAGAGGCTGCCTTCTAGGATCTCAGTCAATAGGAGCAAGTCAATTAAGGGGCCTTTCAGTTCACAGAGACAGTTAATGCATTGTTGGCTGCACTTAGAAGTCTAGAATGAAATTAGTGAAATGAGTGCATTACCAAAAGGAAAAACATACTTTTCTTTTGTTAACAGGTTTCTAGGACAGTGCAATTCAAGCGAGATCTAAGATCTAGACTCATTTCTGTTTATACAGAAAATCTCTCAAAAGAGAGGGTATTATGGTATCCTTATTTCCAGTTATTCTAGAATTGTAAATAACTACTATCATTAAATGTTACTTGCCATACATAATAAGTTGTGCCATTATTTTATGTACCACTAAGAAAGAAAACAGCTACCAGTTCAACTAAAATATGTCATTGATTATAAGATTCATTCCAATTTCAAAGATATTGAAAATGAAAAAAGAAAATTGGTTCCAGGGGCTGGCCCCGTGGCCGAGTGGTTAAGTTCGCGCGCTCCACTGCAGGCGGCCCAGTGTTTCGTCGGTTCGAATCCTGGGCGCGGACATGGCACTGCTCGTCAGACCACGCTGAGGCAGCGTCCCACATGCCACAACTAGAGGAACCCACAACGAAGAATACACAACTATGTACCGGGGGGCTTTGGGGAGAAAAAGGAAAAAATAAAATCTTTAAAAAAAAAAAAAAGAAAAAGAAAATTGGTTCCAACTATGTTTACATATAGTCAAGCTTCCCATGACTCATTCCATCTGCAATTAATGATCTTTTTTATCTAGTCAGGAAAATTGCTTAGTATTGGTTTTTTTGTTTGTTGTATATATAACCAGGATAAAGAATAATCTCCACCACAGAAAACAATAACACAACTCCATCAAGATTCTCATAGCTTTCTCATGAACAATAACTACTCTTTAGCTTATATTAGACATTTAATATAAGTATTTTATAAAAATGCTGGGAAACTAGAGTTTTCAAATAAGAAATGAGTATACATGTGGTAATTTTAAAAGAGGGCCCCAAATTCTCTGATACTCCCCCTTTATAAAATATAAGTGGGCTGGTGACTGCTTCAGCCAATAGAGCAGGATGGAAGTGATACTACAAGACTTGTCAGGTAAGGTCATAAACGGCCACCTCCAGTAGTTCCTGGATTATGATTTCATGACAGCCCCTTACTGATTACATCCTGGGAGCCTGAAATGCTCTCCTCCTGTATTTCAGCCAAAGAAGTGAGGAGGCCTATCCCGGAATCTAAGGATGCTTTTTCTATTTGGAGTCTGACACAGGATAACAGAAAATAGCTTACCTTACAAATTGGATTATAAATTATCATTTAGTTTAGCTTAAAAATTGGATTACATACAAAAAATCATTAAACTCTCTTTGTATGGAGTTACCAGACTTCAGAAAAGATTATTCTGAAGATTCAAAGGGACTTAGAATTATCCTAAGGTTTCTACTGCAGTATTTCTGTGCTCCAAATTTTACTACAGATGTTGCCTTTTCCAACAAGCTTTCTTTGATCAGTTCACCTATAGACAGCTACCACTCATTTGGAGCTTTTGCGGGAAAAAAATTATGTACATAATAGAATCCTGTGTTCTAAAGATATTTTAAGTTCCTTGAGGGAAGGAATAATACTATTTGTATCTATTCACTTTTTTGATTTCAGATGGTTTACAAAAAGACCATGATCAATGAAACCATGGTAAAGTATAGACTAGGATTGTTGTAATAAGAACAGAAAATGAAATTATGGAAATAAATTATTTTTTAAAAAATTCATTTTTGTAGTAAAAGATAAAAGAATACCATCGGTTATACATTTCTTACAAAAGGAAGGAATCACCAATCCTTGAGGGAGGTAAAGGATTTTTCGAACATTGAGTTTGGAAAGAAAGTTTCCATATGACATCCTTTATAGGTGGACACAAAGAAATTTACTGAAAAATGTCCTCAATAGCATGCTCACCACAAATGCAATACATTGAATTTTACATGTAAGAATTTCTTGGGGGACTTTATATGGAGGAGTTTCTTGGAGGTCTTTCAGAAAAAGCTAAGGGACTGATGTTGGTAAGGGAATATGATACAGTCAAGGATTAGCCTTCAAATAACTGGCTTGATCTAAAGCGTGAAATTAAGGAACAGATTGACTGCATGTCCTTTCTATGACCCTCTCCTCTCCCAGTACTACTTTTGTGAGCTGGCCTTTGGGTCAGTGCTTGATAGAAGACACTTTGAGAATAAGGTCTCTGATAAGGGTCTATGATCCGTGATGCTGCTTTAAATTAGGCCCAAATGCTTTAGAGAGCAGATGAGACAATGAAGCCTCCATCCATCCTGTGTGTTCAAGCTGGGGAAGGGAGGGAGGGAGAAAGTTGGACTCTTCAGTGATATCTCCATATCCTACATCCCCACTCACATTACTGTTCACGTCATTTGAGCATACTAGGCTCTCAGAAAACATTGCTAGCTGATTGATGACATTATTTTTAGCTCCTTGTACCTGTTATGGGCTGAATTGTTTTCCCCCAAAATTTATATGTTGAAGTGCCAACGTGAAATACCTCAGAATGTCTTCATACTTTGAGTAAGGTCTTTTAAAGAAGTGAATATGTTAAAATGAGGCTGTTAGGATGGGGCTCTAGTCCAATATGATAGTGTCCTTATAAGCTCTCTTTCTCCAAAGAGACATCAGGCAAGCACAGATGAAAGTTTATATGAGGACACAGTAAGAACGCGGCCATCTGAAAGTCAAGGAGAGGCCTCAGAATGAAAAACCTACCCTGCTTACACCTTAGTCTTGGACTTCTAAGTCTTGAGAATTGTGAGAGAGTAAGTTTCTGTTTTTAAGCCTCAATCTGTGGCATTTGTCATAGCAGCCACAGCAAACGAGATCAGTACCACTTACTATTCTCTCTGATTTCTGAATCTTAAAATCCCTAACACATTGAAGGAAGACTCTCATGGGCCTTAATTATTAAAGGGGATGATAGTATGCATGCGAGGAAATAGGGCAGGACAAACTTTGTTTGCCAGTTTGTTTTTAAAAGCTTTTAACTTTGATGTCTTCTGTGACGTATGTTTTTGTTTGGTTTGTCTGTTTTCAGCACTCTTCATTTGATTCTTACAGATAAAGTGGAAATCTTTCTGGCTATTCTGAGTGCTGAGATCCACCTACCACCCAGTGTGAAGAGAGTGGGCAGGGGCAAAAATGTGCCTAGAATACACTCTCTTCTCTCGTCTCTTTAACTGGACTGGCCATTTTCACACCTCAGGAGGTATGTCAGCCTTGGGAAAAGATGGAAACAGAAGCAGATAAATGTTCCAAAGTGTGGAACAGCATTATTTAGGTTGGTAGTGAAGAATGCAATTTTTGCCACCTTAAGACATACCCAAGAAAAAAAAAATTAAAGGGTCAGAAATTACATTCCCAATATGATGTGGTAAAATGTAGACCTACCATTAGCCTTCAAAAAACTTTAGCATTCTATTTTCATAGCTAAAGGGATATAGGCACAAAATGATATATTTTATCATTTTGGAAAATAAAATAAAGCAAATATATTTTGCTACAGAAAATTGATTTAAGATTGACATTTTAACTTCTGAATATTGTTGTGTTTTGTATTTTCAAGGTTCCCAGCAAGGCTTGTTCAGGGAAAATGAAATTTCTGGCTCTACTTTTTCTCTCTCCATGTGCCATGATCTGATCTGTATTAAAAGGACTTCTAAAAGAAATAGAGTCATCTGAAAGTTTAAAATAAATTTTAAAAATTCATTTTCTGAGTCATTTAAGAACTTGGAACTGAAAAAAAAAAAAAGTTGTTTCCTGAAATACCTTCAGCTGCTAAGTTATTTCTGCTTTCATCAGTCGTACACTCTAAACTCATCAGAGCAGAATGGGAACTGGGAGAAACAACCAGATGCGACTTCAGCTTTGACTGGGGAAATGGGAACACATGTTTTCAGAAAATATTCAAAGGAGGAAACCACTAGGTTTTTCAACAGCTTTAGTGACAATATTTAGCAGTTAAAATGCTTCAGATACACACTCTGAAAACAACTAATCGATTAGTCAACACAAGACATCCAGGCAACACCAAGTCCCTTCTCACAGATGAAGGAATCAAAGCCCAGTTTGGTGTACTGGTCTCAAGGTGTGGGGTCAACACAGCATTCTAGAAACTTTGGGATCACGGAGGGACAGAGGCAACACTAGATTCACAGATAATTCAAAACTGTCTGAACTAAGAGCCTCACTCCTATCTCACCCCTACTGGCAGATTTGGCTATCTATAATTCCCAATTCATCCCTGAGAGAATCTGACTCATCTAAGAATTCACCCTTTCCTTCTTTCTCCATGGCTCTCCCTAAAAAAAATCACCTGTTTCAGGCAAAGAAAACTACAAACAGTTTGCCTCCAAAGTGTGACTACTGGGCCTTTGCTTCAAAGACCAACCTCATTTTTCTCATATGAAGATCTTAGGCATACACTCTCCTAAACTCTTCTCAGAAGGATCAAGCAAGATAAACTTTCTAGAGGAACACTGGGGATATCTTTAAAAGTCCTACACATTCAGTTCTAAAGATATTTTTTAAATTTTTTGATAAAAATATTCATCATGGTATTATTCAGAGTGAAAAAAAGTGATAAAATTTAATCCTTCAATAGAGGGATGATTAAATAGTCACATATCACATGAGGAACTATTATGCAGCCACTGAAAATCACCTTGTGTAAGAAGTTTTCCAAATTTCTATCCTGAATGGAAATTTGGAAAGAAATCAAAAGTAAACATCATTTTACAATCCATTTTTAATAACCAGATATCAGAACAAATGATATTCTCTCCACTTTCAATCCCATGATGAATTTACTACTTGGTCAGGCCACTCTTTACATGCGTGCTCTATATTTCTTTGTACATTGTATGCACTCAGAGATGGGAACTTTGAGTTTATTCATTTGTCCAACATTTCTTTGTGTTGAGTGCACTATTAAAAACCTTTGTATCCCTTATGAAGCATGCACATTACAGGAACAATAAGGAATTAAACATTTCTTAAACAAGTATTATTTGCTAGTAATTGTAAGGAGTGACTTAGATATATCATTCTATTTAATCCTTTTAATATTCTATAAAGGAAGTTTTATTAAACCCGTTTTATAGCTGAAGAGACTGAGACTCAGGGAAGTTAAACAATTTACCCAAGGCACAAGAAGAAGAGCCCGAATTTAAACCTGGCCTTGTCAGAGTCTGCCTACACTCTTATCAATGGCAGGGCTCTGCCTCCCTCCTCCTGGGGGGCACTCAGTAACGTGTTCAGTAAATCCACTGACTTGACCTTCAATGAGTCCATGCCTTTCCTTTAAGTCACTGACCTCATATCACTTCTTCAACGTTTCCAGGGTCCAGCAAATTTATATATTTAGTCCCAAATGAAATAGAATATGAAAACCCATCACATATAAAAGAATTACCCTCAGCACACATAATCACCAGCACTGTTTCAGCAGCAGCAGCAGCAGCATATTTAAAGAATATTGTTGGGTCTTTTATTTGTTTTCCAACAAATGGACAGTTTGGACTCTTTGCATTTTTCCCTTCCATAGTTAATACCCTGACACACTGACACAATTGGAAAATGCCACACATTTGAAACACATTTCTGTTTCTCTAAACAGAAAAAATCAGGTTCAGGGAAATTCATTGTTGGTGGCCTCTAATGAAAAATGGAGAGTTTGTTGGTTGATTTTTCACTTTTTTTCAAGGTAGATAGGTGGGCTTATGAAGTAAAAGAAGAAAAAGCCATCTTTCTCCATTACCAAACTCAGATAAGGATAGCTTTTTAGACACAGAAGAGGAGCTTAATGAATAATAACAATTTATCTTTGCATTTTTATATTTTTCTAAAGTTTTTATTTTCTACATCTCATCTGGTCAGAATGAGGCAGGTTTGGAAGTTTGGGCAATTTAGGTGAGACCAATTAAACAGCTGTCTCCTTTGCATCTGTTAGTATTGTAATTTATTTGGTCCAAAGATGTGAAACAACTGATGTGGATAGCCTATAACAAGATCATGTGGTTAGTGTTGTCACGTACATGTGGACAAATCTACACTCAAACTTTAATCTTGTTTTCAGGAATGGTCAAGCTATTTGGGGATCCCAAGCCACAACGAATGTCTAACTTACTAGGGACGAGTCCATCCTTATTTACTCCTATCAACCTTGCTGTTAACATATTTGTATTTGTATCCATCAAACAGACGAATTTAAACAGGAACAAATCAACCACCTCTGTTGAAGGTAAGAGTAAGCTGTGAAAATTCCCTCCTCCTTTCCCCTAAAGTATCACAGTTCATTTAAGCCAGCATGGCTTACATTGTTGATGTCAGATTTCCAAATATTCTGCAAAGGTTGGCAACTTTGTATGAGCTGCAACAGAATCAAGCATATTATGTTTTTCAATTATTTAATTTTCAGATTTTTATCACAGGGTTTTATATGACATTGCCTGAATCAGAACTTCTGGGGATAAGGCCTAGAGATCAGCATTTTAGCAAGCACCCCAGGTGATTTTTATACACATGTTGGTTTGAGAGACACTATGTCAAGTCAATGCTTTAGTTTACCATTGTCTGTGTTATCATCTATTTAAACCAATATTTACTGAGTGCCTCTAGGCAGGTGCTACACACAAACGTGCAACATTCAACACTACTTAAGTATCCCCCAAATGTTAAAATGATACAAATTCCACAATTCCATTCTGAAATGAATACCTTTCATAGGGTAGAAATTATGCCAATCTGACAGCATACAGCCTTTGAGCTTCATTATGTCAAATGGAGCATACGCCTCCTCTCCTCCATCCCCTTCGAATCAAGATCATACAGCAAACCAAATTGGATTCTAACCATTTTAATTTTCCACCCTACTCTGGAAATGGCATCATTTGCTATTGTGGTTAAAGGAGATGGTGGTCCTGATTAAAATAATTATATAGTGGGAGCTTGGCCAAATGAAAATAAAGTGCAGGGGATGATCATCAGGAGATTTAGAACCATGTTGAAGAGGATAAGCACCCACGGTATTTAGGCAGGGAGTGATTATGAGTAACACGAAGAAATTAGACAAAGTAACACTTACACTGAATACCACAGAAGTTTTGCCAGACTAGCCCTATTTTAGAGTGGATGATTTCCCAAGAGATGAATATTTATCCACAGGTTGTTGAAAATTGCAAAGAGACTAACAGCCTAATTTTATTTCCTCTCATCCTAACTAGGTACCCTGCCAGAAAAATCTATCAGCTAATCAATACCTATTTACTCTTCATCTAGTAGCTTATTCTAAAAGATGTGTGTGTGTGTTTGTATTTCTATTCACTTAGGCATTCCCAGTGTCTAGCATTTTACAAAAGATCAGGTGTTTGCTGCAGTTTAAGTATGGAAAGAGTACGGGAAATCCAAGATTTTTCATTTCTCTTGAGTTGTTTGCAGTCTAATGTAATTAACAAATAAACACACATTGATAAGATGATAGTCTATGAAAGATACTAGAGACTATTACAAATACTAAAGATAAAGAGTTCTTAGGCATTGTATAAGTGATAGCTTCTACTACTACTACTGTTACTCATACATCTAATTTGCCCATCAATTTCAGAGAGAGAGGGATTCCGTAAGTGAATTTTCCAAATGATAGGTGTGGATTTTTTATTATGTAATTTTAAGAAAAAGTAATTATAGCAATATTTTTATCACAATTTTTAAACTGTCTCAAGCTTTCTTAAATAGAATATGGTCCAAAACATTCAAGGTCATTATTATGATCAAGAACTGTATATTGTAGGGTTTGTGTAAATATTTAGAGCTATTTGAATTTTTAAAATTTTTTAAATCATTATCATTTTAGTGGTGTTCTGATAAGGGGCTTGGCAAGAATATGTGGATAATTTCAAAATAAAGAACTGTCCATTAGGGAGAAAAAAGGAGAGAGTAAACAGAAGAGTGCAGACAGTTTTTTGCAACCTCAATCTGACCTTAAAATGTTAAGAAATAAAAAAGGAATTAAATCAAACTACACCTGAGCTTGAAATTGCAACTCCTCATAGGACTTACATAAACATACATCTCAACTGGACTGGTTTTAGATGAGTCATAAACTTATATTTTTGACTGATTCTGGTGTATTTCAATAGGAGGTCATCTTGGGTAGAATTAAGATTATAAAATCTGTATTTTGAGAAGGGGACTTGGAAGTCATTTTACATGTCTTCTTTTATATTCACATGTCCACCTTCCTCTACTGACAAGTAATAGAGACTGGCAGTTGTTCTCATATCCATTTTCCTCTTTCTATGCCAATAGAATGTTTAGGAGAGGGTAGTCGCTCAGATAAAGATTGCATTTCCAATGCTTCTTTGCAGCGAGGTAAAGCCATGTGACTATGTTCTGGTGAGTGGTATGTGAATAAATGATACATGTCCTTTAAAGGAAAGGCCCACGCCCTTGCTGCTTCTTACTACAGCCTCTATGGGAACATGGTGGCAAGATATCCAGCACCGTGCATAGAAGTTTAGCTTCTTGGAGATGGCAGAGCAATAAGAAAGAAGAAGCCTGAACTAAAATAATCTAGGATCATTATGTGAGAGACAGAAATGTATCTCGTGCTCAACATATTGCTATTTTGACTTTATTTCAGCAATCTAATGTGTTTTCTAAGTAATAAGATCCAAATGTCAGGAGAACCATGTCTAGTATCTCACTCATTTTGTATCCTCCACGGCTCGCCCAATGCCTCACATCCGGTAAGTGCTTGAATAGTTGAGGCAGAGAGCTCAGCGGTTAGATGGCATCCTCCTCAGTGAAATAGCCACAAAGGTCAGTTGCCATGTGCATCTGACCAAATATTGAACATGCATATGTATTCTGCATTTATGGGTCTAATAATGAGAATATGTTTTGCCTGTCATTACAATTTCCTATGGTCTTGTTATCTTCTTTCTAGTAGTCCTGTCTTTCTTCATCTACTCTATGAAATTTTATTTTGAAAGTTGTCTTAAAAGTTATGTCTTTTAAGGCATAATGTCCTGGAATTATGCTTAAAGGGTCAATGGGGATATTTTCTACAAGTCAAGAATATGCCGTTATGAATCGTCATAGATCAGGGATTTTTCCAGATTTTCTCTAGATTCTAGATTCTAGCTGTGTTTAGAGTTAAAAATCTATGTATATGTGGTTCTAGTAAAATATAATTGTATATTTAATGCATCAGTCGCCCCACATAAATATAACCATATATTTTATTATACAATATATAATATAATGTATAATATATAAAATACACATTACATATTAAATATTATATGCTATATATATTTCTTAAACTCACAAGCAATATTGTATTCAGAATTCCCCAAATAGGTAGCCATTCTGAACTTAATTTCAAGAAACAGGAGCTTCTTATAAATATCCAGTAATAGTGAACCCTGGACACCAATTTGAAGATAGTATCTTTGTCTTTGAAACAGCATTATATCTGAAACTTGACCTCACCTAAACCTCACAACACTCAAAGCTGAAGTTCTGGTTTTCACTATAACAATCTGAGCTTTCTTTAGGCTATATTTTCCAAAAGATTTCTGTTTTCCACTCAAAATCTAGTCAGTCCTTGTATGTGGTCAGATTGGCCTGAAATGAAGAAAAGAATCAGAGGAGATGTCCAAGTGAGAAGAGAAACATTTCATGTTGCGCTTGACGGTGGGAGTAGCGGGCAGCAGGGGTCAATAAAATTGATGTCTTGATTTGTGACACCCTTTCCTCCCCAGCATTTGAGAACTGGGGGCTGGGCTGAGACAAGGTGTCAATCACCAGTGGTTTTACGTCAAAATTTGTGTTATTACCAGTTTCACTCTACTTAAAAAGGAAATTGGATCAATTGGATTCATAAGTGCATATTGAATCATTTAAAGGTGTTTAATGAGGTTTGTAAGTGGAGCCAAATCATACTCAAAGTTCCCATTAGTGTGACTGTTAAAATCTTTTAGACGTATAAGTGGAATAAGATTTTAATCTAAACTTAAAGGTGTAAATAACTGTTTTTAAAGTCTATTTAACTGTAATATATTGAATATCAATTGTTTAAACCAAAAATATATTTGAACAACTTATTTCTAGATATAAAAATAATGTTCTGAATTTTCAAAAAGATGTCACATCATCACCATCATTCTCATTTCAAAATTGCAAGAAATTGAGATACAGTGAAGGGTGGACACCCGCCCCCTCCCACTGATGGAGAATAATGCTAAAAACCCAATGAAGACCCAGTGTCAGGCACAGATAGGGGTGGACGAACTGCACAAAGCTACTCATTTTGGCCCAAGCATTTTCTCCCTTATCAGTGCTGGCTACGCACACATAATTGGAGTCTGCACTCTCTGCTTGGTGTAGTACATGGACATAAATTCTGTGTTGTCGGTGATTAGCATGATCCCTCCATGGAGTCCAAGTGTGTCTTGGACCCCAAATATCATGGAACTGGCACGTACTCATTGCAAGAATCAAGGCTCAAGCATCTCCCAACACTTTCTGAAATATCTTCACACAATGAAACACTGAGGTACTAAGGGCCCTAACCAGAAAATCACTCAGTCTGAAATCTTTGTGGGTTGTTTAATGAGGATGCAGCAGCTGTTGGTATCTGAAGGGTACACACTCGAAATGACAACAGTAAAAAACACCTAGAGCTGAATTGTTTATTAGCAGAGGGCTAAGGTCATCTATGAGAACACAAGAGATACAAATGGTGATGTGAAGGGAGGCATGCTGATACACACCCTTCTCCTCCCCCGAGAATGCCCTTCTGGACAGCTAACTCATAGACACATTTTATCATCAAGCTTGGCTTCTCTGGTAAGTCTCACACAAGCCTTCACTCCTTCTTCAGATAGGTTAGAGACCATTCCTCTGGGCTCCTGTACCACCCTGGATTTATGTCGCTGACAGAATGGATCATACCTTACTAATACTACTACTTATTTGTTTGTTTCTCTGTCCCTCTATGCAGAGTGAATTGCAAGGACAATGATAGTCTTTTGGGTTTTTGTTTTGTTTTGTTTGCTTTTTAATTTCCATGTCTCAAGCACCTAGCCCATGACTGACGTCAATTGAGGGTCATTGAGTAAAATAATGAATAAACCTATCTATCCCTACTATTCCATGTGGAGCCCTTACATTTCATTGACAGTATGTAACAATCCATCAAAGAAAGGGACATGGATTATTAGATACTAGTTAAGTTAAGTGATTGTTTTCACCCATGATGGGGTTCTGTTTTTAAGCAAATGGTTTATTAGAACATTCCCCGTACTATATAAATACCTAATTCAAATTTCTGCCTTAACTCACTAGTTTCTGAGCTCCTTGAGGATAGCTCTGTGCCTTTGCTCAGTGAAAATGTATTAAGTGTTTACTCTATACCTAGATGTACTGTGGATATAAAGATGAATTAGGCATGGTGACTACCCTCAAGGAACTTGCACTTCCCTGGAAGAGAGGGACAATTAAGAATACAAATAAAATATGCCATAATGCATGGAGTGCTATGAAAGCAAAAATGAGGCTCATCAAACCCAGAATGTAAATGACGTCAGCGAAGAAAACACAGAGGAAGGGACATACTAAACTTGGAAAGGAAGAGTCCAAGGATATTCCTGGCCAAAAATAAATAAGTAAATAGAGAGAAATAATGTATGCGAAGTCAAGGGAATGTGAAAGAACATGGTGTGATCTCGAAGCTGTAACTACTTGATCAACGTTAAAGCACAGAGCACAAGGAGGGAAGTTTTCCTGAATTAAAATAAAGAGATAGGGAGTCAGACAGTGTGGGCTTTATATGCCTGATAAAGAAGTTGGGAGTTCTCCTAAAGGTAATATTGAGGCATTGTAAGATTTGTATACCAGAAGAGTAACATGACCAGATTTGAGTTTTAGAAAGGACCCTCTGGGAGCAGAATGGAAACTAACTTGAGAGGGAGGTGAGAAGAGGTACAGTACTGGAAATAAGAAACATTATTAGAATGTCATCGAGATAGAAATAGAGCAGATACTGTTGGTAGCCAACCCAGCAACTCTTGCCCCCACAGATCCTTCTCTCATGCTAATAAAACCTATATTTGGTAGAATGTAAGTGGATAAAGAGCAAAACTCTGGATCAGGCAGCTTGGGTGTAAATCCTGGTAGCTATGTAATCTTGCTCAAACTTGCTAAACTTTCTAAGCTTTAGTTTTCACTTCTCTAATATGGAGATAATATTATCTACAAATATGATTGATGTGTGGATTAAATGAGGTAATATAAGCAAATGCTTAGAACAGCATCTGGCATGCTCAAATATAGCCATCAATATTATTGTTGTTGTTGGTGTTATTATTTGGTTCATGTGTCTCCTACATGAACCTCAAAGGAGGTGGGTCCCATAAGAAAAGTAAATTGTAACTGGTCTAAACTGATTAATGTAATTCCATTTCTTTTTCAGTAATTCTTTTAGATAGAGACATATTATACAATTCTGGCCAACAAGATGTAAAAGGATTTCAGGCCAGGGGCTTAAAATGAGTTTTGAGGAAGGCCTTCTTCTGCTAATAGATGCTATTCTTTCTGTTGAGATGCTGGAACTTCATGTACCTGGGGATCATGAGGGTGAGGCTTGAGGAAAACATTGAAAATGGAAAGAAACTTGTCTGTGATGAGATGCTGAATTAAACAATCCTAGAACTGTCCAAATATAAAACTTTCTGTAAATGAGATAAGTCTCCTTACTGTGTAAACCATTTTGCACTGAGTTTTCTATTACTTGCGGCCACAAGCATCTTGAGTGTTACAATTATTACGAAATATGGAGAGCCTGACTTAAGCAGATAGAGACAGGGGAAAGGAGGTGTTTCGGAGAATATTAAAGATTCAGAACATAAAGGGCCTAGTGACTGTTTCAGATGTTGAGGGCAAGAAGCTAGGAAGAAGTGTCTGCTGGTGCCACTCTGATGAGTCTTATAAGAGAAAGGCAAATTGCAATATGAAGGAGGATAAATTCAAAGGACTTGGGAAGGAAAGGAAGAGGGATCCTCCAGGAGACTAATGTACAGTAGCAGTAAGAAGAAAAGCAGCAAAGAACACTTTCCTGGATACTAAAGGAAAAATTTTCAAAGAGATCAGAATAGGTTCAGATGCCACAGAAAACTCAGGTTGGATAAGGACTGAGAAATATTTGCTCTGTTTAACAATGACTTGGTTCCAAATTTCCCTGAAAAGAATAGTTTCAGAGAAGTGCTAAAAAGAGGCACCATTGTGCAGTAGATTAAGGAGGCAGCTGGGGGTCAAAAATTGGAGACTGGGAAATCTGGCTGCAAAGACTCAAAGAGAGATGGGATCATACTCATCTTCATATCTTCAGCACAGCATATTGTGTATGATCTATACACAATAGACATTTGCTGGATGGATGGATGGACAGATAATGAATATTAAATCCTCTTGTTGAACTGAAAAGATTTAAGCATTGTAGGCCGAAAGTTCCAAGTTTATATAGGGTAAATCCCCTGGTTTTCTATCCCAGGTCATGTACAAAGGTATCTAATAAACTAAGATTTCCCTACCAAAGCTTGTTCTATTTAACTTAAGGAAGAAGTTGCCAGGTGGAAGCTCCCTGAGCAGAGGTAGCCTGAAATTGTTGACCCATAGAGTGTTTTTAACTTTTCTAATTAATTTGCCAACATTTAGAAATCAAGAGATTTAACATAAAACGTCTGGCTTTCTCTGCCTGCTTAGAAAATCAGAAGACCTGATAGCACTGGGTCCACATTTCCACAAATCAGTTTCTCCATAGACCTGGGCTTCCAATTCCTGTGCCCATCATCTCCAGCACATCACCTCATCTTCAGTGCCTGAGGTCAAGCATCAGCTACCATCCATTCATTCACCATGGATGGCAAAAAGATGGGACCTGGATTCATATTGTTTTTGTAACTTTATAAAATTAAAAGGAATGTAACTATTTCTTTTATTTTTACATCTATCAAAATGGAAACCAAAGAAAACCAGGGTGGCTTTGTGCTTTAAGAAAAATAGAAGACAGTATATTCCTTTGTTAAGAAAAGTTATTTGCAACTTAGAAACAAGAAGATGACTGATAGCCTATTCAGGTCATATTGAAGCATTGTTTAACAGGCCCATCCAATAATTAATTTAATTCTCTAGAAGATTATTTAACGATCTAGGGGAATAATTATTTCTTTAAAGGATTTATCTTTGTTTGACTTGCTCTTTACTATTGATGAGGACCACAAAACATGTTAACTTGCAGATTTTGTCAAGTAGAGATAAAAATGATCTCTAACTCCAAAAGTTATGGTTTTATTGCCCTAAAAGACATTAACCAATTTTGTCTCTAACAAAGCCAGCTTATTTTAGTATGTTTTCCTGACTAACAATGTAAATCTGTGTTCCTTAAGTGTTCTTTGAATTAACTTTCCCACCCACTAGTTTGCCACCCTCATTAATGACTTAGATAATAAATCTTCAACATCTCCATTCTACATTTATATGTGAGTCACGTTTTTAACTTTATGAAAATTCTAATTTGACATCTTTGAGAAAGAAAGTTTCCTAAATATTTATTGTTTATACCACATGAGGCTCTGTAGAAATACTCTTTTCATGTATGTTAACTCCTTGGCCTCTGCAGGCACTTTCATCTGAGATCACTATTGAAATGAACACCACCCCCTCCATGAAGTTGGCAGTGTTTCTATACATCTCCGTGTGAAAGATTGCAAGAGAGATTTTCCCAGTAAATTTGCTACTTTGAGAAGGGTCTGGAGGAGAAGAAGTATCAAATAAAACTGATGGTAGATATTGCCCACTTCACAGTTCTGCTCAGGAGACACTCTGCTTCACACTCTGTTGGACTGAACACAGCACATGGTGAGCGAGTTACCACTACAATTTAGTGTTCAGAGGAGGCCACAAGCTGGGCTCTCTTCCCAGGGTGCAGAACAGAAAGAACCCATTTCTGAAGCTTCTCTATAGCCAGGTAAGACCACATTAAAGAGAAATTGTACATAAATAATCACTGATTCACCACAGTTTGTTAACTGCTGAATAATTCTGACTTAGAGAACTCAGCAATTGATGCCAATAGTTAAGGATCACTAAGAGATGGTACAAGAACCCACTGCCACCATAAATAAAGTCACACTCATTCTTAAACATAAGGTAGTAACAAGGAAACTATTTGTAGCATCCTTACTCTATGGAATCCCAGGAAGCTATTTTGCAAAAGCAGTTCCGGTAAAGACACATGCCAGTGCCTGACATAATAATAAACAGCACTGTAATTTACATCCCTCCTGTGCTACTTATTCTGCTTGCACCTCCAATCCCCGGGATACATGCTCTGCCTTTGCTTGCCCTTCTTTGTGCCCTTGGAGGCTTCCCCCGCGGACTGTACCACTCAGGTCCCCACATCTGCTGATCAATGGAAGCAGTAGCAGGAAGTTGAAAGGAGAGGGATGTCAGGATATTTCTTTCTGGCTTCCTCTCTGCTTTGGTAGCCCTACCAATGGTTGAGCTTCTTCACTGAATCCAGCTTTTGTCTGGTAGCCTCTTCCATTTCTATAGCTCTATTTCCTCTTCAGCTCCAGGGGTAGGGCTGACCTCCTGCTTTTGCTAGTGTCTGGGTGCCTCCACTTTGCATGTTGGAATTTCCATTCCTGCTGTCACCTCCATAAGCAGTTCCTTCATTTGTAGCCTCTTCATTTTGACTGAGGTGATGTCTAGATCATACAGTAAAAAGTGTGGGAGAAAAAAGTCCACTTGATTTTCCCATTTATTTATTTAACCTCAAAGAACATTATAAGCTTAATTGTGAATACTCAAGTGATTTAGAAAACAATAACAACAACAACCAAAACACCATATGGTTCCAACTAGTTACTTGGCATATTAATTCCCTTTACTCAATTAGTAGTTTCTATTTACATCATTATTGATATAATTTTTATTTTGAATTTTATCCTTCCAGTATTGGCTACTGTATGAAAAGCTATTTATCCTCACTTGTACTTTACATATCCAAATTGGAATAATAATTTTATGTAATCTTGCTCGCATGGAAATTAAATTTATAATACTTGAGAACAATGAGAGAACTCCTTCTTTTATAACTGAATTAAACGAAAAAAATCCAGAAAGATAAAGGAAGAGTTGTTCATTTTATAGAAACAGGAAGTGAGACAAAGAGGTGTTAGGAAGGCTCAGTGCCATGGGCTGAGCCATGGCACAATTGAAATCCAGGGCTTCCACCTCTGTTACCTTCTCCCATCCCTGATCATGCTAGCAATTGCTGGCTATGGTCTAAATGTGATTTTTTTTTTTTTTTTTTGGATTATCAGTCTCCTAAATGATTGACAGATAGCAATGATGGGGTAGGCAGAGGAAACCAGAGATTTTTTTCTTCAAACTTTATTTACATTTATTTTACTCTGGATTTATTTAGGTAATATGGTACAATGTGTGTGACACAGTTCAATAAATGAGCAATTCCTTCTAGAAAAAAGTCTACTTACTTGAGAAAATGGCATTTGTCCATATCAAAAATTAAACTATTTCAAATTTTGATGGAGATTTTTGGGGTTATCAAAGTCCTTTCCTCAGCCTCTGTACACTTGCCCCCATTACCACATCACCCGTCGGAGCCACCAGTGGGCAGAGAAGATCACCCTCTCTCCTCAGTGTCATTGAGTGGCTGTAAGTTTCTTTTTCTACCCTAGGACAATTTAAGGCCATAAAAAATCACGACAAATAAGCAATGGACTAACGAACAATGCTCTGGGAGAAAATACACATATTATCAGATTTTCATACAAATGTAAACTCTCCCAAAATAAAATTACCCTGAAATTATTATTTAGCATTGGATTTTGGTTGTGGTTAAGAGGAACAAAGAGTTGAAACCACATAAAACTTTAAATTCTATCTTATCCTTTCCTTCTAAACTGATGGACATTGACCCCAAGTTACACAAATCCAATTATTTCTAACATTTGGAAAGGGAGTGCTTGCTGTTTTGGCAGCTCTGTTTGTTAGCAGGGGTATAATCTCAGATGCTGTGAGCAGTAACCTAGAATCAGAGCAACCACTTCACAATTCACAAGTGTCCAGGCCAAACCTACAAAGACTCGTTGTTGTCTCCTGGGTCCAGCATTCTGCTATGCATGTAGGAGGGACAAGATCTGGGCAGAATGATCTGTTAAATTTTCCCTTCACCTGGGAAAACTAGAGGCCTGGAGGGAAAGAGACATAATGAAAGTCCATAGTAGCCTCAAACTAAGAACCATCAGGAAAGGCGGCAGAGTAGTAAGCATGTTTTACTGAAAGTTACTTTATTAATTACAAAGCCAAGCTGTTTCTGGGTGTGTAAACATCCTAAAACTTTGTTCTGATTTTTATGCTACTCATTTTATTATACAGTATATCCTCTCCTATTTGAAGAATCATTATTTTATCAAATTGTAGTACTCTATTCTTATTACAAATCACATGTAATGCCAACCCTCATTCATTCACCAAATATTTAGAGAATGCTTACTGTATTCCAGACACGGTTCTAGGCACATTAGATACATCACTAGATTTAAACAGAACAAACATAACTTCTCTAATGAAATTTTCCTTCTGAAAAGGGGAATTACACACACGCATACGTACACATGCACACACTGCTCTATAAAATATATGTGTGTGTGTGTGTAATGTATAACCATGTATATTGCATAAGATAGTTACATAGTATACAATTAAGCGGAGAGTACTGAAAAAAAAAGGGAAAGTAGAAGATACTAAGGATTGGATACAGGGAGAAAAAGAAGTGGGAGCACTACTAAATAGGAGGAGCTCCATGAGAATAGACCTCCTGGGAAAAGTGTGTTTTAGTCACTTCAGTCTGCTATGACAAAAATGCCATAGACTGGGTGGCTTCAACAGCAAACAAATAGTTCTCATAGCTCTGGAGGCTGGCAAGTCTGAGATCAAGGAGCCAGCAGATCTGGTGTCTGTGTATGTCCTCACGTGGCCAAGGAGATCATCTCTGATGTGTCTTCCTATAAGGTCACTAGTCTCATGGTGAGAGCTCCTCTCTCCTGACCTAGTTCCCTCCAAAAGGCCCATCCTCCAAATAACTTCACATTAGAGATTTAGTCTTCAACAGAAATTTTTGGGGACACGAATATTAAATCCATAGCTAAGTGTCATTTGAGTCAAACTCTAACAAGTTACACTAGACAGCTACACGCAGGGAGAAGATTTCAGGCAGTGGGACCAACTGGTACAAAGATGTTGTGCTGAGAGCTATAGGTATAGGAACATACTGATCCAGCTGGGGAGCAAGGATGAGTGAGAAGGCTAGTAGGAACTCAGATGGTAACAGGGAGGGAGGCAACCAGAGTATGTAGGTATCTATAGGCCACCTCAAAGTACACTGTAATCAGAAGGCAACTGTAAACACTCTGGTATTTTCCTCCTGATGTTTTTTCCCCATGTTTATACACAGATGAATGTTTAAAATGGTTTGACAAAACATTAAACATAAAAGAGGTATTGTGCCTTATCAATTAATGATACTTTAAAATTCCTTCCCCATGATATAAAAAGCATTCTGTATGAACACATTTAAGGACTATGTAATATTCTACTTATCCTTCCAATGGACAGGTTTAAGAAAACAGATATAGCTCCTGGCACAGTCCCGGAATAAATAATATAATGAGTTTCACACTTTATGCCCAAACACTCCTTTGATATGTTTGTTTAATCCTTTGAGGAAATTAGTTAAAAAAAAAGAAAAAGTAAAAATCCTTCACTGGGGCATTAATGAACTTTTGAGTGTCCATCTTCTACTTTTCCAGGTGGAGCACTCCCTCGGAGGAGCCATGGGGAAATACCTGTACTTATACCCACTGAGCTCAATCTGGGGCCACCAGCTTGGTCACTGTGAACCCAGTTACCTCCAGAGCATTTCTTAGAGTAGAGGCTGAAATCCTTCATGTTATTATCATAATAAAGAATACAGAACTTAAGCAATTTAATGGGGAGAATCCTTGCTTTTCTGGTTTGTGTACCACAAACAGAAAGAAAACAAATGCCCAACAGGTTATACTATTCAAATGACGACAGCTATCAAAATTCATAGACATTTGCTTACAGGGATGTAATCAGCCTTTCACAGCTGTGGATGAAACCTTAAAAACTCAAAGCTGAATCTGGGACAAATTCTTTCAACTTGATTTTGTCCTGTGAACAATAAGAGCATGGCGTTCAGTGACATGGCTGACACCATCAGGCACTGATCTTCTATGACACCTCCAGAAATAGCAAATATTGTTCCAAGAAACTTCGAGTTTTCAAAAGAAAAGAGAAAAGAAGGAAGGAAGAAAAGAAGAAAGAAAGGAAGGAAAGTGTCGTTTATATGAATGTTTGAGAGCAAATAGGTTTAAAAGCTTTGTTTTAAATAAAATGCATAGATGCTTATTCTGACATAAGAACAGCTGGCACATTGAACATTGTAATGTAAACATCTGTTCATGTTCATATGTCGAAATAAGTACATCAGATGGTAATGTTCAAAAATTCAGATTGGTCTTAAAATAGTGCTTTTTGATAGCCTCTGAAGTAAATGACAAAATTAGGAAGAGAGAATGGGAAAAAAGGGCAAATAACTACTTTAACTGTGCCCCCAGCCCTCCTGAATGCTGTATCTCATTCCTTTGCCAATCATCTTAAATTCAGTGGCATCTTTTTAATAGCTGTTTTTACATAATGGGAAAGTTCGTTTCAATTCTCTTTCCCCCGTGCTGTGCAAAATTGATACAGGGCAGACATTGCTTGACATGCAATTCTCCAGCCCCTTCTGAAATTCTGCTGAACTTTCTCTTTAGAGAAAATAAAGCAGGTAAACTCAACAGCCCTGGAATTGGCACTATTAAATTCAGGGACATAAAGCAAGGCACTAGAGGAGATAACTTCCCACTCACAAAGACCTTTAAGAAAAGGCCACATCCCTAGCTGTTTGAGCACACACAAAGTTGAGGGTGCGTTAGGGGTCCTCTTTACCTGAGAAGTCCCTCACTAGCAAAAGGGAAAGAAATGCTAAAAGGTCCACAAAAGGGCATCACAGTTCTGAATTCCAAATGATTTGAAAGACAGAAGTGCTCATGCTAAATATAATTTTTACAACAACTCATTGGACCTTAAATTCAGATCTCAAGGTAAAGATCCTCATTTTGAGCAGAACGATTCGGTTTTGTTATTGTCGTTGTTCTTTTTCCCCTAGTCTTGAACAGGTTAATGCCTTGGTGAGTGCTCCTTTAGGAAGCAGGAAAAGGGATGCACCAGGAACGTCCAAAAAGGCTGAAGAAAAATAAAAATAACGTCAGCAGATCATAGATGTGTGATGAAGCAAAGGGAGCAAAATATTAATTAAAGAACTGAGGTAATAAGTATATGAGAGTTCACCACACAATTTTTTAATTTTTTATTTATATTTGAAAATTGTACAATAAAATGTGAAAAAAATAGGATCAGAAGCTCCTTTTGATTAATTACACAAAAGTGTAAAACGAAAACCCACAGAATGGGAGAAAATATTTTCAAATCATATAACTGTCAATGATCTAGTATCCAGAATATATAAAGCATTCTTACAAATCAACAATACAAAGAAAAATAGCCCAACTAAAAAATGGCAAATCCTTTGCCATGAAAAGATGTTCAACATCATTAGTCCTTAGGAAAATGCAAATCAAAACCACCATGAGGTGCCAGTTTGTGCCCACTAGAATGTCTATAATAAAAAAGATAAATACTAACGAGTATTGGCAAAAATGTGGAGAAATTGGACCCTTAAAATTCTGCTGATAAAAATGTAAAATGATGCAACATCTGTGGAAGACAATTCGGTGATTCCTAAAAAAGTTAAGTAGAATTACCATATCTTCTAGGCATTTCTCTACTTAGGTATACACACAAAAGAACTGAAAACATGTTCACGTAAAAGTTTGTACATGATGTTCATAGCAGTATTATTCATAAGAGCCAAAAAAGTGGATATAATCTAAATGCTCATTGACTGATTAATGGATATATAAAATGTGGTATGTACCTACACTGGAATATTATTCAGCCATAAAAAGGATGAAATACTGATACATGCTACAACATGGATGAATCATAAAAATGTTATGATAAGTGAAAAAAGCCAGAAAAAATGCAGTATATCACATATTTTTGTTTATAAGCAAAGTCCAAAGTAAGCAAATCCATAGAGAAAGAAAGTAGATTAATTGTGAGGGACTGAGAGGAAAGGGGAATGGAGCAAGACTGTCAGCAGCTATGGGGTTTCATTTGAGTTGTTCTCGGATTATCTGGTGGTGATGGTTATGCAACCTTGTGAATATACCAAGAACGTATGCTTTAAAATTGTAAATTTTATGGTATGGAGTTACATTGCAATAATGAAAAGAAAAAGTCAATCGCAGGAAGCTAAAATTGAGAAGAGTGTTTGAAGAGCCAGTAAGTGATTTTATCACATGGCTGTAAAGATGGCCTCTTTGCCTTTGCTATCTCAACCAACTAATCTTGTAGGCCTGCTGAGGATGGCGGATGTGCTTTGTACACAGGTGTTGTGAGAAGCAGTGAGAGATACCACAAGAAAGGAATTGTGAGAAGGGAGGCTTGTGGCTGGCACACCTGGCACAGCCTGTGGGAGTCTGAAGAAGCTTTATCACAGCACAGCCTGCTCACCTGACTCTGTGGAGTGAAGTGATGCTAAGGCTCACCCGGCCCTCCTTTGAAGCTCCTGAACCTCCGCGTCACTCCAGCCAGGCTTCCAGTAGGCGGGCCTTGGGGTGGGAAAGGAAGGAAGCACACTGCCTGGAAATATCCTACCGATGTTGCTTCAGCTATTAATCTGAGCTCCTCCACCCAACATGTAGGTAGGCACTGCACCCAAACCATACCAGAATGCAAGAGAATCCTGTGTCAGAATGATTAATTGAGATAATAATTTGTTATCTTTCCCTCCCTTTTCTAAGAGGTGACAATGCCTCTGTACTCCCAGTCTTAGGGGTGATTTGCACGGCAAAGCAGAAAGCACGAGTGGCTTAAAACAAGCTTCTTCCTGGCTTTTCTCTGTCTTTCACACTCCAAAATTGTAGCTAATAGTCATGTGAGGCTATTTAAACTTCAATTTAAATTAATTAAAATTAAATATTCAGTCCCTCATCAGCACTGGCCACATTTCAATTGATCAACAGTCACATGTGGCCAGTGGCTACAATATTGGGTAGTACAGAATCAAACATTTCCACCATCAGAGAAGGTTCCCTTGGACACAATGGCTGCAGCTCCTTGGGTGGGACAGAGGTAAAAACAGTGAGAGAAAGAGAGGAGATGTTGGTCCATAGGAGGAGGACAGAATGGGTCTCTCATGCAGGCTAAATGATGGTCTGGTGGTCAGGAAGTCCTCAGAGAGAAAGGCTCCTAGTGGATCTTGGATGGCTGGATCCTGGGCCTCAGCCCTTCTAGCAGAGAAAAAGATTTTGGCCCACATCATCCGGGATTTAGCAGTGGAACCGCACACCTACACAATGGGAATATTAGTGGACCACGATAAACAGAAGTTTAGAAGCCCTTCCTCCATTGTGGAGTACTGTGTGAGCTTTCCTAATTCCTGGTGCCCAGGAAGAATTAGCAATAATCACCAAGATTGCATCTTGTCAGATCTGCTCAGATTCAGAGTCATTCTGACATGAAGAAAATACAGATATGTTCTATTTATGTTTGTCAAAATTTATGAAAAATTATTCATATTTGCTACCAAGAAAATATGCTATGATGGGTGAATATACACACACATACATATATATATGCATATATATACGTATATAATATTCTTAGAAATATTTAATCTATGAATTTCCAGTTGCCATTCCAAGAGTGCCTGTAGAGAATGAGGGTGACTGAAGCCCGCCCAAAGTAAAATTTCCAAGGAAAGGAAATGTTCCCATTTCCCCTGGCTTTATGAAGACCACCATCTCTCTTGCCTGTATTACCTAACAGCCTCCCTGCTCTATTCATGCCCACCTCAAACCCAATCTGCACATTGCAGGAAAAGTGATACCTTAGCAAATAAATCTGAGCATGTCACCCTCCTTTTGATAACCCTTTCATCATTACCGATTTCCTCAGGAAAAGATCTATGGCCTTAGCATGGCCAAAAAGGGTCCGTAGGATGTGGCCTAGGCTCATCCTGGAACCCCATCATTCACCACTCCCTCCTCTTTAGGCTTCCAACATGCTGAAATGCTTTCTACTTTTCCAGGAGTCCATCCTCTGTCTTCCCTCTGGGTCTTGGTGCATGCTGCATCCTAATGTGTCCCTTGGCTTTCTTATGCAAAAGGAGGGTGTTGAATAATCGAACTTTTCTGATAGGTTATTGTAATGACTAATTAACACAAGTGCATGGAACAGTATCTTGTATATAGTAGGGAGAGTACAAAAAAAATTAACAAAGCAATTGAGAGTAAAAAAACAAGTTTCAAAGCAATGACAGAGGGTAATGTGCCGCCCCTGCTGAGGAAGCACCTGTACTCCAGAGGCACTCGCTGATGAAGGAACCTGCTGGAGGATAAGCAGGCCTTGGAAGGCTTCTGGAAGGATAGGGGGTTTTCTCTTCTATTTTTTTTTTTTCTAAATTCAGGGAGGGCTCTTTAGTTCTAGCCATCAAATTGCTCATTAGCATTGCTCACTTAAGATAAGATAAGCCTTCTTGAAGTTGCCAGAAAAAAAAGGTCAGTATTGAATAAATGGACAGATAACATTGGATTCAAAATCAGGGCATCATGCTACAAAACACCTGACTACTTCTCCTCAAAACTGCCAAGGTCATAAAAACCAAAGAAAGTCTGAGAAACTGTCACAGCCAAGAGGAGCCTAAAGGGACCTGACAGATGAATGTAATGTTGGTCCTGGATGGGATCCTGGAACAGAAAAAGACATGAGGTGAAAACTAAAGAATCTGAATAAACTAACGGACTAATGATAACGTGTCAATATGGGTTCATTAATTATAACGAATGTATCATACTAATGTAAGATGTTAATAAAAGAGGAATCTGGGTACTGGGTATCCGAAAACTCTGTTTTAATTTTCTCAATATTCTGAAAATCTAACACTATTATAAAAAATAAAGACGATTAAAAAAAATCCGGTATTCATAATCGCCAAAACTTGGAAGTAATCAAGATGTCCTTCAGTAGGTGAATGGATAAACCAACTGTGATAGGTCCATAAAATGGCATATTATTCAGTGCTAAAAAGAATGTGCTGTGAAGCTATGAAAAGACAAGGAGGAAACCTAAATGCATATTGCTAAGTGAAAGAAGCCAATCTGAAAAGGCTGCATACTGTATGATTCCAACAATATGACATTCTGGAAAAGGCAAAACTATGGAGACAATAAAAAGACCAGTGGTTCCCAGAGGTTAGGGGAGAGGAGGGATGAAACAGCAGAGCACAGAGCATTTTCAGCACTGTGAAACTATTCTACACAATACAGTAATGGCGGATAAATGGCATACATTTGTCCAAATTCACAGAATGTACAACAGCAAGAGTGAGCCCTAATTTAAAGTTGAGTCTTTGGGTGACTGTCAAGTGTCAATGTAGGTTCATCAATTGTAACAAATGTACCACTCCCGTGAGGGATGTTGATACTAAGGGAGGCGATGCATATGTAGGGACAGGACGTATGTGGGAAATTTTTGTAACTTCCTCTGAATTTTGCTGTGAATCTAAAGCTGTTTATAAAAAATTGCCTTTAAAAAACATCAGGGGGCGGTCCTGTGGCCAAGTGGTTAAAAAGTCTGCACACTCTGCTTCTATGGCCTAGGCTCATGGGTTTGGATCACTCGTGTGGAACTACTCCACTCATCAGCTCTAATTGGAGGCATCCCACATACAAAGTTGAGGAAGATGGGTGGAGATGTTAGCTAAGGGCTAATTTCCTCAAGCAAAAAAAACAAAAAATGAGGATTGGCAATGGATGTTAGCTCAAGGTGAGTCTTTTCTCACACACACACAAAAATATCAGGGCATTTGAGTTGTAGAAACAGACTCACCACTGAGTAGATGCATGACTATTGCTTAGATTAAGTTAACTAACCTTTCACAGATGTTATTTCCTTATGCAATGAGATGGTTGAAAGGAACAAAATCTACTTTCTCACAAGTTCTAAAAGCCCATGAATTTCAGTAGAGAAAGAAAAGATAACCCATAAATGGTGAACTATCTATATCAAGAACCATTTTGTTGAACCAAACCTTAATCTAGAAATTAAAAGAGAACTGTGCTTGCGATTACATATTTGTGTGTGTGTTTAATGATGTGATGCTGTCGAGGATGGGGGTAGACTTGAGAACTGAAGAATGTCACTCCTTGACCCTCTAATTTAGGACACTTCAAAAGTCAAATGGACCGACTGCAAGTTGGCCTGAGATATGGTTGTCTTCATCAATTCATTGATTTATGGATGAAGGAAATATTTTAGGGGATTTTTAACTGAACTGCACTTTCTTGATGTCCTTCAAGAACATACAACTCAGTCATTTAGACCAGGACAGAGTACCTCCAGAGAGGTGAGGCAGAGCTGACTATGGTTGCCAGGGAGGAATCAGCTTTTTACTGCTCATTCAGAGACCATTTTTCACTGAGAGGCAGGAGGAAAAAAAGATAAAATAAGTGAATTTAAAATGAGATGGGAGGTTAAAGAATTTATTTCTCTATTATAGAAAAGATTCCAAAGGATGGAAAAGATTCCAAGCCTTTTTACGTAATTTGAATTGAAGTTCTAGGATAAAAGAGCAAGAGGAAGATGTGAGATCAGGGATGTCAATTCATAATCTCCTGCCCCTCTGAATTATCTCCAAAGGAATCCTTGTTATCGGGCAAAGGCACAAGAAACCTTTGAAAACCTTTCTTCCTCAACCAGAACCTCGAAAGCAAATTCTCCCAAATATACCCAACTTTTGACTAATAACACTTCCTTACTTTTAATAGGAATCATGCTGGCCATCCTTCTCTGGACAATCTGAGCAGACCCTAGTGAACCAAAACATGCATTTACCATGCAGGGTGACTAAGTATTTTTGCTCCATCTAAATTGTCGGGCTGAAAATATAAAGACTTTGGAGTTCCTCTCCAGATTCACATTCTGGCCCTACCTCTTAACAGGTAAGTGAGTTTGATCAAATTACTTTATCTTTCTTCAACTTCAGTTTCATCATTATAAAAATGGGAGCAATGCTTTTACCTAGGAAATTTGCTTTAACAATTAAAAGCAAAATCTACACAAATAACCTAGTACAGATAGTACCCAGCACTCTCCACTCCCCTGCAGCAGTATTCTCTACTACCCTGCAGTGCTCACTCAGAAGACAGCTGAGTGTGTGGGCTTCTATCCTTCTACTCTATAAGGACAGCCTTGGCAATGGGGACACCAGCATTAGCAGTGTGTTGGGGAAGACTCCCTCTATCTGGAACTAATGTGGATTTCTGGATCTTAGGCTGACCAGCTCCCTTTTGATTAACAGACTCTTTCTTTAGATATACTAATATACCCTTTTCATCCACTGAGTTTGGGAAATGCTTGGTCTCTTTTAGATGATTTGAAAATGTCTTATAGTTGCGGTTTATATTTTAAAGTCTAACTAAAAATTGAGGTTGCATTTTTCCTGTATCCAACTTCTTCACCCAGGAGGGTTCCACAGTTGACTTACACTGGCTCAAAAGAATGGATTGCTTAATATTCAGAAATTTTGTGATTTGGTTTAAAAATTAAGTTATATCAACTTACAAATAACAAGTCATATTAAAAACAAAGGGAATGCTCAAAACTATCCATTGTTTTCAATTATTTTACTGGATTTCACAACTATTTATGCTCTTGACATTATTTTTGTCTATTGTAACTGTGTGATGGGAACACTACAGAAAGCTGTGTTTCTGTGCATCTTTTTCTAGTTCCACTTTCAGTATTATCATGTTGGTAGCATGAAATCAGCCACTATGTATGTATTCACACTAAGGAAATTGATAACCACTACAAATCAGGGCTTGATTTATTGTTTCATTGATTGTCTAGCCTTTAGAAAGTGTTGAACAAAATACAATAGTACAGATTAATCCTAAAATTGTGTCTTGTTGCATCTATTACATTTAAATTATACATAAAAAATTGAGAAAATATTCTACTAGTATTTGAAAACTAGTATCTAATTTACCAAATAAGTTGCTCACATCATTGACAAACAAGTGAAATGTCAATATCTATCTTCATTGTTTCACTTTCACCTTACTTATTAACACAAATGAAAATGTCAACTGATATTCATGTAGGAGCTACACTCTTTCATCAATTGTAACCAAAGGTTGACCGTGAATACCAGAACTAGACAAAATCAACAGAGACATTCTGTGAGAATAAGATGGCTACATGAAATTTAATAAATATTTTTACTATTATTTATAAATTGTGTGCTATGCATCCTTTATATAAGTAAGTTAATTATAAACTGAAACACATACACATACACACTTTTTTTTGCAGAGTTTGTTGTAAAGCATTTACCATTGTAGCACTAGGGACTCCAAAAAATTGTGATTAAATTGTGTTATATGTTTTTTACATGCATTATAGTGAATGATGCATATGTTTTCATATATTAAGGTCTTTACTAGTGTTCCTGCCAAACCATACAACTATGAGATATTCCAAACTGTGTGTTAGTGCTTGGTGTTTTATTATAGCAAATAACCTGGTGTTCAATATTTGACTACATGCAGGTCAGCATAGTGAAGTGCCGGGAGTGTGTATTCTAGAGCCAGACTGCTTGGGTTCAAACTCTAGCGCTGCCACTTACAAGCTAATATCTGTAGGAAAATTACTTATTCATTTAGTGCCTCATCAAAGAATACAGCAAAAACTACTGGAATTTAAAAATAAAACAAAACAAAGCATTAGGAATAAATTTACGATGCTGAGTCTATTTACTTTCTAGGCCAGGGAACACTCATTTGTGAAGAATTCACCGAAGTGTTCAATGAGAAGGGAAAGTCAGGTTTTTTCAAGGCTAGAAAGGGGAGGTTGTGAAGTTGTGCCAACTCAGCAATGAAAACCAGCACTCAGATAGAATGGAATGGGTCTATGGGTCTGTACACAGCTGGTTATAAGAAATCTCATTTGTTCATGGGTCAGGCAAGTATTTTCAGCTAGGTCCAGTAACGGTCATTTCAAGTTCTTTGTCCCTTACCAGGTTTAGCTGGTTAGAGACAGTTGTGATGAAACACAATAGTTAAGTTCCTTGGTTTAGGTTTTCTTGTGTTTTTTATTTGTCTGCAAATATCCTTACCACTGCAGCATGCTGCTTTATTTCCATAAACTTTGTCCATAAAAAATTTCAGAATTCATAAGAAAAGATTTATATGTCACAGGAAAAAAAAATCTCTGATTTCAGAAGACAGATGGATCTCCCCTTTGGGGAATCACCAGGCAAAGCCAAGAGCGAGTAAAAGAATAAACTCAGAAGAAACCCATGCATCAGCCAGAATGTTCCCCAGAGACCATTAGAGCTTACTCCCCTTGTTTCTGGGCAGTTCGTTCTTGGATTCCATTTGGTAATGACAGAAGATAATACCTTAGAAGATAATGTCTTAATCAGCTCTAATCCCATCACCTGCACATAATTTGGGAATTTTTTTTACTTAATTTTTCGTGTGCTGTGTTAATATTTTCTTTTACCTTAGTAACAAAAGAGAAAAGAAAAAAGATCTGGAAGAAAAAAGGTATTGATCTTTGTACCAACCTCCATGTACTGAACTTTCATCAACAGTTGGATATTAAGACCTTACCTCTAACTCATATCACCTGTGACATCTTTCTTTACTCCTTCCCCCTCCACAGATCAGCTATCTGAGAGCATTTGTTTCAGAAACTTATTACTGCTTAGTAAACTATGCCAAACTTAGTGTATTAAGACAGCGATCCACACATTTTCCTGTAAAGGATCAGATAGCATATATTTTAGACTTTGAAAGCCATATGGTCTCAGTCACAACTACTTAACTCTGCCCTGGTAGTGCAAAAGCAGAAAGAGTCAATATATAACAAATAAACATGTCTGTGTTCCAAAAAACCTTTATTTATAAAAAAAAATGAGCATTGAGCCACATGGGTTATAGTTTGTTGACCCTTTGCTGAAAATAATAATACATTATTCCTTACAGTTTTCTGGGCTGTTCTCTACATTTGATATTGACTGTGGTCTCATTAATCAGAGAGCTTGGCTTGAGCTGGAATATGCCAAAAAGCTTCACACATATCTGGCACCTCTACTGGGGTAGTTGGAACAGCTGGGGATTTCCTGATCCAATTTCTTCACGTGGACTCCTACCATTCAACAGTCCAACTCACACTTCTTTGCATGGCAATTGGATACATCCCAAGAGCACAAAATTAAAAGCTATTTGGCCTCTTGATGCCTAGACAGAGAACTGGCACAGAATTACGTGGACAAACGAAATCATAATGACAAGGAAGCCTAGATTTGTGGGGAAGGGAAATTAGCGTCTGTCTCCTTATGGGAAGAGCAGCAGGCACACCCAGGAATGGAAGGAATTGTCTGTGGCCACCTTTACAAACAACCTACCACAGCATTTATCACATATATCATATAATTTATCATAAGATAATGGTGTATGCAGAGGCACCATGTCACAGAAGTTCATGGTCTAATTGAAGGAAAATGGAACCACTGAGTGTATGGAAAGAATAGCTCATCCCTCAAGCATTGGTTAAGTTTCTAGTAAGTGCCAGTGTCTGTGCTAGAATGCCAGCGACACAAACACAGACAGACACGTCTCCCTCTGTGAGTCCACACGATATGAGAAAGAAGGGGCTGAAAGAAAATAACTTCAGCAACGTAATACACTCTATACTGGACATTTGAATAATCAAAGAACCATGTGAGCACACTGAGGGGGATTCTGCCTGGACACATGAAGGAAGGCTTTGAGGAAGAGACAATATTAGAACAAAATCTTAATGAATAAGGAAGGGTTGACATGATGAACCAGATGTTCTATGCAGAGGAACAGTGTGGAAATGTGAAGAGGCTAACAGAGCTTGGCTGCTCAGGGAAACTGCAGAGGAAAGTTGAGAACCAGCTGGGAACAGAGTCACAGAGACCTTGTACATGTACCGATGCCCTGCATTCATCCTGTAGGCAAAAGTGATTTGATGCAGGATTTCAGAATGATGAGAATTTTAAGCAATAGTGTGGAACAGGAATTGTTGAAACAAGAAACAACATAAAGGGGTATCTATTAGAAGGCTACCACAGTACTGCAGGCAAAAACCGAGGATGATGGGGGGAAAAACATATTTCGAGATATTTTTTGTTTATTCCTGCTGCTCAGTGAGAGGAAAGTACTTCAGCCGACTTCAATTCAGAGAGAGAAAAATGCATGAGGAAGAATGTGCAAAGAAATAACAAATACTGACAACAAACACTGTCTTGTAGCAAGACTGCCTGAATAAAACTTCACTCTGAATGAATCCAAAGAATCAACTTGACCTTCAAGAATTAAATCATTTATAACTTCAATAAAGGACCTTGTACTGACATTTAACACATTCTTAACCTATATAGGCTGTCTTTTATTTTACTTTCATCTTAGTGCTGAATATAAGGTTTTAAAGATGTTTTTAAAGCATCTCTTATTTCTTCTCATGTTATATAAGTAATATACATATATTCATGCATTATAGAAAAGATTTCCAATGAGTGAAGAAGAAAAAGTATTAAAAAAAGAGAAAGGGAGAGGGGAGAAGAGAAGAACTTCCCCTTTTAGCCTCTTACATTTTCCTCCTTCACTTTCCCCTTCCTTTCTTCCAAAAATGTGAAGATTCATTGTCCTCTATTGGGCACAAGTAGGCAAAATGGAAAAAAGAAATAATAATGTTAATTTTACTTCTTATAGGAGTCTCTAGTTTAGTGCTCAGAGCAAAATCAATTGAACTAAGAATAAAAACACTGTAGTTACCCTAAATTGAGATTGAGATGACTTTTAAACTATATTCTAGAGATAATCAGCTGCCTCTGATCTCACTGTCTGCCCTTCTGTCACGTAAACACCGCACACATAGAGGCAAACATATGCACACACAAACATACATAAACACAAACACATACATATACACACAGCTACACATGCGTGCACATACATATACACACAGTGCTGTTTCAGATTGCAGAGCCTCTGCTGATGACTCACCTTTACTTCCCTGCCACGTGCATCCTCTGTGCTCATCTTAGCTGGGCTCATTCCCGCTCATCCTCCAAGACTTTCTTGGATGTAATCTCACTCAAGTATCTATTCCCAGGGCCTGGCCTCTAGCAATACCTCCATCCCAACAATGTTTATTTTGTTTAAAATAATTTGTTTACCAGTGTGTCTCCTCCGTGAGACTGCGAGCTCCTGAGGAGCCGTGCTCCTGTCTTACTTCCCACTAAAACCCCTGCTAGTCAGCATCAAGCTGGACAAAGAGTAAATGCTTGATAAACGGTTACTGAGCTGGGTGTGGTGGAATGCAAAGTGGAACTAGTGATGGTACTAAGAACAATAATATTGCAGCTCCCAGGAGCAGAATAGTGGCAAGGGTTGATGTATTCACTTATGAAAACCAATCTAATGAGTAACTCTTTATATTCTAAGTGTGAACATTATCCACATATAATTATCTGCCTGCTATTATCAAAACACATTACCACTGAATTCAATGTTTTCCCCACCTTTTATTTTTTAACATGCTTTACAGCTAACTTTTACCTGTGAATTATTCATAATACATTTTAAACGGATATAAGATAATTGACCTTGTCCACATGAGGCACCCATATTCTCACCCCGTAATAATTAACTCTCAGATGTGGACCATTATTTAAGGGTAATGACTTCTCATCATTTTGGCAATATATTATTGCTTACAGGTCCATCTGATTCTATATTTCAACAGCTTTGCTTTTTAATTTGCCTTCGAGATGTAACAATTGCCAGCTAAGTGCAGGTCCCGAAATGAACTCAGCACATTTCCAATCACACCAGGGAATCTTCCTCTCCACTGAATTAGTTGCCTTATTATTTAATTCTTTCATGAAGCCTAAATTCTAGAAGTTATCCTACAGCTCCAGACCATTCTGTCTGACTCACTTCCCTGCACTCTCCTATTTCTTAAACAGTCATCAAGTCTTACTGATTTTTTTTCTTGAAATTTGTCCCATTTTCTATCTCAGCTACTGACAGTGCCTCAACATCTCTGACTTAGACGCCAGAGCCAGACTCCTAACCCCTCCTGACTCCGTCCCTCCTCTCAAATTCATTCTGCTGAGAATTCTAAAACACAAACCAGACCATGTCACCTGACTGCTTAAATAGTTCCAGACACTCCTCTGCCAAATGCCTTCAGGATTTCTCTAGCTTAAAAAAAAAAAAGGTAATATGAACATTTTAACCATGATTATTCTTCTGATCCATGAGCACTGAATATCTTTCCATTTCTTGATGTCTTCAATTTCTTTCAATAATGTCGTTTCTAGTATGAATGCAAACTGGTGCAACCACAATGAAAAACAGTACGGATATTGCTCAAAAACTTAAAAATAGAAATATCACATGATCCAGCTATTCCACTACTGGCTACTTATGCAAAGAACATGAAATCAACAATTCAAAAAGATGTATGTACCCCTGTGTTCACTGCAGCATTATTCACAATAGCCAAGACATGGGAACAACCTAAGTGCCCATCAACGGAAGAACAGATAAGGAAGATGTGATATATCTATGTACACACACACACACACACACACACACACACACTAGAATACTACTCAGCCATAAAAAAGACAAAATCGCGCCATTTGTGATAACATGGATGGACCTTGAGGGAATTATACTAAGTGAAATAATTCAGAGAGAGAAAGACAAATACTGTATGATTTCACTCATGTGTGGAAAATAAACAAACAAATACATGGATAAGAAGAACAGATCAGTGGTTACCAGAGAAGAATGCGGTAGGGGGTGGGCAAAAGGGGTAAAGGGGAACATATTTGTGGCAACAGATAAAAATTAGACTGTTGGCGGTGAACAAAATGCAGTCGATAAAAAGGCTGAAATATAATGAGGCAGATCTGAAATTTACACAATGTTATAAGCCAATATGACCTCAAGAAAATAATAACGATAAAAAATAAACCATCAGTTCCAAAAATATCATTGCCAAAAGGCTAGATCATGATTGCATTTCAACAAAAGGAATATCAATTAGATCATTTTTTTGTTGGCAACCAATACAGAACTTAGTGATAATATGGGATTTGGGATAGATATTAGTAGATAGATCCCAGCAATGATTATCTTATAGATAGTAATGTTTCCTCCAATATACACACACAAAAACCCCTGAGATCTAGAGAGCATATGGTGTTGGGAATCCAGAAGACCTTTCCTGAATATAGCAGTTTCATATATTAGGGCCCCATTAGTTCAGAATTAGTGCTGGTAAAATGTATTTGAAAAAAGTCCTCAATTTTTGAATAAACATTTTGGTAAGTAAACGTCTAACTCAGTATAAGCACGCAGGGCAAAATTAACTTACTAAGCAGACACAGCATTTCCTAACATTTTAATACTCTAATTGTATATACAAGATTACTACTAGCTATGAATGATGCTCTATATTCATTAAAATCAGGAGTAGACTTGCAGAAGAGAATATATGCTCTAAAGGAAAACAGCTATTTTTCACGATAGACTTTTTGTAATTCAATCTGATCTTCCCGTCTGCCACTTACAAGTTTCTCTGTAGTTTCCATGCACAGGAAGTACCATCCTTTCTGAATATAGAAATTGCTTCCTGTGATTACCAACCACCTTTCACATCAATATTCTCTAAGCACTTGAGGGAGGAACTTAAGAAAAATGTAATTCTAGTTGAAAAGGAAACCCATGAACCATAATGAAACTTCCAGAGCAGTGCACTTCACATATCAAAAAAAAAAAAAAAAAAAAAAGACGTTATTTAAAGGGTCCAGAAGAGTATTAAACACATCTAATGAAATGCTTAATAACTGTTTAGAACAGCCTGTTAACACCCCCCACAGATATACAGGTAAATGAAACGATCATTAAAAGGAGATCTGTGTTCAGGAACTGCATCAGTACTCATATCAGCCAGGGTCCTTCTTAGGATGCAGTGCTCAAGCATAGAAGAACTGGGGTGGGGTACCGTTAACAAGCACCCCAATGTTACGTACCACAATTTGAGATACTCCAATATAGAGTCTTTTCTTGGTAACTATACCTCTCCTCCCCCTCCCACACATCCCTAGTCATTCAATTAGTCACACGGCAAACCTAGAGGGAACATAGCCACCAAGTCAGCTCATCCATCAACTCAATTTCTGGATTGCCAAAGCCAGGAATTATTTTATCCACCACTCAAATTTATCCACTTCCAAAATTTCAGAGTTATATTCTCCAATGTATTAGCCACATGTGGTTATTCATTTGTTTAAATTTAAACTAATTAAAATTAAATAGAATTCAAAATTCAATCCTTCATTCACAATGACTACATTTCAAGTGTTCCATACCCATATGTGGCAAGTGGCCACCATATCGGACAGTGTTGCTATAAAACATTTTGCCATTGCAATAACTTCTATTTGACAGTGCTGATTTAGAGAATGTATTTAGAATCTTAAGTGATTCAATAATTAATAAAAACTCAATAAATATCAAATTATTTCTCATAACTTTGAGTGCTCATAATTTCTATTTATCCAAATTTTATCCAAGCTTCAAAGTTCCACTGTTTCACTTATCCACTGCTGCATAACCAGCCACCCTCAAATTTTGTGTGACTTTGAAGAATTATTTTATTATTTCTCAAAATTCTGTATGTTGACTAGGTCTCAGCTGAATGATTCTTCTAGTCTCACCTGGAGTTTCTCATATTTGTGATAAGACAACAACTGAAGCTGGAACATCCAAGATGACTTCACTCCCATGAGTAGTATGTCAGACGAGATTGTTGACTTTACCTCCACGACCAGCATACTGGCATGTTGGAAAGGCTGAGCTTGTCTGGAGCACTGGGAAAGCTGGGACACTCCTTCTTTCTCTCCCCGTATACTCTGAGGTCCTCTCTGTCTATAAGTGGGCCATCTTTGGAGAACATTTAATACATCCACTGAATCACAGTCCTCCACAAAGTGTTCTACTCCTTAAGTTCACAGTTCTATAAACTTCCACAGGACTGCTTTGCTTCTAGCCTGCCAGTATTTACATAAGTATCAAGCTGTCCTTCAGATCTTTCTTGGGCTCATGCCTCCTTCCCATCCGACTCCACCAAAATATGTATTAAGTTTCTTAAGCAAAGACATTAGGTACTAAGTACCTAGTATCTGTGTACCTCTTCCAGACTGCCAGCAATCAGTGGAGTGCTGTGCACAAATCAAGCCATTAAAAAACAAAATAATGAATTGAATCCACCCTCCACCACCACCTGTCCCAGACACTGCTGTCTTTGTTCAAAAGCAGGAGAGTGTTCATCAAGTTCTATGCAGGGTAGTATGACAATAAACTTTCAGCTGGATGGACCAAGGTTTAAATCCCAGATCCGACATCCCATTATATCATGCTGCTTCAAAAACAACTGTAGGTCTCCGTAATGTAACTGTGGAGAAGACATAGATCTATGAAGAGTTAATTGTAGAGTAAGAAGTGAAAAACAGTCCAAGGCAACAATAGCCACAATAAGAACTCAAAGGAATTGTAACATGAGGCTTCGAGATCTTACACTGTTTAGGATCCCAGCATTTTTGCCTATGTGCCCTTCCCTCTTTCTCACAGCAACACTCAATAACATAGAAACACACACTTATTTCAGGTGTTGAGTGTCTCTAGACTCTTTATACGCATTAACCATATAGACAAACTTGCCAGTGAGGGCTGCCTAGATAATAAATTGCACTCGTTTTAAAAACCCTCAGTTGTAAGCAGTGCAATTTGCTCTACTGAAAATCCAGATTTTAGTGATTCAGAACTGAACACCATAAAACTGCTTTTGTTGACAGTAAAAATATTTTCACTACCTCAAGTCATCACAAACACCAAATGTAACTATTTTTCTTTCAATGCAGAGATGCTGGGGTACTCAGACTCATAACCTACAAGGAAAAAATTTTATCAGCTGCCTTAGCCTTTGACACAAATATTTCTATAGGTGATTGAGATGATCTATGTGGATACTAAGAAATAAAGTGTAAGCAGAAATGAGCCATTTTACAGTATTTATTCTGCACAGCCTCCAAAATAGTGAATAAAATGAGATCTGAGACAGGAAAATGGAAATAATGTGTCTTCTTTAATTTATATGAGAAGGAAAAAGGAAATGAACTCCTTGCACTTTGGCAGTAGGAATTAAAAGAAGCATCCAATGGGATTTTCATCCAGGTGCACCTCGAGTCTCAAGTAATTTACATTTTGAAGATCAAGAGGCTTTATTAACCAATTTGAAGATTGTGTACCTCAGAGGTTAGCTACAAAAGTACTCAAATTGAGTTTTAATCCCTATGGCAGATATGAAGGGTGGAAGTGGTGATAGGGCAAAGGAAGGAACTGGCATTGGTTGAGTGCTCCTGTTTACAAATGCAGTAATGTCTGGTGGTTAATGGTCAAGGCTCATCAAGGCTCTGGGGCTGGACATCATAGATTTGAAGTGCAACTCCATCACTTAGTTGCTGAGTGACCTTGGACAAGTTGTTTGACCTCTCAAACCTCAGTTTCTCCAAAAGTAAGATGTGCATAATATTAGTTCCCACCTTACAGGTTTGTTGTGATAATTAAATGACATAATGCATGCAAATCTCTTAATATACTAAGGGTTCAGTAAGAGTTATCTGTGATTATTATTGGCATAAATTCTTGCATTTAATCACTACAACTAAAACCACCCCACAAAGTGATCGTATCTTCACTTTACATAGTAATCAGTCTATTTGATCACAAAGTCTATGCTTTCAGCCAGTGCGGGCAACAGTGTTTTGGCTAGGAAGGCAATAGTTTCCAGTCGACATGAGAGAGTTATCCAAGTGGAAAATGATAACCATATCCAGGTCTTGGTATAGAGCAAGGGCTATTAAAATTTCAACATCACAAGTAGTCAATAGATACTTTTTGAAAAGAAGAAATGGTTAGTAGAAAAAGGCTCTGGCACTTTTGCTGTCATACAATGCTTTTAGCACACACTTAGTAACTGAGATTGCTAGCTCCAGTCTTCCAGCTCCAGAGTTTGCCCCCCGCTGAGTGTGTATTGAGACACAGAGGGGACCACATGTTAATAGCAGTTTGTGGGCTTCGTTTGAGTGGCCACAACTCTCCACCACAGACAGATAGTTCCTGTCATTTCAGGGAGCTTCTGTTTACACATTTAGCTTTTGCTTCCTTTCCCCAACCCAGATTCTAAACTATGACAGTGGGTCTAATGGGCTGTTACACTTTGCTAATTTACCTATTAATTTTGCAAATGGTCTGTTTCACGGAAGATAAAATTTTATCCTTTGGAAACATGACATTCTTCAATACTGTCTGCCTAGAAGGATCCTCAGGCTTTGTACAGAGAAGGAAAATGAACTGTCAAGGTGGCATTTCACAGCTTACTCCCTTTTTGGTGACATCATGTGGGTAAAATGATTATTCACTCAATAAAGTAAGGTGACTAGTCAGTCAACAAACATTAGTTGCCTAACATTTTTGAGGATTGACTAAAGGACTACGTTTTTTGCTTTTCTCTCATGAAAATGGTAGAAAATGAAAGCAGTACATATATAATCTAGTGAGTCCAGAATTCAATGGGAGGCAGAATTTAAGATGAGCAAAGTCACAAATACAGTCATGAGTCACTTAACAACGGCAACACTTTCTGAGAAATGCGGTGTTAGGCGATTTTGTTGTTGTGTGAACATCATAGGGTGTACTTACACAAATCTAGATGATATAGCCTATACACACCAACGCTGTATGGTACTAATATTACAGCACCGCCATCCTTTACGCAGTCCTTCATTGACCTAAAAGTTGTTTTGTGGTGCATGACTATATTCCCTTATGATTGGTGATTAATGGAACAGAAAACTAAATATCAATGAAATTATTGGAAGATGGTTCATAGACTTCCCTGTTTAAAAATCCCTCATGAAATAACCAAGAAGTCTAAAGTGCCCACTTACACAGTATTCAGGAAAGAATGGGGCACGGTAGTCCCCTAATAGCTGATATTCACAACTCAGCCACACTCTGCTTACAGAGACTCCTCAGTAATTTACATTAACTGGAGGAAACATTCAGATTATTGCTCTCAATTTTGAAAAATAGTTGATTTTACCCCAATAAAGTGTTCTCAGGTTAAAACAAATATCCTAAACATATACACCTACACATGCACACATACTACCACTACACTACCACCAGTTGCAACAACAAAAACCAGTAAAATCATTTTAAGTGGATGAGAAAGTTTATGGTGATCACCAAAGTTTGCCGGTAAGTAAATATTTACAGAGTGATAGAAACAATCTGTTTTCTTAAGTACCTAAATAGCTTGTATCCTATTTTTGCATCATTAATTAGGCAACATCCTTTTCTGTTGCTGATAGCAAGGTACAATTCATTCCAAATGCAGCCTACATTCTCACAAGTTAAAATGATAGAATCAGCTTCTCTTCCAAAATGGCAGAGTGAGGATCTTGGTAAACTCACTGCCCTTCTAAAACAACAAAAATACAGACAAAACACCATTTCAGAAGTCTAATAATTAAGCACAGAACCAACTGAATATCACCTATCCTGGAGAAACTACTGAAGCTCAGGAAGACGGTGAGTATGTGATGCTCCCATTTCTCTCCCTCGCCTGCTCAGTGGCCCCACCACCAAGAGCTCCATTAAAAGCACCATCATCAGAGCACAGTCATCATTTTGTCAAACTCGTATTTCCTTGGGAAATCTCTATTTTCACAGTGGGATGACTATTTAATTTAACTGAGAACTCAGCTGAGAGCGAGGAGGAGAAGGGACAACCCAGGACATTACCAAAACAATAGCAAAGTGTTGGCAATATCCCACTTCCTTAAGGTTGCAATTTCAGTTGGAAGAAACAAGAGTTTAGTGTGAAATTTGACGGGAAATCTTGGAGAACTAAAAGCCCATAGAGACTTTGAAAAGCTCTCACATGTTCCTGGTGATCTCAAAGGCTGTTCTCATGTACTAGAATAGGGACATCCCAGAAAAGACCTGGAAACAGAGTACCAGTTGCTCACTTCTGGCTGACCTTGAGGCCCTGTACAAGCAGGAAGTGATGGCCAAGACTGTCTTGTAAGTTGCCTGAAGTTCAGAGGTGTACTTTTTCACACAGATGCCCTTGGCAAAGAGTGGAAGATTTACAGAAACAGTATTTAAGGAAATCTTCTGACTAGTCATTGCCTGATCATGAAATTATACTGCCCCAGATATGACCCCTAGGAAATCAATTTTAAAAAAAACCCAAGAGCTTAAAAAAAAAAAAAAAAAACTAGCGGAGAACTCAGGTGCTACACACTGAAGGAAATAAAGAATATACAGAATTAGTCTAGGAAAGTCACTAAATGAATAAGAAGCAACAAGCAAAACAAGAATCCAGCAACAACAACCCTCATAGTGCAGAGAAATATGCTAACAGAGTTGCTACAACATACCATTTAAAATGTCCAATTTTCAACAAAAATTGTGGAACATGCAAAGAAAGAGGAAAGTCTGCCACATATACAGAAAGAAAAGCAGCCAACAGAAAATGTTCCTCAGGGGATCCAGATTTTGCACTTAGTAGCTATGAAGCTACTAGCCAAGGAACCCCTTCCAAAGAGGCACTTCTAGGACCTGTGTCAGATAACTGGAAAGATAAGCACCAGTAATTTGCAAAAAGCTTACTGGAGTCCACTACGTTTCAGGTTTGGTGGGAAGCACAGGAATACAGCTGGGGACAGTAAGTTATTCTTGGCTTTCCTAGACATCCTATCCTTGTAGCTGACTCTGACCAGTAAGGGAAGGTGACAATACAATGTTACAAGGAGTGACAGCCGAGGGTGATGTTTCTGTAGAGAAAAGTAAAGGATGCTGTGGAAGCTGAGGAAGGAAGAACCTAACCTAGTATGGGGAGTCCAAAAAAACCCCAGAGGATATGACATCTAAGATGAATACTGAAGGATAAAGAAGAGTTAGGCTGACCCTCATACAAATGAGAAATTTGACAAAGAATCTTGAAGGAACTTGACTAGATGATGCATTTTTTTTTCTGGATGGCCATTTGAAAATCAGATAAAATTTCTACTCCTTCAAAACTTCAAAGTTAGAGACTAGAAACTAATGTGTTTGTAGACTAAAGAGATGATGGAGAGAGGGAGAGCCAGCTCAGAGGAGCATTGATATCGAAACACTTATAATGTAAACAGCCACATACCCAAAGGAATTAGCAAAGAAATGCATAATGCTTTGAACTCAAGAGAAACAATAAAAAGAAATGTGACTGTGTTATCCAGAAACCTGGGTTCCAGGCTCAGCTCTGTCATTTATTTTGATTAATGATTTGGGGAAAGTTCCTTTGCTTCAGTTTTCTCATGTGTAAAATGGAGATTAAAAAGGACCTGTCTTCTGTCCCTCACAGGGATGCTATGAGGATCACCATAGGTGATTGTTTTGTAAACCTTGAAGTGCTTTAGAATCAAAAAGGATGAGGTGATAAGAGTGGTAGTGATTATTTTCAATAGAATAGAAAATTGAGGTGTCATGCCAAGCTCCTTCCATTAGGAAAGAATAAGACTCCTGGGTCTTAGGTATCTCTTTTCCCAATGTGTGCACCAGCAGGTAGCACCAAGTCTGAGCTCAGCTCAGCTCCTTGAGGAGAGCTGTCACTAACCAGGTTTATATTTCCTGCTCACCACAAAAGTGTCTCCCAAACCAGAACGTGATACATCCTGCTGTGCCTTGGCATTGCCTGCTTATTTTTTGTGGCTTTGCCTCTGGCCATCCATCTCTCTAATAAGAAGGGTGTGGATGTTATAGATAATTCTTCCTTCTTTGCTTTCCTGTCTGAAACAGGTTTGTAGGAAAGATTTTAACATGCCCTGCATGTCATATGTTTGGGATTCTGAAATGAAAGGTGTACACAATTCTCTTTATTTCATAAACATTTCCTGAGTACCTACTGTGTACCAAGGACTGTGCTAAGCCATGGAAATGTAAAGAGATGATCAGACATTCATTGTTCCTATTCTTGAGGGAGTTCATTTTCTAGTGAAGGGATAGAGAAGCAACAATTAAGGTACTGGGTAGCCAGAGCTGGAGTAAAGATAAGCATGAGCATAGAAGGAGACCAGAGAAGACAAATACCCAGCCTGCAGCAGTCAGAGGGAGAGACCATGACAAGATCAGGCAAGATCAGGGACATTCCCTTCTTAGCTTTTCCTTTGCTTAGCACAGGACTCATTTTGCTATAATTTCTACTTTTCTAGCTTCTCGTTGGGAGTCCTTGTTGGATCAGGCAACTTCCATCATAGGAAATGACATTTATCAAAGCTAATCATCAAGTCTCACACTAGCTCCAAAACCCCCACTGTTGGGACCACTTCCAGATTGGTGGCGTAAGGATCTCTAAAAACTTGTTTTTCCATAGAAGCAATGAGAACACTGTCAAAAATCAACTTTCAGAAAAGTAGAAAGTAATTAACCAAATGCTTGCAACAAACTGAGAAACATTTGTTTAAGAAAAATAGCTAACTGATGATAAAAAGCAAGGTTTACAGTGTTTTGACTTGCCTTAACTTCATCCCCTTCTCCCCAGCACCATGGCAGCCTTGAAAACTAACAGCTTCACAACTACAGTGACCCAACAAGAGAGTAGTATGAGTTTGCTATTCACAAAAGTCCCACCTCAGAGAACTGATACTATTTGATCTGTATGAAAGCGTTCTGAAAAAAATCCTCATTCTCAGAGTCTGTCTCTATATGACCTGATTCGGGGCTCACTTTGTGTGAACAGCCTTATCCCTAGGGTACTTGTTGAATACAATCAATGGAAATTGTTTAATATCGCAGCTGCCTGAAGCAGTGATGCCAGGTGAGACCAACAAAGGGATGACTAAAAAACGTAAAAGGAAAAATTAGGGAATTAGATGTCCACCGGGAGCTTTGAAAAGCACCAGCATATTTCTGGGAATCTAGAAGCATACGTGCATTTGCAGGGCTGAGCACATGCTCAGAAAAGACCTAAAAACATATTAATTTCTCACATCTTGCTGAAAGAAGTAGAATATGAAAGGTAAGGCAAAGTCATAAACTGCCTAGATTGAAGGAGCACATACTCAGAGCCCTTCAGCAAAGCCTGGAAGACTCACTGGTTTGGGGCACTTAAGGAAAGTCATCTGATCACTAGCTGTAAACAATCCTAGCTGAGCAAAACCCTCAGCAGCCACACACAAAAATTAAAAGTAGTACAGACTTTTCATAATTAGTACAGTTAAGTCACTAAACAAACATCATCAGTGACAACAATCAAACAGCAACAAAAACAAAACCTGGGGAGGAGAGATCTGAATTTCAGAGTTGCTACATTATACTACGTAAAATCTCTAATTTTTAAGAAAAATTATGAGATATAAAAAAGAAATTATGATCCATGCACAGAAAAAAAAGTAGTCAATAAAAACTTTCTGGAAAAGCCCAAATGTTGGAAAAATTATACAAAGACTTTAAATCAACTTTTATAAATATATTCAAATAAAGAAAGCTATGTCTAAAGATTTAAAGCAAAGTATGACAACAATACCTCAATAAAGCTGTAAATACAAAACTGTCATTACGAGCTTATAATACATAAAGATTAAATTTGGATTACGATGATAATAAAAGGGAGAGAAAAGAGAATAAAAGAATGTTGCAGAAAAATTTTTGTATGCTATTGAAATTGTTAGTATTGAGTTAAACTAGATTGTTTTAAATTAAGATGTTAACTGTAATCCCCTGGATAACCAGTAAGAAAACAATTCAAATAACAAAGGAAGAAAGAGTTCTCGTCAAGATGGTGCTATAAGCAGACGTTGAACTCGCCTCATCCCACAAACACAACCAGGTTACAACAATTTTAGGAAGAATCACCCTGGATTGAAAATTGAGAACTGGATAAAAAGAACCTCTACAACAAGGGACAGTCCTGACGAAAGCAGAAGAGGCAGTAACTCCGGCCGGAGAGGAAAGAAGCCACCTTTGGGAGCAGCGGAGCTTCTCAGCTGGCCAGGCGGGAGCCACCCTAAGGTACGCAGCCCTCTATGGAGGAGTGAGGTCCGGAGCGGGGGCAATACTGCTATAACCATCCTTTGGACTCAGCCCAACTGAGAGGGGGGTCTTACTGTCTGGCTTTGCTGGCTATTAACTGCAGTGAGGACACCCCAGAAAAGCTATCAGCCAAAAACCGGAAAGATCCAGGTCTTAAAGGGCCCACGCACAAACTCACTCATTGCAGCAACCTAAAATCACCAGAGAGAAGGCTGACTGTCCTTTGGTGAAACAAGACTCACCTGGTGGGCTCTGGGGGCATCTTGGTGAGAGGAGGATCCTCTCCAGAGATTGAGACATTGGTGGGGGCCATTGTTCTGAGCTGGTCCAGGCGTGCTGATACAGTCACCAGTGGGGGCCATTGAGGTGCGTCCCTTAGGCTATTAGCCCAGGGGTTTGCCACACCCACTAGAGCACAGATTTAATCCAGTTCAGCCAGGGCAGGCAACCCACCCTAGGGACTGGCCCCACCTAACAGCAAGCCCTCAGGCTACTTTTCAGCCTGCATTGACTGAGTGCCTTTATCTTCTACAGGTAGGCAAAGGTGTCTGCCTCCGTGGGGCAGGGCTTGTGTGAGGACCAGGTGAACTGTGGGGGGCATTGGGGCAGAGGTGGAGGCCTCTGTAGTGTGGCAGTGGGGTATGCTCCAGGGGGTTGAGAAGTGTGCATGGACCAGGACTGTGTTGACAGTGTATGTGGTCCAGAGGGGGGTGAGGCTTATCAGCAGCAGAAGACTTGTGTTTCACAAATAGCCATAAAAAGGATCAGCCCCACCTTCCAAAGCCTGAAACAACTGAGTGCCTCCATGCCAAGGGCTAGCCTTACTCAGCTGCACTCCTAAGAGAACTGACATGAGCCTTGTTGGCCTCAGGCCTATCATAACTGTAAGCCCCAGAGCCTAGCAACCAGCTACACTGGGTACAAACCCAATTAAGAGGACAATTGCACTAAGAGTGTGCTAATAGGCGGGACCAAGATGGCGGAGTGACGGGTCTTCTTCGTCTCTCCCCAGTCGAATCTACAACTAATTGGACATTCACCGATTAACAAAGGATATCCAGATAGCATGTCAAGACACCTAAGAGTCTCGTGCTACTATACATCGGAAGGCAGACGGACTTCCCCCCAGGAGGAAGTGGAAATAGGTGAAAACTCTCTGACCCATGACCTCCAGACAGCCTAGTTCCTGCAGGAGGCTCTCTTCCAGCAGACTCCTCCATAGCATAGCCACACACCAAGGGCAGGAGTGTGCACTCACCAACGGAGGGATGGTGGAAACAGGTGACAACAGCCCTACTCAAGCGCCCCACGATTACACCTAAGCCCTGGGGGAATCCCCAGGGTCCCGCACCCACCGGCAGGGAAGTCCTCCACTCGCCATTGGCAGGGTGGCCCCTCCCAGAATCCAGAACAAAGGGACGCTCCCAGCGAGCAGATTCCCTGGCACGGCACCAGACTGCAAGCTGCTGCTGGGCCCACGGTCTCCGGCACATGGGACGGTGCAGGGGGCGCCCGGACTTCCTGTGGACGTGCTTGGGGACTGGGTGGAGCTCCCACACCTGGCTCTGTGGCCCGGGGGGATGCTCCAGGGTCCCACAACCCCCCAGTATGGAGGGCCTCTGCTTGCCATTGGCAGGGAGGCCCCGCCCAGCATTCGGAACACCAGGAAGCTCCCTAGAGCAGAATTCCCCACAAGGCAGCAGCTTACAGGCCACTGCCAGGCCCACGGACTCTGGCTTGTCCCAGGCGAGGCAAGTGGCTCCCAGAGATCCTGTGAGAGTGGAGTGGGGCAGAGTGGAGCTCCGGTGAAATGGCTACGTAGCCCGGGGGGAACTCCAGGTTCCAACAGTAGCCTCAGCGAAAGCCTCTGCATAGCACTAGTGGAGAGGTCCCGACTGGCAATCACAAGGCGGGAAGGCCCTGGGGCAAAAGTAGCGCAGCTAGGTGAGCTAACGACAGACTGCAGAAGATACCCATACCTCTGCTGGGACCTATAGTGGACAAGTGTGATCTTGTGGTCTCTGTTAGGGACAAAGTGGCAATTATAGGTGATCCTGCTCCTGGCTGCTGGGAAAGCCCACAACACTGCTGCAGACCACAAGGAGGGAGCACGTCTAAGTGGGCTGCAACAGTAGGCACCAGCAGCCTGAGGCCCCCTTGCGATTGCTCCCACAACTGACAAGGGACCCCATAGGACCACTGTGACTATGAGGAAGGGTCCAGGTCCAGTCAGTAACAGCTGACAGGGTTGCTGGTTGGTGCAATCTAAACAGCTGCCCCCACACACACACCAGTCACAACAAGTGGAAGCAGCGACTAAACTCTATCTCTATGCGGAGGCACAAATCCATGCCATCAAGCAGTATGAAAAAATATATTAAATCTCCAGAACAGAAGGAAAATGATAAGCACCCAGAAAACAATCCCAAAGACAATGAAATCTATAACCTAAATGACGATGATTTCAAAACTGCCATTATTAAAAAACTCAACGAGTTAAAAGAGAATTCAGATAGACAACTCAATGAGTTCAGGAGCTATGTCACAAAAGAGCTTGACACTATAAAGAAGAACCAATTAGAAATACTGGAGATGAAGAACACAATGGAGGAGATTAAGAAAAGTCTGGACTCTCTGAACAGTAGGGTCGATAATATGGAGGACAGAATTAGCAATTTGGAGGAAAGGAATATAGAAATGCTGCAGACAGAGGAGGAGAGAGAACTAAGACTAAAAAGAAATGAAGAAAATCTCCGAGAATTATCCGACTCAATTAGGAGATGCAACATAAGGATTATAGGTATACCAGAGGCAGAAGAGAAGGAGAAGGGGGCAGAAGGCCTGTTCAAAGAAATAATAGCTGAGAACTTTCCAAACTTGGGAAGACAGATGGAACTCCATGTGACAGAAGCCAATGGATCTCCAAACTTTATTAACGCAAGAAGACCAATCCCAAGGCACATAGTAGTGAAACTAGCAAAAGTCAACAACAAAGAGAAAATACTAAGGGCAGCCAGGCAGAAGAAAATAACTTACAAAGGAAACCCCATAAGGCTATCAGCAGATTTGTCAGGAGAGAACTTACAGGCTAGAAGAGATTGGAATGAAATATTCAAAACTCTGAAGGACAAAAACCTGCAGCCAAGAATACTCTACCCAGTGAAAATATCCTTCAAATACAATGGAGAAATAAAAATTTTCACAGATAAACAAAAGTTAAGGGACTTCATCACCACAAAACCTCCTCTTCAAGAAATGCTCAGGAAGAACCTCATTCCTGAAAAATCAAAAAAAGGAAAGGGGTTACAAAATCCAGAACAAAGGAGATAAGCAGAAGGACAATAACACAAAGTAACAGCTCTCCATCAGGACAAAAATGCAAAAGAACTGGGAAACAAGTGATAAAATGGCAACAGTAGTCCCCCACGTTTCAGTAATCACTCTAAACGTGAATAGATTGAACTCTCTAATCAAAAGGCACAGAGTGGCAGAAGGGATCAAAGAACAAGTTCCAACAATATGCTGCCTCCAGGAAACACACCTCAGCCCCAAAGACAAACACAGACTCAAAGTGAAGGGATGGAAGACAATACTCCAAGCTAATAATAAACCAAAGAAAGCAGGTGTTGCCGTACTTATATCAGACAAAGTAGACTTCAAAGCAAAATAGATAAAGAAAGACAAAGAGGGGCAGTATGTAATGATAAAAGGGACACTCCACCAAGATGACATAACACTTATAAATATATACACACCTAACACAGGAGCACCAAAATTCATAAAGAAACTATTAACAAAACTAAAAGGAGACATCAACAGCAATACAATAATAGTAGGGGACCTCAACACCCCATTAACACCAATGGACAGATCATCCAGACAGAAAATCAACAAGGAAATTATAGAACTAAATGAAAAATTAGATCAGGTGGACCTAATAGATATATATAGGACACTTCATCCAAAAACAGCAGGTTACACATTCTTCTCAAGTGTGCATGGAACATTCTCAAGGATAGACCATATCTTGGGAAACAAAGCAAGGATCAACAAGTTCAAGAGGGTTGAAATAATATCAAGCCTCTTTTCTGATCATAATGCTATGAAACTAGAAATCAACTATAAGAATAAAGCTGGGAAAGGGCCAAAAACGTGGAGACTAAACAACATGCTACTGAACAAACAATGGATTATTGAAGAAATTAAAGAAGAAATCAAATATTATCTGGAGACAAATGAAAATGAAAACACACCATACCAAATGATTTTGGAAGGAGCAAAGGCAGTCCTAAGAGGGAAATTCATTGCAATACAGGCTCACCTCAAGAAGCAAGAAAAATCTTACATAAACAACCCCAAATGACACCAAACGGAATTAGCAAAAGAAGAACAAACAAAGCCCAAAGTCAGTAGAGGGAGGGGAAAAAATAAAAATTAGAGCAGAAATAAATGATATTGAAACAAAAAAGACAGTAGAAAGGATCAATGAAACAAAGAGTTGGTTGTTCAAAAAAATTAACAAAATCCACAAACCCTTAGCCAGACTCACTAAAAAAAAAGAGAGAAGTCTCAAATAAATAAAATTAGAAACAAGAGAGGAGAAATCACAACAGATACCGAAGAAATACAAAGGATCATAAGAGAATACTATGAAAAACTATATGCCAACAAATTGAACAACCTATAAGAAATGGATAAATTCCTAGACTCATACAAGCTACCCAAACTGAATCAGGAAGAATTAGAGAATCTGAATAGACCAAGCACAAGTAAAGAAATAGAAACAGTAATCAAAAACCTCACCAAAAATAAGAGTCCAGGACCAGACAGGTTCTCTGGAGAATTCTACCAAACATTCAAAGAAGACTTAATACCTATCCTTCTCAAACTATTCCAGAAAATAGAGGAAGATGGAGCACTCCCTAATACATTCTATGAAGCCAACATCACCCTGATTCCCAAACCTGACAAGGACAACACAAAGAAGGAAAACTACAGGCCAATATCACTGATGAACACAGATGCAAAAATCCTCAACAAAATTTTGGCAAGCCGAATACAGCAATATATCAAAAAGATTATATGCCATGATCAAGTGGGATTTACACCAGGGACACAGGGATGGTTCAGCATCCGCAAGTCCATCAACATGATTCACTACATTAACAAAATGAGAAACAAAAACCACATGATCATCTCAATATATTCAGAGAAAGCATTTGACAAGATCCAACATCCATTTATGATAAAAACCCTCAATAAAATAGGTATAGAAGGAAAGTACCTCAACATAATAAAGGCCGTATATGACAAACCCACAGCCAACATCATACTCAATGGACAAAAACTGATACCCATCCCTATCAGAACAGGAACAAGACAAGGGTGCTCACTTTCACCACTCTTATTCAACATAGTACTGGAGGTGTTGGCCAGAGCAAGTCGGCAGGAAAAAGAAATAAAAGGAATCTAAATAGGCAATGAAGAAGTAAAACTCTCGCTGTTTGCAGATGACATGATCTTATATACAGAAAACCCCAAAGAATCCATAGAAAAACTATTAGAAACAGTCATCAACTACAGCAAAGTTACAGGGTATAAAATCACTATACGTAAATCAGTAGCATTTCTTTATGCTAACAATGAACTAACAGAAAAAGATCTCATGAACTCAATCCCATTCACGATTGCAACAAAAAGAATAAAATACCTTGGGATAAATTTAACCAAGGAAGTGAAAGATCTATACAACAAAAACTACAAGACCTTCTTGAAAGAAATCAACGAGGACATAAAGAGATGGGAAGACACTCCATGCACATGGATTGGAAGAATAAACATAGTTAAAATGCCCATACTACCTAAAGCAATCTACAGATTCAACACTATCCCAATCAGAATTCCAACATCATTCTTTACAGAAATTGAACAAAGAATCCTAAAATTCATATGGGGCAACAAAAGACCCCAAATTGCTAAAGCAATCCTGAGAAAGAAGAACAAAGCTGGAGGCATCACAATCCCTGACTTCAAAACATACTACAAAGCTACAGTAATCAAAACAGCATGGTACTGGTACAAAAACAGATGCACAGACCAATGGGACAAAATTGAAAGCCCAGAAATAAAACCACACATCTGTGGACAGCTAATCTTTCACAAAGGAGCTGAGGGCCTACAATGGAGGAAAGAAAGTCTCTTCAAGAAATGGTGCTGGAAAAACTGGACAGCCACATGTAAAAGAATGAAAATCAACCATTCTTTTTCACCATTTACTAAAATAAACTCAAAATGGATCAAAGACCTAAAGATTAGGCCAGAAACAATAAGTCTTCTAGAAGAGAATATCGGCAGTACACTCTTTGACATCAGCTTCAAAAGAATGTTTTTGGACACCATAACCCCTCACATGGGGGAAACAATAGAAAGAATAAACAAATGGGACTTCATCACACTAAAGAGCTTCTTCAAGGCAAGGGAAAACAGGATTGAAGCAAAAAAAACAGCCCACTAATTGGGAAAAAAATATTCACAAGTTATTTATCTGACAAAGGGTTAATCTCCATAATATATAAAGAACTCACACAACTCAACAATAAAAAATCAAACAACCCAATTACAAAATGGGCAGGGGACATGAACAGACATTTCTCCAAAGAAGATATACGGATGGCCAATAGACACATGAAAAGATCCTCATCTTCACTAATCATCAGGGAAATGCAAATCAAAACTACACTAAGATATCACCTTACACCCGTTAGAATGGCAAAAATATCCAAAACCAAGAGTGACAAATGTTGGAGAGGCTGTGGAGAAAAGGGAACCCTCATACACTGTTGGTGGGAATGCAAATTGGTGCAGCCACTATGGAAAACAGTATGGAGATTCCTCAAAAAGTTAAGAATAGAAATACCTTACAACCCAGCCATCCCACTACTGGGTATCTATCCTAAGAACCTGAAATCAGCAATTCCAAAAGTTCCATGTACCCCTATGTTCATGGCAGCATTATTCACAATAGCCAAGTCATGGAACCAACCTAAGTGTCCAGCAACTGAGGATTGGATAAAGAAGATGTGGTATATATATATACAATGGAATACTACTCAGCCATAAAAAAGGACAAAGTCGTCCCATCCACAACAACATGGATATATCTTGAGGGTATTATGTTGAGTGAAATAAGCCAGACAAAGAAAGACAAATTCTGTATGACTCCACTCATAGGTGGTAGTTATCATATGGACAAAGAGAACTGATCGGTGGTTGCCAGGGGACAGGGGGGTGGGGGGAGGGCACTAGGGGTGAAGTAGTGTACCAGCCACATGACTAATAATGATGTACAACTGTTATTTCACAATGATGTTAACTTTCATAACCTTAATAAAAAATAAATAAATAAAGGAAGAGAAATATCACAGGAATTTTAAAAGATATACTAGAAAGAACCTATTTTAAAAAAAGAAGACAGGAATCAAAATTTGGGGAAAAGATCGTAAGACATATAGAAACAAATTAAAAAATGGCAGATGTATGTCCTGCCATATCCATAATTACATTAAATACAGATTAAATAACACATTCAAAAGGCAGAACTAGATACAAGATGGGGGAATAAACATAAAAAAATCTAATATATGCTATCTATATGAGAGAAATATATTGAAAACATTTGGATGAGAAATGGTATACCATGCAATCATAACGAATAGAGAGCTAGAATAGCTACATTAATATCAGAAAAAATGAATTTAAGAAATACATTATTACTACAGACAAAAAAAAATATGACATCCATAATAATATGAGGGTTAAATAATCAGGAAGACATAATAATTATAAACATACATACAACTAACAAAAAATCCCAAAATAATGAAGCAAAACCAGGAATAATTAAAGAAATATACACCTTAACAATAGTAGTTGGAAAAGTCAATACCTCAGGGTGGGTAATGGATAGAACTAGGTAGAAGAAGAACAAGAAAACAGAAGACTTAAACAACGCTATACATCAGCTACACCTAACAGAATCAGCATAACACTCTGAACAGCAATGGCAGGATACATAGTCTTCTCAAGTATACAAGGAACATTCTCCAGGACAAACTATATGCTAGGAAATGAACAAGACTCAATAAATTTAAAATTACTGAAACCATACAAAGCATGTTATCCAAAGATCTTCAATTTAAATTAAAAGTCAACAATGAAACTTGGGAAAATCACAAATAGGTGGAAAGTAAACAAGATACTCTTAAGTAACCAAAGAGACAAAACAGAAATCACAAGGGAAATAAGCAAAAACTTTGAGGCAAATGAAAACAAAAGTACAAAACACCAAAGCTAATGGGATACAGCTAAAAGAAGCTTAGAGGGAAATCTCTAGCTATAAATGCCTATACTTAAAAAAAATTCTCAAATGGACAACTTTACCTTTTACCTTAAGATACTAGATTGGGGCCGGCCTGGTGGCACAGCAGTTAAATTCACAAGTTCCGCTTCTCGGCGGCCCGGGGTTCGCTGGTTCAGATCCCAGGTGCAGACATGGCACCGCTTGGCACACCATGCTGTGGTAGGCATCCCACATATAAAGTAGAGGAAGATGGGCACAATGTTAGCTCAGGGCCAGGCTTCCTCAGCAAAAATAGGAGGACTGGCAGTAGTTAGCTCAGGGCTAATATTCCTCAAGAAAAAACAGATACTAGAAAAATAACAAACTAAATGAAAGTCACATAGAAAGAAAGAAATAATAAAGATTAGAGCATAAATAAGTAAAAATAGATAATAGCAAAATGATAGAGAAAAATCAATAAAACCAAAATATTCTTTGAAAACATTAATGATTTTGACAAACCTTTAGCTCCACTAATCAAAAAACAGAAAGACTAAAATTACTTCAGTTAGAAATGTTAGAAGATATAGAAGATAATAATGGGGAAGCAACATCAGTATCATGGCGGAGTGATCTCTTCCATTGGACGATCCCCTCTAAGATATAACCAAAAGGACATTCATACACCAACAGAGGACATATTTACATGACAAAACAAGTCAGAGAGCCCCATGCAATCATAAGCCTGAAGGTGGTGGTGGGGCTGGAACCTCTGTTGGAAGTGGAAGCTGATCTGCAGGAGCTCCATGGAGAGAGACAGGCTCTGCCCATGGGAACTGCACAGGTGAAAAGGGCGCCCTGGCCCTCCTCAGTACTCCAGCCCCAGGATCACCTGGAGCAAGGTGTGGAGAATGTGACAGCTGCAGAGAGGAAAATGTGCAGCACCAGAACCATCTGGAGCATGGCACAGAGAGTGTGGCAGCCGTGGAGTGGAAAGGGCACAGGAGAGAGAGGTGCTGAGCACCACCCCAGGTACTCCAGCCCCAGAATAGTCCAGAGCACAGCATGGAGAGTGTGGCAGCAGTGTCAGAGAAAGGGAAAGTGCACAGTCCTGCAATCGCCCAGAGCTCCATTCAGAGAGACAAGCACAAGCAGGGGCTGGAGAAAGTGCTGGTGAAGGAGAGTACCCCTCCAGTTTCCTGGTGCTCCAGATCTGCCGTCAATCCATCACTCAGAGAGAAAAGCAGCCAATGGCTGTAGCCCAAGCTCCTGCCAGGCCCAGAATACACAGCAACTTATCCCCATCCTGTGGTGGTACATGGCAGCTGCAACCTCATAAGAACACCATGAGGGAGCAAAAGTCTACCCCATTGACATCAAGAAGTATGAGTAGGTATATTAAAATTCCAAACCAGAAGGAAAGTGACAAGTACCCAGAAAACAACCGTGAAGGAACTGAAATCCATAACCTAAATGACAAAGAATTCAAAACAGCTATCATAAAAACACTCAATGTTTCACAATAAAATATAGAAAAACAAACTAATGAATTCAGGAGCTTCTTCACAAAGGAGATTGAAACCATAAAGAACCAATCAGAATTTTTAGAGATGAAAACCACAATGGATGAAATAAAGAAAAGTCTCTATTCCCTAAACAACAGAGCTGACAATAGCGAGGAAAGAATCAGCCAGTTAGAGGATAAAACTATAGAAATGCTTCAGAGGGAGGTGAAGAGAGGACTAAGATTAAAAATAAATGAAGAAGCTCTCAGAGAAATATCTACTCAATCAGGAAATGCAAGATAAGGATTATTGGTATTCAAGAGGGGGAAGAGAAGGAGAATGGAGAAGAAATCTTGTTCAAAGAAATAATAGCTGAGAACTTCCCAAATCTGGGGAAAGAGCTGGAAATTCATGTGAAAGAGGCCTCCAGATCTCCTAACTTTGTCAATTTAAAAGGGCCTACTCCAAGGCAGATAGTAGTGAAACTGGCAAAAGTCAGGGACAAAGAAATTATACTAAGGGCAGCAAGGCAGAAGAAAATAACTTAGAAAGGAAGCTCTATCAGGCTTCCTGCAGATTTCTCAGGAGAAACTTTACAGCCAAGAGAGAATGGAATGCTATATTCAAAATCCTGAAAGACAAAAACTTTCAGCCAAAAATACTCTATCCAGTGGGTATCTACTGCAGATATGATGGAGAAATAAAAACTTTCCCAGATAAACAAAAGCTAAGGGAATTCATTGCCACAAGACTCCTCCTACAAAAAAATCCCCAAGAAGACCTTCATACCTGAAAAAAAAAAAATAAATAAGAAACGAGCTAAAAAGCCCTGAGGTAGGAGATGAATAGGTAGGCAATAATCAGAAAATGGCAGCTCTTTATCAGATCAGGTTAGTGAAGACTTAATTTTAGCATCAAGGATAAAGAAAGGGAAAACACCAAAACAAAAATGATCTTATAATTTTAAGCACAATCTCACAACACAAAATGGAATAAGATATGACAACAACAACTGAGAAGGGGAAGAGGAAATGGATGGAATCAGGAGAGTGTAAGGAAATAAGAGGCTACCAGAAAATGGACTATCTCAACTATGAGATTTTTTATAAAAACCTAAGGGTAACCACTAAATAAATAATTAGAACAGAGACATTTACAATAAACAAGGAGATAACAAAGAAAACCAACAGAGAAAACTACCTAATCAAATTGATAATCTGAAATACAAAGGACTAAAAACAAAGGAAATGCAGAAGAACAGGGAAATGTGTGACAAGATGGCAGTATTAAGTGCTCATATATCAATAATCACTCTAAATGTAAATGGATTGAATTGTCCAATAAAAAGACACAGAGTGGCAAGATGGATTAAAGAACAAAGTGTGCCAATATGCTGCCTCCAGGAAACACATCTCAACTCTAGAGACAAACATAGGCTCAGAATGAAGGGATGGAACACAATACTCCAAGCTAATGGCAAACAAAAGAAAGCAAGTGTTGTCATACTTATATCAGACAAAGTAGACTTCAGAATAAAACTGGTAAAGAGAGACAAAGAGAGGCAGTATATAATGATAAAAGGGACACTCCACCAAGAAGATATAAGACTTATAAACATGTATGCACCCAACACAGGAGCACCAAAGTACATAAAGCAACTATTAACAAACGTAAAAGGAGATATCAACAACAACAGAGTAATAGTAGGGAACCTCAACACTCCACTTACATTAATGGATAGATCATCTAAACAAAAAGTCAACAAGGAGATAGTGGACTTAAATGAAATACTAGACCAGATGAACTTAATAGATATATACAGAGCACTCCATTCCAAAACAGCAGAATATACATTCTTCTCAAGTGCACACGAAACATTCTCAAGGATAGACCATATCCTGGGAAACAAGGCAAACTTCAATAAATTTAAGATTGAGATCAAATCTACTATCTTTTCTGACCGTAATGCCATGAAAATAGAAATCAACTACAAGAAAATAGATGGAAAAGGAACAAAAAGTGGAGGCTAAACAACATGCTACTGAACAACCAATGGGTCATCAAAGAAATAAAGGGAGAAATAAGAAAATATTTGGAGACAAAAAAGAAAGAAAACACACCATACCAACTCATGGGATGCAGCAAAGCAGTCCCAAGAGGGAAATTTGTAGCAATACAGGCCCACATTAACAAACAAGAAAAAGCTCAAGTAAACAATCTTAAACTTCACTTAGAATGAGAAGAAAAACAAACAAAGCCCAAACTCAGCAGAAGGAGGGAAATAATAAAAATTAGAGCAGAAATAAATGAAATTGAAACCAGAAAGACTGTAAAAAGGATCAATGGAACAAAGAGCTGGTTCTTTGAGAAAATAAACAAACTTGACAAATCCTTAGCCAGACTCACTAAGAAAAAAAGAGAGAAGGCTCAAATAAATAAAATTAGAAATGAAAGAGGAGAAATTGCAATGGATACCAGAGAAATACAAAAGATTATAAGAGAATATCATGAAAAACTATATGCCAACAAATTGGACAATTGAGAAGAAATGGATAAATTCTTAGATTCTTGCAACATCCTAAAATTGAATCAATAAAAAATAGAGAATCTGAACAGACCAATCACAAGTAAAGAGATTGAAACAGTAATCAAAAACCTCTCCAAAAATAAAAGTCCAGGACCAGATGTCTTCTCTGGAGAATTCTACCAAACATGCAAAGACAACTTATCACCTATTCTTCTCAAACTATTCCAAAAAATTGGGGAAGATGGAAACAGTCCTAACACATTCTATGAGGCCAACATCACCCTGATCGCAAAGTCAGAAAAGGATAACACAAAGAAGGAAAATTACAAGCTAATATTGCTGATGAACATAGATGCAAAAATCCTCAACAAAATATTGGCAAACAGAATACAGCAATACATTAAAAAGATCATACACCATGATCAAGTGGGATTCATACCAGGGACACAGGGAAGGTTCAAAATCCACAAGTCAGTCAATGTGATACACCATATTAAAAAGAGGAAGAGAATCCACATGATCCTTTTCATAGATGCAGAGAAAGCATTTGACAAGATCCAACATCTGTTCATGATAAAATCCCTCAATAAAATGGGTATAGAAGGAAAATACCTCAATATAATAAAGGCCATATATGACAAACCCACTGCCAACATCATACCCAATGGGGAAAAACTGAAAGTCATCCTGCTGAGAACAGGAACAAGAAAAGGGTGCCCACTATCACTTCTCTTATTCAACATACTACTAGAGATTTTAGCCAGAGCAATAAGGCAGGAAAAAGAAATAAAAGGAATCCAAACAGGCACTGATGAAGTGAAACTATTGCTCTTTGCAGATGACATGACTTTATATATAGGAAATCCTTAAGAATCCATTGGAAAAATATTAGAAATAATTGACAACTACAGCAAAGTTGCAGGATACAAGTCAACGTACAAAATTCAGTCACATTTTGTGCAGGTCTGGTGAAGTGGACATGTTCCGCTTTGGTGGACCAGGGTTTGCTGGTTCAGATCCTTGGTGCAGACATGACACTGCTTGGTAAGCCATGCTGTGCTAGGTGTCCCATATACAAAGTAGAGGAAGATGGGCATGGATGTTAGCTCAGGGCCAGTCTTCCTCAGCAAAAAGAGGAGGATTGGCAGCAGATGCTGTCTCAGAGCTAATCTTCCTCAAAAAAAAAATCAGTCACATTTCTCTACTCTAATAACCAACTAACAGAACAAGTAGTCAACCTTGTTCCCTACTTGCAACCGCAACAAAAAAATAAAATATCTAGCAATAAATTTAAACAAAAAGGTGAAAGACCTATACAAGGAAAATTAGAAGACATTACTGAAGGAAATCAATAATGACATAAAGAAATGGAAAGATATTCTATGCACATGGATTGGAAGAATAAACATAGTTAAAATGTCCATACTACCTAAAGCAATATACAGATTCAGTGCAATCCCAGTTAGAATCCCAGTGACATTCTTCACAGAAATAGAACAAAGAATCTTAAAATTCATATAGGGCAACAAAAGACCCCGAATAGCCAAAGCAATCCTGAGAAACAAAAACAAAGTTAGTGGCATCGCAATCCCTGACTTTAAAACATTCTACAAAGGGATAGTAATCAAAAAAGCATGGTACTGGGACAAAACCAAACACAGATCAATGGAACAGAATTGAAAGCCCAGAAATAAAACCACACATCTATAGACAGCTAATCTTTGACAAAGGAGCCAAGAACATACAATGGAGAAAGGCGGTGCTCTTCAATAAATGGTGCTGAGAAAACTGGACAGCCACATGCAAAACAATGAAAGTAGACCATTGTCTTTCCCCATGCACAAAAATAGACTCAAAGTGGATCAAAGATTTGAAGATAAGACCTGAAAACATAAAACTGCCTGAAGAAAATATAGGCAGTACACTCTTTGACATCAGCCTTAAAAGGATCTTTACAAATACAATGTCCACTCAGACAAGGGAAACAAAAGACAAAATAAACAAGTAGGTCTTCATCAGACTAAAGAGCTTCTACAAGGCACAGGGAACCAAGATCAAAATGAAAAAATAACCCACGAACTGTGAGAAAATATTTGTAAATCATATATCCAATAAGGTGTTAACCTCCATAATATATAGAGAACTCACAGAACTGAACTACAAAAAAATAAACAACCCAATCAAAAAATGGGCAGAGGATGTGAACAGACATTTCTCCAAAGAAGATATACAGATGACCAACAGGCACATGAAAAAATGCTCAACATCACTAATAATCAGGGAAATGCAAATCAAAACTACACTAAGATATCACCTTATACTCATTAGAATGGCTATAAACACCAAGACAAAAAATAACAAGTGTTGGAGAGGATGCAGAGAAAAGGGAACCCTCATACACTGCTGGTAGGAAGGCAGACTGGTGCAGCCACTTTGGAAAACAGCATGGAGATTCCTAAAAAAATTAAAAATAGAATTACTATATGACCCAGCTATCCCACTACTGGGTATTTACCCAAAGAACTTGAAATGAACCATACAAAGAGACTTAGGCACCCCTACGTTTATTGCAGCATTATACACAATAGTCAAGACGTGGAAGCAACCCAAGTGCCCAACAACTGATGATTAGGTAAAGAAGATGTGGTATATCTATGTATAATCTATCTATCTATCTATCTATCTATCTATCTATCTATCTATCATACTACTCAGCCATAAAAAAGACATAATCGTCCCATTCACGACCACATGGATGGAACTTGAGGGCAGCATGTTAAGTGAAATAAGCCAGACAGAGAAAGACAAACCCCATATAATTTTACTCATATGTAGAATATAAACAAATTTATGGACAACGAGGACAATTTAGGGGTTACCAGGAGAAAGGGGAGGGGAGGGTGGGCACAAAGGGTGCAGGGGCACATTTATATGGTGTTTGACAAATATTAATGTACAACTGAAATTTTACAATGTTATAAACTATTTAGACCACAATAAAAAATGTTTACAAAAGATAATTGAATATTATGAATAATTATTTAGAAACGAATGAGATACCTTGGATAAAATGGAAAAATTCCTATAAACAAGCAAGCTTCTGAAACTGACTAAAGAAGAACTATAAAATTTGACTAAATCTATAACAAGAAAAGAAATTAAATTACTAACAAAAAAACAATCCCTCCCATAAACACACACACAACCTTAGGTCTAAGATGGTTTCACTGATGAATTCTACCAAATCTTTAAAGAGTTAACAACAATCCTTCCCAAACTTTTCCAAAAAATAGAAAGGGACCACATTCCAATCCATTCTGAGGCCTGAATTATCCTGATATTGAAACCAAATAAAGATGTCACAAGAAAATAATCTATAGATCATTATCACTGATGAATATCAATGCAAAAATTTTCAACAGAACACTATCAAATGAAATTTAGCAACATACAAAAAGGATTATACAACATGACCAAGTAATCTGTTGGTGCAATATATGAAAATCAATCAGTATAATAGACAATAACAATAAAAGCACAAAAACTATTTGATCATCTCAACAAATTTAGGAGAATTTTGCAAAACCCAACACTCATTATGATTTAAAAAACAATAATGACAACAGACACTGAGTTTAGAAGGAAATTTTCTGAATCTGATAGAGGATTCCTATGAAACACCTACAGCTGTCCTTATACATATTGGAGAAAGACTGAATACCTTTTTCCTGAGATCAAGAACAAGTTAAGGATGTTCACTCTTGCTGCTTCTAGTCAACACTGTAATGGACGTTCTAGCCAGGCCAATTAGGTAGGGAGAAGAAACAAAAGCCATCTAAACTGGAAAGGCAGAAGTGAAATTCTAACTATTTGCTGACGAAATAATCTTGTTTATAGAAAATCCTAAGAAATCTCACAAAAATCTGTAGAATTACTAAATGATTCAAGAATATGGCAGGATACAAGATCAATATACAAAATTTAATTGCATTTTTACACATAAGCAATGAATAACCCAAAAATAAAATTAACAAAACAATACAAAACAAAATTAAATAGAGATATATATAAATAAAAAATAAGAGAATATTTGTAATAGTATCAAAAAGAAGAAAATACCTAGGAATAAATTTTAGAAAAGAGTTATGAGACATTTACTAGAAAACATTGCTGAGATGAATTTTAAAAGATCCAAATAAATGGAAATACATCCATGTTTGTGGATAGAAAACTTGACATTGTTAAGATGGCAATACTCTCCAACTGATCTACAGATCAACACAATTCTTTTCAAAATCATAACTTTTCTTTACAGAAATCAACCTGCTGTATGAATCCTAACATTCACATGGAAATGCAAGGGACCCAGAACAGCCAACAGTGTTTTGAAAAAGATTAATAAATTTAGACAAGTCATACATCCCAATTTCACAACTGCACTATTGTAATTTAGTAATTACAGCACTAATGTAATTCAGTAATTGAGACAGTGTGATATTGGAATAAGGATAGACAAATAGATCAATAAAATATATTTGAGAGTCCAGAAATAAAGCTTCACTTTTACGATCAAATGACTTCTCACAAGGGTGACAAGATCATTCAATGGAAAAGATCAGTCTTTTAAATAAATGATGCTGTGTCAATTGTATATTACATGCAAACAATAAAGTTGAACTTCTACTTCACAACATAAAAAAAAAATTAACTCAAAATGGGTCATAGAACTTAATTTAAGAGCTAAAACTATAAAAATCCTAGAAGAAAACATAGGAGTAAAGCTTTGTGACCTTGGGCTAAGTAATGGTTTCCTATATATGACACAAAAGCACAAGTGACAAAAGAAAAAAAATAGGTATATTGGGCTTCATCAAAATTTAAAAATGAGGGGCTGGCCCCGTGGCCGAGTGGTTAAGTTCGCGCTCTCCGCTGCAGGCGGCCCAGTGTTTCGTTGGTTCGAATCCTGGGTGCGGACATGGCACTGCTCATCAGACCACGCAGAGGCAGCGTCCCACATACCACAACTAGAAGGACCCACAACGAAGAAGATACAACTATGTACCGGGGGGCTTTGGGGAGAAAAAGGAAAAAATAAAATCTTTAAAAAAAAAAAATTTAAAAATGAAGCATCAATGGACACCATAAAGAAAGTGAAAAGTCCTATAGAATGGGAGAAAATATTTTTAAATTATATATCTAGTAAGAGTGTGTTATCCAGAATACATAAAGAACTCTTAGAAGTCGATAATAAAAAGACAAATAATTCAATTTGAAAATGGGTAAATGATTTGAATAGACATTTCTCTAAAGAAGGTAAAGAGGTTCCCGATAAGCATTAGAAAACGTGGTCAACAACATTAGTGATTAGCAAAATGACAACCAAAACCACAATGAGACACCACATCATACCCAGTGGAATGGCTAAAATAAGACAGACAATAACAAATGTTCATAAGAATGTGTTGAAATGGGAACTCTCATATACTGCTGATGGGAACATAAAATGTTACAGTCACTTTGGAAAAAGGGTTAGTCATTTCTCAAAAAGCTTAACATATAGTTTCCATATGACTCAGTTATTCTATTCCCACGGATATATCTAAGAGAAAGAAAAACATATTTCCACACAAAAATTGTACATTGATGTTAATAGCAGCATTATTCATAACAGCCAAAAATGTACAAACAACTTAAAATGCTCATGAAGTGACGAACGGAAAAACAAAATGTGGTATATCCATATAGTGTTGGAATATTAATTGACAATAGAAATGAATTAAATATTGACACATGCTAAAAACATTTTATAAACATTATGTTAAGTAAAAATATCCAGTTACAAAAGACAACATATTGCGTGATTACACTTATGTGAAATGTCTAGAATAGGAAAATCTATAAATACAGAAAGTAAATTAGTATTTGCCTGGCGTTGGCACACTGTGGGAGACAAGGCAGGTTGGGAGCTGGAATGGGGAATGGCTGCTAATATGTAGGAGGTATCATTTGGGGATGTTAAAAATGCTTTAAAATTAGACTGTGCTCATGTTTGCAGCTCTATGTATATACTAAAATCCACAAACTATACACATTGAACTGGAAAGTTTTAAGGCATGTAAAATATATTTAATACAGCTGTAAAAAAAAAAAGCACTTCATCATTGTGAAAATATTTTAGGGCTTTGAAGTCAGAAAAAAATAATTCAATTGAAATCTCCACGTTTCCCTTTCTAGCTGTATGACTGCAGCAATTCCTTATTCACTCTGTGCCTCAGGTAATTCTCCATAAAACCAGAAAAACAGTTATGTGTGATGATTAAATTGTCTAATGCACAAAGTAATTAGCCTGGTTTTCTAGCACAGAGTAGGTAATCAATAAATGGATGCTGCTTTTATTATCCTGGTAGATACTTTATTTTGTATAAAAGCCAGTCCCAACAAAAAAAGCATTATCAGAAATATTAACATGTACCCTGGTACTTGAGGCCTGAAAGAAACATAGGTTAGCTGAAATATTTAGGAAATCAGGCTAAAAGGCAGGAAAAAAATTGGCTGGCCCCGTGGCAGAGTGGTTAACTTTGCACGCTGCTCTGTGGCAGCCCAGGGTTTCGCTGGTTCGGATCCTAGGCCAGGACACAGCACCGCTCTTCGGGCCACGCTGAAGCAGCATCCCACCTTCCACAACTAGAAGGACCCACAACTAAAAATACACAACTATGTACAGGGGGCTTTAGGGAGAAAAAAGAAAAATAAAATCTTTAAAAAAAGAAATGTAACTCACAAATACCTTGACACTGTTTATGATATTGCATTACTACCATCCAATCAGGACTTGTGGGTTCTTAATTCAGTATTGCTCATTTTAATCATCATCATCAGTACCATCAACACTACAGTAATCACTAAATTAAATCCATTGAGAAAGCACATTCTAAGCACGTTGATTTTTTTAAAGATGATATGGTGGTTTAGGACTGAATACTCCAATTCTTCAACTAAGACAGCATGGTTATTATTACTAATAAGCTCAATATTCCTTATAATAGCTACTCTTTAAAGTATTCTATGCCAAGCTTATTAGCAAATGAAGTTGAGCACACAGTTCACATTGTGAGTGGCATCTCAGGAATCATTTTCTTTAATTTCACAACCACCTGTTTTACAGATGAGGAAACTGTGGTTCAGAGAAGCCACGACACTGATGTAAGCTCACAAGCTCAGCTCATAAGCAGTGATGCAGAATTGCTGTTTCCTATGTCCGTGTTTTTTCAGACAAAGATTGGATTACATTATTCTTGGGCCAGCCCGGTGGTGCAGTGGTTAAGTGTGCACGTTCTGTTTCAGCTGCCTGGGATTCACCAGTTCAGATCGCTGGTGCAGACATGACACTACTTGGCAAGCCATGCTGTGGTAGACGTCCCACATATAAAGTGGAGGAAGATGGGCATGGACGTTAGCTGAGGGCCAGGCTTGCTGAGCAAAAAGAGGAGGATTGGTGGTGGATGTTAGCTCAGGGCTAATCTTCCTCAAAAAATTTTTTTAACGAATTGGGTTACATTGTTCTAATAAGCTTATTTTTAAATCAAGATCATCCTGGAAAATCCCGGAAGTGTGCTTCTATAGCTATATTTAGTTTAGCACCATGAGAAGGTTGAACTTTTCTAAATATTGCTTGACAGTGATGATTTTGATGGTAATTATACCAATGATGAAATAACAGTTGACATTAAGGATAAGTGAGAAAAGGGACATAAAACTTCATTTACATAGGAAGAATCAGGCCCCTGGTGACAGGCTGAACTCCTCTGCCAGTTAGGTATATTGAGCACCTCCTCTGTAGCAGGCTTTTCCCAGGCCTGGGGAATACAATAGTACCTTAACAGCCACCAACCCCACCCTTACGAAGCTTAAGTCTGGAAACACACACACATAAGTAAATTATATCATATGAAAAAAAAGTGCTGAAGAAAAATAATACAGGGAAAAGGAGCTAGGGAGTGCTAGCGCCAGGAAGATTTGCAATTTTAAATAGGATGAACAGTGAAGGCCCTGCTGAGAAGGTATATTTATGTAAAGTTTTGAAAGAGGTAAAGGATCAAGGCATGTGGTAAATTGTAAAAGAGCTTTGCAAGCAAGGGAACAACAGTGCAAAATCTCTAACGTGGATTTTAGATTTGACACCAAAAGTACAAACAACATTGACAAAAATAGATAAATTGGACTTCATTAAAAACTTTACATCAAAGGACGCTATCAAGAAAGTGAAAAGACAACCTAGAGAATTGGAGAATATTTGCAAATATTTGATAAGAGCCTAGTATCCAGGATATATAAGGAACTCTTACAACTCAACTACAAAAAGACACACACTCAATTAAAAAAATAGGCAAAGGATTGGGACAGACATTTCTCCAAAGAAGACAAACAAATGGCCAACAAGCACATGAAAAGATATTTGACATCATTAATTATTAGAGAAATGCAGATCAAAACCATACTGTGATAGAATTTAACACCTGCTATGATGACTATAATTGAAAAAAGGGAAAATAACAAGTGTTGGTGAAGATGTAGAGAGATCAAGTGGGTCCAGAATATGGAAGATCTGAGAACCCACTGGTCTTACTTTAAGTGAGATGGGGAGACATTGGATCGTTGTGGTCGGGAAGAAACACGCACTGGCTTCTATGTTGAGAACAAACTGAAGAGTGTGATGACAAGAAGCAAGAAAATCCATTTAGGAGGTAATTATAATAATCCAAATAAGACATGATGAATCTTTGGCCTGGAAAGTGACCAGGGTGGTGATGAGAGTGGTTAAATTCTGGGTATAGTTTGATCGTAGCCAGCAAGAATTGGAAAATTAAGAGAAGGCACGGGAAAAATAGTGGAATCAAGAATACTCCAAGGTTTCTTGTTCTGGGCATCTGACAGAATGAGTTGCTATTCAGAAACTTGGGAAGGAACTCTGGAGGAGTAGATATGAAGGAAGATGATCAGGAAATTAGTTTTGCATATTGTAAGACCGGTAGGTAGGTGGGTATGTAAATCTTGCATTCAAAAAAGGAATCTGAGCTGGAGATCTAAATTTGAGTCTCCAGGATGTGACTGAATTGTAGGTCCAGAGGAGAACGCATGGACGAAGAAGAAAGTCCCAATGACTGAGCCCCAAGGCTGGCTCCTCATTTTAAGTGTGAGTAGAAAAGAATGAACAAATGAAGAAGGTAGTGAAAGCACAGGCAGTTCAGGAAGCATAAACCAGCGTCGCGTCTTTGAAGTCAAGCAAAGCATCTATTTCCAATGAGGAGGAAGTGATCGACTGTGCCAAATGCTGCTAAAACAAGAGATGATTTCTGTTGGTATTTCCACAGGATTTGGTGACTGTGGAGCTCACTGGTGACTTTCTTAAGAGAAGTTCTGGAGAAATAATGCATTTTAAACCAAAATCGTGCATTCAAAGATTTTTTAGTGTCTTTGAAATGCAGGTCTAAGCACTGAAAACATAAAAAGGAATACCATTTATATACCAGCTCTAGGTATGCAACTGATTACAATAAAATTGGATAAATAATACAATGAAAATATGAACCAGGTAAAAAGGGAATAGAGAGAACAGACACTAACTCAGTTTTCATGAATCACAGTGGCCTTCACAGAAGAGGCAGACTTGGGAGAGAAAGAAAGAAGAAATGTTACCAGCAGTAACACACAAGGAAGTCACCTCTGGAAGTGGGACCAGGCATGAGTTAGACATGGAGGCACAACAGAGCCTACACATCTGGGGAAGGAAGAGCATCCTAACCTTCTGTCACAGCAGAACCAGCTTTGAGTTTGTTACCATTTCTTCCCACGCTACTACTTACTTTGTATCTTTTTTTAATTTAATTGACCTTGAATTTACTAACATTTTTTTTTTTACTAACTTCTTTTTAACTTACACTACTCTCTTAGAAACAAGAGATTTGAAATCATGGGTTTGATGTGCTAATTGTATATATTTTTTCTAACAGATAGTAAAATAAAAATACAAATACTGTATTTAAAAGTCCATCCTTGTACCACTGCTTTTTGTGTTTCGTGCTTAGGATCCCAGAGCTCAAGGATACAATGTCAAGGAGTACCAATGGAGGGAAATAAGCAAATAAATAAGGAATATTTAAATAATATAAATTATTTAATAAATAATATATAAGGATAACAAATAAGGAATAATAAATAAGAAAATAAGGGACCCATGGAGAAGATAAGTTGGAGCCTGCCAAGGCTTGGTAAATAAAGTATTCTTGAAAGTCTCACTACACGTCTCCCAGTTTCCTGGGCAATTTATTTCTTTCTTATAATAATTCCACCTACATTCAATTTGCTCTTTTCTGCTGGATGCCTCTGAAACATGTCATGCTAAACAGTCACTCCTAAACCTTTCAATCAGTTGCTTAAGATCTTTCAAACACTTGCCCCTCGCCCAGGGGGCCCATGAGTAGAAGTCCAAAGGTATATCTACAACATAGTGTGACTTCTAGGCTTGTGCACTGTGGAAGCTCTTGATGCCAGACGATTTCTAGCTAAATGCTGACTAAAGCATACCTTCACTGATGGGGTGGAGGCCCTAATGATTGTGTATAAATTGAAGCAAGGCAAGAGAGCCGGATACAAGGAGTGTTATAAGGCCAGGGAATTCCTGATACATCGCCATCAGTCACTTATTTTTAACCTTTATAAAATTCACTCTTTACTGTAATGACCTTTCAATTCCAAGATGAAAGAAAAGTTCATGTTGTATCATTTGATGAATGAGTTCCATCACATTTGTCTGCGGCAGAACTTTCCTGACAACTCCCCATCCTTTAGGCCTCTTCTCCCATAGACTGCCTTTAATCGGTAAAGCAACCCCACTCTTAGCAGTAGGGAAATGAGAAAGAGACGAGCAAGAGCAATTATCACCTTTCTCTTTCATCAACACAGGTGCCATTGCTACCATTAGATTTTCATTAAATGGTGCAGGAAGAAAAAAAATAGGAAAGAGAGAACAGATATGGAAATGGCTAGTGCTTAAAAAATGAAGCCATGGGGAGTGCTTTCCATGCACTATTAATGTTAATGTAGTGGAATTACTCCGTCCTCTTAATTAGACTCATAATTCTTAACCTTTAGGTAAACTGTGTATTCAGGCATGATGGAGGATGAGAAATGAAATTAGCATTGCCCTAAGGTAGAAAAGAACACATCCACCAAAGACCCAAGGGCGCTGATGAATAACTGGAGGAGGCACTATGCGTAAGCAAAACAGGACCACGGAGCAGGTGCGATGGAGCAGGTGCAATGGAGCGGGTTACGTACATGAACACACTGAACTCAGTGATAAAGATACCCTCATATTTAAACTGTGAAATGCGTGGTATCACTAAGACACCAGAGACCCGAGTTATCAAATCAAGGACACCGGATTCTGTAACACTCAGAACACCCATGTGTAGATTAAAGAATCCTCTGAGACACCACAGAGCCTGTGTTCTTCATTTAGCAGGAGGTAGGAATGCTTTTCTGGTGCTAATCAATCAGTGCTGTGATGTTCTTAGCAGACCCTGTAGACGTGCATTCAAATTGCCTGCAGCGTGAACTGCTCCAGGCCATTTTTTCTTCTAGCAATCTTCATTCATTTATTGGTTAATCTTCTCCAGCTGCCAGGGTGTTTAAAGCCCTTCATAATATCAAAGGATTTTTACCAATCTCTAACTGCCCAGTAATTTTTAATGACTGCCCAGTCATTTTTACCCATTTTATCTTCTTCAAAAAGCACCTCTAGCTGCCATAAAATGTATATTCTAACATCCAGGGTAATAATCTCCCTTTGCTTCATGCACCATCACCTGAACGCCTTTGAAAGTATTGAAGGATCCAAACAACTTCCCCATACCTGAAATATGGAGCAGCAGAGGAAGCTGCTGCAGGAAAGTAGCTCAAGCTACCGGGATGCACCCAGTGCAAGAAGGCCCCGTGGCATACTCATCACCTCAGGGCACTTGTAGTATGGTGCACCAGCCCACAGTGGCCAAGAGTGTCTAGCACTGTCTGCTTCGCCAGCTCTCCAGCTGCCAGATTGAGTAGGCCAGCATTCAGAGCATGAGGGAAAATATGTCAACAGTGCACTGTGGGTGTACTGTTTTATACATATACACAAGTACACACACACATATGGGCAATATTTCAGAGGCAACAGATTCATAAATGCAGCATTAAACGTGATGGTCATGTGAATGAAAAACTATATAATGTCTTTTAGCTATATACCAACACATGAACATAGAGACAGTTTTATTCACATGTATGTTAGGGCTTTGCGACTAATTATATAATTAATTTTGAAAATTTGCTTTAATCTTCCAAAAAAGGGGGGAATAAAATAATATTTTCCAAATATTAGCTCTCACATTTACGTTGGCGTTAGAATGAACTAACACTGAAATTTTAATATTAATTAAATGGTAAAGCTAATTTTGATATTAATAAAATATTACATTTTAGCTAAAAATAGCATTCAGGCTATATATTCATACTTACGTAAGGATCTATAAATAGACTTACAGGTTTAAAAATAGCTTGTAGTATTTTACAGGTCTAATATATTTTTCTTTGGTGTGTCCCATATTTAAAAAAAATGACACACCTCATCGTCGATGAGAGGGAAAAACAATATTGCAAGCATATCCTTTTATTTCAATTCTTATTTGGGTATGACTTTTTTTCTCTTCATTTTTTTGCTGTTTCTTTTTTTTTTCTGCTGAGTGATGAGCATTGAGGTAATGCACCAATTATTTCTGCTTCTTCGCCTTCCAGGCATGTGATAGGATTATATTTCCTGATTCCCTTGGGGTTGTAGGTATTTGAAAGGTAGCAGACTATGCCACCAAAAAATATGCCAGTGGCATAAGGATTATTTTGAGCTGAAGGCAACTGAGAAGAAGCAGAGACAAGAAAACCTCCCTGCCCCGCCCCTCCCATTTGCCTAAACGCAGGACATACATTTTCAAAGATGTCCCTCCTCCCCTCTCTACCAAGAAGGACAAAAGTTAATCACTGAGCCATAACTTTAGACCCTATCAGCCTGGCGATGGCACCAGAGTAATTTATACAACAAACTTCACTAACCAGCCTTTATCTCCATACTTGGAAGCCTAAAACTACCTTCCTTTGTTCTACCATTTCTCCACAAATTTATTGTTCTTTGTCGAAGATGTGTAGAAGTTGGAGTTCTAAGCTCTCCTCTTTGAATTACTCATTTTTCCCTGTGTTTTCACCAGGTGTATCTAATGTATACAGGTTAATAACTTCCGTTTAATTTTCTCTTGTTAATTTGTCTTTTATTACAGGGGTCTCAGCCAAGAACTTGGAAGTTTAGAAAGAAAATTATTTTTTCTTCCATTACCATTTCATTCCAGGTAATGAGTTGTAAGCAGAAGTGACATATGTCACTCCCAGGCTGCAGCAGGTTTGAGGCACTGCAGAGCCCCCTTTTCCTCTTCCAAGATGGCCAGCAACTCTTGGGAGAGGAGCTATTCAGTCACTCTGGATCCTAGAGGGAGAAGACAGAAGGCAGAGCCCTGAGGCAATCCATGATGAATACCTGGCCTACTCGAAAAATGAAACCTTGTTGTTTTAAGTCTTTGAGATGCTCTGGTTTTTATTTTGTTATTATTGCAGCATAATTCAGCCTATCCTATCTAATGTAGAAATGCCAATTACTGTTTTTCAAAGTAAATTTTTGACCATACTCTCACATAATTTTTACATACAAGACAGATTTTTTGAGCACTTACTTTGTACCAGGTGCCAAGCAAGGCTCTAGAAGTATTTATAAATGAAGAAGACTCAGTGGTTATTCTTGAAGAATGCACAGAGTTGGAAAAGTCTCACTTAGAAAAGAAAGTTTTATTTCAACTTCGTCACTGAGGAAATTCATGTCCTCTGTGCCTCTTAGATGCCAACAAATTGCCAACCCATTGCCCCTCGTGCCACCATTTCCCCATTTCCTTTTAAGAGGCTTATTGTGGGCCGGCATTGCTCTGAGTAGTTATGTCCATTGTCATGTACACTTATTTTTAGATCACACAGGGTTATTTGCCTAAAATCATGTCTCCATGTTGAGAATCTGTTAAACTTTATTCAAGATACAAAATGAGACAACATACAGAATCTTAATTATTCAGAGACAATTGCCCAAAATGCTGTTTGTCTTTGTCTTTCTTTCCTTCCTTCCTTTCTTGCTTCCTTTCTCTCTCTCTCTCTCTTAATCCTCCCAAGGTGGTTTCTGCAACTACTCCAACATTCTCACATCTTATCCTTTCTAAACTCAATCCAAAAATTCTGCTGAATAGAGAGTCAGCAACTTCATTTCTGATTTTCTCCTTATCTGACTTCTTTTCCTTGTCAGTGACGTGTTCACAGAGAGAATTAGTTTTCTATTCTTGGGGGCATCTTATGAAATGATTACCCAGATAGATTTGGAATGACTTCTGACTGTACCTATATCATAGTGGTTTACTAGGAAAAAATCCAGTCTTGGCTTGACTCAATTTAATGGCATGTCATACAACAGGCATCTGGGTAGCTGGTGAGCTGGCAGACTCAAGCAAGGATTGCTTTTGTTTGTCAATAAAACAGAATTTAATCATAACAGGTTTTGCTAGATTCATGTGTATTTTTACAGGTATGGATAGGGTCACATGATTCTTACTTGACTTAACCTCTTAGAACTTCAGTTTGTTCATCTATAATAACCTATGTCTCATGAGATTGTAAGGATTAGTGAGGTGATTTTACACGCACCTGTACTAGGAACTGAAAACACTATTAGAAAGCCTGGCACATTGCAAGCCCTAGATTCAAAAGGTTAGTCATAATGTTGATATCTTTCCTTTCCCTTTTTCCCTTATTTTAATGTTTCCTACACAGGAATTATCAGGAATTGGAAAAGAAAACAAATAAAATATAAAATGCATATATACAATATATATATGAGCATATATATCATAAGAAGGCATATATAAGTAGGGGTTTGCTTTGCATATCTATATGCATACGGCATACTATAACCAGCTCCATGTATCATATACAACACGCTCTCCAGTGAGCCCATCTCATCTCATTTGGCAGAACTATTACACAGAACAAGGTGTTGGACTCAGGATTTCCACCTGCTTTTCCTTCATCCTCTCTTGACATCTGTCTCTGACTTTTGAGAGCATGGGTTTTGAAGTTAGATCTACTTGGATTTGGATCCTTCCTATAAAACCTAGGGCAAGCTACTTTACTGCTAAGTCTCCATTTCCTCGTTTATATATCTGGAATAACAGCATCATATTTAATGGTAGATGTAAGAATATGAAATTGTGTGTATAATATGTTTTTTTAATGTTTATAATGTAACTATTAGAAAATTTTAAATTGCCCACATAACTCACATTATATTTCCATTGGACCGTTGTATTAGCGTCTACTTTGTACTTCAAAACCAATTACTATTTTATTTTTCTTTCTATTTCTGTGAGCCCATGCTCCTTACGTTTTTCCTTGACCACTGAGATAGATACCTAACTAATCTCCTGGTTTGTAGTTTCCTCCTGACCCAATCAGTTCCCTCTACAACCACAAGTTAATCTTCTTATTTGGTCACTCTCCAGCTCAAGCATATGCTTCATGCAGTGACAGTAGATTAGTTAATCTACAGAATCATGCTGCCAAGTATCTGAAACCTGGAAGGCCCTCCCTTCTGCCTGCCCTTCCTTCTTCCCATTCCTCTCTGCCTCCTCATCTGAAATAAGCAGCAACAACCTCAACTGCTTCATTCCTAAATATAATTTCTCCCCTGGTCCCTGAGAGTGAGTCACACCATCCTCCCTCCACGTCTTTTCCCATTACAATGACTCCTATCCATGCTGTGTCTAAAAAGAAGTTACACCTTTCCATAGAAGATCTCTGAGATTTAGCTAAGTAGAAGTAATTTCTTATTCTCAGAGCACTTTACAGCTCACTAATGTATAAATATTGTCTCTAATCTGCCCACAAGGGCATAGCCTTCTTAAATGGTAGTAGCCACTATGGCCAGCCCCTTTACATGTGCATTCATAATCCCTGAAAAAGCCTGCAGGTTAGGTTAAAATGTTACCCATTTTGCAGATGAGAAAATGTGACTCAGAGACTCAGGGTATATGACCTGAAAATGGCCACTCACCAAATAAATGGCAGAGCTGGGGAATTCAGTTATTTTTTGCTTCAGAGCCTAAAATGTTTCTACTGTGCTGAACTGAGATTATGGTTTAACAATTGCTACAACACCTAACACACTGAGAGGTATTTCTCATCAGATTCCTACACGCACACACACACCCCACATACACACAGCAGAAAGCACAGAGGAATAAAAATGCCAAAATATTCAAAATCCCTTCTCTTAGCAAAAGTGAGAGGACAGTGAAAATTATGTTTAGAAAGACACCTTTGTTATTTCAAAAGAACTTAGGTACCTTAAACTAAAAACAGTAAAAGTTCCCAACATTTTTCATGATTCCAATGATGTGGGTATGATTAATGTTGTCTTTTCCATCCTCATTCTTAGAGTTGGGGAAATCAAGGCTCACGGATGTTGAGTACCTTATCTAAGGCCAGATAACTTATGCTTGTGGATCAAGTGCTTGGAACAAGGCAAGTGAGGCCACAGCCTGGGCTCTTCACTGACACTCTGCTGTCTTCCTTTTGGCATGGTTATAGTGAGGACTCAGGCAAGAAGGAAGTCAGCATCAGTCCCCACTCCTGACGACAAGCTATGAGGTGCCATTATAGCACTGTCTTTGTAGATGGATGGGCTCCTGTGCAGCTGGTATAATTGTATTTCCATATCTACCTAATAACCCACTGAATATGTCTGTAAAGTAAATACCATAATAGATGCACAAATACTCTAAAGTAAGAAATTGTTATTCTTGCTGTTCTTGACTTGTTACGACCGTGGGGAAGTTTCATACCTTCTTCGCACAATCAGTATTACCATATGGAAAGCATGTTCTCAGAAAATCAGGGGCATGAAGGTGTCAAAAAAGATCACCTACTATATAAATAAATTATCATATTTCATTGCCTTAACAGTCTCAGAAAAATTCTTCTTTTTTGGATTTGTTTGTTTTACCAACCCCTCTAGTTCCTTACTGTGACAAGAAAGTAATAAACTGTGACGTGTATTTTAACTCACTTTGTGTTGGTTAGTATAGAGTCATGAAGTGTCAAGGCAGAAAGGACACTAGGAAAACATCAAATATAACCCACTAGGATTAAAGATGAGAAACTTGAGGCCCATAAAATGTAAGTACCTTACTCAAGGTCACAGAGAGTCAATGATGGAGCCAGGAGTGGGACGGCAGCTCCCACCTCCCGGTCCAGCCCTTTTCACTCGATGAAGCCACTTTCTGCCTGGGAGAGTCTCTGTGGCAGGCTTAGCCAAATGCCCTTGTTTTATCCTGGGTCCTCTGACTTAATATAATACTAGTGACACTTACTATTAATAGAGGAGGAATCGTCTCTTCATTCAACAACTACTCACTAAATGTTTGCTTGGTGCCTGTGCTTTTTGAGGCATTCTGAGGATACAGTGGTGAATGAGACAAAGAAGATCCCTCTTTCATGGACCTCACATTCTATTGACAGAGGCAGACAGTAAACAAGCAAATAGGAAGAAAATGCCGGGTAGTAATAACCTCTATGCAGAATATTAAAATAGGATTAAGTGATAAAGAGTGATGGAGGGGATACTTTAGTTGTATGTAAAATTTAAGTTGAGCACTAAGTGTGGGAAGAGGAATGAAGCTTCTGAGTAGAGAGAACTGCTAGTGTATCAGGACTAAGAGTTGTAGGGCCAAGCTTAGCAAGGTACAGAATAAAGGGAAATAAGGCCAACTTTATTTGGCAGGTGGGAGAACAGGAGCTGGGGAGGGGCCTCAGCCTGTAGTCCACATTAAGGAGTCCAGGTTCTATTTCAAGGGCACAGGGAAGGGTTTGAAGCCGAGTTATACAATCTCATTTTGGAAAGATCATCATTTAGGCTTTTGTGTGAGATATGAACAGTAGGAAGGTGGGAGAGGAGACGAAGCAAAAATTCGATGCACTTGTCCAATCTGTAGACGATGGGAGTTTGAACTTTTAGGTGGTAGCAGTGAAATTGGAGAGAAGAGGCTGGAGTCAAAGTCAGCTATGAGTCTGACTACTTGTTGGTATGCTGAAGAGAATGGAGATGGTGAGGAGGGAATCAGTCCTAGGTTTCTGCCTTAAGAAACTAGAGAGATGATGGTATAATTTATTAAGATGAGAATGACAGACAGATGAGTTGATCTGAGTGGTTGGCAGAGGGGAGGAGGGGACATAGACTTACCTCCAGCACTCTCAACAGTGCTATTAGGTAGGTAAATACGATACTTACAAATAAGTGAACTGCGGTTTAGAAAGTAAGTACGCCTGCAAACCAGCAAGAGGCAAATCCCAAAATTGAACTCTGCCACCAGACTTATCATAGGATTCTGAGACCACCTCCTGGTAGCTAAGGGAGCTAATATCCCTCTTGCCCTTTGGAAAATGTGACAAAATACTGACGAAGATAACATCAGTATCGCAAACATCTACTATATGGAAGATATAGTATCTATCTCATTAATTTTACAGATAAGGAAACTGAGGCTCAGAAAGCTCATGTAACTTGCTGAAGATCTCATAGTCAATAAGTAGAGAAAGTGAAATTTATGACTAGGTTTTATGATTCCAAAATTCATGCTCTTTTCATGTTGCTCCCCTGTACTACATCTGAAGATTAGAAAATGGGATTCTTCTTCCTGTAAGTATATTTGAGATAAAGTAAGTGAACGTGCTCTTTCATAAAGTGGAGAGAAAACTAAAAACTTTCTCTTATACAGGATTCGAATGTTGACTTTTGGGCAATCCACATTCATTATTTAAGTAATTAATAGTCTGAACAGCAATTCATTTGCAGCCAAGCACGTATCATGTCTTGAATTTATGTGAGATAGTTTTTATTTTACTCAGATACACACCCACATCTCTAGCTTCATTAAGGTGTATGTCTTCTTCATAAAATCCACCTACCTCTAATTTTGACTTTAAGTCCCAGTGAAACACCAAGAGTGAGTTATTAGGACATTAGGAAAGGTGGCTTTCACGCACAGTAAAATGCACTGACTTGATTCATGTGATGGTCTCTTTATATTTTTTAAGACCTGTGGCAAACTCTTAGAAACACATTCCAGCAGCATTGCCTTAAAGGTGAAAAGTCCCTAAGAAGGAAAAACAGAGAGTCAGACACATTTCCATCCTGAATTAGGACTGAGTAATCAATAGTTGGCAGGACACCAGAGTGGAAGAGTCTTCTACACTGAGTTAGAGAGACCTGGGTTTGTCTCCTGACTCTGCTTTGCATTTGCCGTGTTTCCTTAGGCTGCTTGACTATTCACACAAAATTTTGAAGAAGATATGATACTTGTAAAAAAAAATCTATATACTCAGCCCATTAAATGATAGAAACAAATTTCCCTTCCTTTGAAAGTGGGCCAGCCTAAGTGACTGTCTTCTAATAATTAGAAAGCAGCAGAAGTAATACTGCATGACTCCTGATGCTAGGTAACAAAATGCAATATTTATTCCACCTGGCTCTCTCCCTCTCTTGGGACATTTGTCCCTGAACCCCAGCCACCATGTTATGAGAAGCTCAAGCAGCCACATGGAAAGACCTCACGTCCAACTGAGCTCCCAGTCATATGCTCAACTGAGGACCTCAGCCAACAACCAGCACCCATTGAGTGAGTGCAACTTCAGACAACCCCAGCGCCAGCCCCAGGGCCAGCCCCAGCGCCAGGTGATGTGGAGTGGAGCAGAGATGCACAAGTCTTCTGGAACCTGCCCAATCTGCAGATTCACAGGCAAAATGAATGTCACCGTTATTTTAAACCACTAAGTTTTACGGTGGTTTCTTACGTAACAGTTGATAACCAGAACAGAAGATGAATCTTTTCTTTGGTTACCTGAATCCTCCTTTCATTATTTTCCTTCCTTCTGTGAGACCTTTCTTCTTTTTCTGTCTGTTAGTTTGGAATGCAGGTGGAGGTTAAAGCCAAAGAGACATTTATTTGAAACTGGTTTCTAGTACTTAGTAGCTATGAGACATTGGGTAAACCACCTAATGTCTTAGACACTCCCCTTTGGTTCATAACTGAGAAACATAATACAAACTTCACGAGACCATTGAGAGGATTAAGTGAAATAATGTGTCTCAAATGCCTGGCAGAGTGAAGGTGCTGAGTGGCCGAGAGCCAAAATCAGGAGCAGCAGTGGTAATATCAAAGAGTATGCATTATAGGAACCATGAATTTCTTTACAGATTCTTGAAGTGCATAAAATAAAAATAGTCATTTATTAAAGAGATTTCAAATACTGCTCTAGTAGTTTCTCTCCCAGATGTCATGGCATAGTTTTGTGTTTTTCATTATGGTGCTCCTGCAACAAAAATTGTTCTTAGTAGTATGGTGACAACCTGGTGTAGTGAAAGTACCATGGGCTTTGGGATCAGTTCCATCCATGTAATTTGTGTGTGCGTGAGTGTGTATGTGTGTGTGTGTGTATGTGTGTGTGTGTTTGTGTGTGTGTGTATGTATCTGGAGGGAGAGAAAAGGGGAGGAATGGAAGGAATGAAGGAAGAAAGGAAGAAAGAAAGACAATGTAGGTATCTGGGAGGGGGTATGCTATAGGGGACAAGGATTTCAGCTCTCTGACTGAGACCTCTAAGATTTGTGAATGTGTCTGGGTAGGCTGGCAGTAGTAAAATGGTGAGTGAAGAGGCCAAAACAATCTCAACTCCCGTTAGTTGGGGGAGCAAATACAAAAGTGCTGCCACAAATCAGAGGTAATCTGAGGTGGTCCCTAAGCCTTTTGCTGACAGCAGTGAGCTAGACTGCGGGGATCAGAGCTGTTTAAGACATGGTTTCTGTCCTCAGGGAGCTCGTAGCTGTTTCTAGTTCACCAGGCATAGAGAGTGACCTAAAATCTCTATGGCTTTAGCAAATTATGGATGCCTACTTTAGCTTGACTTAAATAAACTGACATTAGCCTTTGGATTTGAAATAGGAAAAGAAAGAGAAATCCCTTGCTTAAATGTTTCAGTGACTACCCTTCACGCTTAGAATAAACTCCATAGTCCTGGCCTTGTGTGATCTGGTCTCTGGACACCCCAACTTCATTTCCTACCACCGTTCCTTGCTCTTTTCTCTCCACTAGCCACACTGGCTTTCTTGCTGTTGCTCAGGCTGGAATCTTCTCCAGATATGCACAAGCCCTACACCCTCCCTTCACCTAGGACTCTGGTAGCGCATCCCTTCCCAGCAAAGGGATCTTTCCCAGCACTCCATCCGAAACAGAACTCCTCATGCCTGGCAACTTTCAGGCCCTTATTCTTCCTGACTTTTCTTCCTCACATTTTTTGTGAACTGACTCTATGTGTGTGTGTGCGTGTGTGTGAGTGTGTGCGCACGCGCGCATGTGTATTTGGTTTGTTTCTGTCATCCCTCACACAATCATGTGGGCAGGACTCTGTTCAATGTTTCATTCTTACTGGCCAGAAAATCATGTGGCACATAATGGATAATCAATAAATACTTTTGTATGAAAGAAAATGTAATCATCTGTAAAGTGATCTTGTTTGGTAGAAATATTGGGGACAAAGAGTTTCAAGTTTAGTAAACCCCAGAGTACCTCGAAGTGCTATTTCTTTTTTATCAATAATTTATCTTTTATGCCTCTTATTTCCTTACTTAGATTTCTAAACCTCATTATTGGTTCTGCACACATTTGAAGTCAAATATTATAAATGGACATGAGGGTTTATACACACAAGTGCATTTATAAATCTATTTGGATATATAAAGAGTATAAGATGAGTATATATTATTACTAAAGCATATTATATAGCATACACACTATAGTGTGTAAATAGTATGTGTGTATATATATTCATTAGTATATACTTATATACATATATAGTCTAAACTATATATCACATATTATATAGCCAGTTAGCTGTGTGCTCACTAAAATATCCTTAATTGAGGGAAAAGAGGAAAATTGAGAATTTTAGAATACTTTAAAAGAAAGAATAGTTTATAACTTTCAAATCCATTGGAAGATAACCAGGTAAAGCAATTGTTTCCAGGTAGGAACCACTCATACTCCAGCATGAATGAATGAACAGGAATGACTTTAGCCCATTACTGGTAGAGAAATAGAGACTCTGAAGTGCTACGGGACACTGAATCATTAGTGCTACTGATGAGCTTGAACAATCTTCATGACAAACTTGGCTGGATGATGATTTGCTTGACAAATGCTTTCTGTTCAGAAAAGTAAACTCCGGCTCAAACTGCTATTTGATATCAAACTCCTGCAGCTATTAGCCTGTAAAGTAAAGGAGTCTGAATTTCCAGGGGTTTCATTTGCGCCAACATCGACTTCTTACCTCTGTCTCAGAGAGCTCACAGCTTTACTGAGGAGGGCATTCCAAGAAGACCTTCACTACATGGAATAGTAAGTGCAAAAACATGCACACATCAGACACTTTAACCTCAACCAGTAAAGCCAATGAGGGAATTCTAGGCACCATGGAGACTACAGAAGAGAATTTTGGGATAGGCAGGTACCTGGGCAATGGGCTTCCCAGGTGACCACCTTTCTATGACCTTCTCAATCCTGTGTTCCTTCCAGGGGGAGTTGTGGGTTATGGAGCTAATTGGCCATGTGATTAAAGCATCTTCCAGACTGTGGCCTCAATATTTCTTTTTATGTCCACTGTGTGAGTGTTTCTTAAATTGGGTTCTGTTACATTTTATCTGCTCATCACCTGTTACCTTCAGGACCCTGGCCTCAGGAAAAAGTCCTATGAAGGTGCTGACAGTGATAAAAGGCCTGGGCTCAACCAGGGTAGCCTTTATCCCTGGGGAAACAAGTTGTCCCCTCCTCCCCAGTGTCAAGTGGCCCCTGAGCACTGGCAGCCTGATGATTCCTGTCTTGGAAGCTGGTTTGCAGCAGGGGGCCTCAGGCCCTGCATAAAGCTCAGGGTAGGAAGTAGCAAGCATGGTGAAAAGAACTACAAAGATCCATGGGAATAGTAAAGACGCCTTTCCTATGGACCCCATGGCTTAGAATGCTGGTCCTTCGGAGGGATTTTAGTATAAACTTTCAGTTAAAGAGACAGATGACACATTCCATTGGCTGGCACTTATCAGCAATTCTGGGGCAAAATATCAGAGGAAAATGTCAGAAAATGACAATGTCGTGATTCAGTCACTAACTGAATGAAAAAGTGGTGAACCAGGCCTGAACTTATCCTGCCTGTCTTCCCTCTCCATCTCCCTCTCTTGCTGCAAAATGAATGGCACCAAAGCTGGAGCCAAGAGCAGACAGAAGGAGGCTCAGGGGATGCTGATGTGGAATAAGGCTGCCCCAGCTAGAGAAGCCCAAGGTGACCTGGCCTACATGCCAAACTATATGACCCAGTGGACTTTTTTATGGTATGAATTAGGACTGCCCCAGGGAGAGAAGCCTGGGGCATCCTCACCTGCATGCCGATCTATATGGCCAGATTCGTATCTAAAGTTATATGACCGCACAATAACCAGACCCCATCTGCACTGAAATCATTTAATGACTTTTTACATCATCTTTTCTTTTCTCCAGTAAAAATAAGTCACATACCCATGCCTTATAAAATTAGCCCTAACCCTCAACTCAGGGCAGCAGCAGGAGCTCTGACTGCCCGTGGGTCTTGCCCCCACGCACCAGCTCTGCCTGCCCATGGGTCTTGTCCTCATGCCAGCGGGGGCAGCAGCAGGAGCTCTGACTGCCCGTGGGTCCTGTCCCCACGCACCAGCTCTGCCTGCCCATGGGTCCTGTCCCCATGCCAGCGGGGGCAGCAGCAGCTCCTCTGCCTGCCCATCGGCCCTGTCCCCATGCCAGTAGGGGCAGCAGAAGCGGCGGCAGCTGAAGCTCTGACTGCCCATGGGTCCTGTCCCCATGCTATTCCACACTATTCTCTAAATAAAAGAGCACTACTGCCAGATCTTGAGAGTCTAAGAAATCTTTCTTTCGACTCCTTGGCTCACCGACCCCACATCATTTCTGGTGGCCCGTACGGGGAATTGCTTCATCGGCTTGTGAGCTCGAGTTCTGGTAAGTGCCCTTTTCTTCCTTGTGCCTTTCTCTTTTTCAAGGATGGATCTAAATTCACTTCTCCATCGGGAACTTTCTTGGATGGCTGTATGAATCCACGTTTGCTGCCCATGGCTACTCTATGGGGCAAATTGTGGCATTCAGCCTGAAGAGAATCAGTACCTTAAGGCTGAGGGTGATGGAAAATGAATTAATCCATTCCTTCCTGCTCTTTTTCAAGGATGGATCTAGATTCACTGCTCCATCGGGAACTTTCTCGGACAGCTGTATGAATCCACGTTTGCTGCCCATGGCTACTCTATGGGGCAAATTGTGGCATTCAGCTTGAAGAGAATCAGTACCTTAAGCCTCAGGGTGATGGAGAATGAATTAATCCATTCCTTTCTGACTCTATCTCTAATAGACAAATTTTATGTGGGCGCGGGTCGGCCACTTAAGTCATTAGGACGGCCGCCAATCTCCAAGACTCCCGTGGAAGGTTTCTTTTCCTAAGGCTGGATTGGGATCCCTCCCTCTGGCACCTGACCACGCTCTGACCTGTGAGGAAAGTCCCACTCGGGACTCCAGTTCAAGGAAAGTACCAAACTCTAACCTTTGGTGGAGTATGGGAACCCCTTCTTGGGAGAATGGCTCCAGGATGCAATTGGGTAGAATGTCCCCCAGACTGGCGGAAAATTCCTCACTGTCTTTCTCTTTCTCACTGTCTTTGTCCTTTTATCCTGGGGACCATTCGCCAGGCACCTATTACTGTCAGGCAGAATAGGGAAGATGTTCAAGGGATGCCCCCATCATCCCTTGCTACAGGAACCCCACTGGGGGGATTTTCAAGGTAATGGCTCCTTTTCTCTCTGGGACCATTCACCAGGCACCTATTACTGTCAGGCATAATAGGGAAGATGTTCAAGGGATGCCCCCATCATCCCTTGCTACAGGAACCCCAATGGGGGGATTTTCAAGGTAATGGCTCCCTTTCTCTGGGACCATTCACCAGGCACCTATTCCTGCCAGGCAGAATAGGGAAGATGTTCAAGGGATGCCCCCATCATCCCTTGCTACAGGAACACCAATGGGGGGATGTTCAAGGTGATGGCTCCTTTTCTTTCTCCTTTTATCCTGGGGACCATTCGCCAGGCACCTATTACTGTCAGGCAGAATAGGGAAGATGTTCAAGGGATGCCCCCATCATCCCTTGCTACAGGAACTCCATTGGGGGGATTTTCAAGGTAATGGCTCCCTTTCTCTGGGACCATTCACCAGGCACCTATTCCTGCCAGGCAGAATAGGGAAGATGTTCAAGGGATGCCCCCATCATCCCTTGCTACAGGAACCCCAATGGGGGGATTTTCAAGGTAATGGCCCCTTTTCTTTCTCCTTTTCTCTCGGGGACCATTCACCAGGCCTATGCTGTCAGGCAGAATAGGCACCAGGCACCTGTTACTGCCAGGCATAACAGGGAAGGTATACAAGGGATGCAATGCTGGGGGACGCCCCCATCACCCCTTGCTATAGGAACCCCACAGTAGGAACAATGGGTAGGACGCTGCCCTAGGTTCAGGGGGGATTTTTTCATGGTAATGGACCCGTTTCTTTTGTCTCTCTTGGAGTTACAATAGCCATTTTCATCTCCTTTTGAGCTTTGCGACTGGGAAACAAAGAAATCTTTAAAGAGTAAAAGGCTCCACCCCTGGGAGCCCCAACTTTGGGTTTCTGGGCCTGATCACCCCAGCAACCCTAAGTGGGGGTGCCCTCTCTTGACAGTCGACTCATTGAGTATTTTAGTCACCTACTGAGTCGGTTATGAGGGTAGGAGACCTGTGATTTATTCTGTGAACTGTCGTGCTAGCGTAGTGTGCCCCAGTACAGGAACTGTTGTGTGACTCTTATCTTGATAACCCTCTGGAAGAGGCCATGAGGGTGAGGTCTGATCTCTTCTTTTCCTTTCTTTGTCTGTTTTGCTCATCATCTCTTCTGTTGTCACCAAGTCGAGGTTAAGTTCAGGCTAGACCTGAGCAGAACCTTGACCTTCTGTAAAATTGGAAAAATAAGCCTTTTGCCAGGGATTTAACTCTCAAACCTGGCTCTGGGAGCCCCAGACTCCAGCCAGTTCCAGGCCTTTGCCCCCTGCTTCCCTACCTCAACTTTGCTGGCTCAGAGACAAAGTGCCCAGGCTGAGCGGGACTTGACTAAATCTTATAACTATGTCAACACCCGCAATCGGCCTCTGCACACCCGCAATCGGCCTCTGCACCCTTTCTCCAGCTGCTGTCAGTCAGACACTGGCTTTACCGCCACGGGGAAGGCTCCTAAGCATCCCCAGAGACCCACCATGTGGATGCGTTCTAACTCCATCTGGGAGAAAATTTGAGGGGTTTCTCTGTGCCTTTGTGATGCAGTTGGACAGGTAGATCAACCTGGAATGTAATCTGAGTTACAATCCAGTTTCTGGGAAATCGAGAGCAACTGTTCTTAGAAAATCCTTGCAAGACTGGAAATACAGCTCTAGAGGCAATTCAGATTCCACCTAGTTCCTTTATCTCGAAAAGAATTATCATCTCTCCTCTCCAGGAACTACTATCTAGCCCATCACTAATTCCTAAGACTGAAGAAAAAAAAAAAGAAAGAAAGAAAGAGGAGGGCAGAGGAAAAACAGCCATAAGCGTGCCCTTGCCAAAAATCTAGCATCTTGAGTATCTTCTCCACAAATATTGGTAAAAAAACAATAGCTGTAACAATAGCTGTGCAGTCTCTGTGTACGTGTGTCTATGTGTACGTTATATGTGTGATATTTTACCTCCGGATGGTGTTACCAAAATTAAGAGCTCTGTTTAATTGGCTTCAAGTAAGCGCTTACATAAATTCTAAATGTAGTAGAAATTAATCCAATGTCTTTCAAGTTAACTTGATGTGAATTAACTTTTGGTAAATGAAAGCTTGTTTAAGTTTGTTGGTTTGATTGAAAATAGTCTTCTTGTCAGAGTTGTCAGTATTTGCATATGATGCAGGCATGCAGCCTGGGTTTACTAGTCAAATAAGTTCACGTTGTCTGTTAAATTCGTCAGCAAAATAACAGCTTTAAATGATGACCAGTTTTGTCTAATGTCTCATGAAGTTTTTGTGGGTACAATAACTGTTTTATGGTCTGTATACTTGGAAAAAAAAAAAAACAGCTTCCAAATTGTTTTGATAACAATCTTGAGTTTTGCCAAGTTAAGTTAAATGATAAAAATCTGAGCATCTGGGTCATTTTTGGATTGGATAGCACACAAGCATTACAGCTAAACTTATCTAAGTTATCTACTTTTGGCTTCTTATTGCAGAGAGGCTAAAAGTCTTTGGGTCTGATATTGTAAAGCAGCGTGTTTCTAGAAATTATGAAGTGTTTAGAATGCTGGTATAAAAGACAATTCGTAATTGCTTACCTTTTTAGTGTTTACTATGGTCTGTTAAGGGTTAAAAGTTCTTATTAACCTATATAATTAAAGCTACTGGAAATTAATAAGGAAAACAGCTCTGTATTCAAGGAAAGTTAAAATGTATGTTTTCAGTAAAGAGGGTATAAAGAATGGAAGTATTTTTGTTTGATGGGTTAAGAAAAGATAAGTTTGTCCTAAAAGTACTAGAAAGGAAAAAAGACAGACTTTGGGACAAATTCTGAAGGCAAAAAGAAAGTTGTAGAAGGTTTGTGAAGGAGAAATTCTGAAAGGAGTTTTATGCCTGGTCAAGTAGACTAAGATTAAAGTAAATCCAATTAAGTGAATAAATTTTAATGTTAAAAATAAGCTGGTACAGAAATTAAAATTTGGTTTTCTCTCAAAGGATAATTTTCTTGAACTTTTGGCCTGCTCTAACTCTACCTAAAAGACAAATCTGTTTTGTTAAAATAATGACTGAGGTCACTCTTAAGATTTCTGGTTGTTTCTGTTATAGATACCTGAGCATTATTTCACAGCGAGTGTTGTTTGAACAAGTGTCTAAAGTCTTTTGATATTTTTGACAAGCTTCTCGTCAAAAATATTCAAGTCCTGAATAAAAGGGTTTCTTTTGGAAATACTAAATTACATGGGAAGCACTGTCAAATAAGTGATGATAAACTTTCTCAGGTGTTATTATGTTGGTAAATGCTATTAATATAGGCGTCTTAAAATTATATAACACTCCTAAAATTCTGATCTGTCCTGGTTGTCAGTCATAATTCCAATTGTTATCTTGGAGTGCTGGTCTTCGCAGAAGTAGCCAAGTTTCTTTGTCAATTGCCCTTTTGAGTCTTTTGTCCATTTACAGATAGTTGCTGTTTTACTGATGCTTTTCGCTTTTGCAAATATGTTTCATCTTCAGAGAAATTCCTGGAAAGGATTATGACACAAGATTCTAAACTACAGGTTTCTGATAAACTTTCAGATTGTAAAACTGAACTGGGTAAGAAATTACAGAATTCTAACAGAAACTGAGCTCATAGATCTGCTAACAGAAGATTAAGCTCAAGAACTGATTATACAGGACTGTGTGAACTGATGAGGATGATTACAATTTTTTATGACTTCTGTTTTAAATATTGCTGAGTTTTGATGTTTTGTTTTGTTTTCTCATGTTTAAGGAAATCTTTCTTTCTTTTCTCTTATGCTAACTATGACTTACAGCAATTTAGTGAAATACATCTTTATGAGCAAAACTGAAATATTTGTCTTTTTCTCCCGACCTGATCCCTCCAGAATTTGGAAACTCTTTGTGAGTACGGTTATTTCATGGCAATATTTGCATAAGTTCAATAAGAATCTGTTCTCCTTATAACAGGACACATTGGTTATCTTACCAAGGCTTTGACTGGAATGTCATATTTGAGAGAAATATACAGGCTCAGATATGACAACACAGCTTTTCAGGAACAAAGATTGGACTTTCTGGAACTAAAGCCACTTGTAAATATGGGCCTGGTACCTTGTTTACAGAGATTCTGGCAATCTTACCCGGTAAGTAAGGAAGCTTGCTTGTCTGGCAGGTGCAAGGAACCTCAAAATGTTTTGGGGGACCTTGAGAAGAGAGGAGTCCACCCAAATCTGGAGGTACTGCAGGCAAAATCTGATGGCAAGTCCTTGGCTTGGCTTTTCTGGCCTCAAGAGGTCTTTACAGTTCAATCTGAGATTCCTCATTAAAAAAAAAAAAATTCCAGCAAAGCAGATTTTAAAAAGCCTGTATAATCAGTTGGTATTCTTGCTGCACTTATGTAAATAATTGGCAGACCAGTTAATCTTAATTTGGCTATCTTTTATAAAAATGAGGGTGATTCTAGAGAGAAAAAAATTATGTTTCAGTAGAAGGTATAATAGTACACATTCATGGATATTAGATTCTAGCTCTTTTCTTCCACAAGATTCATCTATTACTAATCATACTGTCTCCTTGTGGCCATCTGTCTCTGACACCTGGGAGTTCCCTGGCCACAATCAAACGTTTTCCTTCAACACTACTGCCCAAATACTAACTAGATTTGCCTTGTCACAGGTGGATCATAAACGACAAGTTCCAAAGGTAAAGTCCCCAATTTATTGATAGACACAGGATGGACTATATCAAATTTGGGACGAATATATTTGGCTCACTCCTGCTAGTGATCAACTCAGTAAAAGTCCACTCTATGTTGGGAACAAACCAATCACACCTGTGATACATGGCCTAATAGCACCCGACCTATGGGAAAATTCCGTCATATGTGTTCTCATATCATAACCTTAAAAAATACTGATTGGTTTGAGACTGACTGGGATAGATGGCCCAGCACGTGTTGGTTAGCCCCTAATGGCACTCAGTGGCTATGTGGCTCCAACTTATGGCCTTGGCTGCCACCTGGATGGATTGGATGATGCACTCTAGGCTTTGTCTGGATGCAGGGTAGAACTACATTTAGTATATCTCCCCCTGCTAACCTACCCAACCTGCAACAGCGCTGGACCCGCTCTGTCTTCCACTGGTATGACCATCTTTCCTCAATTTTCCTTCCCCAGTTAGGAATCGAAAGTGTCATCTGGCCCATGGAAGCTCTAAACAAGTTTACTATGAAAGCATTAAAATGATACACAACATAGCCTTTTGCTGCTTGATTTAGAAGTGTCCCAAATGCGTAAGGCAGTCCTCCAAAACCGAATGGCACTGGATGTCTTGACAGCAGCACAGGGGAGCACTCGTGCCATTATAAAAACGGAATGTTGTGTCTATATTCCTGACTACCATCAAAATATCTCCGGCTTCCTGTCTGATATGAGCCACCAAATTAAGTCCATGTCTGACCCTCCCCTATCTCTAAATGACTGGTTGAACTCCTGGTCAGGTCCAGGTTTCTGGACTGCTATCAAAACCTTATTCATTGGGTTAATCATACTGCTTGTATTTCTTATTATAATTTGTTGTCTGTTTCGTTGTTTGTCTTCCGCATGTCAACAAAGTTTCACCTCCTGGACCACCACTCGTCAAATGATTCTCTCGTCCCCAGAGGCTCTGGATGCCTTGTCAGCCTTGGACTCCACAGGTGCAGTCTTCCGGTCCACTGAACCTCCTACCTATACCTATGGCCCCATTTAGGGACAGCTCTACGACATTGTACAGCCGGAAGTAGTTACAGAAGACTGACCGTAGTCCATATCCCCAAAAGATTTCGGGGCCAAATGGGTTCAGGGGGGGTTTATGATGTGGAATAAGGCTGCCCCAGCTAGAGAAGCCCAAGGTGACCTGGCCTACATGCCAAACTATATGACCCAGTGGACTTTTTTATGGTATGAATTAGGACTGCCCCAGGGAGAGAAGCCCGGGGCATCCTCACCTGCATGCCGATCTATATGGCCAGATTTGTATCTAAAGTTATATGACCGCACAATAACCAGACCCCATCTGCACTGAAATCATTTAATGACTTTTTACATCATCTTTTCTTTTCTCCAGTAAAAATAAGTCACGTACCCATGCCTTATAAAATTAGCCCTAACCCTCAACTCAGGGCAGCAGCAGGAGCTCTGACTGCCCGTGGGTCTTGTCCCCACGCACCAGCTCTGCCTGCCCATGGGTCTTGTCCCCATGCCAGCGGGGGCAGCAGCAGGAGCTCTGACTGCCCGTGGGTCCTGTCCCCACGCACCAGCTCTGCCTGCCCATGGGTCCTGTCCCCATGCCAGCGGGGGCAGAAGCAGCTGCTCTGCCTGCCCATGGGCCCTGTCCCCATGCCAGTGGGGGCAGCAGAAGTGGCGGCAGCTGAAGCTCTGACTGCCCATGGGTCCTGTCCCCATGCTATTCCACACTATTCTCTAAATAAAAGAGCACTACTGCCAGATCTTGAGAGTCTAAGAAATCTTTCTTTCGACTCCTCGGCTCACCGACCCCGCATCAATGCCATTGTAGGGATCCACAGGATCACCCTGGGAAGGAGTGCATGAGCCATGGAAGCTGCTGCATCTAGGCAAGGATGCTGCAAACTCTTTGAAGCTGCCAGGTATTTGCCCAATTCAAGCTACCTTGACAACCACATGGCGTTAGTAGGGGTGACTTTGGCTGCTCTTCTATCTCTTCGTCCACATTTTCTTAAAAATAAGGAAAATCATATCAACTCATGTTTTCCCTGACTACTCCATTTCCTTATAAGTTTGGGCTCTTTGGGGTTTTCATAGCGCCTCAGAAACAGCATCCTTGCTTTGACCTCAGGCAAAGCTGGATGCAAGAACTAGATCTGCCCCTGCCCAGCTGTGTGGCATTAAGCAACGATCTTACTTTCTCTGAGGTTCTGTTTCCTGAAATGCCAGATGGAGATAGTAACCCTGCCTGTGCAGATCTGTTTGCATTAGAGACAAGGCTCATACAGCATCCCACACATATCCTCAAACATAAGAAACGCTGAGTCATTGGTAGCCATTTGAACAGTTCTTTATTTTTCTCTCATCTTGCCTTCTTTTGTTTCCTCCCTTTATTATCTATTGTATTAAGCACCGAGGAGAATCTATAGCAAGAAGGCATCCTCCACATTCTCTTCTTATTGGTTTGAGTCCACTATAGCCACAATTTATAATATTGTATAGCTTCTACTAACCCTGGCTACCAGTAGTATCTCCGTCCAATAAGCTATGGGAATCAGCCTATAGACTTTTTATTAATTAACAAAAAATATCTTTAATTGTTTTTGACTCCTCTCTGCATTTATCCAATTGCCAAAGTTGAAATAAGATAGCAATGCCTAGTGCTGGGAAGTGATGGGCACTCAATCCCACAGTGGTGTTGAGAGTATAAATTGGTAAAACCTTGATACACTGTAGAAGTCAATATGGTAAAAGCCTTAAAAATATGCACACTCTTTGCCCTGGCAATGGCACCTCAGGAAGTTTATCTTAAGGATATAAACAGTTTTGTTCTCAAAGATCTATGTGCTAAAATGTTCTTGCATTTGTAATAGTGAAAAATTGAGAACAATCTAAATGTCTTATATAGGAGAATTGCTAATTTTGTGTGTTTTCCTGTGGTACATCCACATAACGGAAGACTGTTGTTAATAAACTTTATGGTATAAAGTCATATTTATTGATATGGAAAGATATTTGTATATTGTGTACGTGTGACAAATATAGGTAGTAAAACAGTATCACAGGTGGGCCCCAGCTTCCGAAAATAAGGGAGAAACTTGCCCAGCTCTTCCAGACTGGCAGGTAGAAGAGGACCATGCTCTCCCCTTCTGTCCCTGGCCTTCCCTGTGGGGAAGAGGAGGACTTAATAATTAGGGAGATTAGGAGAACATCCCTTCAGGTGTGTGCCTATTATGAACTCAATGTTTATGTCTTTCCCAAATTCCTGTTGAAATCCTAACTCCCAAAGTGGTGGTATCAGGAAGTGGGCCCTTTGGAAGGTGATTAGGTCATGAAGGTGGAGCCCTCATGAATGGGACTAGTAAGGGTTCTCTCACTCTCTTTCCACTAGCCATGTGAGGATGGGAGGAAAAGTGAGCTGTCTGCGACCCTGAAGAAGCCCTGACCAGAATCTGGCCATGCTGGCACCCCAGTCATGGACTTCTCCAGAGCTGTGAGAAATAACATTCAGCTTTTTATAAGCCAGCTAGTGTGCTATTTTGTTATAGGAACGCCAACTAAGACAGTGCCCTTGGTGCTGGCTCTCAGATTCATGTGCCTACAATGGTGCACTTTCACGTCTCCACCCCGACTTGCGTGAGGTGAGCACACCTGAGCTTGGGTCCAGGGGGCTCTGTCCCTGCACTGAGGAGTGTGAGGCTGGGGTCACATCTCTATCGGGCTGTCTGTCTACAGTCCCACAAACCCACTAGCAGTGCCTGGTCTGCAGGTGGATGCTGAGGGGCACATAGTTCTCCTTGGTCTCTGGTCCATGCTGTGTTCTCCAAGCCACATCACAAGAAGAAAGTAGATATTATATGTACATGCCCATTGTCCTCCTCTATCTACTGCATTTCACTCAGAACTCATGGGGAAAAAGAAAATACATGAGTACCCTCAAACCCCAACATTCAGATAGTATGTTCTCACTGTGTTTCTGTGAATATGCCCAAGGGAAAACATCTGGAAGGATACACACTTAAATGCAACATTGGTTTTTTCTGGGTGGTGAGATTATCTGGATGCATGAGTTATAACTATTCTATTTACACTGTTGAAACAGAAATAAAATGTTCCTTTGAGCTTCCATTACAGTACAAATTTTGGACCTTCCCTGCTGGGATGGAAGCTATGAGCAAGGAAAGAAATACGACACTACTGCTTATTGGAAACTTGTTATGTACCAGGCCTGGAACAAGGAACAGTGCAGACTGCTTGTTTCCTTCAGTCCTCATATCAGCCTTATTAGCTCAGGATTTTCATCTAGATTTTTCAGGCTGTGGAAATTTAGCAACTTGCACAAGGTCACGTTACTAGTAAGGAGTAGAGTCAAGATGTCACTCTCAATATGGCCTGTTCCCAAATCCATGTGCTTCTCACTTGAATATGCTCAAGGAATTAAAGACAGTTGAGCTTGGAAAAAAGTATGTACAAAGGCAATGCTATAGCCAAATGGATATCACAGAATGCAAATACTAAAGAAAAATCCCAGAGTCAGAATGAACGTACTCCCATTATTCCTAAAATTCCACCAAACCCAATCCTTAGAAAACTAGAAGCAACACAAAGAGAAGAGAGTAGGATGGTTTTCAGAAACAGGCACTCTGTGAGCAGCACTGAAAGTGACACGTGCATGCAGGCTTGACAGCCAGAGGAAAGAAACACAAACAAATATCAACCCTGGATCTCCTATTGCAGCACCATCTGAGGATGCTGGGAAAAGGGACACCAAGCATGCCTCAGATCTAATCAGCCCTGCAAGCATGGCTGACTCCAAGGAGAGTACAATAATTGATTTTCACAATGATGATCCTGAGTCATCAAGAAAAGGTTACATTTTATGTTCAGAATTCTCTGTTTAAGAAGTCAAGGAAGCATATAATCCATTTGAGAAAGATTTTCATTGCAAATAGTTAAAAAAATTTTGAAAAGATCTTTGGTGCTTAAAGGGATAAGTGATGGCTATCTGGAAAATTCACTTATGTGGAACGATGTCTTCCCTAAAGATTCTAGATCAGTGAGGCGGTGTGTTACATTTAGTCAGGCTCCTATCACTCCTCCTTTGTTGACATTTCCTTGTCTAACGTTCTTGAGCCTTTCAAAATTCCTAACTTCCCAGCACTGGATTGTAAGTTTCTTGAGGCTAAAGATTCTGAGAGCTTTTCTTGGATGTTCCACATCCCTGTGGTACTCAGCCTTTTTTTTTCCTGCCATGAAACAAATGAACTGATATTCACAAAAATGACTGACTTGCAAGGCACGCATAAAGGTTGATAAAGCCCTCCTGACATCTTGCAAAATCTCTTTTGGGTTTTGGTAAGCAATCTTAGAATTTTTTTATGCAAGTATGTTAATAACCAAATCAACCGTTCACTCTAAAAAATAACCATAGGAAAAAATAAATAAATAGCATTAATCCAATTGTTTTCTAAAAGTAAACTTTATTTTAAAAAAAAGAGTCATTTCCATTAAGGCCTGCACTGCTCAGGTAACATTGGTACAGGACGATGCCTGACTGCCCTGCTGGCCTCCTTGTCTAATGATGTTTCCCTATGCACCTTTTACCTCAGACATGACTCAATGCTCTTTGGCGAATCTGCCAAGATCCTTTGTGCTTTCTCAAATGCTATTCCCTCTGCCAAAAGTCTCATTTCCCACCTCTGCACTTTCTATATCTAGCTCAAGTGCTCTTACAAGTGCCATTGCTCTCAAAAAACTTCTCATTCTCACAACTGTGGCAGGATGGGTATTGCCATCATTCCATTTTTGAAGACGAGGGGAAAATCTCGAGAGGCTACAGACTCCCTGTAGGTCAAACCCTGGGTATCAGAGCCAGAACGTGTGCAACACAAGTGCTCTTCTAGCAGCATTTCTCTCCATGGCACAGTGAACACTATGAACACTATGAACACTAAGCCCCCTTGTTGACAAACACCCCTCTCCTCAATATTCTGGGTTTGCAGGGACCATTTGTCACTGTGGTCACCCTGTGTGGCCCATGCAGAGGGGCAGGGGTGAGCCTTACCTGGCGTGTTGAGCAGGCGGGACTTCCTGCAGTGGTAGGCCACCTCCTGCTCACAGTGCTCCGAGCCATCAATCACAGCCTCCAGCTGCTCCATGCTGCTACCATAGTCCAAGGTCATGGTGTAGGGATTTTCAGGGTCCGTGCCCCGCACGTGCGTCAGCTCTGTGTTGTTGTGCTGCACTGAGGTCCAGATCTTGTCCTCTGCCCAAACAACACAACCCAAGGAAGGAGACGTTAGAAGGAAGATCAAAGGAGGATCATACTTATATACCACAACAAAGCTGAAAATAAAGGAAAATCAGATCGTGCAACCAGTGTGATGGGTGGCTCAACATGCAACCATTTATTGCCAGCTGATTGCTCTACTCATGCAAAGAATTTGACCAGAGAATTTTTGTTTCTCATAAAGCTCCACCCAGAGTTAGATGAGGGTTAATGATCTTAAGAGCTAAATGTGTGGAACCTTTACTCCACAGGCTTTATGCTAAGCATTTCTCATTTTAAACTGATATTACCTATATCAGAAGGGAGTCAATACTGCCATGTCAGAAATGAGGGAAAAGTGAATGAGGAGAATTAGGCTGCTTACTCAAGGGTATGCAGTTAGTTAGTGACTAAGAATTGGAACCCAGGATGTTTGACTCCAAAATCCATACTTCCAGCTACTGACACACACTTCTTAGAAAGAGAAAACACTAGTGTAAATAATTGTCTCAGAGAACCATAAATACCACATTGCAAATAAGACTGATACACAGAAAGTGTCTGTAAAATATACATCATTAACAAGAATGAGATAGTGCAATGCACACTGTACATGTAAGGCATTTCATTGCAGTTTTTTATTATTTATTCTCCGTTACCTTTATTTGCCAAAAGTATTTTAAGACATTTAGAATAAAAGAACCCACGGAGATGAAGACCTTTAAATCAGGGTAGGTTTTACCTACTACTGGTAAGAATGAAAGGTGAGAAAAAAGGAGAGGAATTTGAGTTGTAGAGCTTCAGAGACTCATATTTGAAACCTATTTCTGCCAACAACAAGCTTGGACAAGTCACTTCTCTTTTCTGGGGCTCAGTTTTATCGTCAGTGGAAAAAAAAAAAAAAGACAGCAATACCAGTAGGACTGTTAATATGGAATAGCAACCAAAAATATAAAGTTGCAAAGCACTATCTGGGACATATGTATTAGACATTCTGTAATAATAACCTAGACTAAAATATTTACTGCAATTGGAGATAGAATTTAATTCTGAACATAGTCACAAATAAAGCAAAAGAGGAAATAGGAAGAATTGAAAAGCTTTTGTCTCTGAGAATCTTGCCCACATAATAACATCATTACTCTTCATAAATTCTGAGAGCTGGAAAAGAATCTAGCATAGACATCACATGGTTTCCTTCTTCCCTCACCCTCTTAGTTTTACAAATGAGGAAACGAAGATCTAGGAAGTAAAGAAACAACCCAAGGCATTTCTATTAGACAGTAATGATGAGCAGATATACTGGAAGTAACCATTATTATTAATTAGTACTATTAGGAAGCATGGCTGTTGGTATGATTTAACTGAACCAGAAAAGAACTGGCAACCAGGACTCCCAGTTTTAACACTTTCTCTACGCTAACTCTGTATATGACTTGGAATAAGTAACTTCATTGCCCTGCACTTCAGTTTTAATATATGAAAAGGAAGAGAAAGAGAGTTTGTTTCAATTATCTCTAGAGTATTTTCCAACTCTAAAAAAGGAAATATTTCTTTCAGCATAAAATTAAACTTTGCTCAATATTCTGATTCATCTTAAGACTGTTTCCTAAAACAGCCCACTGATAACCCAAGTCTCCAATATTTAATTGAGGCAGAATTGTATCTTCTATAAAGTCTAGAAAACAAATAAGAATGAAGGTTATTGGATTTTGACTTTGCTAGCAAAAATAGAAAGTGATTCATATGGGTAAAAATAATAATGTTACATAAATAGTTAACCCAAAACTCTAAAAATGTTGATGCTCATATAGACAAAAACTGATAAAATAACCCAAAGAAAAGTAATTGTTCAATAATGCAATACTGTAGAGGCAGAAATAAAGACTGACAGTTTTAAAACAGTCATGGTGCTTAGAAACAGCCCATGGTGCTTAGAAGAAGAGAAGGAAAATGATGTCTAATCTAAATTATAGATGCTATGTTCATACTAGGACATTTTACATACATTATCTCCAGTATTCATAAGAATCCACCATGGTAGACATGAATCTAGATATAGATACAGATATAGATATAGATATATAGACATATAAAGGCTCAGGGAGAGAAAGTAAACTGGTCCCTAGTCTCAATGTGTTCAATCTGTCTGATTTCAAAAGTGGTCCATATAGCACCCTTAAATCATGTGAATTTGTATTTCCCTCTGATTGTAAACAGCTTTTCATATCCATATATCCATTCATCTGATTGTTCCTACATTCACTAATTGATTTGCTTATTCATTGACCCATTTTGCAAAGAGCATATTCTATTTTTGGCAAGATGGAAAAGGAAGCTGTGTCAGAGAGACAATCCTTCATCTTAAAGCTGCTAATATTGCCAACCTCGCCTTCTGGACCCTGAGGGTGAATTGAAGTTTTAATAATTCAGCCATTGGCACTTTTTGGTATATGCAATATACAGAAGATACAGAGGAATAATTAAGAGCTCCAAAGTGCTCCCCACAATTCACTTAACAGACATCACAAACCCTCGCTGCAAACACAGATGATTACTTGAAACCTAGAGCTTCTTAGCTGGCTTTCATTTCAAAGATGCCCTTTGTTCTCTGATTATACCTCTTCTCGGAGACAGCAGCACGAAGACTAAAAACAAGGAGGTAATTGGATTTTACTTCTGCTTCATGGGTGGCAGAGCAGATTAAGCCCCAAACCCTCACAAAATATTAAAGGCCAGGGGTCAATGCCACGCACTAGAATCAGTTTGGGGGCTGATGTTCCTGATGCCTGGTCTAAGGTGGAGACAAGTGGTTTTAGCTGGAAAGGCTAAGTGAAGGTTTGCTCTGAAGCATTTTTAAGCAACTAAGATGTATTTCGAACAGTCCTTTAGGAAGATGGGGTACATCTGTCCATGGACCCACACATGCTTTAACTAAAACTGGACCCAGGAAGCTAAATGGTCAAAATGGTCAATTTAGTCAATGGGCAGGTGGAGATTAGTGGACACCATTTGGGCTCTGGAGTCAGAAAATTTGGATTTGTTTGCCAGTTCAGTAGTTACTGGTTATGCAACTTTGGTCAAATCATTACTTCTCTAAAGTTCAGTTTCCTCATGAGTAAGATTTGAAAGGCAGCAATGATGCCACTGTGCAGGATGGTTGTAAAGATTAAGTAAGGGGATTTGTGTGAGAAGGTCTATTATTAACCAAATTACTGAGCATTTCATAGAAATCTGTGTGTACCTATTATATAAAGTAATATATCAGCTCTATCTCAAGGAGCTTCCAGATATCAGATGCTGATACAGGAGTCTCCCTTAACTGTGGTTTTGCTTTCCATAGTTTTAGTTACTCTCAGTCAACCACAATCCAAAAATATTAAATGGAAAATTCCAGAAATAAGCAATGCATAAGTTTTAAATTGCATGCAATTCTGAAATCTCACGATGTCCTGCTTTGTTCTGCCTGGTATGTGAATCATTCCTTTGTCCACGCTGGATATGCTACCTGCCAATTAGTCATTTAGCAGCCATCTCAGTTATGAGATCCACAGCCATGGTATCGCAGTGCTTGTGCTCAAGTAATGCTTCTTTTACTTAATAATGGCCCAAAAGCACAAGAGTAGGGATGCAGGCAATTTGGAGACGCCAAAGAGAAGCTGTGATGTGCTTCCTTTACATGAAAAACTGGAAGTTTTCAACTTACAAGGAAAGACAAAAATCACATGCTGAGGTCACTAAGATCTATGGAAAGAAGGAATCTTTCATCTATAAAATTGTGAAGAAAAACAAAGAAATTCATGCTAGTTTTGCTGTCGCACCCCAAATGTGTATGTATAGGAAAAAACATAGCATATATAAGGTTCAGTATTATCTGTGGTTTCAGGTATCTAATGTGTGTCTTGAAACATATCCCCTCAAATAAGGGGGGGGAGTACTGTATTATTAACAACAGCATCAAGGAGAAGGAGAAGTGCAACTGGCCTCTGGTAGTTCTCAAAGTAGCTTGTGTTCACAGGGTTCTTGCCCAGAGCATCAAGTAGGACCCACGAGACACCTAAAAGGGAGACACACTGAGCCTGGCCCTCCCACCACAGATCCATGGGGGAAAAAAACAGCTTCAAAAGACCCAGAACAGGAAATGCTCTCCTCCTGCAGTTCTGTGAATTTGAACTCCCACTCAAAGAAACCTACAGAGCTTTCCCTATAACTCAGGTAGCTCCAGTTTCATGCAGGAACTGAGTGGTAAATCATCTAAATGCTATGAGCAGAAAAGCATCATAAAATCCATCAGGCTCCAAACTTCCCCCTCTGCTGCCTTTCTCCAGCCCCAGACCCTCCACCACAGGACACATGTTCTAGGTTCTAGTCTCTAGAGGTGCACCTAGGGCTCCAAGGCACCACAAGACAGCTGGGCTTTAGAAACAAGCCTATCTGATTGGCATCTGTGTTCTGCTATGTGGCAGTAGTGAGACTGTGGGCAAGTTAGTCTCTGAATCTTCCTCAGTGAAAAATGGGGATATTAGTATCAACCTTTTCATCCATGATAACTTTATAATGACTCAGCATCGTGTTTTGTGTGAACACAGAGCAGGTTGTCTGGCATGAAAAAGAATAAAGAATCTCTACATTAGAACTTTTCTCTAGCATTAGAGTCAGGACTGGGATTCATTCCTTAGAAAGCCGGGGCAGGCAGCGCATCCGGCAAATGAGGTTAGAGCAGGATGGACTGCCCTTTCTTGTAATAGAGCTGCTACTCCAGATAATAAATTACTACCCCCTTATTCAATTATCTTTTCACTCTAGAAAAGCCTCATGTGTCTCTATATTTATTTGTGTCCCTTGCATTTCCTGAAATTTCTTCAACAGAATTTGTTTAGTCCTCATGGACCTAAAACCCTGGAAAATCATTGCCCTTGATACCTCCCTTTGCTACCCAGTTCATTCTCTATAATTTCTTCTACTGTATACCACCATTCACTCCCATGATGAGAAACAGAGCCCCATCTTTCTAACTCGCTCAAAGGAATACATGCATGGAGGTACTGTGACAAATTCTCTGCTTAAGAGAGGATTGCATTTGGAGATTTTTGAAGTGGCAGGAATCTATTCACTTCACTAAGGATCCCAAAATAACAGTTTTGTTGTGAGTGATCTCGAGTGGATTCTGACTCCTAGCGACCCTGTGGACAGCAGAGCAGAACTCTGTCTAGTCATTTTGCACCATCCTCTCACCTTCTGGTGCTCTATCAGACAAGGCTGCTGTGCTATTCATAGGGTTTTCATGGCCAATTTTTCAGAAGTGGGTGGCCAGGTCCTTCTTCCTAGTCTGTCTTAGTCTGAAAGCTCCGCTGAAAACTGTCCACCATGGGTGACCCTGCTGGCATTTGAAATACTGGTGGCATAGCTTTCAGCATCACAGCAACGTGAAGCTGCCACAGTATAACAACTGACAGACAGGTGGTATGATTTCCTGACCAAGAAATGAACCTGGGCTGAGGTGGTGAGAGGGCTGAATCTTAACCACTAGACCCCCAGGGCTGGCTAAAGTAAAAGTTATTATATATTTAAGACATTCACTTTTTCAACAGATACATAGTTTGCAAATATTTTCTCCCACTCTGTAGATTGCTTTTACATTTTGTTGATTATTTTGCTGTGCAAAAGCTTTTTACTTTGATGTAGTCCCATTTGTTGATTTTTACTTTTGTTGCTTGTGTCTTTGGTGTTGTAGCCAAAAAGTCATTGCCAAGACCAATGTCAAAGAGGCTCTTCCCTATGTTTTCTTCTAGACGTTTATGGTATCATGTCTTATGTTGAAGTCTTTAATTTACTTAGAGTTAATTTTTGTGAGTGGTATAAGACAGAGGTCCAATATCACTTTTCTGCATGTGGTTATCCAGTTTTCCCAATACCATTGCCAACAGTCTATCCTTTACCCATTGAGTGTTCGTGGCTCCCTCGTCAAATATCAATTGACCATATATGTAGGGGGTTATTGCTCAGCTCTCTATTCTGTTACATTGGGATATGTGGCTATTTTTATGTCAGTACCATACTATTTTAATTACTATAGCAGTGGGGGAAATGGAGAGAGGTTTTTGAAGGGTACAAACTTCTAACTGCTAAGTAACTTCTAGAGATCTAATCCACAGCATAGTGATTATAGTCAGCAATACTGTATTAGAAACTTCAAAATTGCTAAGAGACTAGATCTTAATTGTTCTTACCACACACACACAAAAAGATATATATGTGATGTGATAGAGGTGTTAGCTAATGCTACCATGGTAATCATATTGCAATGTATAAATATATAAATCAATACATCACCCAACTTAAACTTACACAACATAATATGTCAATCATATCTCAAAAAAACCAAGAAATACTATGGACAGCTAATCTTCGACAAAGGAGCAGAGGGCCTGCAATGGAGAAAAGAAAGTCTCTTCAACAAATGGTGCTGGGAAAACTGGACAGCCACATGCAAAAGATTGAAAATTGACCAGTCTTTTTCACCACACACCAAAATAAACTCAAAATGGATCAAAGACCTAAAGATTAGGCCTGAGACAATAAGTCTTTTGGAAGAGAATATAGGCAGTACACTCTTTGACATCAGTTTCAAAAGAATCTTTTCGGACACTGTAACTCCTCAGTTGAGGGAAACAATAGAAAGAATAAACAAATGGGACTTCATCAGACTAAAGAGCTTCTTCAAGGCAAGGGAAAACAGGATTGAAACAAAAAAAACAGCTCACTAATTGGGAAAAAATATTTACAAGCCACTTATCCGACAAAGGATTAATCGCCATAATATACAAAGAACTCACACTGCTTAACAACAAAAAAACAAACAACCCGATCAAAAAATGGGCACAGGACATGAACAGACATTTCTCAAAAGAAGATATGAATATGGCCAATAGACACATGAAAAGATGTTCATCATCGCTAATCATCAGGGAAATGCAAATCAAAACTACACTAAGATATCACCTTACACCCGTTAGATTGGCAAAAACATCCAAAACCAAGAGTGACAAATGTTGGAGAGGTTGTGGAGAAAAAGGAACCCTCATACACTGTTGGTGGGAATGCAAACTGGTACAGCCACTATGGAAAACAGTATGGAGATTTCTCAAAAAGTTAAAAATAGAAATACCCTATGACCCAGCCATCCCATTACTGGGTATCTATCCTAAGAACCTGATATCAGAAATCTCAAGAGTCCGTTGCACCCCTATGTTCATCGCAGCATTATTTACAATAGCCAAGACGTGGAACCAGCCTACATGCCCAGAAACTGATGATTGGATAAAGAAGATGTGGTATATATACACAATGGAATACTACTCAGCCATAAAAAAAGACAAAATTGGCCCATTCATAACAACATGGATGGACCTCGAGGGTATTATGTTAAGCGAAATAAGCCAGTCAGAGAAAGACGAACTCTATATGACTCCACTCATAGGTGGAAATTAGTATACTGATAAGGAGATCTGATCGGTGGTTACCAGGGAAAAGCGGGGGTCGGGGGAGGGCACAGAGGGGGAAGTGGTGTACCCACAACATGACCAACAAAAATGTACAACTGAAATCTCACAAGGTTGTAATCTATCATAACATTAATAAAAAAAAAATAAAATAAAATAAATTAAAAAAAAAACAAGAAATAAAATATTTGATTTTTAAAAGCAGCATTCAACCCAATGTACTGGTGTGAGTGTGAATGATCTCACTACCCAGACCCACAGCACTATTACGCCATCTCTAAGCATAAAGGAGTTACAGGCCATAGGTCATTAAAGAGAATGTGTGATGAAGTTCCGAAATATCATTTCACAGACATAACAATGTGTTCTTATGTAGGCTAGTAAAGGACTTCCAAAATTGTATTGTGAATTTAGCTTTTAAGTCTATCTCTCCATAAAACTATGAGATCTCTCTGGGTGTAAAATGTATCATTAATTCTTGTGTTGAAATATGTGACCAGTTGTGCTCTGCTAGCCACCAGAGTGCACATGCAGGAGGATAGCATACTGCCTAACTCCTCCAAAAGTGTACCATGTTTCTGGGGAAAAAGTTGTGTACCCAAGAATGACAAATGTCTCATGCTGTTAGACATGCTCTTGAGATTAAGAGTCAGTGGAGCTGCCCAGAGATCTTCTGGGGTAGGGTTGGGGTGGTGTTAGGGAAGCCTGTCCAGTGTTGACTGTGCACTCTTTTTCTTGAGAATGCACAGGCCAACACAGGTCTTTCATCCTTAGACCACAAGAGCCTAGACTAGCATTGAGCACCTTGTGGGACTGCAGGAAATCTTTGTCAAGTGAGTATATTAGTTAACCCACCAGCGTTTGTATTCTGCCAGGTTTTCTGTTCTAGCATTTGCAAAGCAGCTCGTCTATGCGTGTTATATAATGGTCCAAATGTAAAAGTTTCAGGTTATAAGATCAGCACACATACACACTCAACAACAACATCAACAAAAAGGAAAAAAAGAGATATCACAAAGTGCTGACAGAGTAGTCATGGTGGGATATTCTGGAACATTCTTTATCATTATCTCTTTTATGAAATCTTTCCCAGGTTGTCACCCCAGGAGAGCTCTTTATGAATCCTCGTCCTGGGTCTTTAGGGGATCTGCCTGGTTCCTCTTTTTCTCATTTCAGAAACTGTAAATTGTTTATACACAGAGCCACAGTTTAATTTTATTTCATATTTTTTCTCTCATTCTATGTGATTGGTATTATTACTGTGATGATCACTATTATTATTAATAATAGTAATTACAGATGCTATAAGCTGTTCCATCTGTTACCATGGAAATTACCACACAGAAGAAAGAACAAACAAAAGGAAAGTGAAAAAAGAGAGACAAGAAATAACTCTGATTAATAAGACTTCATTCTCCACACATATCTGTCTCTCTACAGAGCCAGAAAAAACTGCAATTTTTCTATCACAATGCTTGGAAAGAAGGCAAGTCTACAGATTGTCAATACCCAGCTTAATTGAACTTAAATCACTGTGGGGAGCTGCTTATAGTCTTTCAAAAAGTGTGCCAATTCGCTTATACTCCTATTGTAATAAAGCAAGTCTATATTAAGGTCCCTGGGGTCACTTCTGGTACAGTTATCTATGTTGACAGTGAATTTTCTATGCCAAGGGTAAAGACAGTTTAAGTAATCCTCAAAGCACTGTCTCTACTACTCACTTGCCATCTTTGCATGTACAGCCCAGTGACGTCTCTTGTCATTTTGCATTGATAGTTATTTAATTTTTCATATGGTTGTACTTTATCTCCCTATTTAAATAACAGGCAATGACTGCTGAGTAAATGTCAGCTTGGAAAGGCTTCTGTGGTTAACGGAGGCAGATGTTATGGAGGAAAGCAAGGGCTTTGAGGTCAGGAGTCCTGATTGCCAGTGTCAGCTGTGCCACTGACTAGATTCCTGAAGATGGCAGACACACACAACCTCCAAGCCTCAGTCTCCTCAGCTGTGAACTGGCTACAATCCACTGGGCAGTGACGTTGAACTCAGCACAGAGCCTGGCTCAGGGTACCTGACTCTAATCAAAGTTGAACTGAAATCCATTCTGATGAAGCAATTCAGAGAGTCTTAGAAGGGATCATCTCATTATTAGAAACAATTATGGGAACCTGAGCCGAGGGCGTCAATGCCACCTTCCCCTAAACCTTTAAAGGGAAGGGAGACAAATGGTGTAAAATGATGATTTTCAACTACTTTAAAAGGCTTCAGAATTCCCGCAGGAGCAGCTTTCCCTCCCTGTGGAACTCTCAGCTGCCTACGTGAAAATCCATCGTGCCTTGCTAAACCACTGCAGATGAGGCAGCTTTTAGCGTCTGGGCTTCTGCCGTTTGGGGGAGGGAGCATTACTGGTTTATGGCTCCTGGTGTGGCCACCGGGCACGATGCATTAGCCAGAGCGCAGACACTTCAGCAGGGCGGCACGGGAGGCCGGCTCCCAGCCATTACCACTCTTCCACCTGCCTGCGTGGGCCACACTTTACGACTCCCAGGCAACATACTTGACTGTGATTTATTCTCCTACTTCTCTCGAGCCTTTACTTTTTATGTACCCTTTTGGGGGGTTATTTTTCTCTTTTCTTGCTTTAAAATAGGTGGCATGATCAAAGACACCTGGGAAATCTGTTTTATGGTCTTGGGTAGGGGTGGTTTTGAAAGGACTCCATGTACACTGTATCACACTTTGTTGTTCCCTGGCTTATTCAAGGAAAACTTATTAAACATCTAGTGTGTGCAGAACACTATGTTAGGGACTGAGAAGGCGATGGGATGAGCGGTACAAGGCTGAATGACACTCTGGATCCCCAGCTCAAGGCTTCACAGCTGGTTCTGGGAAAGAAGTTCCCATGGAAACTGGAAGCCCAGCAGCAGTAAATGTGGGGCAGAGGGGAGGGCCAGAGCATCTCAGCCTGTGGGCATTCTGGGCAGGGGAAGAGGAGAAAGGAGCCTCCACATAGCCATCCCCTGATGGGAAGAGGACAGAGAGGCTGGTGGATGTGGCTTTGGCTGCGTTGGAGGTTGTGGTGAGGTCTTTAGGGGTATCTCTGTGATGAGCACGATTTTGGTACATACTGAGGAAAAAGCTAGGCACTCACTCAGACCTAAATTCAATTCCTCCATCTGTCACTTCCTAGCTGAGTGATGCTGCACATGCTCTTCAACCTCTCTGAACCTCTGCTTTCTCAAAATACAAGTGATAAATGATCTCTACCTCACACTTTATCATGCAGATTAAATGAGATAAACTCTAAGACCATGTAACCCAGTACCTGGGCGACAAGTACAGAATAAACAGTAGTTTTCCCATTCCTTTGTTTAGAAGAACTAAAGTAGCCAAAATCGAACTCAGAGGAGTCCATAAGATGGTGAGCTGATTGCGTAGGGCTTGTGGTGGTCGTAAGAAGAGATTCCCAAGGGCAGCATTAATATGTCCTTTTACCAGGTCATAAAAGAAGACAAGCCGCCTGTAAATGTGAGAGTGTCTACTTACTCTGTTTAATGAATCTTGTATTCTGGTTCTGCAGGTGAATGACAAAAAGAAAACGCAGAGGAGAGTGAAATTATTCATCTTTCTTTCAGCTGATATCTCTGCTCTGGAGTTCATCACAATATAATGATGTTTCCAGAGTGCCAGCATCGTCTCCCGTGGAAGGTCTTCTCTAACTCCACCAGCATCCTGTGCTTATCTCGCTCGAGCACTATTACAACAACTTGTTTACTCATACCCCCGCTAAACCGTAAGCACTACAAGGGAAAAGACTGTCTCATGATTCCTGTCTGCCTAATTCCTGGCCCACAGTAGGTATTCACTTACCACGAAACTAAACATTCAACAGATTACCAAGATATTTTTTTACTCGTTTCAATGACATCTCTTAAAATCAGCAGGAAAGTGATAGATGACAGGAAAGTTTATTTAGATACGTTCTTGCAATTCTACTGTGCAGCCCAGGATATCTATTGCAAATAGCAGAATACTAAAACACCCGAAAATATCCATTAATAGGTGTCTGATCTGATTGAATACAGTATAGTTAATTGACACAGTGAAATACTATGCGGCCATAATAGAAACCACATAAGATCTCTCTGAACTAATCTAGAATGATTTCCAGAAGATTGTAAAGTGACAAAATCAAGGTTTCAAGGTGCAAAAGACTATGCTACATTTTGTGTAAGAATAAAGGAGAAATAGGAATACACCCAGGAAGGATAAACTTATATAAATGGTTATCTAGATGAGATGAGTAAGAACGGGGAAAGGCATTATGAGTGAGAGAAAGACATCTCTGGTCAATCATTGTGTGCGTATATATATATATAAAAATAGTATATGTTATATATTTTAACTTTTGTAACATACAAATGTTTCACATAGTCAAAACATAAAATTAAATCAAAAGGATGAAAAAAGGTAAACCCTAAAATGGAATATTAAACAGAAACAAAAAAGCCTAACTGTATATTACATGGATAAAATAACCACAAATAAGTAAATATTAATCCAAGTAACTTTTCAATAGAGTAGTCTATTGAGCTATGCACCCTTGGTCAGATATACTCTAAGAACAAAAATTAAAATTAAAAGAAATCTTAGACTTTGTTATTAGTAGCGCTATTGCTGATGTGATTCTGAAAATATTTTGTGTATATTGTAGGATAGAACAAATGAATAAATATATTGGTGCTGCTAAGACAAGTTCTCAATGTGAGAGACGAGAGAGATACATGGAAGAAAGAATGATGAGCAAATGTCTAATGGTGCTGGATTTGCCTTAGAGAAACCACACGAACTCATAGTTTAAACACACAGACACATACACACACATACGTTTTCTAGCTCTATCCACTGAAAGGGCCTAGAAGCAATAAGCAAACGATACCTAGATCTTAATTTCCAAATATCATTTGCCACAAAAAGGAACTAGGCTTCTTTGGGAAAATAGCTGAGTCTGAGTCAAGGCAGGGCAAGTTCAAGGTAACATCTTGGAAAGTCTTGTGCTGGAAAGCAAGGAGCTGTTCTAATGGGAGTACATACGAAAGACATAGGAACAGAATTAAATGGACCATGACTAGCTATATTTGGGACAATCTGAACATCAAATATGATGACAACAGCAATAACATTTTAAAATGAAATAATTTATGAATTTGTAGTGACACAAAGAGAGGTGGAGACAGGGTGAGAAATAAAAAGCTCTTCTGAAGAGAAGAACGCAGAATGACAGCTATAAATGTAGACAGAATTATAGAAATAGAAAAACAGCATTTTATAAATTCCAGTATAACTTATATAGGTCAGAATCATTAACAGATTGAGAGTAAAGGTTAGGAAACAGGATAATTCACACAGTGTCTTCGTATAACCCCACAGAAAACTTACTGATGATCTATCACCTTCATCATGCAGAGATCTGGCAGAACTGCTTTAGCCAAGCGAGGGAGCTGAGCATCCCCAATAATGGGACAAACTGGCACCATGTGCCTCCTGATGCGATGCACTAAGGAGGACAGACATCACTCATGAGGTTTTCTTGCCAAAGTATTCTAACAAAGAAATTACCAGAAAAAATCCAAAATATGGAGCATTTTGCTTAACAACTGGCTTGTACTCTTCAAAAAAATTAATGTCATGAAAAGCAAACAGAAAATGATGGATTGGGGCAAGGGGCTTTTCTAGTTAAAAGATACTAAAAGGACAATCCAACCAACTTGTGGACACTACTTGAATCCTGCAAAGTAAAAACAGACACTGTTGTAAAATATATCATAGGCACAAGATGAACTAGATATTGGATAATTAGAATCAATGTTTATTTTCTTAAGTTGGGTTTTAATATTATGGCTACATAGGATACTATCGTTGTTCTTAGGAGATACAAGCTAAAATCTTTAGGTTTAAAATATGAGTATGTCCACAACTTACTTTCAAATAGTTCAGGGAGAAAAAAAAACATTTTATACTAAGAGAAAGGGAGGAGGGAGGAGACAGAAAGAGAGAGAGGAAGAGGGAAAGAGAGAGATGAGGGTAGCACAAATATACAAATGTGGTAAATGTTAACATTTGGAGAATTTAGGTTAAAGGTGTATGGATGCTCATTTTGGTACACTTTCAACTTTTCTGTAAGTTTGGACATTTTAGAACAAAAACTTTAAGGAAAATAAGATAGTGCTTTGCAGAGTACTTCACGTGTAGTAACTGCTCAAAACTATTCTACTGTGCTCCAACAAGTTCATGTACACATGCTGTTACACCAACACACACACACACACACACACAGATGGCTAAGGACTAATTGGCCAAATAACTATCAAGTAATAGAAATTATTATCAAAGTCAAACATCCACACCATGGTAGTATATCCATTTTCAAGTGTATTTATTAATAATATTTAATTAATTTTCATGAATGCTTTCAGTGTGCCAGGTGTTGTGCACTCATAAAAGTTATTAGTTATTATTTTCATTACTGCCTCCTCAGAAACCAGATTCAGGGTTTCTGGGGATAGAGCGATGAAAATAATTAATAATAGTTACCATGTATGGGGTATACAATGCTAGGCAATTTTCTCATGAGTTACGTCAATTATCTCATATAAAACTCACAAGAACCTTAAAGATAGGTTCTCTTGTTAATTACAGAAGAGGAAACTGAAGAACAGGGAGACCAAGAAACTCACCTAAGTCACATAACTTGATAAAACTAAATATCAGCACTAGGATCCAAACCAAGCCCAAGCTTTCAACAATTATGCTAGATTTGGTAGATATTTGTTGATTACGTGAATTGAAAGAATTTTAACAGGCAAAGGAGTGTCATAGGAGAAAAGAATGAAAGCTTAGTCTAAAAAACGAGGTGAGGAATGATATTCCAGAAGAGCAAAACTGGATACAAAGCATGAAGACTGGACAGAATATTCATAGGTAGCGCTGGAAAGCCAGTGCAGAAACTGGTCCCATGGACAGTCTAACCAGGAGATGTCTCTTACCATCTTCTCTTTACAAATAGATATAAATAGAATGTATTCAAACACTTGTGTACTGACAATGCAAGGCTGACTGGTGCTCCTGTGACTTGAGTCCACATGAGGGGAAGGGAAATAGGAAAAAGGCTTCCAGATGAATGGCTCCTCTTTTTCCTGATTTCACAGAACATGGCATCACAAGCTGCTAGCACATCTTGGCTCCTTTATTCTTCGGAATGTCTAGACTGACTTTGATTCATCATCTTTCCCTGGAATCCTGGGCTTAGAGCAAAAGTGAGCAAGCGCAAGCAAGCTTTCTGGGAGATACCTTTGACTCCCACTTGTTCTTTCATTTTTCTGAACAAGAAAAGTGTTCAGCCAAATGATAGCACTGCATCAGGATACAGAGGTGAGCCAGGAGCCCTCAAACATGGCAAAGGGCCTGTGGGCGCCTGCTCATAGCATCTCCACATCCGTGATGCTACTGAGCTCGACAGGGTAGATTTTCCTCTCTTTTCTCCTCCTTGCCTAGCCCTGGGACACCTATCAACATTGAACCCAAGCCCTATCTCTCCCATGGAGCCTTTCTTGATCACTCCTGCCTCTGAATTCCTTCGGCATCTAGTCCTCCTATGATGGTGGTACAGGGTGATGATGACTTCCATGTCAGGAGCTCTTAGAGAATGCCAGAGAGTGTTCTGTGTGTATTAGCTACATCACTCACTTAATTTTATTTAATCCTCACATCAACCCACTGAGGTAAGAATAACTGATTGTTCTTATTATACAGATGAGGAAATTGAGCCTCATAGAAATTAACTTGCCCAGGACTCCATAGCTGTCAATTATCCACAGGATAATGGTATGAATTAAATAGAAAGGCTAGATGAAAATGCTTCAAGAGCTAGAAATATGAGGTCCTTGGGCATAGAGGTCAGTGGTTTGCAGTAGCTTGTACAGCACTGAGCACAGGCAGCCTCAATAAACACTGGTTGAATGGATTGCTTACTGATCCACATGGCACCAAAAGGAGGGGTCCACCAGGGATGTACAACAAAATGTGCTGTGAAAGGTCCATCAGGAAGGCGTCAGGATAAGCCCTGTATTCAGGTCTTAAGAAGAGCAACTCTTTTAGTCACTGATCAGGTCCCTCTTAGAAGTGGGGAGATGAATAAGGAAGGAGACATTAAGTGCTAAGCACTGTGCTAACCACCTTACATAGATATTTCCCAAAGTCTGGTATCTTCAGGTGATTGCTAAAAACGCTACTGTCTGATTACTGTCCTAAAACCTACTGAATAAACATTGCTGGGAATAGCCTAGAAAATGGCATTTTAAACATTCATCCCAGGTCATTCTTTGGAGAAATAAAATTTAAGAACTTTTGCTTTGTATAATTCTCATCTAACATTCAGAAAAACCTTGAAAAGTGGGTATGATTCTTCTCATTTTACAGATGAGGAAAGTGATAATCAGGGAGGTGAATAACGATCAGGGAGGGTATAATAGAAACTTCTTTCCTTCAGGGTCACTTCCTTGAGGAGCTTTCCACTATGGCACTGGCAGATGGAAGGGGGCAGCACAGGCCAGAGGAAGTATCTGTTGGGACACAGATGTCTTTCTTTGCCTCAGAGCCTCTGTATCATCCAGCCTAGGAACCCAGGCATGGGAATCACAGACCCAGCTCCAACTTCTGGCCAACATATGTCAACTTGTGAGACCTTGGACAAGTTACTCAACCTCTCAAGATTTCAGTGCCCTCCTCTGTACAATGGAAAGAAGGATACCTTCTTCACATGATTGCTAGGAAAACTGAATGATATCATGAATGCCAAGGGTCTGGCATGGCACCTCATACTAGTAGATACTCAATTAAATTTTAGCTATTTCTACTACAAAACTCAGCTCAGAAGGCAGCTCTTCAAGGACATCTTCTGTGACCACCAGTCCTGTCTCTTTGTATCCCGTGATTCAAGCACTGTCTCCTTTGTAATATTTCTGTACCATCTATTGGATTCTATTTTGTTTTCCACACCATATGTATCATATCTATTTACAATGACTGTCTCCCTCTCTGAACTATGAGTTCCTCGAAGACAAGGATAGACATTCATTTTGTAACCTTGGGGCCTAGCTCAGACACTACTCAAAATTTTACTCCAATGTCTTCATTTCTGAATGACCAACTGAATAACTTAGTGACTGACTGACAATGAATGAATAAATAACACATAATTAACTAAACATTTGAAAAAATAAATGCAGAAGTAAAGAAATGAGAAAAAATGAGAAAGTGAGAGATTAATAAACAAATTCAAGAAATCATTAGTGATTATGAAATTCAATAAATCATGAGTGAGTTAGTAAAGGGGGAGTGAATGAATGAATAAGCAAATGATTGTGTGAAAATCGCAGTGCCATCACCCTCCCTATATTTGTCCTCAGACTTCTGCTCTCATCTGTGTGGTTGGAGTATACTGGCTGTGCTAAACCCATGTGTGAAAGGAATTTCTCTAAGTGCTTGTTAAAATTCTTGGCAATTCAAAGGTGGCAATGCTTTAATTTCAGGGTAATGCTACAGCTTTATGACTTAGTAGTTTTATTTAATGGCCCAATTTAGCAGGAGATTATTCCGTCTGCCGCTGGCCCAGAGAGACCACTTGAGAGCTCAGGCCTCTGACACAAGCAGATCCGCTCCCCAGATATGCCTAAGAGACCAGCCTTCAGGAAGCCCTATGTGGTCACCATGGCTTGGCTGACAGCATAAGATATTAAACAGAGAGTGAGACACCTAAAAAGAGCTTTCCTCCTCTAAGCTGTTGAATTATCATTCTTCTTTAGCCCAGAAGAGTTCTCTGGAAAACACTTCATTTACAGAAAGCAAATTGCCTCTCTGGAACAGAAGCAACAATACAAGTATTATTCCAACTGATTAAACCGCTAGTGAGCCACAGCACATATGTCACCCATGAGTGAGTTACAACTGGGAAATGATGCTTGTGCTACCAGGGGACACAGCTTGTGGGCTCCTACATGGGATGAGCTGAGCCGACTGCCCATAAAGACAGTGGACATGTTTCCAAGGGAGGGGAAAAGAAGAGAAAGATCTAAGTTCCCTTCACCACTTGCTCTGTGTCAGTCACTCTCTGACACTCTTTAAATGTTAACTCATTTAATTGACGACAAACGAATCATAAAACGCTGTTATCTGAGGGCCAGCCTCATGGCCTAGTGGTTAAGTTTGGCACACTCTGCTTTGGAAGCCTGGGTTCGGTTCAGTTCCTGGGCATGGACTTATGCCACACGTCAGTGGGCATGCTGTGGTGGTGACCCACATACAAAATAGAGGAAGACTGGCACAGAAGTTAGCTCAGGGCGAATCTTCCTCAAGAAAAAAAAAAGAAAAAAGAAAAAAGGCTGTTATCATCACCTTCCATTTACAGAGAGAGAAACAGAGAAACAGAGGTCAAGAGCTTTGCTTGTGGTACCACAGAGAATAATTATAATAGATACTAATTATAATAATTCAGAGGATGTAATAAGCACCAGGCATTGTTCTAAGATGTTTAATTGTTTAATTAATACATATGAACTCATATATCCTCACAACCATGTCCTTCAAAAATTATAAGCCATGAATAGGAGCTTGGGATTTGCAAAGGTAGAAGGAGAAGGTGTGGAGGCACAGGCAGATCTGTGTTTATAAAAGATCACCCTGGCCGTGGTTTGAATTATGAATCAGAGTGAGGAAGGTTGAAGACATGCCTGTTTTTTACCACAAAGACATGAAATAAACTCTGTGGACTTGAGGGACCATATCTCTACATTCTCAGTGCCTCATCGGTGCCTGGCCAAAGCAGACGACTAATGCATGTGGGTTCAAAGCAACAGAGGAGTGGTTGTCTCTCCTGCCTTAGGATTATTTGATAAGAAGCACTGCCTACTGGAGAGAGCAGAAGCCTTAAGTCTGATGGCTATAATTGGAATCCTGCCTGTATAACTTACTAGCCTCATTACCACACTTATAAGACAAGAATTACTCTGGCTACTTCACAAGGATGCATCTTGAACTAACCCAGTGCCCCATAGATATTCAGCGCAATTTTATGCAGTCTGTAATAAAGTGACAATTTTTTGGTGAAAGTACTTCTGCCATGATTGCTATCCAAATTATGATGAAAACAAACTTGAGAACTTGAGCCTAGCTTGTTCTTGTATAAGACTTTGGTGGGGCAATGGAGGTAGTTCTTCCTTTCTGGGGTGTGTGTGTGTGTGTGTTGGGAGTGCTTGGGGTAGAAATCAGCAGGGAGACGCCAATGGGAGGTAGGAGGACAGAACTTTATTTATTACAGGTGCACATGACACCAACAGCTGAATTCTATTTCTCGTTGGTGTAAAAAAAAAAAGCTGTCAAAAGTTAACAACATACTAGGAAGCTCAGGGAGAAATAAATGTGCCATAAGTTGTCTCCATCTTATGTCATGGGTAACTCTTGTGTCCTCTACTCTGACAGACCCTTGTGCAGCCCGTACAGAAACTATAAACTCACTGACATTGCTCCAACGTTGGGAAGCAAGGCTGGCAACTGTTAACCCTAACTGAATGGATACATTTCTTTCTATCTGTCAATAGTTTGGATGATAATCTATTACCTGCAATTACACTGCACAATTATGTGCGGGAATATTAGAGAAACTTCATTTGCAGCTTCTCCACCTATTCCATTATGCAAGCTTTGATGAGTTTTAATGAAAGCAGAGCTTCCTGCCAAAGGAGTGAGAAACAGAGCATCATAACAATGAGAGCATAAGATATAGACTTGTAAGGTCTTTTGCAAATGGATTATAAGCTGTTTGAGAATGGAAAACAAGTTTTGCTTCAGAGATTTGACTAAACATTACTTGAAAACTCCTTGCAATGCCCTTATGATTGCTGAACAGGTCTAGATGCATGAAATTGGCATTGTATCCATCAAGATAGGAAATAAATGTGTTTTTGTTAGCGGTTCTAGACAAACACTTTTGCAAATCAATACGCAGTTGTACTGCACAGAGGAAAAACAGTGTGTGTCTGGGAAACATCTTTTAAATGTTGACGAGATGTCCTGTTAACATTAAAAATGGCAAAATGTAAACTGAGTAGAATGAGTTTAAATGTCAAATTCTAAGGAAAATCTTGTCAAAGTGCTTCACTCTCCTAATTCTACTTTATTGATATTGGAAGTTTCTCCTCAGAAATGCTCCCTCCAGGCTCCTAGAGCCCCAGAAATCTTCTGGTACCTGCAGAGGGAGGAAAGACTATTGTTGGCAAGGAGAGATAGCTACCTTTTATGGTTAGGATAACCATACAGATGCCGTGTACGTTGGGCAAGCTGTGAGAGTGAAAGAGGGCAGGGTTAATAATTACACAGTGATATTTGGTTACTTGATTTCAGGACCATCTGCTTTTGGGACTAGAAACTTTGTGTATATATTCTAATATCCACATTGATCTTGAAAGGCAGCTATTTCTATCATCACCATTGAATTGATAAGAAAACCAAGACCCAGAAATGCTAAATGACTTGTCAAAGGTCACGCAGCTAGAATGTGTCATCACTAGAATTGAACTCCAATGTGACTCCAAAACATGTGCTACTCCTACTAGTAATTCCTAGCTTTGAAGAAAAGAAGGGATTCAGGGAGGCTGGATAGCAATAAAAGGTCTTGGAGGCAATGAGGAACAGATGGACACTTCTCACTCCTGGATTTGTAGAAGAGGTTGCGAATGGTAGGAATGGCTCAAGCCCAGTTAACATTGGACATTGAGGCAGTAGCCACAGTTCCAAACTGTTACTGACTTAATGGGACAGCTCCTTAGTCTAAGATAAATTACTATGGGAAATGGAAAAAAAAAAGGGATGAAAAAAGGAGAAAGATAGAAATGAATCTTCACTTTGGCTGTGATTTCTCAGTGCTCCATTTATAGTAGACTCACTAAAGTACATGTAAAAGTAGATCTGGAGATTCATCACACGCTGTCCCTCATTTTCCATTAAGAAACTCCTAGTCCTGCGGGAACACACAAGTAAACATTGACAGTTACAATGCACTGTGATTAGTGTCATGGTGGATACACACAGAAAATGAGAGGCAAGCACAGAGTAGAGGTATTCAAAATGCAACTACCCCAAGTTCATTATGCAGGGCTGTCCAGATGTGAGGATGTAAAATATACATACATATACATACAGAGAGAGAGAGAGTAGGGGTTGGGGGGAGAGAGGATTATTTATTTTAAGGAACCTGCTCACATGATTATGGAGGCTTGGTAAATCCAAAATCTACAGGGTAGGACTGTAGGCTGGAGACACAGAAAAGAGCTGCAGTTCCAGTTGGAAGGCCATCTGCTAGCAGAATTTCTTCTTGCTTAAGGGAGGCCAGTCTTTGTTCTATTAAGGCTTTGAACTAATTGGACGAGGCACACACATATTTTGGAGGGTAATCTGGTTTACTCAAAGTCCACTGATATCAACGTTAATCTCATCTGAAAAACATCCTCATAGAAGCATTAATGATAATCTTTGACCAAATATCTGGGTGCCATGGCTCAGCCAAATTGAAATATAAAATTGACCACTGCACCAAGGAAAGCAGGAAACAACTGAAAAGCTCTGTTCTCCTGTCTCGTCAACCCAAGCTTCCTGCACAATGACCTCAGGTGTTCACTAATTTCAACAATTTACTGTGCCCTGCTCTTTCTCCACTCCTGTTTTCCTCTGTATTGATTCCAGTGACCAGAACTCCTTCACTTCCTAAAGGCATCTAACCCTTCCTACAAGCCAACTTATGTGCATCTTCATCCAGCAGCACAATTCTGAATCCCCACAGGATTTCTGTTGTCTTAAAGGCATCCCTTCCTACTTGCCCAATTAGATTGACATAGCCAAGGATGATCACAAACTTCACAACATCGGCTGAAATTGTCGACATCCAGGCCAGGAGATTTTCACCACCAGGTAGTGGTGCCCAGATGTCCCTTTTAACAAAACATTACATTTTAGTATGTCACAGTTTCTCTTAGCTGTCTACTTGTTCCTCAGGTATTCATCAATAGAGTGATTTTTTAACTTCTAGAGTTGGCTAGCTCTCGAAGTCTCTTATTCAGTAAGTAAGTAAGGGTTTCTTGCATCCATCCTCACCTTGCTCCCTTTCAACCTGCAAGGGGAGGTTCTTGCTGCTTCATGTTGGAATCTGTTGAACAGTCCCTGCTCCATATATTTTCATGGTTTGTACTTTCACACACAGCCCCTACCTCACCACTATCCTTGACCCTTGATGAATTCTGATCATATTTCCTCCATACTTCTTAGAACAGCTCTTTAAACAGGTTAACATGCATATTTTCCATTTTCCCCACCAGATGCATTTTCCACCTTTCTGCAGCCTTCTCTGTGCCCAGGAATGCTGACTAACAGCACTACATCAACAAGTGCTCTTGCTTTCTGAATTCCAGCTGGGTTTGCTCAATGGCGATATAGGAAGTAGGCTGGAATGAGCAAGGAGAGATTGAGGTCATCCACCAGCTCCTCGCTGGCTGTTCTTACATAGGAGGTCACAGCTCTCTCAAGGCACAGCTTCTCCACACTGCCCTCCTTCCCAACTGGCAACACTCCCTCCTGCTCCGTCTATGAGCCTGATGGTGGGAAGAACCCCTCTGTTACTAGATCTGTGTTACTATGGTCTCCTTCCCATAATTTCCTTTTGTATGCTCACACTTTTGTAAACAGTGCCAAATTTGAGCAAGCTGTCTGACAGATCCACTGTCCTCAAGATGGGAAACCAGTGCTAAAGTCCATGTATGAGATAGGAAGGGTGTCTTGTTGCTGGTGCTCAGAAAGTTGTTCATCTTTCCTTCAGGGACTATTAAACAGTCTAGCATGCTCCAGAATGGACTACAACCAAATCATTCCTTCTTTTCCCTGGAATTGAGACAGTAGATTTCCTTGCTGGGAAATTATAGTTCAGATTATGGACCTTCAATAGTTTTTGCTTGCCTCTACACAAGTCAATTCGATCCTTTTCTTTTCGATGCATTCAGTTGCATGAGTTTTTCAGTGTTATAAACTAGCAACTCATCTTGGTGAGTTTGGTGGCTCCCACAAATATGCAGGCTCGAGGGATCCTGGAATTTTGCTCCTGACATCTTCCTGGCAATGCCTTCTTTCACTTCTTCTGGCCAGCTCCTACTCTCTGTCTAGGTCTTAGAGACATAACCTGTCTGCCTAACAGTCTTTGCATGCCACAAGAGGCTGAGTTAGGTGTCTCTCCTCTGGGCTCCCAACACACACTACACATACCCCATCATTGTCATTGTCCTTATATTATATTTTAATTATTGCTGTGTCTTCTCCTTGATTAGCCTGTGAAGGAGACTGAAATGATACTGTTATGGGTTGAATTGTGTTCCCCAAAAAGATACGTTGAAGTCCTAACACTTGGTACCTGTGAATGTGACCTTGATTGAAAATAAGTTTTTTACAAATGTAATCAAATTAAGATGAGGTCATACTCGATTAGAGTGGGACCTAATCCAATATGACTGGTGTCCTTATAAGAAGAGAAGGAACAGATGCACAGAAACATGAAAGGAGAAGGTCACTTGTGACTATGAGGAGGATGAGAATCTCTTGCGGGGGCAGAGATTAAAGTGCTGGTGCTATAAACCTAGGAATGACCAAGGATTAGGCAAACCATCAGGAGCTAGGAAAAGTCAAGGAAGGATTCTTCCCTACAGGTTTCAGAGAGACTGTAGTCCTGCTGGTACCTTGATTTTGGACTTCTAGCCTCCAGAATTGTGAGATAATAGGCTTCTTGGATGATTTTTAAGCCACTCAATTTGTGGAATTTTGTTATAGCAGCCCTTAGAAACTAATGCAGACACAATTTTGTATCCTTAGCAGTTCACACAGTGCCTGAAATGTACAAATTTATATTAAGCTGAACTGAATTGTAAATCATGTATAGAGATGTTCAAAGTAGGCCAAATGTGTATTCCTGCAGAAACTCTTTTATCTCCCTCAACCATGACTTCACTCAATTCTCCATCTAAACGCTGGGCTTTCCCTCTCTCCCACCCACTAGTCCCATGGTGAAGTGACTTAAAACACAGCCTTGGGTATGGCACCCTGTCAAAATTTGTAGAGGCCTAGATTCAGTCCTCTTTATCAATAAACCCAATTACCCTTAGATCACTCCCATAAATTGGCCTGCTTCCCCCATGTGGAGATAGCGTTACCTTACAATGAATGGGACAGTTGCTGCTGGAGCGTTTGGGGAGCTCATCTTCCCAAGAGCACCCTGTGGAAGGTGAGCTGAACAGACTTAAATCTCCCAGGAGGGGTAAGGTGCCACCTGGCCTATATAAATGGAGCACTAATGTTTTCCCAGGGTACATTGTAAAGAGAGATGCAGTTGGGATTTAAATTTACTGTTTTCTACAACTAAAATCTTCCTTTTTCACCCTCATGACATCTATTTGCAGATATCTGAAGACTTCTTAAGAGAAACTTCCCTTTTCTGTTGAACCTCACATGATCTCTCAGGGAATTCTAAATGAGGAAGGCATGTGAGTTCCCCTGCCCCAGATTCTTATTTTAGAGATTTTTGACTAGGCCAAGAGCACTCAGCTGACTGGCCCAAGGTACAGGAAAAGAACACCAGTTTCCAGCCTCCTAGGATGGTTTACTCTCTCTGTTTAAATACCCCAGTAATGCTACTGAAAAGTGCAGACAAAAGTAACCTTTGTGTTTTCAGAAAACTTGAGGTAAACACAGAACAAGTCTTCCTCTCCCCACACCAAGCCCCTGTTCCTGTTCCATTCTCTCTGTTCATTGCCTCTCTCCCTCTCTCTCACTTCCTTCCTTCCTCCCTCACTCTCTTCCCTGGATCACTCCGTCATACTTTTACTCATTTCATAAGCTGCTCATATTTAAGAACATTTAATATTTACAAATGCAAAAACATGCATTTGGTTATTGTTATATTTATGTATCAAAAAATAGTTAAATGTCAGAATTATATAATTCAGCCTACAGAGAGGTTTGCTTTTATTTCTACAGATACTTTAGAAAAAAACAAAAACCTATATCTTTTACAATTGCATGTGACCAAAGAAACTTATTTAAAAGAAATATCCAGTCATGTGTGATCAAGCCTATCAACTCTGGGACACAACTCAGAGGTCCTGATTTTTCAGGACCACATCAGCAAGACAGGAACCTTTAAGTACAAATAAGCCTTCATCTTTAGCCATCCTGGTCAAGATAGCAAACTTAAACCCTGAGATGAATCTTTCCAAAGAAAGGCAGAGAGTTCCATGTCAACAAGACTCTGAGGCAATCATTCCTTCTGTGTCATGCTACTTAAATTACTTTGGAGTGTTTAAAAATTTTAAGCTATATTTAAAGGATATATTTTAATTTCAAAATATATTTTGATGGCATAAGGACAAGTCTATGGTTGTCTATTAAATTTATGATTTTAAAATATATACTTAAAAAACATATATATTCAAAGAAAAAACACATATACATTCATAGAAAAAATTCCAAAGGAAATTCTAATAGTAAACTAACAATGGCAGTCTCTGGATTGTGGTTTATAGGTGATTTTAAAATTTTCTTGATACTTTTCTTTTGTCCTTAACTCTTCTATAATTAATATTTATTTCTTTTATGACAAAAATAAAAGTACTGTTTAAAGTAAAACATAAGCAATATAAAGTATCCAATTAGTTTTAGTGATACAGATGATTACTGCATCAGAGGTTTTGTTTGCTTCCTGAATCTTGACTATTAGTCCTAATATTTATTACATAGAGCAAGCCATGAAATTCTCGTGTTCTCTTTCCTTCTATGTAAGATAGAGATAGAAATATTTACTTCAGATTTTTGTTATGAGGATGATGAGATGATATTGTAAGCTCTCAGTTCAGTTCCCAAAGTTGGTAGGAACTGAGTGACAACACCTGATCACTCCACAGCAGACATTGATCTCCTTTGCCTTATTCTGCAGCCAAATCACTTCCTATTTGGTAAAGCAAGACCACGGATCATTTGCACAAGAATCACCTGGAGAGCTCAGTACACGTGCATTTACTATTAGTGTTTCTGAGGCTGGGAATTCTGCATTCTCAGCAAGGATCCTCAGAGATCTGTATGTTAATTACATTCTAAAAATAAGCAAGATCCACTGAGAAACCTAGTTCCTGACCAGGTTTTTGAATGCTATAGGTTACCGCAACTATGAAAAGAACACAGTGACACAATTTCTAATTATATTTACAGAGCTGTAGAGAAGCGGCTAGCATACATGCATTTTGAAGAGATGAAGTATTATGGAAATGCAATGAAATGGCATCCAATTTCATATAACTATCACTTTCTAAAGAAAAAGTGTGGTCCTTTGTATTCAGATGGGCAAATTGCTAAATGTCCTTAATCACTATTTTTGCAAAGGTTTGCTTGCATTTCTACCTGTGATATTGCAGGGTATTTTCCCCTATTTTAGTGCCTCATGAAGACAGTGAATATGTCTTATTTCTCTGCATATCCTCAATGCCCAGGACAGAGTCTGGCTACAGAAAGAGCTCCATAAATGTGGTTATCTTGTTGCAGAGAAGCCTGGAGCCTGAGGACTCAATGAGCCTTAATAGACCCCTACTTTTCTGCTTTATTAAGTGATGCTGCTGGCATCTCTGAAAGCCAGAGTGTGAAACAAACAAAAATGTATATGTGCCAATTAATGACAATCACAATGGAGGGAGTACTCATATTGCTGTATTTTTAAATAACTATTTTATCAAATTTTGGCTTTGTGGGATAATTTTTCAGAACGCATTAGTGATCATATGCTGTTTCTAAACCCCTGTCAGAATTGACTTCCGCAATGTCCTCTGCACTGAAAGAAGTGGCAAGATATTATGATTGCCAGGGAAAATGGAAATAGCCTGCTTTTTTGTGTTGTTGTTAGGCATCTATTGGATAACTAGCCTGGCTAGTTGCTCCAATACACATGACTGTGTCTCATCTTCATAACTCTAGGAGGTAGGAATTACTATTCCCATGTCACTGATGAACAACGGAAGCTCAGAGAGAATACAGGATTCACACGGCTCTTGGGCCAGATGTGAGTCAAGCTTTCCACTTCCTCACTCAGAGCTTCTTATTGATTTTGAGTTTTGGTTTGTGTTTGGTTTGTTGTTTTCCTTTTCTTTCTGTTTTTGAGTTTTAAGAGAGAAAATGTCCCTGACAAGCTCTACAGAAAATGTTTGGTAATTAATTCTTGGTTTGGTGGAACATTATCAAGACCATTAACAAGTTTTCTTCTCTCACGAAAATAACCTAGTTGTTAATTTCTATTATTTACTAAAGTATCATTTCCCCTCAGAGGTTGGTTCTTTAAATTTCTATTTATACAAGTGTCCCCTTCCAGTGGACTTCCCTTTGCTGGGTACCGTCATGTAGCTGGGTGAAGCATGAGCGGTGCACCCTTCCCCTTACCTGTGATATTGCAGTACACTTGCAAAGGTGCCAGTGGCCCGCTGCCGTCCGAGTCGATGTAGAAGAAACCAGCCGTGTTCCCTTGGTGCCTATACACCTCGCAGGATTGCTCATAGATGGCTGAAAAAACACAAAGGCAGCAGAGAAGAAACTTTGCTTGGCTCTGCATATTTCCTTGGAGGGATAAGTAACTTCCATTTATATTTACTTTTAATGTTGATTTCTTTCCGTTCTCCTATGGCCTCGACTTTCCCCCTAAGCCCTAACAAACTAGTGTCCCAACACAGTGGACTCGCATCCTCCATTCATCTTAACATTCATTCTTCTAATTGGCTCAGAAGTTACATCCTCTAAAAATCTCCCCTTAGTTTTTATATGGTCCTTCTTTCTAATAAAGTGTAGGTCCCTCCTCTGTGCCCACACAGTGAGGATCATCATACACTGCTCTGTCTCCCCCAGTGGTTACAGAATCTGTGAGAGCAGTGGCTATGTGTTGTTTGACACTGAGTTCCAGCATCTTAGCAGAGTGCCACACTCACAGCAGTTCAAAAGTGATTAGTGAATGAAAAACTGAATGGATATATACAGTCATGACTTTTTATCAATAAAGTAAAATGACAGTATCTCATTTCTATATACCCAGAGCTCAGCACAGTAGCTAACATATAGTAGGTGCCCAATCAGGTATAGTCCATTTTGACTTAACAAGCATTTCCTGAGTTCCTAATATATGTCAACAGTGTGGTTACCACCAGATGACAGACTATGAATAAAGCAATTAGTCTGTGCTTTAGGAATCTCACAGCCTGGTTGCAGCCACAAAGTCTTTATGTGCTCAGAGGGAGGCAGACACAAATGCCCTGAGATTGGGTACTTTGATCAAATGGCAGGTATGAGAAATATATAAATCTCATTACACCAACATGAATGAATCCAGTGGGGTGTAAAGGAGGCATCTGCTGTGTCATGGCTGAGAATGTAGAATGTCACCTCATGCTTTAGACAAAACGGTGTAGCTCAGAGCAGCAGGTACACATCCAATTATGTCATTCTCCTATGCTTAAAACACTTCAGTGGCTCCCAACAGCTTTAAGATATAGCACCAACTCCTCACCTTAGCCAGCATGCCCCTGTGACTAATGCTCCGTCCCAGGAATATGAAGCTGCTGTTTGTCATGATCAAGTGTGAGGGGTGTCTCAAATAATTCATTACGAATAAAGTCCTAAAGCTTGAGAGGGTTTGACTTTTTATAAATTAGAGTGAATTCAAGGTTATCTTTGTACTCATGTAATTCTCTTTTGCAACCACATATACTTTCTGAAGCAAAAGGTAAATGGGAGGGTCACAGTTTGCACCCTTCATACTGAGCATAGCATAAAGCTTATTTCTGTTTGCTCAAAACTGATAACACACCTGGGTGTGTGTCGCACACGTTAAAGTCAGCTCTGCTATGTGTTTCCCCTCCCAACCTTTCCCACACTCCCAAGATGACCGCCATACGAAAAGAGTTGCTGTTCCCACACAGCGTAAATACCACCCAGATAACATGTGGGGAGTTACATAGAGGTGGACAACATGAGCCCTGGAATCAAACTGGGTGGTTTTGCATCACAGGTCTACCATTTACTACCTAGGTGAGCTTGGATAAGCTACTGCACCTGTGGTAGGCAACCTCTAAGACAGATCATCTTGTCCACACTTCTTAGTGTTCATGTCCTGTTCATGAATTCGTGCCCTCCCCTTGAGTGTGGGCTCGACTTATGCATTTGCTTCTAAGAGAATATGACACAAATGATAACTGTCATTTCCAAGAGTAGATTATAAAACAACAGTGGCTTCCATCTTGGGTGCTCCTGGATCACTCACTCTCGGAGAAGCCAACTGCTACGTCACGAGGCAGCCCTGTGAAGAGGCCCACATGAATGAGCATGAAAGCTTCTGAGCCATGCCATGTGAGTAAGCTCTGAAGCAAATCTCCATAGTTAAGTATTGATTGAAATGACTGCAGCTCTGGCTGACATCTGAATTGCAGCCCTGTGAGAGACCGAGCCATAACAACCAGCTAAGTTACTCATGGACCTAGAGAAACTATGAGGTGATAATGTCTGTTGTTGCCAGATGTTAAGTTTTGCTATAATTCATTATGCAGCAATAAATAGATAATAAACTCTCAAAGCATTAATTTTCTCATGTGGCTCTGGGTATAAAAAGAGCCTACCTCATACAATTGTGGTAAAGATTCAAAGAGTAATATACAGCACTGAGCAGAGTGCTTGGCACATAGAAAGTGCTAGATAAATATGAACTCTTATTCGTATTATTGCATTGTTTCATGCCATATTGCCTCTTCTTTTTTTTTTGCCAGTTTTTTGTTTACTTGATTTTTTTTTCAGTTTTTATCATGAACCACAAGGCTTGTTATGAAAAACCCATAGACCCTACATCCCTTTTGTGCAGAGATGATCAATTTTAATTCTTACTTCATTCTTTTGGTATTAACTATTGTATATCTAAATAGCACATCAAAATTGCTACTTCTTGATTTTTCATTTTTACAAGTTATCTATTCACTTGGAAATGGAAGATGAGGATTTAGCTTTCTCATCACTCCCTCCATATTCAAAGCACTTTCTATTTCCCCATACTTCCAATATAGTTGCATTGTTATTTCAGTTAGATCAATGGTTGCTGTTTGCACTGATATGGCAACATACTTGCTATTCACAAATAGCAAATATTATGTATAACTACTTTTCCTTTTGTGAATAAAATTTAGTTTTTCTTGAAATTAATAATATCTTATTCTCTCATCTGCCTAGTTTTCTACGCATACATCACAAATTTAACTCCAAATTCACTAACAAATCTCTAAACTGCCTCCAAAAAACATCAGGTAAAAACTAATATAAATGGATATCTATTGGGAGAGAGAAAAAGAATGGGGAAGAGGGGGCAGGGATGAAAGCTAGACCATGTTAGATATTTTAACTCCAAAACAATACAAATACTTTAAATAGCTAGAAAAGAAAATTAAATATAATAGAAGAAAAAGAGCAATTCCTAAGCATTGAAAGGAAATTAAAACAAATCACTTTAAATAGGATTTCTTTCAAGTGATATTAAAATTCACTATTTTCTTGTTAACTTTTGCTTACAGAAACTTTCAAATACATGCAAAGAATACAGAGTAATAAAATGCACCTGATATTATTACAACCAGCTTCAACAGATTATCAATATTTGGCTAATCTTTTTTTTTAATATTGGCACCTGAGCTAACATCTGTTGCCCATCTTTTTTTTTTTTTTCTTCTTCTTCTCTCTAAAGGCCCCCAGTACATAGTTGTATATTCTAGTGGTAGGTCCTTCTGATTGTGCTGTGTGGGATGCTGCTTCAGCATGACCTGATGAGCAGTGCTGTGTCTGTGCCCAAGATCCGAATCAGTGAAACCCTGGGCCCCTGAAGCGGAGCGTGCGAACTTAAACACTCATCTATGGGGTGGGCCCGGGTTAATCTTCTTTTATCTATATTCTCAGTGTATCAGTTATCCATTGCTGGCTAAGAAACACTCCAAAATTGACTGAAGACAGTAATCATTCCATGATTCTGTGGGTCAGCAATTTAGGCTGGGCTGAGCCAAGCATTTCTTGGTCAGGCACAGATTGTTGGGAAGGCCATTTGTTCATCTGTAATCACCTGCTGGGTCAGCGGGGCTTACTGACAGCATGCTGGTGTGCTTTGGTTTTCCCGTGTGTGGTCTCTCATACTCTAGTGGGCAAATTTCCATGATAAAATCTCCACGATCAGCAAGAAGGAAAGCGCTTGTTAGGTCTCTTACTTCATAGTGTTTGTTGATGCCCCTTTGACCAAAGCAGGTCAACTAGTCAACCAAACTCCAAATGGAACATTCCAAGGACCTAAAAGGAAATGGAGCTATAGGATAGAAGTGGACTGTGCCAGTGTTTGACTTCATGGAGCAGCATCACACTGCATTGTAATGTGAGCATAAAAGAAACTTTCATTTTGCTAAGGGATTGAGGTTTGGGGATCAGTAACTAAGTTTGTTAGCCTACCATTCCCAATATACATTCTCTTTAAACTTTGGTTCAGTTACTGGGAGACCTCTGATAGCAAAGCCTGGTAACAAGCCCTCTTATTTATAGATACTGTAAACAAGCTCATAAAACACAAGGACTTTGCCCAAAGACACACCAGCTGGTAAGTGGTTGATCTAATTTTATCATTCCTTTTTGATTTATTATTGGGAATACTTCATAAAACAAACATTTCTCATCAATTGTTTTGTTTCCTTAAACTACAAGATTGTATGGGAAAAGCAAGATCAATGTTTGATGCTTTCCTTTTCATTCATCGGTTTCAAAATACTGAAGTGGTTCCCTACCATCCTCCAAAAGTGACCAATGAGAATATTTTTAGTCTTATTATGAACTCATAGGTTTAAACACATTTGAAGTTAAAACAGTAATTTCACTAATGGGAAACAGTAGGATGTACCTAGCAGAAAAAAATAAAACATAACAAAAGTCTCAAATTTATTAAATACTTATTGTTAAATAATACTGCTATTGATTAATTAAATTACTATACATATATTGCAAAAAAGCTACTAATTATGTTATTGAAAACAGAAACTAAAATTTTTACATTAAAAGACAAAATATAAAATGCAGAAAATATATGAAATTCTGCAATCTTAATCTGAGTAGGTAATATCAATTTAGATTCATTATTTATTTTTTATTTTTTTAGTGATGTATATTCATGTTTTGACCACTGAAAGAACTAGAAGCACCTTAATGCACAGACTGTGGTTTCTGAATACAATTTCTCTCTAAAAGGATGGGTTTTACTGAGTCTGTGTTTGGAACAGGATGAGATGGGAATGCCTTTTTGTGCCTGAAAGTAAGAAAGCTATCAAAAATTGGAATTATGTCAAACACGGCACAGGATCAAATTTGATGGAACAATTTGGGTATCAAAAAGAATAGTCACTGCACTTGTGGGAGTAATGTTGTAATGCACAGAAATGTCAAATCACTGTGTGGTACATCTGAAACTAATATAATATTGTATGTCATCTATACTTCAATAAAAACAAGAGTCACCGCATTTGCGTATTTAAATATATATAACCTACTAATTCATTATCTTCTATCTCTCTCTCTCCCTATCTCTCTATCTATCTATCATCTATCATTTATCTATCTAAGTCCACTGGTCACCTTTGGAAGTTGCTAGAGAATAAAGTCCTTTTCCGAAAATTGGAAACAATTCAGATTGTAGCCTGCCTTTCTTGCATGGACTGTATTTGATAATAACCTAATATTCCATGAGAAATATTATTAGAGAATAACCAAAGCCAGAAAGTGCAAAATAATAATAAAATTTGAAAATTTTCCTTTGATAATCACCAATGAAATAAAAAATTAGACAGTGATCATCAAAGACTGCTAAAATCATTAGGTCAAAAGCTAATGGGAGACTTTTTAGTAGATGGATTAAATTAACAATACCCAAACTCATGGATCAATCTCAATATCCCCCAAAGTGCTTATTAAATTGCCAGTAATGTGATGCAATGAGAAATACACAGCACTGCCTAAGCTTTGCCAAAAATCTGAAGCTGAATCTAATCAAGCCCTGAGATTTAAACACCAATTTATAATAAGAAGTAGAGAAACATGCTCACCCAAACTATAAGGATATGATTAGTTAAATCTAGAATGTGGGAACAACTGACTCAGTTTCTTCGACAAATAAATGGCAAAAAGGGGATAGAGATGCAGGAGACATATCAATCAAACATTATGTGTGGACTTGATTTGGATCCTGATTCAAACAAACCAGAGAAAAATAATTAAGATTTACTATCAGATGATATTAAGAAAGTATTTTTAATTTTGGTTGAGTATGGTAATGGTAGTGTGGTTTTGCTTCAAAAGATAAAAGTTGTTCTTTGCTAGAGATACATACAGAGGTATTTGAAGCAAAATGATATGACCACAATTTGTTCTTAAAGTGCTCCCTCAAAATAAATTAAAAAAAGAGGGGCAGAGCGGAAACAAAAATAACAGCATATAAATGTTGACTCTGAGGGAAGAGTACACAGGACACAATTGTACTGTTCTATCTCCTGTGTATGTTTGAAAATTTTTAAGAATAAACATTTTGTTTTAATATGTCGGCATTTTGGATATTCTATAGACTTCAACTTCTTTGAAAACTTATCTTCTGGATCTTTCTGATCTGCTGCAGCATGGATATTGTGTTTCCAATCTGGTGCACAGCCAACTCCCTGGTCACTCCCTCACCATCATGCTGGGCATTCCCTTTTGAAACTGGCTTTTTCACCCAGCATAACACCCTTGAAATCCATTCGAGTTGTTTCATGTATCAATAGTTTATTACTGTTTAATTGCTGCATAAAATTCCATGGTATGGATATACCACCATTTGTTTGATCATTAACCAAATGTCCTTCAATGGCTAGTTCAGTTGGAGCATTTTAAAATTCTCCAGAGTCTTTTTTTCTCCTTCTGAATATCATTTTTTAAATAGCATGCAGTTCTTGATTCATTGATGCAATATATCTCTAATATCTCAGAATGCTAATTATAATATAGTTTCTCTGTCATTTTCTTCTCTGTATACACTATTTCCTCCAAGTTGTGTGTGTGTGTGTGTGTGTGTGTTTAGTTGGTTTATTTGTTTTGGGTTTTGTTTTTGATCTCTATCTTATCTTTTATTTTATACTGTTTTCTTGGATGTCAGGTGATCTTTTGTAGCCATCTCATATTTAACAGTGGTCTCTAGAATACTGATTGCTCTAAGCAAATATCTGTGGTTTGCCCTCCAAAGACATTGCTGTAGAGTTGTCTGGCTGGATCATGTCATGGGAAATCCCCATGTTAATGTCTTTATGTATTTTCTCTGGGTCTCGTTAGATTCTATGATTTAGAGGGATATTTTACATGAGATATAGAAGGTGTAAGCAACACAGCACACATTTTATGCTTGTAAGGTCACAGTAGGGCATGAGGTGCTATTATAGATCATACATACTGACACTTATCTTCTGACTTAAGTTGTTAATGTAAGGCACCCAAGCCACGCTAGCTGCTACTCCACATAGGCTATCTTCTCCTTCAACTTCCCTAACTTCTGACTAGATGCATTTTAGATCTCTTATGATCACCTTGTCACCAAAGTTGGACATTTGGTGATGGTAAGAGCCAAGGTAGTTCTCTGATCAGCTGCTGACTGAGCCATTAAAAAATGTATATTTATATATCATTTATTATTATTTGTGTGAACTTTTAGAAGGAAGTGAAAGTAAATACATATGCCCAATCTACCAACTCTTCCAGGAAGTAGACCATGCTACTTGTTTATTGAATTTTTCTTCCTATGCAAACAAGTACTCCACACACATTTTTCAGAACCTACTAATTTTTCAGGAACTCTAGGTGAGGCTCTTAGAAAACTAAATGAAAAAGACATAGTTTTAGACCTCAAGTAGGTCAGGGTCTTAAATTGACCAAAATTAACCCCAATACAGACAGAAAATTTTAAAAACCACTTCCTAAAAGAAAAAGTATTTAAAGAGCTCCTCTAGGAAAAAACAGCAGGATAATATGGTTTCTCCAGAAAATCTATTAAAGAGTAGATAATCCTAATACTATTTATATTCTCCAAAATACAGAAAAAGAAAGAAATCTTCAAAAGTTGTTATATGAAGTAAACATAAAGATGATCTCCACAGCCAGCAAAGATCACACCAAAAAAGAAAACTATGGACTCACTTATGAATATCAATAAAAATTTTTTGCATAAAATATCAGTAAATAGAACCCAATGGCATATTTTAAAAGGATATGATGGCCAAGTGAGGGCTTAATCCAAAAATGCAGGAGTGGTTCAATATTAGGAAATTTATTACCATATATATACATGTATCATAATAATAATAGGGCTAAGGAGAAAAATTATTTGATCATCTCTATGCATTTAGAAAGACTTGATATGAATTATACCAGTTCTAAATTGCCATTGGAGGTCATCTTTAGGAGAACCATTACATTTCCTGTTGGGAAGAAGATGGGAACATGAAGGAAAAACAAAAGAATCTCGATCAGTGGCAATACTGGTCTCCGTTAAAAACAGCAACTAGTAAATGCTAATGCCAATGCTGCATTTGTAGGTCTAATATTACAGGTACACACAAAGATAAGAGCTCTTCAATGAAAATGACAATGATAGATATATTAAGACTCTTTAGAATAAATTTTTATATTAATATGAACAGATGTACAATGTAGCTGGACAGAACAGATGGATCAGTGTTTTCATATTTAAGGAAAATAGTCTGAATCTAGTTCTGGCAGCTAATTTATTGCCTAAGGTACAATTTGAAATGTCCTTGTGATGCTCACTCTCATTAAAGATAATGATAGTATTCAGACAGCAAAATAGTTTTATTTAGACCTCACCTTTTCAAGTACCAAGGTCAGAGCTGTAGTTTTTCTGCCCCCAGTTTATATTACTATTGTAAAACTACAGAAATACACAAGAAACTCACTTACAAGAGAAGTACACATTTTTAAGGCCTTAAAAATGTTTCAGTCCTATTTCTTTCCTTTTTCTCTATGTCTCCAGTAATCTAATATTTACCACATTGTTGCATATTTAGTTACAGATCTTCATACACAGCCTACAGACATAAATAAGATCAAATTAATTCTAGTAATTAAATCAATGTTTGTGAAGCATTTTGCATGTAATAGCCATTTATTTAATTAAGTTTATCAAGCCCCTTGTGCAGTAGGTTTGCAGAACTTTGCCTTGGTCTGATTTCAGTGAAGAAAAGAAAAAAATAATATGTTAAAACTGATGGGATTGGGGGCTGGCCCCGTGGCCCAGTGGTTTAGTCAGCGCGCTCCGCTGCAGGCGGCCCAGTGTTTCGTTGGTTCGAATCCTGGGCGCGGACATGACACTGCTCTTCAAACCACGCTGAGGCAGCGTCCCACATGCCACAACTAGCAGGACCCACAACAAAGAATATACAACTATGTACCGGGGGGCTTTGGGAAGAAAAAGGAAAAAATAAAATCTTTTAAAAAAAAAAAAAACTGATGGGATTGCTGAAATTAGTTCAAAAAAATGTGTCAGGGGATTAAATTAGAAAATAGATTTTTTGATGTCCCAGTCTGCACATCGCTCGTACAGGCTGAAAATAGACATAGATTTGGTAACATTTTCATTACTTAAAAGGAAGTTAGTGGAGATGGAAACAGATTAGCAGTTGCTAAAGGTGAGGAATGAGGGGATGAAAGAGGGTGGGTGTGGCTAAGAAGGGACAGCATGAGGGGTGCTTGTGGTGAAACTATTCTACATCTTGATTATGGTGGTGATTACACAAATCTATATATGTGATAAAATTGCACGGAAATACACATACACACATTTGAGTGCATGTCAAAATGGAATAATCTGAATAAACTCTGTGTATTTTACCAATGTCATTTTCCAGGTTTTAACTCTGTTCCACAGTTATGCAAGATAATACCACCTGGGGAAACTGAGTAAAGAATATGTAGGACCTCCTGGTACTTTTTATTTTTTTGCAATTTACTGTGAATTATTTCAAAATGAAAGCTTTAAAAGGAGAGTTACAATGGAACAATTCTCCTCCTAGGTATATACTCCGTAGATATGAAAACATGTGACCCCATAAAAACTTGTACATGAATGTTCATAGGAGCGTTATTCATAATGGCCAAAAAATGGAAACAACCCAATGCTCATCAACTGATGATTGGTAAACAAATGTGATATAAACATACAGTGAAATATGATTAGGCAATGGGAGGGAATGAAGCACTGAAACACGCTGCAACATGAATAAACATTGAACCTTGGAAATATTATGTTAAGTGAAAGAAACTCGTCACAAAATGTCACATACTGTATGATTCCATTTATGTGAAATGTCCCCATAAGGCAAGTCTACATAGAAAGAAAGTGTGTTAGCGACTGCCAGGGGCTGGGGGTAGGGGGTGAGGGGTGGGCCTTGAGAATGGTGGATGACTACTAATGTGTACAGATTTCTCTTTGGTGTGCTGAAATGTTCCATAATTAGGTAGTGATGATGGCTATACCACTGTGTGAATATGGTAAAACCACTGAAGTGTACACTATAAATAAGAGAAATTTATGATTTAAAAATATACCTCAAAAAACCTTAAAAAAAAGTGAAGGGGCAGGGTGTTAGGCCACAGAACAGGTCCCAGAAGGTTTTTTAGGTTCCTTCAGGACACACTGCACCAGAGGGAGCCCTGGTGTCTGTGACATTTGGCCCAGAGTGTGTGATTAGAGTAGCAAGCCAGTCAGATGACCTCTGGCAAGTTCCAAAGAGAAAGGAGCATGCCTGTGTCCAGCTCCACCCCTCACCCCCAGACCACAGTGGTATAGCCCTTTCTCCTTAGAAACTGCAGCACAGCTCATGAAAATAAGGAGGAAACAAAGCAACAGTTGCTAAACACAGACTGAGAATCTCGTTCCTAATACTTCCTATTATAGATCACGTCATCCCGACCTTCTGTGAGTAAGTAGATTAATCTATAAATCTTACAGTAATTAACCTTAATAATGTGTTCTCTTTAAAACATAAATATGCAAACATGCTTAAGATATTCCTTCCTGGTAATCCAGATCTGAATTCAGTCTAGCTCCTCGGGTGCATGGAAGCACACAGCACTCGGAATTTTGAGGCAGGTACTGGCACAAACCTCAGAGAGCATACACAGCTTCTAAAGTGGTGATTGCAAAGCAATGATTCTCTGAGTGTGGTCCTCAAACAGGCAGCAGTTGGCATCAGTCCGAGCTTCTGAACATGCAAATTCATGGACTCTATCACGAATGAGAATCTCTGGGCATAGTGTTGTGGAAACTATGTTTTAACAAGATCTCCAGGTGATTGTTTTGCAAGGTAAAACTTGAGAAACCTTGTTCTAAAAAATCTTTGAAAGTCACACATTAAATAGTGGTATATATTATAAGTTTTTTACAATTCTGTCCCATTCGCTGAATACTCAAGTTTCCAATAAATATTGGCATACTCATAGTGAAATAATAATTTTAACGTTTGCCCAGAGCGCTACGTCTCTGTATATGTTTTCTCTCCCCTTTTGTTTTCCCTCATGACATTGTACTTCTTTAGGGGAGTAATAGTCATCACGCATCTGTGAAAACCAAGAGCTAATATCAAACTCACTCATTAAACCATCCTACTCTTGGTTAATCATTTTATCATTTTATCATTTGATGTCCTTCTAGAAAGCCTTTGAAAGCTGATAACTCAAACACCACCGATAATTTACAAAGATTTTGACAAGTTGCTTAATCTCTTGAGTTTTATTTTCCTCTGCAAGAATTCTATGAGAATTAGATGAGGTAACGTATTGAAATCGGCTGCCACAGCTCTTCACCCACAGCAGGGATTCAATGAATGGGAGCTATTCAATTGGCATCATTTATAAACCTCCAAAACAATTTAAAAAAAAGGATTGAGGACATTTATGTGGTCCTTCAGGGACTTTATCAAATATGTACTGTACCCAACCATGTGTTAGGTATAGAGTTGGGTGCTAAGGATACAAAGATGGATAAGATATTGTCCCTGTCCTCAAATTTTAAGTCAAGTGAGGAAATAGGCTAAGATATATTCTTCATTTATATGATAGAGGTTTTGGAATTAGACATTGCTTCTCTCTGTATTTTCAGAGGCTAGCCTGGTTCATAGCAGGTGTCCAAGAAATGACTGTTGGCTACTTTAGAAACACATGAATGAACAGGCTAGGAGAGCCCCCTGTGGGGACCTGTGAGGACCACTCATGTCTTCAGCAGACCTGTCCTTCAGAAAGGGCTCTCTGGAAGCTAGACCAGAAGTCAATGGACTGAGGGCAGGAAGACAAGTAAGAAGACCATTGCATTAATCTTCCTGAGGAAGAATGAAGACCTAAGCAAGGGAGAGGCAATAGTAGGTCTTTTGAAAAAGAGACCTAAGCATGTGGACATTGTTATGCACTTTTGAGTTTAAAGACAATTACTCTATGGCGTATCTACAACTCCGTATATCTGGTCACCTCCTGTGGAAAGAATTAGTCAGGCATCATGTAAAGACAAACAGGAAAAAGAATTCTTTTCTTCTGGAGAAAAATTTGTTTACAAGTTGATGTAATACGATGGTAAGATTTAAGCTTTAAATGTACCTGTCTTTCTAATCCAAAAGTCCATTTCAAATTACACAAAGATTCAGTATAAGTCCAGTCTACCACACAATAGGGAAGCAAAAAATTGTAAGAGAGAAATGTATCAAGAACAAGGAGATGGTGAGCCAACTGATCACAAGATCACATAATGATAACAGCTACCATTTGATACCATATGATGCCTACTGTGTGCCAGGCACAGCCTTAGGCACATTGATATAGAATCGCTAGCCTCCTACAGCCATACCAAGCCTCAGCTTTACAGGGGAGGAAACAGAGGCTCAGATCAGCACCCTGATTCATCTGAGCTCACCCACCCATTGGCACAGGAGTTGTGCATGGCTGTGATCTGCATACTGTGTCCTTGACAAAGAGAGGTTCTTGCATCTTATTCAGATACGCTTAACATGAAAAATCAAACATGATATTCAGAGACTTATTTAAATTTCAGAGTCTCTAGCAAACATTCACAAACTTTCCAGCGTCTCCCCTGGTTAGCTTTGCAAACACGGCTGCCCTAAGCTCTGGAAGTTCTCCAAGGTCTCTGCAAGGACCTATCCACCTAATTGTGACTTTCTAGCTTTGCTCATAACAAAGAAAGCCTTTAGACTGTGGTAATACTTAACTCTGGAAAAGCACCCCTAAATAATATTTGTGCTCCCATTTTCTTGGGGCTTCTGACCTGATCACAAGGTACAAAGGTGAAGAAGTGAAGCTTTGAAGAAGACAGAAAGGTGAGAATATTATTTTACTCTCTTTTATGTATGCATAAAAGCAACACAAAATAAAACAAAAGCATGGCCAAACCAGAGGCCTGGAGAGGCGAACTCATGAGCCCTGCAGACAGGCCAGGGTCAGTGACAGGCTTGGCTCCACTGGAGCTAAGCCAGCCTCTCCTTATGCTCAGAGGGTTCAGGAACCCCTGACTCATGTCATTTCTGTCATCTGACATGGAACAACACTTCACTAAAGCAGAAGGCTGGATGTTGTGAATAGATCAGATAATGAGTATAAATTGCTGGTTGATTGATACAACTGGAGAGCTAATCTTGAAAGAAAGAGAGCATAGCTCACTCAGGGACCTTGGCTTTGGTATTGAAATTGCCACCTGGTGAGCAGGGAGTCCAGGTGAGATCTCCAGCCTCTTTCCACCCCCCTCCCCCCACCCCCTGGCCGCATGAACCACTATGAGAAGTCCTGCCACCTCCAGTCTTCCAAGACCTGACTCCAGCCTGAGTTCCGCACACCCTCTCATTTGCCTGCTCCTGGTTGCAGTCAGACATTGGGAAGGAGATCCAAGTCATGTCTGGAGTGGTTCACTGCTTGTTTCATGCGAACAAGCCTTAACTTCACAACCAAATGGTAATTTCCTCCAGAGGAGAGTTCACAGCATGCAGAGAAAAAGAGAGACTTTTTAAGCCAAGGAGTTTTGCATTAAAATCCTAGATTTGCTGCTTATGAGTTTTGTAAACCTAGCCCCATTACTACTCTAAGTTTCCTTTTTCTTAAACATTAAGGGTGCTAATAGACCTATTTTGGAAGGTTTGTAATGAATTTCCAAGTAAGCACATAGTGCTTGAAAGTAGTCTGTTCCTACACCTCTTCTTACCCTTGCTAAACAGAAAAGTTTACTTCCCATGCATTCATTAGTGTTGACTGAGAACATTCCAGCCCTGAGTGGACGCAGCAGGCACTCCGGTTCTAGCTGCATTGGAGGTGTGTACCCAGCAAGCATTCTGACTCAGTGAGCATCTCTCTATTAACTGTTCTTTCTGCAGCATTTGTTGTTGTATTCTACATATCACTTCTGCTCTGCAATTGCTATTCTGATAACCATATAATAACTATTCTGATTTTTAAGGATGTTAAGAAGAAAAAAGAATTTCTGTTCTCCAACAGAATAATGAAGAAATGAACATGTCACCATTTACAATATAATATGACATAGTTTATGAGGAGAAAATGTACAAAGTCTGGTTTATATTTGACAAAAAATGACAGCAGGCCTACTAAAGGCACTAGTCTGACAGCACTTGAGCTGGGCCTAAAAAGCTGAGTAGAAATGTCCTAGGCTGACAGGCAATCCTGCAGCCTTCCTGGCAGAGATGACAGCACATTTTAAGAGTGATGTAGGATGGCATGGCATGTGTGGGCTGCTAAGAGTAGTTTAATGTTGCTCCAGCAGAAATGATGTAGGGACATGCACCCCACCTGCACCCTAGTTCCAGGTATGACTTCCCATGTGTGTGATTCTCACATTCCTTCCCCTCTATCAGCTGAATAGAGGCTCCCAAGGACCTAGAAGGAGGTGGAGCTATAAGATAGAAGTGGACTAGTCCGCATGTGACTGCATAGATCAGCCACACTACAGTGTGATGTGAGCCAGACGGAAACTTTAATTTTGCTAAGCCAGCAAGGTCTGGGGATTGTTTATCACCTTAGCCTGCTTACCTTTTCATCGCTCCTTGAACTTTAGCTCAGTTACTGGGAGATTTCTGAGTGCCAAGGTTGCTGATAAGCATTCCTCTTAATGGATAATTCAAATGAACTCATATAATGTGAGAGCTTCGCCCAAAGCCATCCCAGCTGGTAAGGGGTGGGTCTGGGGATCTGACATTGGTTCCCTAACTCTAAACTCCTTGCTCTCTCCTCTAAATGCTGGAAACAAACAAAAGCTCATAAAATAGTTATATTGTGGTCATAAGTTTCTAAAACTGGTCTCAAATAGACAGAGTAATAAAGGCAATCCTTGTGAAAGTTCCTTGAAGGCATCCTTGCAAATAAGTACACAATATTTATCTGCCTATATTTCACCATCATTGTTAACGAGTCCAGAATCCTCTGTGCAGAGGCCACACTGGTAAAATAAATTAATATTTTGCATTTGCACACCATAAATCATGTGTCTTCCTGTATGAATTGGTGAACACCTATTTTTTAAGCTATGAGAAAGACACTTCACAATAAAAAATGTGTCTTTTAGTATGTGAAATCCACATTATATTTAACACAAAGAGAGTAACAAAATGCCCCATGCTCCTATTACGAGAGGATGTTTAATTTTGTTACTCAGGACATCTCATATTGGTGCAACATGGAGTACCCATTTCCATCTAGATTACACTCAAAACATGTTTTAATTCTTCCTATCAGATTATGCTTACAAATTCCTTCTCATCATCACAGTGTTCGCAGAATACTAATCATCATGAAACAACGTGACCACCAAAAAGGAAATTGAGACACAAATCTCTGAGCTAGAGGTGAATTTACTGTAAAGCTAAAGAAGCCAAAGCTTCTCGACCCGATTGCAAAGCCCTAAATGATGTCCCAGCAATGTGTTTACATCATTATGAATTTTTGTAAACATTGTGTGTCAGCTGGGCTTCAATCAGAGAAGTAGACCACTGGGAGATACACATGGATCTGTAAGTGGGGGAGTCTGTTGCAGGGATATGTGAGTGCTTGAGAAGCAGTCTCTGTGAGGTTGCTGTCTTTGCACTGGATGCTGCAGCTTAAAGGCCACAGTTGAGAAAGGAAGATGGACATAAGGTTGGGGAGCAAAGACAAACTAGAACATTTAAACATGCTCTGGGGTCTCTGGACTGAAACCCAGGAGATTTCTTGCTGTCTATGACTTTAGCAGTGTTGTAAGAACTAGAGCAAATGCATACACCTGGCCAGGGAGTCAGACAGGCTGACACAGGATCCAGAAGAAAGAGGATCAGGTGCAGGCCCAGGACCGTCCACACCAGCAAGTGAGGACCCAAGTCCTCAACAGTTAGGATGAACTACAGAATGGCTGCTGCTTTCTTTCTACCTCTCTCAAACCTCCTACAAGTATCTCTCGTGTGGTGTCTCCTAAGAAGAAATACATAGGAAAGAAAATTCTGGGGAATGTGGTTCAGCCAAACTTAGCCGACACATTATAAAGCTATTGAATTTTACAAAAGTAAGATATTTTAATTACAATCAGTTAAAATAAAATGTTTAACTGCAACTGGTTAATACCACTATCTCTTTCTCCTGCTCTTCCCATTGTCACACTTCTCATACCAGGTAGCATTGGAGAAGACAAAGAAACTTTTAAGATCTAGTTAAGGGGGAGGTATGCTGCGGATATGTATTTAGTTTAGATTGGTGGGGGATAATCACATGATTTGCAACCGCTCACATGTATAGTTAATGCTAGCCATTGTGCTTTAGGAGCAGCTTCCATGAATACCCCTGCTGCCCATACGCACATTCATGCAGCGTCATGACCTGATAGGGCAGGACCAGAGGTCAGACCTCAATAGAAACATCACCAGCAGCATCCAGCACCAGAAATGTGTGTGTCATGGAGGAGAAGTCAGGTTTGAAGTGTACACAGCCAGAAGCTAGTCTGTGGGAAATTCTTCTAAATCTTACATCTAATTTGTGAAACTTGACAGGGATTTTCCGAGTTTTAACCTCATTCATAAAAGTTTACACAGCATAGGAAGAGAGGGGTACGGATAGAAGTTCTTGTTTCATGTGAATGTATAGAGTTTCAGGTTTATAAGATGAAAAGAGCTCTGGAGATGGATGGTAGTGATGGCAGCACGTTATGGATATACTTAATACCACTCAACTGTACTTAAAAATGACTAAGATAGTAAATTTTAAATTATGTGTATTTTAGCACAATAAAAAAATGAGAGGAAAGAAACAAGTTTGAATGTTTGCCTATAAACATCTGTAGCTATCACTAAAAATAGATATATTTAGGATTAAGCATGCCTTAAAAATGTTAATCTTTAACATCCATATATTAAGTTTTGTTTATTAGATAACCAGTAAGAAAATAGGATATTTTAAAATTTTCAATTCTATCGTCACATTGTTTTACATTAAAGTAAATAAGCAATGGATATCTTGACAGTTTATGTGTATATCAACAGTAAAATGTGAAGCTGAAAAGAATCGTTCTCTAAACGATCCATGTAATTAAAAATATATATATCGTGATTAATCATACTAGAGGAAAAGCTGAGTTATTTTATTCTCTGTAAAAAACAATATATATATATATATATGTATATAAAAGCATCATGTAAGACGGCAATCAAAGAGAAACCCAAGAGACATAAGGAAATAAAAGTACTATAAAGCTGTGTCAGGAAGTTAATAAAAATATTATGACTTTTTTAAATTTGGAAATGTCTATGACACTTGTCCCTTTTTTTTAATTTGTAATTTGTAGTGATTTATTTTCTCATTCTAAAAATAATTTAGAAAAACAATTTTAAATGCGATCCCCAGAATTATATATTTCTGGGCCTTTTGAAACTTCGGTCTGCCCTAGACTGAGCACAGCATCAGCACTGGATCATTGCCAAGGTCATCAAGCAGAACTGCGGCCTGCCTTCTGCAGGGACGTGTCTGAGCTCCTTTCTCAAGCAAGCAGGAGCCCTGGACTCTTGACGTAGGCTTTGCTTGGTGCCCAAGGATCTTCATCCTGCCTTTGACTTCACTCTTAAGTAGAGCAATGTGTGCAGCGGTGTCTTAGCAAAATGAAAACCAGAGCGATCACTAGAGCCAGGCAAAGAGGGAGAAGCTACCCAATTATCGCTGCATGGTAATTTCCTCTTCTGTAGAACATAATTATCATCTTTACCTCGTGGACTTGCTTTGAGGTTTAAATAGGATAATGAGAAGGTACATGTAAACTGGCTGATGCATTCTAGGTGCATGAACTTTATCTAGAGGAGAGGAAACCAGGAGGAAGAAAGAGAAACCGAAATGAACAGAAGCTATGAAGTGGAACATTGGAAATACCTGGGGAGGATTCTGAAAGATTCCCAAACACAGTCTGAGATAGCTTTTAGAAGGAGGCCTGGACTTGACTGGAGAGGAGAGGACAGAGGCATTCGGGGCCATGTACAAGCAGGGACTATAGGCATGGCCTTCCCCGAGACAAGCACGAGAGCCTTGCTACAGACAGCATCCTTTTTGAGCACTTGAAAAAACCCAAGCAAGAACTCTGTACAAAGGTTTCTAGAGAAAGGAAATGCCATCCCTGGCCAGCCTGTGAGAGAGAGACAGGGTATACACAGAGCGATAGCCTTGAGACCTAACAGAAGAAGGACCCAGGAGAAAGAGTCACTCTCTTAGTTAAGTGGTGTATACAGCTTCCCAGCAATGGAGTCGTGGAACCTAATCTCATCATTCCCTGAATCTATTTCATTTTTTATAAACATACATATTAAACTGAATTTAATTCCTGTTCCAGACTGGATTAAGTCTTTAGTTATCCTTTTGTCCTTGTCTGACATCTTGAGTTAAAGCCCTTCATGGGAAACTGTTATAAACGGATGGCTTGATTGGGGAGCGTCAAATGCTGGTTCCTGGAATGGGCGAAGCCAGGTCAGCAGCAATAGCCACCATTAGAACGTTGTCCTCATGAGGCTGCTCCCTGTCGACATGTCCTATCTGTTCCATAACCAGATGCCTGCAAACCCACAGACAAGAGACAGCCACCGAGGCCTTCTGACCCTATGAAAATAAGCTTGTTCTGGATGGCATGTGACCCCTTGACAATGAAAACCATGCCAGATTTATACAGCAACTTCAATTTGTAGTCTTCCCGGATCCCTTGCATGTCAATCTTTCAAGATTCATTTTAAGGGAGACTTAAAGCAGAGAAAGATTTCAACATCTGTTTTAATAAGAAATTTAAAAACCTACTCTAAACCCCTGCCTGTCTGCCTGTAAAAGAGCCCCAGCCTAAGAATATGCCTCTTTCTTGGACTCAGGAATAGGTTCCCTGTAGTACTGTTTATAGTACAACATGACTTTCGCCTTTGGGGAAAATGGGCTCTGCTGCAACGGAGAGAGTCTTTCTCTTTCTGGAGATCCATTATGTGTATATAGAACAGAACCCTCCTTTCCTGGGCTGGCTGGGACCTCCACATGCTCCACCTCGTGTTTCTTCCTATTAAGCTTGCATCTCAGGGCATCCGTTCACCTCCCTGTGCCTGGTAGGTCTTCAGGTTTGAGAGAGTATCTGGACTGATCATTACCTGTGAACTTCCCCTTTTTGTTCAGTGTCAGCTTCCTGAAAACTTAAGTCTGAAGTTAGCCAATTTTTGTTCAAACTCTCAAACAATTTTTCTCAGTCATTGCTGCCTGAACTCTGCCTAACCTTTACCAATATTCCACAAAGTCCTTAATGAGATTGTTTTATGTTGTCATGCTAGAAAATTGAAAATGAAAGAGCTTTCATTTCTTAGAGGAATCACATAAGGGAGCCTGTGTGCTCATTTTTATTCTTTATCTTCTAATTAGAAGATTGGAGTTTTTAAGCAGGAAGGTTGAGGAGACTAGAGAAGACTATCACAAAGGCATTATTTCAACCTTCATTTTTTTCTTTTTTTCATTTTTATTCTCACCTTAACATGATTTTAATTTACAATTAAGAAACCTGAAATGAACTCTACTAATAAAGAAGTAAAAAGATCCGTGTTGTTCAGAGAAGAATTTGAAGAACTGGAAAGTGTAAAAGAGAATACCCTCACCCCAAATTGCTAGTGATGTGCAGCCTGGTTGCCCACTGCCTCTCTGTGCAGGCCATCCAGTCAACCTGATCTCCTCGTCAGCCCCTGGGGTGGCTATTTGTGCCCCGCTATCATCTCCATCAACATTCTTTGTGCCCCCCTATAATCTCCATCAACATTCTATGATCCTTTAGTGAGAGCCTTTGAGGAGCCAGACACATCTTCTGCCATCAATTACTCCCCTTCCCTAATTCCTTCTCACTTGTGCAAATACCTGCCTCCTGGAAGGACTTGCTCCTCCTCACCCCTCATATAAAGATGCCCCAACCTTAGGGCGTCCATATTGTTCTCAATTCTAGAATCTTATCTATTACACTTATTTAATGGATAATCAAGAGCTGCCTTGTAAACCCCATGTGCCTGCCACTCCATACACATAGATTTTTGTCCTCTAAACTTCTTAAAGACAGAAATTATATTTATGTACATATAGCATATATAATATAGAGAGAGATAGATATAGATAGATGAGATAGATAGATACAGATTGTATCCTTTCCAGCATTATAAACAAATGAATCTATTAGGCATATTTAAGACTGTGAGGAGGAGGAAGAAACATTCATAGAGCTCTCCTATCATTTACCAAATACCACCAGATCTTTATAAAAATGTTATTTCTATTTTCTAAATAAATAATTATCAGGCTGAAAAAAATCAAAACGTTTGACAACACTCTGTGTTAGTGAGTGTGTGAGGAAACTGGCATCCTCATGCATTTCTAGTGGGAGTGAAAGTTGGCTCAATGCCTGCAGACGTCAATAGGCAACATGCAGCAAGAGCACATATATCCTTTGACCCAGCGATGTCTCTTCTGGGAAATGAACCTACAGCTATACTTGTAAGTGTGTGCAATGGCATATGTTCACCCTTATTCATTGTAGTTTTATTTGTATGGAATTATTAAAAAATCCCAAAAAAGCCTATCAATTTGGGCCTTATGAAATGAATTATGGCACAACTCTACAACTGAATTCCAAGCAACTGAAAGAAGAATGATGGAACTCTTTATGTGCTGATATGAAAAGATGAGCTCTAAGATAGATCGTTATTTTAGAAAAGTAAAATGCCAAACAGTGTATATAACATGCATTTGTATTTGCTAGTATTCCTATAAGGAAACTCAGGTAAAATACACACGTTACCTGTTATAGCCTAGATGTGAGTCTAGACAGATAGAAGATAGAAATGGAAATCAGGGTTTCACTGCATATCTTTTTATATGGATTGATTTACCATGAATTCTCATGAATATATTACCTATTCAAAATTTAAATTACAAATTTAAGCGTTGTTTGTATATATTTAAAATCACTTTCTTAAAATCTATGGAGGCACTTCCAGTTCAGAAGAGAGTCTTAGACTCTGAAGTGTGGAAAGAGGAAGATGACATGGTTTGGGGCCTCAGCACTGAAGGGATAACACAGCAGCAGCGCTTCTACACCCCACTCCTGGCCCAGGAAGGTGACTGAGTCCAGCATTTTCTCACCCTAATCTAACACAGAAGGCAGCCCAGGTAGGATGGTCCCCTCGACGCGAACCCCACAGAATCAAGAGGGAATACCTCTGACAACACCAGGTAAGCCTGGTGGTAACAGCAAGGGGGATCTTCGGGAGCCCCACTACCAATAAGTGGCCAGGGGAAGGGATCTCCTTCACCACTGGGGCTGACACTCATCTCCCGCACCAAGAGAAACTGGGGAAACCAGATAGTACCTACAGCACAGATCCTGCCACAAAAGCAAGCAGCCTGATTGGAAACCTAAGAATCAGCTGCTCTATCCAAAAACACAAACTGTGGTGTGTATCATGGAATACTACTGAGCAAAGAAAAAGGCACCAACCTGGATGAATCTTCAGGGAATTATGCTGAGTGAAAAAAAGATGAATTCCAGCCAAAGATCCCCTCCCCTCTCACAGGTCCTCACCTGCCACTAGCCTTTTAAGATCTCATTTTTGAATGAAGATTGAAGTATTGATGCCTATCTTAGGCTGGGCTTTTTAAATTCTTGCATTGGGTTTATGTTTTGTGATATAAAGTAATCATAAGAATGTCTATCGCCTAAGAGTGCAAAGAAAATTCCTGAGTCTTGCCCAAGACTATATCCAAAGGCAAGAGAAAATTATCTTCATTATATAAACTTTACAGGAAGCGTAGGAGACAAATATAGAATTGTGTTTTGATTGCATAAAATATCACATCTTCGGCATTGAAATCACACCAGGGCCAATGGAGCTAACATTGTGACTAGTGTTATCATTAAGGTGCTACACAAACCTAAATGATATCAGTTGTACACAGGTGAGTAGTGCCATGGTAAGCAGAAGTGTGACATATAAAGCAGAAGTATAGCAGAAGTGTGGTTAGAGGAGATGAATATAGGTGCCAAGCAGACAAATGAGTAGACTCTATGGTCAGCTTTATGTTTGGCTAGGCTATAGTGCCCAGTTACTCAATCAAACACTAATCTAGGTATTGCTATGAAGGTATTTTGTAGATGTGATTAAAGTCCATAATTAGTTGACTTTAAGTAACAGAGATTATCTTAAACAATCTGGGTGGGCCTGCTTCATTCAGTTGAAAGGCCTTAAGAGCAGAGCTGAGGCCTCCCAGAAGAAGAAATTGCACCTGTGGACCACAGCTTCAGCTCATGCCTTAAATTTCCTGCCTGCCCTTCCTGATTACCTACCCTATGGACTTCAGACTTGACTGGCCAGCTTCCACAATTGCATAAGCCAATTTTTGCAATAAATCTCTTTATATTTCCTCCTGGTTGTTTCTCTGCTTGAGCCTTGCTTGACTGATACTAATTATGTTTATTATCATTATTCCTCTCCATTAATACAAACTCCAATCTATACAAGTCAGTCTCCTTACTTACTCCAACTCCAGCCAAGCTAATGCCACCCTGGTTTCTTGACCATCCCCTACTTTCTCTGGCTGTGCAAATCACACTTATGTACCAGGTTTAGCTGAAGTCCAGAATTACTGAGTATCCCTTCCCTTCATGTCTCATCTCATCCTCCATGCTTGACACCTATATTTTTATCTTTACCTATATTCAATTTACTCTTTGACCATGTACAATCTTGTATTATTTTCTGAGTATATAATGTAGGTCCCCCAGCCATTCCTGATAATTTTAAAGTCCTTGAGAACAAGAATAAGATCTTCAGTTGCTCAGATATCACCCACAGTGTTCACTGTTGGACCCAGAGTAGATATTTATTTATGGCTGATATAAACGTATACTGTGTGGAAGAGTGATCTGAAAAGAAAATAGATTTATGAAGAATTGATGCTAAATAAAAATAAACACCACAATTAAATCTTAACATAACAGCAGCCAAAATAAAGTGTGGACCCATCTATGTTCACTGATTTGGGAATCAATGGTAATTATTATAATACGATAAGTATACTATATATTAATTAAAATAAGTAAAAGCAATTTCTGGCCCTTATTATCATTACCCAATTACTTTCTGAATCCAATGGTTCCAAGAACTATGGAGCCCACCAACATCATAGTTCATTGCAGGCAACTGAGATGTGATAGTGGTGGGAGAAAATGATGGCAAGTCCTATTCTTTGGGGGACTTCTCAAAACTGTGCAAGGATAGCTTAAATGGCAGGCTGTCCATGGTAGGCTCATAACAAACACTAAGCAGAGAAAGTTAGAAGAAGGTAGATTTCAGTTTCTGAGAGAAACAAACCTTTTAGACACCAGAGAAACACCATAATAACAGGAGGTATTGATCGACCTGCTTCTAGACCATCAACTTGATGCAAATAACATACCTGTACTAAAAGGTCCCTTCCAAATGCAGGAATCAACAGTTGTTGCTAATCTAAAAGTTATCCACAGAAGACCAGGAAAGGTGAAAGTGTAGAGGGCTGATAAGCAGAGTAAGTAAATCGAGTGCCTTCTATATAGGCACTACACTTGGTGCTCTAAGTGTGGTCTCTTACTGAATCCTCAAAAAATCTTAAGACACAGACATCGTTATTCTTATATTGAGAGATGAGAAAGTCAAGTTCAGAGAAGTTGAATAATTTTTCCCAGCTTACTCAATTGGTAATTGTTAGAGCCTGGAATTGAACCCAAGGCTGCCTAATTTTCAAAAACAATTGTCTTTTCATGCTTCATCTTCATAAAAAAATAAAATTTAAAAACACATTTACTTTCTACTTCTTATGACAATCCCCTAGTGATGTCTTTGGGATGAAGACTCCTCTTAAGCAGAAGCTAGAAAGCACAAGTCCTTACTCTGACAGCCTATGAGCGCCAGGCATTCCCCTCTTCAAGTTATATAACAGCTGCTTCATTGAATGCCCATTTAGACGATGTGCACCAATGAAATAAAATGTTAGCAGACGGATTCACTCGCTTCCTCTTCCAGTCACACATCAGTGTGATCAGGGAGACAGGAGCAAGGGAGTGATTGCCAAGGTCTTCATCATCACATTAGCTGCCAGCAGGAGATCTGTGCTGCGGAAAACTGAGTTTGACAACTCCTGCGTTGACAGACTAATAAACTCAGTTACATGTCCTGCTATGATGATGGACGGCTTTATTTCCTTTCTCTGTTTTCTACATATATTTACTTAACCAAAAGTCCTATTTATGCTAGTATCTTTAAACTGTGCACTACAACTATGCCAACTGAAAGATGATTTACAAGCCAGTTTGAGAGTTAATGGGGGACTTGATGTGGGGATATGCTTTGAATTCAAAGCAGCAGCCTTAGTTCTTTCATCATATTAAAAACAGGAAGTTTCTCTTCATGGTGGCCAAAGAGAAAACCTCACAGGTGCTGTGGGGTATCGCATGATTCCTTATGTTTTACCTTCTCTCAGTACAGAATACGTACAAATATGCTCCCAGGAAGTGCCAACAAGCTGGAAGCTGGATCTCCCTTCTCTCCACACTGATTTTGCACTTTCAGTAATTGGATCTGGGGCTCGCTACTGGGAATGCCTGCACAAAAAGCCAAAGTGCGTGACCGCGAGGAGCTCAAACTAATGCCACAGAAAAATCAAAAGATCAATTATTGCAACTACTTTACACACAAAGGTAATACTTGAGCAGAATGTTGAGGTAGAACAGAAAATTGCCAGGAAGAATATTCAGTCCAAAATAATAGAGTGATAAAAAGAGTTTGGCATGTTTAAGGGATGGAAAGTCTATGAGAGCCAATATAACATGACTGCATATGGGGCCATGACCGAAAGTGTTTGTGATTTAGGAGGTCTCCAGACAGTGAAGAGCCACACTTACTGAGCTGAGAAACAGGGATTTTATCATTAAAAAAGTGGAGAGCCACTGAACGATTTGAAGCTGAGCAGTAATATACTGAGAGTTTCTTTCAGAAAACACACACCGAAAACTAAATTTAAAAAAAACCCCAAGAATTGCACTAACGACAACTCACCTTGCCTACAGCATGATATAGCTGATGAAGCTTTGCAGGATACACACTGACAATGTCAGAGACAACAAGAATATCCAGGTTTTAGTCCTGCTTGGGTCTTGTAACTGAACGTCCTTGGGCTATCCATTCTAACCTGTTCTGAATCTTTTCTTCTTCTTCTGAATACTTGTCTTGTCCCTCACCAAGGTTGCAGTGGGAATAAATGATGTAAATATATAAGAAGAAGAACTCTATAAGGAATCATACTTGTCAAAAAGATTTCACGCCCATTGGTTCTGAATTTATCCCTGTAGCAATAAGGGACAGATTCTATTATATTCTCTTGGTATACGACACAAGTGAGATTCAAATTGGTGAAATAACTTGCCATAGGTCACAGTGTTGCTGTGTTATAGAATTTTAATGAATGAAGAAGTATTTTCTGAATTTTTATCTCTGAATTACATAATGAAAATATTTTTGCAATATTAAAACTGAGAACACTGGGAATTAATTTATTTCATGACAATTTAGATAGTCAAGTCTTACTCTATTATTTAAAATAAAATTGACAAACTATATTGAGCAATCACACTGTCTCTTTTGTTCTCTTATTGCTTATAGCCCTTATTACCCTTTAAGTTGATTTATTCCAAATGGAAACCACAGTGGTTCAACTCAACCAAATGCTTCAAGGGCAAGATGCAAGAGCTTTAAACATTTGTGGCCATTATACCCCTCATGTTTTAACTTGTTTTAGTTTTAAAGGTTATTTGAGGCAACAGTATGAAAGAGCACTCAGTGTTTTCTAAAACATAGTCAAGAGATTTGGTGTATGATCTATGCAAATATTATTCTGAGCTAGAACATTGGAAAATGGCTAAGATGAGAAAAACCAACTGTACAGTATAATTACAACACACTCATTCTGAGTCACACTACTGGAGAAAATCAAAATAATCTTTCTTAGTGACCGTTTGTAGTCTATGTATATTCCACGCTATATTCTGGAGGAATATGGGTTACAAGAAATACTCGATTTACCTAAGGGCATTTGTGGCAGAGACAGATCTGACTCAGGCCTCTTGAGCCCCAGTCTGGCTTCTTTCAGTGATATTGTACCTCAAGTTTTTCCACTAATGGCAACACCTATGCTAGAATCTAATATCTGTTTAGTAACCTACAATGTAAAAAGTTTTCCTATAGCCATATGATTTGGTAGCATAGGAAGGTAAATTATTAAATGTCTCTTACCAAACATACACCCAAACTTTCATAAACATTTTAAATATATAATAGATACCATTTAACATGGAAATGCCAAATTGCAAATTTTGTGCCAGATATTTTTCATTCCTTACCTCTAATCCACAAAATAACTGTTTAAATGAGTTATTATTATTTAGAGATCAAGCAAGCAAGGCTGAAAATTTTAAGTAATTCGTCCAATACCAAAGAGCTATAAATATACCATATATCTGTCTGGATCCAAAGCTGAGGCACAGACGGAAAATGTGTCTTTCTATATCGAGTTTAATATGTATGTATCCAGTCCAGATTACTTCCTTCTCACGGGACATACTAGAGCTTTGTATTTCTATGGCAATTAGTCTTCTGTTGATTGAAATACACTACAAATAAATGCTCATTGTTCAAAGTAAATTTCAATGATTCTCCACAGAAAGGCAACATCAACAATTAAATTATCTCCAGTTAATTATCTTCTTTCATATTTTGGGATCTTTTATTGCTTCTAAGGATTTGGAATAAAGCCCAAGCTTGTGATCACATTTCTTGCACATTGTCAATCCAATGTAAGCGTTTGCAGTTAGCTTTACTGTAACCTCATTTAATGAGGGGAAGGGGATATGAAGGGAGAGATGGAGGGAAAGAGGAAAGAAAGAATAAATAGAACAAATTAACATGTAGGAAATAACTGTGGGAAACTTAAATCATTGAGATGTGTTCAAAAGGAAGAAAATCGACCTGAGGTAAATATACACCCTTCATTCCTACCCCTCTCTGATGAGAAGTCTTTGTATCAGTTTTGTTTTTAAGTCCTGCTATATTTCATAAAATATTTAAGAGAACTATTCCTTCCACTTAGAGATGCTGTAATGTGAAGAGGAAGTGCTTTCAAGCCATCTAGAACTCAGTTCAAATCTCACTTCCACCAGCTTTGTGTCTTTAAGCATTTTGGCCATAAAAGGATATTTATATTCATTGATCCTCTACTGTACATCAGTAAGTACAAGATATACAAAGAAGAATGCACAGAAAATTGACAGTTTGAGAAGGATAACAAGAACCAGATATTCAATTTTAGTATTGTGGAATAAGTTCTGCGTGAGTAGATGCTGAAGGAGCAAAACTAAGCAGTATCTAGAAAGGTCCCAGTAGGCTTCTTGTAGGAGTTGACAGAGATTACTCAGGCAAAGAAAGTGATAAGAAGTCTTTCTGTCAAGAGATTTGCATATGTGAAGACCACCATTGTTTGAAGAATTGCCACAGTCTAACAAAGTCAGAGCTAAGAATGTTGGGGGGTGGGCGCTCAGAAAGTGAGATGACAAGTATAAACTACTGAGTACAATGCAGGGCAGTTACACGGAGCTTAACAAGTGTTTGCTATCTTCCCCTTAGGCTAGTGCCCTGAGAGAAACCCAGAAATTCTCCATGCTCCTCCTCATTTGTCCTTCATTTGATTCTCACCCTTGAATAACACTCTCTAACACTTCTCTGCCTACTCACGTCTGGCTCTTGTGGACAGCCCCAACCAATCTCTAAGAACTCTTTCACAGCAACTTCAGCCTGCCCTGATCGCTCTCTTCATAGAGTAGCAACCACCTTGCAGCTGGTCTTACGCACATGGTTATGCACTGCCTTGCATTATTTGTTTATTAATGGATGCAAACATATTGGTCTCTTCTCCTAAAGGAGAATAAAATCATCTCAATGGTAGGTAATGGTTTTGAATCACTTGGATCCTGACAACACTTAAGGTAGTCATCAGTGAAAAGATTCTCTTGGAACAGCAAATTCCAATACATTCCAGTACTGCCTCAGTCAGACTGTCTATAGAAAAGTGGTTTTTTTTCTTTTCCTTATTGTGCCTTTCTCCAAGTTCTTTTTTAAACATATATCCAGTCATTCAACAATTACCAACCACTGTGATGAAGAATTAATCTGGAGGATATCGCTTGGACATTTCTGTTTATAATCTATTCTTAGAACATTTCTCTTCTGCATTTTATGTTATCACTTTTTCTTAGTTCTTGCTTTCCCTTTCGTCATCATTCCTTATTAGTTGCGTCTCAGTGTATCTCTTCTTGAGTTCTTTAAAATATTTTATTTTGCAGGTTCCACCCTTCGCCTACACAACTAATTGACTTCATCTACTCAAAAGGCTTCAGCAACTTTACACCCAGTGATTCGGATCTTCTCCTCTGGACCTCACTCCAGGGATTTCTAGGTACTTCTGCACATTGAGCATCTCTCCAGGCAAACACTGTGTCCCAAATTAAACACGTGAGAGTGTCCACTAAATCTCCTCCTATGTCTACATGTTCTCTATCTGTTCACATAGAACAGGGACTTTGCATTTGCCAGGCACCAGGGTAAATACTTAATGAGGATTATTTTGTTTTGTTCCCGTGATATTTCCTTTAGGTAGCTGCTATTTTTAGCCCCATATCACAAATAAGGAAGTGAAAGCACATGGAGCTCAAATAACTTTCCCTAGGTTGTATATCTTGTAAGTTGTAGGACCAGGATTTGACACGATGCTATCAGGCCCAGACAGAACTGAGGACTTACTCACTACATTCTTCATTCATGATGTCTTCTAAGCTAAAGCTGAAAGTCATCCTTCTCTCTCCTGTATTCGATTTGACTTCAAGCTTGTTTGATCTAATTTTAGATATGCCTTTCAAGTCATGTCCCTTCTTTCTAGCTTGTTCTGACTCTCATCATTTGCTGCCCACACGCTTGCAAACAGCATCCAGTAACTCTCCCTTGCACCTACGTCTTCCAATTTCAGTACGTGCTCTACGATACCAACACAGTTATATTTCCAAAAAGAAACTAATAAACCAAAAAGCAAACAAGAGCAAAATAAATATTAGCAAGTCAATTCCCAGCATTAAAATGAAACCAACAAAATGTGACCGGCTTCTAGATGCTTAATAGGGAAGTAAGCTCCTTCTCAACGTATAATTCCATCTTCTACTCTGGTTGTATTTCCTGACTCTCCATCTTCCTTCATTTCATCTTAGATTCCAGCTATGTTACACATCTCATGGTCCCCTCTTGCTGTTTGACCCTTCATGTCTTTCTGCCTTTGCACATGTTGCTCACTCTTCTCTTTCCCCTTATTCTTTCCCATCTTTCAAGTATGTGTTCAAAGGTCAGTTATTCTGAAAACCTTCTCATGTTCCCCAGAAAGTTACAATACCCTCACCAAGTAACTCAACATTTCTGTGTGCACATACCTCATTTATCTATTTGTGTATACAGTAAATAGTAGATATCTGCTATGCGTCAGAGATTAAACAAGGGGCTGGAGACAGAGAAGATTCAGACATCATCTTGTCCTTATAGAATCCCCGTCTAATGACACATTGAATTATCTTTTTCTGCTTAATTGTCTGTCTCACCAATTACATGATATGCCCTTTATGTCACCAGTTCCTTGGATATGAGTAGTACAAAAATAAATAAGACACAGTTCCTTCCCTAAACGAGTTTACAGTCTCAGTAGGGGAGTTAACATGAATAAAAATAGTGATGACACAAAAGACTGGTTAGTGTCATAAAACAAAGCAGGGTGTGGATTCAACAATTCATTACAATATTTTTTTCTTCTCCTTTAGGTCGCAGCCGAAAACATCTGCTGATGGCATTCAGGATTAATCACAGAGTTGAAGTTTCTTTAGTTCTTAATAGGAAACCCATAGAACAACAGTAGGATATGAGTTGACCTGAATTAAGAGATATGAGCAATGCTTTTAAATAAACCTCATATTACCAGAATCCCCCACCCTCTCCAACCTTTCCTTCCAACCAAGAAATGTCATGTAGTTAGAAGACCATTTACCTACTGTTAAAATAGCAAGAGTGTTATCTCTCTGTGATGACTATTGTTGAGCCTGACAGCCAGAAAATTTGATATGCTTCCAATCAATACCTGGTTATTGACTGCCCAATGGGAGAAGCACTATAGCAGGCTTGGGAGAGGAAGAAATCTGACATCCTTTGCCACACTGAAAAGTGAGCTAAAAGGTGTTGTTAGGATGTCAGAGAGACTACACTGTGAAAAGAGATTAGCAAAGGCTGAGAAATGGTGAAGAGACCTTGAAAAGGGCTCATGTGACTGTCATCGGACATAGATAGTGAGAAGATCAGGGACAGTCCCACTCAATAGGAGACATATAACAGATGATAAGCACTTGTATCACTTATTGTCTGCTCAAGGTGAGAGTAATCATCAAATGCATAGTTATTGACACCAGATGTGCTTTCAAATGGTACTTGTTGAGGAATAAAATAAAATTCTGTGGAGACAATCTTGTTCCTATTGTATAAGTAATCTAAAAAATAACAACTTTATTTTATCTGGAACTCATCATGAGGGTCAATAATAATTTCCATTTCAATCTGCAAATGCTTTAGTAAAAATACATGTCAAATAGTTTTATAAATTATATAAATAATTCTGGCAGAGAAGGTGAAATAAGATCTCAGAAAATAGTGATCAAAGTTTAAACTGTAGCAAGACTTTAGGAAAGCAAGATGAAAATATGAATCAAGATCCTTAAAACTACTCACAATCTTTGACTCAATAATGTCCTTGCTAAGGCTAGTTCAAGAAAACAATAGAACATGTGGGGTTAAAAAATTATTTAAGCACAAAGATGCTCACTATAGTGTTGGTTATAATAATAAATATTTGGAAACAACACAGGGCCTTGTCCTCTCTTCAAAAGAAAAGAAGATTAGAATGGTTGAATGAAAATAAAAATCATTAGAATATTTATTATGTAGTCATTGAATAGTATTTATAGATATTGCAATAGCACATGAAAAGCTTTGTATAATGAGAAGCAAGCTCAGATTTCCCCTTGTGGAAACTGCTTTATAGGAATACCATTTGAGCTTCAGGAATGAACGAATAGAGCTATTTATTTTTCCTTTCTTGAGCCAACCAAACATCTACATTGTCCCAAAACATACCATATATATTCCTACCATCATGTCTTGACTCTTGCCAGTATCTGTTTTCAATTGGCTTCCTTATTCCTTACATCTATTTTAATTTTAGTTGCCATTGAAATGCTAACTCATCCTGCTTCCTCCATAATGATTTCATGATTATTCTAGAACACAAAAACTTTCTCATCTCTCAGTCTTCTAGAACTATGTTTTCAATTACGATATCATAATATCTTAGCATGTCTCAAGCAACATCGAGAATGTCATGAATGTCCCATCACTAAGTTCATACACAGAGGTTTGCAAATGTCTTACTTGTTCAAGAAAGAAAATAAGATACAGGGATTAAGTATCTGGCATCTGCTGCCAGATTCCTTCCAGCCAAGTCCCAGCTCCACCAAGGTTTACTAGCTGTGTAAACTTGAGGAAGTTATGTAATCTTTCTGGGCCTCAATATGTTCATCTAAAAATTAGAGATAACAATAATTCCCATCTCACGTTATCATTATGTTGCAGACTAATCTATGTACTAAGCTCACATAATCAAACCCTCTTCCTTTTAATCTTAACTTGGATTCATGCTATACCATGACCAAGATATACCTTGAGTACTTAGAAGTTGGTTCAATTACATAACCTTCTAAACTTGCACATTGTATAAAACCAATTAACCAAGGTAACTGTGTCTGGTGGGCTGAAGGCCCTGATCATTGGTTGGGTTGCTGTGGCTTAATCTGGACTGCAAACATTATTTTGCTTTCAGTTATTCCTCTGGAGAGCAAGATACAACTTAGAGGAGAAGATTCCTAAGCAAACAGTTTACAAACAAGATATAACAGTGTTCAATGGCAGACTATGGGAGAAGTGATAGTCTCGTATTTCCTTCTCAGATTTGATAGGAATTGGCCACACATTCATCAACTCCTTCTTAAAGAGGTGGCTTTGAACAAAGTGTGCTTGAAAAGTAATCTAACTTGCATACCAAAGTTCTTTATGTGTCATCAGGTAAGGAGGAAAGAAAATTGAAATGACATGATGATATTTCTACTTCAACGGCAACCTGCCGTGTCTAAAGACTTTGGGAATTCCCATTTCTCATTTCTTAGAGAGTCCATTGTATTCTTTCCCTCACCCAGACCCCTCTCTTATCCATGAAGGCTGGGCAGAAAGAAGTTAATTCTATCTTTCCTAATTCAGCCTTATTGGTTTACATTTACTAGAAAGCACCAATAATGAAAAACAAAACTAACTTTGAAGAGCTTGAAAAGAAAAAAGACTAAAAGAATACTCAAGAAATTATCCGTTTTAATTATTATTATAAATGTGTTATGAATCTGAAGACCTTGCATTTAGTATACTGATTGCAGATGATTGCTTTAAGAAAATATACCCTAACACATCACGGACATTGTCATTTCCACAAGAGAAGGACTGTGAACTTGCTTATTTTGTTTTTACATGAGGGTATCCCTGTTTACTGTCCTCTGTGTTTCAGCAACTCTCATCTCTGATGCCCCACGTGGGAATCATGCTTGTTGAAGCCATGAAAGCATGGCTTGATTCATTCAGTTTATAAAGTGACTTAAAACAATCATCCTCACGCAATTGAGGGAGAGGAAGGGATTCATTAGCAGGAGGACAGATTCCTGAATGCACAGGCATCTGAGGTGTGCTTGCCAAACCTCACAGTCATGCAAGCACCTCTGATTTGTCCTGGCTAGGTACCCAGAAGGGAAGAAGGGGCTTAACGATCTTGGAACTCACAGTGTAGGCACTGAGCAATTTCACGGAAAGGGGAAAGAGAAGGTCTTAAAAAAGGAATGCTATTTCTAAGGCTTGGTATGTTGAGTCCCCTGCTCATCAGTTTTGACAGTGTTTCTTTAAAAGCCAACACCTCACTTCCATCGATTTTCAACTTCACACTTTTGCAAAGCTGCAAATCTTCTATTTTTAGCCTGATGGATGGAGAAAATTAAAGGAAAAGAGCATCTGTAGAGATGAACTCCTCAAAATATCTTTAAATCACTTTAGGAGAAAGTGAACAGAATGAGCTCTCAAAGTGATAGGAATGTTGTCCTGTGATTGGGCTGGAATTGGGTTGGCTTTGACTTCATCGTCTTCAGGTTGCTCTTGTCTCACTAAGAAATGGATGGCCGTTCTGTTTACCTCTGAGTTTCTTACAAGAACATTGATGTTACAATCCTAACAAGTATATATATGTTCTACAAAGCTTCTGTGCAAACACATATTGTTCTTGGCTATTTAGGGATAATATTTCTGGAACCAGACTCAGTACTTATGGATTGGTATTTATTGGGAGTCTTAAATAAAAACATGTAATTTTAGCCTGAAAAGGGCTCACAAGATTTCATTAGTTTTCCCTTATAGGATCTGTGAAGAAATTGAGCTCTGGAGTGCTAAAATTATGTACTTGTTTAAGTACAAGATCTAGGTAAAATTTAAATCTCATCTCTCTCAGTTCAGTGTTCTCTTTGCTGTGCCAAATTTCTGAATAGAAAATTTTAAATAAGATGTTTCATTTTAAAGCCAGACAGTGTTTTTCACTTTCCAAGGCAACTAACAGCGTTAACAACATCATCCCATGATGACCACGGGACTATTTCTTCTCTGACTTGATTAGGCTCCTCTATGGGCATCATTGATGAATGCTACTTCCAAGACATAGAAGAGGCCATAGAATGGCTGAGAGGTCTTCAGTGATGCAAGTGCCAGCATTGCTTGCCCTGGATCAGAGTCTGATTTCAGGTCAGCTGGCATCTGTCACTCCTTTTCTGAATCTCTGAGTGCCATCCCAGCAACAGCAGGAGCTCACGAAAAACTGATGACATATGCTCCTTTGGGATAGTCTCACTGTAGTCTTCAGGACGACTCCAGCCTTGGCTTGGCTCTTACATTTTTCTAGAAGTTTCTTCTCCCACCCCTCTGCCTTCTAAGTCAACTTCAAATTTCACATTTTCCATGAAATCTCCACTAACTATAACCAGCAGCTTCAGATTACGTCTTCCTCAATTATACTTATAGTTCATTTCACACCGTTTGACATGCAATTCTCTAAATGGCAAACCGTCTCTACTTTGTCATGTGTTTTTCTTTGGTTACCCCGACAAGACTATAAAATTATAGACATCTGGGCTCACATTATTCATTTTTTTTAATTCTCACCCCTTATTCTTTGTGAGATCCAGCCTGCCTCCCTGCTTCCTCTCTTACACTTCTCCTCACTGTCTGCAGTCTCCAGCCACATGAAACTACCTATAGATTCAGTTTCCTTTTTGTTTTATTCCTGCTGCATTCCTAAGATGAGATCAGCTCAAGGTTTCTCTTTGAAGCCTCCCTAACATTGACAGGTAGTCACAGGCACTCATTACTAATATGCTTGTTTTGTTGTTTCAGATCCCATCGTAAGAATGTACTTCCTCCCCTCTTAAATTTACGTGTGCCCATGTGACTTTATTTGCTCAACGGAGTATGGGTTTGGAGTAATGTTTGTCACTTCCAGGTAAAAGCTTTTAAAAGCTAGCACATGATTTCTTGTGCATCTTTCTCCCTGCCATGGCAACATTCCAAGTGATGGAGCCTTTGTCAGCATCCTAGAATGAGGACAAAGTGGAAGAGGGTCCCCTGCCAAGGTGTGAAGAGCATGTAACATAGACATGACACAACTGCTTATTACTTAGGCCACTGAGATGTAAGGTTGTTTATTAGAGGCATAACTTATCCCATCTAGACAATGAAGCTGATTTGATAGCTGCCCTTTGTGCACCTACACAATCTTGTCTTGCTTCTTCCGCAACACTTATCCCATTTCCTGTCTTTCTTCCTGGTAGACCATAAACTCCATGAGGATATGGCTTGTACCCATGTAGCCTCCATGCCTACCACAGTGTTTGTCATATAGTATCCTCTCAAGAAATACATGCTGAATGAATGAATAAAAAGCGCCCACCACATGTTTAATACATCCTGGAGTTAATATTGGTGTTCCTGGATTTTTGCCCATTCCTCTGTAGATAAACCATGAAACTACTCACAGTTATGGCAGGTGGCGCCAGTGTAACCTGTGTCACTGCAGTTACAGTAGAAAGTAGTCCAGGACTGGGAGCAGCTTCCTCCATGTTCACAGTAGTTTGGCAAACACCTAATGGAAGATAAAGCAAAAGCTAACAAAATAAACCAAATCAGTTGAAATAAAGGGAAAATTAAAAATGTCTTATACCCAACTGCATGAATTGATAGTGGAAATTGGTCTACAACACTCCTATACCTAAGTCAAACTTGAATGACATCAAACAATACTATGGTTTTACTACAAGGGGTGGGTCCACCTAGCACTGCTGGGCAATGAAAGGCTCAGAGCTGATTTCGGCAAGTAAGTGAAGCATTTCAATATTGGGGCAAAATCTCACTGACTTAAAGTTAATTTGAAGTAGTCAAAATCTGTAAGGTTTTTCATTTACCATAGAATAAAATGTATAAAAAAGTTGTAATTTTACATTTTGGAAAGATTTTACATTTTTAAAATAAAGGGGAAAGGGGCATATAATTGCGGTCACTGTCCTCACGCTTCTCTTTTCGGTGATAGCCAGGAATCTATTTCAAACTACATATGAGATTTCAAAGGATGATACCTGCTCATTTAACATGTGAAGAAATTCTAACATTTTTTAAGTGCCAATTCTATCCTTAAAATGAGGCCTTTAGTAGTTATAATAATATCAGTATGACTATTCCAAAAAATATTTTCACCAGACACATTAAAAACCCTCTAAAATATCACATAATTTGACCCAGAAATCACACTTAGATGGTTTTATTTTAAGGATATATTTCAAAATATGAAAACCATGTATGCTAATTATCATTATTCATAATGATGTCGTTCATAATGGTGAATCACTGTAAGTGTCTGACATTAGCAAACTTCTTAGGAAAGTTGTAGTACCTAAAATTAATAGGCTAACATAAAGCTATTATCTATGATGTTAACAAAAAGGATTATAACAGACTGGGATTGGATTAGACGAAAATCTAAGATATGAAACATGGCCACAACAAAATAAAATGAGGACTTTATATTGCAAAAATGATAGGAAGGAAAAATGTTCAATGTCACTTGGGCTAGTAGGAGTGAAGGCAATATTCATTTTTTCTGGACAGAGATCATACACTTTAGGGTCACATACATCTGAATTGAAATCCCAGCTCAGCCATTTACTCCATGGTGTCTTTGGGTAATTCACTTCATCTCTTTCACCCGTAATTTAAAATCTCTACCTTGCAGGCACTGTTGCCACTAGGAGATAACCTGGCAAGTGCTCAATATTTGTAGTGGATAAAGTTAAGATTAAAAGCAATGATAAAGGAATTCTTGAAAACAATCTTTACAGGAAAAAAAATCCCATGAATTTAAAAGGGAAGACTGTATAAGCAATGAAATTCAGACATGGTATAACACAATAAAAGTGCTCGTTGTGGAGCCACTGAGAATGTGAGGCAAGCAAACGTAAGATGATTTACCCTAAATGTCCTATATAGGTAGGAAACCCTCCAGCAAGGATTGTTTCAGAGCCCAGAAACTAATATTCCTGCATATGCTCAGATGTATTATTAGAAATTTTCTGCTCAGCACAGCAAACATACAATTGTGCTGACAGGGCTGATGTTTGGGAAAACCTCATTGGTAACTCCATGGTATCCAACTACGGCTTAGGAAACCAAACAAACAAACAAAAAAGACCCAATAATCTTACTATGGAACAAGTGAAACCAATCAATAAATTAACAAAAAGAGCGGTCCCTTCCCTACTCTAAATTCTATCCTTCCTCTTGATTCCTATTCCCAGCTCCAGATCTTCACCAGAACGCAAAGAAACAGGTTTGCCACTCAGATGAACCACAGTTCCTGCCCCCGCCAACCTTGTGCAGTGGGGAAGCGGCATAAACTTGAAGCATCAGTGTTATCTACAAAATCCAAGCAAGGACTTCTGCCTCTGGGTGTATTCTGACAGAGAGCCTCCGAGCTGGCCCATGAACACCCACCTGCCCCCACATCCTTTTCTTTTGCATCCCAGCACCTCCCTGCTTCTGAATACTGCTGCTTCTGCAGTTTATTTTTCTCCATATTTTTCCCCTCTGAAACTATCTAGTCCTTACATGACCTCTCTAGACCCCCTTCCCACCACATCCCACTCCCCTCCCCCAGACACCAAACGCACACATATTCCATGATTGGCTAATAAGGTTATTATTGCTCCCCTCCCTACCCCAACAGTGAGTGAATTGCTCTAAGAAGGGAAATCTGAGCAAATCCAGGTAAGTAGCTGCTTAACGAATAGCTCTTTTGGTTTTGGCATCAAGAAAGTTTAGTTCAGACTCTTTTTGATAGCTGAAGCTATAAAATAGAAAACTCAGTTCTCAGTGGCCATGTTTTCAGTCATGAGAAGAAAATTTTTCTGCAGTAAAGTGAGAAAGAAAAAAGCAATGCTGAGGCGCAGCATGCAGCTGGAGAGACACGGCGAGGGTCCCGACCGTGTTTGTGTGGCTGGTTCCTGCTGTTCCCAAGATTTGGCTGCACCCCTGAACTTCCTGAGGGCTGGTGGTTTTAATCTATGTTAAATTCTGTGAGATAACCCAAGATCTTTCCCTGAAAACCCCCATTTCGCTCAGGCGAACTCGAGTTTGGATTCTGTTACTTTCAACTAACAGAATCTTAACTTTTTGTAAAACAGCATTCTATAAATAACAAAAATAAATGAAAAAACATGTTTCCTTATCATCTACACTGTAAAATATTTAAAAAACTCAAGATTTCTAAATTCAGTAGGGGGAGGGGTCTCGGGGAAAACTCTAAGCAATATCTCAGCACGTTGAACACATCTTTAATGAACCTCTCACAAACCTTGTATTACAGTGTTAACAAACTAAATTTACCGATGAAATTGTAGGCCAGAAATTCATTTGTTTATGGTCACTCAAGAAAACCAATAATGTATTTCTGAGAGGGAAAGAGTACATGGGTAAGAAAAAATCTAATATTTCTAGCACACGGAAAAGAAAAATGAATGAATGCTTATAAGGCTGCATTCGAGCCTGGTTCATTTTGGTTCAATGCATACTGTTATTAGGAAAACTCATCTGTAAAGTAGACACTCAAAATAAAAGATGCATGACCCCAATTTGCTTGTTTTAAAGCAGTTTTATGAGTATAATTTTCATATTCTTTAATCAGTTCATTTTAACTGGCGTTTTGTTTCTTTTTCTCTCTAATTGGCATAAACTGAGCACTTAGCCCATGAAATCAGAAAGAGAAGGGCTCGAGCTACGAAGTGAAAGGAGCCCATTAAGTGTAAGGGCCACCACCATCTTAGGTGTGAGGCCCTTCATCAAATTGCTAGGAGACAATCACTCAGAACACCCATCTTCTAAAATCTGAATATTTCATATATAACTGGACCTGGGGCTCTGTCCCTTCTTTTGGTGTACAATGTTTAACAAAGAAAGCTTTCAGCATGAGCAAACAGTTTTATTCATTCTATTCAGGAGCCCAAATAAGCTAGGATATGATGTGTGTCAGCGAAGACTCAGAAAGGACAGACGCATTGAAAGCTCTTTGCCTCTTTATAGAAGCAAAGTGTGCATCGTTTGCAGGGAGATGAAACAAAATGTTGAAGGAAAGGCAGAGAAGACTTAGGAACGGATGGAGAAAATATACCAGTTTTATATGAGAATTTATCATTTTTCCCAAAATAAAAACTTCTTCTAAAAAAGAAAGATTGTTGAAACTGCAGCTGTGGACAATCTAGGTAAGAAGTGAACTGGGATGAAGAGTCATCCAGAGTGGTCCATGGACCTCATTAGTGGTCACTGTACCGTCTGCAGAGGTATACAGTATTGGCTTCACTGTTGTTGTTTTGTGGTGTGGCGAGCTGTTCACAAGGAGATATGAAGGAACAAAATATTTCTCTTTAAAGGCTGATGCACCACAAAGAGACAGCCAAAGGAGCTGCTTCAAAGAAGGGAAAGGATTTTACAAGATGTTGGGAGACTGAACCACTCAGAAAATGAGGAGCAAAAATTTCTGAGACTTTAAACCAGAGTCCAGTTTCAAGCATCCTGGCAAGCACGTTTTCTGCAAAACACACTGTCTGTTCGGGCATTAGGAAGAACAAAAGGACTCCTGCAGTTTTCCTTGAGAAAGGTCAGAGTGGTTATTTCCCTAACTTAGCTTTAACTGGGGCCAAGCACAAGCTTCCAGCTGGAGTGGATAAGGCCTGGGAAAAGCATTGCAGTGGGATTCCAGATAGTTTGGAAAATGCACTCTGTCAGTTTTTAATAAATTTAGTAAGTTTCATAGAAATTTCATAGAAGAAACTTTATTAAGTTTCATAGAAGAAACAGGAATTTTGGCATTTTCTTAAACAAAAATCAGTTTACTGAGTGATAGAGCAAATCTCATGACTTTACATACCAGTGACTTTCAAGTTTATATTTTGAATTCAGTCTTGTCTCCCAAATTCCAGACTCATAAATCCAGCTGCCAGCCTCACAGCTCCACTTGGGTGTCTAACAGGAATTTCAAACTTTGTGTGTCCAAACCCGAATTTCTGATCTCTTACCTTGCCCCCCGCCTCTACCTTCTCCACCCATGTCCTTCACTATCAGATGATAGCAACCCCACCCTTACCACTGTCTACACCCCGGAATTTGAAAGTCCTGTCCCTCTCTCACTGCGCACATCTGAGATATGAGCAAAGCCGCTGGCTCTGCCTTTAGAATCTGACCACCTCTCATCACTTCCATTGCTGCCACTCTGGTCTGAGCCATCAGCATTTCTCACCTGAACAACTGTAATTATCAGCTAACTAGATCTCCCAGCTTCCACCCTTAATCCCTTCTGTCAATTCCCAACACAAGAGCAAGAGAGATCCTTTTAACACCTAAGGCAGATCATATTGGAACTCTCCAATGGCTTCCTGTTTTATTCAGGGCAAAAGTAACATCCTTAAAATGACCTACCAGTTCCTGCTGTTCTGTACCCCATTAATTCTCTGAACTCACTCCTACTCGTCTCTCTTTTCTACATCTGCTTTGGCCTTATTGACCTCTTCATTGTCTTGAAAGCACAACAGGGATGCTCCTTTGTCAGGGTCTTTGCCCTGGAGTTCCCTCTGCACAGAATACTCTTCCCTAGATGTCCATGTGGTCCACTCTTCACCATCTCCTTGTCTCTGACAAAATGGCACCTTCTCAAGGAAACCTGCCACCGTCACACTACTTAAAGTTGCAACTCTCCCTCATTTTGTACCTCAAATCCTCTTTGCCAGCCCCCCTTTTTTTGGCTCTATCACTTAGAATCTTCTAACACATTGTATACTCTGCTTATGCATTAAGTTTATCATTTGTTACCTGTCTCCCCAAAAGAATGTAAGCTCCATGCTTAAGGAGCTTGTTGTCCATAAATTGCTTTCTGTTTGGTTCCCTGAGTACCAGTGTAGTAAACAAGACGGCACTCAATAAATGGTTGTCGATTGAATGAATAAATGAATGAACATTTATGGGACGCAACAGCCAGTTGAAGCTGCTCTCTTTTAGCTAAGCCTCTTCAGTTAACCGCGGTCTGTCTGGTCTTTACTCATTTACTATTACCTGCCTGCCAGTGAGCAGCATAATGAGAGCTGAGTGGGGAAAAGAGGATACAAAAGAGCCTTGTTTTTTTCTCAGAGAAAATTGTTTTATTTTTATTTTATTTATTTATTTTTTGGGTGAGGAAGATTGTCCCTGAGCTAACATCTGTTGCCAATCTTCACTTTTTTGCTTGAGGAAGATGGTCCCTGAGATAATATCTGTGCCAATCTTCCTCTATTTTTGTATATGGGACATCACCACAGCACAGTTTGGTGAGCAGGTCATAGATCCACAGCCAGGATCTGAACGTGCAAACTTAACCACTATGCAACCAGGCCAGCCCCACTTCTCTTTTGTTTTTGTAAGCGGTGAAGAAATAGTGAGACAGGTAAAGAGAGTCTTCCTGCAGCCACACTTGAGGAGTAATTTAGAAAGGGGAGATGAATCCGGAAGAGTGAGGGGAGAAGTAAGATGGATGCTATGAATGGTATCCTCTTTATTGTCCTTTAAGGATGCAAGTAAATGGTGCAATTTCTTTTGATTACTTGTTGCTATTGGGCTGCACTTTTGGGTCCTAACAGCTTTATCTCCTAAGTACTTACAGAGATCATTGTCTCCAAATTGGTCAGAAGCAGGATGCTTTTGAATGATGCAACTCAGAACTCCTTTGAGGAAGTATCTAGCATTCCTTATAAGTTTGTGTACAGTTTTTGATTGATTTTAATCAGGTAAAAAGTCTGTTTGGGAAATTTAATTTACCTATGTAGCTCACATTGATTCTTGTTACCTTTAATCAGATGTTAAAAAATGTAATGACCTTTAACCAGCCTTGTGATTATTCTAATAATATTTAACCAAATATTCTTTTTGTGGCTGGTCTCCTACAAAATATCTGCATCAAGAAGCAACAAAGATTTGGCTTTCTTAAGGCTTTTCACTTGCCAACAAGCTTGAAATGAAACTTTGACATGTGCTCACAATCACATCTGAGATGTTGCTTTAATGGTAATATTTTCCCTGTTTTATAGATGAAGAATATAAGACAGGATGAGGGTAAATAATGTGTCCAAGTATGAAATTACAGAGCCAGGAACGTGAGCCACTCTTCCTGTCACTGAAAGCTGTATTCTTAAGCACTGGCAGCCCTCTGTCTACCAAATGCCATTTGATCCATCTCCTTAACAGTGAACTCTAAGCTTGCATCTTAGGGCATCACTTCTGCAAAGAGGATAAGGAGGGGGCTTTACAGAATTGCACACTGATCTCAGAAAGTCGTTAGCAAACTTAGAGCAGTCAGTTCTGAAATACATTTTTTGCGGGAAAAGAAGTCTTAACAATATTGATAAATGGGTTAATTGGGAATAAATAAACCCACACCAGAGAAAAACATGTACATTTATTATACAATTAGCATAATACATAATTCATTCTGTAACTTCTCTACAGTGGTGAAGGGTGGAGAAAGAAGGTTTTGATTCTATTTCTAATCCCTCTTCACTACCAATTTGTGAAACCTTTAAAATTAGTAGCTAAGAAGATAGATAGCCCCTGTCCTTGCTCTGCTCTTATTTCTATCTTTTTTTTTTTTCAGTTGATAGAGACTATCTACATTTCCTAAGCCTATCTGAGTTAATGTGATTGGTTTCAGATTCTGCCCGCTTTGGGAAGAAGGGCCTTATCAGTTATTATTGAAAGCCAGACAAAGCCATTTAACCTATCCAAAAATTGATGACATGTTATTTAAAATAAACTTAAGCATTGTATAATCCTACAAATACAGAAAATGCAGAAGTCTGTCAAGGTCTATTAAGCAATAGGGACAATACATCAATACATTCAAGATACATCTTCGGTCTTTGAATGCTGGGATATGGGCTTCATGAATGTTACAGAGCCCTTGACTGAGCATCCACACATAGGGGCCAGGGAGCTCCATGAGAATCACAAACAGGGAGCATGCCCAAATCTTCATCATTTAGTATGGGAAGTGTCTTCTTTAGGCATGAAATGTTTAATCCCAGAAATTTCTAAATTCAGTGTCAAAAGTTTAAGATAGTCAAAACCTCAGTATTAGTATTTTTAGGTGAAGAATGAATATGGTACTGAAAGAGAAAAAATGGTCCCAAAGCTGATCTCAGCCAGAAAGTTCTGTTGGATGTAATTTGTGTTTTTCTGAGAAAAAACTAGCATTCTTGACTTTGAAAAAATACTTTAGCATATTTACAAAGAATTTTAATAGGATTAAGATCCAATGTCAGCTGACTGTCAACGTTAGAAGAAACCCTACGTAAGACCTTAAACAGTCTTGCATCAAGTCAAGAGTCTGATAATTATTAGTTGGACTTCTTTCTTTTTTAGCAGGGGTTAGGGTCTAACAAGGAATGTCTAATTCTTTCTTCCTAAAAAAGGCCCCTTCCAAGAGTGAATCTTCAAAGTGGCCTGAGATAGATCTTCTCCCTTATAGCAAGATTGTAATAAACTTTGAAAAGATTTTTTTAATAGTTTTTCAGTATTTGTAATTTTTAAGGGAATTTGATCTATTTGAGTTTGAACCTTGTGCGCTCCAATTTAAAAAGTGTAGGATAACTGGTTTAGACCTCTTCTTTAGTAGTACATCTAAGATAAACTAAGTTCACCAAAATTAACTGTTTATTTTCTAGATATTTAAGTTTTATACGTATTTGTGACATTCTGGTTTTTAATGCAGTAAATTGAACTACTTGGAAAGCATATAAAACATGCTCATCATCTAAAATATCTGATGGTATTTAAATAACTAAAAGCATTAATGGGATTAAGCATTGTTCAAAGGCATTTAGATCTGGTTGCTAATACCTGCTAGACTTATAAATAGAATACAATTTCATAAACTAAATTAAAGAAAATAAGAAAGAAAACTTTAAAAAGCAGAATTTTGAATTTGTAATTTTAAGAAACTCAATATCATTCTTTGAAACCAGAAATAAACCTTGAAAAGCATCTTTCTTGCATACAAAAGCCCTCCTTTGTGGGTGCCACAAGGCCTTCATCAGCACCTCCATAGGTTCATGATGCAGATCTTAAATCCCCCCCTTGGCCACCCACCTCACCAGGGAGCCCTGTGCTCTTCCATCATGCTCTGCACATTCCCCTGAGCCTCCCCAGGGAGCAACTTCCATTTGTTGAGCCAGAAGCACTGAATTCTGTTTCTAGTTCCCTGCTTCTGTGTGTCCTTTTGTCATCTTAGTGGCTACTTTTGGTGAAAATAACAGATTTTAGTTTTAATCTGTTAGCCAAATTCTCCTCCAAATGGCTCTAAACCCCTCAAAACAGTATTTAAGTAGATCTATTTCTTCAAAACTGGCCAACCTTGGTTTTTATTTTTCTTAATTTGTAAGTGTTATGGAAAAAGCCTTACTTCCTTTTATTTGCATTATTTTTATAAACTTTGTACTGTCGTTCTTTTTATTTTATTTATCTTTTCTGAGTATTTCTTCTTGTTTTACACTTTGCCCCTCTATGGCCTTTGCTGGCATTTCCCCATTTTGCTCCCTGTTGTTCATGCAATGTGTAAGGGTCATTGCTGTGGAATAGTGGCATTTCCAAAACTTAAATTATGTATCTGTTTTGACTTAGCAATTCCACTACTTGAATAACTCCCCAGAAACGCTTTCTTGCATGCAAAAAGATCTATGTAAAATTACTATCATTATTAACTGTTAAAAATATGGAAACATATTCCACCATTTGGGGAATGGGTAAATAAATAGTGGTACACTCATATTATTGAATGCTATGAGGCAATTAAAATGAATATGTACCTCTATATGTAAGGACATTGGAAAGTTCTCCATGTATAATATACCATAAAGTACGAGGAGCCCATTACAGAGTAACACGTGTAGTTTCTGCTGGTATTTTCCTTGTTGTTACATAGAAAGAATAAAGTCTGGAAGGAAATAGACCACACTGGTAATCTGTTAATAGTGGCTAACTATGGGAGTAAAAGTACTATCTCATTCTGAGTTGGTCATGGTTTTACAATGAAACTGAAGACAAGACATATACATGAGCATTATTCATATTTCATCTTGCTATTGGACAACAACAAAGAGCAACTCATTCCACTTAGGAAATGTCTCTAAGAACACAGACTCAAGATGTCCCAAGACACATTCTTAGTCCAGGAATGAGGCCAGCTGGACAAGGGAAGACTTCCAATGATTGAGTCTCATTTCACGCATAAAGTTAGCTCCCAGGTGACCAGAAAGAGAAGAGAAGGCACCCAATTCTAACTGACCACCTACTACCTCCTCCATTAAATTCTGGAAATAAAACTCAAAGGGTGAGACCTCTGCTCCTTTGGGACAAAGCCCATCTGATAATATACTCCTAATGATCACATTCATTATGGCCCTCTATCGATCCAAGTAAATTTTAAAAGTCGCTTCTAAAAATTAAAAGAAAAGTTTTTTTTTTTTGTCTAAGAAAATAAAGCAGAACGGTTAACTGTGTGTGCCTATCTATCCTTCTATTGTCCTTATTTACACATATGCACTGTTTAGACGCACACACGTACCCCAGAAATCCCCAGCTTGAACTCACCTAGAGGAAGTCATCTGTTAAAAGGTAAATCAGCCTCAAAAAATACTCAATCTACTTATATAAACACCTATAGAAATATTTTTTCCTCACTATTAAATTTTCCTCCTCTCCATTTCCCATTACAGATTGAAATGGATAGAATATCTATTGACAGGCCTTTCAAATTCCCAAATGTGCAGATAAACAGTTATCTATAAATGAGTGTGAATGTATTTAAGCTCAATGGAGTTAGTTCCTTTTTTTTAAGAATTCTCATCCCTTCTTTTACAGTTGAAGGTCAGTTTCAATTTCTATATGCTTTCCTTAGAGACAAAAGAACAAAGCATTTCAATAGTCCTCAAAATGAAAGCTGACTAACGCAAGCCTCTTAATGAAGCTCATACATTAAAAATCAGCTAGGTTGCGTTCCTTTGTCTGTTTGCTTTAATTAGCAGCCAACTGCATTGATCTTGTTTTGGTCAGATAGCTTTTCTGAAAGCTTTTGAAACCTATTTCTATGCCTCTACATTCTAACAATTACCATAATCCCATTTTACCCCCACAGTTGGATCTTCATTATAATTGAAATTTGTTGTAATTACAGCAGAAGCAGACATTAAGGAATTAAGTGGATGAAAAGAAGAGTATCAGAAGTCAGTTTCCTAAATTTTCCAGGGTCTAGTTCACAGCAGGGAGTCAATTGTCAATTGTTGCTGAGAAAATCCCCAGATAATGGACAAAGCAAGGATGGTCAAATAAGTTTGCAGTGCACATCGGTAACCCCAGTAGTACGACTACGGTTCAAGACAGAGCCTGGCACCCACAGTGGGCATTCCTTCTCCCAGCACTAGCCTTTGATGGCAAATGAACAGCAAAATGGGAGGGTCCTCTCTCCACTCTTCTGAAAACCTAAAGTTTATGACCAAGAGATGCTCAGCACTCTTCAAAGGCTTTTTCTTCAAAGGATAGAATGTTCTGAATAAAGGAGAATTTATCAGTGTTATCTATTCCAATAAGGTTAATCGGAATAACCAGATAAAATGGATGCTGAGGCTGACATACGACTGCAATCTGTGACCCCTGGGTCAAACTGCTTCATTGTTTTCATAGACTAAGCTTAAAAATATTCAATTTGATCTTCAAATAATGCTTTTATCTGTTGTGGAGTCCTATGACTTTACTTGGCAGAGTAAAAGGATTTCATTGCAAAACTAAAAAAGAAAATCACTCATATAACACATGCCAAGAAGGACACACGTTATGACTGGGTTCATCAATCTCCTTCCAGGTTTTGTTATCCAAAGTCCTCCAAGATTTTACTTTCCAATGGAGACCAGTACTGTCCAGGCTGGCTCCGGCTGCTGTGGTCACTGCCGTGGCCTCCAGAACCCAAAAATACTGTGAACAGACATGAGAGCAGCACAGCCTGGATTCTCCAGGATGCTGATCCATTTGGACACTATTGAAAGGTTCTTTTACTTTCACTTTAAAGGTCATGTGATAAAATGAAACTTGAGCTGATGTTTGAGAACCAGAGAATTAGGGGCTGCACTAGAATCTCCTGTTTCTGAGCACAGAGACTGTGTTATGACGGAGTGAGGGCTGGCCTGGGACTGGCCCCTTGTGTCCTAGTTGAGGTAGAGTGTGGGCACCTTCACAGAGGTGACAGGGTGAACTCAAATAACCCAGTCTTCAGATTGGAGAGATGCAAGTTCAAATCCCAGTTCTGTCACTTTCTAGCTTTCATGACATTTGAAATTTATTTCTTTCCTGGCTTTAATTTCCTCTTTAGTAAAATCAAGACAAAAATAGTCTCTGAATTGTTTTGGGAATTAAATTAGGTCTTATAGAGCATGAATAGTGTGAACTCTTATTATTATTTTTATCTGTACTTGCAGGTGGCTTGCGACAGAGACACAGACTATGTTTTTTTTTCTTTCCTACTTTTCATAACAGATATGCTGTTTCCAGTTTATGGAGAGAGGGATTTGATCTACACAGTGCTCAGCTCAGTTTGCTACTCAGCCTGTCTATGCACATCTGGCACTTCTCGTCTCTGTTGCTAACCTCAGGAGCTACTAAGAAAGGTCACACTTCATCTTTGCTCATTTAAGTTTCATCAGTGTCTTGTCCACTTCAGCAGCAAACCTCGCTTCCTGGAGGGAACTGAGCAGCTACCGCTCTTTTTTAGTTAAGATCTGCATGTGGGGCTTGAGAGGTAAGGCAGCAGGGAGCTGAACCAAACCCCGCGGCCACTCACTGCCTAGCAATAAAACCACAGATAGCCACAGGTTGTTGCTACTGATTCTGACCACAGCCCGTCAACAACTTCATTGGCCCTTGACTTTGTGTTTGTTCAAGGAATAGGCTCTGAATCCAATTTAAGCTAAAATGCTATGACCCTTGCACATGGAGATTACAGAGAACAAACACAAGAAAGAAAATACTTCCTTCCATAATTATGTTCTTTTCCTTTCGATTTGTTTAGATTTTTCATTATCTAACTTAAAAGTGTGAAAAACATGGTTCAAAAAGTCTTACATTAATAAGAACCTTAGCTGGAAATGTTCAAAACCCAATTAAGCCAGCTTGGGTAAAGGAGGTGTCATGGGCTCACAGAATCCAAAGAAGAGCTGAACAACTTTAAACGGCATTTGCAGAGAGAACAGGGATGCAGCTGCGCTTCAGACAAAGCTGAACCCGGGCACTTGAATACAACCAGGGCTCTCTCTCTTCCCTGGTCTTTGCTTTGCTCTGTGGGTTGACTTCGCTCACTCTACCTGTATCCCATCTTCTTTCCTATGACAGGGAATAGGGCTGCCAATTGCTAAGTTTTGCAACCTAAGCCTCCTTCTGTCAGAAAGGAAGCTTCCTCTCTAATCTCAAGTTTAGGACTCCCTGGAAGGAGCTAGTTTGTCTTGGCTTGATGGATCAGTCCACCCTGACCAAGGGCTAGGAATCCTGTAAGAATACAGAAGTCCTACAGAAATATGTGGTAGGAATGGGAGGAGATAACCACAGACAGAGGTCCTAGAGACAGAATTACAGATGGCTTCTAAAGGCCTTCCCACCATCCCTGTTTTAACATACTAATCCACACACTCACTGCCTTCATTGTCTCTTACCATTGTATAAAAATTCCTCCTGCCATTTTAGGCTAAGCTTAACTTGTATCCCCAAAAGGCATACTTGTTCCAATCCTACACTAACCTTTCTCTTCTCAAAATTAATAATCCAAGCCATAAAGTTCAGTCCCTAACTGTTCACTAACTGTATTTTTATTCATTTGGAATTGAATGACATGTTGACAGTCAGTTCTCAGATGACTGAGGCCACCTCTCATTTTTGCTTTTAATTTTCCTGCATGAATAAGAAAAAAGCTGGAACTCACCTTGCTTTCACTCCCTCCTAATTCTATGACAGACATCACCAGTCATTCTCTGCAGCGTTCCTCCATTGAGCCTGAGCCCTACCTTGGCATCTCTCAGAATGCTGTCTGAAGCCACCATCACTAGCATCATGGTGGTACAAAATTTGCAGCCTATTTGCCATCCCTAGAGTTTTAGGAGATAGATCATACATTGTGTTACTTCCCTTTTCTTCCTGAATTTCCCCCAGAATGTTTATATATGTGAAATAATGTTAACTCTCTACCATTTGTTAAATGCCACACTCAATGTGCTTGAATCAGTGCTAGGCTATCACAATAATTATTTCAGTTAACCAATAACACAATCCTCTAAGATGGTTATCACTATCTCTAGGAAAGTGAGGATCACACAGTAAGCACCTTATTTGAGATCACAGAAGTTTAAAAGACAGCCTGTAAATCCAGGTATGTACCAATCCAAAGCAGAGTCCAGACATTAGAATTAGAAGGCAAAAAGAGGCACAAGAATTACCTTACTGGGTAAATGTTTGTGTTGTTTAGAAAAAAGGAAAGGGAAGGTTAATGTCTGTCTATGACTCTCCAGTTTGCTTTAACGCTAGCTTTTGAAGCCACTTTGTCTACACTACTGACACCTCATGGTGTTTACTCCAATTTTATTAAACACCTGGGTGCCAATTACAAAAGTATTTTATGTGGATAAGTAATCTGTGGAAAAAAGGGTTTAATAGTCAAATATATTTGTGAAATTGTGAACTGCTTCTAAATAATTCTCCTCTTGCCCAGTTTATAAGTGCTTGGGTGCACATGCGTGCACACACAACACACACAGAAATCCTGAAGGAAAGAAACCCATTTAACTTTACTTGCTCCAGCATTTCTTCAAACTTATTTGAACGAAGAAATCATTTTCCACAGAATACCATTAACATTAGGCAGAACTAGGAGTCTAGCTCCCCACTGTGTGAGAAAATTTGGATGAGACTATATTATGATGAGCTCAATAAGAAAATTTCTTTGTTTAATCTGCTGACATAATATTTCTGAAAGACCAATCAACAGACATCTTGTGGTGTTTGATAAAATTCATATTCCAAGTGTCTATCTCAGATAGAGTTCACCAGAATCTCTGGATAGCAGGGTCCAGAAATCTGCCTTTGAAACAATTTTTCAGGTGACTTTTATGCATTCTAAAACTTGAAGGTACTATCCAATAGGATTGATGTCAACTTTTAACCCATTGGTAGCACTGAAAAGTGTGCCAGGTTAACATCTACAGTCTGGTATGTGTTTTTATTTGAGGCCATTTATGCTAGTACAGACTCAGGTGATGTCAATTAGCTGGCTACAGAGACCCCATTAGGTGGCTTTTATCTTGGAAAGCATCCATCCGAAGACTGGGCTCTCAATCTGGCAAGCACTAACATCCAATCTTGACAGTTTTCCAGGACTATTAGTCACCAGGATTGTGAGTCATGCAAGCAAACCTCTCAAGAGACTGGTGTGTAATACTGGAATTCAAATTCATGAATTTATATTGAAAGCACTAATTTAAAAAGGGCCCCATACTTCCACCTGACTGATCAATATGTCTTCTTCCTTTAGGTAAACTTCATGGAGTTGCAAAATATTAGAAGGCTGTTGGTTAAACTTGAACTCAGAACAAGGATAGTTCCAGGATTTCTGGGTTCAATGCCACTACTTCCTGACTGGCTGATCCAAACCCACACTGGTGAGTGAACTCACACAGATTTTTTTGGCCCAAGGGCGTCTCTCTTTCTCTAAGTAGCTTGGATTTCGGCAGGTAGTTTTTCGAGATCTGTCAATAACCCTAGCATGTACTATGATATCTGGGATGAAAATAAGTGAAAAAACTCCTCTTCTTTAAAATAAATTAGGAACCAAAGCTTTATTCATAGTCTATAATTAGTTTATAAATACATGTTTGCTCAAAATATATCCTTATTTAGAAGGTAACTTTGAACTGGTCAACAGATACAGCAAAAGAATACTTGAAGTAGAAAAGTTTTCTTCCGTAATATAAAGTTTTTGACATTTTGAACTAGTAATAGTTAAGCCATTTGTCTGCCAGGATCTTGGGAGAAATTAAGTCAAACAGTGATAAGACTTTCTCTTCTGATGTAAATGTCTTTGGAGAAGGAGTACCAAGAAAGATTTAGAGCATGGTCATGCCCAGCTTGAGCTGGTAGGGTTGGCATTATATCGACCCAATAGTTCTTAATTCTGATGCCCAGACATAACCCTCAGAATTTCTCCACATGCAGCACTATGTTGCTTAACCAGGAGAAAAATATTAGCTCCATGAGGACTGGTCAAAGTAGAGTGTCTACTCCCGACCTATATAGTCAATTTAGCCATCACTAACCACACATGGCTACCTAAATCTAAATTTCTTAAAATTAAATTAAAAGTTCAGTTCCTCAGTCATAACATTCACGTTTCAAGTTCTCAATAACCACTAGTGACTAGGTGTTGGACAGCATAAAAGAGATCATTTCCATCATTGCACAATGTTCTATTGGACAGTACTGGTCTAGTTCAACTAGTATTTGACTCATTGAAGCAAACATTTATATTACAACCCCATAGGCTTCATCCATTTCCAGGGAGAAATATTCGCATCCATGATGATCCTCCACTCTGAGATCAGGAGTACAGGAATGCAGGGGTGTGCAGTTGATGACATTTCTATCTCTTCCCTTTGATGTTGCACTGGAGAAACGGGCTTCTTCATCTTTTAACTGTCTCAGGTTAACTAGGTCTTAATTTAGCTCTTCATTAAATTAGCATTATCTATCTGATTATCCTATTTGCGATTTTGTTTCTTACCCAACTACTTCCATTTGACAGTCTTCCTTTAGAAATATTAGCATTCATCCAGGAATAGTCCAGCCTGGCAGAGGTATATTCAAGATAATCCATAAAGACTTATTAGATGTTTAGCTTACCTTTCAAAGGGCAACATTATTTCTTTTATTTCTAAGTTGTCTGGGAGCCCATTAACTTCAAATGAAAATACTTGCTAACTATATAATCTTGGTAAAGTCATTTAACACCCACAAACCTCAGTCGTTGCCTTTGCAAAATAAGAATAGTTTATTTTAAACAGTGTAATATATCTCTCCATAGATTTGAACAAGATAATTAGTAGAAGAAAAAAATCTAGCATACTACCTGTCCCATCACTGAATTCTACTAAATTTAGGTGACTTTAGTTAGAACAGAGTATAGAAATAAGTAAGAGGAAAACCTGATAGGAGAAGAATAAATACATCTTCTATATACTTTTTTTCTTTTTTACACAGAGGCTTTAGATGGCATTCAGCAAAAGTTGGAAGTAGCTTCTATGTTACAAGACACTAGAGAATTTGACATAGCCAAATGAATAAGAACAATGTTGTTTAAGTCTCTGCCAGGCACTTTTGAAAAAGAAAGAAAGAAAAAATAAAGACAGTGACAGAGCGTGGATTATGTATGATTCCAATGCTGCTCTGTGGGCTCACAGGAAACCTTTATCCTTCTTCAGTAACTTCACTTTCAGATAAACATCTGACATGGTTACAGACACACTGGCATGCTTCAGTAGCATTTTTTTATCCCACTCCTATTAGGTAACCAATGGCAAAGTCTCAGGCTTTCCCAGCTCAGCCTCCAGGAGCTGCTTAGAGCTCCCTGAATCCAGAGGGTACACTCCCCATATCTTATTACCGGAAGACTGGTGACATCCTTTGGCAATCACCAAAGATATTTTGAATGTTTCTCTAGAGCTGCCTGCTATTCAGACTTGCCTTCTCTTGCAGAGCTAACCCATTTTTTTTTTAAAGCCCAAGATTGAAATAAGGATAATGTGCTTGTATGCTTCCTTCCACTGTAATATTTATAGATTACATTGCTCAAATACATTGCTATGGTTTGCTTGTCTAATTTTATGATGGCCTTGCTAAACAAAAATACCCTTGCTCGCTAGTGCTTACAGAAGGAGCACTTAACACCATGTGAATGATGACAGCTGGCACCAGCTGCTTTTATTAGGCATTCTTGCTATTCAAATAGAGTGATATTTGGTGTGAACCATGTTGGGAAGTTTTCAAGATGAGAAAGAGGTAAAGGGCTTTAACTCTCAAATCTTGGACAGTAGTCTCCAGAGTTTGGGACACGCAAAAATATTCAGGATAACCAAGTTCATTCCATATTTTGAGGCAGTACTGTATCCAGCTCCAAGAGGTGTGTTGAGTTTCATAAGCTTCACATGCACTTCTTCCCTAGTTAATATGAGCAAATGCTGTTAGGGTTCAAATTAGTTAAGTAGTAATTGCAAAGCACATGGTCTCAACTGAATGCATCGGTAAGCATCAAGAACTTTCTCTGGGAAGGCAGAATACAGATACAAACAGGTAACAGTCATGATAGAGAGCTAAATGAAACGGAGAAGGAAAGTGTCAGAGACATTCAAATAAGGAAAGATCACCGTGAACATAGGAGCACCCAGGGAGACTTCATGGAGGAGGTAGGATTTGAACTAGCCTTTGAAAGATAGCCAGAATTTGGGCAAAAAGAATTGGGAAGGGAAGTGCAGACAAGTGAAAGAGCATCAAGTGACTGGAGGCTGGAATGAGATTCTGCTATGGGGCAGGCTGTGGGCCCCTCTGAGAATGCCTGCCCCACTCCTATTTTCATTTCTACTTGCCTGTCAAAATGCACCTAAGATGTAGCTTCATGATTTTGTTTAGCTTTCTTGACCTTGAGCTTCTTGTAGGCAGAGACTTTATATATATATATATATATATATATATATATATATATATATATATATAACACAAATAATATATAAATAATATATAAATATATAAAAATGAATATATATAAATATATATATATATCTGGAATATAGAAGATGCTCAGAAAATGCATACAGATGGAATAATGATTTAATATAGCAGGAGATAAAGGTGGACTGGAAGGGAGAGGTAAAGTCATGGGAGACCTCAAAAGGCAAGCTGGGGGATTTGGATTCTTGCATTTAATGCCTTGCTCCATCATGTGCTGGAGAGCATGTGAAATGCATGTACAGAATCTGAATTTCACAGTAGCTAGACTTGTAATAAAACATATATTTGGGGAAATGGAAGAGAGGTACGAGGCAAATTGCCACTGAGAGAATAGTTCTCAGCTATTTTATTCCCCTATCTAAAAAGTGGTTCTACATTTAGGATAATTCTATCAAGAAAAGTTGTGTTATGAATTTACTATGATGTGGAGAATGAAGTGGTTGCAAATGGAAATTTTAACACAGTCAGGAGCTCGCCCTTGGGGCCTCTTCTTATGGGTTCCTCTACGACAGTGCAAAACATGGCTTTGAAGAAACTACGTGATGGCAGCATAGGTTTTAGAGCTGTGAGAATTTGCCCTGCTCCTTATCAGTGCTTGGCTTCCTTTACTCCTCAGAGGTATGTCAGATGTTCAAGAATTATTTAATATCACTGAAAACAATAGTAATTTGTATTACTCTCCGTACTATTTGCTAAAGTCCCTGCCAACCACATGTTCTCTTTTTTCCCCTAGCGTGTGGGTCTTCTCACGTAAACTCCAGAAATGCAGTTTAACGTGAGTAAGCACGATAATTGGAATGACCTTTAAAATGCATATTCCTCCTGTCACTTTCAGATTCTCCGGCTTTACCAAACTGCCAGCTGAAATATCACTCCACCTTCACACTGGTGTTTACTGTGGGTGGGCAGACACATACTTTTTTTTTCTCTTTTGCTACGTGTTGGTGTAACCTGTATGGTATCAGGAATGAATTACCAGAAGGCAAACCCTTTAACCACAGCAGCCAGGACGGTGGTGTGCATGTGGGGTAGAGTGACTATGAGGACGTTATTAACGGCAAATAGAGGAATTCCCAGCACACTTGCGTTTTGGGAAAATGTGGAGAACTTGTTTTCAGCTAAAACTCCAGTTAGAAAGTCCCTTCTCACTAAAGAAAGCAGAATTTTACACTTCTTATCTATCCTCTTAGTCCCTACAGCAAACAGCGATTTCAGCAGAGGATATACACATACAGGAGGCTGTGATCAGAATCGCCAGCCAAGGGTTTGCAGGAGGCCTGGGAAAGTGCTAACCTCTGAGAAATTCACTGATTGAGATAGGCAGTGACCTCAGAACTCTTCCATCTGCAGAGTATGAGGATAGTAACACCCACATCTCCCTTTCCTGGCACACTGCCCCTGCCCCTGTAAAAACCAGCCTTCCTCTCAGATTCTCCTCCTGCTCTGTCTATTGCTTCATGCCACTCATCCTATTTCAGAACATATATGTTTATTTCCATGATTATTTGGTCAAAATATGTGTCCCTCCATGAAGCTTTCTGAAGAAAGGGATAATCTACTATGTTCACTCAACTGTTCCCTCAGCCCCCACCCAGCACCTGACACAGCAGAGGTGTTGCAAATACAAGACATGAATGAATGAACGAATGAATGAATGGCCCATAATAATAAAGAACAGGACCCCGATCCAAAGACACAAGGAAGACCAGTGACTCTCTGTCTCATTCTCCTGGATCCCCAAGGCAAAGAAATGTGCCTAGCACATAGTAGGTGCTCAGAAAAGATTTGTTGAATGAATAGTTGGGTCACAGAGGAAGATCAGCGGAGCATGGGCAGTCTCTCAGCAAGTAGGAATGAAAAAGGCGTCAGGACTCACTGGATAGAGTCATATTGTGTGTACTGTGTGTATGAATATCTACACATGTATGTGCACACACAAAGACTAAAGTTAATACATCTGATTCTCATTTCAGAGTGTGAAATTCTGCAATTCTCGATAAAATTATTTGGTCAAATCTGTAAACCTCGAGTTGTTTCAGAACCACATCTGTGATTATTTTGATACTTAGAGCACAGATAGCCGGCTACCTAATTATCACAGTGAAAATTATGTTTTTAAGCATGGGTAAAAGGAGGTAGCAAGGTGATGATAATACCTTTGCACAGTAAAGTTAATGGTGTTCCGGCTGCACTAGTCATCCCGTGAATTCAGAGACTGTAAAGTTTGATATGTTAAACTTCTTTGCAGGCACTATCTGCTTTAGGTTTGTTTGTTTCCCTTGGCGTGTTCCAGGTGTAGCGATGCCTCCTGCTGGCCACTGTATGTCCCAATGTTAGGAGAGAAAGGCCCTGTTGTTGGCCTAGTAAATCACGTCAAAGCGATCTTTTTAAGATGAAGCTAAACCTGGAGGGAAGATTTCAAATTTGTAACTCAAACCAAGTGAAAACATTAATCACTTGTCCAAAAAATAAAGTAGGTTATGTATGCAGGTAAATTATTCAGAAAAGTGTCATCTTTTTCTGCCTGGGTATAAGTTTTCTAAAACGTGGTTGCTGAGATATGTAGAGACCCATCCATTTCTGTCTCTCCTGCTTTTAACTTTAAGAACTGTCATATTCCTGTTCACAGTCAATCCTTGTCACAACTCTGAGAGGGAAGCAGTAATAATATCACCTTCTCTTGTTTAACACCTTACAGTCATAAAATGTACACATTGTCCCCGTTTGACAACTGAGGGAGCTGAGATACGAATAGGTTAAGTGACTGGTTGTGTTCAAAGTCAGGCTAAAATGCCAACAACAGGGTCTTCACCACCTCAAAGTCTGAGTTTGATTCCATTTTGAGGTAAATTATAAAATTTACGTTAAAGTTGGTTTCCTCATCTGCCAACTGGCCAGGCCAGTATTCCCTTTGGGCCTTGTGAGAGTTAAACCGAATGGTGTATCATCATGCTAACCATGCCTGTGAAGCAAGAGCAGGTGGGTCTAACTCAGCATTTGGAAGTCAGCATCACAGGAAAACCCAGGAGGCCGGATTCTAGTTCTGTGAACTTCCTATGAGATATCTTAATTCAAGATAAAAATAATATAGAGCTAATTTTAAACTCAGGTTTCACTGCAGAAACATGTGAGGATATTTTATCACAGGTCAGACCTCTTTTCTCCCGAACTCAAAACACTTTAAGCTCCTTTTGTCTTCCAACTGTGTCTATAAATCGTGCTTACCATGGGCCACCGATGGATACTTTTGGACTACAGAAAAACAGTGTTAAAGGGTACAGGCGCTTTGCCTCAGCAGCCCGATGAATGGACACCAATGTAGACGAGAAAAAAACAAAAGTGACATTGCCGTATAGAAGGGAGTACTCTTTGGAGAATGTGAAAAATGATGGAAAGCCCTTATCAGGATGTTGGATGAAGGCTTATTGAGATATTGATTGTGCGAAGGGAGCAATAAAGGAAGATTCTCTTTCTTCCTATTATTAATTTAGAAATGTTTTTCTGCAGAGTTAAAAATAAGCACTGCCTCACAGAAGTGACTTAAGAATCTAAAATAAACTTTTTTCATGTTTTGATTCAGATCAAAAGTTTTCCTTGGCTTCTATGCCGTCTGAGATGTCTAAATTTCTTAGCCAGTATTTCTCAGGAGAGATGATCCAAGGACCCAGTGATTTTGATAGACATTTTCTTACTGCTGTCTGAGCGTGCACATCTCACCTCAACCTCATAGCTATAGCTCTTGGAGTGAATCCCTCATCTTTGGAAGTGCTTGTGATAATTCACCCAGCTCATTGTCCTGGCTTTGTTTTCAGCATCAATATTTCAGATTACCAGATGGTGGGGAAGAGGCTCGCAATCTTCTGAGGGGATGGAATGAAGTGCCACCCTTGGCTTTGTTGGTACTCTGTGTTTTCCATGAATCAAAGGCACCTTTGTGCCCTTCCTCATGCACAGGTAGAGAAGCACCATTTCATCAAGATAATGATCCACTTTTCTTGTGAAAACAAGTGGTGAGAGAGATGAGTTTGGTAACAGAACACAGATGCACTCATTAAAGGTCACTTACTCAAATCAATTCCTGGTTTCATATTCTTCCAAAGCCCTTATTCTCTACTGACAATCAAAGAGGTTTAAGATAGGTGGTGGGCAGTAACACTCATTGAAGAAGCAGACAATTAAGTCAGTACTTTTTCTGTTAGGCACCAAAGCAGCTCAAAATTTATCTCCTTAAGTTCAGTTAGTTCTTAGGCTCCTCTATTCCCTAATCAGCCCAAAGGAACAGATAAGTGTTAATCTCTTGGTGGAGGCTTTCGGTCTCTCTGAGTCTCTCTCAGTGTGTTTGTCACAAGGTTGTGACAATCAGCTTCATGGATGATAACCCCTCAAGCATCTGTGGTGGTCCATCCATTGCAGCCCAAATCCCTTTTCTTCCTGTGTTGATACAACCTGCCTCATGATTTGAACACAAGATGAAAACACATCATTTTCTACTTTGCAATCCTACTGAAGAATGCAGGATGCCTCCTATCTTCAAAGTTAGAAGTAGTACACTGCAAGGGAAGGCCTAACTAATCTCTTCAACCAGACTCCTTGGTTTGTAGCCACGTTCTCCCATGTACTTGCTGTGGGATCTTGGACAAGTCACAGGGCCACTGTGCCTCAACCTCATTCTATAAAACGGAGTTTTATTAGTATTACTTGTTGTGAGGATCTCTCTCTCTCTCTCTCTATATATATATATCTATAATATATATATAAGAATATATATATATTACACACATACACACACCCCCACACTTACAAGATGGGCTGGCATACAGTAAGTATTACTTCAGTAGGAGCTATCACTATGGCCTCTTACTCAGATTTTAAACCATTTAGCATCCTGCCAATTTCCCTATGGCCTTGACTTTAAGTTCTCCTTGACCCACTGATGCCAATGCAAGCTTTCCCATCTAGACAAATGTCCAGCACCTCACCCGTTCTCAGTCCCAGCCTTATTCTCTCCACCCTGCCAAGAATACCCCTGCTTGACCTCCATAAACCTAGTCCACTCTTCAAGTTCCTCTTGATATCTCATTTCATGAGTGACACTCCCTTGACCTGCTGTGGCCACCCAAGCCCATCTCTCCTCTTTCTCTGGCCTTTAGTCAATAGGTCCTCCCCATTTATATGAATTAAGGAATCAGCAAAACCTGTATTTCAGTCCTGGCTCTACCAATTTCTAAAAATGTGACCTCAGGCAGCTTACTGAACTTCTGTAAGCATCAGTAGTCTTGTCTCTAAAACAACAATAATAGAGCAAATCAATGGCTGTCAAATCCAAGTGAGCATGAGAACCAACTGGAGGACTTGTTAAAACTCAAGTTGCTCCTTTCCCAAAGTTTATGGCCCACTAGATATGGGTTGGAGATTGAAAATATGCATTTCTAACAGGTTGCCGGGTGATAACTAGTGTTGCTGGTCTGGGAGCTACATTTTGAGAACCATTTTGTGGATGTTGCAGGACTGCAGAGAGAATTAAATAATATTTAGAGGATGTTTGCTCAGTAACTGTTACATAAAATATAACCTTTCCTTTTCCTCCATGAAATACACTAAAAATGATAAATAAAAACAGCAGAAGTGCTCTTGTTTTGATTTTGGCCCCATCCCATGAGTTAAAAGAGAACACCATATTGTAGCATTTCTCACTTTAGAGTTAGAAGCTCAGATTGTGTGGGCATTGCCCTTACAATAACTTTTCTGGCACCCACTACAAAGGCTTTCAATTTTAGAGAAGAGCTAAAACATATGCATTACCCTGGAATGTAATCTTTTTACATAATCTACTGTTTTTAACAAACTTCCACACAGGGTGCGTTTTTAGCATAAGTCTGCTTATGGGAGGTCATCCAACAGAATGCTTCACCACTTTCAGTGTTTACAACACTCTGAACCAAGGAGGTAGGAATATTGACCAAAAAGTTTAGCAGATGCTTTTCTTAAAAGAATGTGTGTTGGGGAAAAGCGAAGTGATTATGGAGTGAGAAGCTATATTTCATAACTTACTTGGCTGAAAGGAATTCAAAGCAGTGTTCTATATGTTATCCACTCATTGGAACAAGCAGATTCTTTAATTTTAGAGGGGATTAGAGTAAAAAGACTCCACAGGATAGAGTAGCAAAGACCCCAGGAGCAGAGCGCCTGCTTCCATACCTGGCTTTGCCATACTCTGGGATTCCTATTTTCTTCTAAGCAAAGCCAGAGCTGAATGATCTCCAAGCACTTTCCCTAACATTATCACTCTATGAGGAAATGACTCAGGAAATGGGACTTGTGACCACAGAAATCCTTTGCTAGCACCAGAAGACCAGATGAAATCAGCCTCTATCAATCTTTACGAAGGTTTGTAGAAATATTTTTTGGTGGATGAAGTTACTCACGTGAGAACGGTACCACCACCCCCACAGGATATGAGGCTTATCTAGAAAGAAAGATCAAGCTATGGCTCTCACTGGGGCCAGCAAGCCAATTCTCCCCCAAGTACAAAAAGACAAGTTATGTTTGTTGGCAGCTGCAGCTGTTCTAAGACTGCACTCCCTTCCAACCAAAATATCCCTTCATTCAGGCTCATATGAGGATCTGACTGTTTTCATTTATATTCACAAAGGTTTTATAGTGGGAAGCAGAGGAGGAGCTGAGTGACAAAGACCAGGAAAGTCTGGAGGGAAATGAAATTCACTTGTCCCCCACAGTGTCTCTTGGACTGATTTCAACATCATTTGGAGAGAGACATTGAGACCAAGCTGCTGGAAATTTTCAGAGAGCCTGTGAGACTGTAATCAGGAGGACAGCTGCATGGGGGCACAGTTTGAGCAGGACCCATCCCTTCCCCCATCTACACTGCTTTTATACAGAATTCCCACAATCCCATGGCCTCCAGGGTTGGAAATTTTAGGGCAGTGGTTTTCAAAGTCTGGTCCCAGGGCCAGCCCAGAAGCACCAGCAGTACCCTGGAATTTGTTAGAAACGCAAATTCTCCAGCCCACTACAGCAAAATCAGAGACTCTAGGGGCAGGGCCCAGCATTTTTAGTTTTACAACCCTTCCCGGTGATTCTGGTACAAACATGTTGGAATTTGCCTGCAAAATTTAAGGAGGCACTCACTCCCAGTTTGATGTAAATTCAGGATCTGCACATGCATGAATCTGGAAATAACAACTGCCTTAAATTCTGTGCCATAGGCATATCACATGTTTTCCTCACCTCATGCAGGCCCTGAGAACCAATGTTTTAGGAGAACACAAAGACCACAACTTTGGCACCCACATTGATGGACATTTTCCTAATGGGCAGTAATTGGTGGTCCAGACGAGCAGCAACTCTGAATAAGTGGAAATCAAAATGGGAAGACACAGAGCAGAATGATTTGAGGGCACAGGTGAGGTATATCTATGAGGATCCACCCCAGAAACTACTGGGAGTCACTTGGCCATAGTGAGGGTTGGGAAAACTTCAGAGAGAGACCTGAGCTTCTCTTCTTCCCACGGAAGCTAGAGAGTTAGCAAATCTTTGGCTATGGAAATTAACATGGCAGACATTTAGTGAGTATTTATTGTTTACTAGACATGCAGCTGAGGACCTGACTTCTCACATCCCCTCATTTAACAATCAATGCAAATGTAGGTTTTATGATCCTGGTTTTGCAAAAGAGAAAACATAGACAGAAAGGTTTAATAATGTGTCTCCTATCTCAAGCTCATAAGTAGTGGACTGGGAATTAAACACTCTCTACGACCTCTCAAATTTGCTGCCACTTGGACTGAGATTAATGAATTTCCCCACGTATGACTTCCACTGGCCCCCACCTCAGCCAGCTGACTCACCAGTATCCCTATTTGCTCCCCCAAGCACAGTTTCACACATTGGATCTTGTCTTCTCTTTGAATTCTTAGACAGCACTTGGTGATTCGGTTCTTCTGCCCTCGACTTTGAACCCTGTAGGACTGGATATGGTTCCTAGAACTGACTTGTTGGATCCTCTGAGAAAAGTCCTAGGAAGAGCTACTTCTTGACCTAGGCCACTGAGAATGGGCCACCCTTACTTCATTCAGACCCTGCTTGACACTGCACACCACTTTGAATGTTCCTCTTTTAAATGGAATCTCATTAGCACCTAAAGTTTACAAGTAATTTGATACACTGCATATTCTTGAAAAACTTTCATATGGAAAGGAAGAAGATGGGTTTATATATAGAAAGCCACAGACACACAATGACTGGTACGTCCAAGTCAGTGCCTTTTGGGTCAATAGTACAAGGAAGTACAAGAACTGGCAGTGTCCAACTCTGGACTGCAACTTTCTGTCCTGTGACCATGAACCAGTTGACCTACATCTCCAGGTTTTAGTTTACCCCCTTTAAAAAATGGGTTATTAATTCTCTTGTACTCCCATGGCTTCAACAGCTTTACCCAACTTACCCTATTCAAGTATATACATAAGACTACTTCACTCATTCACCTAATGCCTATCTATGACATTGAATAGCCATGGGTCTGATAAACAGGTGTTCAGGGAATGAAGTATTTATGGAGGGTGACTTTGCTCTATGATACTTCAGAATATCATGTCTTGCCTACTTCAAGTTTAAGGAGGTACAAAGAGATAAATGTAGCTCATGGAAAACAGGGGCTTGGACTGTGGAGAGCATGGGGTTGGAGATTCAGCCCACAGAAGAGGGATAGTGGCTACACATGGATTCTAGAGATTTAGAAAGACTATTGAAAGTGCATGGGGTCTATTGGGAATGCTCTGTTATGGTCTCAACTGTGATTCTTACAAGGATAGTTTGCCTTTTTCTTCCCAACCTGTCCTTGGACTGTCAAGCACAAAGCAGTCCTGCACATGAAACCTCATAAAGCCAACACTTTTCCAGCTACCAGAGCTGTGGGCCAGGCCCATTACTTTACTTCCTTTCTTCCCTGAGACCATAAGATTTGGTAATTTTCCCATTACTGAGATGCAAATTGTTATTTTAGTTATCTTTGTCCCTGAGAAGGGACACTCCCAGCTTTTATTCAAGACATTGTCTCAAGGGTGGCTTGTGTACTTGCAGTGGCTGGCCTGCAGCCCCAGGCACCATCTCAAAGGGAACTTGCTTAAAGGACCTGTCAGGAGGAACCTCTTATGATTTTGGAAGATTTGTGCTTCTGTGAAAACTTCCTTGGTTTTCCCAAAGTGAGTAGCACTAAGAGTCTTAAGTGTGTAAGACGCCCAGTGGAGTCTAGCAAGTAAGGGAAGCTAGGAGGGCTGGCTGATTCCCATGCACAGCCAGGGCAGCTTACTCTGAGGGAAAAGAGGGAGCAGTGGGGCAGGCAACCACTGAGAGGACAGGAAGCAGGCCTGGGTCTCTATATCCTCTGAGGAAGGGGCAGAGAGAGATGTGTCTGGGAGAGAAGAGACTCTTAGGCCAGATCCAAGGCTGTCCTCATGGACTTTCTAGACAGGAGCACAGGTAAGAAAAACTACAGCCAGACTGTTCTCCCCCCCGAAGCCCCATGACACCCCACCGCCACCCCTAAGTGGTAAGCTTCTTGAAGGCAAAGACTAACTTGCTCTTACATCAGGTTTACATTGGTTAACACGTTAAAAATAAAATACAAGATTCAGAAACCACCTGCTTTTCTAACCCCTGCCCCTCTCCAATAAATGTTAAATATAAGTTCAAGAAATAATTAATTAAGCAAAGCCTTTTACGACAGTTTTCCCTTCTGTTAGAGACACTGTCTGGTAAATCAAGAAAAACATACCTTTTACCCACTAAACTAAACACAATCCCTTATCATACAATTAACCAAAACACAATCGTATGTAATACAATTATACTGACTACAATTACACAAAAGTAATGATGCAGTATAGATGGCAATGAGTTTCATGTAATCCAAAATAATGAGAGCGTCCTTGATTAGCAATTAACTTATCATAAGAGATCCCTATTGATAAATGTTCCCTCTATTGATACACACTTTGCAAAAGGTCCTGCTGGCTGGTGAAGTCAGACACTTCCCCCTCACCATCAATAAAGACTGTCGGGGTGGCTGCTCTTCCATGTGGTATCTTTTATTCTGAGGTCTCTAAACTAGCTCATTCTAAAAAAGCACATATTTTATTACACACTTTTCCAGCTGGTTAAATAGAAAAAAAAGAAGCAGAAGAGCCAGGAAGTCTGTATGATTTGTTGACGATCTCATGTGTGGTGGTATTAACAGAGAAACATGCGCATAAAGCTTCACCAAATTATATCGGTCATTCAAAGCATTAGAGGAAACTATGGTCGGCAGAGCTGATTTCTGTGCCGCTCGGGAAAGGCACCTGCTACCTCTCATCATTGCTCCCCTGGACTGGAGCAGCCACTTCTCTAGCTCTGGGCTGGTTCTCTTTCAACCCATCCTTGTCACTTTTTCTTGAGTACTCTTTCTACTAAGAATATCGGACTTCTTTCCTTCCTGATTCTCACCTAGAACATGAAACCAAATTCCACAGGCACAGTTCTTCGTAACTGGTACTGGCCCACAGCTGTAGCATATTCACATCATGTGCTCTACCACAATGACCTATCATCCCCGCTGAGCTATATTTTATTGAATCTAAGACACCATTAATTATAAGACATACCATTATTTTATATGCCACTAAGAAAAATAAATGTTGCCAACTAAACTATTACACACCATCAACTGTAAAATGTACCCCAATAATAGAGATTTTAAAATGAAAGTAGGTGTTTTGTGTTGATGACATCCTTACAAACCATGATCCCTCCAATTCCATGCCCTCTCACATGCTACATCCTGCCAACTCATTGAACATCAGCACCCCCACTCGTCAGCCAAGTCTGCATGTCCTTTAAGATTCGGCTTATCACCACTTCCTCAAAACCTCCTTGACCTCATTCTCCAGAGGCCAGACCAAGTTGCTGCTGTCATCTGTCCACAAATAAGGATGCACTTCTTGGTCATTTATCACACTTTATTGTAGTGACTAATGTATTCCCTGATGAAACACATGCAGAGACGCTATATCATCAACACACAGGCAGGCACTTAAAACACACTATTCACCCAATTAACAAATGATATTTTGACCAGGATAAGTAGAATTGGAAGAAAAAGGAGGCAAGAGAAGAAACATGGGAAACATGATAAACCTTGCTGGAAATTCAGAATGGATCCTCTTTAATTTTCTGCAGCAGTCTTTTGAATCTAGAAACTTCAAATATAAGAGCCACCGCCAAGGAGAAACGAAGAGAGAAACTGAGCTTTTGCTAGATTTGTAGGCTGCACAGTAAAAGTGCTGATTCTCTCTGTCCAGCATCTGGTCTCTTTTGGGCCAAAGATGCAGTGGGTTAGGGGCAGTGACACAAAGATCAGCCACCGCCAGGAGCTGCTGTGTACTACTGGGCACCGCCATTGCCTCTGGTATGGGATTCCCAGAGGGCCTGTAGCTCATCTGCCTGTGTTAGAAAGGACTCTCCCTGCAGTGAAGAATGAAATGGTTTAGGAGAGAAGTAATTCCTCCTTCTTTTTGCTTTACTCTTAACTTCAAAGTAATCAAATGTTGTTTATGCATAAAATTTTAATCCTTTCACAAATTTGTATTTTGATTTAATTTGCATATCCCATTTACTGCAAGTCAACATGAAGAGAGACTCGACTAATTTAAACCATTTTTCTCTGGGCTTGAAATCCTTTCAGAAATATTTTCCATTAGGCAACTCAATTATGTCTAATATGGCTAATGTCAGTGGATTAGAATTTTGCTTAAAGAAACTCATATTTAGAACAGTGAGAATGTGAAAGGGGGTGGGAGAACAGAGGAGAAGAGACAATAATTACCTGTCTTTGATGCTACACAGATCAATGTGTAAATCACTAAAATTCCCCAGAGAACCTTGCTGAACTGAAATGAGGTCCTTGGGCTGGTTATCAATAAAGATGAGCCTCATGCAGCCTTGGAAAGCCTTAATGGGATTTAAACATTGGGAATCGGTGAGATTGTCGGGGCACCCTGTGGGACAGAGAAAAAAAAATGAAGAAGAATGCTGAAATGATCAGTCATTGCTTTGGCGATCTATTGATGGAAAACTTTGAGGTCTAATTATTTTGGTGATTTTTCATTCACAGCAGTGCGCACGTTTTTGTTGTAAATCCTAGCATTCTCGGAGAGGGGACAGAATTGGTACAAAATGGGGCATACTCAATCACAGTATAGAACACAAAACAAAATGTGTTAAAAGTAACACCAATACTATAGCATTTATCTCGTTGTTACTTCTTTTTTCCCATTGGTAAGCTATTTGTCCTTCTTGTACATGGTATACTTTACTCATGCCAAGGAAGCAACATGCTATAACTACTTAGGAATTTCTGTTCTGTCTTGAAACACTTCTAAATGCACAATTCAATTCTGAATTACACTTTCAAAGGAAATTATGCTCTAGGTAGCATAGTAATTGTCTGGTTAATTGTCTAGCAGAGTAATTGTCTGGTTAATTGTTAGCATTGCCAGGCTTAGTTCCTGAGAAAGGTACACATAGGAGCGTAAGTGGAATTTTGAAGTGATCTGCAAAGCAAGTCCAAACGTGAAAGGAACTAAGGATTTAAACACACTCTGCTATAGAGCTGTAACAGCATACATGAAAGCTTAACACCATACCTTCGTAAAGGGTGTTCTTTTAAAAAAATTCGTCGCACTGATTTAGCAGAGCTTGAAAATAGGGCATATCTACTCCCCATTAAGACAGGTAGAGAGCTACATAGCTATAGGAGTTTGTGCTCTTTGTAAACTCCACCCCGATGGTTTTAATAGGTTCAGAGCATATGGGAATGCAAGCCTGAAAAAGTGGCAATAACCCATAAATAATTGGGAATTATTTCAGCCATCTCTAACAGACAGTCACTGTTGGGCTGAAGCCCAGCAGCTGGTTAACAGCTCACAGGCACCCTATAAAATGAAGAGAGATGCTACAACTTCTAATTGAAGCTGTAGAGAGAATTTATGTAAGTTGACGATTATTACTCAAACTCATTTTCACCTTCCTTAAGTTTACAGTCTACATGTGCGGCGTTTGTTTAAACACTGTTCAAATCACAGATAAATCTCCACTTCCTAATCCCAGGGCCCCTGAAGATCCACATTTAACTTCAACTGGGGGAGGGGAGCCATTTTGCCTTGGAGGCATTTCAGATGCTTACTTACCATAATTAATTCAACATCATTTCCCCAGAAATAAACGCTACTGTTTTTCTCCCTCTGTTGATGAAACATGCATATGATGCACAATTACACAGTCTGTGAAAGATGGCTGTAGGGCCCCAAGTCCCTTCCTCTGTAGCCTTTGTGCTACGTTTGCTAGCATCCCTCTGCTGTCACTCATGGGTTATGGAGGACACAGATCTGGGATTTAATCCTAGTTCTACTACTCACACAAATTATTTCATCTCAGCAAACACTCATCTTATTATCTGTGAAATGGGACTAATATTACCTACTTCACAAAGTTACTGCATGAATTACATGAGGTAAGACATAAAACATTTACAGAAAATGGAAATGTTTCCTTTTTACAGGAATTTGTTATTCTTGCACACGTGGAGAGTTGGAGTGAAGGACAGAGGCCCTTCCTGAGGCCTTAAAATCAAACCATAGAGATATTGCTCCACACTGCTTCCCTCCTAGGACACCTTGATATGTATGCTGCATCTGTGCAAAGTCCTTTTTCGTATATCAAAGCTTAACCACATGTCATTGGTATGAGAGAAGTGATTTGTAAATTCTATTTAAGAGATTTCATCTTATCACTTTATACAATACTCCTCTTCAGTTTTCTGATGGAAAAAAAATTGGAAACTGTAAGCAGGGCCAGCCCATGCCCATATTCACAAAAGCTGAAGCCCATCTGTCCACTCCCTACAATGTAGGAAGCACTGTGCTGTACATTTAAACCTTGACCTCTCTGAATTCTCTTCCTTTCCGCATGTCCTTGATAAGGAATTTCAGGGACCATAAGTGTCAGATAGCTCAAGGTCAGACTGCTCAAGGTCAGACAGCTAATGAGATTTATTAATCTTTAGAAGTCATTTCTATAACAAACAGCTGAAGAACAAATTAGATACTAATAGTTTTAATGAAAAAATATCTTGAAAAACTAAATAAAAATATGCATGCATATATAAAAATGAAGCAGATGCTTAATCATATGTTTTTCATCCTTACCAGTTTTCCCTTGTGCTTTTGCCATTGGAAAGATTTCCAAGATTCACCTAACGCTGGAGAGGGCAGGATCTGTACTGGCTGCTCCTTATGGAGCCACAAGATCATGGGCCTTCTAGGTCTTCCCCATTTTTAGCTGTCCCACTTCATACGCATGGCCTCCAGGGATGTAGAAAGGGATGGATAGAGCATTAAGAAATCAACAGAAGACTGAGTATGCTGGCTATGCCTTCCCACCTGGATGTTTTCTTCTGCAGGGACTGCTGACTGCTGGTACACTTTCTCCAAGTTTTCAGCTGAGTTTCTCCTTCCGAATGTGATCACAGAGCTTGGCATGGCTACAAAAATTCTCCTTTGGACGTGTTATTTAACACCAACTGTCATAGCTAAAGTTCTTTTTTTCCTCAGCACTGACCCAGATAATTTATATTTGCACAGCTGTGAGAGAGTTTGCTTGTCATTATTTTTGGCTTGGGAGTGGGTGCCTGTGTATGTGTGTGTGTGTGTGAGTGTGTGTGTATGTGTGTGTGTTGGGAGAACGGTCTAATTGACAAAGAAGGAATGTCACAGTGAAATAATTGTCCACTGCATTCTCCCTCCCTCCTTTATTTTCAATCTCAAAAGCTGGGGAATTTACCTCCAAAGTAGTAGCTATTTCCAGAATAAATCTGCACCCTGCTTGTGTCCTGAGTTGGGAATGCTGCCTTGTTATCCAGAGTGAGAGTGATGCGGTTCCTTCTGGCGGTGATGCTAACTGAATGCCACAAACCATCATGCAAGTTGCCGCCTGCAAAGGAAACAGGAAAGTTAAGCTGAGGGATGATTGACTTGGGGAGGTTTGGAGAGAGCGGAGCTCCTCTTCCTCACCTGCTATGGTTCACGCGCATTCTCACAGAGGTCCCCCCTCTTCATTTTGCTTAAGCTAAAGTCCTAGCTCCCTCACAAGAATCATCTTTCTTCCTCTTTTCACCGCTTAATTTTCTTCCTCTATTTTTTGGGTGTGGCTGAACAAATTCTAACACGTTTTGTTTAAAAACAAAAGGGCAAAACACAAATTTGTATGTATACTACAATCAAAGGTAATTAGCATATTAATTGACCTACTGATATGTAAATACAGAATGAAAGGTTGGGGGAAAAAATCTCAAAATGTTCCCAGTGATTTTCTCTCTGAGTGGTGAGGTTGCAGGCAATTTTAGTTTTCTCAGATTTTTCTACAAATGGCTTATATTTCTTTTTTAGTAAAAAATAAACTATTTTATGAAAAACTAGAGAGACCTACAACTAAAATATGCAGCTATGTACTGGAGGGCTTTGGAGAAAATAAGAAAATAAATAAATAAAATAAACTATTTTTAAAGGCAAAAGTATATGAGGAAAGCTAGATTCCAGTGACGTGCCAGGCAGAGGCAGGCTGCTGTTAGAGAGAGGTAACATACTAGCTCAATACCAGTCTTTTTCCTTAATTAACTATGTGATACTGGCTGAGTTACCCACCTTCATGGTGCTCTGCTTTCATCATCTGTGACTATCATCATTCCTACTCTGTATCGTTGCTCACGGGGTCAAACAAGATCCGGCAGGAAAGCTCTGAGGGCAGCAGGGAGCAGAATGGGTGTTTAGGAGGAGTTAATGCCTCTCTTGTTCTTTTGCTCGGATTTCTTTGGTGCACACTATGCTGCTGACCTGCCCTATTGAGGAAGCTGGATTGGGAATTAGTCATGAGTGTTTCAACAATTTCCTTCAAAAAGTTTATCATCTATTAAGTCTCTGTTGGTACAAAGTGCTTGCGGATGTCATTAACCAGTCCAGTCACAAAGATTTGTCTTTGATGAGAGCACAGAGCCACACACTTCTTCACTCATAGACTGCTGTGTGTTGAGTTGTGTTCCTCCTCTCATTGCCTAAGTTCCTTCCTCTGCACAACGGGGACAACGATGGTACTTGTAAGCTATTGTGAGAATTATACCAGTTAATAAAGTAGTGTATGTAGAACAGTTCATGCCACATCCTATGTAGAAAACAATGCTAGTTAAAACAAATAGACAGAACAGCAACTACAAAATGGTCCCCTGCGTTTGGGAGTAAGGCTATTAACATCACATGGTCTTTATCCTGGGGTAGTCCATAGCTGAGTGGAAGAAACATATGCAAAGAAGATTAAAATACTATCCTTTGAGCATTTCAGTATAATGGGATAGACAGAGGAGCAATAGCACTTGCAATTCCAGGTGAACAGTAATACACAAGCAGAGAAGAAAGAAGGTTTAACTAACTCCATGTGAAGATCCCTAAAGGGCTTCACAGAAGAGGCAATGACAGTTTGGGGAAGATTCAGAAAATGAGCAAGAGTTTGCCACTTATGGAGAAAAAGTTCCAAGAGACAGAGAACCTGTCGGAAGAAGCAAAGGTCTGGAATGTGAAGTAGGACAGAACAATAGGAAGGCAGGTATGAAGAGGATCAGTCACCCAAGGGCCTCAAATGGCAGACTAAGGAAGGGATTTCAACAATGTCCTTTGACAAATGATTCAGACGGCATCTTACCCAAGTCAATTCTATCAGAATCTCTGGAGAGGAAGCTCCAGGCATCTGCATTTTAAAAAAGCTTCCTGGTGATTTTAACAAGCAGCCAGGAATGAAAATCACCCCTTTGGAATATAGGAATCCATGAGGGGTCTTTAGCATGGGAATGACCTGGCTGGAGGTGCATATTCAAAGAACCTGGCAGCAGACTATAGTAGCTGAGAGCAGTGAGGCTGGAAGCGGAATTGGTAGAGCCTATTGCTTGCATAGTCCCCAGAAGATAGAATGACAAGGGTCTTAGCCGACGTAGTAACAAATAAAAATGGCAAGCAATAGGATATATTGGAGAATATGAGGAAGCCATTTGATGTAAACCTGATTCGGTCTGAACTTATCTTTCCAAAAGGGCCTGACAGAGGCTGTGAAGTGTGCGTTCTATATTTGCTTTAGATATTTCCTATGGCAAGAACAAAGGCCCTTGAGATAAAGGTGCAACTTCCCTCCCTCTCCCAATGTTGGCATCCCTTAAGGATTACGCATCTTTCCTTAGGCTAGGAACTGATTGCTGCTCTCACCTGTGACCACCCAGCTTGAGACAATAGGCTTGCCTCCTGCTACCCCCTCTGAGATAGCAGACCCACTACCTGCTGTGTCCATCAAGCGCTGTGCCGACAGGGCAATCTTGTGACTATTGTGGGAGGGACATTTCAATCATATGTGAAACGTCCTGTATGGGGGTATATAACCACTCTGTATACCTCACTTCTTTGGTGCCCTTTCTTCCTTCAGGAAGAAAAGCCCCAGGCCATGGTCCTCAGACTTCAGCTCAGAATAAACTCACTCAAATTTTCATTTATAGATTGGTTATGGATTATTTTCATCGACAGTAGCAGCAGTGAAAATGGAGGGTAAGGGATGGATTAAGAGCTTTTTCTGAAGGTAAGAAATCAGACTTGGTAGAGCCTACTGGAGCAGTCCCTAAGAAAGCAGCTGGGAAGAAACCATTGAAAATCAGAGCCAAGGTCTGCGGGACTTCTCAGAACAGCTCCTGAAGAGCTCTGCCCCTGAGCCCTTGGATGGGTGCAGAAGCTGCCCAGGGAGAAGCAGCCCAGGGAGAAGCACAGCACCCCACTGGGGGCGCAGCCGCACTGCACAGAGGCAGCCATGCTCCAACTGCTCAGAACAGCCCAGGTGTAAGGAAGCCTCCTGCATCCGCCAGCTCCCTCACAGTGAGTCTTTGCTGCCGCCCTGAACATCTGCTCAGGATAGAGAGGAGAACCCAGAGGCTACTCAGCCTGGCGGCCCTACTTTCTCCCAGAGTCCAGGGTTTGGGTCCCCTACTGCTGCTGAAGTAGAGGCTATGTTAGGTGTTTCCTGGTGAAATATTTGGCTTCTGTCAGAGGCATTTGGGGGGCATAGCCAGCTATATGGGTCTTCACTCCTTTAACTTTCATTTGCCTACTAAATTAAATACACCTGCATAAAGTATGAGACTGCATTTGCAGATATGCTATAGACTGTGTGGACTGGAAGGGAGTCAGTAAGCTAGTTCAACAGAGTGTAAATAGCCCCTAAGGGCCCCGTGCCCTCCTCTGCATCAGAGATCCAGTAGGGAAGAAAGCACACATGGAGGCCACAAGGAGGGTCCCATCTGAATAGAGATGCATCATCTAGTCATTTTAAAGTGAAACTGGCCAGAAAGAAAAGGTCTGCTCAGTATGAGGCGGCCAGGCTGGAGCACCAGCTTGTGTTTCCTGATAAGGGTACCATCTCCTCCCCACATCATTATCCATGTTTCTATCTTTAAAATAAACACTTAACTGAGTTTTGTTTGCTGTCTTTTTCTTTTCTTTCTTCCTTTTTGGTCAGCTTTTCCTTTTTATTTGATCTCTTCTGGTTTTTCCTACATGGCCCCTAGTCCCCACAGGGGGAGGTTGTGTGAAATCTCAGCTCTGTAGAGGAGAATTATTAGAACTTCAGTTCTTGACACTGACCACACAAAGGGATCACCTGGGAGCTTTTGAAAAGACAGGTCCCTGGGCCCCAGACCAGGTTAATTAAGGCATATTTCCAGGGGTGGCTGCAGGCCTTGGAAGTTTCAAAGATCCCTAGAGATTCAATTTCGCAACCTGGGTGGAGATACCTCCATCAGAGGTTTCAGGAGAGGAAGGAAAGAAGGGAGGAAAAACAACTAGCTTAGAGGAGCTGATCTGAGAATAGATTCCAAGGGAAGGAAAGTGGCACATTCTCCTAAAAACCTTGGCTTTCTACCTGAGCACTCCTGTCTACACCATTCTGTTAATGGACCTCACATAACACTGCTACAGGTTCTTCAAGGTTTACTTTGTAAAAACACTCTTTTAAAGGGATAAGTTTAAGTGTTATTAGTTATTCGCAAATTAGGGAAAATCAATTCTATCATGTTGCTTTCCTCCCAAAAGTTCCCTGAGATAAATAGCTCTGATAACATAGCAGTTTTCATTTGGAAGAACTAAAAGCTATCCCTTTGAGGCCATGAACATCTTGATAGGAAAAAACCTGGAGGGTAGAAAAACAGGGTATTTAGGGCCACTTTGAGGTGCTAGGCATTCATATGCCTTATAAGCCAAGGCTTAAAAGTTGGGATTTGGGTTCTGGAAAGATTGTTGGATGCTGACAATCATAAAATTTCTGAACTTTAAAGTGATGTCAATTAATATCTGCCATCTCCTAGACTGGCAAGGAATAAAAGCCAATTATACTCAATGTTAGTGGATACAGAGGGAAGCAGGTAATTTCATACATTGCTGATGGCAGCATAAGTTTGTACACTCTTTCCGGAAGGCAATATACCAATAAGCATCAAAAACCCTAAAGATGTCAGAGGAAGGAGGCAGAGCAAAATGGCGGGGTGAGATGACCCAGGACTCTCTCCCCTCCAAACTACAACCAAAGAATTGGAAAAACAGAATTTCAACCAATAACACTAATGCCAGACCATCAGAAAACTACAACAACAAGACGACGGAGAATGGAGAGGCTGCAGCTGGCCTTTGAGGAGCTGGAACGGGGTAAGAGAGAACTTTGCTCCCTCCCCTAGAGACTGGGATTGCTGCCACAGGTGAGGGAAGGAGCAGGGGAGGGGCCACATGACTGGGGTATCATCCAGGACTCCTGCTGCTGGTGCAGTGGAAACCTGCTGACCTGGGAAAGCTTCCATGTGCAGGGACACCATCAAGCCAGGGCCCCAGGAGACCAGAGAATGAGAGCTGACCGGAATCCAGATTGGCACACTAGAGAAAGTACTCCTCCTCTTCCAACCCGCACTGGGTGTCACCATCTTGCCTGAAGGTGGAGGGCTCAGAACACATGGCTTTCGACCCCCATCTAGTGGCGACAGGCTGTAACTGCAACCGAATACTACAGTCATGCGCAAAAACCTCTCCTCTACCATTAAGCAATTTATAAAAGCCCCAGACCAGAAGGAAAACAATAAAAGCACAGAATTAAGTCCTGAGGACTTGGAAATAGCTAAACTAAGTGAAAATGAGTTCAGAGTAGCCATCATCAAAAAACTCACTGAGGTAGAGGGAAAGATAGAGAAACAAGTCAACGAGTTCTGGAGTTACTTCACAAAAGAGATTGAAACTATAAAGAAGAATCAATCAGAAATATTTATGAAAAATAAAATGGACCAGATAAAACAGAATATGGATTCCTTGAATGCCCGTGTAGACACCATAGAGGAGAAAATTAGCATAATCGAAGATAGACAGGCTGAATGGCTCCAGACAGAGGAAGAAAGAGAACTAAGGATTAAAACGAATGAAGAAAATATCAGGGAAATAGTGTATTCAATGAGGAGAACGAATTTAAGAATCATCAGAATTCCTGAGCACGTGAAAAAGGAAAATGGAGCAGAAAGTGTGCTTAATGAAATTATAGAAAAGAACTTCCAAAATCTAGGGATTGAGGGAGAAATGTGTGTGGAGGAAGTTTTCAGATCTCCTAGATTTGTCAGTGTAAAAAGACCTACTGCAAGGCATATAGTAGTAAAAATGACAAAAATGAAAGACAAAGAAAGAATACTCAGGGCAGCAAGACAGAAGAAAATAACCTACAAAAGAACTCCTATCAGACTTTCAGTGGATTTCTCTCCAGAAACCTTACAAGCTAGGAGAAAATGGAGTGACATATTCAAAATTTTAAAAGATAAAAATCTTCAGCCAAGAACACTCTATCCAGCAAAAATCTCCTTGAGATATGAAGGAGAAATTAAATCTTTTCCAGACAAACAAAAGTGAAGGGTATTTATAACCAAAAGTCCTCCACCACAAGAAATCCTCATGAAGGCTCTCATATCTGAAAAAAGAACAAAATGGAGAAAGGGGTCACAAACCACAGAGTAGGGAGACAGATAGATAGAACCAGAATAGGATAGCAAATATTCAACAGTAGCATTAGGATAGAGGGAAGGAAACCACCAAAGCAAAGATGATATTATCACTCTAACTGCAAACTCATAACACGAGTTGGAATAAGAGATGAAAATAATAATTTAGGAGGGGAAGAGCAAAGGGACTCAATCAGCCTAGGCCAAGTAAGTAAGAGACCACCAGAGAATAAACTATGTTATACACGAGATTCTAAATACAAACTTCAGGGTAGTCACTAAACTGAAAAACAGAACAGAGCCACAAAACATAAATAAGGAAAAATCTAAGAAATCCAGCATAAGAAATTGCAGAAGTCAATAGGTAGGCTAAAACACACAGGCTGAGAAACAAAGGTAACACAGGAAAACGAGATAACGAGCAACACAATGACAGCATTAAGCCCACATGCATCAATAATCACCGTCAATGTAAACGGATTGAACTCTCCAATAAAAAAGACACAGAGTGGCGAAATGGATTAAAGAACAAGATACAACAATTTGTTGCCTCCAGGAAACACACCTCAGCCCCAAGGACAAACACAGGCTCAGAGTGAAGGGGTGGGAGACAATACTTCAAGCTAATAGCAAACAAAAGAAAGCAGGTGTTGCAATACTTATATCACACAAAACAGATTTCAAAATAAGGCAGGTAAAGAGAGACACACAGGGACAATATACAATGATCAAAGGGCCACTTCATCAAGAAGAAATAACGCTTATAAATATCTATGCACCCAACACAGGTGCACCAAAGTTCATAAAGAAACTATTAACAGTCCTAAAGGAAGATGTTAAAAACAACACAATAATAGTAGGGGACCTCAACACTCCACTCACATCAAGGGACAGATCATCCAGACAGAAAATCAACAAGGAAATAGTGGAGCTAAATGAAAAACTAAAACAATTGGACTTAATAGACATATATAGAACACTTCATCCAAAAACAACAGAATACACATTCTTCTCAAGTGCACATGGAACATTCTCAAGGATAGACCATATGTTGGGAAACAAGGCAAACCTCTACAAATTTAAAAAAAATTGAAATTATAACAAGCATCTTCTCCGATCATAATGCTATAAGGCTAGAAATTAATTACAAGAAAAGAGCTGAGAAAGGCACAAGAATGTGGAGACTAAACAATACGCTACTGAACAAGCAATGGATCATTGAAGAAATTAAATAAGAAATTAAAGAAGAAATCAAAGAAGAAATCAGAAAATACCTGGAGACAAAGGAAAATGATAACATGCCATACCAACTCATATGGGATACAGCAAAAGCTGTATTAAGAGGAAAATTCATCGCAATACAGACACGTCTTAACAAACAAGAAAAATCCCAAATAAACAATCTTAAACTACGCCTAAGCGAATTAGAGAAAGAAGAACAAACAAAGCCCAAAGTCAGCAGAAGGAGAGAAATAATAAAAATCAGAGCAGAAATAAATGCTATTGAAACAAAAAAGGCAGTAGAAAGGATCAATGAAACAAAGAGATGGTTCTTTGAGAAGATAAATAAAATTGACAAACCCCTAGCCAGACTTACAAAGAAAAAAAGGGAGAAAGCTCAAATAAACAAAATCAGAAATGAAAGAGGAGAAATAACAACAGACTCCACAGAAGTACAATAGATTATAAGAGAATACTACGAAAAATTATATGCCAACAAAATGGATAACCTAGAGGAAACGGATAAATTCTTGGACTCCTACAATCTCCCAAAGCTCACTCAAGAAGAAGCAGACAATTTGAACAGACCACTCACAAGGAAAGAGATTGAAACAGCAATCAAAAACATCCCAAAGAATAAAACCCCAGGACCAGATGGCTTTCCTGGGGAATTCTACCAAACTTTCAGAGAGGATTTAATACCTATCCTTTTCAAGCTATTCCAAAAAATTAGGGAGGATGGAACACTTCCTAACACATTCTACGAGGCCAACATCACGCTGACACCAAAGCCTGACAAGGACACTACAAAAAAAGAGAACTATAGGCCAATATTGCTGATGAACATAGATGCAAAAATTCTAAACAAAATTTTGGCAACCAATATTCGGCAATTCATCAAAAGGATCATACATCATGATCAAGTGGGATTCATACCAGGGACACAGGGATGTTTCAACATCCACAAATCAATCAATGTGATACACCACATCCACAAACTGAGGAATAAAAACCACGTGATCATCTCAATAGATGCAGAGAAAGGATTTGACAAGATCCAACAGCCATTTATGATAAAAACTCTGAACAAAATGAGCATAGAAGGGAACAACCTCAACATAATAAAGGCCATATATGACAAACCCACAGCCAACATCATACTCAATGGGCAAAAATTGAGTTCCATCCCCCCGAAATCAGGAATGAGACAAGGATGCCCTCTATCACCACTCTTATTTAACATAGTACTGGAGGTTCTAGCCAGAGCAATGAGGCAATAAAAAGGAATAAAAGGAATCCAAATAGGGAGGGAAGAAGTGACACTCTCACTGTTTGCAGACGACATGATCTTATATATAGAAAACCCCAAAGAATCCACTGGAAAACTCTTAGAAGTAATCAACAACTACAGCAAAGTTGCAGGGTATAAAATCAATTTGCATAAATCAGTAGCATTTCCATATTCTAATAATGAACTAACAGAAAAAGAACTCAAGAACACAATACCATTCACAATCACTATGAAAAGAATAAAATACCTCGGGGTGAATTTAACTAAAGAAGTGAAAGACCTATGCAATGAAAATTACAAGGCCTTTCTGGGAGAATTGGATGACGACATAAGGAGATGGAAAGACATTCCATGTACATGAATCAGAAGAATAAACATAGTTAAAATGTCCATTCTACCTAAATCAATCTACAGATTTGATGCTATCCCAATCAGAATCCCAATGACACTGTTTACAGAATTAGAACAAAGAATCCTAAAATTCATATGGGGCAACAAAACCCTGAATTGCTAAAGCAATCCTGAGATAAAAGAACAAAGGGGAGGCATCACAATCCCTGACTTCAAAACATACTACAAAGTGACAGTAATCAAAACAGCATGGTACTGGCACAAAAACAGGTGCACAGATCAATGGAACAGAATTGAAAGCCCAGAAATAAAACCACACATCTATGGACAGCCTATCTTCGACAAAGGAGCTGAGGGCATACAAGGGAGAAAAGAAAGTCTTTTCAACAAATGGTGCTGGGAAAACTGAAAAAAATGAAAATTGACCATTCTTTCTCATCATTCACCAAAATAAACTCAAAATGGATCAAAGACCTAAAGGTGAGACCTGAAACTATAAGGCTTCGAGAAGGAAACGTAGGCAGTACACTCTTTGACATCAGTATTAAAAAGATCTTTTCCGACACCATGTCTTCTCAGCGAAGGGAAACAGTAGAAAGAATAAACAAACGGGACTTCATCAGACTAAAGAGCTTCTTCAAGGCAAATGAAAACAGGATTGAAACAAAAAAACAACCCACTAACTGGGAAAAAATATTTGAAAGTCATAGATCTGACAAAGGCTTAATATCTATAATATATAAAGAACTCACACAACTCAACAACAAAAAATCAAATAACCCGATCAAAAAATGGGCTGGAGACATGAACAGTCATTTCTCCAAAGAAGATATAGAGATCGCCAATAGGCACATGAAAAGATGTTCATCATCGCTGATCATCAGGGAAATGCAAATCAAAACTACACTAAGATATCACCTTACACCCATTAGAATGACAAAAATATCTAGAAGTAATAGTAACAAATGTTGGAGAGGTCGTGGAGAAAAAGGAACCCTCACCAACTGCTGGTGGGAATGCAAACTGGTGCAGCCACTATGGAAAACAGTATGGAGATTCCTCAAAAAATTAAAAATAGAACTACCATACGACCCAGCTATCCCACTACTGGGTATCTACCCAAAGAGCTTGAAGTCAGCAATTCCAAAAGTCCTATGCACCCCAATGTTTATTGCATCATTATTTACAATAGCCAAGACGTGGAAGCAATCTAAGTGCCCAGCAACAGATGAACGGATAAAGAAGATGTGGTATATATACACAATGGAATACTACTCAGCTGTAAAACAGAACAAAATCGTCCCATTTACAACAACATGCATGGATCTTGAGGGAATTATGTTAAGTGAAATAAGCCAGTTAGAGAAGGACAATCTCTGTATGACTCCACTCATATGAGGAATTTAAAAATGTAGACAAAGAGAAAGGATTGGTGGCTGTCAGGGGAAAGGTGGGGTAGGGTGTGGGCACAAAGGGTGAAGTGGTGCACCTACAACACGACTGACAAACAATAATGTACAACTGAAATTTCACAAGATTGTAACCTATCATTAACTCAATAAAAAAAAAAAAAACCCTAAAGATGTCATACTTCATTTCCCATGAATTTTATTCTGAAGAATTAATTCTAAAATAGTAACAGAGTTGCACCCAAGATTTATAGTGAAGAGAGTTCATAACACTATTATTTCTAATAGCAAAAATTCACAACTACCAATATTTTCAATAATAATAGGTTAGCTAAATCAAATATGATATATTTAATAATATGGAATATAATGGAATCATTAAAAATCATAATGTTCAAGAATGACAGTGATATCCTAAAGTAAAAAACTCTGGCTAAACAGTATATGTAGCATGGTTCCCATTTTGTTAAAATTACTACAAAGAGAGAATACTAGAATGACATCGAATAACAGAATCATATTTTTGTTTTTTCTTATACAGAGTACTAGAATTTTCATAGTTTCAAAAAGAAAGTGTCCAACTTTTATAATTATTTTTTAAAACTAACAGTTTAAACTGAGACAAAGGGTAAGAAAAGTTTTCATTCTTTCCCACTTCTTGCCCTCATTGTCTGAAGCAGCTGGTCCCAGGTCCCAGAAATCAGCCTAAGGCATTAATATAAAAGGTCCCTTACAGAGAGGGTTACATACGCTGCTCTGTGCTTGCTCAGGAACCAAACCAAGACTTAAAAGCTTTTCTCCATTAGAAAAAAAAAAAAAAAGACAGTTTCCATCCTTTCAAATGAACTTTTGAAACACAGCCTAACTGTAAAAGTAGCTAGTAATACACGCACCCGGAACTGAATATCTACAAAGTGCCAGGCACTTTAAATATATAATTCCTAATTCTCATAATACTCCTGGAGGCCAAGTTTTACTGTCTTCATGTTATAGATGCTAAAACAGAAAGTCAGAGAGGCTGCCTAGGGTCATCTGGCCACTCCCAGGTGGAGCCAGAATTCAAAGAGAGGTGTCAGGCTCCAGGGCCGAGCTGCCCCGCTCTCCACTCCAAACCACACCTGCCCAGCTCCAGGAATTGCTTTGATGGCCAATCACCTCTGCAAAGTTCTATTTTCTGCTATTGAATTCCACTTTGCTTTTATTTATTTACATTTTTGGAACAGCTTTATTGAGACAAAATTCACATACCATGCAATTCATCTATTTAAAAGGTATGATTCAATATTTTTTACTACATTCAGAGAGTTAGGCAACCATCACCAGAATTAATTTTAAAATATTTCATAACTCCAAAAATAAATACTGTAACACGTAGCTATCATCTCTCGATTTCCTCATCCCCACCTCCAGCCCTAGTCAACCGGTAATCTACTTTCTGTTCCTATGAATTTGCCTATTCCGGACACTTCACATAAATGAAATCGTACACGATGTTCCCTTTTGAGACTGGTTTATTTTGCTTAGCACAACGTTTTCAAGGTTCATCCTACGTTGTAAATCGTACCAGTATTTTTTTATAGCTGAATGATATTCCATTGTGTAGATATATCACATTTTGTTATCCACTCACCAGCTGATGGACGTTTGGCTTGTTTCCACTTTGGAGAGTTATGAATGGCGTTGCTACGAGCATTTGTGTGCAAGTTTCTGTGTGGACCTAGGTTTCAACTCCCTCAGTTGTATACCTCGTTGTGGAATTTCTGGGTCATATGGTAACTCCATCTTTAACATTTTGAAGGTCGGTTAGAGTGTTCCCAAAGTGGCTGCACCAGTTTATATTTTCACAAGGCAACTTCTTTTCTGACAGTACTGAGTTCAAACTTTGGTTCTGTCCTTTGGTGGATCTTATAGCTTCTAAGAAGAATTAAAGTGCAATTCAACTTTTGTTTCTTAGAATGCCTAATTAGGCCTAACCCTGGAATTCTAGATAATTGTAACTACTTTGATTTTATTTTTGTAGATAAATAATATCACGGGACATCTAACATGTCTTTTTTGTACTTTTGGTAACGGAGAACTTCACAGAAGCTTACAGTTCACATTTTATGGGACTGAGACTCAAGGTGGTTAAGTAATATTCTGAAGGCTTAAACTTTTTTTATAGGAGTAAATTTTTCCTGTAAAGCAGAGTTTCACAACTCTGGCAATGGATATTTTGGACCAGATAATTATTTGTTGGGGGTGGGGTGTCTTTAGTGTGCCTCTTGTGTGGGATATTTAGTCACCCCCAAATCACTATATGCCAATATCATCTCCCCATTCCCAGCACCAAAAATGTTTCCAGACATTGTCCAAAGTCCCCTGGGAGGGGAGTGAGGGGATGGGAGGCTGGGATGGGCGGGAGTGGGGAATCTCTCTTGGTTGAGAAACACTGGATTAAAGAACAATTTTGCGGTTGCAGAGCCTTGGCGTTTTCTCTCTCTCTCTCTCTTCTCTCCTCTCTCCGCTCCTCATTCTCAATCAAATTCCTAACAGATTTTTGCATTTCAGATTTCATCTTACTTCAGTGTTTCTCTTTATAGTTTGAAGACAGAACCTGTGAAACCGAGTGGCTGTCCCAGGACCTCTAAGCATCAGCCATTACAGCCACACGAGTATGCACAGAGCTACAGCCCAGGCCTGAGCAGAGTCCCTGAATACTCTATTCCCAACCCTGGAAATAACTTACAGATTTCCTTGATGCCTTTATTTGCCCATTACCCCTTCTCAAGGCCCTGCCACTTATAATTTCTAGCAATTTAGACAGATTTCTTAATCTTTCTAAACATGCTTTCTCATCTGTAAAACAGAGACAGAATTGCCTGGCTTGACTTTGGAAGTTCCTATGCTCTATCTTCCCTGGAAAACCCAATTCACCAATTTTTCCATATCCTGTCATACCTACTTTTACTTAATAGTTCAAAGGTAGTTTCAATTTTTGAGAGAACAAAGTGGGGAATATATAAATAATTGAATAAAACAGTCTTAAAATGTCAATCATATTGTAAAAGAGCATATTATAATTATTAGTACCATTAAGCTACAATTTAGATCCTGAGTTCTGTTTTTCTTGGATACTGCTTATCCATCAATTATCAAATTCTATTAACCCTTCCTTACCTACAGAATTCTTCAAATTCTGTCTCCAACTTTTATTCTATCCTTTATCATTGCAACTGGGAATTTTTGTGATGGCTTCCCTCTTTTTTCTAGCTTTGGACCTCTTTCTGGGACAGGACACCTTGCAAGATTGAAGTATCTAAAGAACAAAGTTATTATTGACCTCACAACAAAGATCCTTCCAGTGGGTCGTGAAGCCCAGAAAATGAAACTCAAACTGCTTTTCTTGACAATCTATGTCTTCTGCAATCAAGTCTCCAACTGTAGTCTCAATCCTATGCCCCAGTATTCCTTCACTAATTCCTACTCCAGTTAGGCTAGTGTATTCATTATTCTTCAAGTGAATGCACTTAACTAATTGGTGCTTCCACTGCCAGCCTCTACTCCACCTGCATGTTTCCCTCCTACTTCTCCCACTATCCGAATTCATCTCCCTCTCCTCTCATGCCCCGTTCTTGTCCTAGCCCTTCCTCTCCTAAACTGGAGGGACAGGAAGCATACATTTTTTTGACTTTCTATCGCAGTTACCTGGCATAGTACAAGGCATATAAAAAGTGCTGAATGATTGAATGAACAGGTTAATAAACCAGGAAATGAATGAAGCAGGCTTTCCTTGACCAGACCACACATAGCAATTTCTCCTTCTGAATTCTTATAACATCCACTGTCTGATCTATTAATTTACTTCTATTATTTACTGCCTTGTACTATTAATTAACGATTCATCTTTGTAAGTCTTATCTCCCCAATGAGATTACAAGTTCTTGGGGGTCAGGGTCTGAATCATGTTTTGGTATCCCCCTCAGCATCAACAGGGAAACATCCTGCCCTCTCCAAGTGCTTATTGACTGATTGAGCATCAGTCTAGCTGTATCTCCACTGCCAAGTGTCAGCAGCAGAGCCCTCTTTGGCACTTGGGCCGTAAATCACAGGTTAAAACTTTCCTTGTTGTTAAAGCCTGGCTCATACGTCAAGGTAACCTGGATCCTTAAAACTCTTGGTCAGCATATGAGAGGAAAACATCTGGGCTTGTCATCCACTAGAGTCATATAGGAAATACAACATGTTTGTGGTTGATGGTGAAGGTATTATTTCCATAGCATAGACTTGAATGTTCAGCTCAAGCATCTACATGATAAAAATTAAGCTCAACTCCAGACAGAGGTTTCTCTATCACCTTCAGAATACAGCCCAAACTCTGATGTCTTTGAGCAAAATGTTGCCTCATCTTTCGTCTGTCCTCCTTTGTCCTCTGCGACTTAGGCATCCTAAGCCACCTGTGAGCCACCAAAGCCACCACTTCTAGATCTCCTCCTTTTTCTCTTCTCTGATTGTATTATCCTCTCCTTCCATCTTTGTTTGGCGAAGTTCTATTCATTCTTCAGAACCAAGCTGTGTTGCCCTGCCCCTAGGAAGTCTTCCTTTTCTCACCCATCCTGGTACCTTTCCTCTGTGCTCCCCTAGTATCCTAAGTATGTGCCCTATTGCACTATAAAGGCCTCAATATCATCCCTTCCAAGAGTGCCTATGAGCTCCTGGAGGGCGACGCCTCCAGTCTCCGGTTTGAGTGTAGTCCCAACAGAGAAGACACATCAAACGCTTCCTGAATTAAATGTAGGCAAGGTGATTATATAACAGAATTATTAAAGTAGAAATAGGAAAGGGCAAAGGAAGTGATAGCAAGTTTGACTATTAGATTATTCTGCTGTAATAATAAAAATCTAGCTCCCTCAGTTCCTCTTTTGAGTGAGCAGTGAAGAAGAAAGAGTAAATGCTTCCTTCATCATTAACTCAGACCTGAAAAAGCTGCAGATGCCCAAAAGATCACTGTTTTGGTAACCATTCCCAACTTTTGCTTGACATCTTGAAGCCGAGGCAATTGCATTTCTCAGTTTCCCATAAAATGGAATTCCTTATCACATTTCTGTCTTCTGAAACTCGAACTCTGTGCTCAGCCAGACAGCTTGTTGTGACAGTCATGGCCCCATTGCTATCTATTTATTTGCCCTCGCTAATGGGATTTTTCTTGTTAACACCATCTTAGCTAAAACACAGAGGCATTAATGACAACTTACTTGAAGCAGAGGATGAAGTTCATGAAGTCATCATGTTTATTTGAAGTGCAGATAGTGGCTAGATACAAATGACTTGTATGAAAAAGGGCAATATTGGGGGAGTGGGTCTGTTAATTGCAGGGCTGTAGCCTAAAACCATCTTGCCACAAGTATTAATCAGGGTGCACACTTTTATCCTGCATGATGCAGCTCTTCCAGCCATCTCCCCACCTCCGGGAGCCTTTATCTAATTAGTACTTCCCCTAAGTATAACTTATTCCTGGGTTTGACACATTCTGCAACATATAATTGTTGGATGAATGTTAAAAATAAATATAACTCTTCTTTCACTGTTAAAACTATATCCTTCAGAAATGTTTTGGACATCAATTCTACTAGTTCATTCAATCAGACAGTTGCTCATACATACGGCAAACAGCTATGAGGACCTGTTATAAACAAGGTATTATACTAGGTCTTGGGCAAATAGTGATGAGCAAGGCAGACAGTGTTCTTATTCCCATGGACTCTTACATTCTAGTGATGAGAAAAGCATTGAACAAACAATTATATAGACATGTGATTACTATACATTGTCATAGGCTGAATTTTGCTCCCCTCAAAATTCATATGCTGAAGTCCTAATGCCCAGTACCTGAGAAAGTATCTGTATTTGGAGATAGGGCCTTTAAATAAGTAATTAAGGTAAAATGAGGTCAATGAGTGGGCCCATATCCAATATGACTGGCGTCCTTACCAGAGGAAGTTATTAGGACACAGATGGACACAGAGGGAAGACCATATGAAGACATAGGGAGAAAGTGGGCATCTGTAAACCAAGAGAAAGGCCCTCAGAAGAAATCAACCTTGCTGGCATCTTGATCTTGAACTTCTAGCCTCAAGAACTACCAGAAAGCAAATTTCTCTTAAGTCACCTAATCTGTGGTATTTTGTGATGGCAGTCCTAGCAAACTAATACATACATACATATATACACATCCTTAGGGCCAACGCTACAAAGGAGAAGAACTAGAAGACTGGATAAGGGGCATCTGGCCTACTTTGGGAAGGTTTTTCGAGAAAATATAAGTTGAAGTAAATTCTAAAAGATAAGTAGGAGGGTGTTTACCACAGCTCTAGGATGACGTTTAATTTAAACATAGTCAATGTTAAATAATCGTCAGTTAAACATCCATTATGGCTGCTGATCAAAGTTTATGTTGCTAGGATTTCATTGTATCTTTGGCTAGAGAAAGAACAAGTTAGTCACAGAAGTCTACTAAGTATAGAAAATTAATGACTGATTAGAATGAATTGCTTAATTGGTGAATAAACATTCTTCTCTAACTTTTACTTTTGAAGGAGCTATACAAATACTAAAAAATTATAAGGTGGTAGAGCAAATATGATGAACACTATCACTGGCACCTAGGAATTCAATGAGATGAGCTAAGATCGGCTCTTTAACAAGCCATTTGCCTCCATTGAAAACTTTTCCATGGCATCTTGTTAATTTCTAGATCTTTGCTAGTCATGTTTCCTTTTGCCCAGGAATACCATTTTGTGCCTGGTCATTGGCTTTCACCTTCTGTCTTTCCAGCTTATAATCATTTAGCTGTGCCCAGATTCCAGGTTGAGATCTCTCAATTTGAAGACTTCCTCCTCTATCTTCTGGATTCCATTTACTCTTGCTGAAGTTCATTCCTTAATCCGGAAAATGCCACAGAATTTGATGCCTCTAGTGATATCAAAGCAGTATCCTGTGCAGCTGAAAAGCTCTGGATATTCTTTAGTGAAAAACCAAAAGTAGTCTCTCTGCCCTTTGACCTTACTGGTGCTTGTTCTACTTTCTGCAGTGACATAAACACACAAAAACCCTCATCTGTGAGACAGCCTCTCGGGCATCTGAAGACCCTTATCATGTCTCTGTCTTGTTTTCTCTCCACATGAAATAGCTTCAGTACCTACAACTGTTCCTTTATTAATGTGGTTTGAAGACCCTAAATATTCTGATAACCCCCTTAGCAACACACACACACATATCACACAAAGTATTCTGGCATGATTTAAAGACAGTTACCAAAAAAACAACTTCTCAGACATGGGTCTTTAGCTCCTAACTCTATACAGGTCACTGAGAGTCATATCCATGACCTTGCTGGGACATACAAGCATTCCATTCACAAAAATTATTGTATGAAAGAGGCCAAGTTCACCTCTTTTACTCCACAAAATGCACCACAATTTTGGGATTTGAGATACATAACTTCTGGCAGGGCTCTTGGCTTTGCATACACCCAATCAAGGCCACTTACCCCATTTTCTAAAGAAGACTATGAGGTTGACAATTTCCTTGAACATAATAGGGGAGAGATTTGACCTGCTATTTTCCTTCAAGTACTCATGTAAAGGGCTAGAAGGGACTTCAGTAATTCTAGACCAAGTCTTTCCTTAAGCAAAAGAGGACAATGAGATCTAGTAGAATAAGACATACCCACATCCTGCATCTATGCAGAACACGTCTAGACTGGAGCCCTGAACACTATAGCCTGAGTTTAGGCTCATTGCCCAGACTCGTTCCTGAGTGGGAGTTGACATTTTGAGAAGCGGTACAGTAGGAAAAAAGACTTCAAATTTTAGTGACAGAAGCCCCCAGACTTCTTTCTTCTTATTCTTATTCCTAGCATTCTCCCATCAAAAAAATAAAAATAACATTGAAATGTCAGCTCACTTTCAAAATAATTATAGTGGTGCCAGCTTTTTCTTCAGTTTATTTAATGTTTCACATAAAATCCAGAACACTCTGCCCTAATTCTCCAGAGAAACAAACCAGATGGTCTCCTTTACGTTTATGCAATTTCCTGTATTCTTAGTAATAATTCAGATCGGTTTGGACAATACCAGTCTCCACTCCAAGCTTCTCTGTAAGAGTCTTTAAGACGACAGCCATTTTCTTCATTAAAAAATAGAACATGGTTTCCATTGCTCAACAAACAAGTGTGGCCTTGAGAGATAGAGTGGTCCCTATGACACATGGGATCTCATGAGAAGTGGGGGAGAATTGAGAGCTTGAGATACATAAGGTAGACAATCTAGATGTCTGTTCATTTATTTGAGATTAGGATTTCCTAAATGACTGCTCTGATTCCTGAAGAGGAAATGTCAAGGCTCACTGTGCAGCAGGACCCCTTGAAGGTGTTCTCTCTGTTCCCGTTCAGCCTCTAGATTCCCAGCTGGGGTCTGGGGCACAGGGGTGATTAGAATGGGAAACCTGTACAACGCATGGCAAAGTCTTTGAAAGCAGATAGAGTCTTGCTAGTACCTCACGTCACTTAGTACCTTTAGTGCTTAGATGATAATCGGCACAGAGCATTAAACAAGGTCTGGAAAGAGTATGTCACATATATTCAGTGAATGTTGGTGTGTGTGTGTTGACCTATAGCTATGCGTGTTTTACTTTATAATATATAGGCAATCTTAGCTAAAGTGGACCAGAAGTCTATATGGACAGTGACTCACCACCTATGTCAATCCCACCTCACTCAAGAATCTGTCAGTAATAGGGCCACCAAGCAAAACGTTTAGAAAAGACCCAACTTTAGATCCCAAATAGCCTATTTTCCTTAATAGCCTCTTGTACATCTGTCTGCAGATCTTGCGTCGAAAGCAGAGATTCTTTACATTTGAATTATTTAAACAACTGACAGTATAAAACAATGAATGTGGGTGGCAGCAATATCCAGTGTGAAGAGCGTGAACTTGGGAATCTCAAGGAAAGGCCTGAGGTGGTTGACCATCTTGGTCACTTTAACTTAATTTCTGATTCTCACTTTCCTCTTATGCAGTTGCTATAATAATAACCATTTCACAAGTTTCATGAGTTTTTTCCAGCAGCATTTTACAACAAGGTCCTAGCACAAGGCCTGACCTGAAAAAGACATGAAATGATGTTGATTCTTCTCTAACGTCACTTACAGTGAAATGATGCCCTCAACTTTTCCTCATATCCACATGTATAAGGCTTTCAAGAACGGAGTTGGAAAAAATAGAAAATAAAGAAAAATACAAGGAAGGGATTACACTGTTGTCCTTCATCTTCCTGAAGATTCATCCTATAATGAGTGAATTCAGATGCCTTCTATTTTGAGGATGTATTTAGTTTTCAGTTCTCTCCCTGATCGCAATGCCAAAAGCTCAAAATAACACCCCCCAAAAGCTATGCACACTATACGAAGCTCCGAAAACTGGAGTGAATGTGCTAGGCGTCTATGTGCCTCCCTTTCCACAGAGTTAGCTTCTCTTTCAGATCTAGGACATGAGAACACATAAACTAGTCTCAAATCTTTAAATATCTGGATTCACCATCCCATTAATAAAATGTGGTGCTATTTTCTGTTTTCTGTGATGTACCATGTAACAAGGGTAGCCCCACTGGCCCTGAAAATTATTGGGACAAGGGTCGTTACTTTCAAGTTTCTCATATGACATTTTCATTTCTTATAGAGCCAATATGATCTCAAGTACTTTGAAAACAAGCTTCCTCAGAAATGTAAAGGAGGAGAAAACTGTTTTTGTTTATTTCCTTTTTGTTTATTTTCCTGTCTTTTTTTTCCCCCAGGTAGAAAAATGCCAGAAGATACAGAGCTTTGATCCAGTCAAAGAAAAATGGAAGAAGTCACACTTTCCAAAATTCAGGAAATTCATCTTGGGGAAAGAATCAAGCAAGAGTTTTCTGAGGCAGACTTCAGGAACTCAGTCAGCACATTTTTAGAACTTCATTTTACTTGTTTCACTTTTTGAGAGACAGATCTGAAACAACTGATAATTTTTTCTCCTTCTGTAGCTGGGTAACATGGCAGCTTTTACCAGCCTCTCTCAGTCATAAATGCATTTTAATGGACTGACATGTGCTTAATAATACAGGCAGCACCTGGATGCTTCAGAGCAAAGTGCCACCAGGGCCTGTACTATATTAAAACTGCATTTTTGACCTGAGGCCTACAAGTATCGCTGCCCAAACATCTCACCATTAGCGAAAAACAGCCCAGTGCCAGCACACATTTTTCTCCTTCAAATAAGGAGAATTGAGGTTTAACTTTCACAACTCTGAACATAAAAAATATTATGTTTCTAAGTGATTAACTCACCTCCAATACTGGAAATCTCATACATTTTCTAAAAGTCCTGTGATTGCACAAATTCACTTTTATGACTCTACAGAGCAAGGCCCCTTCTAGCTATGCATCTTGAGTCAGGATGAAAGGAAAGGAAATTTGCTAAATAGCTTCTCAACACTGTGCTAAAGATTTTAGATACACTATCTCATTTAATTGTCATCATAGTTTTGTGATGTTAAGGATTTAAGAACTTTTTAGAATTTTTTAAGAATTTCTTTTCATCTCATGTTATAAGTAGACTCTAAGACAGTGCCCAATGATCCGTGTCTCCTTATATCTGCAGCCCTGTATAATCCCCTTGGCTTGAGCAAGGGCTAAGCTCATTTTCTTGTTTCTAATGAACAGAATATGGCAAAAGTGATGGGATGCCACTTTTGGTATTACGTTATAAAAGGACTGTGGCTTTTGTCTTGGCTGTTCTTCCTCACTCTCTCTTGGCTCACTGCCTCTAGGGTAAGGGTGCTGTCATTTCGTGAGGCCGCCTTCTGCAGAGGCCATGGGGATAAGCTTGGAAGAGGATTTTTGGAGACCTGCCAATAGTGTCATGCGTCAGGTTGGAAGCAGACCTACCCCCAGTTGAACCTTGAGATGACTATAGCCCCTGCCAACAACTTGATTGCAGCCTCAGGAGAGACCTTGAGCCAGAATCACCCAGCCAAGGAGCCCCTGGATCCCTGACCCACAGAAACTGACACATAAGACATGTTGTTTTCAGCTGCCAAATTTTAGTATAATTTGTTATGCAGCTATAGATAACTAACACACTCTCATTTCCATGTGAGACAAAGTTAAGAAGTTTGTCCAGAACCACTCCACTAACAGTAAGGAGAAGAGGTTCCTTTGAATCCATCTATCTGACTCCCAGCCCCGGGCCCTCCTGCTGCTCCAGAGAGTCCACAGGCCTTTTTCTTCACTTATTGCGTTTGCGGCTCTCCTAAAGTCTGACCTTAAGTTATATCTTTTCCTATTTAACTCAATTTTCTCTAATTTATTTGGATAAGAAAACTCATAGTATAGTAGGGGGAAAATGACATTTAAATTAAAGAAAAATGTTGTGTCATCCGCGATGGATATTGGCCCCGTGAGCACAGAGAAGGGGTCTCACTCAGGCTGCAGAGCCAGGGAGGCTTCTCAAAGGACTGGTTCACCTGAAGCAGGCCTCAGCCCCCTGTCCAGTACCTGGCACATGATTTGACCTTAATATGTACTTGTCAACTAAGTGAGCACACTGCTTCTGGAAGGACAGGGGACATTAGTAAGATAAATGGAGAAGGAGGGAGAAATTTCCACTGTTCTATGTTGAAGAAACAGCAGATGGAAGAACCAGAATATTGAAAGATATAACTTGTTCACAGATCTGTTCCGTATTGCTGTATTTTAGAATCTATACTATATTGCTACAAAAGTGCGTTCTTTCCAAACTTCAGCTATTTGAAGACCATTTATAAAAGTTTTGCCATACCCAGATGTCATATGTACTAGTATTTACTTAATATCTTAAATATATATTTAGGGACCGGTCCGGTGGCACAGTGGTTAAGTGCACACGTTCTACTTTGGTGGCCCCGGGTTCGCCAGTTTGGATCCCAGGTGTAGACCATGGCACTGCTCATCAAGCCATGCTGTGGCAGGCGTCCCACATATAAAGTAGAGGAAGATGGGCATGGATGTTAGCTCAGGGCCAGTCTTCCTCAGCAAAAAGAAGAGGATTGGCAGATGTTAGCTCAGGGCTGAGTTTCCTCAAAATAAATGAATAAATAAATAAATATATTTAAAGAATTTTTTTTTAAACTGACTAATATTTATACTTGAAATAGAATTTGGGGGCTCTAAAAAGTGCCATGGTGGTGTGGTATTCAGGGAAACTATAGGCTTTGGCATCAGATAAATTCAGAATGAAATCATAATTCCATCGGGTATCACCATGTGATTTTGGAAGATACTTAGCCTCCATGACTCTTCATTTCCTCATCTATAAAGTGGAAAATCCTACTTTCCATGAATAAGCATGTGAAGATTCCGTATACCATATGTCTTCTCTGGAAAGAACCCAGCAACGTGGGCTGTAAGTGGACTATATTATGCCAAATAGTGTTGAATAGGAGTTGTTGTTCTCACTTCTCAGATGAGACTGCTGAGGGACAAAGAAATTAAGGAACTTTCCAAAGGTTACAGAGTTAGATTTGAATTTAGTGTTTTTTCTAATAATAAAAAGTAATGTTGCCTTTTCAGACTTGGAGTAAATTTTTGAATACTGGGTCATTCCGCATCCCTGGGAGCTGGATTCTCTATGTTTTGGGCAGAAGCTCAAACATCTGTTGACTTGGCTGAACAAGAACCCGACCTAGAAGGTGTCGGCAGACAGTACCTGTGAGGATTTCAGCCGCACGTTCTGTCACTTTCTGAATCACGAGTCTCAGGGTTCCTCCCTCGAGGCTTAGCAGCAGGGTCCCCGAGCCCTCAGACAGCTCTGTGGACAGAAGCAGACCATCCTTGTTCCATGTTCGAAACTGGAAACTCACTGAGACCCCATCAATTTGAGGGGTGCCGGGCAGCAGCAAATAACTGCTGCTGGAGTTGACAAATGTGATGGGAACAATTTGTGGTTCGGAGCAGGAAAAAGTGACATTGCCCTGGAAAACAATAAAAATCAAACATATAAAAGCCATTTTTTATTCTGCAATCTGACAGCTGATATAAACAACCACCTGGAGCTGACCTTAATTTCAAGATCATTCCACATTCAGCTGCAAGATCTTAAAGGGAAAAATATGTCAGCTTTGTTCAGATATACCGCACGATTGTTTCTGGTTCCTGTTTTAAGGATCATAGCGTTATCTGCAAAGAGAACCATCAAAGACCCTGGGGAGGGAGGGATGCTGGGAAGCATCAACATTTTCTAGGGAACCAAAGATATAAAAATAATTACATTCATTCATTGAATGAATATGTCCTGCAAGTCAACTATATGCCATGCACTGAAATAACTTTTAAAGTGATACACACGAAAAAACTTTGTTACAATGTGAAATGTGCTAAAAGAGAGAGACACCAGCTTCCATGCAAGCCTCGCAGAAGAAATAGCTAAACAAGCAAAGGTTTCACAAGGTGGGTGATGCTTTCCTGGAAAGAGGTAGGGAAGGAGAGGAGTGATCGTGCCCTGGCTAGCCTTTTCAGCAAAAGTCACTACGCATGCAAAGGCTCAGAGAAATTAGCACAATGGCATCCTTGGGGAATTACAGGGATCTTGTCATTTCTGAACATCAAGTGGGGCAGAGAGGTCCAGGGACCATGAAGGAGATGAGGCTAGAAAGATGAGTGAGGCAGAGTTTAAAAGCCCTTTCATGCTTGCTGAAGTTAGCATTCAAACTTAGAAGCAATAAAGTGACATTGGCCAGATTTTTCTTTGTTTTTTCTTTTTTGCTTGAAGACGATTAGCCCTGCGCTCACATCTGTGCCAATCTTCCTCTATTTTGTATGTGGGTCACTGCCACAGCATGGCTGATGAGTGGTGTAGGTCCACGCCCAGGATCCGAAACCAGGAACCCAAGCCCCTGAAACATAATGCATCAAACTCAACCACAGGAACACGGGGCTGGCCCCCAGATTTTTAGTTTATTAACACTATTTTCAGTAACATGGGGGGTGGATGAGAGAATTACATGTGAGGAATGTTAAGTGTGCATAGATTAGAACCAGAAAGAAGAAGAAAATTATTCTTTGCGTAAGTCACGGAAAAACTGGTCCAAGTTTCTTGCAGAATGGCTAGAGTAAGGCTCTACATCAGGAGGTTAACAGGGAAAGAAAGAAATGTGTATATGTGCCCAACTGAGCCATATGCTAGAGCCACTTCTAGATGAATAAAGAAAAAGCCTGAAACACCTTAGAAATTGTGAATAGGTGTTATATTATTGAAACCACTTGGAATTTTTATCCATAACCAACCACATCCTATTTTCTATCCCTACCATTTGTCTCTCTGGACTCCAAACTAACCACATCCTCATCTAAATAGTCATAGATACATCAGGTTCCCTCTAAGTTTTTCCTTTCAAGGCCACTGAATGGCTGCCTTTGCATGATGTTGTGGCTCAGCTTTTAGAGTCACTCCTACAGCCAGCACCACTTATACAAAAAAGACAGGGATTTCTGAAAGGGCAACAACCTGGCTTGATCTACTGCAAGAATCCAACTTCCCACTGGGGTGGCCAGGTAGTGGGTCAGATACCTAGCACTACTTTCAGTCCTAGACAGGTTAATCACTCAGCTCCTGAAACTTCATAGTCCCAAAAAACATCCCTAGGTCTCAACCATGTCTGTTTCTGATAATCTTGTATTTCTGAAAACAAGTAGCAGTCCCCAAACAAACTTCTACCAATAGTACATTGCTGATGATTCACCCGTAAAGCACCCTGCCGTAAGCATATTCTTGCATTAGTCATTTGTTCTAGTTGTTTAGACATTTTCTTCTCTTTAGGCTGGATCCCAAGAAGTTAATTAATGTGTCAAAGGGCAAGGCCCTTGATACACATCAAAAAATTGCCTACAGTTTACAATGCTCCGTGCTGCCTGGCAGTAGGCTAAGCATTTATACACATATCTCATGCGTTCTGCACAATAACACTGCATCTATTTAAAGAATGCACAGACTAGGTTTAGGGCAGTAAGCTGTTTAACAAAAGCCATGTGCCTCCTTAGCAGTGACAATGGGAGGCAAACCTATGTTGGTCTGACATGGAAGACTTTTTACTTTTAGCCACCATTTCTGATACCTTCCTCCTCTGCACTGAGTACCACCAATTAAAAAAAAACCACCAACTTGCTCATGATATCCTACTGTTGCTTTAACTTGCATTTTTTTTTTATTTCTGATGGGTTTCCTTTCAAGAATGAAAATATTCTCACTGATGGCAAATTAGTTGAGACAAGGCTGTCTTCTGGAAGAAGCAAAATCACGAATGCTCCTACACAAAGTTGGGAGACAGCAGTAACTTTTCTTCCCTTTTTCATTTCCTGAGTTCAGTATCACCTCCTCTGGTAACAGATTTGCCAGAGCAAAGCTGTCCCAAAGTTGGAGGCTGTGTAGAAGGGAGAATGGTTGGGAGATGGAAGGCAGAAGTGTACAAGGTTATAAAAATGCCCCTTCCCCCTATTGATTTAAAATCCAATGTTTAGCTCAATCCAAGCCATTTTCTGAGTGTTCTCTGGATGAACAGGTCATGGAAGGTGGGCCTCGGCACAGTGGGGGTCTAGGGGAGCTGAGCTTCTCCCCTTATTTGATCAGTTCACTCACATCTGACAAGAGTCTGGGAGCTCCCTTCCTGAAGTGAGAAGAACTTCAAATAAATACTTCAGGCATTCTCACTGGTTAAGGTAAGGCCAACACTGCTCAGCAGAGAGCAGAAAAACTCTGAAATACATGGAGGTATGTACTCTCTCTTTGGATGGTTTTCCTTGTTCATTGAAGGCCATGTTCCTCCACTCCCTAACCCACATTCCCTTCACACTGTCCTCTGTTGTCCTTGCACCCAGACAGCTGTCTGAGCTGCCCAAAATGTCTCCATTTTTGGAGCACACCTCTGCTATGTTCTCCAATGTTTAGTCCAAGGGCAAGTAGGACAGAAGAGATGGGAGCAGGTGGGAAATGCCTTCTACACCAAACCTGACACACCTCTCCTGGGGAATGCAAGTGTTTCCACCTCAGCTCCCCAACATGCAGCTGCTGCTTTGCCACTCTGCTTATGCTCCCATCTCAGCTGTACTTGCTGCCCACAGAAAGGCCACAGTATTGAGGAACATTAATACTCACCCCCATGCGCTAAAGTAGGGAGAAAGAAGAAAAAATTAGCTAAATGAAAAAGCACTACTTTTGAAATCAACATGGACTATTTAATCTTTTCCAATAATGCCATTTGTGACTTCAGCATCCTTCTCAAGACAGAATTTGAGGGAGTCCCCACCAATGATGTAGAAACAGCATGCAAGACGACAATTTACTTTAGAATAGTGTCAAAATGTAGTGGCAAAAAGTTGACAGACTATATTCTACCCTATATATCTTCTTGATCTATTAATTCAACTTTCATCCCATCCCCCACAAGAAGGGAGCTCCATTCCTCAGACTCTCTCTATTCTCCACTGTACATTTATTTCATTAGAAACTTCAACATCCATTCAAGATTTCTCAAGCATTGTAAAACAAAGTGCTAAGAATAGAGGTTTATGAGTTATATACATAAATGTGATCCTGATCCTTTGCATTCTACAGTCATTAAATGTTCATTTTGACTGCAGTTGGTACAAAGTGTGCCATGACCCAGGGGTGCCCTGTGATCAAATCTCCCAGGTAAATCATGGATGATGGATGAGAATGAAAAAAGTCAATATCACTGCCATGGGTCCCTTTTTCCCCCTCTATATCTTACAAAACCTTCAACGTCTTTCACTGTCCAAAAAGAAGATCACTCTACAGTGAAGAGACCAAAACCTTGATATCTGATGTGACCCTTTGTGGTCTGACTGATGCTGCTGGTCAACGTTTTGATGAGGCCTCCTCAAGACAACAATTGCTAGTACCCCTAGCCGAGACCTCCCTTTGTCCCCAAATGGTAGTTCTTAGTGCCCTGTGACGTCACGCTCATACATGCCCTTCCTTCTCCAAAAGATGAGGTATTCAGAAGTGCTGATCTAAAAATAGAGAACCTATTTGTCCCTTTGGAGACCCCCAAACAATGTTCACTTTCCTTCTCTGGGATCCACCATGGCCTTTCTCTGCAGTCTCAAAACACAGAAATTCTCATCCCACTTTTCTCAGAGAAGAGTTTGATTCAAAGGACCAAACTTTGAATCTCTAAAGATCTATTCACAGACCATCTTAGAGAGACATCCCGTAACTATGGAAAAACACTTTGTTTTCTACTATAAACTACAAGAGCTTATACTGTCCCCTATTTGACTCATGAAGTTTGATGTCCACCTAAGGATGGTTAGGACCTTGAAACACAAGAGCAAAATTTGTTTCAGGAGAGGAAACAAACCCTTTTCATTGATTCATCCTCCCCAAGGAGGCCTGTCCTTCAGAAGGCAGAGAAAAACTCCTATTTCATCAACTGCTATGAAAGAGCAGTACATGAGGTCATACACAAAGGAAGTCTGTCCTAATCTGGAGGGTTACAAAGGCTTCCTTAGGGAGGTAACATTGGAACTGAGATTTTATAGAAGAGCAGGAGTAGCTAATTGGAGAGTGAGAAGTGTTATCTGGGCAAGAGAGGAAAAGCATTTGCTAAGGCCAGAAGCCGGAAGATAAGCTGCGTATTCAAGAACTTGGCAGAGGGTCAGCTGACTGCAGTTGAGAAGCCCGCACAATAGCAGGCAAGATGAAGTGGGAAAGGCAGAAAGGGATGCAAGCATGCAAGACTTCAGACCATGTCAAGGTTCTAGAACTTCATCCCATAGGAAAAAGAGAATTGAAAAGAGCGAAGATGTAGAGACTAGTATATACTGCCATATTGTGCTTCAGATGCAACCCTCTGGGGGTGTAGTTAGGGAGCAGAGAGTGTATTTTGTCCCAAAAAGAGTAGCCACGGGTCACGCTTCAGGCAGCTATTGTAGCAATATAGATAACAACACTTAAGGGCTTGTGGAGGGCTCTATCTAGAATGGCAAAGGAGATGGAGAAAAGTAAACATATTTTGCGGCAAAATTGATCAGAGATGTTGTGCAGGGTGAAGGGGCAGAAAGATCAGGCATAGCTTCTACTCTCCTCAGCTTATTCAAGGAGTTTCACACAGGAAAGAGCAGAGATGGCCCTTAACTGCTGATAGATTGCCTCTTGCCTTGGCTGTCATCCACTCTCACTAGAGTGTGAAGACACATTGACAGCAGAGAGAAGTCCTTAAGCTCACTAATCTGACCAATTTGCATGGTTATTAGGGTAAACTGTCCCCTAAACACACTTCCCACATTTGTCCCTAAACCAGGAGTGATGTCTTCAGGCTTCTGCATCTACCCTCATACTCCCTCCCTCCAAGTTGAGTCCATGCCTGAGGCCTTTCCTGACCCCTCCAGCCCAAGGTGGCTGCCTCCTCAACTGGCTTTTAATGGTTTGTGTTACTATACCGTTTATTCATATGTCCACACATTTGTCATATTCTTATACTGCCTTGTGATAATTAGCTACTCTTCTGGTATAGGCTTGACATAATAATACATTTGTAATTGAATATAGAGCATGTTGCTTTGAATCTGAGAAGAAAGGGAAACTGTTGAATTATGTAGAACTGGATTCTTATCATGAATATTTACTGGCAAAACCATATATTCTCTCTGATCCTTAACTTTTTGCTACTATAGTTAAGAAAATAATGGTAGTAAGTTGATCTAGGATCAAACAAGAATATGGGCAATGTCTAGCCTTGTTTCTAACTACTTGTTTTTCTGTTTTCCCAGGTCTGCCACTTTTTTGGGTCACTTAAGTCAAGTCACTTCTGTAGCCTTAGTTTCTTGTTTTGTAACCTGAGGCTGCCATGTTTCTAAGGTTGCCACCAGTTCCCACATTCTTTTGGTATCTGAGATGGAACAGTCCTATCCTTTCATCTATCTTCTCTTTGGATGGGATAGGCACCATCTGAATGATTTCTATTGTTTGCATGAGAAGTACAACCAAGTATTTACATTTTGAAAGACTTTTCTTTATAATGATTCAAGGCATAAGGAAGTAAACCTAGGGCTTTTCCTTATCAATTCCTTTCTAACTGCAGGGAAGAGAGCAAAAGTCTCCATAGATGATGATAAAATATTTTTTTAAAAAGTAAGTAAGCTGAAGATGATACTGTTCCATATTTTTAAAAATAAGCCCAATTAAAACATGCTTACCAGGGTATAAAAACCAATCAGCTGACTATCCCTCCTTCTGCCCTCTGTTCCTAAAACACTTTATAAAGAGAATGCTAGGGTGATGCTGAACTGTACCAGAAATTATAGTGGTTAAAACTTTCTTGGAGATAACAAAATGCGAGAAATTATATGTAAGTTGCTTAGCTGGGTGCTGGTCCAAGGTCTGAGCAATGAAAATTAGAAGAAAACAAAGAGAGAGAATACAGGTTCTGACAGCAGCCTCTTTTCAAACATATCCAAATCATTCTGCCACCAAATCAGAAGTTTGTCAAATGCTGATGGAAAGCCAATAAAATCCATCCAGCTTAAAACTTTCCTCCATGGTGAAGGGGCTCATCAAAAAGGGGATCTTATAGCATAATTACCATGGTCTCCTGATTACTTATGGGTGAGGAGTATCCAACAGAGAGTTAGGTACCATTTAAGTCTTTGCCATGTGACTACAGAATGAATCAGATGAATTGTCACAAACAGGGCTTGTCATACAGAGGGGCCAACTTCAGAGGATGCTATTCTGCTTATAGACATAATGGAGAAAACACCATCATGGTCTAAATGTGAGTATACGGTAGAAGGAATACACTGAAATGTATTGAACAATGAGCTAATGGTCTCTGCGTTTGTCAAACATTCCTAAACATGGAAACCATCACCACTATCTTCATTGGCCACTGGGTATTTTAGCAAGGCCTCAGATAGTGCAAGGCAAAAATGTTATAATTTACTAGGCTAGAATAAGGAGCTAGCGGAATTGAGAAGAAAGACATTAACCAACGGCTTAATTTGCGCCGATTTCGCAGCTTTGTGATTGAACATAATCCTTTGCTTATTTTAGTTGAGGTCATAGATGCCTGTGATAAACTTTAGATCTTAGGAACAAAAGCTAATTGTGCCTGAATTTCTACTTAGGTGTTGTCTTTGCCTTATCTCTCTGGTAAGGAATCTACCCTCTTTTGAGATTGTTACTTACTTGAAGACCTTGTGTTGGCTGCATAGACCATAGGATAAGGTTAAAAGGGGCCATCATTGATGAATTGTTCATAGGTATCCCTCATTATTCCCCCAGTCAAACTTTGGGCAGTGATGATAGCCACCATCTTTTTGTAGTTATCTTGGTTTGGCAAGTGCATTCCTCTGGATTCATTTCACTATCCAAAGACATCTATTACTGCCTGTGATAGTGATTCAAGACATTTAGCTATTTTGTGGAAGGCACCAGAAAGTTATCTTCTGCTCTTCTTTAAATGAAAATCTGAAAATAAATAAGTTATAAATAAAAGGCACATAAGGAGCATGCAAGGTCAGTGGCCTCTAACTCATTTTCAATTAGTCCATTTGCCACCACTCCCTGACTCTCTTCTCCTATGACTTCACTTCACCCACCAAAAACTGCTCACCAGCTGAGCAATAAGACCCTGATCTGGGCTAGAGACACCTGGGAAGATCAGGACAGGGATAAAACAACTGTCAGGCACTTGCCTGAGGAACTATTGGCCATCAGGGTGTGTAATGGAACTGATGCAATTGGGATGCTAAAACCTTGGTCCTTGGCAGATGGTCAGATTGGCTCTCCAAGGGATACAGGGAACTGTTCCAGGGCCCTGAGCCTCCTGACAGCTACCAGGCTCATGGCAGGAGCATGTGAAGTCATAGTTCACTCTCCCAAAAGGGGCAAGCTCAGCCCCTCACTGTGCCTCTGTTGGGGGATGGGGAGGTGATGGAGAATGGCATTAGGTGGAAGGGTGGCATGAATCAGAAATTCATCTGAAGGATCTGGAACTGAGGACCTCTGGTACCCATGGCACTCAGCTGTCTCTTTTCTGAGAACAACTCTGTCTACCCCCACAGGAAAAAAGGAAGGAAAAAAAGGATTCAAAGAGTAGATCACTGTTTGTCAGTTGAAAAAGGACCTAAGCTCATAGATTGGGGTAGGCTGGGAATAGACCTTGACTAAAGGTAAGATTAGTCTAAATCCAGTCTGGGGACTAAGGAAGAAGCTGGAGCAAAGGACTGCAGAGGTGAGCGAGGGATGTGGAGGACGGCGGCTCATCTCCTCCCACCGGGACTCCTCAAATGTAACAACCAAGTCTTGGCAGATCCCTTCCTTGGGGCTTGAGTAGAGATGATGTCAGGTATGGCTGTCCTGCTGCACCAGAAAACCAATTTTTAAGACTTCAAAGGAATACAGCAGACCCAGCTTGAAGTTCTGCTTACCTTGACTGGTTTTAGAGTTTCTTAAATGTGCCATTTCCAAGGGTTGTATTACTGTGCTGAGCTGTTATTTACAAAGCATTTTTTATTGTGGGTGTTTGTTTTGTTTTTAATCATCATCCAGACATCACAACACCCTGCTGAGTAAAAAATAAAGCCAGTAGTTCAAGGCTGAGTTTCAATCATGAGGCATCAAACAAAGCCAATCAAGCATTTATAAGCCAGGGAAAAAATGATCTTGATTCAATCTAATTTGTGGGGAAAGATTTCAAAGCCAGTTCTTGATTTTCCAAATGACTACAACCATTTCTAATTTGATTTGTCTGAAAACTCCCAGGACTGACTGGCATGCTATCATTAAATGCAGGAGAAATGCTGGCCTGTGAGCTAAACTATCTTCCTGATTCTCAAACTCAGAGGGAGCAGGGGAACAATGAAGGATCTTTTCGTGTTTGGGGACAGATAGTCTCCTTCAATCTTTTATTCAGCAGATATTGATTAAGCAGTTCATGTTGGCCAGGCTCAGTCCTAGTGGCAAGGACACAGCCCAGGAGACAGTCAGGCAGAGATCTTGCCCACCTGGGACTTGCATTGTGTTGGGATGAGGGACAGAGCATATCATCACAGCTGTGATTAAGTGCCGTGAGGGAGAAGTCTATGTTGCTGAGACAGCATGTAACAGAGCTTCATGATTTGAAGTTTGGAGGATGAGCAGGAGGGAGTGGGGCTGGAAATAGGATTGGGGCAAAGGATGAGAAAGCAGAGGAGGACAACCACCGGGAAGAAGGGCACGATGCAGTTTTGGAATTTAAGGGACACAAGATGCTTGGCCTTAGCCTACACAGTCAACATTTTGTTTCTGCCAAAAGAAACTTTCAGGGATAGAGATCATCTTCCTTGGGGTTTCATTTGAGGGGTATCCATGAGAGAAGTGTCTTAAATATTAGAAGAAACACCCCACTTATGGCTGAGAGCCTGCACAGGCTAGCTGGTGGTCCCTGACACAACCTTGTCCTCTGGCTTTCCACAAACTGGCTACCTATAGGCACCAGGAAACAGGGACCCACTGAGAGCCACATACTGCCTTTGGCCTCAGAGAATCTCTTGACATTGCCTTTCTTTTGCATGCCCCCCTCCGCCTAAACCTACTGGCTCCTAATTTCAGCTCCTTGGCTATAGATTCAGGCTACTTGCCTGTGTGCCTCTGTTTCTGGCCCTGTATTTGGTGCTTATTCCCTGTGCATCGAAGATGAACACTTTCACCTGAGTTTGGGCTTTTGCAAACAGTGATGCCTTTTACCTAGAGAAGAAACCCAGAGGAGGTCCTTGGGAGTTGGAGGGTGGAAGAGAATGAAAAGCAGGCCCATGATTAAACTAATAACCTCTTGGTTTTAAGGAAAAAGACAAAGCTGTAACTCTATCCTGAATACCCTTTAATTTCTGTTTCCAAATATTCTGTACAACTATTTAGAAATGTAAATCAGAAAGCTTAAGAATATTAATAATCCTTTTTGATACTTTGCTTTCACTTCTAGAATCTGTTTTCAGGAAATAATCTGAAATTGGACCAAGATTTATACACTAAGCATTATTACTTATAATAATACAAACCTGAGCCTAAAATTAAATAGTTAAGTAAATTATGTTGTATCTATATGACATATTATTTTGCCACCTCTAGTTGCAATGCTTATGTTAAGCATGAAAATTGCTTATAATATTAAATGAAGTGAAGAGAATACAAATTTACACGTATGAATCAGATAAAATACATCTATATAGATATGTAGGTATAGACTAATTTGCTAAATAATGGCTCTTTCTGAGTGGAATTATGGTGACTTTTATTTACATAATTTTTTCTCTATTTCCAATTTATTTAAAATGGAGAGTTATAACTTTTATAATGGAAGTTTTAGCTAAAGCATTTCCAAGTATTATTTTATTTAAATGTTTTCACTACAACAATATTCAGCGTCAGTAATTGCTATCAAGGGCATTAGGGTGGATCATTAAGAGAAAGAAATAATAGCAGTTAATCCAAGAAGAGGTAGAAGCAGCTGGATATAAAACCCAACGACTACTATTTTTCAAATGGTTTCCACCCCTGAATAATTTCAGAATTGCTTGTCCCTTCTTCTGCAATCTTTGGTCATGTGGCTATTTCACTCGAGTAGGAAAGTTAGAGAGACATTATGGTAGTAAGGCCAGAGGAAGCTTGTGTGTGTGTGCATGTGTGTTTAATTTTTCCTTTTGAGTAAACTTTCTTGTCCCACAAACAAAGCAACGTCCACTTGACATGCAAGCATATGATGCTTCTTTAGACTAAATTCACTTTAGTGTGGAACAAATGTTCTTAGCTCCGAAAATATAATATGAGCTTCTTAGATCCTGAGTAGAGACCAGGAAAGTAGCAAGTGTGTGTGAAGGGCAAGTACCACCAATTGGCCTGGAAAGTTAAGCACATGTACAGCTCTATAATGAGTACACTATACAAATCAGCTTCTCAAATTGATCAATAATGATTTATAAAATGAGAAGAAACATATCTAATTCTAATTATTGCTACTATCTTCAAATAAATATTTAAAAAGTTTTCCTAATAAAAGTAATAAGAAATAGAGGTTGGGGCCAGCCCAGTTGTGCAGCAGTTGAGTTTGTACACTCTGCTTCAGTGGCCTGGGGTTTGCCGGTTCGGATCCTGGGTGTGGACCTATACACCACTTATCAAGCCATGTTGTGACAGGTATCCGACATATAAAATAGAGGAAGATGGGCATGGATGTTGGCTCAAGGCTAATCTTCCTCAAAAAAAAAAAAAAGTAATAAAAAATAGAGGCTGAAACTGGACTACTTATATTTGGGGTGATAGATACTCTAGATTAACACTGTGAAACAGAAATGTAATGTCAGCCACACATGTAATTTAAAATCTTCTGGTAGCCATATTAAAATAAAGTAAAATAAAAGAGATTAACTTAATTTTAGTTTGAATATTGGGTTATTTAACTCAATACATACAAATATTATTTAAACATGCAATCAATATTAAAATCACAGAGTTGTTTTTTTTTGTTTTACCTTCCTAGCACATCTTAATTTGATCTAGCCATATTTCAAATGCTCAGTAGCCACACATGGCTAGTGGCTACCATATTGGACAGTACAAGTCTAGAGCCTCTCTATGACCGTAATAGTAGAATTGGGCTTTCCTACTTTGATACTGAAATAGAAACTGTTTCACTTCTTACATGAGAGCTCAAATATGGATATTATTGTTCAAGGATAATTTGGCAGAGATCCCTAGTTGCCTTCTCAAAATCCATTCTCCTTGCTTTTCTAGGTAGTGGAACTCCAGTTTATTTGAGGCAGCAATATGCTCAACTGAGTGACTACACTTCCCCACTTCCCCTGCAGAAGTGTGTGGCCAGATGACTAATCAGGCCTGTGAGGCAGTGTGGCAGGAGCGCTGGGTGGGGCTTCCTCGAAGGCTCCTTAAAGGGAGCTGGCTCAGCTGGCAAGCATGCTCCTTTTACCTCCCCTTTTTCCTCTTTTCTGCAGCTTTGCATGTGGATATGACACCTCAAGTTCAAGAAGCTTAGTGAGACCAACAGGATGGAAGCCGCAGAGTAAAAATGACCAACCAGAAGGATGGAAGGAGCAGGGTCGCTAACAATTTCATGGGGCTGCCAGTCCCTATGTTTTTGTGAGAGGAGGGTTTTATAGAAAGCTGATGCAAGCACTTTCAGAGGTCTTCAGATAACAAAATCTTAACTGGTTGTTATGGGTTGAATTGTTTCCCCAAAATTCCTGTGTTGAAGTCCTAACCCCCAGTACCTCGGAATGGGGCTGTATTTGAAGCTAGGGCTTTAAAGAGGTGATCAAGTTAAAATGAAGCCATTAGAGAGGACTCACTTCCAGACTTCCAGGGCCTCTCCTTTTTAACCTAGATTTTAAAAGGAAGGAAACAGATTAGACGTTGTGCTAGTTACCCATTTCTGAGTTTCAGCTCCAAAGCCACCCTTCTTTGTCCTGCTTTTGAGAGCAGAGTGGAAGCCTGTAAACATTTCTCGTTTGTCAAGGGCCAGATGTTAAGATGTGTGAGTAGAGGGCACTAGAGGACCACTGCAGGGTGGTGGCATTTGGAAGACACTTCTTTGGAACCTGCGAACCCCTGGCCACTGAAATGGAGCACGTGAATGTCACCACTACACAACCAGGCCAGCCCCTAGCTAACAGCTTTTTATATCAGATTTTTCCTCTTCTAACAACCTGGACCTTGACAGATAAATGTCTTTCAAATCTTGTGACAAAAGTGAAGAGTTTCTAAGAAGCCAGCCCAGCTGTTCCACATGGAACAAATTCAATATTAGGTCCCTGCTTATTCAGGATCCGGGTGATTCAACGAGGAACGTTTACATAAGATTGTTAGGAATTTAAAACGACAGAGGAAGGGTTTAATTTTATCTACTGTTCTCCTAATCTAAAATGTAATCTGGAGCCTTTGACTTGCTGTCCATGGACGGACTTCAGAGGCATCTATGTGCCCCAAAAATGTTATTCAGAATAAAACGTCTTCATAGTTTTCACTGTATTCTTAAAGGGATATGTGTCCTCTAAAGTATTGATAATCACGGATCTACAATCTTTAGCTTTGTACTTGTAGAAGGCCATGTACAGAACAGGATAGACACAGTCATAGGACTGTGGGAGCATACAATGAGAAATATGAACAAAGTGAGGCAATAAAAATAATCATGACAATATTATTAGCTATTAGTGATCCAACGTCTATAATATCCCAGAAGTCACTGTGCATATGTAAAGTGGTTATGATTAGCTCTGCATTGTAGGTGAAGACACTGAAGCATGGAGAGGTTAAGTAATTTTGTCCAGATTCTACAGCTGTTCTGTGGTAATGCTAGAATTTAATCCTACTGTCCTCAAAGATCATACTCTTCCTCAACTCATAGTGCCTTCATCTCTATACATTTCCTGACTATCACATTCAACAGTATGAGTGACACAGAAAAATACATTGTTTTTTGAAGTTCGTAAAATACATAGGGTGATAGGAAGAAAATCTTGCAAAGAACTGGACTAGAATAAAACATTGTTTCCCAGAAATACTATGTCCTCACATTAAGATTCTGCATATACCAGGCTCCTGCTTGGAACCCCTTCTTATCACCTTGAAATCGTCTGAGAGGTGTCTTTCTTCAAAGTCCATGTCAAGTTCCTGCACTTCCATGAAGTCTTTCTTAAATCTATACCCTGTAATTTCTACTCCTTAACTCTTGTAAACTCTGTTTGAGGTTTGCCAATAGTGTGCAGAGGCTGAGGGTGTGGCAGTTAGAAGTACTGTTGGCCTTGCAGGCTGGAGGGCAGGGGGTGTAGCCAAGTAAGGAGGCAAGAAGCTGGAAAACCAGAATCACTGAGAGTAATTGAGGTGGTGAAAGAAACAAAAAGTGTAGGTCAAACCATAACGGCAAATGAGATGAGAAGAGGAGGCATGGCCATCAAAATGGTGGGCAGGAGAGTAAAAAGCACATATGAGGAGAAGCCCAAGCCAAGCGCCTCAGCTTTGAATTCTGAGTTCTGAAATGGTGACCCAGTGACCACTATGTGGATGCTGGGGGCAGAGAGATGTTTAAAGTTTCCCAACCACTGGAGGCAAGGATCATTTGCTGTGAACAGAGTAGATACTCAGTAGCTATATTTTGATAATGATGATAATTCAAGTGCCAAGTTGTATCACGTTGTATAAGTGTGAGGTTCACAACAAATAAAGCGTGCTGGACCCGAGAGTTCCAAAGGTGTTCTGAGGACAAGGTGGGATCTGGAATGCACCTAGACAAGGCCAACAGATGTACCACATTCGACACTACTCCTTTCCCACACCCATGGTGGGTTCTTCTTATGGATCATAGCAGCTTCTTCTACCCAGTCTGCACTTGGTCCTGTGATTCTTCTTAGGACTGTGCTCCAGGAAGCCAGAGACGACCCACTGAAGTGGACACAGGCAGGGCAGGAACGCAGCAGGTTCCTAACTGTGGTTCCATTTTTGTAATTTTGAAACTTTCTAATTATTTTCTATATGGTCACTGCCTTAATGCTCCTAAGTGCCTCCTTGAAACCAAGGCTTGTCTGCCTGACTTCTAGTTCCCCCTGGGCCTCCCCACGAGGCAGCAACTCAAGAGTCTGTGCTTGGCACAGCCTAGGGGCCCCAGGACCCTGCTCCACCTCTGAGAATCAGTTAAATATTTTGAATGTCACCCTGATTCAGCATGTTAACTATACTTGTGAGTTGGGAGAAGGGCAGTTAGTTTGAGTCTAGGTCAGAAAAAAGGTGAGGAAGAAACACAGCTCAGCTGGTAGGGAAAAGCACGGAATGAAAAGGCCTGGAAGAGATATGCGTAGACTGAACTCCAGAAACAGGGAATAGTCTCAGCCTGGCTAGAAAAGAGGAAGAACTGATGAGGAACTATAGGAAATAAAATTCTATATAGTGGGAGAGCTGAATTTGAAGGAGGCAAAATCCAAGCACAAAAATGTCCATTTGCCTTATAAGAATACAAGAGCCACTGATAGCCTAGGACTTAGTTTCTGGGGAGACAGTTAAGTTCTATGTAGGACTCTCAGCCATCTCCTAAAAACCCAAGAGGAAGAGCTTTGCAACCAGATGCTGGCAAATGGACATGCTGGGAGCCGCAGGGCCAGTTCCAGCTCCTGCCGAGACCACATCCATCGAGGTGTCAGGGGAGTAGGCTCTTCCCAGACACTCCAGCCCCTGTTGCCACCTTTTTTCCTCTTGCCAAAAACAATGATTCTGCCCCAAAGCTTGTATTTTGCAGGATATACCCATGACAGATTTATTTGGCAATTAGCAAACTACATAGGGGACATTTCAGAAACACCTCATTGGTCTTCAATTCCCAGGTAAGCAGTGCTGTTCACAGATCTGTCCAACCTTGTATTTTTTTTTTTTTTTTACTTTGACATGAAAGTCATTCAAGGCCCCAGGAAAAAATAGATGTATAATAAAAATGAGTAAAAGCTGATGGTGTAGTGCTTTCTAGAGAGGAGAAAGAAGACTGTGAATGACACAGCCATTGATGATATATCATTGACTTTCCCTGGTCCTGAGCATAAAGCATCTTTTAGTATAAAGTGTGGATAGTAATGCCCGCCCCTGTCTGCCTCTCATAGATGTTTCAGGGACAGAGGAACTAATATGACCACAGGTCCATCTGTCATCCCTCCATTTACTGCCCTTCTGACATTAGCACCATGATTTGTGGCATTGTCTATCAGATAGCTCTCTGAAAAAGATCTCTTCAAATTAAGATGATATCATTGCTATTATTATTGAAAAAAAACGTAAAAAGAACAAGCTTAGTTCATTAGTTATAATTTTTGCATAGAAGGAAAACACTTGAGTTGATTTTAACTTTCATTTAGTCCCACTCTTTTAAAAAGCATTTGAATACTCAAATGACTGGAAAGCAAGAGGTGAAACCGGCAGGAGAAGCAGATTCCTTTGTGGGTGGGGGTGAAAGTTGGTATAGACTTTAAACAGGATGATTGAGTCAAAAATCCCTAATCTTTGACTCAATAATCTTCATTTATAGTCATATATTCTAAACTTCTGAAAATTACTTTTCCATTATATTTAGTATCTCAATATCATTTTTGGCAGTAAAAATTCAAAAACTCAAATTTTAACACAGTAAAATCTTAAATGAACTATAGTGAATTGATTTAATATTTATAGGATGTTTATAAATAGAGAGATTAAAAAATTTTAATAAAAATTTTAATGACTGAAAATACATTAATAAAAATATTAACTATAAAAAGCAAGATATAAATTGGTCAATAAAATTTGTTCTATGATATATAAAATATATATTTAAAATATGAAAATGAAGTACATATAGATGAGAACAGTGTTTTCCTCCCTGGCTAGTTGAGTGTTCTGTATATTCCAAACAGCATCAAGAAATAAAGAAATATATTTTTTTAACATTCTAAAGAAGTTTTCTTTAATAATTGCAATTAATGATTTCATCAGATGAGCTAATGAAACTAGTCACCTTGGAAAGGAAGTCATAACACTGATTTAAGGTAGAAGAATTTTCAGAGAGGATGACCACCACATCATTAGTTTATTTTTTCTTAACTTTAAGTCACATCATTCTTCATATGACCTTGAAACTATTTAATTTCAATTTTCCCAAAGAAAGAAAGGAAGAAACTTATCTGGAAGCGAATAATTTAGAAATAATTTTTCAAGGGTATAAGGAAGATACAACATAGAAGCAGGTGATGTGAATGTCAGACTAGTCAAATGACAGTGGAAGGCAGCAGGGATGTGGAGAAAGAAGACATGATATGTTAGTTGCATTTGAAGTTAGTACTCTCCATCAAGGGAAAGTGTCATTTATCACAGAGCATACTCACAGAGATGAAACATGATCCCGGGGACAAGCTAGAGAGATTATAGGCTTCACTAGACACTAAGCAGTTTTCTCTGAGCAATTTTCGTAAGCTCCTGGGTCACAGGAAGGGAAGACAGAGGCTGCTTCCACCATGTCTGTGTATGTGTGTGTGTGCATAGGCAGATGTGAATGTGTGTGATCTCATTTACACACATATCTCTAAGTGTGTTTTCTTGGCTTTGGAAATTTCAAGAAATAAACAACCGTACTCCAATGAGTTGCATGACAGCAGAGACACAAACAAAAGATGATGAACTTCACAAAAGCCCACTATGGTTACTCATCAGTGAGCTTGTTACACCCAAGTCCACGGGGCAACACATTTTTTAAATGCCTTGTTTTAAAGGAGTCTATAATTTGATCAAGTCTGGACTGAAGCTGGTCATTAAACTTCCTAAAATGAACAAGATGGATAAGTTTGCAATATATTTACCCAAAACCCACTTCATGATTTGTACAGTTTGGGAGTAACTATACTTCAGATTCAGAAAGTAAAACATGAGCTACCTCCAATCTACTTTTATTATTTGCCGGGATCATAGAATGCAAAAACTCTATGTGATTCATTAATTATCTACCTAAGATGGCAAATAAGTATTGGTTTACATGTCAACTTCAGTTTAACGGGTTGGTAGAAATTTTGCTTAATAGCTCCAACTTATTGGGTGCTTAAGGTGGACTTGCACTGTGCTAAACACAGATTTAAACTTCACAATAACACTTTGAGGTAGGTACTGTAATTGTCTCATTTTACATATGAGTTGACTGAGGTTTGGTAACTTGCCATGCAGCGGGGATGAGGAACCTAAGCAGTCTATCAACTATGTTACCATTGGTGCTGTCAGGAGCATTGGATTCAGAAGATCATGGGACTTCCCTCTAGGCTGAGTGAAAATGTATTTTGTGATTGTTTAGCAGTTTCAGCATTGAGGTTGGGACTATCATTATACATGCTTCGTATTGGCCATCACCCATCCAATCCCTTGATTTCAATTATTTGAAGACAGAGGCACAGAAGTGAATTTACATGGTCAATTAGCTCCAAAGCCAGTTCTGTAACCGTAGTCCTGCTATAAGCCATTTGCTTTTTTCTCTCCTTCTACTAAAGACAAAATAAAGTAACATGAGCATTTCTACGATGCTCTTCATTCAAATGGAAAAAAAATCATTTTAGGACCTACAATGAAATGGGTGAGACCTCAGGCAATTCTTAGACAACTTTCATTGCCTCAGGGAGAGGGGATGCAACACTCAGAAAGGAGAGCTTAAAGAAAGCATCATTTCTTACGAAGTGGAAGGTATGAAATTAATCATTTTCAGGAAACTAGCAGGGCAATATATTTCTTATATTATGTATATAATAATCCACATTACAGGTACTGTATACACACTTCAATGGACCATTTACTTTTTGATTGTTTATTATATGGTGCTGTATTAGCATAGAATGGAAAATTTGAGGAAGAATAGTGAGGTATTTTTTATGTCTACTTTAAGCTGTTAGTTTTACTGCATTTCAGGATGTGGAGGATCGTCTTGTAGTCAAATCGAGCTATAAAGACTAAATTGAATTATCCCCATGGAACAGCTGTTAAATCTCCAGGGAGTAGGCAGGTCCCACAAGAAAGGGATGACAAATGGCAATGAGGATGCTGACTGAATGCAGCCTGCTAGAGAGGTTTGTGCTGGATGAGACCAAGCCTGGTGCTTCCTTGAGCCTTGAATCACATTTTGTAATTTATGGGTATTACTGTATACTTGCTGCCTGATTTGTTGATTCCTTGTGTCTCCTGCTAAACCCAGAACTTCTCAAGCCTCAATAACTGTGAAAGAGTCTGTGAACATTGGAAAAGGACAAAAGCCATCCCTTTTAAAAGCCCTCCAGTGACTTAGTGACTTGGAGCAAGGCTGATTTTGTAGCCGATACTGTGTCTTTGGGGGAAAATTCAAGCCTGAGTAGGAGAATAAAAATGTTTGTACTTGTAATTAACAGTACAAACCATTCTTTCCACCATGGAATTCCTGAAGGAAAAGGACTAGGTATACGAATGTGTGTGTGTGTAGTGATATGAATTCTCACTTAAGCAAGGTGATGGAAGCAATTTGGGAGAAAAATAATGTTTTTTTCCCTTTAAATTGTGAAGGTTAAAACGAAAGATTGTCAACCTGCAAAGTAAAACAGTTTTCTTGGATTTTTTTGTGAAGTACCTTAGTGCTTAATGGATTTTTTTTGTGCTTCATATTAACAATGCTGCCAATTAAACTCTGAGGAATAAAGGAAGCTACCAAAGTTTGAGGCAACTTGGTAAGTGCTACAGTAGTTTAAAATCAACAAAAATTTTTTTGCAATTTTGCTTGATGATTCTCTCAGAAAAGGAGATGATTGAGGCTGCCAATACTCAGAAATTTGTATTTTCCTTCCATGTTCTCTTTTATGTCCCCTTTCTTGCTTTGCATATTCAGTGTCTGTATTTAACATCTCTCATCATTAAGGATATTTTCTAGCATATAGCATGTATGGAGATTTGCTTTATGCATGTTGCCATAAAGCTCTTAGTTATTTATATCTAATGCCCTGGCTCTCATAAATTTGAGCCCCAGTTTGTGAAGAATGGAAATGAGCAATGTTTTCATAAGCTCCTTGTGTTTTAACTTGCTCTGCCAACTCCTAGCACAATGTGCTAATGTGTTGATGATCATGACATGATAAGTAAATTCCTAGTAGTGTATAATCCCACTGTGTTGGTAGATTAAACTCAATGAGACTGTTGGGAAAGGGATGAGCATAAGTGTGCTTTACAGGGCTCAAGTCTCCTGACTTAGACAAAAAATAAATAAATAAATGTCATTATCAAGCTAGTGGTTAGGTTAATTAGAAAATGGACAACCTAAACACATGTGGGTTGGAGAATTGTCAAGAGGCATGAGCATAATCCAGGGATATGTAAGGAATGTCACTGAGGCTCCTAGAACCAGAGTCAGGGAGCTGTACCCTTCTTAGCACCAGCCTTACTCTTTAAAACTAAAGAAGTCAGCAATTTGGCACAAACCTTTTACAACATTTACACCCTTTAACTCAAGTGTGATTTCCCACAAGCAAGCCAGTCCCACACTCTGGAATCCAATGGCCACTTTAAAAAAAAGTGTTAATATACAGAAACTCAAAACATAAAATATTCCTTATAGACTATATTTATCAAGGGAAAAAATAAACATCAAAGTCATTTAAACTCCATAGTTAGTCCAGATAGTCCAATGACCAGATTGCAAAGAGAATCAGGCTTTACCTATCAATGATAAGGTGACCTAGACTTGTCATGGATTTTAAAAGAATGTCAGCCTAAGGAACTTCTGCTTCTAGGAAAATGAAATAGTATGATTTTCTCTATTTCTGAGTACAACTCAAAAACCCTGGACACAATGTATAAAAGTAGACTCTGAATGGTGGAGAGAAAAAGAAAAGCATGTATAACATCTTGAGACCCAAGGAACAATGGAGAGCTCCCTACATTTTCTTTTTTCCTTATAAATCTTAGACTTGTTACTGAAGAAGCCAGGAAACCAGAGAAACTGACAGGTGCAGACAAAAAAAAAGTCCCTATTAGAAGACTGCATTCTCTAATCAAAATACTAGGAATGAAGCATCTTAGTAAGACAGGATACAGTTAGACAGTAACTGCTCTATGCCAGCCAAACACCTAAGAAAAAGCTATGACCCCACTACCACCCAGCCATACCACAACAAAGTACCCCAAATCCCCAGCCAGGGTAGTGTCAGGAAAGACCAAGTATGGACCCTGGACTTTAATCCTTGTCAAAGACTAACAAGCCTCTCCCTGTAGTATCAATGGAGACTATGTACCCAATGGAGCCTGGATTTCTACCCATAGTCAGCAGTAGCAAGGTACCTCACCCACTCCCTGCAGGGATGGTGTCACAGATGGCTTAGTGGAGAGTCAGGACTTTTATCATAGTCCACTCATAACAAGGACGTTCCACACACAGACACTGTGATATCACTAGAGATCACATGGGGAGCAGTAATGAGGTTTCTTACCCCTCCCAGTCAGGGAGGAATCAGTGAAGATCTAGTAGGGAGCCAGAGCTTTCTCCCTCTACATCTAGTAGTAAGAAAGAGATTCACTACCCTTGGGTGTCAATGGAGGCTGAGTGAGAAACTTGCATTCTGCTCCCACCTAGCAGTTTTGAGGCAAAATCCCCTTTCCCTACTGGAACAATGTCAGAAGAAGACACATTAACTGAAGGTTTAAATAAGATTCTTCATAACACAATATCTAAAAAGTCCAGGTTACAATAAAGTATCTCTTGTTATACCAAGAAACAGCAAGATCTCAAACTGAATGAAGAAATACAATCAAGAACTAGCCCTGATGGCCTAGTGGTTAAAGTTCAGTGATCTTATGACTTCAGTGGCCTGGGTTCACTTCCAGGTCATGGAACCACACCACCAGCCTGTCAGTTGCCATGCTGTGGCGGCGGCTCCCGTGGAAGAATGAGAAGGACTTACAACTACAATATACAACCATGCACTGGGGCTTTGGGGATGAAAAAAAGAAGAAAGACAGTCAATAGATTCCAATGCTGAGATGACAGAGATGTTAGAATTATCCAACAAATATTTTTAAGAAACTGTTATAATAAAAATCCCTCAAAAAGCAATCACACATTTGAGACAAAAAAGAAAATAGAAAGTCTCAGTAAAAAATAGAAAGTCTTAGAAAGGAAATAGATGACGTAAAGGAGAACCACAACATTTTTAGAACTGAAAAATACAATATCAGACATAAAAAAATAAAGGATGAGCAAAATAACAGAATGAAGGGACTAAGGAAAAGAATTTATGAACTTGAAACCCCAATAATAGAAATTATGCAATTTGAAAAACAAACCAAATAGACCATGAAAAAAATGAACAAAGGATCTGGGGTCTGTGGGATTATAATGAAAAATCTAGCATTCAGATCTGTGGAGTTTAGGAAGAAGATAAGAAAGAGTGAAGGACTGAAAAATACCCAAATAAATGGCAGAATACTTTCCAAGTTGGTAAAAGATATAAGGCCACAGATTCAAGAAACTGAGTGAAATCCAAACAGGATAAACCCAAAGAAATCCACAATATGACACATTATCGTCAAGCTTCTGAAAACTAAACACATAGGAAAGATATTGAAAGTAGTGAGAGAGAAATGACATTTTATCTATAGGGGAAAAGATTTGCGAAACAATGGATTCCTCAACAGAAACCATTGAGACCAGAAGGAAGCTGCCCAACATTTTACAAGTGCTGGAAGAAAACAATTAACTGTCAACTGGAAGCTTGTGTCTGGGTAACATATCCTTCAAGAATAAAAGAGATATCAATATGTTATAAGATAAAGAAAAAATAAGAGAATTTGTCACCAGTGCACACAGCCTAGAAGGATGGCTACAGGAAGTTCTTTAAACAGAAAGGACATAATAGAAGAAGGAATCTGGAAAAAATCAGGAAGGAAGACAGAATGATAGTAAGCAGAAATATGAGTAAATATAACACACTTCCTTTTTCTTGACTTTTCTAAATTATGTTTGACAGATGAAGTAAAAATAACACTGATGATTCTAAATATATAGAGACAAAATAATAATTAAGACAATTATATAATAAACAGGGGAAAGTAAGGGAATATAAAAGGATATAAGATTTCTACACTTCACTAAAATTGATGAAATACCAGTAAACTGTGATTAGTTATGTATATATAATATAATACCTAGAGATACCACTATCAGAAGCTATACACAGAGATACAAACACTAGATAAATTAAAATAATTTTTAAAAACATTCAAGAAACACAAGAGGATGGAGAAAAAAAAGAAATGAAACACAGGTAGAACAAGTAGAAAATAAAAGAATAAACACACATTTGAGCCCTAATACGTCAATAAATTTAACATAAATGTAAATGGTTTAAATATACCTATTAAAAGACAGGATTGACAGAGTGACTCTACTATTTATTGTCTACAAGAAAGTCACTTCAAGTATGATTTCGGCAGGTTAAAAGTAAAAGAATGCATGGCCTGCCCAGTGGCACAGTAATTAAGTTTGAACGTTCTAGTTCAGCAGCCTGGGGTTCACCAGTTCGCATCCTGGGTGCAGACCCCATGCTGCGGCAGGCATCTCACGTATAAAAGAGAGGAAGATAGGCATGGATGTTAGCTCAGGGCCAGTCTACCTCAGCAAAAAGTGGAGAATTGGCGGCAGATGTTAGTTCAGGGTTAATCTTCCTCAAAAAAAAACCAAAAAGAGTAAAAATGCAAAATATGTATTATTCAAACTTTAACAAAAAAAGCAGAAGTGTTTATATTAATATCAGATAAAGTAGACTTCAGAGCAAAGAAAGTTATAATAAGCAGAAAAGAACATCAGATAATGATAGAAAATCTAATCCATCAGGAAGACATAGAAATTCTAATTCTGTATGTATAAAAGAACAAAATGGTAAAATATAAGTAGCAAAAACTGATATAACTAAAAGGAGAACTAGATAAATCCACATTTATAGTTGGAAACATCAACACCATTATTGAGCATCTAACTGTGTGCAAGGCACTCTACTGGGTATTGTGAATGCAGTAGTCAAAAAGAAGAAAAGACAGTCCTGGCCCTCATGAAACTCATGATCTGTTGGGAAAGACAAACATTAATTAATTAGAAAATTATTTAACTCGTCAGCATAATAAATGCCTCAAAGGGAATCTCAAAAACACTAAAAGTTTAACCTTTCTTGGGGCTGGCCCCGTGGCAGAGTGGTTAAGTTTGTGCGTTCTGCTTTGCCGGCCCAGGGTTTTGCTGGTTTGGATGCTGGGCGCGGACATGGCACCACTTGTCAGGCCATGCTGAGGCGGTGTCCTACATGCCACAACTAGAAGGACCCACAATTAAAATATACAACTATCCACTGGGGGGCTTTAGGGAAAAGAAGGAAAAAAAAGTTTAACTTCTTTTGTTTAAAATGCTCTATTTTTCATACAAACAAGATGTAGACAAATATATAATTCCCAAGGTACAGAATTTAATGGAATCTGTGGTTCTATAGCTGTATTTCGCAGAGATAATAAAGAGATTCACATTAGCCTGGTGTAGACTGCAAACCCTACCCACAGCTGGCACACCACTCACAGTGAAGACATGGAATTCTCTGGGTGCCTCTAATGCATTTGTTTCTCCCAGTAACACAGTTCACACTGATTCAGTCCCTGCTTTTTGCCTTGCTCTCCAATTTCACCTGGGAGGCTGATGGGACCTCCAAGAGTATAATACAAACATATTATGAAGAGATGCCAGGGGTGGATGGGAAAGCAAGACTCACCCCAAAGTGTTAGAAACCATGGAACTGAAAAATATGTTGACTTACCACGGTGTAGATCTGATGTTTTCGTCTTTTAGCCAGATCAATTATGTTTACTCCATTGTAGTAAAGGTTTTCAATACATCCATGGAAGTTTTTCTTTAAAAAGGTCCCAGGTTTGCCTGGTACTGGAATTCCTCCAAAACTAAGCTTTATGAGGAGAAAAAAAAAACCTACTCAGTTACAAGCTTGAAGGAATAGGAAAGGAAAGCAAGTATGTGAATTTCAGTAGATTCAATTGTATGCACAAGCCAAGTGGTTCAAATAATTATAGATGCCACTTGATTACACATTAAAAGGATACTGATTAGCTCATGTAAAAATAACTATAATTGCTTGCTTTTTAAGAGCTTATTTTACCATAGTATTTTACTTCCTTTCTGAACCTTTTTAATACTAAATAAAACAATAATTTAGAGAAAGAGGAAAAAAAGAAAAGAAAATCAACATCTTTACATTTCTCTCTTATGAAAATGTCTGAGACAATACAGCCAAACTAAAACCAAGGAACAAATAAAATATCCCTCTCTTCAGCTACAGAGAGACCTAGTTTAAAAGCCTGCATTATACCAAAAACGCTTTATCTATACAGTTGCCACCAAATTATTTTCTATAAAAATGAAAAATAAGGAATAATACAAATATCCCATATAGGTTTTTAAAGGAAATGATCAAGAATCAATATTATAGACTCTTACTTAGTTATCAATACCAAGGTTTATTAAACATTTGTGATAAAATTGGAAATAAGTGTAATGTTGACTGAAAAATGCAAGAGTTATAATTGAGTGTAAAGTACGATGTCAACAATAAACCATTGTGCTTACAATACAGACTTGGAGGAAATACACCGAACTGTTAATTGTGATTGTCTCTGGGAAGTATGTAGGGTACCAGTTTTCTTTATCACTTTTATTTTCAGTAAAAATTCCTACAAATTACTTTTGCAATGGAAATATTATTTAAAAAACAAATGTGATCTGTTATGAATATTTTTCCTATTATACAAGAAGAGCAGGATAGTTTCTATAATCATGTTTATCCCAACAACATTTAATGAGTCACCCAGTTTTTCTGCATTCTTTGAAATGTGATCTGCAGCATTCGCTTAAACTACATCAATTCTTCGGTATGTTTCAGGAGGATATGTCCTCCCAATCAGAATGTTTTCTTATATAAATAGCTACTGATATACCCAAGCCTACTTCTAGATGCTTCTGGTTTTGCCATAAGTTCCACATTATTTTAAAAAATTGTTTCTTTTTACATTGTAACGTATGATAAGGATCATTAATCCTGCTGCCCACTTTTACTTACCATTGCTTCATTCGGTTAAGAGAATTATTTGATATCTTTACTTATTTTATTTTAAGGTTTAATTTCAAAAGAATTTTATTTACAACAGCCTGTTGGAAATTTTGATTGATAGTTACTTCCATTAACGTTTTTACTTGGAGAAGAATGGATATTTGTGAAATATTTTATTTTCCTATACAAGAAGCCAGTGTCTTTTTATATTTTCAAAATATTTTTGGGATGTCATTTTCTATACCTAATTCACATTTTCATCATTAAATTAATTCCTGTGAATTTGATGCCTTCAAAAATTTCCATTGTAAATTAATTGTTTTCATGAATTAAATATTTTATAATATAAATAATATACTCATCGTATTGTTTTCTCTATCCAGAGTCCTTTTTTTTTTCCCTGAGGAAGATTCTCCCTAAGCTAACATCCGCTAGCAATCCTCCTCCATTTTTTGTATGTGGTACACCTCCACAATGTGTCTGGTGAGTGGAGTGGGTTTGCAATGGGGATCCAAACCTGTGACCCTGGGCCGCTGAAGTGGAGCATGGGGAACGTTAACCACTCAACCATGGGACGGGGCTCTGTCTATCCAGATACTTTCATATTAAATAATATACTTTTAAGCTAATTTCACTGACTTTACAAAGGTAATAATCATATGAAATATTTACCTTTTTTCAAATCAATTTTTTATACATTTTTTTCTTGTTTCATTGTCCCCGTCAAACTTTCCAAAATCTAGCTAATTTTTTTTCTTGCAGTTTCTCCCACTTACTCTTATGTTTATTGATATAATATTCTATAAACAGATTAAGCAATATTAAATAATTATCATGATATAGAACATTGAAATAAAAGACAGTAGTTTTGATATATTTCTCAAGTACACAATATTGATTCTGACTCCACATGACAGTAAAAAGGTATCCTTCTGCTGCCATTTTACACATAAATCATTTATTTGATTATTTATTTATTTGATGTGAGAAATAACTGCTCAGTTTTATCCACGGATTTTTCAAAAATCCATGTGACAGAATACATGGTATTTTATGCTTAATCTACTGATGGATTGAATTATATTAATAGATCATAAATTAATAGATTCTCTTTGATTGAAACACAGTTTTCTTCCTTTGCCTTGAAATATGCATGCTCATATTTTAAAAAGGGAAATGAGTTTGAGCTCCAGTTTTCTTCTTTTTTCAAGTATTTATGTCAAGTCTAGATTGTCTTTGAGACAAACTAAGGGAGTTTTATCTTTGACTCTGTTTAAGAATGACTTATAAATCTTGGGAAATACTTTGGAAAAAAAATCAATGAATTTGTTACTTCCACAAATATTTTGTAAAAATGTTTCTTGAATAACTTACAAAATCTTCCGTGTAGATTTATTGCAGTATTCAAATATTTTCAGTTTAAGTCACTTACATTATAAAAGATCCATTTCTGCTTTGCAAATATTTGCATAAATCAAATTTTTAATGTAAAAATATAATTACGTATTTGTTACTTTTACTTACTATCTTTTAAAGACTTTATTTTTTTTAGAGCAGTTTTAGATTCACAGCAAAATTGAGGGGAAGATACAGAAGTTTCCCATATACACTCTGCCCTCACACGTGCATAGCCTCTTGCATTATTGACATCTCTCACCAGAGTTGTACATTTGTTACAGTTGGTGAACCTACATTGACACATCATAATCACCCAAAGTCAATAGTTTGCATTAGGGTTCACTCTTCATGTTGTACATTCTGTGGGTTTGGACAAATGTATAATGCCATATATCCACCATTACTGCATCATATAGAGTGGTTTAACTACACTAAACAATCTTCTGTGCCCTTTCAATACATCCCTCTTGGCCAATCCCAATAGCTGGCAACCATCTATCTTTTTACTGTCTCCATAGTTTTGCCTTTTCCAGATTGTCATACTTTTGGAATGATATAGCATGTAGCCTTTCTGGGTTTGTTTCTTTCACTTAATAATGTGAATTTAAGATCTTTAAGCCATATTTTTTAAGGCTTGATAGCTCATTTCTTTCTAGGATTTAACCATATTCCATTGTCTGGATGCATCACAGTTTATTTATCCACTCACCTACTGAGAAGACATCTTGGTTGCTTCCAAGTTTTGGCAACTATGAATAGAGCTGTGATAAACATCCATTTGAAGGTTTTTGTGTGGACATAAGTTCTTTTTCATTTTTATAATGTTAAATATATAATAATCATTTTATTCTTTTCATTTCCATGTTGGCCACCTTCCTCGATTTGTAAAAATGTTTTTAATGCTCTACTTCACTCAATTGTGATTTAGGAAAATATTAATCAGAATACAATATTTGAAAAAGAGAAAAAGGAAAAAAACACTTTCTTTTAAATACTAAAAATTAGTGTTTAAAGGATGTGGGGTTGAGAGGTGTTTTACAAGTCAAATAATATGGAAGATACTGTATATTACAAAATTGTAATTTCCCATCACATTAAGGAAAGCAAAAACTCTTTCTAGTCTGGCTAGAGATTGTTGGGAGAAATTTGATGGAGACAAAATTAGAGTTAGATAGTACTGTGGGACCTGATCTTTGGTTCTCTCTGGAAGCTTAAAACCTGATGAGATTTGAGTGGATGTGGATAGAATTCACAGAGATTTTGAAAAACACAGAGATTTTGAAATCTCCTTTGATTCCCATAGCAGTGATAGCTGCAAGTCTATTAGAGATGCCTTAGGTTCAGCACGGCCTCTGAGCAAAATTTACCTGGAAAGGAGACAGATCAGCACTGGCTGAGGAAAGTGGCAACATAGAAGAGTCTGAGGGCTGCTTCAGAATGACCTGGTCACTAGCATAGTGTGAGGTAGGCTGCTGAGGGTCCCCAGCCAGAGAGAGCAACATAGGGGGATATTGATGAACTCAGGCTCATAGTAAATGTGTAAAGAGCTGATAGCTGGATTTGGAGATCTATAGAGTCCAGGTGAAGAGACCTCACAGTCTGAAGTCATGGCAGGCATCACGGACAGCAGTTGCTAAAGCTGATAATTTATTCCTATGCTTTCCCTGATGCAGGACAATACACAAGCCTCCCAGTCAGTCATCTGCCCCAGGAAAAGGAAAGAAGAAGGGGAAAGTGGAAATCTCAATATAACCCAATATTTACAGAAAGGGGCACTCTTTTAAATAGGCATTAACTAGTCACCTTTCATTATTGAAGTTAGATTTTTCTGCTATCAGAGGAAGCAGGGGCTGATGAGCACAGCAAATTCAGTTGGGAGAAGAAGCAAAATTTTATTTCTGCACATATGAGTGTAAGTGTAAATTTTTAACCTGCTTTTTATTTTTAAATTTTTACAAGTATTTGGGAATTTGAAGTTATAATTGTACTACTGAATTACAGATCTTGTTCATTATCAGATAAGTTAGAATGGAAAAATTTGCTTCATATATTGATGTTTTTCTTTCCTACATATACAATATTGAGTTTTCTAAATACTTCATAAACAGTTGTAGGTTATTAATTCTACATTAATAATTATATCTGTCAGATCATTTGCATTCATATTTTTATCTAATTTATCAAAATTGTGAGATTAAAAATTAAATCTTTCTCTAGACTCATCCATACTATAGTCACTACTCTGCATGACCTAGGATGGCCAAATTATTGTAGCTATTATTTGCAAAAATTGAATATCGATCATTGTCAAGCTATTCTCCCCCTTAGTTCAGCTGATGTCTGATTAATTCTCTCCCATGTTCCAACATGGGCTCTTCCCCTTGAGCTCTGCCCTTTACTTCATTCATCTGACAGAATAACTGGAAAACCAGTGGCAGTATCTTTTATCCTGGCTCCAGGGCCACCTCTTCACAGGACTGATGCAGGAAGCTCACGTCAGAGCAGTGTTAATCAATATCTAGCTTGTATAAATGGCCAGTTTTTGATTTTTGTATTTGATTGGTATTTCACTTGATATATACATCTATTTAGTATGGGTGTTTTTCATTAGGGACCATAATGATTATTACTTTACAATGGCCTTGATCTTTTGATCTTAGTTTTTACTTTCAGTGGTACTAATTTTTCTAGTTTTGCTTTCTTTTTGTATAAATTTAATTGGTGTATCTTTGTCCCCAATTCCAACTTTTTTTAAAAAAGTGATTTTTGGTTATTTATGTCATTGGTGTGTTTCTTGTAACCACATATGTCTGGTGTTTGTTTATTTTTTAATGTAATAGGAGTCTATGTCCAGCTCAGTGAATTTAGACAATTTTAAAGTTTATTGCTGTAATTATAAATATGATCAATATTGCTTTACTCTATTTTTCCCCCAGTTTTTATTGTGCTCTCTTTTATGCTTTTTGTTATGTAGGCTGTGGACTGTGGACTGTTTACTGCTTGGGAAATTTGAGTTGGAAAATAATCACTGTGATTGTCCAGCTGCTCAAACCACAGCTTTGGATTACTTTCTATAAAGCACAGGATTGTTTTCTTCAGCTCCAATTTGTACTTGAATTTTTCTTCAACCCTAACTTGTTCTGAATTTTAGTTACTTAAACTATTATTATTATTAATCAATCTGATCACTTTTTTTTCCATTTTGAAATCCTTTGTAATAAATTCTATTATGTGGCAATTTCTTAAAAAATAACATAAATTTGTGAGTTGTGTCAGCATCCATCTTCCACTTTTCCACAGGCAAATGTTAACACCATCATCTCCAGAACTTCTCAGTCTGGATTCAAACCCAGACCTGCTTCATACTGTCTGTAGGACATTGGGCAAAACAACTAACTCTGTATGATTCGTTTTCCTCATATATAGAATGGGACTAATGATAATGCTTATCTGATACAAATAACTTTAGCTTGACTGGGTCAATGTGAGAATTAAAAGATTTCCTAAATCTGAAGAAGCATTTGCAATTAATCCTGAGACATAGTTTTTGCTGTTAATAGGATTGTCTTATTGGCAGCAACTTCTCAGTTAAGAGGTTCTTCCAAAATGTTATTTTCTGGCAGTATTTTCAACAATTTCTGAATAAAAACCACAGGGATAGCAACTCTTCTAATATTTTGCAGTCTGGAGGTTGCAATATTTTATATTGACATTTTATATCAATAACAATTAAACTAAGTAAGGTTTTTGTTTGAAATTAATAAACAGACAGACAGACTTTTCCTTAAGTTCCTGTAGAAAATTTCTTCTGGTTTTCAGAAAACAGGAACTAAATATGTTGTGCGCTCCTTTAAGAAGGCCCATTCATCATTTCTATCTTCATATTTGTCTTGAGAGAGAAAGAAAAAGAGAGAGACTTTGCTATAATTTTATGATCAATGTTGATTTTCAGTGATTTTTTTTCATATTTAGGAAAACTAGTGTGGGGACCTGGAATTGGCCACGCCAAGATATGTCTCTTTGGCATCACGATTATTTGAGGCTGATTGCTTTTGATAAACTGGGACAGGGAAGGAGGCTGTGAGGAATGGAACTTGCCCTTTGTTAGGACACGTTTACATTTGTAAGGTAAATCTCTATCTGTAAAAGGTGCCTCCCTCTCTGTACCAGGAAGAAGAAAGGAGATGACCTACTCTCCAAAAACTCTTAATCAATACCAAAGGCACCGACTTAAAATCTGCATTTTATTGTGCTAGTCTGGTAACCTCCTGTAACTGACTTCCCTCCCCCTCCCAACGTTGGCATTCCTTAAGGATTAAGCATCTTTCCTTAGGCTAGGAACCGATTGCTGCTGTGCTCACCTGTGACTGCCCAGCTCCAGACAATCGACTTGCGTCTGGCTACGCCCTCTGAGACAGCAGACCACTACCTGCTGTGTCCATCAAGCGCTGTGCCGACAGGGCAATCTTGTGACTATTGTGGGAGGGACATTTCAATCACATGTGAAACACCCTGTTTGGGGGTATATAACCACTGTGTGTACCCCACTTCTTTGGTGCCCTTTCTTCCTTCGGGAAGAAAGGCCCCGGGCCATGGTTCCTCATAAAGCTTTGTTTAATTTTCTCTTGCTATTCTGTCTCATGTGAATTTAATTCGTTCTCCAGCCAGACGAACCCCCATTTGGGGAGAGGAAATGTCCTCCTCCCCTACACTAGTAATTATACAATTGAGTGTAAAATTCTGTATTACTTGTTTTTCAAGAAGGAAGAATATCTTCTCCAGTTCATATCCTTCTGTATTCTTCTTCTTCAGTCATCATTCTAAAAAGTATTGGGGTGTTTTGTTTGATTTCCTAAATTCCTCTCCTAAAATGGAGTTTTTTTTCAGTTTCTTCAATTGCTGTGTTGTATAAGCTATTCTTTGTATTTCCTCACATATCACTAGAGTGTTTATAATTGCCCATGTACTTCCTTTAAACTTTAATGAGTCTCCTTGAATTAATCTTTGTTTTTAAGCCAAACCTGGCTGCTTTCTATAAACCTCTTCATTCACTGATGTCATTGTCTAGGACGCTGGTGATGACTTTCGTCTTTCTATTCAGACTCTGGCATATTGCATCAGGGGCAGATATTGATGATATTGAGTAGAGACCATATTTCAGGGTTCATGATCTGTATGAAGTAGCCCAAAGGCCTTTAGTATATGGATCACAGAGCTGGAAGCCCAGCTTCCATTAGATCATGCGTTCATCCACTGATTGCCAGCTTAAAGTTGCCATCAGCTTTACAACCAAAATCTGTCTTATCCAACCAGTGATTTTCAGTTAATATTAATTAAACACTCTTTAATTCGTATTCTGTTATCAACTCTCAGAAAAACCTGAGAAGTCAATTCCAATTTTTTGGCACAAATCCAATTCACTATGTGGTTGTTGAACCCCTGCTTTCTGTGAGACATGATTCAAGGCCCTGTGGTAAAATTAAGAATAAATATCACAATATTTCTTTCTTCTAGAAATGTGGCACTAGTCACTGAAGACAAATACATCCTCTGTGATATTGTGATTTGGTCTTTGTCCACGGTTTCTGCCTTATAGCTCCCAAAACCCTTGGAATTTCCTGAGTGATAAGAGCAAAGGAAACATCTTTTGTTATAATATTTGGTCTCTTGTCTGCCACTCCTGAAAATGATTTAGAGCCATAAAGATAAAATAGGTGTCTTATAATTCATAAGAATTCCCTTTCCAACCACAATTGGGTTTATGTTAATGAGGTGACTTTTGGAAAGTACCTAAGGATGGGGGCTGATTGCAAGGGGAACTAACCTGAATAGAAGGTTGGAACTTTCAGTCCCACCTCCGGATTTCCAGGAAGGGAAGAGGAGCTGGAGGTCAAAGCAACCAGCAAGGGCTAATGATTTAATCAACAATGTTTATGCAATGCAGCCACCACAAAAATTCAAAAGGCTAGGGTTCAAAGAGCTCCCCAGTTGGTGAACCAGAACACTTCCATGTGTCACCGTGCCGGACCCCAAACTCCACAGCAACAGAAACTCCTTTGCTTGGGACTTTGCCCCCATATATCTCTTCATCTTACTGTTGATTTGTATCTTTTAATATCCTTTGTAATAAACTGGTAACATAATGAGTAAGCTGGTTTCCTGAGTCCTGTGAGCTGCTCTAGCAAATTAATCAAACCCAAGGGGGAGAGGGTGGCCATTGGATGCTCTGATTTATAGCCATTGGGTGAGAAGTGAAGTACAGCTAGCAACGTGGGCTTTTGACTGGTTTCTGAAGTGGAGGACAGTCTTGTGGGACTGTGCCCTCAACCTGTGAAATGTGATCCTGTCTCTGGGTAGCTTGTGTCAGATTGAGATGAATGGTAGGACACCCAGCTGGCACCTGAGAATTGCTTGGTAGTGTGGGGAAAGCCTCCTTCCACACTGGAAGTTGGTAGCGAGAACCCTTTTAACCTCTATCAAACTGATGAAAGGCAAAGTATGGTAAACACAGAGACAGACTGTGCTGTATAAGCAAAGAGGAAGGAGCTAGTGATTTTGACAGGAGGGATTTTAGAAATATCTTGAGAAAGTAATCATCGAATTGGAGTTTGAAGAATAATAGAATTTGAGGTATTCATTTAGGAATATAGACATTACAGAATAATGTATGAGGAAAAGTATGGAGGGTAATATAAAGGACAACTCTTTACAGGAAGCAAAAAGTAGTTGTTTGATGATATCTATAATAGTAATGCAAAGAATAGGTAGCCATAGAGTTTTAAGTTATAAATAAAATTATCAAGGTAAGTTGAAGCCATATGACAAAGTCTTTGGGTGCTAGACTGGAAACAATGGCAAGTTATGGAAGGACTTTCAGCAGGGAAATAATAAAAATCAATAGGAAGATATCACTGATTAAACAGAGAGGATAGCGGTTAGATTTAGGAGGCTCGCTCTGACCTCAGCTAAGAGGTGATGGAAGTCTGAAATATACAGTTCACTTGTTACAGTGTAAGGAAGCCAGATGCCCTGAGCCAATTCTCTCCAGATAATAATATGACAAACTTACTTTTCTTGGTTAAGTCTTTACTCAAATGACACCATCTCAATGATGCCTACCCTGATCAACATATCTAAAATTGCAAATTGTTTCCCTCCATCTTTGAACTCCCAACCCCATTACCTTGATCTACTTTTGTTCTTTCCATAACATTTGTCATCTCCTTACTTGCTATGCAGTTTACTTACTTGTTATGTAAGTATAGTTTGTCTGTCCCGCTAGAACACAAGCATCACGAGGGTAAGTGTCTTTGTTCTTCTACTGACATATTCCAATCACAAAAAAGGATTCCTGATACATAATAGATGCCAAATAAATATTTGTTGAATGTTTTGGAATATCTCTCAAAAACAGGTTTCCCAAGGGCATAGAAAATATCTTATTCATTTTTTAATATTTAATGAAAGAGGTATGATTCAAACATAATAGATTCAACAAATATTTGTTGAATTGGATCAAAAAAGAACACTAGCAATTTTCTTCTAAAATGGCTTTTGCCTTATTGTCCTTCTTTTTGTCAATTCAGCTGCTTTCTTTTCTTACTTTTCTTGTTTGTTTGCTCTTGGAAACTGCATGGCATGCCTTTCATTGATCTTAGTGGTCAAGAAACCCAGGTGTTAGATTTTGAAGTTTCACTCACAGTCTTGATGTCTTAGGCAACATAGTCCATCTGGAAACCTGATGGGTTTGCTGGTGTCACAGGTGAGCTCCAACTGGTTGAATCCCAGAAGACAGTCTGCTTTGATGTTAAATGTATGAGGGCTCAGAATCTGCCACTTTCTCCCTTTGATCTTGTTCCTCTTTTGTCTGGCATTTGCTTGTCTCTTTCAGTCTTTGATGTTACTTCCATGGCAATGAGTTCATGCCTCCTTATTGGCTTTTTCTTTGGCCACATTTAAATTTAGGAGACTCCCTGTTCTGAAGATTCCTTTTTCTGTTGTACTTAGACTTCTGAGACTTTTGAAGTTTCTAATCTGTAAATATTTGTCTCACTTCTGATAGTCCACATTGTAATGGAAGGTGTATGAAAAAGGATCTGAATGGCTGTCTTCTTTTTCAACCACGAAACTTGCACTGACTTGGTGTTTGTTGAACCTTGTGGAGACTTCATAGCCTTTCTGGAGGAGCAGCCCATCTTTGGCCTTTGGAATGCTGTCAAAGTTTGATGAATGTCTACCATTTCAAATGAGACCAGAAATCTCAATTTTCTTGTGAAATCTCTTGATTTTTAAATATCACCCTGAATTCAAATAGTTACAAAAAAGAAACACATCATATAGTCCAATGAAATGATGGCAGTCAAAATCTTCTCCAGGGTCACCACTTTATGCCTTCTGCTACACTGTTAGATTTGGTTAGTAACTCACTGTGTAACTTCTTTGGAATGTCTGATCTCTATAACTTTAAAAGACTTGTACATAAGATGTCTCATTTTGTTCCTACTTTGGAGTTACATTTTCACTGAAAATTACCTCTTCTTTATTGCTTCTCTAATCTATTTTTTCACAAACTCCTTGTGTCCTCTTATTTCAGCATGAGAATTGTCCTCTTTCTGTTTTGCTGGGGACAGAAACTGAGCAATATCTGACCCAGCCACAGCCCCACCTTGAAATCAAGAGTTTCCTTTGCTTATAGAAAGTGCCTCAGTCACGGCCATGCTCCCTGCCCAATGCCACAGGTCCACACCTACACCCTCCACTCTGGTTTTACCTTACAACCCAGGCCCAACTGTTGCCCCTTACCTTTCAGTTGGACTTGGCCTTGCTAGTTCGACCCTCAGCACTCTCTCAGACAAAGTTTTGTTTTAGTAATAACAATAGTGGCATTTGTTGATTAGCTTTATACATCGGGCACTATATTTAGCGCTTACGTCCACTATTTTTTCTCTAACTTTTGAATTGGATAGTATTACTTGCTCCACTTTGAAGCTGAAGAAAACAATGGGATGCAGAGGTTTAGCAGTTTCACTGAGGCCTCACAGCCAAGAGGTGGAATGGAATTGCTGGAATTTCAAGCCCTTCAATCCAGAGCCCAATCTCTTAACCACAACATACATTGTGTCCCTCTGACCCTTACTAGTTATGGTTCCAAAGAGTAGCCCTCCCTGGGCCTCAGGCCCCAGGCTAAGATGAACAAGTTTTAAAACTGAAAGTCCCACATCCCCAGAGTCCCCTTAGTCCTGGGCAAACTGTGCCTTACACTATTTGGTGAGCCTTCTGCAGTCACCTTGAGGGGAGGAAAAGGAGCAGTGATGTACACTTATAGCAGAAATCAGCAACATTTCCTCAATAACATAAACCAGCTCCTCTTATTTTCTCTGCCATTGAGAACCCTGTGTTCTCAGTCAACTACCAGTTTTTGCACCAGGGGCTGTATTCAGGTCATCTTTTTTATTTTTGTTAGTGTTGCTCCTGACTCAAATCTCATCAATTGTTAGCCTATGGTTCCTGTCTCTAAATGGATATATTTTTACAGACTCACAGACATCAAGCACTGACATAGCCCAATTGCTTCAATGCATATTTATGATTATTTACAATATTCTTACCTTAGTTTTTTGGACAATGGGTTAAATCATGTATGTTTCAGTATGCAAGCAAGGAGCTCATTGGAAATCCTGATGTCAGTCTGTCATGTATGGACACTCAGGCAAGTGGGGCCCCTGCTGTGGAGCTGGCACCCTGGAGGGCCCACTCTGGCCATCCTCCGGTCACATCCTGCTCACTGGAGTGTTTGTGAGCCAAGGGCAAAGGACTATAGGAAGCTGCCCACACCCTTCTACTGTGGTTCTCCCACACAGCACCCTAGAGTTGCCTGACTAAACAGCTCTGAAACTGCTCTGAGGGCCTGAACCGTTCTCTCCTCTATCTGTCCTCCTGAGCGTAGACCATAGCCCGTAGGTTTGAGCAGTGTCCAAGAAGTAGCTGCTTAGGGTGTAGACAGGGCTTGGACATGTGGGATGTCATTGCAAAGGTACATTTGCCCTAGTAGGAGAGTGGAGCATATTTTATTCAAGTTTGTTAGCTTATTTGTAATGCTTTAAACATTTAGACTTGTGGTGTGTGGACCTCCATTTGTACTCTTGTCTCAGGCCCTAAAATATTTGAGTGGGGCCTGGCTAACTTTATAATATTTTATTGATAATTATAATAATTTAGCCAAATTCAGCCAGCCACAAAAAGTTTTATTAGGTAATTAAAACCTACTACCATCTCCCCCCACCAATAGCAGCTGAAATAAAATACAAAGGAATTTTATCATGTGTTGTTTTAGTTCATGTTAATAAAAACAATGATTTTTTTCTTTTTTTGGTGCCACACTAGTATTGAAATATTCCCTCTGTCATGTTCTATGCAATTAGTTAACTTTTAGTATACATTTAAGAGAAGTTCTTATATTTCATTTCACTGTTATAAAACTTGGGGAAAGATAAGATTAACAAGTCCACAAGTCACAACAATCTTCATTTAAAACCAGCAAGAAAAATGGCAGCGAGTAATGTGGTTTCGAGCCTTTTATATATGCAGAGGCCTGGAGAAGGGCCACAGTCTGTGCTTGTGTCATGAGGGACTATCTTCCTTCAGAGAGAACACCTGGTCACCAGAAGGATCTCTGGTTGAATAGCTACACAGACCTGGGCTCAAATCCTGCTCCTGTTACCCAGCGCCTATTGGGGAATAGAGATGGGGGATTCTTCAATCTCTCTTGTCTTGGTTTTATGTTTGTGATGTAGGACATCATAATTTCCCTGAAAAGGCTGTTTTAAGGGTGTAACAAAACCACAGAATGCCACACAAAATAGAAGCTCTTTTGTTCCCTTTTTTTCCTCCTTATTTCTAGCTTGCATCTACTTATTTTTTTCTTTATTTTATTTTCTTCCATTAATTTTCTTCCATGTAGGCCTTCTACTTTGGCCTTGCAATTGAGTTTCCAGAGAAGAAAAGGATCAATAACAATTATACTACCACATGATCTGGAAAACAGTTTGCCCAGTGATCTGCTGTTATTCTGATCACTAAATAAATACCTGTATTATGTCTGGCCAGTCCTTTAATCATGTCTAATTTCTAAGAGGAGTGTCTATTAGGCAATGCCAAGCTAAAGGAAGGCAGCAGCAGGGGCTGGCTGCTGAGTATAGGGAACCTCTTAGGAATTTCTCATAGGAAAGAAAGTAGGGTGTGAATTGTTATCTTCTGTAATTCATAGAATGAAACTTTCTTCATTTACAGTACTTAATAAATACTTATTGTGTATTGTGTACCAGACATAATTCTGTAGAAATAAATGAAAGTAAAAAACAAAATCTTGACCCTTATGATGAGCTTAAATTCTGCGGCTGGGGTGGGGATGATGAGAGAGATAATTTAAAATAAGTAAATTTAATTACATATTATAAAAGGATGTGTATTATAAAGGGATTTTTCAAGTACAATTTTTTTAAATTCTGAATAAAAATAAATCAGAATGCAAATTTAGAAACAAATATAAGAAATATCTTTTAAGTCATGTATGTGGTACAAAATTCAAAAAGTTTAAAGAGTATACAGCAAAACATAAGGCTTCCTTCTTCGTTGCCTATTCTCTTATTATCTGCCTTATCTGTTTCCTTAATATCCTTCCAGGGACTTCTGTGCATCTATGTGCTTTCAAGTCTGTGTATTCTTTTCTATTCTTTAAACACATAAACTATTTGTACTACACTGCACATTGATTTTTCCTTTCATGTAACAGTTTGTATTTGAGATGGTTCCACATCAGAACACATAGGTCTGCCTCACTCTTTTTAATGGGTGCATAATACTTGTCTATGGGTTTGTCAAGCACAAAACAACACACAAAACAAGGAAAGCCTGAGGCCAAGCCCTGACTGATCTACTGGTCAGGGTAAAGGAGCCAGTTTTAGGTTCAGGGGTTTGTGACTTACATAGACAGCAAAGGGAAGAGCAGCCAAACATTGGAGCTCTCCATAGGCCCGGTCCCACACATCAAAAGAGACCATACCCAAACAAATGGGTCAGATGAGCACCATGCAATCTGTGGGATTCCCAGTTGTTATAGATCTGATTCTAGACTTCAACTAAGCAATTCTACATGATGCAGCTGTATTCTGGGAGGGCAAGGCTGAAAGGTGCATGCCTCATCAGAACCTAGGAGGCTACAGGAAATGTGTCATGACAGCCTCCCATTGGCAGGGAGGCAAGCAGAAGACGACCGGCTCCTTGCAGGCCTCCATCCTCTTGGGTTTCAGGAGGCTCATAGAGCATCCTGCCTAGGCTCAGATCAGCAGTGCTGCAAACCTGTGGCTGGGTGGCCCATGTGGGTTGTGCGAAGTCACCAGGGCATCCTGGGGGAGCTGTTTCCCTACGGGGCTTACCATAATTTGTAATTAACTCCCTTGTGAAGGATTTTTGGGGAATTTTTTATCTTTTATTATACCTAACATATAGCCCCTTGTATACATTTGCTTATAATTGTAGGACAAATTGCTAGAAACAGAATTATTCAGTTGAAGAGCATGTGCTTCCAATTTTGAAGATATTGCCCTTTCTTTGATATTGTATTAATTACAGTACCACTAACAGCATATAAAATAGTTCTGGTTTCTTCATATCCATGCCCACATTTTAAAGTTTTGGGTCTTTGCAATCTAAGCTAAAAGTAGCATTGTAGCATGAATTTGCATTCTTTTTTGATGAGTGAGGTTAAGCATGTTTTCATTTATTTTACAGCAATTTGTGTTTTTTATATATTCATATACTTTACCTATTTTTCCATTGAGTTACCTTTTTGAAAAAATATTTGTAGGAGCTTCTATTTATTGATTTTATGTGAAGTACTTTTTCAAGTTATTTGGTGGGATGATATCATTATATATGTATTTTTTGTGGAAGGTCATATGGAATTTTTTAAAATGTATATGGACAAAATTTTTCATATCTTTTATTTCTAGGTTTCTGAAATTTATGTCATACTTAAAAAGACCTCACACAATCCTCAATTATAAAAATAGTATCTTATGTTTTCTTTGAAACTTTAATAAAACATTTTTGAAGATATACGTACACACATGTATGTTAAATGCTTAAAGGGTTTAGTTTAATCTAGTTGTGTTTTTTTCCTAAGAATTCTTATTAAGATATACTTTTGTAAAATGCTTTTTCAGTGTTTACGACATGATGTAAATCATGTATTTTTAATAGTTTTGGTGCTTTTAAGACAGCTATGTAAAACAGGATCACGGAGCACTCTTGATAAGAAAAGACTTCTTGGATCACAAGGATCTCAAAGAAATAGGATCTCACTAAAATCCTAAAAATATCTCTTTTCTAAAACCCTTCTGCTCCAGGCTGGAAGTGAAGTGACTTGCCTTAGTCTTTCTCACAGCATTTGGAGAAAATCATATGGGCTGAGTGATGTGAACTGGGAAGACATCGCAGTGAGAAGTAAAGGATCTACATTCTTTCTACTGCTTGTTTTTTTTGACAGAAGATTTTCTGAACCCTTGCCTGTGTTTGCCTTCTAGGTGGGAGGAGAAGCAGACAACTGCATACATCTTAGTGTGGCAAAATTCCTATTAGATGCATCATAGAAAGACATTATGTCACTCGATTGATATCTTCAATCTTGTTTAAGATGGAGAGATAAAAGCTACTATATTTTCTTGCCAAATATTACCACATCATGCTAAAATATGAAGAGGGATATAGATTTGCATAATATAATTAACCCTGATACAGAATTTGATAGAATACAGCTCGACAGCAGTATACATGCTTTGACAGTGGGTCATGGGAACCTAGGGACCAGAAAGTAGTCATTATAATCCTTCCAGCTGGTAGGATACAGGGCTTGTATGTGCAGGTCCCATGGCAGAAATCAAGTCAATGACCTAGATTCTGATTAATAGACAACATTGTTATAAAATAGATCTTAGATTTAGATATTTTATTTAGCTACATTACTTCCAATAAGGGTGCTCATGTTGCTTCTGGGTAAGTGAAATGAAGAATTTTCATTTCCAGGTTTAAAAAACTAGTTACTGGTAAGGTGGTGATTGGAACACAAGATTCCTGTCCTCTGTGCTCTTTCTTCTCCACATAGCCCTAACAGTGGCTCTTCAAAATGTGGAGAGCTCCAGTTGTTCTGGAGGCTTCTCCCGATGCACAAGTCATGTGTTCTAGTACAACCAATGTCAACGTTACTGTTAAAGTCAATCTGTCTCTTTTATGATCACTGGAGCAAACTGGCTGCACACTCTGGAAAGTGCTTGCATTCTCGGAAGCAGAGGTTGCTTCAGAGGAACATTTCAAGGTGTTTTTTTCCTAGGAAATACTTTTTATAAGGCACCATGAAATTCAGGCATTTCGGCAAGAAATCTGTCCCAATTTCATAAATTTAGTGACATCATTGCATTTCATTTCCCTAAATTCTGACATTTACTTCAATGCCACTCAGCTGTGATCCCATATAGGTTCTGTATACACACAGGAGAACATAGCTGGGTAGACACAGCCTTGAAAATAAATGTTAAATCAGGCAACTGAGTGAATTTTAGAACCATCTCCTAGACCAGTAGAGGTAAAGCATTTGGGGAAATGGTGAGACTTAAAGACGATTTTATGTTTTCTGTTGTCCTTAAATTTGTAAAAGATATCTCTTATTTTAAGATAATTCCAACGTTGTGTGCATTCTTTTTCAGTCACTTAACGTTGACAAAGGAGAATGATTGATATTCATAGATGAACAGTTATCAGCAACCCAAAAAATATCTATAGGGTCTCTTGCATTCTGAGTCAGAGTGACAAATTTTCTTTTGAAGTTAATGAATGGCATATCTTATTACAGTATGCTACACCAAGATTAGGATCAAAAGAGCAGATCTTTCCTACAGCTCCTGATAGTGATTGAAAAAAAAAGTCAGATCCAAATTTTTCAATTATTCATCTCCACCTCCTCTGTCCTATTAACTCTCCTTCTAGTGACTGAAATTGTCTCCAAACAGGGTTTCCTACCATCTGTCCAGCAGCCCCCTCCTCCACCTACGCACAAGTCTAAGCTTCAGAGTAATTGCTTCAGAGTAACTGCTCTAAAATACTTGTTCTCAAATGTTAGGGTACATCAGAGCCACCTGGAGGATTTCTAAAAACAGATTTTTGAGCCCCTCTCCCAGAGTTTCTGATTCAGTAGGTCTGGGTGGGACCTGAGTATTTTCATTTTTACCAAATCTCCAGGGGATGCTAATTGGACTGGCTCCTGAAACATACGTTCAGAATTGCTAGTCTAAAACATAATACTGGGCATGCCACTCTCCTGCAAAAGGTCCTTGAGCAGCTCCTCATCCCCACCATGGAAGTTCCTTCCATGGCTCACAGGGCCCATCCTCACCTGGGCCTCCCCTAATCCTTATGTTTTATCTCTCACTAACCCCTGCCCCAAGTGGTATATTGACAAAAGTTCAGAATCTGACTCTTCAGGGTGAGAAACACACACATACACAGCCATGTAGGTATATGGGTATGTGTGTGTGTGCCTATAAACAAACGTAAGATTATTTTACTGATACAAACAATGTGTAGACACAACTTACAAATAACGATAAAACATACAATAATCTTTATTGTAAATTCCGTATAACCAATTGATTCTTACAGAATGCTTCTGTTGATTCTTAACTGAACTCTTTTATCTGTAATCACATACAGTCTCTGTCACATATTCTTTTTTTTAATTTCTTTTTTTTTAATAACCCTTTACAAATGTAAAAATTATTCTTAACACACAGGCTGGAGGAAAACAGGCTTCAAGCCAGACTTGCCCTACAGGTTGTAGTTTGTCCATCCCTGGTCTAGTCAGTCAACAAAACAATAAATGAAACTGTGATTCATCTCTTTGCCAGTATCCACTGTATAAATATTCCCACCATGGTGGATTTCAAGTTCTCAAAGAGGTGAAAGTGAACATGGAATTGGGAAGAGATGTACCTAGCAGACCAATACGAATAAAGTATTTCTACCACACAGATGCGGCAGTAGTAAAAAACCTCAAGAGTACATATAGATAGATGCATAGATAGATAGATATAATACTTTGAAATAATTAGGAATCAATGAATGTATTATCTTGTACAAATTCTTTATTAGATTATGTTTATATAATAATTTTTAGTAATGGTTATGTTTACCAGCAGTAGCCAAAATTCCCTGAAATCTACCAGTTAGCCTTTATGAGTCAGTACCAGCTGGCTCCCACACATCACTGCCTACCCATTGTTTCAAATCCAGAGATACCGGACTGTGACATTTCATGCCCTGTGCCTTGCACACCCTGCTTTCTGGACCTGACCTGCTTTTCTGACCTTCATCGTCAGGTTAACCCAACTCTTTTGTCAAGACTTAGTAGTGCCTCCTGCTGGAAGCCTTCCACCCTCTTTCTAGGTTGAATCCCATGCCCTCGCCCCAGTATTGCCACACTGCCCAGTGCTGCGCTCTGCTGTGGCTCTCCCCTCCTTGTCCCACAGCGGCTTATCTCCAGGTATGACTCTGCTATTGACTGTAAGCTTCTCCAACTCAGAGACTCTGCCTCAGTCCGCTCTGTGTTGTTATTACCAAGAGCAGAGCCTGGTATACAGTAGGGGCACAATATATACTTCTTGTACTGAACTACTAGCAAAGATGGATAACTCTTGGCTGCCAGCTTGCAGAACTTTGTGCAACCTTCTTTATATTGTAGACTTGAAATAACTGTCCTTGTGCGTTAGTCAAAAGTTTACATAGGAATGAAGGTTAAAAACAAGTGCCTATAGTGCAGATTTTAGATTACTTTGGATTTTGTTTATAATTTCCTTTCTTAATTGAGGTATAATTGATATACAAAATTATATTAGTATACTGTCTATATCTTCCATTACCCCAGGTAATTGAAGCAAGTTTTGAAAAAGGAATGACTGAGTATAACCAAGAGACTAGACAGTGAGACAGGGAGGCTACAAGTAAGAACAACTATTTGAAGTAAAAAGGAGACAATTGTAACACACACAATTAGCTGAGGCCTCATGGGCTGCCACCATTATTTCCAAGGCATTTTCCCCACGCTCTCTGATCTGATTCTCTGTGTGGACTCTTCTTCTGCGGGCTGACTAGGCTTAGGTGGAGGAGAAGATAAGCCCAGGGTAAGATTTGTCACAGCCCCACATCTCCTCTCAATTGCTCTTTTGTTTACTGATCTTCTTACTGATCCTGAGCAAGGGGCCTGGGATCTGCAGGGAGAGTCAACTCACCTCATAGTCGATGTCTAAGGCATCTGCCTCGCCCTTGGTCCGGAAGTGCTGTGTGTGTTTGTCCACGGTGAAGTTCACCTGCTTGCCAACCCGCTCGATGAGGACCGAGTGCCAGTGCTGGTCATCCAGCAGGCTGCCCAGGGTGGCCGAGGGTGGGCTGCTGCTGAGTCGAAGTTTGCTGTCATCTGTGAAGGGGAGAGGAAGACATCATGGTATCTGTGCCCAAGGGCAGCCTTGAGTACTAGAATGTTCCACAAGCAAGGCCAGCCGTCTCTATCCTAAAGGTAAAGAATGATTCTCTTTCTACAGGCCCAGAACTGTGCTGGCCTTCTAAAGGAATAACGAGCTTTGCCCTCAGATTCCAGGACCAAATTCTAGGTCAATTGATAATACAGACCCCTTTCTAGACATGAAATGACATGTTTTCAGTGTTCGAACACTTATATAATAAAAGGAACTATATCCTAATGGCCACACGAGTAATACTGAATGTAGGGGTTATCACGGTTAGAAATAATACACATTCTTTACGTCTGAGTGGCTCTTGAGTGGCGAAAACAGACCTTTAGCTGTGCTTGGAGTGAACTCTGGATAGGTAGAGGGAAGACTGACACATGGGGTTCGGGCAGTCTCTAGGCAAAGGTGAAGGTGCGGGAATAATCATCTTAGCTGCTGTTCTCAAGTCCCTGCTATAGGAATAGCACTTTAGTAGGAAATTTATAACCTCTGTCTTTAATCCTCAAAGGGGAAATGATTATATTCATTTCGCAAATGAGGAAGCTCAGTGAGGGGAAGCGTGCAGCCCCAGAGGTGCAGCCAGGATCTGAATCCAGGTCTGCCTGACCCTTTTTCCTCTGACGATGTGTCGGATGTGCGAATTCAGCCTGAGTTGAGTTTGGGAGACACCCCGAGGGAGGATGTGAAATTCAAGGGGACAGGTACCCTTTTCAGTCAAGTCTGCCCTGTTCTCTCTCCTCTCTGTCCCTTCTCCAATTTTATGAAAGTTCATGCCGGCACCCCTTCCTAAAAAAAATTACAGCTTTTGGGTTTTTTTCCTGAAGAGTGTCTCAGACTTAGCAAAATGAAGAATTAAGTGCAGCTAATTGTTACTTATATAGAAACTTTCAATTTTTTGAATATATTCTTATGCAGTCCCCTTAGTAACTGGAAGCTAAATGTCTCTCTCTCTCCTCAGATGCGTATTATGGGAACAGCTGCAGCCGCCTGCTCAGCAGCATGGCATTCAGGGGCAGAACTGCCATTTCCCTGTGGGCTGCTCACTCCCACCTCCGGTATGGCCCTAAGTCCTGGCTTCCTTCACTGAAGAACACTTTGTTGCTCCATATGGAGGTGGGAGTGGGGCATCAAACTTATCATCATTAACAAATGAGAGCTGGTGAATTCATAGCTGACTTTATTTGATTTATTCATTGTTTATTTGTTCCACAACTTTTGAGTTCTCACAATTTGTCAACTTTTGCTAATGAATCAATAGATATTTTTTCTTTTTTTCTCCTTCCTTCTCTCTCTTCCTCCCTCCCTTCTTACTTCTCTTTCTTCTCTTCCTCCTTCCTTCCTTCCCTCCTTCATTCTTCCTTCTCTTCCTTCTTCCCTTCCTTAAAAGGTATTGATAGTCACCTGTGCTGGTTACAGTGACAAATGATGTATAAAGGCAATACAGAGTTAACAGGCACACTCCCCTCCCAGAAGGTATTAATGTGGAGACTCTCAAAAAGCATGGTGATGCTATGCAGTGGTTAGACCAGGGAGACAAGGAAATGCAGAGTAAGGAGCTGCAGAGCCTCCACTAGAGCAGTGAGAGGCTTGAGGTTTGGCCAGAAGAAGGAGCACTGTCACACAGCCAGAAGAAGCAGGTGCCAAGACTCAGAGGCACAAAGGAACATGGTGGAGGGACTCCACCCAGCAAAGCGCCATGGCCATGCCAGGCTGGCTTATATCGTCCAGGACTAGAGTGCTAGTATGTGCAAGGTAACAGCTTACATTTACCTTTAAGGAATGGGAATCAATGGTGAATTAGTAAACTAGAGATTACTAACTCAGATTAACATTTAAGAAAGGTTATTAAGAACTCTTAAATTAAACTGAGAGTAAGAGGGAAGATTATTTGACTTTTTTGTTGTTGTTTGCTTATTTCTATTAAAAAAAAGGAAGATTATTTTGGCAGCTGTATGAAAATTTGATTAGAAAGCAAAGCTGGCTGTAAGGTCGGCAGTAATGTAGATGGGGACAAAAGTGCTTAGGTAAAGAGAGCACAGGAAGAATGGATTGCCAAGTTATGGTAAGCTGTCTCATGTGACGGCCTCACACATCACTTGCATGTTGGAGGTGGAAGAGATAAAGGAAGAGGCTCACCTGGTGATGACTTTTAAGTTTTTTGCTTGAGCAGGTGAGTGAAAAGTGGTACCAGTTATCAGATAAGAAAGACAGAACAAAAAATACCTCTCCACACACACACACACACACACACACCCCCACCCACATACACACACACATGCATACAGCCCCCCTTTTATTTATAAAATAAAACTTGTCCAAGCTTGGTTGAAGGAAACTTAGTATGCCTTATAAACTGTTGGTTCTATGTAATAAGTCAAATAGAATTAATATTAGAATTAATATTTGAGTTTAATGTTCATCTAAGTTTCTTCTCAAAACGGGAAAGGCATATTCTTAATAATAATATACAATAATAATGTAATAATATAAAATAAAAACAGATTACTTAATAATAAGTCCAAAACATTAAACATTTGAAAATTTAAAGCCACTGTAAGTCACAAAAAAGAAAAATAAAGGGAAAGCAATCACAGCCTTTCCCCCCACATACATATTCTATGTGCTGTTTTGGTGGGTTTTAGTGATATACTGAGTTCTTTAATAGAGCCAATCATAATAATGATTAAAATAAAATATTTTACTATTTTTCTACACTATGATTCCTGCTTTAAAAGATCAATTTAATCACGAATAAGTCAAACTGACTGTAAATTTTATTTACTTTTTGGATATAGTAATAAATCTTCCTCTGACCCCTGTGTTCATCTGCTAATCTTCATACCCTATAGGCAATTGCTGTTATTAATGTCTTGTTTCTCCTTCCAGAAACAATTTTAAGTGTATGTAAGCCAGTAAAGATATATATTCTTTCTTTCCCCTCATTTAAGTTTTTTTATTTTAATGGTGAAAATTTTCCTGCACTTTTTCATTTTCACTTCGCCTACACTGATAATTTTCTTATATAAGTATATAAAAAATTTGCTCATCTTTTTTCCAGCTGAGTAACATTCCGTTGCATGCTATATAGGATATATTTTTAACCAGTTTCTTTCTGATAGATATTTAGGTTTTCCATCTATTGTTAACACTTAAAACTGCTGAAATGCCTCATAGGTAGAGGTCATTTGGCATATGTGCAAACATTTCTGTAGCAAGCATTCTTAAATCAGGAATTAGTGTTCAAAGGTTTGCAAATTTCATCTTTGACAGGTACTGCCAAATTTTCCTCTATAAAAGTTGGACCTATTTAATCTTCTGCTAGCAATTTATGAGAGTGCCTTTTCTCCACAGGCTTGTCAAGAAAATATGTTCAAGCTTCTGGAATTTTGCCTGTCTGAAGGGGAAACAAACACATATTTCTGAGAAGTTTTAATATACATTTCTCTTTATATGAATGAGTTTGAAAATCTTTTCATTTTTATTTTCTATTTTGTGAACTATCTCCTCATATCTCTTGCCTATTTTTCCTATCAATTTTCTTATCAGTGTGTATTTAGTCTATTGTCTGTAATACGAATTGTGGAAATATCTTGTTTGCTGTTGTTTATTTGCCTTTTGATTTTGCTTTTCTTGGTCTTTATTTGCCCCACATTTTTATGTTGAAAAATCTATCATTTCCCTCTTTTTTTTATGGTTCTGGATTTGCGTTATAGTTTAACATGTCCTCCTATTTTGAGATCATTAAAGAATTCTCCCATTTTCTTCTAGCCCGTTCATTTGGATTTTATTCTGGTGTGTGATATAAGGTACAATTCTACCTTCATTTTATATTTTTGACTGGTTACCTACTTGCACTAAGTCCACTATTTTAAATCCTTGGGTGATTTTTTTTAAAATCATGTGTATAACTTTCTAATGTAATGAGAAATGCTACTGGACGGAATGAGTTGATTTGTTACATTGATCAGATCAGGGTTCTCTCAGCACATAGATTGAGATATTCAAATTCTAAAACGTTACATAGTAAATTTGAAGCTGGTTTCTGCCACAATACTCTACTTTCACCCACTGCCAACATCAGCACTACCATCTTAATAGGTCAGAACATCTGGACAATAGGAAGCAGAACCAGCATCATAACCCCATCTTTACTCTCATCAGCTTTTAAAGTCAGGCCTTCCTCTCCCATGTCCTAACTTTGTCTCGGAAAGATTGCTACTATCATTCCATCCAATAATTCCACTCATAATTTGAAGGCTGCGGAGGAAGAAAACTGTGCATCTTTTTAAATAAAATTCAGCTACTTCTCTCACTACATTTTATGAATTAACCTTAATTAACACACCTATCTTCTCATGCAAAATAGCTCATGAAATTTTCATGAATACTTAAAGCAGTTGACCTTTCCTCAAAAGCAGATTAATATTGCTCCTTGTTTACATTGTTCATTCACTTAGCCAATTCGTTTTTTCTGCCCACAGATGACGCCAAGTGGAATCCCACCAATCATTTGAATAAACATACGTCAATAAGTATTGAGGAACTTAAAAAATGTTCATAACTCTTTACCTAGTAACCTACTGTCTGGAAATCTATCCTAAGAAAACAAAATGAAATATGGTGAATTTTTTTTGAAATGTCTAATAATTTAAAAATTGGAGAGGCTGGCCCCATAGCATAGTGGTTAAACTCAGTGCACTCTGCTTCAGTGACCCAGATTCACAGGTTTGGATCCTGGGTGCAGACCTATACCACTCATCAGCCATGCTGTGGGGGTGACCCACATGAAAAGCAGAGGAAGATTGGTGCAGATGTTAGCTCAGCAGTAATCTTCCTCAAGCAAAAAAAAAAAAAATTAAATTGGAAATAATGTATAATCAGTTGGAAAGACAGAAAAATAAACTTTGAATAAACCTAGGTAGAATCACCAGATGGAATATATATGTAGGCATCTAAATGTTATTTATGAAGCACTTATATCATTTCAAAAGTATGCCCAGTAGCGATGGTAATTTTTTGATAACATTAAAAAGTAACATTTAATAAAGGAGGTATTCAATAATTTACACATTATTGATTTAAAATATATAAAAGAAGCCAGATAAGTATAAATATGGACTCAACCACAACTATGGAAAAGGAACAAATGAGCACTGTGTGCAAATAAAACCAAAGAATGCATTCACAAAAATATGAACAGAGGGTTAGATGTTTTTTCTTTTTATTTTCTGTATTTTAGAGTGAGTATAACTAACTTTGATAATAGGAAAAATAAATAAACTTCATTAAAAACATAATCCTTATCCTGTAGCTGGTTCATTGAAAACTGGGTATCAGTGACGTGTAAATTATTAAACATCTCTGCATTATAACTTGTTCTTTAATTAACCAATAAATGGCAGACATGAGTGAATGTCAGCTACTCCCCTGTTAATTATTCTATGCCACCACTCAGAAATCTTGTATTAAAACAGACTGAGTGAAAGCTAGTCTGTTTGCACAATTGGGAAACAGGGAAGTTCTGCTATTCATCAGGTGGGGTGTTTGAATTGTATCTGTACCAGGTGTTACCATGAAGAAAGAAGAACGTCAGTCCAAGAAAATGTTCCATTTTATCTAGAAATGTTCATTATTAAAAATTACGATAAAAACTTAATTCTCCAGGGACTATCAAACTCTTTATCCTGGAATAAATATTTCAAGTTTTATCTTGGTGGCAATTGAGGTTCAACTACTAGTTTTAACTAGTTTCCAATTTATTAAAGCAAGATAAAAATTCCCACATGCAACTGTGAAGGACAAAGACAATAAAAATATGCAGAAGCTATCCTTTAGGCCAGAAGCATATTAGAGAAAAACTTTGTTACTAATTAAATAAAAACTTGTTTTCATGAGGTTTGAGATGGAGGTAAAATGAAACAATGTACATACTACTCAAGACCCTAAAGTATATAACAATTTTTATAGGAAGCTTAAAATGTCTGCAAAATATTTCTAACTTTATCTTTTCATCCCTCCTGCCCCCACCGCCCAACGTATTGTGGAGAAGCATGTCAATATCTTCACCCTTAGAACTAACATTTCCTGACTAAGGGCATGCATTTTGCAGTGTTTTCACCCAAAAATCTTCTTTGATTAAACCTTCTTGCTTGGCCTTATCTTAACAGTTCAAACGTGGATGCTGCTTTAACTTTCACAATCTGTGAATTTCAGATAGCCTGAGCGAAAAAGAATGGAGACTGTCTTGTTTAAGATGATATTTCAGAAAAAGTCACTCTTGGAAAGAGCCTGATTTACTGTTGATGAAATAAGTGGTCATTCATACGAAAGTCCTCAATGCTTGCCTCCATTTGATCTTCAGAATTGACCTCCCCACCTTTAATTTTTCAGATTATTAATATTGATATTATCTTCTATTTATTAATCTTCTCACATGAAGTAAGAGCTTGACATATGTTGTTTCGATTATTTCTGAGCACCACTCTGCAAAATGCTCTAGCTCAAAGAAGTCGTGTGACTTACCCAAGGACACAAAGAATTAAAAGATACAACCCAGCTCTATCTGACTCCAAAGGTAATATTCTCATCACTACCCCTATTGGGAAAAAATGATACTCCTATTCACACTCATTTCTTATGTTCTGACCAGCTGCATCCCACTGTAGATACATGTAAGCTATGTAGCTTTGTAGGAATGGGGGGGTCTCAGAAAAGTATTTGATGGATTGGAAAACAAAGAGTTATGGAAAAGAAAAAAAGGGGCAACACTGAGGGGAAGGACATGACGTAGAATGAGAAGGAAAATTTCATCTCTGTAAACTATTCAGTATCATAAAGACCATCATTTGGCAAAATTCAGGGCTGATGAATATTCTCCTAAGTACCCAAATGAGACTTTCTAAAGAAAATAAGAAGCTAACAGGAAGACACGTGATTCCAGTGGGCTTGACTCTCAAACCAGAGCAAATTTTTAGGTATCACTAAAGTAACGAAATACATGTCTTTGGTTGTTAGGAAATTTCTAAATTTTATTCAGTAATACTCTCTCCAGATTTAGGGATTGTTGCTCAAGGCTGGCCCCTAACTTGTATCCATCTTCTATGACTTGGTTGTCAGAAAATGCTATCTTAATACATTTATGGCATATGGTTTGGGGGATACATACTTACATATTTTTAATTAATATTATAAAGTTAGAAAGTAAATAGAAATAATTATTTTATCAGCCTGAGAGCCACTTGAAAATAGGGACATGTAAATCCAACTTTTAACCTCCAGGGCCTAGCTCAACCCCCAAATTACTGTACATGTGCAACAAGTTTTTACGAGGTGAATGACAAAATTTATGAAAAATGTAGAGCACCTTATCCCACTGACACTTTGTCTGAAATAGCTGCTTTCCTGTCCTTTTTATAAGAAAATCTCCAGATAACTCAAGGTTAATCCACAAAGCCTTTCTGGACTCCTCTCCCATCTTGCTCTCTTTATTCTCACAATTTAATACACGAATATTGACTTCCTGATACTTAACAGGTAATTGTTTCCTGAAAGTTTATAACATTTTAATTATTAGTGTCAGACCTTAGAGTAGGATTGGCAAACATTCTAATCCAAGGTCCAGAGTTATGCACTAGGTGACCTTGGGCAACTGACTAGGCATAACTGACCATCAATTCCTTCCTCTGTAAAATGAGTTTGGATATAGTTTGTAGGATTGTCATGTGATTTAAATGAAATATATATTTAAAATGTCTACTACAGTGTTTAGGTACAGGCTGTCAAAAAATGGCAACTTTAAAAAAGTCTTCCATAGTGTTTAATACAAGTTCAAAAATGGAATAAACATTCTATAAATACATGTGGGTTGGCATATTAAATGCCTGAATTTCAAAAGAACTATAGTAAACGTCATTTGACTCTTTGGAGAATGCACAGAACTTTCACTGATATCTCGAGATATCTCAATGAGTTTATTATGCAATCAAGTGCTATGACCTCGGAACCCTATGCTGGGCTCCCCAAGGACACTGCTCCGGACCTGTTTATGTATTCCAGGTTCTCCTGTTACTACTGTGCTTATTGCAGACTGCACAAGCATTCTGCCTCAGTTCAAAGGCATTGAACCCTTTTAAGAATGAGTGACCTGCATGTACTATTGATGTCTTGTTTAGTTCTTACAACAGTTCTCCAGTCACGTAATGCCACTGCTCTTTGATTCTCCCACCTGCATGTGTAGGTTTGTGCTGTTGGCATGCTATAGAGGACAAACTGCCACAGGTTATCTGAATGTGTAAAAATTGAGAAAAGGATTCTCTATAATCTCCTTATGGACTGAGAACAGAAATCTCTTTCCCCTTAGTAGTTCTAGAAAAATCATGGCTCTATCCTAAGAAAGTCATCAAAAAGGAAAGATGTAGTTCAATTTCACCATAGAACTGACCTTTCCAACTCAGCCATGGTCAGGGAAACAAGGTAATGTGAATCAGATACTCAGCAAAGAGCATCAGTTGAAAAGAACCACAGCGTGTATGTCTCCAAGGGCCATCCTCAGCATCCGGCCATGGTACTGAGCCCCTTCACTCTCACCCTGAATTTCTGAATTGTACAGTCACGGATTAGATAAGAAATAGACCCTGGAGAACTGTCACTAATGGAGACACTGCTAGAGTGTCTACGTGAGCCAGGAAGGGAAAAAAGTCCTCTTTCATTGGCCCAGCACCATTCTTATTCCGTTATCTTAGATTCTTGAATTTTCCTGTCTCTCTCCTTCCTTCTGTCTCTCTCCTTCATTCTGTCTCCCTCCTTGTTCTTTCTTTCTCTCTTTCATTTCTTGAAAAGAAAAAAAAACCATGATCATGGATGGCATGAACTTTTTCCACTTTGGAGACTGTGGGGTAACATGGAAAGAACATGAATTTCACATAATATGCAATAATTTCATATAAATGAGAAAAACACTTGAAACATATGCCTAAATATTAATAGGAGGGATGACTGATTTGTAAGATTTTGAGCAATTTTTTCCTTCCCTTCTTTATAATTGTTTTTGTTTTTTCTTCAAGTCTTTTAAAACTGACATGTATTTTATGGGAAAACAACAGTAAAATTAATAATAATAGCAAAAATAAAACAGATTAGACACAACTAGATTTTAATAGTGGCTATACCTAATAGCTAGCTGTGTAAATTTAACAAGTAATTTGTCCTCTTTGAGCCTAATATTCTTTATGGGTAAATTGGGGCTAGCATTTCCTTACCTAAGGGGGCTGCTTTAAGGATTGGATAGTATACTAGCACATTGTTGGTATTCTGTAAATATCAGGGCCCCATCCTAGGAGAGAGAGTGGCTTATGGGTCAGTCAGAAGCATAGGCTTGGAGAGGAGCAAGCCCAATGGGGGATAATGTGTAATTGTGTCAAGTTCTGTTATTTAAGATGGAAACCCCTTTTTCCAATATACTCAATTTGCCTCTAGTACCTACTTCAGGCAAGTGCTCTCCTAGGTTCTAAAGCTATGGCAATGAACAGTGTTGTCTTGTCCTTGCGGGGGGCAGATCTACATTACAGATTTTCCATTATGCACAAATCAAAGCGATTATCATTCTCATTTTCCCTTTAACTCAGTGCTTCCAGAGATCTGCTGGCTATAACTGAGGTATGGAGGGCTAAAGTACTGATAGATGGCAGTGTCTCTCTAGAGAAGCAGTATGGAAGTCTGTGCTACTTAACAAGTATCTTGGGTGACTGCTTAAAATAAGTAAGTCCAGAGAAAATTCAACCATGGTAAAATGATGGAAAAAGAAGAAATCCATAAGCAGATGAAAATGATGAAGAAGTTCCAAAACTATTCAGAATACAGACAGAATATAGTCTTACTACTGAATCTTTCACTAAATTAGGTTTTACTTTGTCACTACCGTGGTTAGAAATACAGGGGAGATGGAATCTGGGAAAAAAAGACCTACTTTGCCTTCTGTGTATCAGAGCAAGGAACAGATCTGATTCATCTTAATACATCCTTTTCTCTTCAGGAAGACCAGCATAGCACAAGGGTGGGGCATTCATATAATGTTTGTTAAATAAATGAATAACATTAAGAGCTTATGTTTTTGATACTTCACCAAGTTTATTTATTGAAATAGAAAATTCATTTATAATATTTTTGATTTTCATGCCCATGCTCTGCAAGACAGTATTAGCACCAGATTAGAAATAAGTAAATGGAGGATTGCATAATGGAGGCTATGCAACTTTCCTCATAATAAATAGCTAGCACATGCTTGCAATTAAAATAACATCTGTTGCATGATTGCCCTGATTCCTTTCCACCATGCTATCCTGTGAGTGAGGCTGGCTTACAGCGTTGGCTTATGCATACTGGAGCTTTGGAGGGGCGAGGGGGATGGAACATCCCAACTGGGAATCTAAATGGGAGTAACTGGCAGATTCAATATGACCAGCAGATGACACCTGCTCTGCTACTGACAAGTAATAGTAACTTCGCTTACAGCCCACGCTGCTGTCTGAGGGCTCTGCTCCATTCATCTGTACTCCTTTTCTGAAAACCAAAGGCCAATTAAGGAACTGATGCATTTCTGCTGAGTATTTGCTGGCCCACCCTTCATATAGTTCACTGATAATTCCTTATTTAGGTATGTTGGTACAACCAATTAGGTTACCAGCAAATCCTCTTATTGCTCTCTTCTGAGTGAGAGGCTGCTTCTAAAGATTCCTTTGTTGCGTATTTAATCTAATGCATTAGGTGTCAATTTTATGAGCTAAACTTGGGATTCCAGAAGTTCTCCCTGCTACCTCTGCCAATATTCACCATGGTGGCTAAGCAGATACTCAGAAATGCCTCAAAATAAAGACCTACATTGTCTGGCTTTTGGGGTGAGTCTGCACTAATCTTCATTCTTGTGTTTGTTCTGCTAATTGCTAAAATATAGTATTTATCTGTGATTTTTTCCAGTGTTCCATGCAACTTGAAATTAAAAACTAAATTCTGCTAGACTTTCCTTCTCTGCTATTTGACAGTAAATGCTTAGTGATATTTCTCTTCCATAAGCATAACATCTACCCCTTCCCTAATATTAATAAGTATCAAATGGGAGGCAGTGTGTCATTCTCATAAAAAACGGTCACTTCCTTTTCTCTCAGCTTGGCTCCTTTTCTGGTTTCTTTTTCTACAGAAGAGATTTTGCGGTATGCTTTTGCATCTTCGGGAACTCTGCTCCCTGCATTCTGCACTGGCTCACCCTTCCTTGTAAAGTACCTTTGATCATATAAAAGAGGCTGAACGTCTCTGTCTCTTTCCCTGGGATAGGAAGTCTACGACAATGAAATGCAGACTTGCCTGTGGTGAGGCAAGCCGTGATGGATGCAGCCCACAGTGGGAGGCCTGGGTCCTAAAGACACAGAAGGCAGGAGGGCATTCTGTGCTAAATTAGCTGGCATGTGGCAAATCTAGTGCTCTCTCTGGCACAGCAAGGGCACTTAAAGAAAACAATGTTTCCACTAACAAGACAGGAGAATGCCCCAAAACTTAGATCCATCCCCAAATATGACCCCTTCTCCCTCCACCAAAAGAATAAAAAAAACCTTAAAGAAATAAAATGTTTTTCTCTATTTTTTCTTTTGGAACTTAACTTTCAAAAATGTACCAAATAGAATAGATTGTAAGTAAGCCTCATTATAATATGTGTTTGTGCTTGTCTGTGTGTGTGTGTTTAAACTTGCTCAAATTACTTTAAAGTTCATTACTAGGAGACAAAAACACATAAATAGATAGATAAATAATAAATCAATAAACAACGATAGCTTGTAGCCCTCTCTACCTACCAATATGATCTTGTTTCAAGAAATGCTTTCCATGGCTTAATCTTTTCAAAATATGGTATTTTTCTTCTCCAACTTGGATAGAGGAAATATGTCACTTAGATTATACTCCAGTGACATCCACCTGACACGCTAGGGGGATAAGGAGCTGTAACCTACAAAAAGGAGTTCCGTGTAGTCGGACACTGGAAGAGGCAAAGCCTGACCCTACCCAAGTTGAGGTGCAGGGCAAGCCTCCCCTTCTGGAGCTCCAGGGTGATGTGGTCTCCACGTTGACCTTCTCCATGGAACAGGACTCCATCTCCTTGCATGCTCTTGAACTTCAGAGAAATGACATCTTTGAGAGTACTCATCAGCTTCTGATTGAACCTGTACAGAAGGGAGCTTCGGCCATCAAAGTCAGCGACGTCCGATTCTGGGCACAGAGAGAGAGAGAGAGGGAGAAATCAGTGCATATCTTCATAATTACTCTTCTTGCTCCCCATCTTAGTTGTTGTCCAAATCACAGGAATGTTCTTGATATTTGAAAGGCCCCATCTCAACAGGAAGCATATAGACTAGATTCAACTTAATTACACTGGGGGGAATTATTTATTTACAAGCAACCATCACCCCGAAGTGTAAGTGAACTGATCATCAGTCTAGAAGTAAAACCTCTCATTAGTGATATATCATCTTTTGCTTGAGGGAACAGGATGAGAATACCACAGGTACCTATCTCAGGCTCCACTGGGTCAGAGGCGTGGTTGTAATAATCTCTCATGATTTATCTTCCATATTAATTTGTTTATGATAGTTGGAGCCACTTGATCTCCTTACCTCAGGCTCAAGGATAAAGATGAAAAATATAGTTTATTATTCCAACTCTAATTGAATAGTACTGTTTTCCTAGAACCCAGTGTTGAGAAAGATTCTGAGGTTTCCTCTGGGTTCAGTGGAAAAGAATGTGCAGTAAAGGGAGATTTGCCATTTGATCAGAGGAAAATATATTGCATCCTTACCATCCCTGCCTTATCTTCTGTTGGTGAGATATATCTTTTCAATTCTTGTAGACAAAAATGCTCATTCATTATTGTTAAAGCGAAAAAGAGAAGATTAAGTAATCATGATTTGGATAAACTTATGCAATAGGTGTGTATAATCATATCTGAAATGAAGGAATGCCAAAAAGTTAATAAGAATTCTCATCTCACCAAAGAATATAGACAAATGGCAAATAAGTATACAAAAAGATGTTCCACATCATACATCATCAGGGAAATGCAAATTATAACAACAATGAAATAAGATGGCACACTTATTAGAATGGCCTAAATCTTGGGGCCCGTCCGGTAACACAGTAGTTAAATTTGCGCGTTCTGCTTCGGCAGCCAGGGGTTCGCTGGTTCGGGTTCCCGGGTTTTGACCTATGCACCACTCATTAAGCCATGCTGTGGCAGGCATCCCATATATAAAGTAGAGGAAGATGGGCACGGATGTTAGCTCAGGGCCAATCTTCCTCAGCAAAAGGAGGAGTATTGGCAGCAGATTTAAGCTCAGGGCTAATCTTCCTCAAAAAATAAAAATAAAAATAAAATAATGGCCTAAATCCGGAAGACTGAAAACACCAAATGCTGGCGAGGATGAGAAGTAATGGGAACTCTCATTCCCTGATTGTGGGAATGCAAAGTGGTATAGTTGCTTTGCAAGACATTTGGCAGTTTCTTACAAAACTAAACATATTCTTACCATACTATCCAGCAACCTCACTCCTCGGTATTTACCCAAAGGAGTTGAAAACTCATGTCCATGAAACAACCTGCACACAGATGTTTATAGCAGCTTTATTCACGGTTGCTAAAACGTGAAAGCAACCAAGATGTCCTTCAGTAGGTGGATGGATAAATAAACTGTGGTACATCCAGACAATGGAATATTAATCAGCACTAAAGAAACAAGCTATCAAGCCATGAAAAGACATGGAGGAAACTTAAATGCATATTGCTAAGTGAAAGAAGCCAATCTGAAAAGGCTGCATACTATATGATTCCAACAATATGACATTCTGGAAAAGGCAAAACTGTGGAGAAAGTCAAAAAATCAATGGCTGCCAGGGGTTGGCAGTAGGGAGAGGGCAGAACACAGAGAATTTTTAGGGCAGTGAAAATACTCTCTGTGATACTATAATGGTGGATATATGCCATTACACATTTGTCTAAACCCATGGAATGTACAACAACAAGAGTGAACTATAACGTAAACTGTGGACTTTGGATGATGGAGATGTATCAGTATGGGTTCACCAACAGTAACAAATGTACTACTCTGGTGGAGGATGCTGACAGTTGGGGAGACTATATACGCATGGGGGCAGGAAGTATATGGGAAATATCTGTACCTTCCTCTTAATTTCACTGTGAATATAAAACTGCTCTAAAAAATAAAGTCTTTAAAAATAACTTAATAGGGTCTCTATTTGGGATGTGTTGATAAAGATTCTTTCCACATTATTTTTCCTATTTTTTAAGTATAAACATCTTTGCAGAGAACTTTTATTACCTTTGTAATAGGACAAAATTTAAAACCACTTAATTGTAACTTGAAACATTCACTCTATACCTTTTTATGTGGTGGGGTGGTGGTGAATGGGGTTATGGAAGGAGTGGGATTGGTCCTGTTTGAAATCAAGTACTCAGGAAAACTCAAGCCTTCATTATTCACCAAGCAATGAAAATCCTCAGCCTGAGCATACACAATGATAAATTATTATTGTTGTTTTTTTACCAAGGATCTAGACACATCCTTTGTAGAGCTAAAATTCTGAAATGAAAATAAAAACGAAATTATATTTTTATTATAATTAGTTTTAAAATGCAATTTTACAATTTAGTCCTGTGGAATAAAATGGCTCTAACCAAAAGGTTTCTGATGACTCCTTAGACTCTAAAAAGAAAAAGTCAGATATAGACAGATTTTCATAAAGCCCCACTGCTCTCAGACCCTCCTCACACCACCCCACCACTGTCCCTACAGCTGTAGCTTGGACTGGACTCTACCCAAACAAAAGGGAGACTACGCGGCAAGCTGTTATCAATCACGGAATAACGAAGGTCATAGTGTAGGTAAGACCGGGGATTTTAACCTATGATAGCCATAGCCTGTTAGCTGGCTCACCTACCTCTCTAAGACTTGATTTCCTCCTCTATAAAATGAGATAGTATCTTTCAGAGAAGACTGCTGTGAGAATTAAATATGCTAATACATATAAAGTGATCATACATACAAAGCGACAATATCATGTCTGGCACATTATGTGTGTTGTCAATAATAGGTATTAGGAGTATTCATAGTGATTGGGATAACCCAAGGGCCTTGAGATCCTAATAAGTCCAATCTTGTGGCTGACATGGCACCTTCTCACCTAAAATGATACTATTTCACTTTTTGATTTGATGGATTACTGCTCAGAGGATGTCAAATTGGCCCCAAGTTTCCTGTTCTGCCATGTTTCAGCTTCTCAAACTCTAGTTGAAATTCCTCATGTGTACACACAGTGTGTACATAGTGTCTTCGTGCTCTCTTCAACTGCTTCCCCTCTGCCACTGCACCAGACTCTGGGTCAGGAACTGGGTCCTTAGGGGATTTAGTGCTGAGTGAGTGGACATGACACATATGATTTGTGGACAGTGATTCAGACTCACGTATGCTCCTCAGTGCAGACATGAGAGGCCTCCTTTAGAGAACATGGACTTAGCCTGGCAGAGAGAGCAAGCTGTCCTCCTAACACCACTGACAGCTAATGAGAGAAACTTTGCCAATCTAAGAGAACTCAAACGAACACCCCACACCTTCGCAATATTAAGTCATACACCAGCCATTTCACAGATGCAGAAACAGAAGGTAGAAAAATTAAGTTTTGAAGAAGGATTAAAGTTTTCACCAACTGAATACTTAATATTTCCCCTAGGCATGGGAGCTGTGAGAAGTTCTCAGCATTCCCAACTTCAACTGGATAAAGCAAATTTGAAATAACAATGAAGGCCCACATTTTTATAGAGTTGCTGTTGAGTTAAACAATTCTATTATTTGCTGGGTTTTTCTCATAAGATATTATTTGTAACCACTTTGTCTTGCTCCTCTCTTTTGGTACTTAATTCATGGCAAGGGGTCTGGTTAAGGATAACAACATTTTCATTCATGATTTACAAGCATCTTGAAAGAAGAGTCTCTTTAACAAGACACAAAAAAGGGGAAAAAACGAAGGAAAAGAAAGGGTGTGGGGAGGTGCATAAAGGGTAGAGCGAGGCTCCTCTTGGCAGATGGGGAAGTATGTGATCACCTCAGATTGTAGTTTTAAGAGCATGGAGAAAGCAACTGACAAAACTAAGTATTCCTTCTGTGTTCTCTATTGCAGCCTCTCTAAGCCACTCATAGAGACTTCCTACTCTGGATGAAATCATCCATTCTCTAGGGAAAAAGGAACTAATTAACACATATTGCCTAATTTAATGTTCTTAACAGCCCTGCAAGGTCCATATTTTTCCCCATTGTAAGATAGGGAAACTAAAGTTCAGAAAGATTATGTACCTTGCCCAGAGGCATACATGTGGTAATGAGTTGTTTGACAGTGAAGCCATAAGTATTTCCTCATTAAAAAATAGGGGGTTGGTATGAGGATTACGTGAAATTTGTGTCTCATGTACAGCGAGACTGGACATGGCTCTGTACAGTGAGAATCAGACATGCACTGGGGAGTATGCATGTGTGTGCGTGTGTGTATAAGAAAGGAGATGACAATTTAAAGGGAAGATAACATTAAATAAGAAGTTTTATTTTCCTTAAAAGTTGATGTGAATTTCCCTGTGGTCCTGCTCTTCTGCTCCTGCTCCTTCTCTCACAGTCCAAGTTGACTCAAAGCAGTGGCTCTTCCAGTGAGGGCCCAGAAAGCCACACAAGCATCTGAGAGGCCTTTCTAGGGTAGACACGCAGTGCCCTCTCCTCCTCACTGTCTCCCCTAAGCTCGAACCCCCAACTCTAGTCAATTTTCGTGGTCTCACTTCACTCAGGCACTGCATTCAAACCTTTACTGAGCCCCCTCAACAAGGCAGGGCCTGTGTTCAGTGAAGGTTGACAGCGATAAACTCCACAGAGGTCCCTGCTCTCAAGGGCTAAACTGAAGTCAGCAACCATACCATTACACATCCAAGGCAAGGAGATGAGCACTGTGTGCCAGGGATCCCAAAGGAGGGGTGCTTACCCCTCTCCAGGAGAACACAGTGCTATTCCGGAGTGCTGAACGGTGAGTGGAAGTCAGGCAGGTGAGGCGTGGGGAGAAGGCATTGCCAGGACAGGAAGGAGCTGCCTGTGCGAGGCATGGAGGTGACATGGTGGATCTGCCAGGACTCAGACTTGCTGGAGCAGCAGCCCTCCAGCCTGCTCTCTGAACCAGCAGTCTCGGTATCCCCAGGGAGCTTGTTAGATATAGCGATTTTCAGACCTCACAGCAGACCTTTGGAATCAGAAACTCTGGCTTGGGACCCAGAACTCTGTGCATTATCGAGTCCTCTAGATGATTCTAATGCATGGTGAGGTTTGAGAACCTCTTGCCAAAGCATAGGATGTCGAGCAGTGGGGAATCATAAGGTTGGGGACAGACACAGGGATTTTGTGATGGAGGGTCCTATTAAAAATAAAATAATATGGATGTCAATGTGACTCAGAAGTCAGTGGAGAAATAATTGTTAAAATATTTAAAGTAGGGAAAGTGCATAGTCAGTTCTGGTTTTTAGGATGAACTCTCTGGTTTTTAGATAATTCATCTGTATTATTTACTTGGTCAGCCTGAATTCCAATCCTGGCTCCTCATTCCACCCCTTCTCAGTGGAATCACCTGGTGTCGCTGTCTCTTACCAAGGTGGCAAAATTCTAATGTGGTCCTTTTAGTGCTTGGTTATTTTTTCATTTTTCCTTCCTTTAATACATGGTGACCACTCATTTGAGTTCCTCGTGTCATCAACAATCCTGATCAGAAACAGCTGTTAGATATTTACTTCCTGGAGTGGACAATTTCCCCCTCTTTCTTAAACTGTTTTTTATTTTTTGGGTTTTTTTGTGTGAGGAAGATTGGCCCTGAGCTAACATCTGTTGCCAATCTTCCTCTTTTTCCTCTTCTTGAGTAAGCTAACATCTGTGCTAATCTTCCTCCATTTTATGTGGGATGCTGCCATGGTATGGCTCGAGAGTGGTGCTAGGTCAACGCCTGGGCTCCGAACTCCGGGCCACTGAAGCAGACCACGTGAACTTAACCACTACGCCACCAGGCCAGCCCCATTAAACTCAGTTTTTAAGGTCTCATTATTGTGAGCTCAATTCAATTCAAATTGACTCAATTCAATGTCAGTTTGACCGTTTGTTAAGATGGTCATACTTTGGTAGATTTCTCTAGAATATGAAGAATAAGCCACTTTGAGGACCCAAGGAGTCTCCAGGATAAGAGCAGGTCCTACAGGTCACAAAACTGTCCTTCTAGGTCAAGATAAAGCCAGCATGCACTTCCCTGCATGCCAGTGGTGCTGAGAATGCCAGTGCCAGTGCCGGCCGACTTCCCACTGGGCCCATAATTGCTGACCCAGCTGTCACAGCTTGTTTTCTGAGAAAGACAGAGTTCTGGAGGCATATTCTGGCATATTTGATGGATGTTGGTAGCTTGTCAACAAACCAGCTAAAAAAAGAGCTCCACTGAATAAAAGATTTCAAGCTCGAATCCCCAAGCGGGCTGAGGAGGGCTTTTGTGTGGGCTGCTGACACAGAGTCTGTTCTCTCACAGGCTGGGAAGCTGAAGCTCAAAGTTGACAGGAGAAACTATCGATTCACCCTGAAACAATTAGTTCCACTCAGACTCTTCGGCTGCTCACAGTAAACATGATTTTCAATACAATTACAGTTTGAAGTTTATCTCATGATACATCATATAAGAAAAATGGTTATTATTCAGACCATCCACTTGTACTGAAGACTCAAGGGCTTTGGCTAGCAATCCACAAACAACAAAGGTTTCCACAGTCAGCTCAAATTTGCACATATCCTCCACCAATTCTGTGACTTTTCCAGGCCTTATGAGAATAAACTCATGATAACCTCAGATGAACTACGAAAACAATGTAAGTTTCCAAAGCTAACTGTGACATCTCCTAAGAATAGCTTTTCTTCCAGAATTTCTGACATTTCTGCATATGATAGCAGGTGAAAAATAGGGTAGGTCTCAGGAAAACAGCATAAAAAACAGTCATAGTACAAAAAAGAAATCAAAACGCTGAATTCCAATCCTAACTTTAGCAGACGGACTTTTTAGCTCAGTCAGACTTGCCTTCTTATAATGCCTGGTATGTTTTGGATATCTTAGACTTGCAGACATCTCTGAGTGCAGTTAAAACTGTTTGATAACTACAAAGATTATACCAAAATACTGCCTTCCATTTAGGGAACTTTCAAATTAGTCAAGATCCTTTCATTTGTTTATTTGTCATTCTTGGACAGATATTGGGCATATTCTGTTTTCTTTTTGGTCACTATGCTGAGCTATGAGATGCAAAGATGATTGAGACACAGGCTGTTCTATTCAGGGACTCAGACACAATACCATTAAAACCTGGCAGATCAATCACTTTGGCGGTGTAGGCTGTGATAAAAGAAAGCATGGTTATAGTCCCTTTTTACCCAACTTATTACTTACAACTTACAACTTATTACCCAAACAGGGACTTGTGAGAGTGAAAACTGGACCTGTAGATACTTGAAATGGGATAACAAGCATATACTAGGACTCTACGGACAAGCTGGACATATAGTCACCCCAAGTAAAAGATGCAGAGTAGGCAGTAAGTGAGAAATGGCTGGTCACCCCACTAAGGGGCAAACAGATTGGAAGAAAGTTTCATTAGGGGGTTAACATTTCACAAACCTCATTCACAAGTTCGCAGGAGGATTAATCAAGGCAAAGGCTAATACTTAGCAGCTGACCCTTGTTGTGAAAAGACCATAATACGATTACGAACTGGTCCCTTGCTTCAGACCATCATCAATGATCTTCAGCCACAACACGTGAATGCTCCCTGAAAGCGTGTTTGCATGATAAGAGACATTTAAATAGTAGTGTAAAAACTGAAGAAGAGAGCTGCTATTTTTCCCTCCTAAAACTAGTTGACATTTTTTCTGAAAAAATAGATTTACCACTGTTTTATTTTGGAGGGAAATTGAACACTCTTTTTTAATAATTCTGCCTGTGCACAATCTGTGGAATTTAGTGCTAAGAGGCCAGTGGAGGAGTAACAGTAAGTCACCCCAGTGACTGTTTCAACAGGGAGTAAATGTAAAACAAACTATGGGAGGCAAGGTCTTGACATTTGTGTGGACACCCACTGCTGCATAAAGTGATTGAACTCACATTAGGTCATTTTCCTTTTTAAGGTTCCCTTTAAAATCACCACCATTAGCACACGGGTCATGAGAATCAGAGCAATACAGTCAGTCCAATCATACACTGGGCAGTAGGATGTTAATTCATCAGGAACAATTGTTAACCCTGGCTTTTCCCCACCTTTGCTGGCCTCACAAAAGACTTGGTTTCCTTGACCTCCACATTTAGGAGCGTTTCTTTTTCTCCTCTTGGTAGCTACTAAGAATCCTTGAGTTCTTAAAGGGCAAGATTGTCTTATTTATTTCTAGTGCTCCAAAGCCTAGCAGAGAGGGGTCCTGAGTAATGCTTACTGTGTGTTGAAGGAATTTTAAAATCTTTAATCACAAGAGTTATTTAGGATAGATCAGAAAAATTGACTTAATCACAGTGTTTCTTAACGTGCTTTTATTGCTCATATATATGTATATTTGCCTCTTCATAGAAAAGACTTTACAGCTATTCCTATATGAACTAAGAGAAAGAAGAGTAGGAAGATTCCATTCTTTGACCAATTCAATTTTAAAACATTTGTGCCCCTCAATTTCCTTATCTATAGAATAAAGGAATTGCAACCAATGATCTTAGAGATTTTTCCAGCAATGAAATGGTATGATTTCCAAAGCTGGATTCAAAGCTCACACTGAGGTCTCCAAGTCCCCAGGTCTGACTACTGTCCCTTTACTTCTCCAGGGATTGCACATCTATAAACTCAGCCTTGTGAGGTTCCCTGTGATAGAACATATGGGCCCCAACATGCCAAAGATGAAATTTACAGTGTTGTGGATTCTACAATGTATGATAAATGGCCCCAGATGATGGAACAACAACAAAGAGGACAGCTGAAGCAAGAATGACAGAGAGATTTATTTGGGGAAAGAGAATATGACTTCAGCTCTGAGGCTGATGGATTTTCAATGACACCACTTGCAACAATTAGCCAAATAGGAGCAAAATCTTTTCTGTATGTTGAAAGGAGGCAACTTGAGGTATATAATGATGATTGCAATTTTTAATGAGATTGGGAAGCCTGACAGATCATTATACCTTATCAGAATTTATAATGCTTTTTAAAATTAATTAGCTTCCTATATTTAAAGAAATTCAAATAGAAGCTCCAGACAGAAGTTGACATGACCCAAAGTCTCCCAATGTCCTGATGAAGGTGGTAGAACCCTCGAGACCTGGTGTGTAAAAAAGTTGGCCTCATTCCTTTGACGTACAGGTGAGATGTGGTCCTAAATAAGGAGGACACAGAAAAATGGAGAGAAGTTTGGTGACCAGCTTAAATACCAGATGAAGGTAATGATGATCACAGCTAACACATTTTTAATGCTTATCATATGCCAAGCATTATTTCAAGCAATTTGCATATGGCACAAGGAGTACTGTTATTACCTCTCTTTGCGTAGGAAAGGAAACTGTGTCCACAGATGACCTAAGACTGTCCAAGATGACACAACCAGTAGGTGATACGGCTAGGTTTGCATCTCTGGTGGTTTGAGTGTAGAGCCCATGTATTTAATATTACTGTATGTTGCCTTTAGAAGTACATCCTTAGGTGACTCTTTGCAGTGGTAGGTTTGAGAATGCAGATAAAGAGTAAAGAAATAGAGGTATGATAGCCCAGCAGCTGTTGGACTGAGCAATAGCTTGACTTTATCCCTGGACATCTTAGTTACATAGGCTCAGCAATTGTAGGCTGCTCACATTGGTCTTCTGAATAAAACAATAATATGGGTACTAGAAGATTATGATGTTTCCCCTCTAAGAAAATTTCCCCGTGTCATATGACTATACGCTTTGAGGCACAATAGTGGAAAGACCTAAAATATAGAACAATAAAGAAGTGCCTTCAAATCCTGCCTCAGAAGCCTACTGGTTGTGCCACGTTGAGGAAGTTGTTCAGTCAACAAGTTTAACGGCTATAATTGAAATGGACCTCGTTCTGCACTGAGAACTGGGTAGCTAAGTGGGTAGGATCCTTGACCTTATAGAGCTCATAAACTGGTAGGTGAGAGGTAATTCACAATGAAATACACAAGTAAATAGCTATTAAACTATCTATATAATCTCTATCTATCATATATATATATACATATATATTTCTCTTTGTCTCTATCTCTCTCTGTCTCTGTCTGTCTCTCTCTCTATATATATCTCTCAATTTCTATGTTCCCAAATTCATATGTTGAAACATAATCCCCAAAGTGTTGGTATTTGGAAGTGAGCTCTTTGGGAGGTAATTAGATCATGAGGGTGGAGCCCTCATGAAAGTGTCCTCATAAAAGAGACCCCAGAGAGCTCCCTTGCCCCTCTGCCAGATGAGGACACAGTGAGAAGATGACCATCTAGGAAACAGGAAGTGAGCTCTCACCAGACACCAAACACCAGACATTCGCTATACCTTGATCTTGAATTTTCCAGCCTCCAAAACTGTGAGAAATAAATTTCTGTTGTTTATAAGACACTCGGTCTGTGGTGTTCTATTATAACAGCCCAAACAGATGAAGACAGTGATCAATGCTTTGAAAGAAAAGAATGGTACGCTTTAAGACAAAAAAATAAGAGTAACCTTATTTAAATTGGGACTCAATTGGCACCTCTCTGAGAAAAAGATAATAAAGCTGAGACTGATCAAGAATTGAGACAAAGAGGGGCTATCCACATGGTCAAGTGGTTAAGTTTACCCACTCCGCATCAGCGGCCCAGGGTTTTGCTGGTTGGGATCCTGGGCACGGATATGGCACCACTCATCAGGCCACACTGAGGCGGCATCCCACATAGCACAACCAGAAGGACCTACAACTAGAATATACAACCATGTACTGGGGAGCTTTGGAGAGAAGAAGAAGAAGGGAAAAAAAAAGTTTGGCAACAGATGTTAGCTCAGGTGTCAATCTTTAAAAAAATAAAAAAAAAAAAAAAGAAGAAGAAGAATTGAGCCATAGAGGGCAGAGGGAGTGGGGAGCATTCCAGACAGAGGGATAAGCAAAAACAAGGGTCCTGAGATAGGAGAGATCATGGTGCAATAGATGGCAGAACAGAAGCCACAAGGGCTTGAGCCCAGATAAGGAGGAGATCTTGCTGGATGGTAAGGCTGGTGAAGTAGGCAAACGCCAGATCCTACAAGGCCTGTTCTTTATGCACAGGACTTTGCTTTTGTTCCTAAGTGTAGACAGAAGCCATTAAAAGGTTTTCAGCAAAAAGTGGCACAACTCTGTATTTTATGATTATCCCACTGACTGTAGCAGAGATAACGAACTGAAAGAAAAGAAGAGTGGAAGTGGGTTGCTGAGTTAAAAATTCAGATGATAGAAGATGTAACTGAACTAGGCTGGTGACCGTGAGAAGAAAAGAAATGGATGCATTTGTGATGATTTTTGGAGGTAATGCTGGTAGAACTTGCTGATGGATTTACTGTGGGAAGCAAGGGAGAGGAAAGACTTCAAGAAAGATTCTAAGGTCTGCTTTGGGCAACTGGCAGTATTTATTGAGATGAGAAAGACTGTGAAAAGAAGATACTGAGTGTGGTTGGAGAGTACAAGTTAATTAAGAGTCCCCTTTGGGATATGTTAAATTTGAACTATTTATGACTTAACCAAATTGAAATATCAATCAGGCAAATGAATATATATTTTTAGAGCTCAGAAGGAATATTTGGCTAAGGATGCAAACTACTTACTTTTTCAAAAAGTTACTTCACCTTTATAAATTTCAATTTCCTTTTCCATAGTACATAAGAACAATAACTCCTATCCTGAAAGATTGTTGTGAGGTTTGGAATATGTGTCACATCCTATTGTATGTACTAAATGACAGTAGGGGAAGCAGTGTTTATGATGTTGATGGCGGCATTTCTAATGGCAGTTGCTAACTTAATGATGGAAAAGTTGCCACTGATAGGCAAGATACTGGTTCTGTCTCCCAGCAAGCTTCTCCGTTAATCACAGTTTAGGACGGTTGTCCTCATTTCTGGTGGAGCCACTGTGAATGGTAGATAGGTTGCATAGGAGTAGAGGTTCTGGGAAGGAGGAATCAAAGCTGCTTCCTAGGATTTTGCTCTAGCAAGTGGATGAACAGTGGTGCCATCTACTGAGATGAGGGAGATGTGAACGAGCAGCTTGCTGAGTGAATGGTATTCAAGAGTTCTGTTGCGATACTCAACTTTAGATATTTATTATAGTTTCAAGTGGAGATATCAAGTATATTGTATACATAATTCTAGAAGTCAGGCCGGGAGAGACAGATATGGAGATGATCAGCATATAGATGATATTTAAATTTATGGAATTCTGTAAATTCAGCTAGGCAAAGGGTATAGATGGAAAGACGAAAAAATCCTGAGACCAAGCCCTGAGAATGAGGAGAGGTAACAAGTGAGAGAGAAGGGAAAGCCAGGTTTTTAAAAAGTGGAAATAGCTAATTGAACCAAATACTACTGAGAGGCTGAGTGAAGTGAAAAGTGAAGTGACCACTGGATTTAGCCACATGGAGGTCACTAGTGGTGTTGACGGAAGTAGTTTCTATAGAGCATTCTGCATTACTCAGGGCTCCCCTGGGAGAAATAGAACCAGCAGGTCCTATATACATAAAGAGAGAGATTTATTGCAAGGAACTGGCTTATGGGATTGTAGGGGCTGGCCAGGCAAGTCTGAAATCCGTAAGGCAGACTGTCAGCAGGAGCAAGCTGGAAACTCTGTCAAGATCCGAGGCTGTAGTGCACGGGTAGAATTTCTTCTTCCTCAGGGAAACCTCAGTTCTGCTCTTAATCCTTTCAACTGACTGAATGAGGCCAACCCAGATTATCAACGATAATCTCCTTCGCTTAAAGTCAAATGATTGTAGATGTTAACCACATCACAGCAACACCTAGAGGAGAGCTTGGTTGAATAACTGGGGACTACAGCCTAGCCAGGATGACACATTAAACTGATCACCGCCTGTCAGGGAGGTGAGCAGTTAGAGTCAGTAACTAAAGACAAGCTTTGGAGAGAAGCTAACCTAGGAAGAGGAGCGCAGAGGAGAAGGAGAGGTAGTTGCTATAGTGCTGTTGTTGTTGTTGCTTTATTTAATAGCTTATACAGCAAAATTTATGTTTATAGGCATGACTCAGAAAAATGGGGATAAGATGATGTTGAAAGAGAGTTTTGGATCCAGACAACACGCTGAGGTGTTGATTTTAGATGGAAACTGAGAGACATGTTCTTTTTCTCCAAAGGGAAAAAGCACCAAAGCACCAGGACTAGTGACTGAAGATGAGAGAGTGCCAGCCGAGGAGCATTTCAGAGAAGGCTGTTCTGTGTCCAACAGCTCCCCAAGGTGGTTAACTTCCCCTCACTCACACTATGTACCTGAGGGTTATTTTGCCCTTTGAGGATGCGCTCACCAGGTGTGGAGCCTTCTTGAAGAAGACTGCATATAGGACTGGGCTACCTCAATGTCACGAGCTCTTAGCCTGGCCTAGAATTGGCTTTGGCAGATCCGTGAACCTCCTAATATTATACAAAAATTTGCATGTTACTCTCAGCACTTTTCTTAAGAGAGTGTCCCTTGCTACCATCAGATTCTCAAAGGGGTCCATCACCAGAAAAAGCTAAACATGTTGCTCAAAGGTCTTTTTCAACCCTACAGTCTCTTATTTAACTTGATGCTGTGAGTCTTTCTGTGCAAGCATACAGAACAACGAGCATGAAAAACAAGGATAACTGACAGGATTGAGAGAAAACAAAAGTATGAAGATGTGTTAAAGTGTAAGAGGATTATTATACCAAAATAGATGGTTTAAGTAATAATATAAACGTTTTATTTCAGCATTAAAGCTTCATGTTGTACTTAAAAATAAACCTCCTAGTAGTGACAACTGTTATCAAGGGAAGAGGCAACCAGAGAATCTGGACGCCCCAGAGACCCTGGGGTAGGAAGCATACACCCTCACAGACGTTCTGTACTTTGTGATGCAGCGGCCAGAGTGGAGGGCAGGGTCTCGTTGGCCTAATGGTTTGATGATGCATTTGTCCCAATGCACTTTCTTTCTGAAAGTGCTTGTTCAAGAGAAAGACAGTGATTTCACAGGTAAATCCCCTCTGTGCAAGACTTTATTTTTAGTAGACACTCTATGTCCATAGTTTCCATGGGAGGCATGTTAACACTCAGGTTTCAGTTTTCTATCCCCAGAAATCATAATCCAGTACATATGGGGCAGGGCTAGGGAAATGCATTTTTAAGGAGCACTCCAGACGATTTTGATGCAGACATTCACTTGAGCGCACTATGGAAAACAGTACAGGCATGTAACCCACCAGGCACTCCTGTAACCAAAAGCAGGCATCTATTGACTCCATTTATATTAAAGTGGTAGTGATCAAATGTGTTCATTCATTAGGGATCATTAGGTTTTAGCATATAAATAGGAGATGTCACTGCTAAGGCAGAAAAATAATTTATTACGATGAAATTTTATATTTAAATATAAAGCCTGCAGGGGAGAATTATAGGGATGGGAACCTTTCCTGCATAATTCTTACCATATTCCAGAGTGATAACCAGTTCTACCATGTCTACACCCTTCCTTGTATGCAACAAGGAGCTTTTAAATTTCGTTCAAACAACTCACAAATGAATGGATGGCTAGCATAATTCCAGAAGAGAAGCATTCCATGGTTTGCATGGGAAGGAAATGCTCCTTCTCTTCTTCTAGAACAAGTGAAGAGGGAGAACATTTTCTATTCACAGTTCCAAGGCCGGGGAGAACATTATAATACCTCACCTCACTTCTGGGAAAGAATTGAACTTAAATTATTTTTTTACTAGGACAAATGGTAGCTCAAACTCAAAGAACTCTTAATTTTGAACTATTTTTGTTGAGTCCTTGTCATCTTATCACCTCCAAGCTCTTTAATCTCTAAATAAGTTTTCTACCTCTGAGTTGAATTTGACATTTTCAAGTACACATAAGTTATTGAAGTCTAGAAATGACTTTAGAATAATTGAGATTGCCAATCTCAATGTAGATCAACTGATAGCGTGTGGACAGTGCTGCTCACAATTGCACACCAGCGTTCATGATCTGTGTGGGTACTTACTATAGGAGCATCCATAGACCTCAACCCTCATTCCAATCTTTCCACTTGGATTCCACTCCAGAGGCACAAAGCGAACAAACCGGGCTCTCACTGAGTGCAGTAACTTGTGGTGCATCACGCTGTCTGCATTCATGTTTCCTGCGAAGGTCTGCGGAGAGAAAAGGAGGCCCAGTGAGGTCTATACCACGTCATCTCCCTCATGTGCCAGAGCTCAAGGAATGCCAATGGACATTCACATATGTTACTCCACAAAGTCTTTCAGGTAAAATCCTCAATTTCTCAGATATTTCAAATGAAATCCGACTCTGATGAAAATTCTTCACTATGTGTTATATTTTTTCAGAAATACTGTACATTATTCTTTAAGAACCCCCCCCCCAATTTTGTGAATAAGTCAATCTTAGGAGGTCATAAGACATGACACCTGAAAGCTTCATGAAGTAAATAATACAGTGAGGTCCCAACATTCCGAATGTTCATAGTAACTGTGGTATGGGAGGTAACTGGCAATCTCCTCTTAGAAGGAAAGACTTTTACTGGAGTAATCATTACTGTTAATCAAGCCAGTCACTACACTAAGCACTTTCTATTATCATTATTACCATTTTACAGATAAAAAACTGAAGCCTACAGACAAGAAGCAGGAGGAAAAAATCTTCAAATCATCTGATTGTGTAGAAATTGATCTGAGATTCAGTTCCGAGGTTGTTCTATTCGAAAGCCTATGGTTTTCCTATAGCCCCACACTCTCCAACTATTCCATTGTTAATTGTTACAGAAAGGAGCACAAGAAGCCCCAATTTTTATGTAATTCATTTTCACACTTCCTTACAAAGTTTAAGCAAAGGAAGACACAGCAGAGGAGCTTTGGCACACTGAAACTATGCATCTTAGCCTTCATTTAGATGAATGATTTCTGGAATAGAAATTATTCTGCAGATCCAAAATCTCATACCTAATCTCTTTTTTTTTCCATTGGGGTAAAATATGCATAACATAAAGTTTACCATTTTAACCAATTTATAGTGTATAGTTCAATGGCATTAAGTACATTCACATTGTCATGCAACCATCACCACTACTCAAACCCCAGAACTTTGTAATCATGCCAATTCTACCTAATCTTTACGATAGGATGTCAGCTAGCATGATAATTTGCTGACTCAAGTATTCATAGACAAAGCGTGCTTGCTAATGTCCTATCAATGTCAACCAATAAAAAGAAGATTCATTGGTTTCTCAAATGGCCAAAAGAAACACCAAGTAAAGGATTTTATCTATTTAATAGAGATGATTTTCAAAGATCCAAACCTCAACCTTGATTTTATCCTCACAACACCTGTGAATCGAAGGTATCTTGAACAATCTGACATTTCTGCTGCACACAAAACACCCACTGGCTAATAACTCTGACAGTAGGCAGTTGATGCACTATTACATATCATGAAGTGGCTTATGAAGAAGGAAGAAGCTCATTTCCAACTTTGCAGCTATGGTTGCTGCAAAACTCTTGGGTAAGAGAATGACTTGGTGGAGAGGAATTCCTCAAGATTCAAATCAAACATTCTAGTCCACAGATTTGGCAAAGGTTTGGCTATTTTCTCGTCATCCATAAAAGAATTTTATTTGGCAGGCTTGTTATTCCACATGTCCTGTTCCCAACTTCAGCAACAGACACAGGTATAAAACCTCCGCAATCCCTTGCTTACTTAGAAAGGACTCTTGTCTGTAGAGTTTAGTTCTTTTTAAAATTTACATGTCCATACTTCTTTGATAAATGTGTGCGCACGTCTGTGTGTGTGTGTGTGTGTGTGCAGGTGCGCGACATTCTGATGCTTTCTCATTGTTTTGGATGGAGTGAAGGCATTTTGTGCTTTTCTATAACCTAACTGGGGAGTCTTCCATTCACTAATCTGGATTCCCTCTTAATCATATGTCCTACCACTCACCTCCCAAGGCACGTAAAGTCCGTGGATCTGTACCATCATTTACCTAACTGAACTTTTAAGAGGACCTTACTCACACTCAGGGAGATGGGGTGTCCTCTCCTGGTCTATGTAATTTGTAGACTGAATATATCTTAAACTGATACTGAAATCCTGGTTGTATAATTCCAGATTAAAGATTTACTTTGTGATCTTGGGATCCTTTATAGAATCTCTTATCTCATGTATTCTGTGCTCTGATGAGGGAATCCTGGATTCTCATCAAAGGTGGCAGCATCCTGGCATGATTATGTGATATTGGGCAAGCACTAAGTCTTCTGAATCTCACCATCTTGCAGTTTTGTGATCTTAAAGTCTCACAGTCCCAAAGTCCTATTATCCTAGAATCTGATCATTTGTAGGTTCATAGTTTTATAGGCTCATGTTTGAGTACACCCAAGGTCTGAAAGTTTTGAAATCTCAAGGTGTGCAGTGCATGGTCCCAGGGCCCTCCTGGAGCTGGTAGAACCATGGACTAAAAGTACCTTGGAAACATTTAAAGCTACAGGCAGATTGAGTCTAAAGGAAGCTGCAGCAAACTCTCACCAACTTGACCAAGACAATCGTCACATAGCCATGCAGGACGTTGTAGGCTGGGATGAAAAGAGGGAAAGCTCTCCTAACTCTCCTAGTACTTGGATTCCAAGGCCCTGTTAGATGATTTAAAGCTGCCACCATCCAAAGCCAGCTCAACTGCTGAAGATAACAATTAAATAACAGTAAGAATGACAGCTGACTTGTCATGAGAAACAACAGAGACCAAAACAAATGCTGAAAGTAGGAAATTGTCAACCTAGCATTCTATATAGAGCAAAAGTAGCTTTAAAATATGATGGAAAAATAAACACCATTTCATTTAAACTAAAGCTGTGATAATTTAGTACCTACAGACCCCCACTGCTAAGAATTGCTAAATAAGTTGAACAATCTGAAGAAATTGATGACAGATAGAATTTTCTGTGTACAGGAAGAAACAAAGAACACTCAAAATGGTAAATATAAAAGATTTTTTCTTCCTTCTCTTAAATATTTAAAGAGTCAATTCACAGTTTAAAGAAAAACTAATTGTGTATTATGATGTTTTCAACACATGTAGAAGTAAACGTGTCAATAAAACCACAAAGGATAGAATACAGGATAAATAAAATTATATCACTGTGAGGCCCTGATGTTATATATAAAGTAACATCAATTTGAGGAAAACTGCAATAAGTTAAGGATGCATAAAAATAAACCAAAGTGGTATAGTCATAATACCAACAAAAAGAAAAGAGGAATACTAAAAACCAGTAACAACAACAACAACAATCCTGGCTTAACCCGAAATAAGACAAGAAATGAGAAACAAAGGAATGAATAACAGAAAAGAAAAATAAAGAAATTTCAAAACAGTAGACTTAAACTTACCTAACTGATAATTACATTAAAAGAAAATGAAGAGAAAATTACAATTAAAAGGCAGAAATTGTCAGGCTGGATTTAAAAAAGCAAGGATCATCTATGTGTTTTTTGTACAACACTGTTTTTTAGTACTAAAAGTGTTGGCAGATTGAAAGCAAAAGGATGGAGAAGATATTCCATGCACATTGAGGACATCGCAAACCTGGAGTTCCTCTATTAATATCAGAAAAAGTAGGCTGTATTACAAGATGCAAAAGACTTTTAAAAATTGTAAAGTGTCAATTCATCATGAAGACAAAAAAAAAACAACCCTATGTGTATGCACCTACAACAGAGATTCAAAATACAAGAAGCAAAATGTGACAGAAGACAAAAGGGAAAAAGAAATAAATCCTCATTTCTAGTTGCTTCTTAATATCTTCCCTCTGTAATTGATTGAATAAGTGGGAAAAAAGAAAGAAAGAATATAGAAGATTCAATGAACATACCCAGTGAAATTGGCCTAATTAATGTTCATGTAACACATCACTGGACAACTGCAGACTATACATTGTTTTCAAGAGCTCCTGGAACATTCACTAAGAGAGATCATATCCTACATGACGAAGTTAAGTCTCAATGAAACCATTCAGTCTGTTTTCTAGCCACAATTAAATTGAATTAGGAATTGATAATAATAAATTATTTAGAAAACCCCCAAATATTTGGCAGTTAATCAACCCACTTCTAAATAACGCATAGGTCAAAGAAGAAATCAGAATGGAAATTAGAAAACAGTTTGAGTTGAATGATGACAAAAATGCTATATCAGGATTTGTGGAACACAGCCAAAACAGTCCTTAGAAGAAAATATATGTCTTTAAATGCTTTTTTTACATAAGAAGAAAGATATAAAATTAAAAATTAAGCTTCCACCCTCAGAAGATAGAAAAAGCTTGAACTCAGAATATTAATAGATTGGAATACTATTCAGCAATAAAAAGTAAGAAACTACTGATACTTGCAACAAACATTATGTTGAGTGAAAGAGGCAGCCATAGAAAGTACAGACTATGATTCTATGCATGTGAAGTTCTAGAAGAGGCAGACCTAAGCTCTGATGATAGAAATCGGATTGATAATTTTCCTGGTAATGGGAGGCAAAAAGTGACCGCAAAGAATGCTCATCAGTTCCTTTGATCATAATATCAAATGGTAGGAAATCTGTAAACATTCTAAAGACAAGAAGACTAAATTTTGCGGCATTTAAGTGGGGTCATAAGTTATAAATCAAGAAATTATCAAATGGGACTGGATTATAGAAATTCTGATTAAAGTCCAATAACCTTTTTATTTCATTCTCATCACCTTCAAATGTCTGGTTTCTGAAAACAAATAATTGCTGTGGCACAATAGCCACCATTTTTGAGAGTCTCCTCCACATCAGATATTTGCTGGGCCCTTAGCATATTTTAGTTCATGGCACTCCAATTATCATCAGAAGGATTTTAGCCAACATCCTCACTACAGGAGGCACCCCCACACACCCACACACATACATTTAACCTTTTAGAATTTACAAGACATCTTAGAACTGTGTGGCCCTTTAACATAGTATTCCCCACTATAGTGTTCATCAGGAGACCCTGGGAATCAGAGAGGTTAATTCTGAATAATATTATACACATTGCTTTGCAGAAGTTTGTTTTTGTCCTCACCCCACCTGAAGTAGTATTATATTGAACTTGGGCACAGACTTTGTACTGTTGTCATGAGATAAATATTATCATTATTATTTCAAAAAGCATGCACATGGTTCTTGACAAAGCTGTTCATTGATTTTGTCTTATGTAGGAACACAGTGCAGAAGTTAGTCTTTCATCCCCCTGTAGTTAAAGAAACATGAGGATCAGAGAAGTTAACTTCCAATGTGCTTATAAAACAGAAGATGCACATATAAAGGGTCTCCCAGGGTAGCTTTCTCATCCTTGAGCATGTAGGAGGACACACAAGTAAGCAAAAGGAGAGTGCTGGAGTCAGCATTCAGCTCCTTCCCCTTGGACACTCGTTCCTCGACATTAAACAACATTTTGGTTTATGAATGGAAGAACCCGTGGTCATAATGAAGGTGCTGATGCTCGTCTCCCACTTTATTAGGCAGCTAATGGAGTAGGCGTAAACTGTGAGCCTAAGATGAGACCGTCGCTGGCCCTTATCACTGGAAAGTGAACTGGTCTGGGTTAACTGCCACCAGAGTAACTCATTTGGAATCAACGAATACACCATAATGAGCCAACCCACACTGATGACTTTGACTGGCAGCCAGATTATAAGCATCCAGGTGCCACAGGGAAGATGTTATTAATTTGCCTAATTGCAGTCTGGGCAAGAAATAATAGGTGCAACAACCAAATTCTGCCTCAGTAACGTTGACAGGGAATATCAGAAATTCTCAGGGAGACTTCTATTTCAAGTCTGGTGCTCTGCCAAATACACCACGCTGCCGAAGGGTGGGTCTTAAGAGAAGGAGCAGAGTGGGAGAGAATGATAAGCTTTGAGTGCCAGTCCTAACCACCCTGCTGATTCACTCTGTCATCCCCAGAAAGGCACTGGCACTGTAATCCCCTTGGGGATATAGATTGCATCTTATTTTAAACTCAAATGTCTAGGCTAGTGCCTGGAACACAGTATTTCTTAAAGGTATGTTGAAATGGCATTTAGTAATTCAAACCAAATTTGAATAGTTGTTTCAAAGCAATGAATTACAAACAGCATCCACACATTGCTCACACTGTTGTTAGTGAGTTGCTGAGTGACTGAGTGAACGAATGAACAAAGGAACATAATTTTTCTGAATCTTGGTTTTCTCATCAGGAAAATGGTGAAAATAAAATCTCCAGGGCAGTTATGAATCTTGTATTAAATACTATATGCAAAGGACGTTGGACAGAGTAGATACTCACCAATACACACAATCCTCTTGCAGAGACAGAGAGATTCCAACAGCTAATTCTTATGTAAAAATATCTTTGTGTGAGAGTATATTCTGAAAGCAGTAGCTTATTAATACTCTCAAGCCCCATACAAGACATGTGTCAATCATACTTAAATTTTCTGAACGACATTCAAAGTGCTTTCCCCCAAAAAAAGAGTGCAAACTAAAGCTAAGGAAGAACTAGCAGCCGAGAGCTAATTAGAAATACATTTTTTTTCCTATTTAATAAGATACGTTAAATAAGGCAGAGAGTAATTAACATGCAAACCACAGAGTTACAACTAAAATTGATAAACCCACTCGGGCATCAATGTTCCCAACTGCAGTTCGGGAGTACGCACTGAAATGGTGTCAGACGGGCACTGATAGGAAAGAAAATGAGAGAGGGAGGTGTTAGGCACCGGCCACTATTGGTGCCTGACAGGAATTCCAAAATGATAGATTTTAGTGAGGGGGAAGGAGAAGTAAGTTATTGAATTCCTCTTCTTTTCTACTCTTCCTTGTTCGAAGTGCAGAGCCCATTCTATCACTGTTAGTGCATATGCGGTATATCTACTTAGGATTTCACAGGGGCAGTTATTTAATTAGGCTAGAAGACTACCCAGAACTTGATTCTTGTATAAGGATGGTCCCACCTCTCTCATTTGATCCTAATAGTTGGCAAAGAGGATGACTGATCCATGCCACTCCCCACCCTGGCTAAAGCCTCTAGAACAGAGAAACAACTCAAGGATTCAAGGTAACAGTAGAGAAAAATCATCATTCCCACTTGATCCTGACCACAACTTGAGTGGGGATCTCATGTGGAACTGTGCTGGCTGCAATCATGTACTCATGTCCTGTTCCCTTCACTCAGGAACTCTGTGCTCTTACTCTTGTCAGGTTGTGTAACTGTATCACTGAAGAGATATCTGTTCCTTCCTTTGTCTTTGGCAGTAGAAACGCCCTCCAGTGGATGTAAGTGGGCCCTCATTCCCATCCCAGACCTGACACAACCTTTATCGCACATGTGCTCTTGTGCACTCAGTGGCCAGGTTGTCATTTTGCTCCTACTCTCCCTGTCCTGACCTTAGCTGTCAGTCATCTTCCTGAAACTTGGTTGCTGTCTGGCCAGTTCAGAAAACAGAATCCTAAGTGATGTCCTAAGATTAATCACTTTATTATTAATTTACTCATGTTAAAATTATTTGCAATGAAACTCTCATCAGGTATAAAGTCACCAAACACTCTATGGAGACCCCATCCTCAGGCATCACACACATTCCTGCTTATTCTCAGTGAAGGGGTGTTGTGAGACTTGCCAGCAGAAGTTACTGAGTAACCTACAAAGATTGGAGGTCTTGTCTTCTATTAAATGTCTCTCCCACTGGAGGCATCTTCAGTGAGCAGCACCCAGCCTCAGGCAGAAAAAGGTGGCTTCTTCTGGGTGCAGCACACCATGGCCATGGCAGCTGGATCTCTATCCCCACATCCCCCCTCAAAAGTGATTAATTCTCTATCCTATTGCCCACCATTCTCCTAGTTTGATGAACCAATGTGTTCCTCTGTAATCTATTTGCATTAAAATTATTCTGTTAATAACTCAAGCACAAATAGAGAGTTCATTGAATGTTAGGAATTATAAGCACCAGGAAAGGGCATTGGTAAAACCATTTTAAAGTAGAAGTTGAAGGAATCTCAGGTCACCATTGGCTTCTGCCCATTTATAGCTTTAACAAGTAATCATCATTGATTCAAAGGAAGTTCTGAAGTGAGCTGCTCAACTCTGCCTAGACCAATAGGGAACTTATGTGTACAATTAGGCTGTCGGCTTCCCCGTGACAATTATTGTGTCTGAGTCACTTTTTACTAGAAAATAAAATATGCTCAACTAATAACATAGAACTCATGTATCTCAACTCACAGCTAAACAGAAATGTGGCTTTACTATCCACTGACTTGGAAGATCCATTAATTACTCTTGAGGATACTGGACACATAAAGACAAATATTCCTTTAAAAAATGAGTAAATGCATGTGACACCAAATTCCTCCATTGCTATTTGCTGTGTTTGTGCTGAGGTTCTGATTTTTGTGTGACTGCTGCTGTGGTAAGTATAAGGGATAATAAAGTGACTGTGGACAACGTCATATATTTATGTTTCCATCTCTGCACTGAGAGCTATACCACCAACATGTATGGCAGCTTGACCATATGGTGCATGACTGGAAAAGAAAAACCCACTTAACGAAATCAGACTTTTCACACTCCATTAAAGCAAAGAGATACAATGTCTTAGCCCTTCTCCAATTTCTGGAAAAGAAATAGAAAGCTTTGTGAACTTCCTCGTCAGTGAAATGGGGAACTGAGCATGAGAGTTGACAGGAGGGCCTGGCCCTTTATTACAGGATCTGGAGTTAAGGAGACACATTTGCAGCAAGGGCTAGGCCCGAGTGAGAAAGAGACTGACTAGCGAGTCCAGGGTAAAGCCTTGGTTCAAGGGGAAAGAGAAAGACTGCCAAGCTCATTGGCCTTTTTTGTGTGTACTGCAGTGGATTTAGTAGGTGAGCTTGCCAAGCCCTTTTTCCCCTCCCCAGCACAGCCTGTCCTCCTATCTTGCTTTATTTTCCTTCCTAAACTCATCACCACCTGAAAAACTGAATATATATATATGTTTATTTACTTGTCTGTCTCTCTCCAAGGCACTGCCAGCTCCAGGAGAGGGGGCTTTTCCTAGAATCACAGGTGAGGCCCACGAAGATTTGTTGAATGACATGCAGCATTTGTTTCCCTAACTCGTTTTTATTATAGAACCCTGTTATATTTTCATGGAGCATCTTAAAGAAATTGTGCTCCATAGAAATGGGAACATAATATCACAATGAGGGAACGTCACATTCACAGCTTTCTGTGGACAAACCAAATATAGGAGTTTTAAGATATTTTCTCAATGAGTACAATTAGTTGTAGGGGGAATTGAAACAATTACATATTTGAGGTTCTTCTACTACCATAGCTGATTTTAATGCTCTTAATTCCTAGCTAGAGCACTTCAGAGAGGCAAACAGAGAGACAAGTTTCAGCGTTTATAGTTAAGAAATCCTGTGCTATGCAGCCATCAGAAGCTGTCTGAGAGAGAACTAGCAAAAGGAGTTAGCAGAAGGCACATGCTATCCGTATTTCTTCCTTGATAGCATTCTGTACCTATGATGATCCACTTGTTAACCCCACAAGCTGCCTGCGGACTGTGGGTCACGATCCAACTGTCCTTTACCTTAATTGGCTAGAGAACAGGGTAACCCTGGTGCTAGTCCTGTTAGAACCCAGTGATGACTGAAAAGTTCCAGGATGCCACTACCATGATTTCCTCTCAGGAGTTTTTCCAGCTGACTTCCACACTTCCAAATATCAATGTCTATACCAGCAGATAAGCCCCAATTCACCTGTCATGTAGTTGATTTTCTCCTCAGATAATTTAACTTCCCTGAATGGGAACCTTTGAGGAGACAGCAGATTCTCACCGGAAATAGGAACACAAAAGCAGACATCATGTGTCTTTTTTTCATTCATTTTCCTGAGATTAGGATCTCAAACCAGCACTCTGCACGGAAGAGTTAAGCTCAGTGGCAGCCTTTGGTAAAGCCATATAGTAAGCCAAGTTTATCATGATCTCTTACTCTTCTCCCTTGCTTCTTTGTTCCATTTCTGCTTTTAGCTGACTTTCAACCTTTTTCTGTTCAATTGTTAGTAGCTCAAGCAAGGACCCTTCCCAGGGAAAAATCAGCTTTTACATTTTTATTTTGTTTTATTGTTTTGGAAGATTAGCCCTGAGCTAACATCCGCTGCCAATCCTCCTCCTTCTTTGTCGAGGAAGACTGGCCCTGAGCTAACAACCGTGTCCATCCTCCTCTACCTTATATGTGGAACACCTGGCACAACATGGCTTGCTGAGCCGTGCCACTTCTACACCAGGGATCAGAATCAGCGAACCTGGGGCCGCCAATGGGGAGCATGCGAACTTAACCACTATGCCACTGGGTCAGCACCAGCATTTACATTTTTAAAAGGGACACAACGCGTGAAAGAACAAAGAAAAAAGAAAGGAAGAAAACATTTTACATGCTAAAAGAATTAATTTCCGATGCTATTTAGCTAATAAATTAAGACAAAATACCTGGATATTTGCTGCAAGCTCTGAGGTCAAGCCCTGAGTAAATAAAAACCTAAGTAAACATCTGGTGTATGGTTGACCTCCCTCCAGCTCCATCACCACCGTCATCACATCCTTCCTGGATTATTGCATTAGCCTCCGGATAATCTTTCTCCCTCCACTGTTACTTCAATCTAACCAATTTGACAAGAGAGTTCACTACCTTTAAGATCAAGGACAAATTTCTTATTATGCCCTATAAAACCCTCTGTATTCCAAACCATCACCTGTTTGTTCTCTCCCTACCATGCCCTACTTCTGCCACATCAGACCGCTAGAGTTTCCCTCAGGCACACGAGCAAATGCCTTCTTTAAACATCTTCTCTGCTGTGCTCTTCCCATCTGTTTTAAGCTGGTGACACTCTCCTTGTTTATCCCTCTTGTCTCTTCTGTCATTGCAACACATCAGCAAAAAGACTGAAATTTATGTATTTATGGTGGCCTTCTCCTCTAGACAGCACTTATCTTGAGGACCTCTGCCCTGACTCATCTTGTGTCTCTAGCACCTGGCGCAGGCTGTAGCACACAGTCGATGAGAAATGCGTGACATTTTGATTTGTCATTTCACTTATTACCCCTGATCCCCCTTGAGAAGTGTTACGGGATCCTTGGCTGCATGATGCAGTATGAAGATGCTGAGCTTTGGAGGGAGGTATCCTTGAAAATCACCTCCTACCGTTATTTCACGTATAGCCAAAGGCCATTCATTTTATTTTTCAGAATCTTGGTTTCTTCAACTATTCAATGAAGATAACACATATGAAAGGAATTATGTATTAAAGCTCCTTTTATCCAAAAAAAGATACCCTAGAACTATAAATTGATCAGCCTTTCTCCAATAGTTTGCAATGATGGCTTCCCATGCTGACATTAATCATCCTTCCAGCAGCGCCTGTGCATAAGTACTAGGAAGGACTGCATGCTCCATATCAAATGCAGAGGATTAAGGGTGGATGAAGGTGTTTGTACCTTGCTGCACTGGAGAACACTCAGGCTCTGTTCATACTTTGCTTCGTTATCAAATTTAAATAGTAATTTTCAAACCATCCAGTTTGATAATTCTACTTGGTCTGACTTCATTGTTGAGAGTGTTTGAACCAAGTCAAACAGGCATTCTGAGTACCTGACCTTGACATTCAAGGCCCTCTGAGCTGGTCACATGCTATTTCATGAGTCTTATTTCTGACAGTCCCTGCATGCATTGTAAACCCCCCAAACCCAAAACTAGACTATTCATTATCACTGGCCACGGATATTGCATGCGATTTTGCTTCAGTACCTGTGTGCTCTCCCCGTGCAGCATTTCAGTGTGGAGTCGGGAGGAGGGACTCTGGAGCATGCTGCCGAGGTTCAAACCCTGGCTCCACCACTTACTGGATGTGAGAACCCAGGCAACAACTTCACTCTTTTGTCCTAATACTTGCCCAACTTTCAAAAGGGGATAAAAAGTGCATTCCTCCAGGGATTGTTCAGAGGAGTGTGTACGTGTGTGTGTGTGTAGATGCAGGAATATGTGTGGGTGTATTTGTTAACATGTATACATCTCATACTTCACGGCAGAATTAGTCTACGTAATATATACATTCATATATACTGCTGGGATGTTGCTTAGAATAGTTCTTGCATGAAGTAGGAGGTTCTGTCATAATGGATGACCTATAAACGTGCTAATATTATTATCGTTAGTTCCACATATTCAGTTAAATAATAATAATTTTTCAGATCCATGTTAAATGTTAACTTCTTTATTAAACAAATCCTAATTCTCCAGGCAAAAGAGGCAGGGGTAATGACATTTACTGGATGTAGATTATGATTCAGGTGCGTGTTCTCACATCAGTCCTTGTCACGTCCTGTGTTGTTTCTGGGCATTTTGGAAAGAGGAACCTGAGACTTAGAGGGCCAGTAAGTTGCCCGTGGCGGAGAAGGGATTTGGGCCCAGGTCTGCCCATCTTTTCAAACCTCCATTCTCTCCTGTCAACACTGTTTCTTCTTGGGAGCCATAATCTCCCTGTCCTCTGAACTGCATTGTACATTATTTCTAACCCTTTCATGGCACTGAACAATTTCTATTTTGTATTATAGTGATGCGTACATACCTGATCTTCACTAAGAAAGAGTAACTTTTTTCAGAGCAGGATCATATACATATATTTCCATCTGATAATCTCACCCTTGCCTAGTATCCTGTATTAAACATGTTCTTAAAGCTTGACCTTACACAGCCCACCCCAGTCCTCCTCACTTTCAATTTTGTTCATTCCTTTACTTTATCAATGGAATTTTTGCTTCCTCTATACAATTCTACAGTTCTTGAGTAAATTTAGTTTTTGGAAGATTCTTTCGCCTCAGCATATATCATGAGGTAAGATCCAAAGTATTTTAATAAGTAATTTGCTGAATTTCTTCAAAAGTGCCGCCATGACATGAGGCTTTGAAATTTTCGTGAAGTATTGAGCCTCAGTCTGCGCTGGGTAAGATTCCTTCTGAGCTCAGGCTGAGTGTAGGATTCTCAGAGACAGGTGCGGTCAGAAGGAGGAGTGAAATTCAACCAGATGGGCTGCACTCTTTTCTCCATCACGATGGGACCTGGGTAAGTTATTCTACCTCTCTGTGCCTTTGTTCCCTCCTCCGTAAAATGAGGTAACAACACTGTGTATCTCAGAGGGCTGCTGTGAGGATGAAAAGCAATGGTCCATGTAAGATACTTAGCGATCCCTGCCGGCAGCAAATGCCTACCCCGTGTTCACAGTTCATCTTCTTCGTCTTGTTCATATGTCTCTTGTCAGGATAGAGTCAGGATAGGCTCAAACTATCCACGGGAGTCTTAGTCACTCTCTGCCCGGGACTGCATTTGTGGTGCTGCTCCAGTGATGCATCATTTCTATTCCTCCTGTTTCTGTGCTCTTTATTCACTTTTCATTAATAGCTAGAGAAAGCACATGATGGCTGCAACAATCGAGTATTAGAAATGTATCAAATATAGCTGACGTCCCATACAGATGGTTCTCTAATTTACTCTGAACACTTAAAAACCTTGGTGGCTAGAAACTGGGACAAACTGCCAGTTTAAAGCTGGCTATGTTTTTTATTCATATATAGGGAGAAATTTCACTTTTTTTTGTAGAAAATAAAACACAGTGCTTCGACGGGCCCCTGGGTTTTGCCAAAGTAAAGCCACAATCCTGTTTGAGTGGGGTGAAACCTGGGACAATGGGATATGGAGATGTTCTTCACATGGGCTGTGCCCAGAGCAAGCCTGGCCAGGGGGAGCGCATCCTGTCTCCCTCCCACCAGGCCGCTAGAGTAAGCTGGGGGGAAGTATGTCCCTTTGGTTTTGAAGTGCAAGAGATCTGGTCAAAGGCACCCCATAGGGGCAGTTACAGGAGTCTCTGCAACAGAGTGATGTACCAGGGGTGAAGGAGAGATATGCCCTCTGGGTAGTCTGCTAGGAGGTGCTGGACTATGGGTAGGTGTAGGATCTTTAATATGTGATAATTTCTTTGAAGCTTTTCCATGCTGTATTTTTTTTTTAACTTATTCCCAAGGCTGCTTCTTATCTCCACACCCTTCAATTAAGTTTTCCCTGGTCTTTAGAGAACTGTGAGAGGGAGCTGTGTCTTTTCTTGGGGGACCTGGAAATGGAGATCCTGATACAGCAAAAAGGCCCTGAGTCCTGGCTGAGATAAGAGTAACAGCCAAGATGGATTTGAGGAACATGTAAGCATTCCTTAGCATTTCAGAAACATTTAGAGGTCAGAGCAGTCATGGAAAACGGTGGCTTGGCTAATGTCATTGGGGAATTAAAGAGAAGTGTGACATCTGAAGACCAGAGAGTTCAGGGACACCACGTTAGAGAGTCTCCACATCTTACTCTGCAATGTGCAACAGCAAATGGGCGTGGATTCAAAATGGCAGAAACGATGCTCACTTAGATAAGTTCTCCCATTGCTATGCCAGATTAAATGGTTAGGAGAAAAAATAACAAAACGTAAAATAAGCTAATATTTAGAAATTGGTTACAAAGTAAACTAAAAAGCTAAACAACTTTCAGGAGTGTCCTGGGGTCAGTCTGGATTAGTCTCAGTTGCCTGTACATCCCTCAATATATTTAAGGAAAAGTTCTGAAAAATGTTAAACTAGAAGTGCATCTTTATGATTCCTCAGTTGACCTGAAACCTAAATTGCCAAAATGAAATGACCAAAGGATGCTTTTCGTTTTTGTCCTCCCTTTCTTTGTTTTGGCAAAGAACAACAACGTACAAATCAAAAGTCAGTTATTCAAATATTATACTTAGGAAGCATATCTAAACGAGCTATTCAGAGCAGGAGTGAGGGATTCTGAGAGAGATGTCAGGATTAGATGAACAAATTTCAATATGGCTTTACTTCTTTATGATATAATATCAGTCTTAATTTCCAACCTGGCTGTCAAAATGCGTTAAAGCTCTGTCGCCATTAAAGAGATTTTGGTTTACTGCAGCTATTCAGAGACTTCATTTTACTAACCCATTCCTAGAGACTTGTAAAGACAACTGGCTTAAAGGATTAGCATTCTTTTAACTGTTTTCCTTTTAAAGGCAATCAAAGCTATTTCTTTCCATCATCGGGGGTAATTGTTGAGTATATACCCTTTTATCCTGTTTAGATTATTTGACCTTTTTCTTGTCAGCTTTTATAGCTCTTCATTCCTGCCAACATTTCTTCACAGTAAGCAATCCTGGTATACAGTAAATGCTAATTGGCCCTTTAAAAGATTCCCATGATAAATATCTTTATGTCTCAAATTACATTTTCGGGGCACAAAGCAGAGATGGGAGAAGTTACTTTGCTCCATGTCCTTCATCCAGGTTCATGTTCTCTTTCACCTTTCTCATTCTGAGCAATGTCTGATTACATGCCCCTCCCCTTTCTCATCTCTCATCCCCTGCCTGCTCTCACTTCACCTTTTTGGTAAGAAGAGCAAGTGCTCTGGATTAACGAGACTGTCACTGGTCCTGTTTGGGTTTTCTACACAAGAGCTAAAACGATAGACACAGATTACAAAGTAAAGCGCTGAGGTGGACTGCCAGATAACCATTTGCCCAGTGCAAGTGGCAATTTACTGAGGGCAATGAGGGGAGGAGGCTGCTTTCTTCTGTTTTTATTGCCTGAGTTACACCAGGTGGAAAGTGATGTGAGCAGGTCAATAAGTTGAACTCAACAAGATGACTTTATCAATTCTGTCCATTTTTATGATCAAGTGTGTCTTTTTTCAGTTTCAATTTTCTATTCTTGTTAATGTACCTATACATTTTAATAGCTTAAAATTTAAAATATTTTAAGAATCTAAAATATCTTACTCCTTATACATTCTTCTTAACAAATATTGTACACCTATTATGTAATAGAGTTTTTATTTGACACACTAGAAATTTATTTTAGTTAACAAATGTTGCCAATGTTCTTTTTTTTTTTCTGCTTTTTCTCCCCAAATCCCTCCAATACGTAGTTGTATGTTTTAGTTGTAGATCCTTCTAGTTGTAGCACGTGGGATGCTGCCTCAACTTGGCCTGACGAGCGGTGCCATGTCTGCGCCCAGGATCTGAACCAGCGAAACCCTGGGCCACCGAAGTGGAGCCCACAAACTTAACCACTCGCCCACGGGGCTGGCCCCAGATTCTTTCTTTTTAAACAAAGCTATGCAGATCCTTCTTGGCATCTGTTTGCATTTGTTTTCTGTGAAAGGCAGACATGCCTTGTTTTTCCTCCCAAAGCAACTGATCCCAGAATCTCTATTATGTGAATAATTAATTCATTTGTTAAGTGTACGTGTGCCCTTTGCCTGTCAAAAGTTAAACTGGTCCTAATGTGAAAAACAATGAAGCAAAAACATATTTTAGAAGGCAAGAGACATAATCTATGGTCTAATTAACTGTACCAGACACTATGTGAAAAGCGTCAAACGAGTAAAAAAGACACTAAGTGCTATGTTCTTATTACCGGCAAACAATCAACATTAAAAAAAAAAATCTTCCAGAATTTTATTTTTGAGTGGAATTTGGAAAGGGGGACAGTGAATTATATTACTGTTTCCAGCAGATTCGTTTTTTCCCAAATTGAAGTGACATATATATATATTTTTTAAGCAAAGTATTTTATTAGATTTTCAAACTTCCCGATTGCACTTTCTATCTATACTTAAACATTATAGCACAGAAACGTTTTGGCTTTTTTTTCCAATTCTATTTCCTTTAATTTGCCTATATTGAGTTTGGCACTACTGAATCACAATTTTGGAAAGAGGTGCGTGTGGAAAATATGGGGTTCCTTTAGTCTTTCAGACCCCATCGACATAGTTCAGCCACTTTGGCTGGTGAATGAATGAAGTCTGAGCCTTCTGTGTGCCTGGCATTCTGTGAGGCACTGGGGATAATGGTGAACACAAAAATAAGCCCTGTTCTGGGAGCTTTAAGTCGGGCCCTGACAGACATTAATGTAATACTCGCACAAATGAAGGTGTGATCATGAAGCAGAAGGAGGGGGGGCATATGTATGCTTTGATAGCGTATAATCTTGGTACCTGTCCTAGAGGGACGCCTCAGGGAAAGCTTTCCCAGGGAATTGATGCTTGAGCTGAGGCTCACTCCCTAAGCTCCTTAAAACCCAAGGCTTTTGCTAAACACAGGAAGGACATAACCCACATGAGGTGTGATGAGTTGCATTCAGAAGTCCCTGAAGAGCCCACCCTTGCTGGGCTAGAATGGCCCCAGCAGGGTTTCGTGCTGCTCCTGTGGTTCTGGTTGCTGCAATGACTGCTGCCACTGCAGAGCAGGATCCCTCCTGCGGCAGCTGCTCTCCCAGCCCCAGCCTGACAGCACCTTGGCTCAGGCGCAAACCACACAGTTCTTGACTCCTGCCCCAGAAATGTGGTTTCCTGGGATACAGTCAGCGCTCCCAAATGCTCAGCTGAAAGTGCGAGGAGTTCACATGCAGAGGAATCTAACTGATCAGTGATGGACAGAGTTGACGAATAGGTCTTCCCCTTAGTCCTCTGGGCACACTGTTAGTATGTCAGCTGCTATAAAGCCTTGAGGAGAACTGACCAGCTTGGCATCCCACTCCTTTATAATGGCATTCCTCTCTTCCCTCCACCCTCCCCTTTTCCCTCACTCTTGGTTCCCTGGAATTGCATTCCTCAAAAAAGCTTTGGACTCAGGCTTTGTTTTCTAAGGAAACACTGAGTAAGATGGAATTGCTATGGACTGAACTCAAAATTGGCCTCCATTCTACTTGTTTTGATCTCAGAGTACAAACCTAAAGAGAAAAAAATCCCTTTCTTTGAAATAATGGATTCTAAGAAAATTGCCCCCATAGTGGGACATATTAGCCCAAACAGGCAATGCCTAACTGTTCTGCCCCCAGGGGAGGGGTGACATTTCAGTCAGATTGTAATTATCAGGCTAGATCTGGAGTTAGTGGGGGTGCTGGTGCATTTTCAAGGGAACATCTACTGAGCATGACCAGAAGAGGGTACAAGACTGGAGGACAGCTGGAAATGATCATATAAGGAACACTGAAGCCACTGAGGCATGTTGTATTGAGATAAACACACTAGCTGTGGGAAGAGGGATGGTGAAAGGGAGATTAAAATTATCATAGGTAGTTATCAAAGAAAGATGCAACTTCTTTTGAATAGTTTTAAACTACAGAAGTAGAGCAAATTGGAAGCAGATATTAAGAATAATGCTGTTCAAGAATGGGAGAGATTGCTCGATGAGGTAGTAACATCAGCATCCTTGAAGGCTGTCAAGCCTCTGCAGGAATATTAGAGAAGAAGAGATTCTGCAGAGGGTGAGAACTGAGTTGGATGATTGCCAAGGTCACTTACAATGTGAACGTCTGATTCTGTGTTTCAGACAAGGTTAGTATAATGTGCCTATCACTTACTCACTGCATTCACCCCAAGAGGTCCACTTATTCGATCACTCATTCATTCAACAAACATGAATACTGTCCATGTGCTAGACGCTATGGAGATACAAGGTTATCCACAGCCAAAAGGAAGAAAACAAGAAAGAAAGAACACACTGTCATGGAGCATGATAAAGAAGGAAGAGGAGACTGGGGAGGGCACTGTGCCCTCATCCAGGGCTAGAGTCCTTGGAGCACACTTTTCACTCCTTGGGAAAGGGACACTTTACCTGTCTGGGGGATCCATAAGATGGTTCTTCCTCAAGAAGGAAGCACAGATTTGTTTAATGTTGCACATGAGATGCTCAGGCAGGCCTGGAATTGTATCCTGATTCTGCCACTTACTTACTCCTTAAGCATCTGTAAAAGCAGACTCATTTATCCAAAAGAAAAATAGTTTTGAGTGCCTGTTCATGTGGCAAACATTGTGCAAAGCACTGAAAATAGAGTTATGAGAAGAAAGACGCAGACCATGTCTCCCCAGAGGATATATTCTTATGGAGATGTAGTCAATAATTGCACATTAATTTGCTTAAACACTTATATAGCACAACTATAATAACTGAGAGGAAAGGGGCCTGGTTAGGCCATGGTATTGGGGATAACAGCATGCTTATCTCTCAGGATTTATACGGGGTAAAGCGAAATGATGCATGCAAAGTGCTTGGCATGGGGACTGGCACAGTGTGATGGAAACATGTTCACTATTTACATAATGTCGATAACGATGAGGCTTGTTCTTCTCCCATTAGCGCCTCTAGTGAAAGCAAACACAGTAACCATCCTCATCCACTAACAGGCCTTTTTTTCCTGATTTTTAAGCTGAGCTTTCCTTGCTCATCTACAAAACTAACTTATATCTTCAATTCGTGTTCAAATAAAATGTCTTTTATACCAAAAAGTGAGGTATGGTAGAGCACCTCTTGCCCAATGGTTGGGTACCTGACATTTGCAAAGTGACTTCTAATTATTTGCTGAGTACCAGCTGCTTCTGTGGAAATACTCAAGCCAGTGAGGCATGTGTGCCATATTTGAATCCTTATGGCGTCCCTATCTTCTTCTGGAATCTTTAACCTGTCTGCATCTCACATGTCAAGTGTGGAGCCATAGATGGGAAAGGCAGGCAAAGTGGGCTGAACAGAAAGGCCTGGTTTGGGCACATTTGCCCCTGAGAGCATACCTGCTCCTTTCCCTTCCAGATTATAAGCCTGAGGAAATTAAATAGCGGAGGAAGAACAAAACATGTCCCCAGCTCATTTAGCATGTCTGTATATGTTTCTACTTAATCAGAGGAAGGGTATAGGTTTTGGATTCAGATGAACTTGGGTTTAAATTTGCATAGCTTTTCTAAGTCTCAGTTTCCTCATCTTTAAAATGAAGCTAATGCGCCTTTCCCAACTGGTGATTAAGATGCAAGATATATAAAGTTGTAAGTGGGGAAGAGAATTCTTCTACCCTCTGGGTCCTTCTGGCAGGGCTATGAAATAGACTGACATGAGAGAGAATAACAGGAGAAAATCAAACAAAACTTTATGACACGTATACATGAGAGAAACCCAGGAAAACTGGGTAACAACAAAATGTCTGAAGCTGTCACTTTAAATACTATTTTTAGCTAAAGACAAAGGAGGGTATTTGGGGTCAGGGAAGTCAGTTATGGGAGATTACCAGAAAAGTCCAGTAAAGAAGAGTAAGGTTATTATGCAGATTTAAGTCCTTGCCTTCCAAGTTGATAAGATATAAAGTCATTCTAGAGATAAAGTCATCCCCCTCTTCCTGGTACAGAGAGGGAGACATCTTTACAAATGGAGATTTCCCTTACAAATGTAAATGTCTCTTACAAAGGGTAACTTCTACTTAGTTTTCAGAACTTTTCCCATGTCTGTAGTTTTTTAAAAAATAGCCAGCCAAAAATAATCCTCATGCCAAAGAGGGATATCTTGAGGTGGCAAATTCTGAGCCCCCACATGTTATACATAAAAGTTACTCAGTAAATGTCTTCTCCTTCCTTAGTGCCCCAAGTTTATCTCCTTTCTCTATCCTCTATTGGACATTAGAACTAATCTCTCCAAAATAACTCAAGTAAACTTCTAAATTTCCCACTACAACACATAGATGCATATTTACATATAAGAAAGAGAAGAGAGATGAAGTGCTAAATTTTATGTATGGGTGAGATTTTATACAATGAGACTATGTAAACTCAGTATAGCCGATTATAACTCATGAGTTATAATTCATTGAGTGCCAATCATGGTAGCAAATGTGCTAGTGAAGTACTTTGCATAAATTAGCCTTGACCTTCATAATACTCCTGCAATTTTTACAGATAGAAGAACAGAGGCTCAGAGATTTTAAATAACAGCTAGCAAATGGTGGGGTTTACTTGAAGCTCAAGTTTTGTTCTGATGTGTGCTCTTCCCATTCTACCATACCACATTGCCTCCCACTGGACTGCATACTAAGCATATGGGGCTGTCAACACAGTGATGAAAGTAGTTACGGAGCAGAATCAATCATTGCTGCAGTGATTAGGGAAGGTTTCATGGTGCAGAGAGGCTGCAATGAGTCTCAAAAGACTGCTAGAAGCTGCAGAGTTAAGAAAAAGGACATTAAAAGCAAATGATATGGCTGTGCCTGTAAACTTTCAAGACCTCAGTTTCTCTGTCCACAAGTCCAATACTAACATTTGCTTCAGGACGGTGATGGGAGAGTCAATCAGGTAATATGAATGCAGGCAGTAGACTCCAGGGAAGGCTGGAGTTCTGCAAACCTAAAGAACGGTTATCATTATTCCAGAGGTAATGTTTGCCAAGTGCTTTAAACTCCTTGAAAGAAAGGTGACACGGAAATACCCAGGGCCCCTGTGATCCTTGGCATAGGCTTGTGGAGCTCAAGCTGAGATTTCTGGGGCTAAAATGAAGGTGGGTGTGCGGAAGACATCAAAGCAAAGGGAACAACTTTGCAGCTGATCTGAAGGAGTATATTTGAAAACTTGGCATTTAAAAATACATACCTAGTTTTATTTCAAGAAAATGCCACAATCTGAGGAATGTTAAGAAAGCTTTAAAAGGGAAAAAAAATGACAGTCTTTCCTGTGTTAAATATCTTGCTTTACTTTAAAAAAACACAGACTCAATTTCCAAACTTCGGAGAGAAGAATTAAACCAGAAGGAATCCTTAGACTCAATCATGCACTAAATAGTTTGACTTAGGATTTGCGGGTAAGAAAAACAGCAGCAAAGTATTTTGAGCGTTTAAGTTTTCACAGTTTTCAAAGCTCTGTCATTTTTTTTTATTTATATTTATATTTATATTTCACAGTTTTCAAAGCTCTGTCATTTTTTTTTATTTATATTTATTTATATTTTTATGTGCAATGCCCTTTCGTATATTTATATATATACTCTCCAAGTAGTCTCTCTTCTAGTAGGTGTCATTATCCTCATTTACAGATTAAATAGGAGGGTATATACTTATGAAGGTGCCTGACATCTCATGGCTGTCATGAAAAATGTTCTCAATAATTATTATTATTATTATTTTAATTGTATCGATGACGAAACTAAGTTAAAGGATTTAAGCAGTTTTTGCGAGATCATGAATCTGGGAGAGGAATAAATTGAGACTCAAATCTGTTGTTCAGATTTTTAAAACATCCAGTTCTGCTTCCCAAGGTGAATTCACTCTCCCACTCTCCAAGAGAATGACTTCACGCAATCTTCTCTCTTCTCAAATCTCCAGCATTCCTTCCTCACTCCCACACTTAGCTGATGACTTTTATATTTTTAGAACACAACAGAAACAGGCATTCATTCATTATTTGCCTTAATAACCCTCATTTTACAAAAGAAATAACCAACAAATTAAAGCAAACAATAAAACTGACCTAGAGTCCACTTCCCCTTATTGCTACCACCCTCTTTCTCTGTTTCCCTGCCTCCCTTCCTTGCTTCCTTTGTACCCCTATCTTCTTGTTTCCCTAATCTTTTACTACCTCTCTCTCAGTTTGCTCACTGCTTGTGCCATTTCTGTTTCTAATTGTTGGAGTCCCCAGGGCTCTGTGGTCCAGTGTCCCATTGTCTTCATCACCCAGAGGAAGATCTTTATCTAGATGATTCCGCTGAAGCCCTGTAATGACTGTGGCTGTTACATGGTTCTAATGACCATTGATATGCTCAGTGACTCCACATCTGTATGTCTAACTCTGTAGCAAATATGCTTGCAGGTCCTGCTCCACACCTCCTGGGTGGCTCAAATTTTATAGAGCTGAAACAAAATCTTCCATCCCCACCCCACCTCAACAAATTATCTCTTGCTCAACACTTACTCATCTCAGTAACGGTACCACCATGTGAAGATCTACCCAAGATGCTCATTCTTGAGGGTCATCCCATTCCCATCCTTCCCTCATACTCCAGACATAATCCATCAGCCTTTCCTATTGGCTGTATGCAAATATGATCACTTTTTTATTTCTTCACTGCTACCTTCTTGTCCAACCCATAATTATTTCTTTCTTGAGCTACAGCAATGACTTCCTAATCGGTCTGACTTCTTCCACTCTTGTTCTGCCTGCTGTCCATTTTCCCAAAGTCAGTGTGATTGTTCTAACAAGTGAAACAAATCACACTATTTCCCCCACGTAAAACATTGTGTTTGCCAACACACAATGTCTCTTCCAATTTGAATGAAGCTCAAACTCCAAATTTTTTACCAGGTTCTATAAGACTCCTATATGATTTGTGTCTACCTTGCTCTCCACCATTATCTCTGCCATGTGCATTTGTCTCCAGTCACCCAGCTACCTCATACTTTTATCTATCCGTAACCACACCCAGCCAGTGCCCACCTGAGATTCTCTGCACTTCATATTCCTTCTGGGTAGAACTCACTTCCCCCAGATCCCCCTCCATGGCTGTCTGTTTTGAACAGGTAAGTATCAGCTTAAGTACCACTTTCTCACAGGTTCCAGCCCCTCTTCCCCAGTGAAATATCACTCCCTCCATTTTCTACATCTTTTCCTATCACATTGAAAAGCATTTTACTTTTTTGTATGATACGCATCATTACCTAAAATCATTTATTTATTTTTGGTATGTTTGATTTCTTTTTTCTTTCCAGTGGAATATGACTTTCATGAAGGCACCAACTCTGTTTGGATTGCACTCTATCCCCAGAGTCTACAACACTGCCTTACATTTAGTAGATTTCCAAAGAATATTTGTGTTACTGACTGGCTGTCAGCTCAAAAACTGCTTCAGAGGGGAGGAAAAAAAGATTTATTTGATACAGTCTCTAACACAAATTTTTAAAGAAATGACATAAATCTATGGAAAGAAAAAGAGAGAGCAGTACAAAATATATTAAATAACTAAGTGTTAAAATATATGATGTGTATGGCAAGTCCTATAAAGAACGTGCTTATTTGATGAAGATGGTAATAAACTAAAGTCTAGGCTTCAGTGATTTCAAAGAATTACAACAATCGTCTATCTCCCTCTCTACCATAGTATGGACACATTATACTCTCCAGTACCCCCAAGGAGAAATTCAGTACAAAGTGGTCAGTATACTGAAAAAGTGTGAGCACTGCAGCAGGAGAAACCCGACTTTGAACTTTAGCTCAGTTGTGTACCAGCTCTGGCAATTTTCCTTATTTCTTTGATCCTCAGTTTTCTTATCTCACAAGATTGTTTTTAAGATTAAATGGGAAGGCGTACAAAATGCAGTTCTTGCCATATGGTTAGTCTCAATGAACTTTAGCTATTAATATCTGGAATAATATCTTCAAATATTAAAATTTAAGAGTTCTGGATATACAAAACAAATGAACTGTATTCAGAATGACAGAAAACCAATTTTAAGAAAAAGGATAAAACAAACACAAGGCAAACAACTCTGTTAACTCAGGCCCTAATTCCAATTCTGATTTATGTGTAGTCTTTAGGGAAGGTGTTTCACAATTAAGGTATGAGGAACGATGTGTTTAAATTTTAACACCCTTGACCATCTACTATCCCTGACTATCATTATGGTGTTCCATAGGATACATTATGCCATCTATGTTTCTGCCCAACCATGGATCCATTTTCAGGATAGACTCCACTCAGGAAGCTGCATTTATCACCCACAGCAGCAGAATCCCAGGGCTGGATGCAAGACACTGTCTTGGGTGTAAAGCTCTTGGGGAAGTCAGCACCAGTGTGCTGCTGGACCTCACAAACATATATAGAAGAATAGCAGTAGCTATTTTTCATAGGGTGTTGGAGGAAGCAAGCCTTCTATGCAAGACAACTCATATGCAGAGTGAGCTTGCTTCCTGGCATTCTGAGATGGAACATTGTTTTTCTCTATAAAGATGTAAACAGAGACTAGCAAATGTCCACAAATGTCAATAACAACTGAGGTTAACAATACCTCAGTACAAAGTAACGTCCAATAATAATAGCTATACAAATGCATCCTCCCTGTGCCTTAACAGTTCCACTCCTAGGAAATGACCTTGTAGCTATTCTTACACAAGCATGCCAGGATAAATTCTCAAGGACTGTGTCAGCACTATTTTTGAACAAGAAAACCTAACTGATATCAACCTACTTGTCCAAAAATCAAGGAAATAATGGTAAGACCACATAATGGAATTTTATGCAGTTATTGAAAAAAATCCGGCAAATGTACATGTGATGAAAGGAAAACTTTTAAAAATTTTTAAAGTTTATTCTTTTACATTTATGGGTGTGTGATTATGCTTGTAGGTTTAGAGAACTATCTGGCGAATAACACACAAAAATACTAAAAAAGGCCACCTCCATTTTATATATAAATATGTATAAATTGTGTAAATACATCATATATAGTTTATTCCACAGATTGAGTTCAGCCTTTCTTCGTCATTTTTGTCGTCCTCATGAAGTCCTTAACTTAAAGGATTAAAAGATATTTTGATGAATATAAATTCTTAGACCATTTTGGTCCTTTCAGATTCTCCAATAAAAATTCTAAGTAAGCATCAGTCCCATTTACAAAATCTGGCAAGAACATGGCATGTGATGGTGCCAAAATCGGTGCAAAAGAAGTAGAAATCCTGAAACAGCACTCCCAGGAATTAGCATTGACTCCTAGAATCGATAGCAGCAAAGGGCATGGACCCAGGGACTGGCTGCCTCCTGACGCAGCCAGGATCCCCACTTGAATCAAGACGGTAATTAAGATTTGTACATAAGGTAGATATGAAAGTTTTCCTTTCAACAGCATTCACATTTTTAGCTCAGAAACTCCTATATTTCTTGGAACTAAAAAGAAACTTTTTGCTGTTGGTACTACATTCTCTTTAACCATATTTTCCATAATCAATTTTTCCTTTTTGCCAGTGACTTGCATTATTCTTCTTAAGATGCATTGTCCCTGTTTTTGTTTGCAGAAATTATTGCTGGCTCCTGATATGAGTTTTCTCTACAATTCTTTAGATTCTGCACCTTCTACACTCCTCATTTTTTCTCTCAAATAGAGAGTGACCATACGCTAACCTTTAAATACATGGGACGAGATCCTTTTTGAAGAATAAATCCTTCCAATAAAGCAAATAATTATTTCTAAAGTGGAAGGAAGGGTCATAATGTAAATAACCACCTCCTTAGTTACCTGCTCCGTGCACTTGGGCTTTGTCTACCACATTACCACTTAAAGTTGGTAGTAACTGCCTCTGAGGTTGCTCTAAGGCTATTAGCAAAGATTTTTCCAGCTTCTCCCTCCCCAGGGACTTTTATTTTAATCCCTCACGTTTCTTACTTTAATGCTATAAAATCTAAATTTTACTTTGATTCAAATACAAGACATAGCCTTACATCCCAAAATCTCAGGAGAAATCTGTTTATGGGTATCAATATTTCCATTTAAATACAGGAAATGAGTCAAAGAAAATAAATCAATAGTGCCTTCCCCAGCACTTCTCTGGAGGTGTGAAGTCTGACTCATCAAATAACTCTAATTCATTTCTCATTTCTTTCTTAAGCTTAAGGAAATAAAAGGTTGGGCCATCTGGACCCTTTGTGGAAGCTCACATCAAAGTAAATTCTTCTTAAAAATAGGAGAAATTGGATATTAACATGGAATGTCATGTTCACAAAAAGGCATTTATGCAACCAAAAACTGCCACTCCCTCCGAATGTCAAACTTGATAATAATAACATTACTTGCACATTTAACTTTTTATTACACACACACACACACACACACAAAAGTGCATACTCTCATGTGACAACATCCTGGCATTTTAGTTTAGACAGGCTCCTAGAGATCATGAAAAACTCTTATTCTTGCACAGAGAATCTTGACTCCATCAGCTCCAAAGTGATCATCCTCTCTTCCTGAAGGACACAGTGGGAAACGTCACAGGGATACAAGAGTCAACTGAAAAGGGTTGACTTTTAGGTCAACCTAAAAGGTTACCGGGACACAGTGCCTCATAAAGCATTGCAAGAGTTTTCCTTATAGGAGACAACATTTACTTCCCAGTAACTTTTATTGTTGTTCCTACTTATGCCTTTGGGAATAATACATAAATTGTAAAACCTTATTTATTCATTATGGATTTTCAAAGGAGCTCAGTTTTGTTAAATGAATGGCAGCTGTCACTCACTCATTCGACTTCACCAGAATTGGTAATAGGAAGCCTTTTTCTACTTCCATACTTATGTGGATGGTTATTTTGAAGCTAAGGATAGTATTTTCCCCTTATTCCTCTTAACATTAATTTTTTCTCTACGCAACTCTTCCAGTTAATTAATTTTGGGACCCGGGTTCTATTATCCACTATACTCTTCCTCCTTCTCAGTTTCATATCTTGTGAAAAATTTACAAGTTTGATACTCATCCCAACCTGATTACAGTACAGCACGCAGCAGACCAAAGGTCTAGAGTGACCTTGTGATTCTTTCTTGAAGACGCTCCTCAGTGTGATCTCTCACAAAGCTTTTAGAGTATTATGTGGTCAAAAGCTTCGAATTCACCATATTACTGTTTAGTACCTTTCTTCGTTTTATCTCCATAGAGATATGAGAATATGTTAATCTGGATTGATCTTTTTTTCCTCTAAACTTTTTATTTTGAAATAATTTTAAATTTACAAAAATATTGCAAAAACAATACAGAGCATACTTTATACCACTCAGCCAGATTCCTCTAGTGTAGAAAACTTGTGTAATCACAGCACGATTACCAAAACCAGGAAATGATATTGGGGTAATTCTGTTATCTGGAATGCAGTCTTTACTTGTGTTTTACCACTTCTTCCACTACTGTCCCTTTTCTGTTGCAAGATCCAATCGAGGATCCCAAACGGCATTAAGTTGTCATGTCTCCTTAGCCTCCTCCAGTCTGTGACAGTCCCTCAGTCTTTCCTTGTGTTTTGTTACCGTCAGACTCAAAGAGTATTTACTGGTCAGTTATTTTGTAGAATGTCCCTCAATTGGCCCATCCATTTGAGTCTCACTGAGTTTATTAATGATGATATTGAGGTTATGCATTTTGGCAAGAATGCCACAGACGTGACGCTATGCCCTTGCCAGTGCATCATGTTAGTGGGTAGTGATGTTGGTATAATTTATTACTGATGATGTTAATCTTGATCACTCAGTTACAGTGGAGTCTGTAGATTTCTTTATTGTAAAGTTATTGCTTTTCCCTTTGAAATTAGTAAATAACTTTGGAGAGCTACTTTGAGACTATGCAGATATCTCTTCTCAAACTTTTACTCACTAGTTTTAGCATCCATGAGCGATTCTTGTCTGCTAGTTGCTGTGGTAGTCTCATGGTGATTTTTTATTTTGCTCATTCATTCTACTTTTGTTAATTAGAATTCTTCTGTAAGGAGAGTTGTCCTTTCTCGCACTTTTTATTTATTTATTCAATTGTTTATTTATATGAGGATGGACTTACGTATCATTAGTTTAGTCTATGGGTTATAATCTAATATGGCCATGATTTATTTTGTTTCTCAGATTATTCCAGCGTTGGGAGCTCTTTTAGGTTGACTCCTGTGTCCCTGTGACATTTCCCTATCCTTTCTTCAGTACTTTCTCCGGGAAGCATCATAGAATGCTCCAGGTTCATCTCGTATTCTCCCTGCCCCAGCTCTGCTATCACTCACTTCTCCAAGAATCCCCAGCTCTGGGTTTTTGGAGACTGGTGCTTAGGAAGTAAGATCTTGCTGCCAGATGTGCTCACTCCTATTAGAGTAGATCTTATTTATTCTTGATGACCTCATGCCAGTTTCTAGTGATCAGCATTTCACTTGCTAGCACTCACACATCCTTTACTAACTAAATCATTGTATAATTTTGCCTAGAATAAATATTTCGTTCACTAGCATATATTTTATAGACTCTATTATCTTTACTTTCCTGGAAATGAGGATTATTTGGGACCATTCCCAGTATTCCAGCACATGTGTTCTCCATAATTCCTGAAAGGAACAATATTGACTTCTGTGAGTGCACTCAATACTCAGATATTTAACATGTCTGGAGAACAGGACCCAGGAGACATGAACTCATGTAGAGCAGCTAGAATCTCTTTTATGGTCTCTCTACTAGTTAGAACGTGATTTCCCACATACCATGTTGATTCAATTCTTTCTAATCTGAAAAAAACTATATTTGGTAAAAAAACTGCACAACTTTCACTTTCTGTTGATTGTTATCAGAACATATTCTTCCTCCTTATACAATCGTATTTTCTCTAATATAATTATTTCTTAAGGAACCTAATTTTAATCTCACTTTATAATGAAAATTAAGAATTATCTACTTAAAAATAATACCAAGTCACTGTAGGGTCATGGTAAAATAAAAAAATCCCATAATGTCACCTGCAGTGCACACATATACATATATATACATACATGCACAAAAGTGAGATTACATTAAATATATGTATCATGTACATAAGCTGAATATATGCATCAAATGATATCATGGGAGTAATTTCATATGTAAATTTATTCATAATTATAACTTTAGTAATAGCATAGTAGGTCATTTTACATATTCATTAGGATTAATTAACTAAATTTTTATTATTAGATCTTTAATTTTCTTTCAATAGTGTACCATTATAGGTAACATTACAATAAATATCTTTGTATATAAATCTTTGCCACGTTTATAATCACCTCCTTAAGAGACAATCTTTGGAGTAAAATCATATTGGTCCTAATATCACTAAAAATGTATTTAACATAATTGGAAGTATTGATTTTATTTTGTTTTTCTTTGTACTTTTTTGAAAGCCTCAATTATTCTGGGCTTCAGGCTTCTGGTAGTATTTTTATAATCCTGTACCACGCTTTTGTATTTATCCTTAATGACATGTCTTTCTTTATATAAATTGCAGACATCTTGCTAAAATATAAATTTGTCAGTGAACTCCTCATGTAATCATTTCAAGTATTCAAATATTCAAATATATCTCCTTGTCAGTTCATTTGTCAGGATCATTGCTGGTTCTTTTTTTTAATCACAATTTCATTTAGGACTGTCGCCCAACTTTCTTGATATATTTCTTTTGTAGTTCTCCCTTCTGGAAATCACGATTGTGGTCACCACTGAATGAGGGTGCTAGAATCTTTTATATGGATGAGATTCAATGCTTTCATGAGTCTTCTGTTGTTTCTAACTTATAAAACAACATCTCCTTGTGGATAGTAAGTAATAGTTCTCTTTATCCTTTCTCATGCCTTCCAAGAGTTTAAAGTTGCCTGTAAGGCAAATCGAAATTTTTCAAATGTTCCTCTCTATGGTGAGACTCAAGCTAACATCAAAAACAGTGATGCTCCTTCAATACAGTGGTACTTTTCATCTGTGACTCTTCTGTTAGCTATCTTTGGACTGCCAACTCCTTGTCTCTAGTTTGAATGCTAGTATATTCTCTCAAGGATATTATTTCTGTTGCATTTGTCTTTTGCCTGTTTTCAAAGTTCCTCAAACCTGATGGCTTAAGGAATTCTAGATGGTATGATATTTTTCTCACATGCGTATTTGATTACATCTTCCTTTTGTAAAAAATTTTAATTCTTTTGGGTATTGTTTCTCTTCAATTCTGTGTTAAAAAATATCATATTATTAATTCTTTGTGGGTGAGCCAGATAGCACAATTTTATCTGCAATAATCCAAACTCTGAGTCAATTGGTTTAAAAAAAAAGAATTTAGTAGTTCACACATTAGTAAATCCAGAAGTAGGGAAAATTTAAGGACTGACTGATTGAGTAGTTCTATGAAATCTTCAGGAATTTAAGTTCTCTACAAATGTCCTTGCAATCATCCATAGGTCCAGCTTCATTCTAAGGTTGATTCACTTCATTGTCAGAAATTGGCTACTAACAGGTACCGGGAAACTTGTTTCCTAGGTCTCTTAAGTAGGAAAAAATGTACACGCCTCAAACTATAAAATACAAATCTTCCTTTGCAATCTGATTAGGAAACTTAAGACATCTGGCTGTCCCCAATGCTGCAGAGTCCCTGTATTTTGGATCCATCCCTGAAACTGGGGATAAGTTAGCCACATTCCTTCTATTCCTTCTTTGCCCATAGGTTGAGTATTTACACATAGTATTTATATATAGGAAGTGAAGATCAGATATATGATTCCTTACATCTTTTCACATCTTCCTCCACATCTACTATTACCCAACTTTATTCATACCAACTGCTGCAACATTTCTCAAAGAGTGTTTCAGTTGCGTGAGTCCCACAAATTTATAAAATCCACATATTATAGCAGTCAGAGGGAAGTCATAATGCATATTAGCATGCTGAATTCTATGAGAAGCTCTGTGATTAAAAATAAAAGTCTCTTTTGACATATTTAACCCGGCATTTTCCAAACTTACTCCATCATGGAACTCTGACATTGCATATCTGCTCTTCAATCTTATGGTAACAATGTTTCCAAAGAGGACATTTTGGAAAAAAACTTCTCTACTGTATACAATTGTTATTTTAATTGGACATTTTACCTCTCATTCCATACTTTGGTAGACTAAGACACTTCTGGTAAGATTTCAGGTTTCAGAAAATGTATTGCTCCCTATGAGTACACTCAGTCTCCAGCCCAGGGCTTCTAAACCATGATTCTGAAAAATCAAATTATGGTATCAATATGAAATCCATAACCAGAAGTTTGTACTCCCCATCCAACTTTATTTTCCTAATTCTCTCTCCCTTGATTTGGAGGGGGAAGTAGGAAATTAAAATGTCCCAATTCTCTAGGAGTTCAGGTTTCTCTTGAGGATTTCACTGTCTCAGTTACTGTCCAGGCTTCTTCTGTCAGTTTTTTGTCCTCCCTGTGATCCGAGAAGAGGCCAGCAGCCACTGAATCTGGAAACACCTAGAAGCAAGCTCTCAGCAGACAGGACCTGGAATACCCATGTTCCATATATGACTGCTTCTTTCTCAGGGCACCACACAACCCGCCATGATTCACTTATTTTTCTTTCAGCCATTGCCACCTTTTCTCTTGATAACGCTGCATTGCCTTAATTCTACACAGAGCTCAACCTCCACAGCAGAAGGTCAGGATGTGGCACCTACAAAGCGTGCCATTCATATATGTAGCCTCGATTTTATACTCTTTTCCTTTGTAGAGAATTTTTCTCATTTGATAATTGTTAGAATTTGTTTGTTTCTCAATTCTGTACATATATTTTTTCCCTTCAGTCTATTTACTTTAGCCTTTCCAGGATTATTTACATACTCATTATACATTGACTTGCTTTAATTGTAGTGAGTACTGATTACATTAAAAACCTTCTATGGGTAACTGCATTCTCTCTATTTTTTCCAACAACCTTGCACGGTAAGTATTGTTTTGGGCACTTTGTATTAGAGGAAACTGAAGCTGAACTGAAAGGTGCCCATGGCCACACAGAAGGTAACTAGTGCAACTGAACCCAGAGAGCTCTGATTTTAATTTGGTGCCTTTCCACTAAGCCCGAGGGAATCACCCTGACAGGGTTTTAATGTGTGGATAGTGCAATCACTGTAGGTGTAATTAGGACCTCCTTACATTTGTCTCATGGAGGTTTTGAAAACACGTAGGTGATATATGTGTGAGATAGCATTTCTTGGACAGTTTTTATGTGCTGAAAACTGCGGCAGGCTCTTTGCAAGCTTCCGTTTATTCTTAGAACATTGTTTGGAGTAAAAATGTGCCACTGCCCATTTATTATGTCATTTGATGCTTATAAATCACAATTTGACAAGTTATAAAACTGAAACAAAAAGTAAAAAAAAAAGAAAGAAAGTTTTTAACCCCAGCCCCAATTTGGAATCGCCTTGCATCTTTGTGAAAATATCAGCACCTACAGCCCTTCTTTAAAGATCTGTTTTAATTGATTCGAGCTGAGGCGCCTGGCATGAGTGTATTTTTTCTCCCCAGTTACATTCAATCTGTTGTAAGAGTTAAGAACCAGAAGATTAAGTGATTCAACTAAAACCACATAATTGATGGTATGCAGTTCCTATGCAAGATGTCTTTCTTTTATGCCCAAGGGCCTCCAAGATTTTGTTATGCAAATATGCAAAGTCATTTAAAGTCACGGAGATTATGAGTCCCTGACTCCTGAAACAACTGGATGATGGATACAGCTGTCTTACTCCCTTTCCCCTGGAGTCATCTTCTCTCCCTCAGTCCCCAGTGCCCTGGGAAAGCCCTGAGACCTAATGGAACCAGGGGGGTCACCCAGACAGGGGCCATCACGTTTTCCACTAGTCCATTTCTTCTTCCTCTCTTTCCCCCTTTCTACTTAAATCATCTTTTTCAAACTACCACCTATCAAACTATTAAAGAAAATTGCATTTGTTTGAAAAAATTTTATGTAACTAAAAATTGAATGAGTATTAAGTAAAGATTTCCCTCCCAACCTTGTACCTGCAGCCACTCAGCTTCTCTCCCAGACTTGATAATGTCCAGCTTCTTCTGTATCTTTCTAGAGATAACCATGCTTGTCCAAAAACTGCTTTTTTTTTACACAGATGATAGTACACTATATACAGTGTTTTACATCTTGCTTTTTTCAATGAATAATATATTTTGGATATCTTTCCATGTCAGTATATAAGATATGTCTTTGTGTATTCAATTATATCTCACTCTTCCTCTCATGTTTCCAATCTTTTGTTATTACAGACAAGGTTGTAAAATAATTTATTCCATTAGTTTGCCCATGTGAAGTGTATTTCTAACACGCATTTCTAGAGGGAAATTGCTGGGTCAGAGTATGCACATTTGTAACTTTGATAGATATTGCCAAATTGATTTCTTCAGCAGTTATACCAATTTTCACTCTGACCAGCATATCTGAGAATGTGACTTTCCTCACATCCTCACCAATGAAGTGTGTTACAAAATGTTTTGATCTGTATGTCAATCAGACAGGTGAAAATGGCTTTTCAGAAAAGTTTTATTTTGGGAGACAGCCTGTTGGAACAGCGGTTAAGTTTGCACATTCCGCTTCCTTGGCCCAGGTTTTGCTGGTTCAGATCCTGGGTGTGGACATATGCACCGCTTCTCAAGCCATGCTGTGGCAGCATCCCACATATAAAGTAAAGGAGAATGAGCATGGATGTTAGCTCAGGGCCAGTCTTCCTCAGCAAAAACAGGAGGATTGGCAGCAGATGTTAGCTCAATGCTAATCTTCCTCAAAAAAAAAAATAAAGAATAGTTTTATCTTGCATATCTCTTATTATGATTAAGTTTTAAAAGCTAACTTTTAGAGCTATATGTCTGTGTGTTTCTCATATTAATTCTCAGTGTTGGACTAATCAGACTTGCTGTTTATTATTACAATTGTTTGCTTCAATATAAGCTTAACAGGGTGATACATGGGCTAGCCAGAGAGCCGAGTCAGTATTTACAACATTTTTTATATGAAAAAAATCAACTATTGCTCCCTATGACTGAATTATAAACACACATTTGAAAGCATGTGGTGGAGAGCATGGACACTCCCTGTGTGTCACACCATGCCTGTGCTACATATTTGAAGGGAAGTAAATATCTGCTCAGATTCACAGTGCTGAGCAGCAAGTGCATTCAGGAATTATCTGCTAGTCCTCTTCCAAGAATTGATTTCTTTCCCTAAGTAATTGCTCTTTGAAGGAAGGTCATTAAACGGCCATAATAAAAGAGTTAGCATTTTAGAAAGTTTCGTGAATTTCATAATTTTCCATCACATCAGGGAGTCCAATCCTTTCTGTGGTTCAGAAGGAGCGCAGTTTAAAACCCAAGGCCCTCAGAAATCAATTTATGCCAACACACAGCTTTCAGATGTGAAACGGAGGCCAGAGGGGCAAGAGCATGCGTAGGATCACACTGCAGGCGGCTGTCTAGAATCAGAAACCAGCCTCCAGTCCCAGCAGACAGGTTTCTTGGGACCCAGCTCTGTGTTCACCAGTTCAAATGGGCATGTCGTGTCTCTATTTGGGAATCACCAGGCCCAAACTTAAATGAATAATTACCCTAATGGGTCATTCTGAACTTTCAATTACTTTTTCTTTCTCTGACTCTGTGTCAATGGTATACTTTAATGCGACATGGACTTAGTTACAACACACAGCTCTGATAGGTACTGGGCTGCATGGCCAGATTCCCCCTCAGGACAGAGGCTCTCATTCCCTCAGCTGAGGGGAATATTGGCACCTGACAGCCTTTGCTGAGACCCTGTCTGGGAATTGCCTTCAGTGGAAGAGAACTTCCTTGCCCAAGGTCATGTCTCCTCTCTCTGGCCTGCATCCTAAAACGGGTTTGTGTGTGGGAGAGCCTGGCATAAGTCTCAGCTCTCTCTTCTCAATTTAGACAACTTTGAAGGGGTCTCTCAGCTCCAGAGCTTCCCATGAGATTGGCTCGAAATTTGTCGTGATTGCATGGCAGCCTCAACTTTGCCTCTGCCTAGCCATGCTGCCTTCTCTTCCCTTCAGTTGTTATTGACTTCCAGAGGACCTCCCAATGATCCTCCTACGCACCAATCTCTGTCCCAGAATCTGTTTCCCAGGCAGCAGGACCAATGTGCAGTACACCTGTCTACCTTGGAGCACTTGTTTCCTGGTATGTGCGTACACTTGCTGATTATACTAATTGACCCATTTATCATCAAATATTTATCAAGAACCTATCATGTGCCATGCACTAACTAGGTGCTGAGAGTAAAGGGATTAACAACAGCCAAAGTGGCAAGTAAAATATCCCTGTTCCTCAAGATTGGATATTTTTTGTCTGGTACAGAGGAATCTTAATGAGCACATTGTCACTGCCTTTAAATACGTCACTCTGCCTCGTTTTCTGCAATCCCAGAAAATCTTCTCTGTGTTGGTGCTCTATCATATGCGTACATCAAGTATAGCGATTATCATACTGCATATTACACTGATTCTCTCTGCCAGCATTTTGATAATTTCAGAATTGATCATGGCGAGAATGAAATACCAGACATTCCACTCGCTTATTATTGCTGCAATTAGAGGAGAATTATGCAGCCTTGTGGTGATGCAGGATACATCTCAGGGATACACATCGAGGACATAAGGCATGACTTTCAGTCTAGTGATGTCACCTAGAATCTTCGGTTCTCAGCTGGCTTAGAGGTTTCAACATCATATTGTGTTTTATTGTGTGGTAGCTAACAAATTTTAAGAGGTGTCGTGTCAGGTTTGTCACTGAGTATAATGATTTAAGAAATATGAACTTTGGAGGCAGATTGATGAAGGGTCAAATCCTGGCTTAGCCACTGACCACCTGGGTGACCTGAGACTAATTCACTAGTCATCCTTAATCCTCAATTTCTGCATCTTGAAAATGGGGCAGTGTTGTCTACCTTACAAAGTTTCCAAAGACAGGATTAGAGAGTGTCTAGAGTGCCCAGAAAGCGAATGGTTTTAAATCAACAATCTTAACTAAAATATTTTATCATTAACAATCGATACATTCTCCACTAAACTTGAAAGTGGAGTGCATGCTTGTTATCCTGTAGGAAGAAATGGCTGGTAAATATGCCACTGTGAATTTTCTTTGGGATAACACCTGAGAGGTAGGACTGGGTCAAGCTGCCACTTCTCTTTAGAGAAAGTTCCCCCAGAACCAGGGCTTCAGGCTGGAGCTGGTTTCCTTGTCCTGGGGGCTGCCACTGACTTTGTGGTGTAAAGAACACTCATCCACATTCTTTTTCCTATGGATGCCCGAGGTGGTCACTGTTAGTCTTGCACGAGAAATTTCAATGTTGATTGGAAAAGAGTGTGATTATGTTTTTAAATTTAATACGTTTGACTAAAGGAAATAACTGTTTAAAAAGGAGGAGAAGGAAGAGCAAGACCGTTAATTGACCCATATAATCCTCACAACTATTTGGTGAAAAAGTTCATTATCAATCCCATGTTATGGATGAATAAGGTAAGCCTCGAAAATATAAAAGACTCTCCCAAGGACACTTTTCTAATAAGCAGTGAAGCTGGACCTCAAAGTTAGGTCTTAAGATGTAAAGTCTAGCTTTTGTTCTGCTTCCCTTTAGTGTTTTTATCAGAAGAGACCATTCAGGACCACCCATTTCAATGTTTCCAACACCGTGTCCTCCATAGCAGCTATGTTTTGGGAGATATTTGGAAAATACTTGGCTAAACTTTCCTAAATTAGTTTCCTTATTACAGCAAGAGATATATCCTTAAACCGTAACGTATTCATGTGAATGGTGCATTTCTGAGAAGTGACAAAGCATGCAAAGATTCTCCAGAGAAGCTTCCCCACAGATTCCCCATTAACATCCCTCTTATTTTATGGAAAATCTATTAGCATTTCTAATATTTCTTTGAAAAATTCATTCAAGAACCACTAAGCAGAGCTATATCAGCTTGTAGCTGCTAGATTGTTAGTAGTTAATGCATGTCTCTTCTAGAGTTTTGGTTGGATTCAACAAACATTTATTGTGTTTCTACTGTGTGCCATGTACCATGTGAGAAGGAAGGAGGGTAATGAGGAATACCGAAAGAAGACCACTGCTTTGTCTCACAACACTTAGAGTTAAAATTCCACTGTACTATCCTCCATTAACTTCCTTTCTTTCCTCTTGTGCTTTTTTTGTCTTTCTGATAGTCCAACTTGTGCAGTCACAGTCTGAATCCAGGGGACTCTAAGGATCCTAACTCAGGAAATTAAGCCGCATTGTGGCATCACTTTCCTCCTTTAGAAATAAAGAATCTGTCATTCTTTTATTTATTCTCCCCATGTTCCTTGTGTATCTACTTTATGCCAGATAGTGTTCAAGGCACTTTGGGTACACCCATGTATAAATCGGAAAAAGATTTATGCCCCCATAGAGCATATATTTAAGCAGAAGTATAGACAGAAACATAATAAGTAAATGCTGTAGTGTAATAGAAAGTTATGGGTGCTATGGACAAAAGAAAAACGATGAGCAGGGCAAGGAGAGCTAGAGAGCAGAGGTGAAAGATGGGGGCAGTTTGTAGCATTCTTCATAGGTTCACCATAAAAGTATTTACTGAGAGGGGAAGATCTGAGCAAAGACTTAAAGGAGTAGAGAGTGAGACATATGTTATCAGAGGAGCAATCAAGAGATAGGGAACAGCTAGAACAAAGGCCGTGGTGAGTTCAAGTAAAAGCAAGACAGCTAATGTGGCTGGAGAGAGTAAAAGCACAGCAAGAGATCAGAGAGGGCCTGGGAAGTTGCATGCATCATGTGTGACTTCCTGGACTAGTCGAAGGACTTTGTCTTTTACTATTCTGAGTTCTATAGGGAGCCACTGCCTGGGATTGCGCAGAAGAGAGACATAATCTGATTTAAGCTATAAAAGGATGCCTCTGATTTATGTGTTGAAAACAAATTCCAGGGAAATAAGGAGTAGAAGCAAGGACACTGTTAGAGGAAAAAGGTGATAGTGGCTCAGAGCAGGAGGTAGCGGGGTGGGGTGAAAATTGGTGGGATTCTGTATGTATTTTCAAAGGTAGAGCTGATGGATTGTTATGAGGTATGAGAGAAAGAAAAGTTGCAGGGATATATCTAAGGTCTGGGGGCTACTGGAAGGATTAAATTGCCATCCACTAACATTTCAAAGGCTTGGAGAGAAAGTCATTTTCTTGGGAGCATGTTGAGTTGGTGCAAGGGAGATGTTGAGAAGGCAGGTGGATCTACAGGTCTAGAGGTTATGACAGGGCTATATTTGCAGATAGTCATTTGAGGACATGAGAACAAATGAGATCCAGTCAGAGAAAAGAGAATTATCCTACAATCAGATTTGACAAGGCTCTACCACTGATATAAGAGGAAAACCCAAAGAGTGAAGTGTCTATGGAGCCATTGACAAAAGAAGTAAGAAGAAATTATTTACAGTGGAATTACGGTTGTACCTGTTCTGATTAATAGCCAGCAACACAGCTGCTAATATGAGACACTGCAATCACAGTGCTTTCAGAACACTTACAAAACTGAGGGAGTAAAACTTACTTGTGTGGTATTTGTATAATGTCTGTCTTCTTCACCGTATCATAAGTCACATTCTTTGATTGTTTTCTGCTACATTTTGAGCTCCTAGAAGAGATTGACTGACTGTAGGTGTTGTCACAAATATTTATTGAACAGTGATTGAATATGTACAGAAAAATCAAATTAGTCAATTACTTATCAACAGTGTGGAGGTATGTGCTCACTTGGCGTAAAATCCACTACTAAGCAGTGGGGTATACTCTGAACTGAGGGAGCCGGACTGTGGAAGTACCGAATGCACTCTCAATAAGGTCAAATCAAAGGCTGGATCTGGAAGGGTGAAAACAATTAAAATTGACAGCCAGGTGAAGGCAGAGTCATCTAGCCAGCATGCTATCGTGTTTATTCCCTCACAGACCAGTGGACAACAGTTTTCTTTTTCTAACATTATGCACTGTAATCATCCATGGTAGAGAAGATAAAAGCTGTGCCAAAGTTATTGATTAAAGAATCAGAATGAGAGCCTAGATTTTGGCATGATAGTGAGTGATATAAAAATATGCTGAACTATCTGTTGAATTTATGATAAGACACTAAACAAAGAGATAAGATTCTGGAAACTAACAGTACTTAGTAGACACATCATATTTACTGCTTTCAATAGTACTTAGCTGTTTCTTATGAATGATTTTTAAGGTGTGATTCTACGGATCAGCATTTGTCAAAACATATTTCTAAAGAGAAGGGCTAAAATCATTGAGTGTGTACATATTTTAATGGAAACGAGATATTACCTTTAAGTTTTTACATCTCCTAAAGAATTTGTTATGATTTTATGATATTTTAACACAGTTTTACTAAAGATAGCTTTCAAATCATGCAACAATCTTGACTCCGTCATTTGGTCATAATATATTTCTCCTTATTTCCTAGGCTTAGAGAAAGGAAACTTTTATTTCTATTTCATCCACAAGCACTGTTTATCACACACTCTGAACACCCACAGAAGTATAAAATTCATAACGGAAAGGTAAAGCCACTTCCAGTTCACTTGCAGATGTATCATCCTGGCATTACATTTGTCCTTGTTGACACAGGCTATGCCAAATGCTAACTGAAGCTCTCAGAGTCGGTCTCTCCAACCTCGGAAATGCCCTCCTTCCTGTTTAATATCTATGACCTTTTGTGATGTCCAGTAAGGACAAATTAGAAACAGCCAAGCTTCACTTCTAGGTTTAGATCTCTTAAGTTGGAAAAATAAAAATGTACCTGGCTGTAAACCCCACAAATTTATGAAGCCATTTTGCTTGCTGTGCCACTGAGCGCACTCTTGAAAGTGGAAACAGGAATATCTCACTCCCCAAGAGGGTGATCAAGACTGAACCTCTGGGTTCACCTATGAGATGAACTACAGAAAAGTCACTCAACTTTCCTATGTTTGCTACTGAAAGTGGCTCATGCAGCACAAAGGATTGACGTGGAAAAGTTGGGTCAGTGAGACGGATGTGGTGCCTGCTGCTGCAGGGCTGTCTGCTATCACATTGACCATCTCTGCTTAACTCCACCAGCACATCCCCCCACACACTAACTGCACACTGGCAAAAGTTAAGGGTAGGAAAAGAGGACCTGAAAGCTTGTACATATCTTTTATTTTATTGCTTGTAAAATTAAAATGAGGTTTCCAACTATGGTAAAACTTATACCTATTCCTTAAAGGGATATGGAAAATGAGAACAGTAGATTTTAAAAATTCACCTACTTGGCCCATTTTTCAGAAAAACAGACTTTATAAAGACTTTAGAGCATTTATCTCCTGATCTTTTTCTGTACACATATATTTAAATGTCTATTTTTAAAGTTCAAAAGTATTATTCACTTCTTTTAGAAAATATAAATTATACTGAAAAGAAAAAAGTAATGAGGAAAGAGATTATAGACATGAAGTGTAGAGAACATGGGCCTAATTTAAGAAGAACTGTTCCTAAAGAAGAAAGAACTCATGCGTGGGACAAGAGTCATCTCTGAAACACAACCGAAGGGAAACTTCGTAAATTGATGTTGAATCTCATTGTGATTATCAAAAGGCAGGACTATATTCATGCAAAATTAATGACAAAAACTCTACGTACGGCAAAATATGGTAACATTTCTTAAAAAATAGAGGAATAAAGGGAAAAAATGTCCAGTCAGAAATAAAAACTACATTGTGTATTGAGAGCTAAAATCAACTTAGTTTTCTGTCCCTGTATTAAATAATACAGTGAATAAACAAAAGTGACTTACCCTTTGCCCTGGGAAATACTTGTTTCCCGAGACAAAACTATGAACCAGATAAAACAGCTATCTAATCAAGACTAACAGCTTGGTCATAAAGACTCACCCTACGGTTCTTGATTCACTGCGCCCATCAATCCAGATGTATGAGCTATTAACTGCCTGGTCTCAACCAATTCCCCAACTTGTAAGATTAGCCTTAAAATAACCCAGCTCTGGTTCTTAACCCCGGAAGATATTCTCCTCTGCCTTTCCTCTTCTACTAAGACTTCCTCTTCTACTTCCTCTGCTACTGAGACTCTGACAACGTGGGTTCTCCATCCTTACAGCATATCTAATACATTTTAGCTTTCCTTGAGCAATGTGTTCTTCTGGTTATCTTTTGAGGGGTTATCGGTAGACGCTACTAAAGAACCAAAATCACTCTTTCTCCAGATCCTTCATGCTCTGGTCTAGTTTTAAAGGTCTTTTTTTTTTTCACCTGCACCTTTGTTTTAAATATCTGCAAGGTTATTTATGTTCTTTACTGCCTCCAGAGAAGGAGATGATAAATTCTACCTGGCCATTTTCAATTTCCTTTCAATCCTTTCTTTTTTAATCCATGTTTATTTTATCTCACCTTGGTGCTGTCTCTTCATCTCTATTTATCCCTTATATGCCTATGTTCTTGTTTCATTGTAATCACGTCTTCTTGAATACAGTTGGATTTTTATTAATCACTCTTCTTGTTCAATTAGTAGATGATTTCCATCTGCCTGATGGGTGGCACATTGTCAGTCTACAACAGGTTTTTATCAAATGCATCCTTCTTTGACTAAAATGGGATCCACCCTGTCCTCACTACGCACAGCTGTGATACACTGAGACAAGATGAAGCACAAGGGAAACTGCATCCCCCAAAGGCCCTACTACGAGTACTCCCGTCTTCAATCCTATTGATAGTTTTAGCATTTGTGGACTACCATTCCGTGATATAAGTTTCCACTCTGGATTCTTCCTCTCTTTCCAAGCTTACACAGATATCACTACTTCTGTTCGACGTTCTGTGGGAATGGGAAAATTCATGTAAGAATTTGAGGCTCTGTGTTGTGGAGATGTCGAGGGAAGATGGTACATATTTTGATCGCCTCAAAGAAGGCCCACAATAAAGCAATTGTCTAGGTTTCTGTTTGAAACACATTTTGCATTTCTGGCTCTAGGACCTGCTACTCTGAGGAATACAAGTGGCTGTTCGCAGAGTATACATGGTTCTGTGATTTCACTTCATACTCCAGCTCCACCAGGCTCCTAATCTGCAAAAATATCTCCAGGTTCAGGGCATTAGTTTACTGTCACACTGTCTTTGTATGGTGCTATTATGGCTTTCATCTTTTCCTTCTCTCTTTGTTCTTTTTGTGAGAAGTTGGGAAAGATAGAGTCAAAGATTGATCTTAGATTCACATCAATAGCCTAAACCCACAAGAATAAGGCAGAGCACAATTAACTCATTGTATTGATTCATAGCAGTATTCATTTACATTGAAAATATGCTTATTCTGTTTGTCATCTATTGTGATCTTTGTAGCATTTTGCAAGACATCAGCTAGGTCCATTTTGCAAGATATCAGCTCTTTTCCCTAATAACCTAGCTCAGTGTGGCCTGACCCCAGCTCTGTGGTCCTGCCAGGGGTCCATTTCATTTCTTCCTCATGGTACTATCTTTGTCTAAGTTCCATGCCTTCACATCTTGCTTCAGTCAGTTCTGCCCCACCTTGAGCCAGGCCTGAAAGTCGGCCACTGTATTGGTTCTTCCTTCCTAGTAAAACAAAACAAAACAACCCCCCAAAAAACATTTATCTAATATTTTATGACTATACTAACTCTGCCAAAGATTTGTGGAATTGAAAGGAAGGGTCAGTTCATGGGTTTCCAACTTTCAATTATCCTGCTGTCTATAGTCACACTCTTAAGCAACACCAAATGATTTTTGCTTCTCTTATAAGCAGAGCAATTTTACCCATTTTCAGGCCCTGGAGCCTAAACTTCCATCCAGAAATGTGCTTATCAAATTACGCTTTTCTCTACAGATGCTAAAAAAACAAAGCCAAATTTTCTCTATATCTCTATATTTACAGCATCTTTGGGTTGATGTCTTTGCTTTACAAAGCAGTTGCAGAGGTTGAGAAAGCAAGTCACTTTCTTAACCAGTACAACTGGTTAGTGGCAGACATCCCAAACTGTGGTTGAAGGGCATGACATTTCTCTGTTTCCAAGGCCCAGCACTGAGAGCTCCAGCCCTTGCCTTCAATATGTAACCTTGGTACTCTGCTTGACTAGAGTGAGGCGCAGTTCGTCATGTGCAAATTGATGTAAAATTCATGTAGATAACAGTCATGTGATTGAGACCCCTATGGTTAAGGCAGTGCTGGACACATAATAAACACTTAATGTTAATTCTCTTCTTTCTCCCCTGATAATTCTCTTTTCAACATGGTGACTAGTGTACATCTTCATAGGTCATAGAAAAATGGATATTCATGACAATGTTTATTTCAGATGGACTTGGTGAAATGAGACAAGACCATTGTAGCAGGTAATTATCTTGTATGACTCTCCTATATGAAGAGGCAAAAGTGCCCTGGCATTCTCCAGGAATTTTCTCTAGAGTGATAACCTCACCTTGTTACTACAGCTCAGTTGTTGCCTACTCCTGGAATCTTTCCCCTACTCCCAAGTTTATACCCAGTGTCTTTCCTCTGTATTTCTCCCCTAACTCCACCATTGCTGTTAGTATGTTAAATTGTTTGCCTGTTTACTCCTCCATGTAAATATCAGCTCTTAGAGCTTTGTCTTTATCATTTCACTTCAATAATGTAATTACAAAAGTTAAATTATAAGTAACATAAAAGACATTTGATGAATGAATGACTATCAATCTCCCTTAATCTCAAAGTAAAATACTGTTTGGCACTACTAATTATTATACAATTTGCCCCAGATTCTTTAACTACATCTGTCCAGATTACTCAATAGATATAAGAAAACATTCTTTCATTTCTTATTCTGCTCTTCTGCTCCTTTTCTTATTCTCGACTTTTTTTTTTTTTTTTTTGAGGAAGATTAGCCCTCAGCTAACAACTGCCACCAATCCTCTCCTATTTTGCTGAGGAAGACTGGCCTTGAGATAATGTCTGTGCCCATCTTCCTCTACTTTATATGTGGGATCCCCCCACAGCATGGCTTGATGAGTGGTGTGTAGGTCCACACCCAGGATCCGAACCGGCAAACCCTGGGCCACTGAAGCAGAATGTGTGAACTTAACCACAGCACCACCGGGCCAGCCCCCTTATTCTCTGCTTTTTGATTCCTCTGTTCTAGTATCTCCCTCTAATCCCTAACCTTCAACATGCACTTCTTGCTTTGAAAGTCCGTTCAGACGAGCTTCTTCAATATACCAACTTGAACCTACTCTTCCCCACCTTTCATTGGCTCTCTCTGTCCATGGCTGAAGTTAGAGACAAGTTCATGATGGTTCTATCACACCAATAAGAGCACCACCAGGTTGGCTGGCCTGCCTTCCAGAGAAAGTGAACTTGACAAATGGTGGCCAGCTAATAAAGGTTAGATGTATAGTCACGGAATGGAAAGAGCTACCCCAATATGTGACCTCTGTCTTAACTTTAACCCTGGCATTGGGGTGAAAAAAAGAGGTTACCCCGAAAGGAATTGCATCTGAAACTAGGACACTTTCAGGGATCTGCAAAGTGTTAGGGAAAGAAGATAAAGAATATCTTTGGATTCAGGAGGTATCTTTTCTATAACATTTCTGCAAATACTTCCCCAACCCCCAAAAGGAATGAGTTTCTTGGTTTGATGTTCAAAACTTGTTCTCTTCTCTAGAGAAATGTAACTATCAAAGACATTATCTGCCATGTACAGATAAGATGATGTCTGGGGACGGTAAAGAAGAGTGTGAGCCAGTGTAAGTTGAAGTCTTTGGAAAAATGAAAAGTTTAAAGGGAAGCATTTCTAATGATGTTTAGGGCAGTAGCCTCTTTGGGGAAACACAGGAAAGACTGGCTTATCCGTATTTTTAAAATATCAGGGAAAGTGCTGAAAGAGAGGCCTTAAACAAGAGAGCCCGAAGGCAATCAGTTTCAGCTACTCTCTTAGGATACAAAGTACTATTGTATGTCTTTTGGGGGCCCAAGAATTTTACTCTTAATCATCTGTATTTGGGTAGGAATATATGGAATCTTACACATAATATACTCTCAACAATGTTCTGTTAAATTGTAGATAAGATAAAGTAGCAAAAAAATTTTATGCACTCTTATTTTTTCTCTTAAAAAGTTACTAACGTCATGTCTCCTCATAAACTCCGGATACTGAAGTTTATTATTTAAGAGTTGCAAAAAAGTTGGTAGCTTTGTGTCAATTTGAAGAAATGTAAAAAAAGTAGTACATTTCATCAGTATGGAGGTGTGAGAACTGACCATAAAGAAATAAAGGATTAAAAAAAAAGCAACAAATCATTTGTATTTCCATAAGTTACTCTTATTATGTTTACCTACATATTTAAATACATCAGAGAATATAATTGATACTTTAGAATTCCAAGTAGTCGCAGTTAGGAGGAGATTAAATTTTCTTGATAACGCAAAGCTCACTTAAAAGAATTTACAACTTTTGTTCTTTCTAATGAATTTATTTTAGAACTAAGATCGTATCCTTTTGATACTATCAATGACAGCAAAATTCATCATTTGAAAGTAGATTTAGGTTTAAAAATAGCCAGAAGTCATTTCAAAATCAAGTCTGGGGAATAAGTGAGTGAGCAAGCTAACTACACTGAATTGAGTTTACAATGATGAAAAAAAGACTGGGTTAATTCTGTGGTTTGCATTAGAAATCTTAAGATCATTCCAGAATAAACATATCTCTTAGTGTTATAATAAAAGGAAATATCATTGAAACAAGTGCAATTCTCCATCTTGACTATTTTGAAGGAAAGGCTACTTAATTGGAAGTATAGTTTCTAACATGTTAAAAAGAATCTTTCTTCTTATACATGTGATAGACAAAGGATCAGTGCTTTTACTAGTACAGGGCTCAAATAATTGAAGAGAAAGCACTACCAACCTAATACATAGATGGGTAAAGGACATTAACAGCAACTGACAAAGGAAGAAAATCAAATGGCTCACACAAATGGGAAAATATGTAGTTGAAAGAAATATTTTAAGCTAGAGATGTCAAATTAGAGTGACAATTCTCTATAATGTCTACTTAAACTGACAAATATTTAAAAAATTAAACATTATCAAAAGTTAGCAAGATAGTAAAGAATGAAAATACTCACTTCTTGTAGGAGTTTAGATTGAAATGAGAATTCCTGAAAACAAATTTTAATTTTTTTTTTTCAAAGATTGGCACCTGGGCTAAGAACTGTTGCCAATTTTTTTTTTCTGCTTTATCTCCCCAACCCCCGCCCCATACACAGTTGTATATCTTCGTTGCAGGTCCTTCCAGTTGTGGGATGTGGGACGCTGCCTCAACGTGTTTTGACTAGCGGTGCCACGTCCAGGCCCAGGATCCGAACCCTGGGCTGCCGCAGCGGAGCGTGCGAACTTAACCACTCGGCCACGGAGCAGGCCCCATAAATTTTAATTTTTTATGTGGATTATGTACATGGATATATATAGAGAGAATTATATGCAGATAGATATCTAGATACATAGTTGATAGATGATAGATAGATGAATAGAGAAGATAGACTATAGATAGGTAGGTGATAGATGAATACATGATAGTTAGATAAGAAAGAGATTAAAACACAAATAATGTTTAAGTTCTTTGATCTTATTAAACTATTTCTAGAAATCTTTCAGGAAATAATTCATAATAATAAGGAAAAAGGGAATTTACACAAATATATTAATCACAATGTTATCTACAAAAGTGTAAAACAGGGAAAAATCCTTGACATTGAATATTTTCCTCTTGGTATGTACCAGATTGAATATTAGTGATGGTTTTGTTTAGCTAATGTGTTTGGGGATGATTTAAAATTTTCTTCCTTCTGTGAATCTGAGTTTTCTAAATTTAATGTAGTAATTGCGAATTTTTGACAATTGGAAAACCAAAGATTTATTATTAGAAAATCCCTTTAGGGGCTGGCCCCGTGGCTGAGTGGCTGAGTTCGCACACTCTGCTGCAGGTGGCCTAGGGTTTCCTTGGTTCGAATCCTGGGCGGGGACATGGTACTGCTCATCAAACCACGCTGAGGCAGCATCCCACATGCCACAAATAGAAGGACCCACAACGAAGAATATACAACTATGTACTGGGGGAGCTTTGGGGAGAAAAAGGAAAAAAATGAAATCTTTAAAATAAAATCCCTTTAAAAATTTCTCAAATCTTCTCAAATTGATAAAGAGTATCTTAAAAAATCCTCATAGCTAACATTATATTTAACCGTGAAAGGCTGAACCCTTTCCTCCAACATTTAGGGACACAACGAGGATACGACTCTCACCATTTTTGTTCAACATTGTACTGGAGATTCTAGCCAGAAAAATTAGGAAGAAAATGAAATAAAATGCCTTCAGATTGGAAAGAAGGAAGTAAAACTATCTGTATTTGAAGATCATTCTTATATGTAGAGAACTTTAAATAACACATACACACACATATTTGAGATAATAATCTAGTCCAGCAAGGCTGCAGAATCCAAGATCAATACAAAAAATTCAATTTTTTTTATTAACAATGAAAAGTTTGAAAATAAAATTAAGAAAATGATTTACAATATATAGATGGTCTCTGACTTACAATGGTTCAACTTAAAATTTTTTTGGCTTTAAAATAGTGCAAAAGTGATATGCATTCAATAGAAACTATACTTAGAATTTTGAATTTTGATCTCCCAGACCAGAAAAAGGCAGTATGATACTCTCTCAGACACTGGACAGCAGCAATGAGCCACAGCATCCAGTCAGCCATGCAATCATGAGGATAAACAACCGATACACTTACAACCATTCTGTACTCTTACAACCATTCTGTTTTTCACTTTTGGTACAGGATTTAAAAAGTTACATGAGATACTAAACACTTCATTATAAAATAAGCTTTGTATTAGATAATTTTGCCCAACTGTAGGCTAATGTAAATCTTTTGAGCATGTTTAGCTAGGCTAGGCTAAGCTATGATGTTCACTAGGTTAGGTTAATAAGTGCAATTTCAACTTATGACGTTTTCAACTTATGACGGGTTTATCAGGAGATAACTCCATCACAAGTCAAGGAAGAGCTGTTGTCAAAAAGAAAAAATAATTAGGAAAAATGCTAACAAAAGAAGTGCAAGACTGGTACACTTTAAACTATAAAACATTGTTGAAAAAATTAAAGATCTAAACTAACAGAAAGACATACTGTGTTCATAGATTAGAAGTATTAGTGTTGTAAGTATGGCAATACTCCCTGAGTTGATCAATAGATTCAATGCAATCTTTCTCAAAGTTTGAACTTCCTTTTTCTTACAGAAATTTATAAGTATATCCTAACATTTATATGCAAAATGCAAGAGATCCAGAACCCAGAATAGTGAAAACAATAGTGAAAATGAAAAACAAAAGGAGACCTCGGGCTTCTCAATTTTTGAAGTACAGGCATACATTGGAGACATTGCAGGTTTGGTTCCAGACCACCATAATAAAGTGAGTATTACAATAAAGCAAGTCACAGGAATTTTTTGGTTTCCCTGTGCATACAAAAGTTGTGGTTACACTATATTGTAGTCCATTAAGGGTGCATTAGCATTGTGTCTAAAAAAAATGTACTTACTTTAATTAAAGAATATTTTATGCTAAAAAATGCTAACCATCATGTCAGCCTTCAGCGAGTTGTAATCTTTTCACTAGTGTAGGATCTTGCCTTAACACTGATGGCCGCTGACTGATCAGGATGCTGTTTGCCAAACATCATTGTGATGACTGTGGCAATTTCTTAAAGTAAGACAACAATGAACTTTCCCGCATTAATTGACTCTTTCTTTCATGAATGATTTCCATGTAGCATGTGATGCTGTTTGATAGCATTTTACCCACATGGGAGCTTCTTTCACAATTGAAACACGTTCTGTCTAATCCTGCCACTGCTTTGTCAACTAAGTTTATGTAGCATTCTAAATGCTGTGTTGTCATTTCAACAATCCTCACAGCATCTTCACCAATGGAAGATTCCATCTCAAGAAACCACTTTTTTTGCTCATCATAAGAAGCAACTTCTCATCCATTAAAATTTTATCACGAGATTGCAGCAATTCAATCAAATCTTCAGGCTCCACTTCTAACTCTAGTTATCTTACTATTTCCCTCACATCTGCTGTTACTTCCTCTACTGAAGTCTTGCACCCCTTAAAGTCATCTGTGAGGGCTTGAATAAACTTCTTCCAAACTCCTTTTAATGCTGATATTTTGATCTCCTCCCACAAATGTTCATAATGGTATCTAGAATGGTGAATCCTTTTCAGAAAATTTTCAGTTGATTTTGCCCAGAACCATCAGACAATCACTATCTATGGCAGCTATAGCCTTACAAAGTGTGTTTCTTAAATAATAAGACTTGAAGGTTAAAGTTACTCCTTGATCCATGGGCCACATAATGGATGTTGTGTTAGCAGATGTGAAAACAACATTTATCTCATTGCACATCTCCATCAGAGCTCTTGGATTACCAGTTGTATTATCGTTTTTTCTGAACAATAGATCTCAACACTGTTCTTAAAATATTCAGTACACCAAGTAATAAAGAGATGTGCTGTCATCTAGGCTTTGTTGTTCCATTTATAGAGTATAGACAGAGCAGATTTAGCATAATTTTTAAGGGTCCTAGGATTTTCAGAATGGTAAGTGAACATTGGCTTCAATTCAAAGTGACCAGCTGCATTAGCCAAAAATTAAATAGTCAGCCTGTCCTTTGAAGCTTAGAAGCCAGGCACTGACTTCTCCTCTCTAGCAAAGAGAGTCCTGGATGGCATCTTCTTCCAATATAAGGCTGTTTTGTCCACATGGAAGATGTGTTGTTTAGTGAAGCCACCTTTGCGAATTATCTTAGCGAAATCTTCTGGATAACATGCTGCAGCTTCTAAGTCAGCACTTGCTGCTTCACCTTGCACTTTTATGTTATGGAGATGCTTCTTTCCTTAAAGCTCATGCACCAACCTCTGCTAGCTTCAAACTTTTCTTCTGCAGCTTCTTCATCTCTTTCAGCCTTCACAGCATTGAAGAGAGTTAGAGTCTTCCCCTGGATTAGACTTTGGCTTAAGTGAATGCTGTGGCTGGTTTGAGCTTCTATCCAGACCAATAAAACTTTCCCCATATCAGCCACAACGTTGTTTTGTTTTCTTATCATGTATGTATTCACTGGAGTAGCACTTTTAATTTCCTTCAAGAACTCTTCTTTTGCATTCACAACTGGGCTGTTTGATGCAAGAGGCCTAGCTTTTAGCCTATCTTGGCTTTCAACATGCCTTCCTCTCTAAGCTTAATCATTTCTAGCTTTTCATTTAAAGTGGAAGATATGAGACTCTTCCTTACATTTGAATATTTAGAGGCCATTGTGGGATTATTAATTGGCCTAATTGTGTCTCAGGGAATAGGGAGGCCCAAGGAGCAGGAGAGAAACAGGGGAATGGCTGGTCAGTGGGGCAGTCAGAGCACACACAACATTTATCTATTAAGTTCACTGTCTTACATGTGTGCAGTTCGTGGCACCCCAAAACAATTTCAACAGTAACATCAAAGACCACTGATCATAGATTACCATAACAAATATAATAGTAATTAAAAAGTTTGAAATATTGCAAAAAATTACCAAAATGTGACACAGAGACATGAAGTGAGCAAACGCTGTGGGAAAATTGGCACTGATAGACTTGCTTGAGACAGGGTTGACACAAACCTTCAATTTGTAATGAACTCCATATTGACAAAGCACAGTAATGTGCAGTGCAATAAAATGCATATGCCTGTACTACAAAGCTATAGGAAACATGACAGTGTGGGCCTGGAATACAGAGAGAAATATAGATAAATGACATAGAATTGAGAGTCCTGTAACTAACTCTTCAGTGATTTTGACAAAGATGCCAAGACAATTCCATGGAGAAAGAAGTCTTTGCAACAAATGGTGTTGGGACAACTGATATCCACATCCGAAAGAACACATTTGGATCCATATCTTATATATTTTTCAGTGATCTAAATATAAGAGTTAAAAGTATAAAAGTGTCAGAAGAAAATAAAGGTGTAAATCTTCATGACCTTGGATTAGAGAACACTCATACATGACAACAAAAGCACAGTAACAAAAAAAAAAAAAAGAAAAAAGAAAGAGAGAAACTAGACTATATTAATTTTTTTAAAGTTATGGGTTAAAAAGCATTAATAAGAAAGTGAAAAGACAATCAACAGAATGAAAGAAAATATTTCCAACTCATATATCTGACAAGGGTTCAGCATTCAGAATATACAAAGAAATCTTATAGCTCAGCAATAAAAAGACAAAAAGCCAAATTAAAAGATGAGAAAAGGATTTGAGTAGACATTTCTCCAAAGAAAATATGCAAATAGCCCATAAGCATATGAAAAAATTCTCAACATCAATAGTCATTAGAGAAATCCAAATCAAAATGACAGTGATATACAACTTCACATCCTCTAGGATGACTAAAATCTAAAAACAAAAAAAAGACGATAACAAGTACTAGTAAAGATATAGAGAAGTTGGAAACCCCACACATTGCTAGTGGGAGTGTAAAATGGTGAAGCCATTGGGAAAAGAGTTTGGCAGTTCCTAAAACATGAAATACAGAGCTACCGTATAACCCAGGAATTGTACTCCTAGGTAATTGCATTCAAAAGAATTGAAAATATATGTTCATGCAAAAACTTATCTGTGAATGTTCATAGTAGCATTATTCATAATAACCAAAATGTGCAAACAACCTGAATGTCCATTAACTGATGAATGAATAAGCAAATGTGGGTATATTCCTATAATGGAATATTATTTAGCCATAAAGGTAAAAGAAGATCTGATATATGCTATAGCATGTATGAGTCTTGATAACACTATGATGAGTGAAATAAGCTATGCACAGCAGGAAAATATTGTACAATTCCATTAGTATGAAATGCCCCAAATAGGCAAATCCATAGAGACAGAAAGCTGATCAGTGCTTTCCAGGAGCCAGAGGTGTGGGGCATGGGAAGTGACTACTAACAGGTATGAGCTTTTGCTTTGATTGATGACAATTTTTGAAATGAGATAGTTGTGATTGTTGCACAACTTTGTGAATATACTAAAAAACTTTAAACTGTAGCTTTAAAATGGTGAATTTTATTATATGTGAATTATATCTCAATAAACAAATATACTTCCATTTCAAAAAGCTACTTCTTTTGTATTCACACACACACACACACATTTCCGCTTAAAACACCGTCTCAAACCCTTGGGGGGTAAAATAAATCAAAAAATCATCTGCTAGATGATGAGCACATTTAGAAAACAAATAGGTCATGAATTCTGGAAGCCAGAATTATGCACTTCTTTTTCACTCTCTATTTTCTCTCCTATAAGGAACTATGTGACAATAGTATGTGGATTATTGAGGGTAGAAATTTTACGGAGATGAATTATGTATATGTGAGTGCATTTGTGTCTGTGTGGGTGTATATATAAACACACATACTGACATATTCACCTATTTAACTACCTAAAGTGCTGACATCAAAGGGCATTGTTTACAACACTAGTTTTAAATTAGCAGGTGATAAAGAGTCTAAATTAAATGACATGCAATATCAAATAGAAATATCAGTCAAGGTAGGAAACACTGAGTATAAAGAAAGAGTGTGAGCACCTGGGCAGCATATGACCCTACCATGGACAGTGGTACAAACCTATGGGATCGGTAGTCTGGCCTTCTGGCCATCTCTGTTTACTTCAAAAGCATACACCAGGTTAATGTAGAGAAAACTGCTCAAAGGAATCACCCCCATGTGGGGCAGTTTCACAGCTTTCTTCTGCGCAATTCTGTAAGCCTCTCTCTGCCCTCCCCTCTTCTGCCTTTTAGGTTAAAAGTGCTGCTGGACCTGACCTCTTGCACAAAGAGGCCCCCTCACTGGTGCTCAACCATTAGCACTCAAGAGGCCTTTTGCCCTCTCCCTTCACTATTTCAGACTCTTTTCTGTTCTCCAGTTAAAAAGAGGTAGGAAGGAAGAGAAACAGTGAACACCATTGAAGGAGGCCTTAGCCTGTTTTCTGCCAGGTTCTCCCTAAAGATCTGGAAGTGGGTTGGGAGAAAGTTAGGAACCATTCAGACTCTGTTGTCTGTATTAATTTCCTATTACTGCTGTAACAAATTACCACAATTTAGTGGCTTAAAATCTATTATCCTACAGTAGTGGATTTTAGTGATTCTGTATTCAAAGTAATTTATAAGCATCTCAGTAGTGAAATCAGCAATAAAATAACATCAAAGTTTGTCATTTAATAAATAAATATAGTTTCAGTTATTAAAAACAAGTCTTGATATTTTCCCCTAGCTTCCAACTTTATCTGATATTAATTATGAGAGCAAGGATTGAAGAATAATCACTTGTAGTTTATCTTTAAAATTAGAATCAATAGAATGTACATATTTTAACGTGTTATTAACTAGACAGCACTTTTAAAATTTCTATCTGCATCACTTTGTGCATTTTGTTTAGAAGCCAGAGGTGCTGCTAACTGACATGATCACAGTGTTTGTACTTATATTTCATTCAGAAGCATTATTTTATTTTCACTGTCCACCTTACCTTCTTTCACATTAAAAATCTATCTATGGTTAAAATGGAAAAGAAACCAAAGTAAATCATAACAATCCCAACTCACAATCCTGCTAATGATTTTGACCTTCAAGACTCCTACTCTTACCTCAGTGACGTTCACTTACCCAGTGCTGGGGGTTAAGTATTCCCTGTTTTGCTCACTGTCTGGCCATCCTCACCCCCCAGCCAAGAAAACACATTGGAATGCAAGTAAGCACGTGAGTGAGAGGAGTATTTACTCTAGGGATACCACTGGGAGAACCTTGAACGCACCTTAGTTTATTTTAAAAAGTAAATCCTTCACAAACTTTAGCACTTTATTATGATAGAAAAATATTTGCAGTATACTTTAGAATTGATCTCAATTCACTGGGATGGCAAACTGTTGATTTAAAACCAACACTTCGATTCAAGTGTTAGGAACCTGTCTCATGCTCAGTAATTTTCAGATACGGCAAAGTCAAACAACTTGGTTTTTTCCTCATTGTTATTTCTTACTTTTAGCAAGCACTTCAAGGTGATTGAAATTTTGGGTAAATGTTAGTGAGTGGGAAGGAAAAAGGCTAAAAATAGAAGAGGAATGGATAATTTTACTGAATATAGTAAGAAAAGGAGGCCATACTGAAGCATGGAAAGAGTTAGCTGTGTGTTGGCAGTCATTTCAACTCTCAGTCTTCGCTTTCTCCCCTGCTTCATTCCAATTAGTTTTGATGGATGAATGGGATGGTGGATATGAAAAACACTTTGAAAAATAATGGCTACCATATAAATGTAAGGACTTATGAAGACAGTTATATCTGTACTGTTAATACATCCACTACATTACTTTACCTACGAAGGCTGACATTTTCATAGGCACTTCTTCCATTTCTGTTCAATTCTAAAGCCCTGTTCAATTTTCCTGTAAAATCTCTCTTTGGGAAAGTCAGAATGTTAGTGTCTGTCCTCCACCATGTTAATGATAGCAGGTCTCCGCTACCACACAAATGATAATAAGCCTGCCATGATGTTGTCCTGGTTTCCACTGAGGTTTTATTTGGGTCACAGTAATAGAGGAAAATATGAGCAAAAGAAAATTGTTTCTTGGAAGGCTGCCTGACAATCTCATGATGGAGGGGACTAAAATGCATATTCTGACATAGTTATTTTAGAAAGATAAGTGTATTCAAATTTTAGTAGTTTTAGCAAAAACTTCCACGGCTTTAAGTCAAAGGACTTTATTGCCCCAAATCCAAAGGCCTTTGTAACCTCAATGTTTCTCACAACAGTCGTCTACTTTCCTTTCCCACAGGTATTAAGGTAGTCTGGGCTCAAGTTGTCACGTCCTTGTACGATCATATTACTCTTCACATTGGTCTCCCCCTCTTCTCTTTCTTTTCTCCAACCTGGTCAACCAACTTCTACAGGATTTATTTTCATCTACAATTTTAATCACATTACACTCTTGCTTAAAAATTGTTAGAGACCTATTCTGACTTATCATTGAACAAAGTACCAGAACATTTCCTGTCATTCAGGCTAGGATTGGAGGGATCCAAAGAGTTCTACCACGTTCTAGCTGAGCAACCTTTGGCAAGATTTCCATCAACTTCAAGGATTTCCTTCATGTAAAATGGATGCAAAATTTATGTCTCAAACTTATGGCATAATTAGATAACACTGAATAAATATAAAGCATTTAGCAAGATGATAGTCATCTTCCCTCTCTTTCTAGCCCCATCTAATTTTTCCCTCCACATTCACCCCAAGTCCCAGACAGACAGGGTTATTGGCTCTTCTGTGAACAGGACACCTGTGACTATATACCCCTCTTCTGGGCTTGCTTGTGATGTTTCATCCACTTGGAGACTCTTCCCTGTCCCCCACCTCCATAGGACCAAATCACGTCCATCCTCAGGGCAGTTTGAACACTATCTTTTGCATGAAAATTTTTATTCTCACCTGATTTAGATTAAAAATTTCTTCCTTTGGATCTTTTTAGCATTTCTCTCCCATTTTCTCTTGTATTTCATTTCCGTTATAGAAATACTGCCTCAACCAGTCCTAATGGAAATTTTTAGCAAAAATCTTATCTTCCCAGTGATATTGCGTATTTCATTCTTCTCCTTACTCTCTGCAGGGAGAAAAACATTGCCTTACAATTTGCATTTCTTTGGGGAGAGGTCTTGCAAAAGAACAATGCTTATAAGCATTTAAAAGGAGTGATAAAAATAATAGAATTCTGAATCCCTTAATATAAAGGGAAAGAAAGATGAAATCTACCATATAGAAACTATCATTTCCCTTAAGGAATTTCTACTCTAAAGAGAGAAATTCCTAGACCTCATTCATCTTATATATAAGAATATTGAGAGCAATATTTGTCCTTCAAAAATATATATATATAGTAGAAATTAAGTATAGCTGAAAAAAAATTTTTCTCCCTATAGCTCTGCTTTTTATATGTTTGTAAAACAACATTTCAGCAGTTTTGAACACAAACTTGAGCCCTGCTCTAAATTATTTTATTTTAACGTGGAATACTCAATTCTCACAATAATCTTATGAGATAGGTATTTCCATAATGTTCATTTTGTGGAGCAAAGTGAGGAAGAGAAAAACTAAGCAACATGTGCTAGGTCACATAGCTATTAATAACTTTCAGAGCAGGGATTTCAACCCAAGGAATCTGCCTCCAGGGCCTGTTTTCAACTGCTTTGATAAACTTCCTTTCAAATATTGTATTATTCTTATTGATTCTCCTCTGTCAAGCAAAGGTTTTATACTCATAGTTGGGGCCGCATATCAAAAAACTTAATGCTTCACTTTAGGAATTTCTGCCCCTGACCATTGGATGCGTCACACACACATACAGACACACATCATTAGTGTTTGGCTGAGAAGCAAGTTTACTGCTTTAAAAATCATTCTGAAAACTTCATAATTATAGCATAACTTCAAGGAGGAAGTGTATTTTGTGCAGGGCACGCACGTAGCTTATCAGGAATTTTAAGCCTCACGAACAGGCTCCCTGGGGATGATTTCTTCACGATGAGCCTTCTACAAAGAAACATCATCCTCGCCTACCCTCCTGTGTCTAAACTTAATGTTCTCTTGGCTCTCTCCCATGACTGCACTCCACTCTGGTACATTCTGCAAACATGTAATCCTATTTATTACTTGTTTGTCATTTGCATTTATCCTCCTTCTTCTTATTTCATGTTTTCATTGCTGGAGCCAGCGTGGCTGTGCTTAAATCTTAAGCCCACGACTGGTGTGGCTCACACTCACTCTCTCTGTACAAAGCCCTGAACTGTCCCACTCACTTTAGAGGGATATGAGAAAAATGGGGCACAGCCAGGGCCGCTCACCCTCCCAATGGAGAGTTACAGTCACAACTTCTTCTATTTCTCTAAATAAATTTCAGTGAAGGTAGCCAGATTCTTAGTTATGAATCCTTATCGTTCTTTTCAATATGTGAATAGTTAGAATATTAAATATTCAATTGCAAAGGAAGCCTGGAAATGACCTCATCTCACTGACTCATTTTAGAGATGGAGAAATGAAGGTCCAGGCTGGAGAAGTGACATGATCAATGTGGTTTATTATGTTAATGCATGCCAGAGTTAGAGCTCACAGACAACGTTTTGACTCCAAGATTAATACTTTTTAGCCAGTTTTACTATAAGCCAAAAAAAACCCAAACGCTTCATGAAGGCACATGATATCACAGATACATCATTGATGAGAAAAGCTTTTATGAGATTCCATCACGCGATTGTGAATCGCTTCTTATTTTCCATATCAGTAGTCATGATACTGTTTCAATTTCTCACCATCTATTCCTGGAAACCCTGTTACAGAATGAATGGTTCTGTCTTTATTTTCATTCACTTTCAAACTATCCTACTTAGAGCTGTGATAAAACAGTATTTTATAAACTGTGTGTTTATGTCATTCTCACTTAAAGGATTTCTATCAAGATCTCTTTAGTTGCCTTCAAAATCACAGAACTACAAAACATTGAGGTTAACGGGAATTCATTTTACAAAAGAGCCCCTTCCATTGTGAAAAGTCAAATTCCCCTCTTTCCCCCTGAGGTTTCCTCCAGGAAGCCCTCTTTCCTGCCCCCTCTATCTGGTCAATGATCCAACCCACAGTCTCTCTCTTCTATCACATGCAACACATTGTTTTAAGGTTGTTAATTTACAGGACTGTCTCACTTAAGGGACCACAAACTCTTTAGAGGAACTGACTCATTCACTCTCCAGCCCCCAGTGACTAGTACTTATCTAAACTGGCTCACCACCTTCAACCCATATCCCCAAACTTCAGAGACTCAATGGACTGTCCATTACACTTGAGCACTTGAGGTATTCTCTCTGGGTCCTACCTTCCATTTACCACAGATCTCCTCACTCCCTTTGCTCTCTTTGTTCCAGTCACATTTCCTCTAACTTTAACTTCCCACAGACCCATTTGGATCTGACATGTACACTTACGTGCCTAGAAATTTAATTACTAAGGCCCTGCCCCACTATAACAAACGCTAGTTCGGCATTATATCCACTCTGGTTTGGAAACTCCCACTGTGTCAGAGCCCTGGGCTCCCAGCCTGCCCAGGAAGTTGGTTCAGTTCTTCAGGGTGAAATGCCATTGCGGCCAGAATATATCCGGAATGCATGAGCTTATTATTGATCAGGTGGTCCCCCAGAGACTATGACTCCATGGAATAGGGCCATATCTGATTTGTTCAGCTTCATGCTCACTCTCCCTCATAGTGCTTGACACGCATTAGACGATCAATTTTAAAATATTAAAAGACAAACAGGTTAATGAATGTCAATGAATGTATCCATTTCTGGCTTTGTCTTTTTTGTTTTCAGATTCTATCTACTTTTCCCAAATTGGACTTCCAGATCCTAGCACAAATACTTTCTCCTCCTTCTCTCCCTACCACTGAAACCTAACTCAAATCTCTCTTCTCTCTCTCTCTCTCTTTCACACATACAGATACACACACACACATCCAGACACACGCACAAAGGCCATAATTTTTTTTCTTTTATTTTGACTTTCAATTTGAGTAATTGAAGGTGGAATGTCAAATGAGCGAGTGCAAGGATGAGGTCATGCTTTCCTGCCTAAGCTATTGGAATCTTGACAAGTGTTGTCTAGTTAATTCTCAAAGCCTTGCCAGGAGGCGGGGTTGGCAGGCCTGACGGCTTATGCTGTCCTCACGATCTCAGGGTGCTGGGGAGGTTGTCTAACATCTACACACAGATGCTACTCCAGTTTCCTCCTCCTAGACCCCAGGGTCTAGGCCCATAGGTGCCATCTCTTTCTGTAGATGGAACCTGTGTGGGACTGGAATTGGCCACCCCAAGGTATGTCTCTTTGGCATAAGGATTATTTTGGGCTGGTTACTTTTAAAAATAGCAGATAGGAAAGAAACTCTGGAAAGTTGAATTTACCTCCCCTTTGTAACAGACATTTACATCTGTAAAGGAAATCTCTATCTGTAAAGGTGTCTCCCTCTCCGTACCAGGAAGAAGGGGGAATGACTTTATCGCCAGAAACTCTTATCAATGCAGAAGGCAAGGACTTAAATCTGCATACAACTTTACTCTTATTTACTCTACTTTTCTGGTCATCTCCCATAACTGATTCCCCTACCCCCAACATGCTCCTTTGCCATTAGCTGAAGATTGCATTTAAGGTGGTGGCTTTAGCCATTTTGGGAGTCGTTCAGTTTGCCTGAGCCTCTCCCATGTATACACGTTATAAAGCTTTGTTTAGTTTTCTCCTGTTATTCTGCCTCATGTGAATTTAATACGATGTCCAGCCAGAAGGACCCAGAGCGGGTAGAAGAAATGTCTTCCTCCCCTACAAACCCCTGTCCCTGGCTCCTTTGCCATACTTGATTCTCTTGCATAGCTTAGTTGAGGCAAGAGATATGCTGCTGAATGATGTGGTTCATAGGACACCAAGGATTCTCACACTTGTACCAAGACCTTATTCACATTTGTTTATAAGGTTAGCTACTGGCTTAAGTCTATGGAATTCTGTTCTGGGGGATTTCCCTATAGCCTTAGGATCAAGTCAGGCAGCTATAAGTTCTAAGAACTGAGAACCTGAGATGTCTGTTTAGTAAATTCCTGACTTCCATGAGAACTTCAGCGCCCAGATCAAGTTCCTCCCCTGGCAAGGTGTCTATGACCCATCTGGGCTTATATGGTAAATCTCTCCTGTGTGCTTTGTGCATTAACTTTTATAATAACACAAACTTAAGGGGATTATTTGTTTAGAAAATCGCAGTCTCCTCCATTGCAGAAGCATAGTCTCATCCATCTTCCTGTTTATACACTGTAGCACCTGTGCAGTGTCAGTCACATATTAGATGCTCAGCTAATGTTTACTGAAAGAGTCCTTTTAAGTGCCTGGAATTTTAGAGACAAAGCACAAGAGTGAAATGGGACTGCAGTTCTACAGGCAAGGTTTTGTGATCCAGGAGGAAGTGTCACTTTCATCAGCTGAGCACCTGCTCCATCGACATGTGCTACACAGAAAATTTCCCCTGCACAGGGAGGTCATTGCAAAACAGCTAATTCAATGCCTTATCTCTCAGTCAATTTTTCAGTGAAACTCCTCAAACAGAGTCAAACCAGCTGTAGTAAATAACCTTTTCACACACATGCTTATAGTCCTGATTATTATTAGTATTAATTTTGTCTTAATACAGTTACCTCTTTACTACTTTAACTCTTTACAGTACCTGCCTGTATTACCTGGTATTTGGCTGTAGTGAAATTTCTTAGGGTAACCTGAGTGACTACAGATGGTTAAGCCCACAGATTATAATAGACAGAGACTACCTAGTGAATGACTTGCCTGACTTCTGTATTAACCTGTGTAGTATCTGGTCAGCCCTGGCAAATTCTGAGTGTGTCATCTACCACATAAGAATAATTTGTTATGAAAAAATAAATCAACAGGAAAATAGCTTAGAAAAGCAATATAAGAATTTTAAATTTAGACCCTCAAATTCAGGAGGCTCTAATAAAATCTGCTCCAACTTCCTGTTTATTGTATTTTAAAAGATCTAGAATACATCAAAAATCATACCAAAAATTAGGACTGACAATCAATGCGATACCAGGATCTGGGAGGCATTTCCAATAACTTCCAATCAAACTTGCTTGAAAAATACAATCTCCAGACCACCACTTCTAGATGTCTATTAACAATTATTTTTCAAATTTTCTCTAATGAGTATGTTATTTTATAAATGGAAAAAAAAATTTTTTCAAAGATTCCAAGTGGAATTAATCTTTTTCCCCTTCTGTTAGAAGATAAAATTACAAGGTAAAAAACATTCTAATCCTTTCCTTTATTTTTAGCCCCAACATTAAATTTCTCCCACATCCTTCCCCCTGCATGGCGAACCTGTTTCCTCCAGCTCATCCTCTGTGGAGGTATATTGCAGTAGCTGCTCTAAAGACTCTACAAGAACTCCAGAACGACTGCTTATCTGGGTCCTAGAATATAGTGACTCCAATCTCCCCTACAGAGCATTCCATTTTCCCTTAAACTAAAACCAGTAGCCATTCATTTCACAGTTGATCTCATTTCCCATGGTGGCACATTCCTAAAAGCTGAGAATGCTTCATGCAGCATCAGAAATGTATATCCCACCAGTGAATATGGCTCCAATTTTCTGTTTGGAGGGCTCGTACACTACATACAAATGCCCACGAATATAAAATGTGAGAAACACTCAAAAAACACTTCAATTATGAGTAAAGTCTTTTTTTCTCTGGATGATGTTGACCAAAATATCCAAATTCTTATGCATTTGATTGGTACGAGGAAAGCTTATTTGATGAAGAAGTTGAAGGCTTATAGCCTAGAATGTCGTCTCAATGCATGTGAGATAAGGTGTCTGTTCTGTGCTTGCACTGAAGTGTCCAAGGCAGCTGCTCAGAAATTAAAGGTGGGCAGTGGAGTAGTGACGCAGGGCCCCGCAGGTGTCTGATGCCACACTATTCTAGTTAGATACTCCATTAAACCAGCTCTTCAGCATCACTGCTAGTCAGGGAAATGCAAATTATGGTGACAATGGGACAGCATTTTAGACCTATTAGACTGGAAAAGAGTAAAGGCTTGACAGCTAGTGGTGATTGGTGTGCAGGCAGAAACAAGGGTGGGTCCTCTCAGACACTGCTGGAGAAAACATGTACATATTGTTTCAGTCTTTTAGGAAATCAATCTGTCAACATCCATTTCCTTTAAATATCACATACTTAACAGTGTAGAAAGCTCACTCCAGGGAAGGTAAACCATAGAAATCAAAGTGGCAGCACAGATGGATATAACTGCAGAGGTGCTTATTGCAGCATTGGATGTTTGGACCTAAATAGAAACAGAGTGAATGTCAATAGGAGATGATGGTGAAAAAGACTAACACATCTATACCCTGGAAGACTGTGTGGACGTTAAAAAAGGGCAAGTTGGTGTCTTATATATTGGCTTGAAGGAAGCAGGGAAGGGGATATGACAGGATCTCAATTTATAAATCAAGGAGTAACTAAAAATCTTACGCGTGCCTTTTAATATATGGTTACAAGATAATGCAATTAGTTATAAAAGGATGTCTGTCAGACTCTTAGAATTGGCTGTCTAGAGGAGTGGTTTTCGCTCGAGGGCAATCTCCGACCAGGGGACATTTGATAATACCATGAAGACAATTTTGGCTGCCAGAGACAATTTTGTTTGGTGGGGAGGAGCTACCAGCATCTAGTGGGTAGAGGCCAAGGATGCTTCTAAGTATCCCACAATGCACAGGGCAGCCACCCATAACAAAGAATGAGCTGGCTCAAAAAGTCAGTAGTGCTGAGGGTGAGAAATGCTGAACTGGAGAATGAAGACGGAAGGGGGAAGAAAAACATGAGAAGGAGATGAGTAAAGTGAAAAAAGAAAAATGACTGTATATTTATTTAAAGGAGTCTGTGTCAACATACACACAGACACACCCCAAACAAACAAACACAACACTACAAAAATGAAAACAAGAGGCAGGTATATGCAAGTCTAAACTGAAACGTAATATAATGTACCTGTCTTGAAGGGTCCCATTTCAGAGTTTACCCTTTCTTCATGTAGCCAGGAGGCAGAGCCCTGATAGGAAGGAGTCTTTGATACATTTCACAGGAGACCTATGAGACCTCTTTATCTTCTTGGTGTCATGTTGAAAATTAGTTGTTTGTACACATTTTTGCCATTTACCATATCAACATCCTAAAAATCCCATGAGCAAAGAATTGCCATCTGCTTTGGCCTTATGTATTAATGATGATGTTAATTAATATGAAAAACCACTTACAGAAATTAAGCAGTAGAATTACTGGGCAGGAAAACATTTATAGATATCTTGTCACTCACTCAACAAGTGCTGGCTGATCATTCACTGTGTCGGATGTGCGCCAAGTGCCAAATGCAAGGGTCAAAAAGTGACGGCAGCTCCATCTCTGCTTTCAAAAGGCAGGTCATACACAGTCCAGGAGCGAAACAGACAGGAAGTGAAAAACAGCCCCAAACTGCTAGGTTCAGCTATGAGTGATCAGTTCCACCCCAGGAGGAGCAGGTGTTAGGAAAGCTTCATGGGGAGCTGACGCTTGATGGACAGTCAGGCCAAGAAGATTCTGTAATCACAGCAGTGGCAACAGGTTTGAGAGAAATGGAGGGAGACACAACTAAGAGAGAGAAATGACAAATTGATTGGAAGTCGGGGATGACGGAAGAAGATGAAGGAGACTCAGGCCAGCGATTAACATTGGAATAAGCTGGACTACTTCACAGATATTCTGTCCCAGGACTTTCCAAGGATCCTTTTTCTATTCTCAGACATGATCTGAATCACTAAAGTAAAACTGTAAGTACTGTTTTCCAAACTCTTCCCTTGGTTTATTAATAGCTGCAACAATTAAACTTAATAGAATTTTAGACATTCTTTAAAAATGATAAAGCCTGACTGTGGAGCATAAAGGAATATAATTATCTCATTATTTCCTGATCACGAGTCTATGCACTGTACCTGGAATGTAAGACAGATTCATCCATACTTTGAGGAATTACTGATTATATATGTCATACTTTTAGCACATGGCTTTATTAAAATGGGTGGTATAAATATATATTCTGCTTGAACTAAAGGCATATTTTAACAGTGATTTCTATCTTAACGTCATTTAAGGTTCGGGTATTAACTTTAACATAAAAATATTGGGTGTTCTTCATAGCAAAGGAGCCTTTATGATTTAGCCCCTGTTTGGTTCTCTCTGTCATCTCATCTCTGTCAACAGCCCCACGCTGCAACTCTGTGGCCGGCAATACTGAACGGGATACACTTGTGTGTGCTCTTCTCACTGACTGCAACTCCTTTCCTCTGCTTCGCTTTCTCCAGAGAAGTCTCAGCTCCTCTTCTGAGTTGCTGAAATGATGTGTCTTCTGAGAAGAATTAACTGGGGAAGTTTTCCTTTCCATTTCTCCCATGAAGTCTTGCACACATTCCACTCTAGAACTTATCACACATATTGCAGTTAAAAAATACATGTGTGAGTGTTGTTTGTGCTTATTTGTCTCAATCAAATGCCAATTTCCCATCTCTAGCACAGATTCTGGTATGTAATAGGTAACACACACACACATCTTAAAATATAAAGATGCATATATATGTGTGCGTGTGTGTGTCAGGGTGTGTGTGCATGTGCGTGTATTTTAAATCAGTGACTTCAGAGATCGCCACATGGACACCTGTGCTTGTGTCTGTGCTTGTAGTCTCTCTTAGACTCTACTAAGTGTCTAACTTCTATTTAGATCAGAAACATGTATAGAAATTATGGAAGCAGGAAAAGTAGAAAAATGTATTTGTTTATTCTTCTGCTCAAAGACTGATTGCTGATATTTGTTTTGATGTTCTAAAAATCTTCTTAAAAAATAATGCAGACTACTCCACTGACTCTGAGGTTGGAGACAGAGGAGCCTATCCGGGCAGCTATGTTAATAATGGTTTGCAGCGTCCTTAAGAGCTGGGCTTCTGAGCTGACAGCCTGGAATCAACCTAAGCTTCTCCACTTAAAAGCTGTGTGATGTGAGGAAATTTGCTTAACCTTTGCAAGTTTTAGTTTTGCATCTGTAAAATGAGATAAGTATAGCACAATCTACAATTAAGATTTCCAAAAGAAGGTTTGAAAATTATTATTATTATCCTTACGGTTAGTATTCTGATTAACTCATTTGGTGGCAAAATCTGATCTGAACTTAAGCTGAAGGTAAAGTCTGTCCTGTAATGATGTGAAGTCTTAGTGGAAGCCATTTAATGTATACGTTCATATACTCTTTGGCAGAAATATTCATTGTTTGAATATGGCCAGATCCCAGAGGAGATGATACATTATATACAGCACATGCTTCATGTAACCTTTCTAAAACCCAAAATATTTTGGATTCTGAAATACATCTGGTCCTAAGAGTTTCAGATATAAAATTGAGGACCTATATCTACCACATAAGTTCTTGTGAGCATGAAAATAAAGCATTGAGTGTAGATCTGGCATATAGTGACGACTCTGTGATGTCTGTCATAGGTGCATGCTCGCTATCATGGACATGAGCATGCCAGCTTACATTTTGTAAGATACATTATTTGTTTTAAGGTGAACTTTTAGCAATCCTGTGACTTAGGCATTGTATAGGTATTTATCAGCAATTCACTAATGTGATAATTGAGATATAGAAGGATTGGGCAACTTTCACATGAAGAAAAATGAGGTGATTTCACTTGGAATCATATTTGAGTCCTCTGTCCCCAACCTCGCTCTCTTTGGCAACACCCAGCAGGTTACTAAGCTTGTCCAGGAATGTTCGCTCTGCAAGCACAGTGAGGATCACATTTTACATCAGCAGATATGCCACACAGTACCCAGCTCCCACGGGCCTAACTCGGTACAATAATGTAACAAAATAGTTGGGAGTTGAGAGTGGGATGCAGAAGAAGAGGGAGTAGGTGATTTAGTTGGGGGTCTGTCTCCACATCTCTGTGGTTCCCTGAACTGTGCCTTCCTCTGTATCTGGGCCCATCCTCAGGCTGGTCCTGGGAGTTGTGGAAGTTGTTCCAGGCCGCACATCAGCAGGTAAAAAGAGAGCCCATGTTTTCTGTTTTCCTTTTTTCTCAGGAAGGAGGAAACCTTTTGCTCAGAAGCTCCCAGCAAAAAAACTTCTCATGCTGTTTGTGCATTTGACACACAAGGGAATACATATCTGAAATCCTACAGTAGGACTCACTGACATGAGGAGGTAGATTTTTCTTAATCATGCAGGCCCTCACTTTGGAGAGAGGGCTTTTGTACTTGCATGTTTACCTGAAAATCGCTGGAGGCGATCAAGTAGCATCTACACAGCCACCTGACAGGCCTGCTGCCCGAGGGACAGCCATCTTGAGGACAAAGTTGGACAAGAACAGCAGTTTTCAAAAATGTTTTTAAAGCAGAAGAAACCTTTATACATAGACACACACATACACAAATCTAAATAAACCATCTTATGAAAGAACACTATTAATAAAACGGAGAAGTGGAGCAGCTCTGACAAGAGGAGGTAAAGCCCTGTTGCCCAAGGCAACCTCTGAGGCATTTTCTTGGAACCCTTGAGATTTGAAAACTACAAGCCACATGGTCTCTGAGTCTGCTTTCAACCTCAAAATTGCATACTCTACATAATCAAGTTTTCCTTTAATTGGAGGAATGATAGCATAGGCAAAGCAGAATCCAAAAACGAACCCAAAAGAAAGGCTTATTTGCTTGTTGTATGCATACTGCATGTCATTTACATACATATACCTATATTATCTATGTGTTCTGGCATATTCCACTTAAATTTTTTCTTTTACTATTTTCAAAGTAAAAATTGTCACAGACATGAAAAACCATTATTGATGTATATTTTAATAATTATATGGGGAAATTTTTCTAGTATAATGTAAACCATTTTAAATACACTCTTAAACAAAGTAGGATATACATGAGAGAATGGATGGATGGATGGATGGATAAATGAATGAATAAATCGATGGTTGGATAAATACGTATATGGATTAATAAATGGATGGTTGGATAAATACATATATGGATGGTGTTTAAAACACCAAACCAACAGTGGGGTTATGAAAGATTTTAGTTTTCTTCTCTACATATTGTATTTATAAAAGGGGCATGTACTACTTTTATAAATGGAAAAGCAAATCCATGAATATTTTTAATTTAAAAAATCAAAATGGGAATTCTGAGCTCAGACTTGGAGAAGCTGGATGTGATCAAGTGGTGGCCCCTAAATACATTATCCATGTAAAAGGAATTCAGGCAGTTGGTACCTCAATGTGTCCCTTCAGCTAAAATCATGAATCAACTCTGCACTGTGCCTGCTCCCAAAGCCAAAATATGAGTCTCTTAGGGCCCACTATGGAGATTCAAACAAGTCACTACAAATCAAGGAGAAACGGCTGTTCTCGTGGGCTTTGGCAAGGCACTTTCTAGTTTGAGCTATGTTTCCTTTACCCCTGAAGACCAGGAAACTACAAGTTGTGAAATATGAAAATCAGTAATAGAATGCAGACAGAAATTCCCCATTTAAGTAATTCAGATGAAGTAGCAAGAGATTGTATTTTGCCAGCTCCAGACCTGCATTTCTGAAAGCTTGAGAAAACAAGCCATCATTATCACATTATTCTTTGTGAATCCCCTACAGTGCTTGGAAAATATACAGCATCTGGGCTTTTCCTACAAATAACCCATCCACGGTATTTCTGAAAAGATCCATTGGGGCAACAAATCAAAGGCTACTTTGAAGGACAAGGAATATAATATAGTATATTTTTTTTGTTATTAAGAAAAGCAATTGAAGTCTGCAATTTAGCCCTATCTGAAGATGATAAAATGAAGGAAACTGCTAAATTCATCTGCAAGTATAATTTTGGTCTCCCAGGAAAACCACTAACAATTGAACGGAGAGCAGGAATGACCTAGATTTAGGATTTCTGGTATCCTGCCATCCCAAACTACCACCACCCACTCCCCGTGCTTGTCCCATAGCTTTGCTGGATTCCAAATTATTCTCTTGGGTCAGCTTGCCTGGGATATATGTAGCACTCCCAATTAGTCAGATGGCCGTGAACAGGATGATCCAGACAATAGCATAAACCTAAATTCTTGGCAAGTGCCCAGGGTTGAAGGAGTGTGAGACTAGAGCCAGAAATTTTTGTTTGTTTTTTTAATTTTTAAGCTAAAAGACAAAAGTAAATACATTAAGGTAGAGATATCGAGAGCAGAAACTAAATTTTGGGTTTCTAAGCAATTCTGTGAACAGAAATAGAGTTTTTGAAACTTCATTTTCTCCTGGTTGCTGTTAATATCTCTCTTGGTTGGCTCCTGGCCTGATGTACCAGCCCAGTGTCAGGGCTGGGGGTTGACTATGTCTAATGAATTTCAGTGATATTAAAATTATGGACTGCATCTTGAACAATTTCCCATCATGATAAGGGAGAATCTAGAACTTTTGCTTCTTCTGTTACAAACATATTTAATAATCTGATTCCTAAAAGTAACTTAAAACAATTTTTTTCCAACCACTCCTGACTGGGGATTAATCATATAATAATTGAAAGTGGTTACCTGATAGACTATTTTCAGTATGAATTGAATGTTCAAGCCTGAGTGATTCTTAAACATTGATGATGGCACAAGGTTAATTGAGAAACAATGACAAATGTTCTTGATACAATGGTACAAAAGAATACGCTATTTCCAGCCCATTCAGAGCCTGAGTCCTATTCATTGAATTGTCCCCTGATGAAAGGACTAATCACTAGCAATTATAATGCTAAATTCTTACTCAATAGCAAAATCCACTCTTGCCCCAATCCCAGGTATCTTCAACCCAATTCTTATTTCAAGCACTGTACTTTCTATTGTTAAAACATACTTAATGCCTTCAAGGACAAAGAAGTTGCTCATCAGCAAGACATATAAGGTCTTCCATAAACCAGTCCCTGTCTGAAATGCTGGCTTTATGGCTCACTGAGTCACACCTTCCAATCCAGCTTCTACATCTTCTAAGCTGTTTGTAGGTTGTTTATTCCCTTCCCTGCACCATGTTGCTTCTTGCCTTCCATTTCCTCTCCACATCTCTTTCTACTAATTTTTCAAGACTCTCTGGAATCCTCATTTACTGCCATAAGCGAGGGTTCCCATCTTGGGACCCCACCGTACTATGAACCTATTTTTATGATCACATCATAGAACATTCTATTGCTCCTATTGTTTGAAGTATTTACCTCTCCCTATTAGATTTCATAAGAATGGAGATCATGTCTTATCAATTAGGGTAATCCAGATCCTAGTATAGAGACTAACATATAGTAGGGCATTAACAACGTTTTTTTTTTTTTTGAATGAATACACAGGTGACCATCAGATGACTTGTACAAATGATTTACCTTTTCCTGTGCTAACAATAGCAAATTGAAGAACTTGAGGACTGTGGCTTAGGAGTTGAGTAGTGCTGTGGTTTATGAGTTGCGTTCTCTAAAAATTTGTATGTTGAAAGTCTAACCCCCAATGAGACTGTATTTAGAGATAGGGCTCTTAGGAGGTAACTAAGGCTAGGTGAGGTCATAAGGATGGGGTCCTAATCTGACAGGATTGATAGTCTTGTAAGAGGAAGAGAGAGATGGCACTCTCTCTCTCTCTACGAGAGCATGCACCAAAGAAAGGCCACATGAGCACACATCAAGGAGGCAGCGTCTACATTCAGGAAGAGGGCCTTTACCAGGAACTCAATTTGCTGGAACCTTGATCTTGGACTTCCTAGCCTCTAGAACTATGAGAAATAAATTCCTGTTATTTAAGCCACCCAGCCTATGTTATGGCAGCCTGAGATGATTAATACAAGCAGCAAGGAAAAATGATTTTTTTTTAGATATAGTCTAAGAAAAACAAGAAGAAGAAAAGAAACTCATATGAAGAGGCTCTAAGGAGAAGTAAAATAATAAGACTTGAATTTCTTAACATTTCCAGTGTGAAAGAACTCCATGGTTGTTGGAGAACTTTCTAACTATTAGGGGGCATAGACTGAGTTTTATTTACAGATACTGTCTCATTTCAATCCAAAATTTTAAAAAGTAGTAGAGAAACTGTCAAGGAAGGGGCTTTGTCCTCAGGGTACTTAGGCACCTGCATAAGGAACAGGGTGAGTAGGCATCAGGGTTCAACTCCACACCTGTTCCAGTTGGCCAGCTCCTGCCAAGTTACGGAGCCGACTGCGAATCTGGGCAACTACTTAATGAAACTTCATGTATTTATCTATAACTTTCAAAATAGCTCTTTCAATGACATTTGACACTGTCCTTGAAATCATTGCCTATTTTTCTTAATGAAAGATTCTGTAAATCCCAAGGGGCCTTTGACAACCCTCTAATAGGAACATTGTTTGAAACGATCTAAAAATAAAAAGTTAAAAAAAGGGCTTTTTGAAAGAGTCATTAGGGAAATTGATGAGGCCTGTTTTCTTTTCTCACTTGCTCCAAGGGCTCATTAAGGGAGGGGTTGAGTAGAGTAAAGGGGGCAGTGGAGGAAGGGAGGGAATTAAATTATATTGGGAAATTATGATTCTAGCTACTCTTGACCTTTCCTTCTGAAGGGACATAAAGATAAAGGTTATTATTAATAGAGGGGCAAGAGTTTACCAACCCACTAAGAAGGAAATTCCACACATTTGCATATTTTATCACTTGGCACCTTCTTCTTCCCTCCTTCCCCACCTACCAAAACACACAGACACACAATCACAAGTGGCCATGCGTGCACAAACATACACACACACATATACACATATACCTTCACATACAATCTAACTCAAGGATCTTAGTATGCAGCCCGCATATGCCTGCATTAATACCAATACAGTCATGGGAACCACCTTGACCAGCTGACTTAGAGTGACTACAGTTTCAACAAGCACCTCAGAGGGTTCTTCTCTATAAACTAATATTTGAGAACTACTCATCTATCTTTACTTAATGCTCATAAAAGATAACAGATTCTGATCCCTTGAGATGAAAATTGCTTACAGTTGCTGACTGTGTAGGCTACCCACCTTTCTCTGTGAGATAAAAACCTGTGCTTAGTGATTATCCCAACAAATATTTCCAATGCCTACTACGTGGGAGACATTGTCCCAGTTACTTGGGATAAATCTATTGGATAGAAAAGGACACCAGCTTCGTGGAGCCAGCATTTGTCAATTCTACACAGAGCTCCTTTTCTATTCCAACTCTCAACTATCTTGGTGGGAAACTTGGTTGGCGAGGAGCGTAGGCAGTGGACACAACCCTAATGGACGCCTGATGCAGAGCAGCTGAAGTTCAGGGGAGGCACAGCTCTGGTTAAAGGCCCCAGACTGTTGATGTCTTGGAAGCCAGGTCCAGCCCTGACTCTTCATGGACTGGCTGGGAGTCTTCAGTCAGTCACTTAACCTTATTTCCTCTTGTGTTCCACGTGCATCTATTAAGTTAAAATAATATCTATCTTCCCTCTTCCAAAGTCTGTCCATGAGTCTCAAATATGAAAATAGAGGTGATTTTCTTTTTTTTTATCTAAGTGGATTGACAAATGTTACCCAGCATCATACTGCGTCTCACTCCTGCTATTACGTCTCTATCAACTTTTTCTAATATTACCAGCTCCCCTTTACTGAATATCCGTAGCATTTGCTGGGCTCTATAAATAAATAATCTCATTTAATCTATATAACAGTTCTTTATAGATTTTACTACTATTTTCATTTTATAGACAAGGAGCCCAACTCTGAGAGTCAAAGCAACTTGCCCAAGGACATGGTTCGTGGAGATTTGATGCCAGCTCAGTCTCATCCACAGACACATGCTTTTTCCCTAATTCATAGTCTCCATTTTCAAATTCTACAAATCTAAAAAATGATTATTCAGTACAATATGTGGGAAGCTTGCCAATTCAGTGCTTTACATTTATATATTGGTTTATTTTTAATTCCCCAAAGAGTAAAACAGCTGATACTTCATTTCGGAGATAAATCTATAGGTCAAGAAGCAGGTTTCCTCTCCCTGATTCAGCTTAACTTCTTATTTTATCACTCAAACAAACTGATCCTGTACTTTTCCTGTGGTAACCTTTTAAGCCTTTTTAAATAGTTTCTGGCTTAAATCTCCTACACTGTAATTTTCCATGAATTTGGTTTGAGCCTTCTGGTAATTCAAGTTGTTACATAAAATAGTCAATAAAATTCTTAACACAACGGGTTTGATTTTAGTTAGCAATATTGGGATTGGCGATCCACGCTAAAGGAAATGGAAACCGAATAAATTCAGTTTACTAGCTGAGCAGGTAACAAGGAATTCTGTCAGAAAACAGGGTGGAGGCTGGGGAAAGGCTTTGGGAGCAGAGTCAGAAACATGGCCAAGGGGCCGAGACCGCATCAGGCTTGTGAGGTCACAACTATTGTTCATCTGTATATAGGAAAACGTGACTTGCTTTTTTTTAAAAAAAAGGCTTCCAATATTGGAAATGAAGGGAGAGTTTTCATGTAGGAAAAGGATGTTCATGTAGGCCCAACATTTTTCCCTTGAAATTCACTTTGCTATGGGGAAAACTTGTTACTACTCACACCCCATTAATATTATGGTCAAATATAGAGTCTTGAATCTCTGCCTATACCCCGAAGCACAGAGTACTTGAGACTGAAACTTTCAGAGCAAGGTTTATCTAACTGTAAAGTGCTTACAAATCACCTGGCAGCCTGGTTATATATTGCAGGTTCTGATTCAGTAGGCCTGGAATGGGGTCTGGAATTCTGTATTTCTAACAAGCTCCCAGCAAGGTTTTAAAGAAGATTCTATTAAAGCCGTAGAGAACCAATGGGGAAAAAAGTAACATACATCAAGAAACCATGTGATTTGGTTGCTAAAGAATCATTTGCTTCCCTGCTCCTTCCTTGCTTGAGCTTTGGAAATACCTCTGGAGCATTCATTGTCCTTTAGCAGACACCTGACCATCTTCAGTGTTTGTCACTTCAGTCCAAGAAGGCTAGTCCTTGCCCTCCTACCTTCTGAACCCTTGGTTTCTGGTACATGGAGTTATTGTTTCCAGAATGATTCCAAAGGGCAATGGCCACCGTCTCCAGAGATGACCAGAACATCTCATAATATGTTCAGAACACAACCGATAGAAAAATAATGGCTAGGGTTAAAGCCAAAAGCCTTTACATCTACACATTTCCGGTCCAAGATGAAATGCTGGTGCCAAAAATCAAAGGTGGAATCAATGCCCAGAAAGATGAATTCTAGGGGTAACAAGGGAGAGTGATTTCAATGAGCAGAATTTCTTCAGCCCTGCCTCCACTGGAGGAAAAGATTTTGATGAGAAACCAAACTAGCAATAATGGAAGATCAGAGTGATCTCTTCTGGCAGACGTGTAGCAGACACTGCCTTGCATTATTCCCCATTCTGGCATTGATTCTTCAGCACTCTCCTGGAGAATCTGCACCATGTCCACTCTTATCCCACTCTATCTGTATGGAGTGGAGACCACCCACACTCCTCCTCTTTCAGGAATGCATGTGTGACTGAGATCTGGCCAGCCAACATGGGTCATATTCCTCGCTATAGTCATTAACTTTCTGACCAAAGTGTGATCATATAGAGTTCAGTTCTAGACTTTGGTAGAACTACAGGGAAAGAAAAGACTATTTTCTCCTGTTTGGCACACTGTTACGTTGTAATGTTGGGAGTGCTTGTGGCTATTTTGCCTCCACGTAGATAGGTCTGCCTGTTGGTAAAGCAGAAGCAAGAGCTAGAGAAAGGGACTAGGAGTGAGGGAGTGGGAGACACTGAGTGCTATTGGGGAGGGAGAGGGAGACCAAGTCTCCAGGACATTATTTAATTTCTGTATCCAAGGTTGTCTGGAACTGGTGTAGTTCTAAATTATCAGCTGGGTAAACCAATCTTGTTCCTTCTTTTACTAACCCATTTGAGTTGAGGTTCTGTCAATGAAATCTCATATTCTCTGACTGATAAAAGGTATTAAGGAGATGAAGCTAAACACCGTCGGCCCTCCATATCCTCAGGTTCTGCATTCTCAGGTTCTGCATCTTCGGGTTTTGCATCTGCGGATACCGAGGGCCAAGTAAGGTACTTGAGCATCTGTGGATTTTGTTATTTGCAGGGGTCCTGGAACCAATTCTCACAGATCCTGAGGGATTACTGTACAAAAAAGAGGAGGGGCTAAAAGGAGTGCAAAATGAGTTGGGTAGGACAAATGAGGCCTTAGTAAAACAAGATATGGGAACTTCAGCAAAGGCATAAATAGGCAATTAATATGGTGAGCAATAAGGAACATAGACAAAAGCATTTAAAACCCTGTAAGATGGAATAATTTTAAAAAATACTATTTAGGAATTTTGTCTTCAATTCTCCTAAGTCCAAACTAACAATTTATAGAAAACAATCAATATCCACCAGAGATACCTCGTTAATTTTTCTTCTTCCTTCATTTCTATGCATTTGCAGCATTACTCCTCTGTGTCAGTACCTGGTTAGGTACCTTTTCCAGTGTAACTCCTGTTCTCCTCCCTGCTCCTATGATAGCAACCATCATCCTATAATTCACTTGCCTGCCTCTCCCAGAGTGCTCCTTAGGGGTCGGGGTTGCGCATTCTCTCTCTGAACCCCAGTGCCTTGCACAGGGTCAGTCACAATAAAGGGAGGTTGAATGAGTGAATGAATGACTGAGGTCATCTTCAAAGAAATACCTTGGACTGGTGAATAGTTTCAGAAACATAAAAAGAAAATTAAGAAATCTCTGGACATTCGTATGTAGAAGTGTGGACTGAGAGATGCCCTTGTCACTTCTTGACTGATAAAGGAATTTGCTTCCTTGTTTTCTCATAACTGCTCCTACTTCCCTCCATTTCTTCTCCACACTGCAACCAGAATGTGATTTTTAAATGGGGGGTTCGATCATACCACTCCCCATGGAAGATCCTTTGACAGCTGTCCAATTCACTCAGAACCCATCATTGCCATCAGGAACCTGGAGGATCTGGCCCCTTCCTACCTGGCTTGTCTAACTTCTGCAATTTTAATGAGCTCCTCTTGGTTCAGGGTTTTCACATAGTGTATTCCCTCTTTGGGTCTACTCTTCCACTTTTCTCCACAAGGTTATTCTTTCTTATATGTCAGATCCTGGCTTCAATGTCACTGCTTCAGAGAAGACTCTCTTGGTCCTTCAACTGAGGTCAAGTGCTCAAGCGATGAATCCTCGCTGAGCAAAGTACTTCTCTTTCTTAGCATAGTAATTAAAATTATTTATGTTTCTAATTACTTGCTTAATTATTTCCTTAATTATCCCTGTTGCTAGGACATATAATTTATAAAACTAGGCTTTTGTCTGTCTTGTTCACCATTTATTCCCAGCACTTAGCATAGTTCCCGGACAAATAGAACTGATGGTGATGATGATGGCAATGATGATGATGATGATGACCAGGAGAGGTGAGTTAGGTCATGCCTCACTGTGTCAAAACAACTGAGCCCAAAGAAGATTTGAAACTCTTTTCAATTATTTTAGATAATCCATATATTTAGTGCCATGAATAGTTGAAAACTATAATCCACTTTAATGTGTTGATGTTTGAGAGCAACAGGCAGAAGTAGTATTTTTGGCAATTGTTTGTTTCTAAATTGAACACCTGTCTTGATTGTGTGACCTACATCAATATCTGCTTTTAGCCTCAGAGGAAGGGTCAGACATTTCTGTGACTGTGTCATGGGAGAACAGCTGCTTCCTTGGTCTGCTGTAAACATCTGCATGAGAGTTTGCAAAGTGGAAGCATCTAGTTTGAAAATCACCATTTAGAAAATGTAAGCCATGATTGAACGTGCAGATTTACACATATATTGTCCAGACCATCTGGCTGTGTGTCCAAACAGGCACTGCCCTGTTTGAGTTGATTCTGGAGGTGATGTTAAGTTTCTGCCTCCTTCTTCCTCACATGCTGGTAGATGAAGCAGCAGGTCTTAGACGCAATGACAAAATAGACCTCCCAAATGTTCATGAGAGGGAGTGAGGGTGTTTCAATAACACAGGGGAAGCTGGTAGAATAATTCATGGTGAACTCCAGTCAAATGCAAGAAGACAGATTTGCTGAGGAAGGAACAACAAGTAGGTGTGTATCTTTACTATTATGAAGGCAAAGATCAAATATAGGTAGTCAGAATGCAAAAACCAAAGAGCAACAGACGATTCAGTTCCTAGGAAGAAGCTCTGAGCCCTAGAGGATATTATCCAGGCCAAAGATCTGGAGATGAGGCACATTTCACAAGGATTAAAAAGTAAATTGCTATTGAGTTAACTACTTTCTAAACTAAGTATTCCTTACACCATACTTAGCTTTTTCAGGCCTAGAACTGCTTTGGTCATGGGAGGGGCCAAATTAACAGATGGAGAGAATGGGCGCTTAAATGCAAAACATAGCAGAGGGCTAGAGAATCCATGCTTTTATTCTTTTTTTCCCTTAAGAGTAAATAGTCTACTCCAGTAAACTTTTCTCTTGGTGAGTATCCTTCCCCAAATAATCTGTAATGGGGTGCTTAAGGGAGATCCACAAATTAGTCCCCAGAGAATCAGAGACAAAATGGAAAGAGCAAAGAGTCAGGAGTATCACCATATGAATGATAACACAGAAATTGCCAGGACGGATGGAAAATGGTGTCTCGATAGAAGCTTCTAGGAACGAGCTTTTCGGATGCCCATAAAGGATAGAATATGAGGGGGTGTCATGCTTGCTCTCCCCCAGTAGCGTGTGGGTGAATGTCAGGAAGAACTAAAGGTAGGAAGCCAAGCTGAGCAGTATAATCTAGGAAGCAATACATGCCACAAATGAAAGAGCATTTTTCAAAGTAATATGAATAAAATGTAACAACTGTAGGAGAGCCAATAATACCACACTATGCATAAATCCTTCATTAATGATTTCCCTTCATACATCTGGGGGCCAGGGGGAAGAATTAAGGCAAGAATCAAGTGTGATGGATAAGGGCAAAATGGACAGTACAATGTTAGTTCACAAAAGGCGAAAAGCATGATAGTTTAAAAGAGTGATCCATACTATACTTTACGTAGCAAGTGCAGCTGTCCAGTTTTTGGACATTACATACTACCTCTGCAAAGAAAATAAAGATCAAGAGAGTATCAATTGCAAGCGTTATATAGTCCATCGTGAAAACAAAAGAGTGAGTGGCAGTAGCAATTACAGACCAATGTCCTTATAAAACATGCAAAGTCTAATCACATAATTGCTAAATTGCAACCTGGAGAAGAAACAAGCATGTCCTTAGGTATCGCAATTTCTTCAGTGGAGCTCATTTTGTTTATGAAGATGCAACATTTTTTACTTTCACTTTTATACTTTTCTATACTAAGGAATTTGAAGGTGCGTTTGTCTCTAAAGCAGAAATACATTCTGGGTGGAATGCCCGGGTTATATAGTTTCTGTAACTTGATCTGATGGATAAGTACATTTCCCCCATTTTTTCAAGGTTAAAACCACAGGAGAGTCAAGCCCTTTGGCCTTCTGATTACCTTTGTAGAACGAGCTGGAGAACCTGCCGCCTGAAAAGCTGCTGTCAGCCCTCAGGCCAAACATGTTTCTAAGTCCTGGCAGTGCATTGGAGGAAGACAGAAGAATGGAAGTTTCTGGCAGTAGTTTGCTTAAATCTGCCGTCCTCAAGATAAACTCTAAAGTCCTTAATGCGGCCTGCCAGACCTTTGTTTCTGCTGTCTGCCCATTTTCCCTTCCCACTGCTACCTCTTCTGCCTCCAGCTGGCAGCCCTGCTGACGTTTCATTATACCGAGGATTCACGCTGCTTCATCCTCCTTGCCTGCTCTGCTCTCTGCTCTATAACCGGACCACTCTCCTATCCCTAAAACATTAGTTTAAATGTTTCTTGTTCCAGGAGATCTTTCCTACCCATGGACTAGGTGAGCGCGTGCAATGGGTTCCCTTAGCACTTGTCATAGTTTATTGGAATTAATTGCCTTTCTTGTGTTCTTGTGACTTCATGATTGCAGGAATGTTTGGACCTGATGATATTGTTTGGAGAATAAGAAAACAGATTTCTGCGTGTATGAAACCTGAGATAAGATGAAACACTCCAAAAGCTAGTGCAATCAAAGACAGGTATATACTGACCTGGCTTTTCTCATCCATAAAGCTGGAATTAATCATGACTTTCCTACCTCACTTCTAAGAGAAAGCGGAAGTTAATGTTAAATCATCGATGTGAAAGTGGTTTTAAATGGGTAAACTGGTTTGCAATAATGTGGCACAGAGAGTTAACCCTGACCAACTATTAAATGAGTTTCTCTAAATTTCACAGCCACTCTTAAATTTAGATTGGGGCTGTCCAACTAGTTCCAGCAAATAGACACAAGAGAAAGTGGTGTATATCACTTACAGAGCAAGACGGAGGCCATCGTTCCAAATGGCAAAGCTGTAAGCTGAAGGGAGTCTGCCCCATCCACATCCAACTACAGTGTGAGAAACAAACTGTTGCATTTTGCCTTGAGATTTCACAAGTTTGCCCTTTGTGAACAGTTAATATTAATTACATAGATTAATATAGAAATCAGTACTTTGAAGTGAAGAGCTTCTGGGAAAATGAAACAAAAAAGAAACAGAAAGAAGAACAAGCAAATAATTATATGTTGGTGTCTGAGCTTAGTGATTCTTTGGTGGATTGTGCAGAGTCTGATACTGTAAACAGAAAAGATGGAGATCTATGGTTGGCAGTGGTGAAACCTTTAGTGAAATCATTAACGTGGAGGGCAAATCACATGCAGAGTGGACTTACAGCTTAAGGGAAGAGGCTGGGAATCAGAATATGAGAAGTGTGTATTGGCTTTGTTGGGGCCCAAGGCAGGCCACCCTAAAATATCGCACAAGAGTATATTGATTATTTTGAATTAAAGTTATTTGAGGAACAGCTGATGCAAAAAGGGCACTTTGACCCTCTGTGTTCCCCCTGAAAGCAGGAAATTAATCTTCCATATAAAAGGTACCCTCTCTGCACCAGGAGATAGGGAGACATCCTTATCACCAAAGATGGGGAATTCAAGGTGAAGAAGCCTATATAAGCAAACTTTATTATTTTTTTACTAATTTACTGCCCCAAAACCAAATTCTGCATGGATTTCTTAATAATTAAGCACCCAAACCTAAGTTTCTTTGTGCTGTCAAATCCTCACAGGTATACTGTTTCTTTGTGTAAGAAGTGTAAAAGCTGCCTGCTTTGGTTGCTTCTCTGAGCATCATTTTATGATCTCCTGTATGTACATATTAAATTGGTTTTTTCCTGTTACTTGGTCTTGTGTTAATTTTATTGTTAGTCTAGCCACAAGAACTAAAGAGAGGTAAGGGGGGAATTCCTCCCTCCCTGACAGCTTTGTTTGTTAAGGTTTAGAAGAAAGAGACAAGCTTAGGAAAGAATCTGACAGTTTACATGCAGAAATAAAAGGACTTGAGAGAATACAGAAATTTAGGGTCTTCCTGATTGGAAAAAATTGAATGCCTCTAGACGCACTGTGGAAATGATGGGTTTTTAACAAAGACTTTGAGACAAAAAGGTCTGGTAAGACTTCCCAGTTAGATAAATAAATTCAAGGCAAAGATCAGATTAAGACTGTCCATAATCATTTCCAAGTGTTTTTCTAGATTTGCCTTTGGATTGAGGGAGAAAGACTTGGAGAATAGAGCTACTGAGACAGAAGATAAACATTTCAGAAAGAACTTTGGGTATGGTTACTGGCACATCGAACCAAGCAGAAGCATATTAGTCAGGAGTCTTCTAGTTTTTAAGGCAAATACAAATATACAAATATAAACATATCATGAATTTGGAGCAACAAAGACTTTTAGTGTTTGACCCTTAAAATATACCTTGTGGCTCCAACTTTCTGTGAACAAGAAGTGAGATGTGAAAGTCATATATGCCCCAAAGTGGGCATACCCCCTGTTTTTCATTTTTGCTGATGCCAGGGAAGATGATAGGACAGGAAGAACCTCCTAGAGAGGTGTCTAGGTCCAAGACAGTGATGGAGAAAATAGCTGCTCCAGAGAGCAAATCAAACCCCTATCCTCCAGGGTAGGAGGACTTTTAGCATTTTCCCAGCAAGATTGCAGGATGGCCACAAGCCAGCGACTGCTGTGTAGCATTTGACCCCTTCCCCAGTCTTCCCCTCTCTGAATGACAGTGTCTATTGCTATTATTCTGTACCCGTTCCACCTTTGCACGTTGGATGTATATGTGTGTGTGTGTGGGTGGGTGTGTATGTGTTTGTGTATGGAGTGTGGGGGCAGATGATGAGGAGAGGAGATGATATTGGTTGTTGTTTTCTTCTCTTAAATTCAAGATCTTTGTACCAAGAGAAGCCACATCCAGACTTTATGGAGATACTGACAGCAGGACTTGGAAATAGATGCAGTGACTGGATGAGGCTTTGCAGTGTCTTCCTTTTGGAAGGATATGAGAAGTCCAGTGTGTGGGGAGACAGCAGAGGCAGGCAGATAATTGGTGACAGAAGGGCAGGTGGTGACAAAGATAGTGTTCATCAAACATCCCATGTCCTCCTGTATTTAACCATGAAACCAGATCTGCTCAGTAGACTGTTAGGGTATGTATTTTGTGCCATTTCTGGGTAAGTAAGAACCAGTGTGCATGCACCCACCATTTTGTTTTCCTGCCATTGCCACTTTGCAGGGTGCAAAGTACAAGATGGCACATACGGCCATGCAATTACTTCTGAGGTGACTTGAGAAATTAAATTTAAACCACTGAGATTTAAAGGGGTATTTTTTCTGCTGTGGGCAGCTAGTATTAATTACTTTAACAAAGGATGTGAAAAAATGAGCACTAGTATAATCAAGTGAATAGCAGCTTATATGATATTAAGAAAACCACATAAAACATACAGAGAAAAGACAGAAAGAGAACAGACCAAAATATTAATAGAAGGGAAAGGAATAATACAAATATGTGTAACTGTTTTTTAAGACTTTCTTTGTTGAATATACAAACACAACAAAATACTTAGGAGAGGATTATCCACAAATTTTAGTTGCTTTTTAAACACCTGCAGGATTCCTTTAATTGCTCATTTCTTGCAGATGATCACCTCCTCAAAAGAGGCTGAGGCAAAATCAATCCAAGTCAAAATGGTAGTAACTACTGACGTAGGACAATCAGAGGAAAATTAAGTCATTTGTGAAATAATAATATACTTGAAGAAAAATTGTCAGAAAGGCTCCCTTATACATTCAAGTTTACAGGGAGGAAACCAAGGCTTTGCGTGGTAGAGCTCTGTTCTCTCCTCCACACCACGCCGGCCATTTCATATCGGTGACTCGCCCCACCTCTGCTCAGGATGAGCCCCAGAGTTAGATATTTGAAAAAGAATAGAATTCCTCTCAAAAAAAAGCAATCCAGAATGATTTGCATGGTTACTCAAAAGAAAAAAAAAAATAGGTTTGAGAACCATGTTCACGCTCTACTTTCTAGTTTTATGCAAAGCTTTAGCTTCAAATATTAAGTATAAAGAAGGGATGCATTATTCTGAAACACATACATGTGGCGTATACTCCCTTCCACATTCGAGCAACAGAGTGAGTAAACTTTTTTATTATAAGAAAGTAAATTGGCTTTTATGATCATACTATTTCACGCTAGAAAATTCTAGTAGCTGCCCATAGCACTTAGCACAAAATTCAAACCCTTCACCAAGATCTATAAGCTCTAGAGTCGTTTTATCCTCTATCTCTACATTCTCTTTTTGTACCTCTCTCATTCTTATTTTGCTCCCAAACTTCAGTTACTGGCTTTCTGCCAGTCCTTGAAACAATATGCCAGGCCTCATCCTGCCCCAGGGTATTTGTACTTGCCATTTTGTCATTCCTGCTGCTTGGACTAATTTTTCTCTGGTACTAAGGATGGCTAAATCCTGCTTAGCACTATGCTACAGTCCACATATCATCTTTCAGAGAGGCCTTCCCTGACCTCTTAATACAGAATATTTCCACATCTAAATCCAGCCCAAGCATTCTTTAAAATTCTACCCTGTTTTCATAACACTTGTCATTATTTTAAATTGTCATATTATTTTACTTTTTATTACCATTGTACTTATCTTATGTGCCCAACACTGTGTTTCTGGGGACTAACATCATGTCAGCACACAGAAAATAAGGTATCAATAGAAATATCTTCAATGAGTATAGCATGTAGAATAGTAGCACGAGTGGTAGTCTCAGCTACAAAAGTGTGAGTTACTACAGCGAGAGTATCCATACCAGGCCAAATAAGACCTACCTCAGTTTAATCCAGATGCCCTCCCCCATGCACCCTGTCTTCTCTTCCAGCTCTGTTCATGCTAGGATCAACTTCCCAATCATCTCTTCATCACTCAAATACACAATGGTTTTCCTAATCTGAGGGCTTTTCCATGTGTTCCTCTATACGTACTCTCTCTCTTTGCTGTCAAACTACTCAGCCTCCCGAATCAGCTCCATTGTCTTGTTTCTTATGAAATCCATCCAGTTCCTGCTCCATCACCAACCTCCTCGTATTCATTGCCCTCAGGTGCTCTACCATAACCATTGCAAGTGTTTGTGTTAATTATCTCTGTTTGCATTTCAGCCACTACCAGAAGAATCCCTTAAGGACAAGGTCTCTCTCTTATTTACCCTGACATCTAGATCATTATGCATAATGCCTGAAACACGGCAAATGCTCAATGACTCCCTTGGATTTAAAAATATAATTGATTGAACAAAAAATGTAATTATTTAAAGACAATTTTCACGAGTACCATTCACATTATTTGCTTAACATTATCTTTCTACAAAGCGTCATTGATAGGGATTTAACTATTTTAAACTTAGTTTAAATCAGTTTTTTAAATTATGCATTAGATTTTTATTACTATTATTTCCTGAACTTCAGAGAACATATAAAATCTTTTAAAAGAATTTGATGTAATTTAATTTAAAAATGCTCAGATTATAGGATTCAGAAACTCCACTGCTTGGAATCTATCCTAACAAATGATCAGAATTGCAGATGGAGTGATATCCATTTAATCTGTGTAATAATGAGGACAATAGGGGAGACAGCAATGTTCTAAATTCTCTGCAGTGGGGGAAGGGGTAAATATCTTACTGCACAACATAACAGAGATTATTTTCTAGTGTTAAAATATTTTAAAAATATTATTACTTAATATTTATTAAATCTATGATTTATAAGTTATTTATTAAAAATAAATTATTAAAATGTTTAATTACTGATTAACATCTAACAAAATATAATATATGATATAAAATATAACATATAAACAATATAAAATATGAATATAATATATAATAATTGGTGAACTTTCTAAAATTAAGAAAATAAACTATTTTTTTCTAATAAAATTAGTTCTAAAAAATACAAATAACAATTATCCAATACATTCAAGTAATTTTCTAAAAGCTTGATATGGATGATTTGATTATTAAAAGCAAAGCAAAAAATAGTCATTCTTGTCATGTATTCATATACTTTAGTCATTGCTTTAGCCCAATCTGTTATACCTCATTATTATATTTTTCTGAAACATTCACTTTTTTCAACCTTGTCATATTATATTATTTTTAAAAATAAAATTGATTACAGTTTTCTTCATAATTATAGTTTATATATCAGAAATTGTTGACATCCAATTGACTCTTCAATAGACCATAATATTTATAACTGTGAAAATTCTCTATAGGTGCTGAGGTTTCTAGTACATTCAGAGAAAATATGCTAAATGGAGGATATTCTCATTTCTAATATTTTTTTGTATAGAAATGTTTACATATTTCAGCCGAAATATTTTATCTATGTAATATTTCTGCCTCCTTTCACAGTATCTTCTTCTGACAGATATTTTTACAGAGCAAACATCAAATAAATTGCCTCTATGGTTCTCTTCAATGTTTTATCAGATTTATATTTATGTGAAATCATAGGCTTTCTCAATTTCCTTCCCTTCTGATACAGAATATGAATTTATCTAATTAAAAACACAAGCTTCATGAAAACATTCTTCCCAGAAGTCAAGATATTCCAACATGCAATTATAGATTTTTAAAATTAAATTTTGTACACATTTGAATGTTCATCATGTAATTTGTTCAGATCCTCCCTTGCTTTTGTAGGAATAATTTTCAACATATTCCTCTTTGTTAGTTTTGTTTTCAATAATGGTAATTTTCTAAAAGACTCAAAAGCTAAGGTTGTTTTGGCTCTACATTTGTTAAATACTTTGAAAGAAGTAATTTATTGAAGAGTTTTAAAGATACTGGGAAATGTTCCCAATTCATCATTGAACAGGAATTAAAAAAATAAAAGATAAAACTAAAGAAAGCACCCTAAGAGAAACATTATGTAAAATATTCCTGTTTCACTGGTTCTAAGATGTATGTTTTTTTCACCCTGTGGCATGCCTGAAATCAGGGTGCATCTTCCCATCAATGGCTCACCCTTGGCCATCGTGTAATTGTTCTGGCCACATGAAAATTGTGTAGGCGTGGGCAAAGTTAGGGCCTATCTTTGTCACTGTCTGAGCTACAAGCATTGTTGGTGCTACACGTGTTGAGTTTAGTTGCTGTTTAAAATGGCATTAAGATATTATACTAGGATTCAGCATTGAAAACACATTGTTTTTATGGAAGGGCCACGGCACAGAGGATGACATGGTGTAGGACACACAGACATTGGTGTGTCGAAGGTGACTCAGGACAGAGTGACTCTGAATGTGAAAAAGTTTCAGAAATATCTTATCCATTTTACTTTGCTTATATTTTCTTTTTACGTATGAACAGAAATGATGCTATGATAAAAACCTCTGCCTACATAATTTAAGAGGGCCATTTCAAGACATACAAGATAAAAGTTCTAAATGATAAAAAAGCATTGTGTCAGTGTTTACTTGGTAGCAATTTTTTTCTTCTTTAGGAAATAGTGGCAGGTCTTATAAAATAGCTGTTATCTTAGATTAAATCATAGATGTATGCATATTAAAAAAGACCAGAAGAAAATATCTTAAAGTGTTAGTAGTGGCTATCTCTGGCCTATGGAATTACAAGTGATTATAATTTTCTTAATTTACTACCTATAGTTTCTAAATAAAAAATATACATGCATAATTACTTATATAATGAAAATATTAATTAAAAATTGCCAGTATTTGTAATGACAAGATTAAGTACTGTGAAATGTGAAACAAAACAGGGTCACAGGTCTAAGGGCTTTAAAATGGAACCAGGAGGTCATTAAGGAAATGGATCTTGTACACATCTTCATTGGGCACAGCATGAACTTTTGAAGTGAGTCAAGACACAAATATTCTGAGAACACTGCAAGAAATCTGCAACTCATCACAGTGATGGCCTTTTGCCTCCCTCTAGACATAGCCTTAGAAATCAATTATGCTTAGCCAAGAGGACACTATTAGGCTTGCCACCAAATCTGTGTACCTCGAACTGCAATTCTTTGATCCCAAATAAATGCCTCTCTGGCTCTCATTTTGGCTCTTAATTTTTAGGTTAACAGTACTTATGTTTTGTTACTGAATGAAGAAAATATCATAAAGCTTGTGTAAATACATATGACTACATCTATGAAAATTTTTGTAGAATTAATCAAATGAAAAAAAACCCCACAAAAATGTGTTTCAATAATGAGTACATATGTAGACACATACACATATTTGTAGTAGTTCTTATTATATTTATCAATATCAAAGAAACAATAACAAAATAGAAACACAAGAACCAACATTCAAAACAATCTGTGTCTACATCTTTAGATAGTTGCATCTACCATACACTGAGAGGTCTCTGTGACTGGCATTTTGCCAAGTTTTTTATTTCCAACACATGTTTTTTATTTCCTATCCACAACTCAAAGGGATGTATACAATCATTTCTACTTTAAGGATAGGGAAACTGAGGCTTAGGGAGGTCCAGGGGCTCACCAACACCTGTAGTGAGTAAGAAGTGGAGCCAGAAGGTGGGCCCAATCTGTGACTTAGATAATCTTGCTGTTAAGGACTCATAGGTTCCCCTAAAACCAAGACGATCAACAGTGACCAAAAAATGCCTATTGAATGAATTGCAGATGTGACAGTTCCCATTTTACACAACTAGAAACGGGGCAGAGAGAGGCCAAGTGATCTACAGACAACGACAGAGCTATTTGGTGAGAGCATTAGGTCTAGAACCTGCCTAAACAAGGGTGAAGACCTATGAGTAATGGAAATCAAAATGGAGGTCCCAAAATCATGTTTCAAATAGTCCTGGGGCCTGCCTGGCTGTTGAAGATCACTTTTCTAAAGATTATGTTGCATCATTGATCTAATTTCAAAGATCCAAGTACAGAGTAGGTACAGACAATGGACCTTTTATATCAGCCTTGCAGTCAAGATGTGGACTAAATTGATTTCCCTTTCTTTTGGAAGACAAATGTCTAAAATAAGTAGTAAGAACTTATATAATAATTTCCAAACTCAACACACCGGGGAAAACACATTAAATAGCTCAATGCTACATGAATATGGCATTCTGTTAGCCATTGAGTTGTAGGAAATGCTGCAAAGGTGGAAGCATGATGGATCTGCCTTGATGAGTAGTTTGTCTTCAAATGTGCTATGCTGAGGCAGATCAGTGACCCACCAGGCTCATATTTTGCTTCGGGAAGCAGTTTCAGGGCACAGGTGACGTGAGCATGGTTAGCACTCTTTGAAATCAGTCTCCAAAGATTTATAGATGCTCTCTGAAAAGCCCATTGGATATTTTTAAATACAATTTTAAAAAGTAATATATTCTTTGTAGAACTTTAAAACAATAAATATAAATTAAAAAGTAAAGAAGTAATCATTACCTACTACCAGAATATGCATAATATATAATCTTTTATGTATTACATATAATCTTTTCTATACAATATTATATATATATACATTATATATACATTTATCTGAGTAGAGTTTCCTAAGAGACACACCCCTGGATAAAAGGATATACGTACCTAATATCTTTTAACACTTTTATACTTTGTGTAATTTCAGCCTAGATCACAAGAGACAGTGTTGCAGTGTCAATGAGCATAGCTGGTTCAAAACCCAGATTCAGGTTCTCATTAGCTCTTTGAGCTCTCTGGCCCTCAGTTTCTGCATCTGTGAGATGATGATGATGATATATCTACCTCACAGAACTATAGTAAAGCTTAAAGGAAATAACACACATTGAGTGCCTGGTCCACTTGGTTCACTTTCTAGCTACATAGTGGAGATTCATAAATGTTAATTACTGAAAAATGCATGGGTCTTGTTTCCTTTTATTTCTTCTAAAACCAAACCAATTTGCTTATGCTTCAAGTGTTAGGCCCTTGTTTTGGTATTACGGTTACTGATGACAAGTTTCATACTTTTTCATACTCTTTAAATGTACACCTTTAATGGCCATACATTTAATCCATGCAAAACCAAGTTTACACTTATTATCACTTACTTAGACAGTTGAAAACTCGCCATACATTCATTACTCCAGTTTGTTGTTAGCAATAGTCTAGTCACCAACTTCCTTAAAAACAATCTTCATTAAAGAAATTCAGGGAATGTTAATTTTGGATCCCTGGCAAAAATAGAAGGTATCTGTAATTAGTGAAGGTCTTCAGAAGGTGCAAAAGAAAAAAGAAATTGTTTTATACCAGATCTTTGAAAACTGAAACTTAGCATACCACTGTAGACACATGCCAATATTGAGTGCTGTTTTGATACAACTGCAGTGCCCTTAGATGACCACAAAATCACCCTGATCACGTACTCCAGGCTCAATAAATAATTATTAGTGGTAATCAGAAAACTGAATTGTAAAATACTAAAATCTTATGCTTAGATAGAAGGATCTAAAAAGCCATGTTTGTTTAACCTCTCATTCGGTGTAGAATTCTCTTCTACTGAATCAATAGCTAACTGATAGTCATTCATTCATTCATCCATCCATCCATCCACCCATCCATCCAAGGAACGTTTGTTGAGTGCCTCCTATTTTCTAGGTCCTGGTCCTGGTTCTAGGTACTGGTCATGGTCCTAGGTCTTGATGACATACTAACAAGCTAGACAAAAACTTTTGTGGCTATGTTGCTTACGTCCAGAGCAGGAAAGACAGGTAGGATGTGGAAAGGTATAAATAAATAATTTCAGAGAATGATACAATGTCAGTAAGGAAATAAAGTGGGAGGAGGAGCTGGAGAATGACTTGGGAAAGAGAGGTTTATGGAAGTTTGGGGAGGTATTCTAGCTAAAATAGAAGGGATCCACGAGGTCTATTTTTTTTTTTTTTAAAGATTTTATTTTTTCCTTTTTCTCCCCAAAGCCCCCCGGTACATAGTTGTGTATTCTTCGTTGTGGGTTCTTCTAGTTGTGGCATGTGGGACGCTGCCTCAGCGTGGTTTGATGAGCAGTGCCATGTCCGCGCCCAGGATTCGAACTAACGAAACACTGGGCCGCCTGCAGCGGAGCGCGCGAACTTAACCACTCGGCCACGGGGCCAGCCCCCCATGAGGTCTATTTTTTACCACCACCTGAAGCACCTTGAAGAATGGTAACTCAAAAGCAAAGCATTTATCAGAATTTATAGGTCCTCCATTAAAATAAAAGACTTTCTAGGAATAGCAAACAAACATTCAATTAAATAAAAAGAAAAATATCCTTTTATACGAAAGGACAAAATCTCTATGTGGGCAAGCCTTATGTCAGACTGACTCAATTCCCAGGGCTAAGACAGTTCCCAGCACACGGACTTGTCAACAAAGACTCGTGGACTAACTGACTGGCTTGATCTAGAGAAAGAGGGCAACTGATGGACTGAACAGGCAGAGCTGATGGGGAATGCTTCCAAAAAGCTGTGCTCTTTGGTACTTAATTTTTAGCAATTTGAATTTAGTACTAAATTATACAGTCTTTAGATCTTACTGGAATCATGATTTTTCCCCATTTTTTTAACATTCAACATAAATTTCAAAAATTTATATTTCTGAACACTAAGGCAAAACAGATGTAGTTTCCTCTTGACTTTATTGCTTAGAAACAAAACATCTGTGCTCACATTAGTGTTTCCTTATCTGATGGAAATAAAGCAGACCCCACAGTTCAGATAAATCAGACCCAAACCTACAGGTGAATGGAAAAGTTCCTAGGCTCTTAATCTAGAAGAATTTCCTTTGTAAACTATTGACAATCAGAAGGGTGTAAGATGGGTACATCAGAAGGACCAGGGCCCTTATTATGCTGATTAGATTGTAGATACACTTGCTGCTCTTCTTGGCTGTAGCTAGAATACTCCCAATATTATATAACCGACCAGTTCCATTTTTTGAAACATGGGGATGGTCTGATTCGTGCTTCTCTAAGAAACAATGAATCAGTGAGCCAATCATTATCATTATAAGTTGAGGGGATAATATAGCGAATCATGAAGCAAGATAGGGCTTGGAAGAATGTATTTTTGGCTTTCTAGTCCTAAAAGGCTGCAAATCATCTGTCACCCCTGAATTATATACTAGCATGTAGCATACTAGCCTAAATCCTTGCATTCCAGGTTGCTTACAGGCTGTGTGCTATCAGAAAATTAAAACCGTGAGCCCAGCTTCGTCATCTATAAAATGGAGGTAGTGAAACTATGTACTTCATATAATGTTGTGAAGATTCTAAAGTGTTTGGCACACTGCCTAGAACATGTAAGTACCCAGCTATAGCTAATACTGTTGAATGTTTATTTTCTATCAAGAAGATGCTATTGACCTCTTTTTGAGTCGGAATCAGACAGTGACTGCTTTTCTGGTGAGTATTTTGTGCATGATGGATAAAGCATCCATCCCTCAGGGCCAATCACACACATCTGTGGGATGGCCAGCCTGGAGACTCTGGCTAGGAGTGGAGACAAGCTAACTGATCCCTGTGGGCATTAAACTCAGGCACTGAACTTGTGACCTGGACTTCATTACACACCACCCTCTATTCCATTCAGCAGACAGGCTGTTTTAGGGGAAACCGGAGCTTTCACATGACTTACTGAACCTGCTGAAAGACAGGTTGCTGAGAGCACAGTGCAGACTCTGGCTGAAGAATCTCTCCCAGGAGGAGAGCAAACTGGAAGAGAAGGGCTTGTTCTCTTGGGCAGAGAACAGTGGAAGTTCTGGGGCCTTGCTAGTGACATGTTGGTCTGTGGACCAGCAGCCCTGGGGTCACCGGGGCTTTTTGGAAACATAGAAACTCCAACCCAACCCCAGTTCTACAGTATCAGGATTTTCTTTAACAAACTCCCAGGGGATTCATATGCAAGTTAAATTTGGGGCACTGTTCTAGAACAGTGATTCTAACCTTGCTGCGCTTTCAAATTACCAGAAAACTTAAAAAATCCAGAAGCCCAAGACTTCTCCAGACCAATTATGTCAGAGTATCTGGAAGTGGGACCTGGATGTCTGTGATTTTTGCAGCTCCCCAAGTAATCTTAAGGTTCCCAGAACTTGAGGCCCGTTGCTCCAGATGTAACTGAGAGGAAGGTATCCTACTTCTCAGGTTGAGTGTGTGTTGGCAGAAGAACGAGGCCATCCTGAAGCAGGCAGGAGTCAGTGAGGAGGGAGAGAGAGCCAGCACCACAAGAGGAAAGGCCTTTGAGAGCTGGAGCCAGGCAGACTGGAGATGAATCCCAAACCACCAATTAGTAGCTGGATGGCCTCTGGGAAATTACTTAACCTCTCTGGCTTTTAGTTTTCTCCTAGGTAAAATGAGGATAAGAATACCTATTTTGGAGTGTTGTGATCAAAATAAAAGTCAATGTATACTAAGCACTTGCCATATAGTGAGAGATCAATAAATAAAAAGTATGGACTAAATAAAGAATATTATGATTAACAATATGTTTCATTATTCCAGATGAAAAGGTACCCAAATGACTAAACACCTTGCATTTAATGATGCTCTGGGAAAAGTGTGAGTGTTTCAAACAGTTTTAACAAGCGCTACACACCCAGGATTCCATTTATGAGCACATGGAAGGACACAAAGTCCAAAACCATGGGTGAGATGAAAGCCAACATGTAACAGTTGGCCAGCAATTTTAAATGACTCTATATAATCGAGTCTCCTACTGTTTAATGTGTACATTACATAGTGTATAGCAATTTCACTTCCTAGGATAACTCTATGAAAAGAGAGCTTGTGCCATGTCCCAGATATTCCCAGGAGTACCAGGAGAGAGGAAAGCTGCCAACGTGGCCACAGCTCATGGAACTAATTATCTGGAGAAATTTGTGAAACTGCCCTGACGTCAGTATTACAGAAGCATTCAGATAAGAACGATCAACAAAGAGCATGCTACCTGTGATCGTACTGTGGGGACCTGGAATTGGCCACCCCAAGATATGTCTCTTTGTCATCAGGATTATTTGAGGTTGATTGCTTTTGATAAACTGGGACAGGGAAGGAGGCTGTGAGGAATGGAACTTGCCCTTTGTTAGGACACATTTACATTTGTAAGGTAAATCTCTATCTGTAAAGGTGCCTCCCTCTCTGTACCAGGAAGAAGAAAGGAGATGACCTTCTCTCTAAAAACTCTCAATCAATACCAAAGGCAAGGACTTAAAATCTGCATTTTATTGTGCTAGTCTGGTAACCTCCTGTAACTGACTTCTCTCCCCCTCCCAGCGTTGGCATCTCCTTAAAGATTAAGCATCTTTCTTTAGGCTGGGAACTGATTGCGGTGCTCATCTGTGACCACCCCCAGCCCGAGGCAACACACCTGCCACCCCGCGGCGTTCACTGGAACAGCAGACCTATCTGTCGTTTCCATCGAGTTCTGTGCTGACAGAGCGGCCTCGTGACTATTGTAAAAGGGACATTTCAATCACATGTGAAACACCCTGTTTGGGGGTATATAACCACTCTGTGCACCCCACTTCTTCGGTGCCCTTTCTTCCTTCGGGAAGAAAGGCCTCGGGCCATGGTTCCTCATAAAGCTTTGTTTAATTTTCTCTTGCTATTCTGTCTCATGTGAATTTAATTCGTTCTCCGCCCAGACGAACCCAAATTTGGGGAGAGGAAATGTCCTCCTCCCCTACAGTACTAACTAAAACTAACCGTGATCCCTGGAGGAAAAGAAAACACATCTACACCATGGAATTTTCACACTTCAACCACTAACCTGTTTTAAAATAGCAAACTGCATGGAAAGGCCACTCTGTGTCTATGTCTTCTAATTTCCTGAGAATATAGGCTGTTCCCAACTCTGTGCTAGGGGTTAGGGCTGAAATAGAGAGCTAAGCAAAGTTCTTGCCCTCAGGAAGTTTATAGTCTAGCAGAGGGACCAGATAAGTCAAAGCAACTTCAATAGTGTAGTTACTCATCGCTGGGTAGTATTTAAAATATTTAATAAGTTCTTGCCCACCTGCGTTCTGGTGTCATAGTATGGGAATCAGTTTCTAGATGGGTCATGGAAGCACGCAGCTGTACCTTTTAGATATCAGATTAGATAAGACTGAGGGTTCCCAGGGAGGGCCAAGATGGCCACAAAGTTATGAGGGCTATTTGGATAGCTCGGGTATTTTGCAAACTGGCAAAGAAATATTTCAATATTTCTACCAGTTCAGCTAAACTGGTACATCCTAGACTTGAATAGAAGTTAGGCACAGGCACTGGGCTAGCCTGCAGGAAGAGTCCCTCTTGTATTCTCTGTAGACTAGGCAAAGCTTCATAGCAAAAATTAATATTGCCAAGACAGGGTAGGTTTCTGCTGTTTTCTGAATTTATTTCACTTGGCAGGCTGCAGAAGTTACATCTGACATGCTTGACTGAAGCCCGCATCCCTTCTTGGCTTACAAAAGCCCAAGATTCATAGAAACTTACCTGGGTTCCAAAGGCACATGTGACAGAGGCTTTCCAGCCATGGCACTCACATGTGTGCCCCAGCAGGTCCTACCAGCAGACTGCTCATCTCTCTGCTCCTGAGCTGGTAAATCTTGGAACCTCTTTACTGAACTTCCCTATAGCATCACACTCCCATGCTCCATTGCGGTGGATTCCAAGGCATACTTCCACATAAAAAAAAAACCTTGGCCCTATTAGCAACATTCAGAGAAAATGCTCTGCCCCCAAAACTAAAATAAGCAAGAGGGTAGCAGCTGAAGATCACCTCCCCAAGAAGTGCTGATCCAAGACTCTGGTAAGAACAAGTGCCCATCCAATGACTCCTCCAGGTCATTGGGGGAAAGAAAAGAATTGCTCCTGCCTGGGCCAAGCAAATCTGGGCAGCCAGCAGAGAGGACAGTTAGGACTCTAGGAACATCCTGAGAAAGGTTTCCATGGTGAACAGAAAACAGGTTAGAGGGAAGGAGCTCTGGCCATATAATTGAGGCCTGGGTTTGAGCCCCAGCTCCCCAAGCATCTGCCTGGGAAAGTATTTAACATCCTCTAAACTTCTGTTTATTCATCTGTGAAAAAGGTGATGATAATGAAAGACTGTCTATTGTAATAGAAACTGTATTGACTCCAGAGAATCACTTTTGGGTCTGAATCTCAGGCCCTCCATTCATTACCTATTATTTTAAGAATATTGTTCTTTCAGAGCCTCAGCTTTCTCACCTGTGAAATTGGAAAACATTATTTTTGAAAGGTTTTAAAATTTCATTTGATCAGTATCTGTGTGCATCAATAATGGGCTAGACATCTTTGTGCATCCTGGGGATGCTCAGGCCAATGTAAAAAAACAAAAAACATCATGCTTGCCCTGAAGGAGCTTACAATCTGGTAGGAGACAGATTTCAACTATACCCAGGAAGTAATAGAAGGTTCAAATGTGATAGATTAAGGAGTGGTGCTTAATGCTATAAATACATCCACTGGAGAGATCTGAACCCATCAGAGCGGGCTGGCTGCGAGTGCTCTCTTGCATACTTGACCTATACAACCCATTACACACAGCTCCAATGATGAATGAAGGGAGAATAACCCCAGGTTGCTGTATCACTGTTATTTCAACTGCTTGGCCATAGCTTATTGAGCACCTGATTCTTTATACCCATCAATTCTAAACCTCGGAACCTACTATTATTCCCATCTTAGCAGTAAGTAGACTGGGGCTCATAGTAGCTAACCATTAGACCCAAATTACTCAGCTAGTTTACTGAAAAGCTGCGATTCAAACACAAATGTGGCCGATTACAAAGCCCTTTGTTTTGCCACCAGTAATATGTTTTGCCCTTGAGCATCTATGCTTGTTAGAGTCTGCATATAAGCGATTCATTTAAGCTTTAAAACATCTCTGTTTTGAAAGCCTGAAAGCCCCACTGCCTTGAATCTTTGCATCTCAAACATGGTGGCTGCTATTCACCTTCAGAAAAGAGGAAAGAGTAAGGACACAGCTTTTGAATGAGAGTGAAGGTGTAACCTGCCTGCAGACAAGTGCCGTCGGGGCTCCTGGGAGGAATCACACGCTAGCAAGGAAGGAAGGGCTTGGGTTAGTTACTGAAGGAGCCAGCTGTTTGGCCTGAGCCTGGGGAAGTAAAGCTGTAAAAGAAGCTTTTCACTTTCTTGCTTAAAATGTGCCATCCGGCTTCCATACTTGGTCAGCAACAATCCTGCGGTGAGATTTGGAAACACTCACAAAAGAAAGAAAGCAAAAGCTCATTTCTCCTATTCTTATCTAATTGGTCCCAGGAGAATCCACATTTGCCAAGTTTCCTCAATTAGCTCGCTTTTCCTAGGGGCTGACCTACAGAATGACACTGCCTTTATAGAGATGGTAATCTTTCAAACACCTCCATGTATAAAAACAAAACAAAACAATATGTCTTTTTGAGAAGAAATTATTCACTTTAGTCTTTCCACGGAAAGTGTTTTTCATTAGTTTATGTTTCCCACTTTGACTGTGCTCAATAGCATATTTCACAAAATAACAATACTACATACTCATTCTGCGAAATCTCCAGTGCCATCACTTACTTTTCAAGGCATGAGGGTCTGGTAAATCAATAAGCACTGAATTAATTTCAATTAATTTGCTTAAAGGTTAAAGAGCGTATTTCTTTCCATAGACACTTTCTTTTTAATCTTCAAACCAGTTTTGTCTACCTGGGTAGGAGAAGGGAGTGTAGGAGAAACACCCAGCCTTTTCACTCTCTTCTCCTTTTTATCTGTTCTTCTAGAATTTGCTCTGTTCAACTGACTTGAAAGCTCTTTGAGGATCCATATAGTATGCTGCTTTACAGCCCTGTACTCTTCCTCACGTTGATGGAGCATTATAAGTGCTCAATAAATACATTTTTAGTGATTAATTAAATATATTTCGTTTCTATCATTGGAAGATAATTGCTAGTTTAAAAGCTGATTTCAGCATTTCCTTGTTCTAGAGTAGCAGCAGAAGAAAGACAGCTTGCTCTTCTGTTTAGGAAAACAGCTCAATGACTATGTTGGTATGGGAAGGTCCAGACAAAGTAGTTAAGTGCAGGGTGCAATGACAGGAGAAGGTACCTTCCTTCTTTGGGTGAAGTGGTTGTTCTGATGTAGAGAGATTCTTTTGTTTGTTGTTTTTAGAATTGTTTAATAACTATAGGTAAAATCCAAATCTGTGTTTCTTCTGGGACCTGGGGCCATGTAAAAAGATGGGATAGAGAAGGGACTTGAGTTGAAGATGTGATGTTTCCAGGGGACGGGGGGCTATGAACGCAGAGCCCGGTTAGATACCCAGAGCTGAAGAGCAGCTGATGAATACAGGGAGAGTGACCCCCAATCTTCAGTGTTTGATTGTCTCCTTCTGATGCTATGATCACTCTACACTGTCACCAAAGTTTCAGTAAAATTCCACTCTACAATAAGCAGCCTGTTCAAGTGGTGTTGTAGGAAACTTGTAGCAAGCAATGATCACAGAGAAGGTGGTTGAAACCTTTAAAGAGAGTGGGACTTGAAAGTTAAGAGAGTCGACCTTAAAAGTTCTCACTGCAAATAAGAAATGGTAATTATGTGATATAAAGGAGGTGTTAGGTAAGGCTATGGTGGTAATCATTTTTGCAATATTGAAGTGTATCGAGTCAATACGTTGTGCACCTTAAACTTACACAATGTTGTATGACAATTACATCTCAATAAAGCTGGGGGGAAAGAGAAGTTTTAAAAAGAAAGTGGGAGGTTAAGGATAACAATCAGATCTCGAAAGCCATGCAGTAGGAATTTTCTGATATGGGTAGGAACACTAAATTTTCTACAAGCAAATGCTAGATAGATGTTTAAACTATATATTTGGGTATTAAGTGAAGGATAATGATAGGAGGCCGAAACGCATGGGACAAATGTTAAAAACACATTATTTTTTAGTGACAAATAAGTAATGTGTGCACATGTAGGGATGAGGAGTGTGGAGGTAAGGAGGCTGGAGAGTGGATGGTGAAAGAGGATACGCTGAGTCCCTGAGTTCCAGACTCCACCAGAGAGTGGAGGACACGTGAACCCATTAGATGCGATAGTTGTGACACGTCCTTCAACCCTCTGCCCAGCTCATTGTCTCCACCATATCCACAGCCAAGTGAGAAGAGGTTCTGTATAATTTGTGAGTAGAACTCTTTTAATACAAGGAATCCATATACATCATCCCCTAGTTGAGTTCCAGTGAAGTTTACAATTGGGTCCGCAGGGCATCTCACTTCACTTATCAGAACCTCAGTGTCCTCAATAAGAAAATGGAAATAAACATGCCCACCCAATAGGACTGTTGCTGAGGGTTAGATGGTAGTTGAGAGCCTTTAGCACAGGCTAGTTCATAGTATATAGTCAAAAATGTTAGTTATTATTACTTCTGTTATACGAGCTAATACTACACAGAGCCTTGTAGGTGGTTACCCCATTTTCTGGTAGGTGTTGGAGCTCCATTCCATATGTGAACAATGGCACTACCTTGTTATATCATCGGATCTGAGGGGTTGTTTTCCACCTCTGCCCCTCACCTCTGGCAACCACCAATCTATTCTCTGTATCTCTAAGCTTGTTTGTTTTGGTTTGTTTTGTTTTAAGATTCCAGACAAGAGAGATCATATTGTTTTTGTATCTCTCTGTCTGGCTTATTTCACTCAGCATAAATACCCCCTAGGACCATCCATGTTGTCACAAATGACAAGATTTCATTTGTTTTTATGTCTGAGTAGTATTCCATTGTGTGTGTGTATATGTATATTGTGTGGTGTGTATATATATATATACACACACATACATTGTGTGGAGCTATATACACAGAGAGAGTGTGTGGAGAAAATGATATACCTCATTTTATTTCTCCATTCATCCATCGATGGAGACTTAGGTTGTTTCCACATCTTGGCTACCATAAATAACGCTGAAATGAACATGGGGGTGTATATATCTTTTCAAGTTAGTGTTTTTGTCTTGTTTTGTTTTTCAGATAAATCCCAGAAATGGAATTGCTGGATTATACAGTAGTTTTATTTCCAATGTTTTGAGGAACCACTATACTCTTTTCCAAAGTGACTGTACCAATTTACATTCCCACCAACAGTGCACAAGGATTCCAATTTCTCCATATCCTCCCCAAAACTTGTTATTTCTTGTCTTTTTTATAACAACCATTCCAACAAGCGTAAGGTGATATCTCATTGTGATTTTGATTTACATTAGCTTGACGACTAATGATGTTGAGCATCTTTTCATGTACCTGTTGGCCATCTTTATGTCTTCTTTGGAAAAGTGTCCAGTCATATCTCTCCATTTTTTAATTGGATTGCTTGTTTTTTTGCTATTGAGATGTATGAGTTCTTTATATATTTTGAATATTAGCCCACCATCAGATACACGATTTGCAAACAATATCTCCCATTCAGTATTTGCTTTTTCATTCTGTTGATGGTTTCTTTTGCTGTGTGGAAGCCTTTTAGCTGGATGTAGTCCCACTTGTTTATTTTTGCTTTTGGTGTCAGATTCATAAAATCATTGCCAAGACCTATGTCAAGGAGATTACTGCATATGTTTTCTTCTAGGAGGTTTATGGTTTCAGGTCTTATGTTCAAGTCTTTAATCCATTTTGAGTTAATTTTTGTGTATGGTGTAAGATAGTGGTTGAATTTCATTCTTTTGCAGGTGGCTTTCCAGTTTTCCCAGCACTATTTATTAAGGAGACTTTGGGGCAGCAAGCACTGACACTTTCAGAACCTACCTTTTTTATTTTCCAGAGAGAATGATGCAAAACTATGGACACCTAATGAGTGTTAAGTAAATATTGGATAAAATAGTGCAGGAATGGGTAGAAACAAATTTTACACAAATCGTAACCTGTGGCATAAACAGGAGCCACAGTGATTATAGTAGAGGCATTCTCTAAGGAGGGATATACTTCCTCATCCAGAACTTAGGGCATAATTAAACAGGAAAAAGTGGGAAAAGAACAAGAGGATTGGAAGAAAGAAAGATTCATTCAAAACACTGCTAAAATCAAACGATTGAAACCAACTATAATTTAATGTGAGTACCTATTTCTCTAATTTAGCTTGAGCTATTTGTTCTTCTGTCAGAAATTACAGCTTGGAATGGTTCGATTGGGTCTGAGGAAACCATTCCACATCATCTTACTCTTTTGATCACTCGGGAAAAGTATTATATCTTCCACTTGAGGCCTGTTTGTTCAAAATTTCTCCTAATTTGTGGAAAATGTTGAAAATGCTGCCTGTCTAGGGCTTTATTTTGATCGTGGACAGATAAGTGAACACATGATTGGCCATTGGGGTATTAAGATTTGATCATTTCCATATAAAGTTCACTATAATGAATAATTAGGGAAAGGTAAATGTTTTCTCAAGTCTGTTTGGATAACTTCTCTGTATGAGTAAATGCCCTACTTTCTTATTGAATTATCACATTTTTTCAGTATTTTTTATTTTGAAAATAATTCATGATTCCTTTGGTGGAAATTAATTAAATGAGTAGAATCTGCTTATACCTTATTATAACCTTGGTGTTTTCAATGCCTTTCCTTAAATATAACATTGGGTCTATCAGGCCTGATGTTCTTGGATATTTTGGGCAAATATGATGATCTTATTATCTTATCTAATTTGAGGATTAGATTCATCTGTATTTGTGAAATATGCCATCTCAGCCCTAAAGTTTTCTTTATCTTTCTTAGCATTAATCACATTTAGTGAAGAAGCTGCAAATATTCACTAGAAGCTGAACTGGCACTGACAGCTAAACACAATAAGAACATTGCTGTTCCATCTACTGGGAACATAGGGACACTTGGCAGGAAGGTAACAAGGTCAGTTATAGGATGACCCGTTTCCTGAGGCTGGCCCATTCTAATATATCAATATGGTGATGATTGCAAATGCATGGGCCCTGACCTCAGATGAACCTGGATTCAAATCCTGCCTCCTACACTTACTAGTTACTTGATGTTTGCTCTACGAGTCCTGAATTGCATTCCACAGTTTTGCTGATTGTAAAAGACAAATAAATAGTCACACACACATGCACACATACTCTCCTCACCTCCAACCCCCATTAAAATTGTTCTTGCTAGCAGATAAAGCCATGACTAACTGATATCCTAAGGTCATTGCTGATAATAATAATAATATAAAAATAATAATGAAAAAGGGATGACTGGCTCAGTATTTAGTTTAATGTAACTCAGTGGTATATAGTAAAACTTTTGGAGCAGAAAGTTAATGAGGATTGGTTTTATTTAATCACTTACATAAAAAATAAATATTGGGCTTCCCTAGAGACAGGAATAAGGATACAGACTGTTCAGGTTTATGCATACCTCTTGTGTATTGTATCCATTTTGAAAATATCGCAAATGTAATACCAGGACTTGTAGTTTATAGGACTCCTATGGTTTCGCTTCTTTGCCTGGAGAATACTCATGACAAATGCAATCAATACAAGCTTCCTTGCCCAAAGCCAAAGAGGGCCTGGGTTTTCCACCCTTCATCTAATGAGATGAGGCCAGGAAAATATGCTGGGGCCACCCCTGCCTTGCATGGCAATGTGGATTATTGATTATTCTTGGAAAAACAAGCCCCAGGTCAAAATATTAATACTTCACTGACAGGAGCCCCTTTTTCTGACATAGTTAAAAGCAGTCTATTCTTGATCGTGTTTCAGAAAGCAACATTTATATTTTATGTGTGGTTGTCGGAAAGGAATATTTTATGATAGAATCTCAAGGCTGGAGGGGACCTTCAAGGTCATTAACTTCAACCCCCTCATCTTATGCCTTCATCATCACCTGTAGGAGGTGGTCCAGCTGGTTGATGTTTCCTGAGCCCCTTTTTCTTTACGGCTACTTGTTCTTCTCATCGGAACCACATGTCATCCACCCCCAATCCTGCCAAAATAATAGCCTTTAATCTGGACATCTGTAATACATTTTACCTTTTCCATGTGGTTTGGTTTTAACGTGTTTATTGTCCTACTAGTTCTGCCCTGGGGGCACATTTATTTGTTTGTATTGTTCTTCATATGTGTAACACTTAAAAATAATCCCCCAATTATGATTTTTTTTACCAGCCTAGAGAAGACTAGTACTGAAGCCCTTCTCATGGATGAATTTGGGGGGAAAGAGAACGTCACATGCTTAACTAATATCAGCTATAGAATTGGGTAAAATTGCTGACTTCCCCAAACAAGAAAGTAATTTTCACAAAGACTGAACTCGGAATGTTGGAAGTTTGGGCCCACATGCCCTCTCCTTGGATTAGGCCCATCATCTGAACACATACAGATTTTGATGGATCCATATTTTGACATTTACTAGATATAAATATAATTTAAATAAGTTGAGGGGTATATTTTCATAAGTGGCAACAAACAGATAGATTGATCCATTTTTTTCTTGATAAGGTTTTTAATTGGATCAGTCCAACCTTTCTTTAAGTTAAAATCAGAGATGAAATCTTGCCTGTTAAGATCTTTTGTTTTTAATTCATTTATATCAGAATCATGACTACCTTGCCCTAAGTTGTGTAACATTAGTTTCCTTCCTAGTTTCCTGTACTTAACCTCAGACCTACATTCTATCACACATGGTAAACCTAAATTCATGGCGAATCTCCTATTTAACAAGTTGTTCTCATATACTTTTGGCTTTTGTGGCTCTTAAAATATTTCCCAGGAGTACAGAATGTCTCAGTGTGAAGTTTGCTGAATAAGGATGCTAGGCTTATTTCTGAGAAATCTCATAGCGCTTGAAATTAGGGGGAAAAAATCAGTGTATGTAATGTCAGTGGATGTAATGGTCATAGGATGCATATTCTGACAACGATATTTAGAAACTCAATACTGGGGAAAAACATGGAAGTAAGATTTTTTTCTTTCACTTTTTGTCCCTTTCAAGCCTCCATAAGCATCAGAAAATTAAAGTGTAGTATATAACTGTATGCCAAATGTGTTAAAAGAGGAGAGAGGGCTAGAGAGGTAACACGGTACAGGTATTTGCCTGGCTATTCCATATGTGGCTATTGAACAATTAATGTATTGCTCATCTAAATTAAGATGTGCTCTTGAGGTACAGCATGCGATAAGAGGCCAATTTAATTCTTTTGCATGTGGGCATCCAGTTTTCCCAACTTCATTTGCTGGAAAGATTTTTTCGCCATTGTGTATTCTTGGCACCCTTGTTGAAGAACAGTTGACTGTGGATTTATTTCTGGGCTATCTATTCTTTTCCATTGGTCTATATGTCTGTTTTTATGCCATTATCAAACTGCTTAGATTACTGCAGTTTTGTAATTTTGTTTTTGGAGGAAGATTAGCCCTGAGCGTTAGCTCTTTTTGCTGAGGAATATTGGCCCTGAGCTGGTATCTGTGCCCATGTTCCTCTATTGCATATGTAGAGCACCTGCCAAAGCACAGCTTGATAAGCAGTACTTAGGTCCATGCCCGGGATCCGAACTGGCAAACCCTGGGCCGCTGAAGCAGAGCGCACAAACTTAACCACTATGCCACCAGGCCAGCCCTTGTAATACATTTTGAAATCAGGAAATGTGTTGCCTCTAGTTTTGTTATTCTTGTTCAAAACTGCTTTGGCCACAACCAGAGGCACTCACAAATGGAATATACAACCATACACTGGGGGGCTTTGGAGGGAAAGAAGAAGGGGAAAAAAAAAGAAGATTGGCAACAGTGGTTAACCTGGGTGCCAATCTTATAAACAAAACAAAAAAAGAATCCTTTGCTTTTGGCTAATCTGGGTCTTTTATGGTTCCACATAAATTTTAGGATTTATTTTTCTATTTTTGTAAAAAATGGCATTGGGATTATGATAGGGATTGCATTGAATCTGTCCAATCACTTTGACTCAAAATGAGTTAAAGATTTAAATCTAAAACCTGAAACTATAAAACTACTTAAAGAACACATAGGAGAAAATCTTCTTGACATTGGCAATGATATCTTGGATATGACATCAACAAAATGAAAAGGCAACCTATAGAGTAAGAGAAAATATTTACAAACCATACACCTGATAAAGGATTAACATGCAAAATATATAGGAAATTCATACAACTCAAAAGCAAAAACAAATGAACTGATGAAAAATTGGGCAAAGGAATTAAATGGACGTTTTTCCAAAGAAGACATACAAATGGCCACCAGGTATATAAAAACGTGCTCAACATCACTAATCGTCAGAGAAATATAGATCAAATCCACAATGAGATATTACCTCACAAATTAGGATGACTATTATCAAAAACACAAAATAGACCTGAAAAACCCTTTGAGAGGCCTGCCTGGTGGCACAGCAGTTAAGTTTCTGTGCTCCGCTTTAGCAGCCCGGGGTTTGCAGGTTCAGATCCAGGCTCTGACCTATCACAGCTTGTCAAACCACACTGTGGCAGCATCCCCCACACATGCACACGCACACACACAAAACGCCCTTAGAATAGCTTCTTGTAAAGTTTTCTCTTTTTGCTCTTGACGTCTTGCTTCACCCAAGTTCAGATAGACAGGTAGCCCAGAATAATTCAGCAGATTTATTGGGAATCGGGACAGTCCCTGTGACTTCTTGCTGGCGGAGTATACAGAGGAAAAGAACCATATATTCATATCTCTGTTCCCACAAAGACTGTGGGGTGTCTCAGCTCATGCAATAGACAAAAAATAAAGTGAGGCATAACCTCGCTCAAAGGAGTCTTTATTTTCAATCAACAGAATCTAATATAAAGTAAGAGGGAGCAAAAGGAAAAGAATTAATTTTCCTTCCCTTATAAATATTGGCCCTAGGCCAACCTGGAGTTGGAAAAGAGGGCATAGGATGCTCATGGGAGGGTGAACGGTCCCAAAGGACAGCCTATGAGCATCTCTTATCCCTGAGATATTGCACTTTCTGTTCAGCCAATGAAAGACCAAACTTCTGCTATCTGATTCTTTAACTACTTCTATAAGCTGTTATTGGAGCAACCGTTTTGGTCAGCCGTTTTGTCCACTCAGGTAAACAATCAGTCTGCTAATTTTGATTCGCTAAATTGATTCAATGTTCCACCAAACTTGGACAAAGCTGGTGGAGATCTTGTGTTTGAGGACAAACTTTGAATAAGGAGGAAGTTGCATGGCATAGACAAAAAAACTCCACAAAATATAATAAGTAGTGGTGAGGGTGTGGAGAAAAGGGAACTCTTGTACACGGTGGGAATGTAAATTGGTGCAGCTACTATGGAAAACAGTAGGGAGGTTTCTCAAAAAATGGAAAATAGAAATATCATATGACCCAGCAATTCCTTTTCTGGGTATGTATTCAAAGGAGTTGAAATCAGGATCTCAAATTGGTATTTGTACTTCCATGTTCATTTCAGCATCATTCACGATAACCAAGACAAGGAAGCAACCTAAGTGCCCGTTGACAGATGAGTGAACAAAAAAAAAATGTGGCCTATACATACAATGTAATATTATTGAGCCTTAAAAAGAAGGAAATCCTGTCATTTGTGACAATGAGGATGAACTTGGAAGTCATTATGCTAGGTGAAATAAGCCGGATAGAGAATAATAAATACTATATAATACAACTTATATAAGGAAACTAAATAGTCAGATAATAGAAGCAGAGAGTAAAATGGTTGTTTCCAAGGCCTGAGGAGGGTCTTAGTTTAAGGGTACAAAGTTTTAACTATACAAGATGAATAAGTCCTAGAGATCTACTGTATGGCATAGTGCTTTTAGTTTATGATACTGTATTACACACTTAAAATTTGTTAAGAAAATAGATCTTATGTTAAGCGTTCTTATCCCCCCCAATGATAATAAGAAATAAAAATGATGGGAGGAACCTTTTGGAGGTGATGCATATTCTTATGGTATAGACAGTGCTGGTAGTTTTATGGGTGTATATTTATCTCTAAATTCATCAAGTTGTATACATTAAATATATACAACTTTTTGTATGTCAATCATACCTTAGAAAAGTGGTTCAAAAGATGATGTGCTCTTGGTATAACATATAACAAGTTTTAAAGATAATAGAAAAGAAGCTAGATATCTGATTAATAATTTTACATTATTATATATTGAAACAATATTTTGGTATACTGAGTTAAATAAAGTATATTATTAAACATAATGTCAACTGTTTACTTTTGCTTTTTAATCAGGCTACCATAAAATGTGAAATTGCCTGTTTAGCTTGCTTTCTATTCCTTTTGGGCAGCACTGGCCTATATACTTTGGAATCACAGGGATCTGTGCACCTACACCAGCTCATCAAGTTATTACGCTTTTTGAGCTTCAGTGTCAACATCCAAAATATTCATGTAAATAATATTTGTTTCAGAGTTAATGTGAAGACAAGAAGTCACTTACAAAGGGCACAGATCTTTATTGTGAAGGAGACTTTACAAGCGGCGACCTCACTGGTCTCCCTCTGAGGTTCTTTGGTGAGAACACAGCACTGAGTCCCGTCACGGAAGGTGAACTAGGGTTCACAGTCTGGCAGGCAGGAGTTAGGGGGCATCCCTCTTGGTCCTTTTCAGGGCCAGTAGGCAAATGTGACATCCAATCTGGAAGCACATTTTAACCTGTTCTATGTGTGAGAAATAGAAATTTGGGTTGTTCTGGCCAATGATTTTAATGGTCAGTGCTGAGAAAAGTTCTTTAAGTCTCAAGCCCTGATATGGACAGATTAAATGAGGAAGCAGAGAACATACTCAATACGGGGGAATCTGGAAGCCTTTCTCTCTTCAAGCTATCAGGGTATCCATTGCTCACCCATCACTTCATATCAGGACACCAGTCTCTGATAACTGTTTTTAATATTAGTTTGCATATGCATAGTCATCCACAATGTAGTACTATATTACCCCCTAGATCTTTGGAACCCAAAATAACCCTGGAAAGTGGGAAAATCTGCTCACGTGCTAATGTTAGAGGCAAGGTTCTGAAGATAGGGTACCAATGTTAACAGAGTACTTAACATGTGAGAGGCATTATCCTGGGTGTATTACACATTATATCGTATTTAATACTCATAGATCTCTTAGCTAGAAGATTTAAATTTCTTAAAGCTATGTAGTTAGTAGCTATCAGAATCAAGACTATCACCACTCTTTCTATATTCTAGCATTTCCTTTGGAGAACAAGGTCAACAGCTAAGAATCAAGAGGAAGTGACCTACAGGGTCACACACCTGCTCATCTGATGCCTAAAGATAGTCTTTGCAGATTCATGCATTGAATTCTTTACTTCTCCAAATAAAACATAAAAATCTTTGCAAATCATGTTCCAAATTTATTTTTATAAAAATAATATTAATAAATTAACAGGATATGGGTATGTTTTATTGAAGTCTTGCTTCATAACTGGTGCTTTTACATACACCATGATATTTAATTACTCCAAGAGTCTTGTAAGGTAAATATTATTATCTAATTTTACAGGTGAGGAAATAGGCTCAGAAAACTCAAGCAACTTGAAAATCAACACACAGCTAATAAAGGGCAAGAAAATTGTATTAAAGTTTATTAAATTTACCCACTCTTTCCTCTTCTGTGCAGTAATAAAGCTAGGGTTATATTATTTTCTCTAAAATTATATGATTTAACGTGCTATTTCTCTTTCTTTTTTCTGTCCTCCTCTAAAAAGGTAGGGGACAGAGGAGACGGTTTCTAGAAAGTTTTCAGGCTTCAGATTCCCCTTCTGTAAGAACATTAGGTATAAAAATATCTGGTGTATATATGTTACAGCCAGTTCCTATTAAACACCATTTCAATTCACTTTCATGACATATTTAAAAGTAAAGTATATTGGTAGAGAAAGTACCTATTTCAAAAGCCAAAGCAAGCTGCGTTATCTGAACTAAAGAAAATAAATGAAAACTGGAAGTTGAAATCAGGGATTTGCAAAATTAAAAATATCTTAGAAATAAGCTCCTTCTCTACCTAATTTTTTGTGATAGCTGTCTATAGCAAAGTCTCAAGGGTACAGGAACAAGAAAAATAAGTTTATATCACAGACACACACAGAGGTAAAAAATAAAAATACCCTTTAAAAAATGCCCTGAGAGTGGACTACAGTGGATGCTACTATGATCATCACCATTGCCATTGTCACTGGTAACCATTTACAAGCACCTACTATGTATTAGGTTAGATATTTCTGGCCCTAGTGAGCATAGTGGCCAACATCTATACTGGATCTCTATCTCATTTGTTATGCCAAAAATTCCAGGGAGACTAAGGATTTATGTGTACTATAATGTCACTTGTATTTAAATTCATGGACAAGGATTCGGTTTATAGGCCCATGAATAATAGCAAAAGACACAAAACCTCCTAAATGTCCATCAGTAGGGGATGATTAAATAAGTTATATAGTTATGGAATACTATGTATCTGTTAAAAAGAATGGGGGTAAGTCACTGATAATGAAACAATTTCCAAGATGTAAGTTAAATGGGAAAAAAGCAAGGTGCAAGGCAGTCTGTACAGTATGTCACTGTGTGCGTAGTAAAAGCAACCCCATAAAGAAATATACGCATGGACTGTTTTTAGGAGTAAAAAGGAAGTTGATAACAGTGGTTGGTTCTGGGAGATGGATTGTTGATTTGGGTAGGACAGGCACTTACTTTGAATTTTTCAATGCAATTCAGATTATTTTATTCATTACTATTTGAAGGTATTATTTTTTAATTTAAAATGTTTAATAAGTGAGCAGCTGTGGAGTCAGGCAGACTAGGATTGAAGTCCACTTTCCATCCACATGGCCTTAAGTAAGTTACTGATACTTTTCTAGTCTCCTCTGTCGGACGGGGAATAACAGCACCTACCTCTTGGGTTGTGGTGAGGAGTGTGGGGGATAGCATCCTTGAAGTTCTCAGTACAATGCCTGGCACAAAGCAAACCATCAGTTGTTAGGTGTTTTACATAAGCAGCTCCAATAATCACTCTGAGTGGAGTACCATTCAATTAAGCTGTGCCCTGTCCTTCAGGCATCCAGTGAAGTCTGGTGATACAAACCAGGGGAGAGTCAGACAGAGGACAGCTAACCACAACAATCCCAGAATGAAGTGCTGTAGCACCCCAGAGGAAAGTGTATTTAACTTTGCCAGAGGGTTACAGGGTAGGGGTCCAGGAAGTGTTCACTAAAGAAGTGACATTTAAGATGTGCATTTCATGGGACTAGAAGCAGCAGCTCCAGAAAAAACAAAAACAAAAACAAAACCAACCTAAAAACAAAACTAAAATGAATTTCTCAATCAGAAAACTATTTTTTTAAATACATAAATTCAATTTCAAAAGAACACTAAAGCTGTATCTTTTTTCATGTGTGTCAGGAAGATTGGCCCTCAGCTAAGATCTGTTGCCAATCTTCCTCATTTTGCTTGAGTAAGAGGGTCCCTGAGCTAACACCCATGCCCATCTTCCTCTATTTTCTATGTGGGATGCCCTCACGGAATGGCTTGATGAGCAGTGTGTAGGTCTGTGCCCGGGATCCAAACCTGTGAATCCTAGGCTGCCAGAGTGGAGTGTGATAACTTAATCACTATGCCACTGGGCTGGCCCCTAAAACTGTATTGTTTTGAGGCCAGCCTTTCAGATGAAAATTGAAAAATTGTAGATTCAGAGACTCTTATCAGATTTCCTGGATTCCATTTTCTTCTCTTGCCTTCAGTCCTGCATGAATGCAGTTAAATAATGTATTTTTCTGAACCCCACTTTCCTCATGTCACGTCTTGGTTCCAGACCTCCTCTTCCTCTTGCTATCCAGGTACACCAAACCCCTAGACTTTTCAGACCACAGACCTGGCCTCGGCACTTGTCTCCTCACCTGAAAGTGCCCCTTTAGGATGTCAACCCCCTACTAGTCCCTTCACACCTTCTAATCATGCTCTCCTAATTGTTTCTTATTATTCTCTTTTTGTAGGAACTGTTCTCTTCCCTCTGTAATTTTAAATTCAGTGCTCCTCCCTAGTATACACATGTGAAACCTACATCCTTCATAAATTTTCTCTGATTTATTCAACCCTATCTCATCTCTCCCTTGTCTACACTTGTCTGTCAGTGTTTTCCAAAAGTTTTCAGATCCCAATAGTCACTCACCATGTTTGCACACGGTGGCACAAGGTTGCTCAGTCACTGGGATGGGACTTTGCCCAGGCCCTGCCCGACCACTTCAAGGGCTGAGAGAATCGATGGCTCTGGATAAAAATGGCCCATTCCTTGCCATAACCCAGCAGTCAGGGAGCTCTGTTTCATAGGATTAATGACCATAACTTTGGAACCAAAACCTGGCGATATATACTGTGATAAACAAACCTATTTCAATTGTGGCCGAATTGGGGGAGGGGAAAAGAGGTCCTAATATTTTGACCCAGTCATTTTGATATGGCTGCTTAAATACCTTTTAGAATATGAAAATTTAACAGTATTTTAATAGAGAAGTTTGAAATACGCATTTTACCTTGGTCTAAAAAGACACAGTCGTTTAATTTACAAACTTAAAAATTACCAAATCACACACTTAATAGGCATTGTCATTCCCCTCCTTCAAAATTTGCAGAACCCACATATTCTGCTTATTGGACAGTCATGCCCCTTGGCTGAGTGGAGAGCCCTGTGCACTGGCCCCTGCTGGTCCCTGACCTGGAGCCTTACTTTTGGCATTTCATCACACCACAATCTCAGGAAAAAAGCGTGTGCTTGTGACCTGCAATCATGTTGCTATGCAGAATCACCATCGTGCTCCCTCCTCAGTGATCTAATATCTGATTTTAAGAAATTATTTAGAGATGCCTTATTCATACTTGTAAATGTTTTAATGCAAGGACTGCTGTGCTTTCTCCACTCCGGCACCTCTTAGTCCTCAGTAATACACATAGACATGACTTGAGTAAGGAGGCTCTCTATCTGACCAAATAATGCCTTCCGTTTTCTAACTTTTGCCTTTTTTTTTTCCAATCTGATTGGATGTTTTGACCCATTTTAATAGTGGAGACCTTGAGACCTTTTTCTAAATTATATATATTTTTTTGCACCAGCATATGCTGTAGAATAAGGTTGTGACTTGAATGGATGGATATCTTACAGCCAGTTACCAATTGTGCTGCTGCCTTATCTTCGTATATTCAGGGCTCCCTTTTGTTCAGCTTGCATTGGCTTTTGGGGTCAGTGTGCAGAGGCCTTCGTCTCTTATCACATTCTGTGTTCAGACTATGGGTGAGAAAAATTCCCCTCTCCGGCGCTTCCTGTGGCCTCTCCTTCCCAATGATTGCAGACACAAAGCATCCCAAAGCCCCCATCATTCACTGGAAGCACAGCTGGGAAATCTGCAGAGCCCTGAATATCTTATCTTAGGCACCATGAGCAGATAAGTGGTCCTGGGGTGCTCCTAAGGCCAAATTCAAGAAAATCCCAAAGAAGGAATCCTAACACAGCTAATGGAGCCCTGATTTGGGGTCTGTGACCACTTCTCAAGGGCACACAGGGCCCTGAGGGCTGAGGCCTGACTCTTAAAATCTTTTATTTTTCTCATGTGAAAAGGATTCTTGAAATTGTCTGGTAGCCAGATTCACATTTTTATTTTTTATTTTTTCTCTTAAAATGCTAGAAACAAGGTAGAATGAATATTTAAAATACCAGTTTCTGAGTCAATCAATCTTAGTTTGAATCAACTCACTTCAATCATCGTTTCCAGGCTGTAGTATCTCCCTTAGATTCAGGTGGGAGGGACCCTTGTCCTGGGCTCCCTGATTTAAAGGGACCCCGCTTTTCTCCTCTTTGTTTTCAGTTTCCCCTTGTATATAAGGACTCTGTGGGGCTTGGCTTGGAGCCTGTGCTCCTCCCATGTATTCCAGCCTAGACCATGATTCTTTCAGGTATCCACACCTCGGAATTCCCTGAACAAATGGCCCTACACCCACTTCCTGGGCCTGTGCAGGCATCTCCCAGGTTCATCCTTCTCAGGGAAAATGGACCAGGCCACAGGACTAGTGTGGGCACTCACAGGACCAAGGCATGGGCAAGGCTCAGCTGAGTGTTGGGGGAATATGGGCAGAGTTTGGAAATGTGAGCTGCCCCTCACGATGTGCAGATGGAGTCAGGTTGGAAGGGAAAGAGGTGGTGTGTATCACATTTTCTGATGTGAATCTAGATTTCCTTGTTTTCATGAAAGTACACTTGTTAATAAAGGAGGAGAGAACAAAAGATATTTAACAATTTATTGGTGTGATTTATAGCTTTCACATATTTAGGCATATGGTACAATGTGACATCCATTTATAATGTTGTCCCGAGCCCCACCATTGTCAGGGAGAGTACTGCCCCACTGTGTGACTTGGAGTGAATTTATTAATCTCCATGAACCACGACTCTTTCACTATAAAATTGGACAACAATGTTTATCTTTCGTTTTAAGTTAATTTTATAATGTTTATAACAACATAGAGCATATACTAACTGGTCAGTGAATAAAATTTATTAATCTTCTACCTCAAACTAATACTCAGAGGGAAGGAAAAAACAAAACAAAAGACAAAAACTTTAATACTTGCGTTTAATAATATTCATTTATCACCACTTACAAATTTCTTATTATTCTTTTTAAAAGTTGGTACTCTTTCTTCACTATTTCAAAGTCAAAACAGTATCCCAGTTACAAATCACTGACTTTTCCCATCTTTGTCCATATCCATCATTCCAAAGATAGAAGGTTTCAGTTTGTGTGGGGAATACCAAGGTGGATATCTGTTTCCAGTTCACTGTGTTCTTTAAACAGGCTGATCTCCTTTTAAATGAGATCCATTCGTACTGGACTGAAAGTATTGTTTTGAGGAACTGAGCTTGATCTTGACATAACAGAAGCTTTCTCACTCAAGCTATGTATACCTTCTCTCTGCATCCCCAGAGTCTTCCTGAGGGGGACTTCACTTGGATTATGAGTCAGCCAGTCAGCATTAAAAGCTGCATATTTTAAAGTGTGAGAAACTAAGCTGCATTACATTTTCCCTCTGCTCCTGGGTTTTCCACTTTTTCTTCTTAAAAACTATTTGCTTGCCAGGAGCATTTTCCCCAAATTTTCCCAAGCTGTGAACATAATCTTATATACAGAACATTTTATATTATCCAAAGCCATGTATTAGAAAAAAATATATTTCTCCCTAGATACTTAGGCTATATAAACAATGCAAGTCATTCTCCTGGAAAACTACATAAATTTTATATATTTTTGTATCAAAATGCTTTCCCCTAATTTAATCAAAATTGAAAAATGAGTACAGAAACAGGACCTGAAGCCCTAAAGACTAATATATTTAGTCTTCCTGATGTGCCATGTGCATATTTACACTTCACAATTAAATGACATACAGGGAGACGTGCAATATTCCAAAGAAATCCTGACAGCTTTATTAATTCGGCCAACAGCTCACGGGGTTGTTGGCCACAGGGGAATACTTACTGAATTTCTTGCTTATAAGAAGAGTTACATTTGGAATGGAAATTAATCATCATGACCCCAAAGGTGAGGATTTGAATTTTTACTTTAAATGTTCACCCTACATAAATTCAGCAGCCATTCCGTTCCAAATATTCTTCTGAGCAGTATCCACTCTGTTTAGGACTCAATTTTCACATCCTGTTAGAAAATATTTTCTCAACTTTTCAAACATGTTTTTGCGACAGCAATCGAACATCCGTCAGACATCACTCTTCTCCATGCAGTGTGCACAGTTTGTTCAGGAGCAGGCGATGCTTAAAAAGTATGAATCTTAAAATAGAGTTTCACCATAAAAAACCGGAGAGATAGATCTGATAATGCCTGCTTCCTAATGATAATGAGGACAGTAAATAATTTTAAAGCCTTTGCAGAATGTAAAAAAAAAAAAACTCTCTCATCTATCTTCCCCATATAATAAATCCATATTATGCTTAAGTCAGCAAAAAGCGTACGTAATTTCTACTCTATGGGGGTGTACTTTTGGAAAGGCAAACAAGATGCTGTCCTTTCACTGTTCCTGGGTTAGCACACAAAAGACAAACTGTCGCTTGTCAGATGAATCCTAATTGGCTGAAGGGACTGAATTTTATGGCTTCACTTCATCTGCACATGTAGACCAAGCATTAACATGCAGGGAAGTAAAGCATGATATAAAGTTCATAGTGCAGGAGTTAAAGGAAGAACACCGACGCATCAGTCAAATATGATCATCCCAAGACCTGTCAAGAGAAAGTTTCAGCAGAAATACGCCTCCTGCATGGGAGGCTGAGGGGATTACACCAACTAAGTCCTACACGAGACACACATCGAAAAAGCTTTTGACAAATGCACTCAAGAAAATGAGATTTTATGCATCAGAGACCGATTCATAAATCATTCTGAGGGCTGCCCAACTTTTCTTTGGAAGGCAAAATTTAACTCTCTCCCAGAGCCAAATCAAGCCCAATCAGTTTCCAAAGTCTGCAGAGAAATTGATACTGTATCCATAAATGTCAAGTGGTTGATTTCATCCAGTGTAATAACATGTCGATTCAGTTTTTAAGAATGGTCATTTCTAGTCATGTAGTCTAGAAAATTCTAACTGGTTAGCAGGCATGGTGATGTTGGGCCATCAAAGTTTAAGACACCTAGAACTTTCATCCAGTTCTATAGATAAACATACTATCACTAGTCACCGGGTGAGCCATTACCACACACAAGGCTAAGGAGATATGACTTAAGAATCACATCATTCTTATGGGGTTGGTAATTTTCTTCATTTTTTATTGATGAGGAAACTAAGGTTTGGAGAGATTAAGCAACTTGCTCAAAGTCACACAGCTAATGAGGGTTGGAGTCTGCCATGGGATCCCAGAGGCTGAACCCACAAGCACACACAGTGTGATGAGAGCAGAGAGAAGGCTTTCTGCACAGGACACTTTGAGACTTCGTGATTTGTCTCCTTGTGGCCATTGGATCATATGTTGGATGCTTGACTTTGCACTGACCCAGATCCTGACTGACTGACTCTGTTCTTTTTACCATGTTCAGGCTGCAAATGGAAACGTGAAGGCCCATTAATTTTGTTAGTCCAGCCAGAGCTGCTGGAGCAGAGGACAGGTCCCAGGCTCCCAGACCAGCCCTCTGCCACCCAGGTAAGCCAAACTGTGCACACTCACTGCACCAGCTACAATTTCATGTCAGAATCCTTTACCCATGAATTAGTTTCATTCGCTGCATCTAAAAACCTCACCAGAGGGCCTTCTATCTTCCCTAAATTGCCATAATCTCTCTCAGACATGTTGCCCTCGGTACCCTTGTTCTTTCATCTCTGAATGTTTCCAGGAAGCACAGGCACAAAGCCTCTGTTTTAGGTAGAATTTCTTAGGTTCTAAGAGGGGCTGGTATGAAGGGTAGTGATCGATTAGGACAGAAGCGATGGATGTTAAAGTGGCAATTTGCACCCCATGAACATGAGGCGGGTAATGACCACATTAGCATAGCCAGCAAGTGTTACTAGCACAGTGGGAGTGTGCAGAGGTGCCCCGCTGTCCATTCGGACCCTATTGGATGAGAAAGTGAACTGATACCAAGGGATGAAACAAAAAGCATTGAGGCGGTGCTGGAATGACACAGTTCTCACTTAAAGGGTTCCAGATGACAAAGTGTGTACAAGGGGAGCTTTATTCGTGGTCTCGTCTGTGCCTAGGTGGGGATGGAGTGACTATGCAACTCCACAACTGTGAGACAGGCTGGAAGCATTATCATAGCCCTTGTCTGAAAACTTACAACTCCAAAACAATGAATTTACATGTTCCCACCTCGGTACCTTGAGTAAAAAGGCCCACAGGATCCTCTCACAACACCATGCATGTGTGAGAATGGTGACGCTGGATCTCTTATGAGGTCTGTGTTACTGACATTTTTTGTGGCCTCCATCACAAAGTAAACTCTCTCATGGAAAGGAATTGCTGTATCCTCCAATACACATCCAGACACACAGACATAGACTCAAACACACAGGCACACCTATATATGCACATATTCACAAACATTCACACACACACAAGTATTATAGAGAGATTCTAGTACAGTGAAGAATGCAAATGAAATAATAAGAATGTGTAGGGAGGACTTCAGCTCGTTAATTGTCTGATCTGCCTCTGCCCTGTGAATAAGTTCATAAAGCCATCAGAGATCGTTGGAGGTGATCCTTCAGGACCCTACCTTGGACTAGATCTCGTTTCATTCCATTCCACCCTCCATGAGCCTGAGTCTCCATCTGACAACCTAAACTCAGTCTTGCTTCTGGCCTTTTGGCCGTGGTGTTGATGCTGTATCTCTGAGATACCTGATTCTAGAGTTTCCCCAGGGAACTTAGATGGGGCTGACCCTCTGGCTGTCCACATCATTGCTGCCCTAGGAATGATCAGTGGTTCTAGTTCTGGCATCTGGAATCTAATCCTGATACAGATCAATGGCCATGGTTATTGGTGTGTGTACGTTTGTGTGGATGTGTAGCTTTGGGCATTACTTAGTTTACTCAGACTGTCAAACAGAGGATCGTTTATGTGTTGCTTTATAGGAAAAGTCCAATTTAGGCAGTTATTTATAAAAATAGGTTCAAATCTTTACATGGTTAAAATGAACTCATTTTGTTAATCAACTCAGAAGTCTCTTATCTGTGACCATGGTTTGAGTACCCAGATAGTTCCCACGGGCAGGCTGGTTTCCATTACTCAGACATTTTGGGATTGAAAACATTGTCCTTCTGTATACAGCAAAGTGGGTTAGCATAAAGCAAAAGGGGCTAATAATGTCAACCATGAGTTGATCATCTACTATGCAATAGACACTTTATACACATTACTCCTAATCTTCTAATAATCTGACATGAGGGGGAAAATCCCCCTATCTTCCATCAAAGAAAAATCTAGACTTTTTACACTGGCTTGCAAAATGTCTGGCTGGTTTGCTAGAAGTAAAAGGGGGCCAGGGGATAAATGGCTAATATTTATATCTTAATTTCTTTAATTTGCAGAATGATATTTCATATACAATAGCATATGTTAGCAAATATGATACTCAACATAGGAAACCTGCTATGTATTCAGTCTGACTTGTATTAGCCTTACCCTAGATCATTTTGTTTTTGTACAATTATTTCTTCTTTTCAATGATTCCCTCAATGATTTATTTCATACTTTCCTATTGTATACCCTTTCACAAACCATTTTAGTGCTGCTTAGGATGAGTGGATTGTAAATTACTAATAAGCAGCTGCAATAATCACAATGAAACTGAGGATTATATTTGTCCACTCTTCCCATGTGTCCCCAACCCTTTCAGTTAGAAAATCCTACTTGGGTCAAACCTGCACCCCTCCAACCATGTATGCAACATTCTTTCTCCTATTCAAGAGTATGAGGACTGGTACCTGAACAGCTTCTGCTTTTGACAGACAGGAAAGAAGGAAATGTCACTTCAAAAATAGCATCTTGCCTGCAGCCCCCCAGCACAGAGTGGCCTGGTTACAAGGCAAATGCTGCAGCAGGCAACATGCAGGTGGAACATCTCCCTGGGAGGAGCACCCCCCCGCCACAGATGTGGACGCTGAGAGCTCAGGAAGTGAAGAGGCGGATTTATGTATGGGGCAGGGGAAGAGTAATGGAGAACCACTATTGTGGCTGCTGCTATTTCTTATTATTAGCATTATCATCAGTCATTAACGATGTTCTTACCAAAGTTGAAGTTCCTGCTTATCTGAAAGCTCACTCTCTTTTGGGGAGAGAAACACATGAAAAGATTATTTGGATAAAGTATGCTATGCCCTTCAAGAAGCAGTAGTAGGAAAATAGGAAGATGATTAATTCTGCTGGGATGATCTGTACTTTAGAGATCTCGATATTCAAATGAGTCCCAACACAGGAAGCTCACTACCTCTTCAGTTACTAGATTTACTGAATTATCCAATAAATATGGCTCTCATAGATCTTAGTATTGATGTACATCACTCTTCAGAATGACTATTTCATTTTTTAAATTGCCATAAAGGAACTGCTGATACATTGAACTCCTTACCCTCTCGAATTTTAATATAAAATCATACTTTTATATAAATTATATAAAATAAATAAAAAATAAAATTTAGGACGTATTCACATAGAAAAGGTAAATAAAAAGATAGGACTGTGTCTCTTAAGATGTTTTAAAATGACATTATGAAAGGGAATAATTTTTAAGTATATATAGTAATTTGTCAAAATTATTTAACATGTGAAAACTGTCCTCCATTTCTTTCTCTGTGTGTGTGTGTGCATGCGTGAAATGTATTATATTTACCCGGAGTCAGATCTGCAGGAAAGAGATTCCGTTATACGTTGTGTGATGTTTCAGTTTCAGTATTTAGCTCTTTCTCTATTCATGGAAGAATGAACATTTCCTTTTAAACTCTAAGAATTTACCTGTCTCATCCAAAGTGTTGTGTTATAGAACATATTAAGCAATGCTGGTTGAGATTACTACTGGTTATTGATATATGCATCAAAAATTATTCCACCTTGTTTAATGTCAAGTGACCACTGGGGAATATTTGCATTATTGTAGGGAGATATGTGAGTCTTAGAAGGCAACTGCCATAAAATTCTCTGTGACACAAGGTTACTTTTTGTTTAATGGAGTCCTTGTAAGTGGAGAACTGTGATAGCATAGTCACAAATTCATGTTTTCCTGGAATTATTGTGTATTAACCAGAGGACAAATTTCTTCCTGTAGCACATCACACAGCTGGCTCCAATCTGAACATGTACTTTTAGACATGCAGTATTGTTTCATATCCTTAAAATAACGAAGGGTGGGAGAAGGTACTGTGTATCTAAGACATCCAACAGGCGCTATAATGTCATCTTGCATTTGTTCAGCCCTTTTGCCCAAATGCCACCTTGTAACCCATCTATGAAGCATATTCACAGTTTTCCAAATTAGATATAATGAGTCGTCTTTCCTCAGCGTGTCGTTAATCCAGCAATTGCAATTTTGAAAAGGCTGTCATATCATCTTTGGTCATTTACAAAGAGCATTTTCTAGGAGCATTAGTAGGTGGTTAATCCTTGAAAACTGTTTGCTGGGAACAAATAAATGAGGTATTACACCATCTTCTTTCCCCTGACAACTCTGGCTGCCTTCCCCAACTTACCTCATTCATGGCCCCCTCTCCAGATCTGCAGCCACCCAGCAGAATCATTACATGGTCTGCATTGCTGTGGGTGTTCTCCTCATGCCAGGCCATTTGCAGGGGTCACTTTTTCAGTTGGGGGCTAAGGTTTAGCTGTTCTTATGAATACGTGTGCTATATAAAGACAGCTTTAATGAGCTATGGGCAAAAGATAATCCCCAGCAAATGCATCAATTCCATGGCTTTCAAGTCAAATTTATAATGATGGAAAAGTAATTTTGGAGAACATTTCAGTTTTGTCACTGTGGAATGAGACAGTCAGCACAAATAGACAACGTATTACTGTTGAACATTTACAGCAAGTAGAGAGCTGGAGGTTCAAATCGAACGGAGCTCTGTCTTCCAGAATCACCCTGTTCAGTTTCTTGGACAAGACGAGCTCACATGGAGCAATATTTGTAGGGACTACGACAAAACATAGAGAAGAATTGCTACCAGTCCTATGAGATGACCCAACATAGTGGAAAGGGAACACGGATGTGCAAGAGATCACTGCTACCTGAAGTGATTGAATCAGGGGAAGTATTGTGGACCTGGGGTTAGATTCGAACTAGATTGTAAAAGATGAGAGAGAATTTCCAGAAGTGGAGATGTATGTGTTGAGAGGACATCAGGGGATTGAGGAGATTTCCAGGTCATGGGGTTACTATGAGTAAAGGCTTAAAGATGGAAAAGTGTTAAAATGCATAGCAAGTTATAGTTGTATTGAACCAGTGGCAGCATTGTGCTAGGTGGTGTGGAGGACTATGAGAGGTTCTTATGCAAGGGCTGCTATGCGCAGTGTCCTCACTCAAGCAGAGGAGCTCAGAGTTACATGTGTGGAACTATAGCAGATTCCACAAACTCACACACGTAGTGTAGTAGTTTCCTAGGGCGGCCGTACAAATTACTCCAAACTGAGTGGCTTCAAACAAGAGAAAATTATTTTCTCCTAGTTCTGGAGGCCAGAAGTTCAAAATCAAAGTGTCAACAGGGCCATGCTCTCTCTCTGAAAGCTCTAGTGAAGATTCCTTCCTTGCCTCTTCCAAGCTTCTGGTAGCTCCTGGCAATTCTTGGTGTTCCTTGGCTTGTAGCTGCATCACTCCAGTCTCTGCTTCTGGCTTTATATGACCTTCCTTGTGCTTCTTGGTGTACTCTCCTCTTTTTATAAAGACACCAGTCATTGGATGTAGAGTTCCTCCTCCTTCTAGGATGATCTCACCTTGAGATCCTTAACTACTTTCATCCACAAAGACCCTATTTCCAAAAACAGACCACATTCTGAGGTTCCAGGTGAACATGAATTCGGGGAGGGGGGACACTGTCCAACCCACAACAATAAGTCTATTTGTACACAAGATATAATGTAACCAAAAGAAGACAGTTTGATATTGTAGCCCATACATATCCTTCCATTGAATAGAAGAGTGACATGGTTCCTCTGAAGCTTTAGATCAAGTACATTTTTCTCTTATTTGCTGATCCATATTCTATTGGATGTCTCACTCCCAAATAAACTAATTTTGTCTTAAATAAAAATTGATAGAGGCAGGTAAGCCCCCTCCTTGAGTATCTTCACAAGACTCCTGCAAGAACTCCTTAGAATTTAGGGATTCTATACTTACTACATTATTGCTCACTCTGATATCACATAAATTCCTAAAGATTTTGAACTTGTAAAACCATCAGAGGCTTACAACCAAAGTTTTATCCATTGGTAGCCTTTTCATCATACTCTAATTTTAAACTCTTAAAAAATATTTCTGGCTGTCTCCTGAATTAAGATTTGGGTCAGGATCATAAAATATCAGTTAATATCATTACCTGTCCTCTAGTCACACTGGCTCCAAAGGTACTACATTTCCTTAGTCTTCTCTTCTCCTGAGTTAATTATAATTTGCTTACTCTGAATTAATGGGCCCTAGAATTATATTGACCTTATAATTTATCATCCAAACCAAAACATTTTTGAAAGGGAAAGTTGACTCAATTAAAAATTGCACTGGAGCAACAGGTGTAAACAAGGAACTTATCTGATCAAACCCAGAAGATGCATCAGCCAATATACTAGTCTTGCCTTATCTCCTGTGTCCCAAACACAAAAGTCCTGTATTTCATCCAAACAGATGCATTTCTGTTATTTTCTGGAGAGTTGAAAGGGTATTATTGGATTTTTCCCAAAACTCAATCTTGTGACTTGCCACAATACATACTCAGCTAATGTTTGTTAAAAATGATATAACATTTACTTACTGACAGCCAGCATTTACCGTATACCTACTCTGTGTCTGTATAACGTGCACACATTTGAATAAGATGCATCGTTAGAGACTCAGAGAAGTTAAGGGGCCCTGAAGATGCACACAACAATTAGAGCCAGGCTCAGGATTGGACATAGATTCCTTAATTCCAAATGCTGTGTTAATTCTACTTGGTACCTCTCTTAAAAGATTCTTTAACTCTTACCGGATAAGAATGAGTCTGAATTTGGTGCCTATGTCCTGTTCCCTTCTAGGTGTAGAATCCGTTACATCCCTGATATCTCCTTGCCTTCTTTCTTTAAGTCTTATCTCTTATATCTTTGTCCAAAACTTGCTGCTAGTTGAGCCTTTGGGTAACAACATGTTTGCTTACATGGAAATCTTTGTTAGACAACATATTCATTTAGTGGAATGAGGTTCAGGACTCTATGTCGGCAGTAAAACAAATTGCAAAACAAGCTTATGCTTCTGAAAGTCAGACAAAGTCAGTATTTTGATCGACTCATTTTGGCTGGCTAGCCAGTCCATTCCGAAATGAACGAACAATGCTCTATTACCTAGTGTTACAAGAATAGATGTTGATAAATGGTTTCTGAGATTATGGGCCTTCAGCAAGATGTCCAACATAGGATTCCATCCTCAAGCAAGGCCTCAGCTTTTATTTTGAAGCTATGCTCAAATGATTTTCTTGGCAGTTGATTTAAACAATGTGTCAATGGCTAAAAATCTGTTCATGTTAAATTCCTGGCCCTCCAGGTGGTTTACCTTGTTTCCAAACCCAGGTACGTTTTTCTGTCACGTTACCTAGTAACCTGAATCTACTCACAAGAATGACAGACTCTTCATCTATCCTGGGAGTAATTTGAACAGCACCACCCCAACAGAGGAAACGCTCAACTGTTCAGAGGCACAAAGGCCCCACGCTCCTTCTCTTACCTTAGGCAGCTAGCATGTCATAGCCTCTGGAACAGGCAAATACCACTGGCCTAGAAAATAACCTGGGAGCACGAGCAGGGCTATTTTGATGGTACTTATCATCTTACATTTGAGGGAAGAAAGGTGCCTTTTGGGATTCTAAGAAAGTCTTGGTCAGCATTCAAATTTGCTTCAAATAAGGATTCAAAGATTGTTAATTTGACCTCTTCTTATATGTGAGGTCATTGGGGGTCTACAAAGATTAACACCTCAATGAATTCCTGCATCACTCTCATGTAGGTTTTATCAGCTTTTACAGATGTGAACTTTAAGGCTCATAGAGATAAAATGCTGTTCTGGGTGACACCACTAGTAAGTCTCAAGGATTCAAAATCAGATTTCCCTAAATCCAAGGTTCATGCTCCAAATCTGTTCATAAAGGAGGGTTTTATTAAGCACTCTTAAAATAAAAGAGACTCAAATGGAACAATATAATCCTGATCCAGTTTGAATCAAAAACCTTCCTTCCCCTTGGTGCTGGCCCACTGGTATAGTGGTTAACTTTGTGCGCTCTGCTTTGGTGGCTCAGACTTCATGGGTTTGGATCCCGAATCCATGAACTTACACACCACTCATCAAGCCATGATGTTGCCGCATCCCAGATATAAAGTAGAGGAAGACTGGCATGGATGTTAGCTCAGGAACAATCTTTCTGAAGCAAAAAGAAGATTGGCAACAGATGTTAGCTCAGGGCCAATCGTCCTCACCAAAAATAAATAAGTAAATAAATAAAATTCTCCTTTCCCCATAATCTTATCTAAATCCATGGAGTATAGTATATAAACTGACAGCACTGTATCTAGTGTTGTGTAAGCAAAGGTAGTTCTAACTGGAAAACAATTAATTCAGAGTCCACTCTGCTTATTATTATCCAGTCTGCAAGAACTTTGATAAATAGTGTGAAATTATTTCCAAAACACATTAACTTATTTTCTTTGGCTTCTTTTTCTTGTTTAAAAAGGAACTCATATAAGTTGTTGAACAACACAGCAACACACTGAACAAATCCTTAATATCTCCCTTCATCAGGGTCATCCTGATGAGAGAAAGCAAAGAATTACGATTGTCTTCAAGAACTGTGATTGCTACTTTTTCAAGTAAGGCAGCTGGCACAATCTGTATTAGCAAGCAGGTAGTGCTTTTGCTGATTATGAATGAGTCATGTAGTGGACAGGACATGGGCTTTGGGTTCAGATGGGTCCTTAGCAAATCCCAGCCCTGCTACTCACATGGAGCTGGGTTCTTGATTAACTTGATGAGTCCTATTGTCTCATCTTTAAGTGGAGATAAACTCTCCTTTGCAGGGTTTATAAAAGTAGCAGGCACAAAGGTGGCTCATGGTAGACACTCAGTATATGTTGCTGGTACCATTGTTTCTAACATGCTCAAAAGGTAGATTCAGACAAAACATACAAACCCTGCAATCCCATCAAATGGTGCCTCTCATTCAAAGGTAGCCTCTGTTACAGACTGTCAGAGTCCAGCTTGGTCATTGCATCATTAAGGAACAACATCTTCTCTGTTTTCTGCATTTCAGCAAGACTTTGGCAATTAGTAACAAAACCTTACCATAACTTGGTATAATTCATTTATTACTATAGTTATATTTAATTTCAATATCAAGATTTTAATGCAAAATAAATGGAGCAAAACTCTTTCAAACACTCTAAAAACTGTCAGAAAGATAAAAGCATTAAAAATCAGAACTTGCAACTGAGGAGAAATCAAGATGAACCCTGCTAAGATTTAAAGATGCATGAGTGCATCTTTAAATATACGCACATATAGGCACACATATGCTCCATGTATCTTTATTTGAATTTATTTCAAGATGAATGTTTATATATCTTTAAATCTATACATATATACACATGTCTTTAAATGTAAATATCTACGCATGTGTGTACATATATATGTATATGTCAAAGTAATTTATCAATTCTAGCTTAAATAATAGGATCACATTCTAAAAACAGAGATTTCATTCACATCTCCACATTTAAAAAAGATCATCTGTGGGGCTGGCCCTGTGGCCGAGTGGTTAAGTTCGCACACTCCGCTGCAGGCGGCCCAGTGTTTCATTGGTTCGAATCCTGGCTGTGGACATGGCACTGCTCATCAAACCACGCTGAGGCAGCGTCCCACATGCCACAACTAGAAGGACCCACAACGAAGAATATACAACTATGTACCTGGGGGCTTTGGGGAGAAAAAGGAAAAAAATAAAATCTTTAAAAAAAAAAAGATCATCTGTAAACCTCCAAGTTTCCAGAAAAAATGGTTTACAATATGTTCTTACTGATTTTGCAAACTTAAATGCCTCAAAAAGTTTTTGTAATTGTGCAGTTATTTTTAAAACCTCTCCACAATGTTATAAGAAAGAGTACATTTTCTTACATGAATATTTGGCTTCTCACTACGCAAAATTGACATTTATTTTTATGACATTATTATTATTACAAAAGGCATTTATTGAGTTGTCATTTAATTGTTTCAGAAATTATTCATTAAGTGACAAATCTATATCAAAAAGAGAAGCCCAACACACAATGTGGAATGAAGGAAGTGTGTTTAGAGGAATCATTTGTAACAGATTATAATTCCCACCAAAGAGGAAGAAACAGGGCTCAGGGCATCCTGAGCAGCTGCCTCTCCCAGAAATGTTCAGAGAGAAGATGACCTCGACTCAGCTGGGCAGGGGCCTTGGTCATCACCTGTGACTCACCTGAAGTACATTTGCGTATACCACATATAGCAGCAATAGCAGCTACGGTATTTCTGGATATGAGTGGCTTGATGGAACAGGGACTAAGGGACTGGCCTCCAAGCAGAGCTTGCAAGCAAGCACAGGACCTTCCGTCAAATTGTCTGTCTATTCAGGTGGCTTAGGATGCTCCTTTAAGGGTATGACTTTTTGCTGCCTCTGTGCACACACCTGCATTCTTAAATTCTCACATACTTATAACACTCACACAAACGCAATGTCTGAAACACAACATAACATGTCACAGAAATGTGCACTGGGTGGGGAAGGCTGGAGGGAGGCCCAGACATAGAAACCTAAGGCAGAAAGGATCCACCTCCTCAGAGTAAATGTGGCTGTGTATCACGGACCTCTCCTCTTGACACAGTGCTCTCCTTTCTCTCACCTACACTCAGATTCCTTCAGATTCACAGAGGTTACCACACACAGTCAGGCAGCTGAGTTGTCAAGAACATAGCACTAACTTGTTCCCACTTCTCTGCTTGGTCCTTATCTCATGGTTCCTTCTCTTTTATTTCACAGTCTATTAATTAGACTCTGGCCCTCCATTATTGCAGTGTGTCATAAATGAGAACAGAGAGGACAACATCGTGGATGAACCATTGCAAGATCAAACTAGTTACTGGAAGAAAATTCATAGCACTTATTCTACTGACAGATCAGAAACATCATGCTCTCATCTATATGCCCATCTGTGCATACCCTTTATTGTGTACCTTCCATGCATTTATCTTCCCTCTGACTGGGATATCTACATTCTACTCTTGAAGTCTCCTTAATTTACTGCATGCAGAATGTGCAGAACAGATGCTTGATATCCTAAGTTACAATCAGGTAAGACAGGATGTTGGGTCCCTGTCTCTGGTAGAGATTTTTTGCAAGTCCATCTCCCTTCCCACACAGCAAAGCACCTACGACATTCAGGTCAAGATAATTTCAGCTTGATTTTTATGATTCCCTCTTTCTACTTCCAACACTTAAAAACAAAACAAAAAATATTCCTCCCTTTTTTGTGGGATTGTGATTAATTAGCAAAAAATTCTTGAGTCACTAAATTAGAGAATTATTTTCAAGGCTAGAATCTAGACAAATTTTGAGATATCATTCGGCTCCTCTTTCTCGATAGCCACCACAGCAGCAGTGGAACCACTGAGTCACAGGGCAGTGGGAAGGATGTGTTCCCGCGTGAACAGTTGCAATTGGTCAGAGATTTGAAACTTAAGGTCAACTCCTGCTCACACTCTTATTTTGCTTCTGCCCTCTCTTTTTATTACATTAAGGCAAACAAAACTGAAAACCATACTAACAAGGAGAGAAACCTGTTGCTATATCATGCTTTTCTCCTTATTATCAACTGCTATCACTGTAACAGTAAACTTAATGAAGGCTGCTTTCCTTTGGGCTTTAGTTTTAAACACTTGAGAGACTCTGCCCCTCCTTGAGGTCCCTGCCAGGCCTGGAATATTTCCATCTGGCTAGAGCAACCCAGATACCCAGAGCTTCAGACTTTGGCCTGGAGCCCTTCTCTTAGGCGTCAGTGACTCCCTAGGCTCTCCCCCTACTCTTCTGTCTGCTAGCGGGACTCCCAGCTAATTGTCTTTAAAGAGCCTGAGTGGGTAACAATCTTTGCCTGTAACCACAAGGAGATCTTTCTTTCTCCACTGAGCATTTAGTTTATTTAAAAAAAAAAAAAAGCTGACCTTAAGATTGCTTTCCATTTTGTATACAAAGCTCAAAAGAAAGAAAACTGAAAGCTGGTGTCCTCTGGGTGTCTTCAGCAGGTGTACCACATGCACCTACCTTTAATAGTGATAGCAATTAAAACCCTTATTTACTTGCCACTGTGTAATGCTTACGCATATTAACCCATTTATAGTTTACACAGTGGTTCTCAAAGTGAGGTCCCCCACCAGCAGCACCAGCAACACCTAGGATTTTGTTATAATTGCTAGAATGCAAATTCTCAGGCCCACCCCAGACCTACTGTCTCAGAGCTCTGCAGCGGTGCCCAGCAATCCATGCTAAGGGGCCCCATGGGACATTTTCATACACATTCGTATTTGAGAATCTCTCCCTTACAGACCACATGAGGTAAGTACACTCATTGTGCCCACTTTACAAAGGAGAAAACTGAGCCGCTCAGGGTTTTAGTCATTGATCAAAGTCACAGAATCTCCACCTGTAAGACTTCAAAGCCTGAGATAATCTATATTTTAAAAAAAGAAAAAAAATGACAGTTAAAGACTAAATGAATTAAGGGTAGTTAATAAGTTTCTCCCTCTCAGTCATTATATCTAGCTAATATAATTCAATAAATTTACATTAAAAAATCTAATGCTTTGATATGTGTTAAAGTTGAGATATTAACTCCAATTTTTCCTAATCTGAGGTGGGTATCTCTAAAACCTAACTGGTTTATACACATTGGAAATACAATTATAATGCAATTTTCCTGTGGACCACTAAGTACTTTAACAATAAGACTAATTTAACAGCAGTAGATTTAGAAGAATTAATTTTAAGTGGATCATCCTCCTTACTTTGATATCAGCTGCTGGATCTTATCCTATTACAAATGCAACCAGTTTGTAGGAGACTGAAAACATCTGCTCTCCCCTAGAAAGTGTCCATATGAATATTAATCTTGAGGACTACATGTTGCCACATGTGTAAATGTGTGAAAGTATTTACTCCTTAAAGAGGCTAGACGTCATGCTGGGAAGTTCTCTGAAACATCTCAGCAAATTCTAGCATTTAGAAGGGAAAACAGATGGGCATCAGTGAGGAACTTTCAAGGGCTAAGTGTGGAGCCAGAGGGCTGAAGGGAAGCCTGCTGGTTCTGGGGTAAAGGCCGTCTGTTGCTTCCACAATGCTGATTGGCTACTTGTTCCCCTTTTCTGCAGAACCCCATCTAGAGATAAGAAAATCTAAGGTCAGCAAAAGGGCTTAAGACAGCACCACGGGGATGATTCAAGGGAAAGACTAGGTTTTAAGGGCCTATAGGTGTTTGTTCCAAGCTGGATCCACAGTGAAACTCAGGCTTTATCTCCAGGTGTTTCCCATTCTAACCCACAAGGCAGCCCATAACCAACAGGTCTGAGCAGGAAAGTGTGGAGGAATGAATGCAAAGGGCGTGTAATTTTCCAGATATTTGCCTGCTGTGGATGGGGAGAATGATCACTACAATGAGGTTAAGTGACATTTTCCAGGTCATACAAGCAGCCAAGGGTGCAACTGGAATCTGACTCTAATCAAAAGCTTCTGAATTTTCCTTCGCATCTTGTTTCTGTTGGTCTGGTACATGGTGATAGCTTGCTTTTGCATTGGTAGTCTCCATTAAATCAGGGGCAAGATTCTGAACATGCCAAGTTGTTAATTGAGTTTTTAAAATGTCCAACTATGACATGAATATCTCTATTAAAACCTTATATGTGTATGTGTGTGAGAGGACACAAAGGAGAAAACTGTTAACAAAATCTTGAAATATATGTGATAGTATTCTCTTACACATAGTCTTTGTTATTTAACAAAAGATTGTCCAAAGAAAGTGATTAACACATAATGATACTTGCTCTGGTCTTCAGTTAAAGAAAATATGTGGGGGCTACCAGTCTACAATCTCTAGCCAGCCTCACTCTCCTGATTTATCTTGTATAACTGAACAGGGAAATCCTGTATCTAAATTTATTACTTCTGTGCGTCTCAGATACATCTTATATATCTTCCTTTAAGATTTTGCTTATAGCATTTTTCCTGCTGTGACCACTTCTTCCTTCTTACCATTTTCTCTCCCTAACATCTTACATTTATTGAGTTTTTATTAGGCACACAGCACTTTGTAGTTGGTGGGAAGCCAAAGTAACTTAAACATGGTCTCTGCCCTTTTGACTCATCTAAGTCCCTCCCACTTGTATATTCCCAAGCGTACCTTCTCCGCAGTTTCATGCACCTGAACTGCCTTCAGTGACAATTATGCTCCTATGCTGCGTTGAAGTGTCATTATTTGTCTCCTTAATGGTTCTGCACATTCATGGAAGGGATTAGCCACATCTTAAAGCCCCTTTTTATGCCCAACACCTAGCATAGTATTTGGTGTATAATGAGAGTTTAAAAGATATATGTTGATGGTAATGAGATTCTCGCCCTCAAATTGTTTTCTGAAATTGGTAGGCTTAAAATACTACATCAAACAGTGATCAATACTCAGGATGTTCTAGGCCAAATTGGCTGAATAAATGTGTATGAATCATGAATACCAGAGAGCATGTCTCAGAGAGTTTGGTAGTCATTCAAGGATGAAATTGGGGAACTGATGGCCTAAATGTATAATCCATTGTTTCAATTGACCTCTGCTTGAGAAAAGTGCTGGGTAACATATGCAAGCCCTTCATAATAAGACAGACTCCAGAAAGCTATAGGAAATCGCAGACCATCATATTGTATAGGTCAAAGGATTCTATCATAAAGGACTACATGGCTGATATATTTGGGAAGAGGCAACATGATTTTTATAAGAGAAAACTGTAACCTGAATATTAATAAAATGCAGTATATTCATAAGGGAGTGAGAGGTTAGTGAGAAGGCTTGAATCAGCCAGGTGAAGAACAGCTGAGTATGTGGAGACACTGGACTATCAGAAAGCAGCCTGACCGGCAGTATGGAAATTGTGTCAATGAAGGAAAGGGATCAACATCTCTAGTTGTTGTTAAAACATTTGAAAGACCATCCCGTAGTAGAGGAGGTAGATATATTTATGTCCATGTTACATAAGCAAACAACTGGGGTTCAATGTGTAAACACTGGAGGGAGATAGATTTTTGATTTTATCTGTATCAGTCTCTCCCAACTCTAGTCCTGATGATCTGTTTTACAGAATCATCAAAGAAGACCTGGGCCAGATAGCTGGTTCTAATTTATTTCTGAAAGAATTGTGAGCACATCACTAACTTCAGAGTCACCGGTAGGAAGAGTCTGAAGCTAGTTGACAAGGATATAACTTGTTAGGAATACATTCTGGGTATCTCCATGCCCACCAAGTCTTCCCATGAGGCTCACTCTACTGGTTTAGCCCAGATGGGGCTTGAATTTCCATTTAGGTTTAACTTAGCAGGCTACTTCCCCACTGGATCAGAATGTTTCCTGAGTCCCAGTCTGGATTACACTGGGCCTTTGTCTGAGAATATTGGGTCTTAATTCTCATGCCATCAAGCACCGCCTCAGGTATTATCTAGTGATTTATGTGCTTAGTCTTTATGGACAGATACAGCTGGGTTTGTATCTTGGCCCATCACTTTACTACTTGTGTGATATGGGTCAGGCTCTTTGGTCTTCCTAAATGTCAATTTCTTCTTCCATAAAATAGAAACAACTGATTAGGATTATTTAGAAGATATTAAGCAACACCTTTAGTAGTCTTAGCAGAGTGCTACTCATACTGAGTGCCAGATAAAGAGTCTCTGATCCATTTCGTTGGGCATTCTGGGATATAGACACCAGAGGAATCAACCAAATTCTCTACAACCCTTTGGATGCTGTATTCCGAACTGCTATCATTTTATTTGTAAGTGCCAGCCTTGCAAAATTCCTCATTCTAATCCTGGCCTCAGCTTTTTAAGCTTCTTTTTTTTTTTTTTGCTAGCAGTCCATATCACCGTGGTCCTTGCATTCCTCATGAGTGAGCCTGCCTATGTTATGACATAAGGAATGATTAGAATGGTACCATCATGGCATATATGACCTACATCAAGCACAGGCTGATTGTGAATGACTAATGAAATGGAGATTTGGAAGAGGTGAGTGAGATGTAGGTAAAGCAGACCACTAATATCTTCACCAATACTGCGGAATCCACCAAGAACAGATACCTGTCTAAACCCAGTACCCAAGAGGGTCTCATTAGATTTCTTTGTAAAAGACAAGTAAAATAAGTTATCCTACAAAGATGGATATGGCTTCATCCTTGATAATATGAGGATTGAATTTAACAAGTAAAGGCATATTATTAGGAGAAAGAAATTGAAATATTCAGAATTCTTACAGGTTGCTTCCTGTTCTCATTTTCTGTTATCTTTGTAAATAAAATGCAGAAGGGGCAGTGCAAAAATCATCAGTTTTTAGGTGACATTAAAGTCTCTAAGTAGGAAACGCTTGGAGTTGGATTACAGAAAGAGTTTGTAGGAATGCTTTCATACAACAGTAAAAGTGGGCAGGAAAGGCAAATATTTTATCCAATATACCTCAATAAAGACTTAAAAACTAAACTTGATTGAGAATGGAGATCTGTAGATCAGGTATAAAACGACTTTGGGGACTTAGGGAAGACTCCACTTTGTCTTTGCACACTGTGGGTTTCTTGTGGTGAAGTTCCAGGATATAAAAGCGTAAGGGAATTATGATATATATCATCTTTCACATCCAAGAAACATAGTGAAGGGTGATAGAATTTGGGGGCTATAACAGTGGAAATTAACTCGGAAGTGAGTGAAGCACACTTTTAACATCTACTAGTAGAGCCCATTTTATGGGTTGAAAATCCTTGTAGTTGCTTCTTGCCTAGTCATAATAAGAACTTAATAAATACCTGAGAATTCATTGACTGGTAACATTACACAAATATGCCATTGTAGCCAAAATGACTATGAAACCTGACTTTAGGGAGGATATTGGAAATAAGATAGATAATATTTTTGAATCCTTATACCAGATTCTTGTGTCTATACCCAATATATTTGGCATAGTTGATTCTGCCAGAAAGATGGGGGAAAAATAAAAAAGCTCACAAGAAAGAAAACTGAAACTTTTCATGAAATTTTATAAGAGATTGAAAATATAGAGGTACTCCAGTCTGATATGAGAAAAGGAAAAGGATCCAGACTGACCTTGACAAGATCAGGAGTAATGTGGTTAAGGTGATTTTAAAAAAGGACACCATATATTAAAACACAAGCACAATTGGCTTTCTTTGATATTCAAAGTGATAAATATCAGAAAAATGAAGGAAAGTGCCAATGCACATAGAGAGGAATGCATTTTTGAAACATTTACACGTCATTGTATATATGAAACGTAGATGTATTCAAGAAGGATTTAAACACACACACGGGACTCAGAACTGACAAGGTAACTCACGGATATTATGGGGACAGTAAGTGTTTTTCCTGGCATATTTTTCACAAGGACTGGTAACAGGACACTGATCTGGGTGGATTCAATTAGAGAATTAGAGATTCTTTTGTTCCAAATAAATTTATCCACTTTACCGAACAGTGGCTAATGTTGCCGCTCAGAGAGAGAATCTTCGTATGTGTATTCTTCAGGCATGTCTACAAATCAACCAGGAAGAAATTTTGGATCTGCTAAGATTCTAGAATTGTTGCTAAGTTTGTCCCTGAGACACTTTCATATCTGATTATTTAGTGAAGTGGGGGACTCTGGCTTGTTCATAAATCATGATGCATTGCTAAGCGACTGCCTGGTGGCCTCATTCATGAACATTCCATTCAGTGCCAGATCAGAAACTTTACAAATTAGATTTTTAGGGCATGAATATTTGCTACTGTACATTGGACAAGTTCATTTTCAAGATTCTTGTTCTGAAGCGAACTTTGTAATATAAAATAAATCTCTTGAGTACTAGTAAATTGATATCCCATCCATGACACGCACTGTAGTTGTAATGTTCGGTACATCAACTTTAAAAAGTATATAAACTCCTTATTATCTAAAAATTGAAGATCGTCAAAAGGCCATATGAAAGTCTCATTCAAGAGATTCTCTACTTCCTTGATACATCACCCTTAAATAAGTCAATACTTGATGTTTTTGAGTATTGACTTTTTCTGAAAAGTTAGAACAATTTAGACAGTTTTATAAAAACCTCTTGTTTGGCTATTGCTCTCACCTTGTTTACCAGACTTAACTCTGGTGAATCCGTAGTTTTACTTCAAATTTTAAATTTAAAATAAAAATGAAAAAGAGAAACTCTCAAGATAATCTATTCATTCAACAGGATAATCTGGTGAAAGTACCAATGAATATTGGCCACAAGTCAGATTTCATATATGTCCATGAAGTGTTTGGGAAAATACTCTGACTCTGAGTTTGATGGGTGTTCTTGAAGGCCTAGCCAGTTTCAGAGAGTTTGAGCACTACTTACAACATATAGAAATACAGCTAGATATTATTGGTGCTTTATCGTTTTCATACTTTAGCAATATATGAATTAAACAATAGGGGTTAATATTATTCTTACAGACTGACTCTGACAAAATTTACATTTAAGGTGAGAAAAGTAAATCAATTTTGTAAGAATAAAAAAATATCAAGTATAGTAAAGGAGAAATAGAATGTACAGCTTTGCAATCAAGTATATTTAGGAATAAATCCTAATTTTTTATTCTGGCACTACCAGTGTCTGATTACATGAGCTTGGGATAGGTATCTGTGAGCCTCATGCCTCTCATACAGGGAGATGTTCATATTATATCTCTAGAGTTGAGAGAATAATGCTTTTTTATATATCTGGAATTACATTTGCTTACAAATGTGATGTGTAATTGGTGTTCAGTAGCTGTTAGTTTCCACAACATAGGTACAAGTGGACACACATTTTTCCAAATATGAGCCTTGTTATATGCGTGACTTATTATGGTGTTCTCGCCCAATATCACTGTATTTTACTCTTTAAACTGGAAGTTGTGATGCTCTCTCCACAAGTCTTTTCTCCTGCCAGTTTGCAGCTGACAGGAGGATCCTGAAGCTGCCGCCTCTCCCAAGTGCACCGCAGGAATGCTAAGTCTATTTGGGGGAGCCAGAGCTTCTCCCTCCTTGCTGTGCACCTGGTCCCCTGCTTTCCTCCTCTGCCCACCCAGCATCTTTTATCTCTCCAGAAACACAAAGGTATTTTGAAGGTGAGTAAGGGACGGGATATTCTCCTCCCCTCCCATTCTGGAAGCCTGAGTAATTCTGTAGTTCTTTTAATAACCATTCAAAAATTAGTTCCTGCCATGTGTCCAGCAGTAACGGGCATGGAGGCTACAAGAACCTGTAAGACAGGCTTCTGCCTTTAAGCAGCTTGGAGTTATTTGGAGACACAGGTAAACCAAAAGAGGCAAGGAAGTGAAATAGGGCTTATGTCTCTATTCACTTATGCCAAAGAAATTGTCAGTCCTTGAAATACATCCTGATCCAGAGGGTAGGCTGGAAAGAGGGCATTTAGTTCTAAAGAAAATGAAGCTATGGCTTTTAAAAAAAATTTAGATAAAATAACTCAAAACTTCAATTCAATCTGAAAAACAACCAGTTCTGATTGAAAATGCCAAAGAAAATAAATAATCCCACATCTATTTGTCTCCCTAAAGTCAACATAAAACCTTAAAATTTTTCCTCAAAATGAAGGTGGTCTTATTTCTCATTTCAAACAAAACAAAACAAAACAAAAACCTGTGAAAATTTATGGAGTCTTCAAAATTTGGAAAAAATAGAATAGTTCCCAAAACACTATTTTTAAGAAGAAAATCCATGCTCTCCATGAATATTACAACCTAATATTACAAGCAACCCAGAATAAAATGACAATAATAATATTCCCAAGATTCAGTCTGCCATAACTAATCTTAATCCTCAATTTACTATTGTTTTCATTTAGAAACAGTGATGGGTAGGCAATTGGCAAATAACAATGAATATAAAATAGAATTTTTTTTTCCAACGAAGTGAGACCAACACAGAAAAAGGCATGTGCAAACAACAATTTGAAACCATACTGTCTTGATTTAAGAGGGAAAACGACTAGGGAGATTATGAGAAGGGAAGATTATGCTGTTGATTGCCAAATCTTCACATTTTATGGACATTTAGAAAAAAATAAATATTTGATGATGTTTTTCCCTAAACTAGAAGTGACATAAACTAACAGATTAGTTTATTTGGTGCCTGAGCTTCTGAAGGCTCCACCGGGTGCCTCTTGCTGTCTGTCTCCTCCTCCCTTTCCTCACCTCACAGTCGGACACAGGTTTCCTCTGACACTGGGAGGTTGAGAACTGGGCCCAGGGGTGGGGAAGGGAAGTTCTGTATTACAACTTGGAGCAAACTGTCCTTCACTTCCAAGCTGAAGTTTGCTTATAATTACAGAATAATTCTAAATTTTATATTTGTTTTATCACTTTTGTTTTCAAACCTGAGATAGAAGCTGTTAAGCACAGTGACTTTAAAGTCAGACCAGACCACAGATTCCCATGCCACGACTCACAAATTGGGCAACTTTGGTCAAGTTACATAACTGAGCTAGTTGAGTCATTACAAGATATGTAAAGCACCTGGTATATAATAAACAAATAAGTAAGTAAATAAATACATACTCAGTTAACACATTCTCATTAACAATCACACTCTGTGGTTTGTTTCTGTTTTTATAGATGAAGGACCTGAGGCCTAGTCAGTGAATTACCCAAGTTACCAGAAAAGGAGGAAAACTAAACTTTTTGCAACAGACACCCTAATTTCCCCAGGAACTGGAGCCGTGCTGGAGTAAGACTTATATACGCTCTAATTATTTCTGAATGGGCACTCAGCAGTTATTGAACTACCAGCAATCTGGGTATAGGAAAATGACAGAAACGTTCCCTGGTTACCATGATCACATCTCAGTTTTATTCATCTGAAGAGAAAAGATGTCCTACCCAGATGCTGTCTTCTTGCTTGTACTGTTTCCAGTTGCGTCCTGTGTCACTAAACATCAGGCTGTAACTCGTCACCCAGTCAGAGCTTCCGTATCTTCCCTGCGTGGCCACTGCTGTAATCTCCACTCTGTTTCCCAGGTCCATCTGGAGCCACTGCTGAGCATTGGAATCTGCTGGGGACCAACCGCCAGTTCCTGGAAGAGGATCAGAAAGAGAGAGAGTTGTAGGAACATCTCACATAGCCTCAACTTTCAACTCTCAAAGAGAAATGAAACAGTGTTCAACTAAGATGCCTTTACCCCCAAATATGCCCTGCCTCTGGTCTTAAACCCCTGGTACTTTCTTGGCCCAATTTCCATTCTCTTCCTCCATCTAATTCCCTTTCATGGGCTAAGGTTCATCTCAAATGCTGTTTCCTCCATGATTCTTCCTCTGTTTCCCCAAACATTACAGTTTCCGCCTTATGGATTCCTACTGGAATTTGTTTTGTTTTTTATTTTCTTACAACCTCAACCTTTAACACACCTTATATCCTCTGCCTGTCTGATACCTCCTTCCTCGCTTCTTTTTCTTTTCTTCCTTCTTTCATTCCTCCTGCTCTGCTGCTGATCTCTCTCCAAATACAAACTATGAACTACCATGGGCCAGACATTGTGCTGTGGATACAAAGATGAAAGATCACTGACTATGCCTTTGAGAGGTTAGCATTCATTCATTCAACAGATGTTCACTGAGCACTGGGAGCATGCTGGGTGCTGAAGAATGAGAGACATGCAAAGAAAAATGTGTAATGTGATGTGAAAGGAAGCCTTATGAGAGGTAAGCACAAGGTACAATAGGAGCACAGAGGATCAGAAAGACCTTTTAAAGACAGTGACAGGGGAGCTGAAACCTGAAGCAAGTACAGTCATTTCCCCAGCAAACAAGGTTGGGTAGTGAAAAAGTGGGATAGAGATCAACCAGCAGTGAGATAGGCAAAATCTCAGACAGACATGAGAGAGTGTGCTGCATTCTAGATCTGCATGTGATTTGGTAGACTTGACAGGCAGGAGAGGGGCATTCAATGTGCAACAAAAGCCTTTGGGCATTATTTGACACCGTGGAAATTTGCAGAAGATCAATGTTAGTTCTTGCTTAGTTAGGAGACTTGTGAGCTAAGTTTTCTGCTTTCATTTTTCATAAGAATAAAGAAGTCAGTATTCGTTTTTACTGACTCTAGAGTTTACACATCTTCTGAGTCATGAGTGGGAGCTGTTGCACACTGTCCTACACCACAGGTGGGGACGGAATGAAAGCAACCCCTTTGTTAAGGATCTTGCTCAGGGCATCAGCTTAGAGAGTTAATTGAATTTTTAATTTAGAGGAATTAATCAATACATTTCTTTTTATTTCGACCCATATCATTAAAAATATTTTTAGTGATGTTCCAGTCTACGTTCCCACCATTTCAGGAGGAGTCAATTGGAGCTTTCCTTGGTAACTGAGAACATTTCTGAGCCCCAGCCCTCAACTGCAGAGATAGCCTCTCATCTCACAGGGTACTGGACATGCAGACACAGGAAATAGAGGACACAAGGTAGATCCTACTCTGGCCATAAAGCACATCTCACGAGTTATCTGTTGGTTTTCTCCCAGTAAATAGCTAATCCTTAATAGCTTTTATTTTAGAAGGTTTGTTTCACTCCCCTGAGAATATTCAAATGCAGGGGAAGGAAGAGAAGGAACGTGCTCAGCACCTGCTGTGGAATGTATTTTATTAAGTGTTTTGCAAGACATGAATATAGTGGCAGATACTGCTGATATTCACTAACATTCTCTCTTCCTTCTGTAGCAATAGGACTGTAGTGGGTGCCTATCTTAGCTGCATTTTTCAGCTCTCCACACTATTGTAGTTATGGCCATATGGACAAGTTTGCTCCAATAAAAATGTCAATGGGAAAAAGATACGCCACTTGCAGGCCATCATGTCTCTTCTCCACTTGCTTTCCCCTTCCTCTACTGATGGCTGTAGTTGACAAAAAGACCCTAGATGATGCCAGAACCATAATATTGAAAGATCCTCGATCACTGCATCATCATGTGGAAGAAAGCATCTACTAACTTGAATACCCGCCCCAAGCTGTAGTATGAACAACAACTAAACACCTATTGGGTTTAAGCCTCTGTACATTGCAATCTATTTGATACCACAGTTTAACCTACTCTAATGCAGATACAATATCCTGTGAAGTAAATAGCAAAATTCTCAAATTATAGTTGAGAACACTGAGATTCAGCATGTTTAGAACACCTGGAACTCAGGATTCAGGCATAGCTATTTGAGACTATTATGTAACAGAAAAGAACGTTTCTAAAAACCCAGAAAATCAGTAAGGAGGAAAGGCCCTGGGAGGAGGCATTTGAGCAGAGATTCTGAAATGCCAGCTCCAGAAGTAAATTTTTGTCAATTAACTCTGTCTTCACCAAAATGTCCATAATTCCCAATCCATTCCACTGTCTCCTAATTTCTCAAAACTAACAGGAAGGCTCAAGAAGAAGGAGATTTTACATCTCCAAGAAATCTAAAATTATTCTGAACCCATTCTTTCTTTCCACCCAATTTCTCCTGCTGTCCATTTCATGAGGCCTCTTTCTTCTTAAGTGAAAAAGCAAACTTGTATAAAGTCTATGATCTCAAAAACTTTAAAACGTGATAGAAAAGAAATTTGTATGATGGTTTCTTTTGAGTGGTGGAAGTATGAGTGATTTTATCCTTTTACGCTTTTGGCATGTAATGTATTTTCTATTATCAGCAGCATGTCTTTCTTCTATAAACTGAAAATCTCAGTATTCATACTTATGTGTTTTATTGCATAAATAATATATATGTAGCAATTTGAGCTGGTGATATAAGGTAGAACTTGTGACTTTTTGTGTGAACATCACTATTTTTTAAATTAAAATCCGTAAACCCTTTTTTATCCCCAATAGTGCCCAATTAGACTTCCTAGTCATGCTTTAGAATTTTTCTTTGATTTATTCTAATAATTCTTATCATATTCAGATATAATAAGAATTTATGTTGAGGATGGAAGAAAGAAAGAAACTGACAAGGAATTTCCCCTACCATCTTGCAAAGAACGAAATCACAAAAGAATGACCAAAAAGCAACTCAAACTAAACCAAAATGAGAAAAGAGGGAGAATTAATGCTAAAAAGATTTCTTCAAATTTATCTTAAAAAAAACCACATCTCCCTTTTATCGACAGTAAAAAGCTTAGTTTATTAATCTCCCTGAAATTAATCAGGATAGAATTGTTAATGCTAGCATTCATTAACGCATCAAGTTAAGAATTTTCCAAATCCAGGAGCCTCAGCCCAAGCTCTTAAAATGGAGGGACACTCTCTGGGTGATAATTGCCAAGGACTCTTTCCCTGCTGCTGAAGATGCTCCCTGCATTACAGCTAATAGGCAAGGCACCCGGGATTGCCATGGTTGCTATGGCAAACATTTTGTTCCTTCCACCAAACAATAAATGTGTTTTCGCAAATGATGAGAATAGCCTGAAGATACTATTTGCAGTTGCCCTGAAGACACACCATGCCCACACTAGCTTTCTATTTCTGAATTATTCTCTAAATTGGGGGTGTAACACACACAGATACCTGTATTTGGCAAGTGGAAGGTGTTAACTAAGGCAGTGCCATCTGTAATTGTCAATGTAGTATCAGTGATTATTAACTGCGATTCTCATAAATCCTGGATTTTAAATTTAAAGTAATTTAATGGAAATTTCAAGGAAAAAAAATCTTATCTTAGATTTTCCTAGCATCTAGAATTTTTCATTAGTTTTTCAAACGTGGGATCCAAAATGATTTGGAGGCTATATCTTACTTTATTCTTAGCACACCATAAGCCTAATATTCTACAGACTGTTGTATTTGACTTTTGGGGAAAAGATGGAATAAGGAGATGCTGGACTAAAAGCCAAGAGACCTGGTTCAAGGCCCAGTACTGCTCCTGAGCTTGGATTAGATGAGAGATTCTCAATGTGCTCCATCATCATAAACACCTTGAGAGCTTGTGAAGAAGACAAACACAAATTCCTCGGCCTACTCCTTCATAGCTTATCCAGGGGCCTAATCAGGGAATGTGTGTGTTGTTTTTGTTTTTGTTTTAAGATTTTATTTTTTTCCTTTTTCTCCCCAAAGCCCCCCAGTACATAGTTGTGTATTCTTCATTGTGGGTCCCTCTAGTTGTGGCATGAGGAACGCTGCCTCAGTGTGGTTCGATGAGCAGTGCCACGTCCACACCCAGGATTCGAACCAAGGAAACACTGGGCCGCCTGCAGTGGAGAGTGTGAACCTAACCACTTGGCCACGTGGCTAGCCCCAGGGAATGTGTGTTTTCAGAATGGTGATGGTGACATGCTGAGTGGTTTGAGAAACACTGGATGAGATGGTTTCTAAGGTTCCAGTCCTAATATTTCACTCATAAGATTTGCATTATTTATCTATTTAATGGTCCAAATTAAGTGAAATTCAACATGCTATTTGTTATAACAAAAAAAGTAACAACATGGAACTACTTCTGAATCTAAAGATGGACACCTTTCTCCAATTGGATCCCAAATATCCCACACCCAACCACAGATGCATATTCTGAAAATTTGTGAATTCAGAAATATCCACCTTTGCCCTCACTTGGGCAGTTCTTTCCACTCCTAGATAGGCCTTTTGCTTCTTCTCATTGCCCTCAGTCGACACATTCCTGTTAGAGTGTTCGTTCAGAAACAATATTAGCTAACAGTTGTGTAGCACTGAGCAAGTGCTTGGCTCTGCCCTAAGCACTTGGCAGACGTAAAGTCATTCATCATCACAGCAGTTCTGCATGATAGGTATTATTATTATCCCCATTTTACAGATGGGGAAACTGAAGCCAGAATGATTAGGCAGCTTTTCCAAGTAACATCTAATAAGTGGCAGAACAGAGGATTCAAACCCAGAAAACTGGGACCTGGCACCCAAGCTCTTAACCACTCAGCTACACTGCCTCTCAACAACATGGACACAGCACTCTTGTCCTGTTCCTCCTTCTTATTCTTAGTAGAAATTCTCATTAGAAACATAACTCACACTTCACTTTCTTTTTAAGTATCTCACTTGATTCTCATAGCAATCAGCATAGTATTTTTAATTTCCATTTTCTAGAGAATAAAGCATCCTCAAAGGGCCAACTGGCTTATCCAGCTTATATGGTGAGACACTGCGCTCCAGCCCAGTTCTTCTGATTTCTAGTCCCTGCCTGAGGTTTGAACCAATGTCTTACGCCAGCAGGAAATGACTCTTACGGGGAATTCTATCAAGATTTAAAGTAAGACAAGAGACTCAGGTGCCCTGACTCCCGCTCAGTTCCCTGCTCAGCCCTCTACAGCAGGATGCTGATTCCTAACTTCACACACTGGAGAAGGCTCTCAGCATGAAACAGAGTAACTGGTAGAAAATGCAGAAATCCCTCAGTTTCCACTTATAACTCAGAAAGGGAAATGAGAATTGATTGATGTCACACACTGGAAATGGGCACAAAATGGATTATATACAGGTCTCTGCTAACTGATTTTTCACAACTATCATTCAGAGAAAGAAAGTCCATTTAGTACAAGACCAATAGGAGCTAAAATAGTTACAGACATATAGCATTTTCACATCGGATCTGTTTTAAGCACACAGCCTAGCCATTTTTAAAAAACCCTAAAATAAACCATGTAGGGAACAGTTTTCCTAGACTTGTGCTTTCCCCTGGATTTACACAAGGCCCTAAGAATCTACAAGCACAATCTCACAAATGACTGGGAGGTTAGTTTGAATTACTAGCTGCATCATTAATTATTAAATATTTGGTGCCTCTGTAAGCAAAGTTTCAAGATTTTTCAGGGACAAAGCTACCTAGTGACGGTAATGAGTAAGGCAGAGAGACTGTCCCATAAATATTTAACATTACGTGGTATGAGTAAGAGTAAAAGCAACATTCACAAGCGTACTTGTAGCACTCAGGAGGGCTTCTTGCACCTCTACTCAGAGCATTGTCATCAACCATTTGTAACAGGACCTGCGGCTAGGCAAGGCCTTCTGAAGCTGGAGGTCCACTGGCTGGAACAGTGGGCATCATCCTTCTGCTACTGGACAGGTACAGTGGGACCTGGGCATTGTAGACTGGCCCTTGGCAGGACTCCTGCACTTCTCTCCACACATTTATTTAGGGACTAACAAGCCTCCCATGGGAAAAGAAAGTAGAACTTTACCAAACAGCTTTTGGGTTCAAAACAGAAAAAATCTTCAGGAAAACCTGGAGTGGCCCTATTGAGGCCAGTTTGCAGGAAAGAACAAAGAAGGTCATAAGAGGAGATTCATGTAAAGGAGGGGAGAGTTTGGATCCAAATCAGACCCAGTTATCATAATTGAGGCTGTCGCAAGTGCAATGCCTGAGGGGAGTGGCTCTCTGTGTGTGACTTAGTTTGAGTTCCCCAGAAGTCAGTTATGAGACAAGGATTTGAGTGTAAGTAGTTCATTTGGAAATTCACCTCAGGAAACTGGGTGACGGTGATGGAGATGAGAGAGGGGAGAAAGGAGAGCCACTTCATGGTGCATCAGCAAGCCAGCCATTCCTGCAGGTGAGCTTAATCCCACCAGTGTAGGATGTACCTTAGAGTTGTATCACCAGAGCAGGAGAAAAACTGTTTTTTTAAATACCAACTCTTTCAGATATTGATTGAAGGCTGCTGGAGGGCAGTGTGGCATTTAAAGCACAGAGAGAAAGCCCTTGGGCAGAGAAGGGAAGGTGTAGTTATTGGGATTGGAAGTCATTCTGTTGGGGGTGTTCTCAGAGCTCCATTCTGATCTTCTTTAGCAGATGGATTCATCCTCCAACTGCAGGTGCTGGCTGACAGCTAGAACAGCCTGTCCCCTTCTCCAGAGATCTGCCCTTGGCCAAACAGAAGTCTTTTTGCCTGGGAAGCTACCTGTCCCCATCTCAACCAGTGACTGACTCATACAAGGTTCAAAAGGTCGATCCCATTCTCTCAAGACGTGACTGATATTTACTGTGTGACCATGGTCGAGAGCTCCCTCTTGGCATGTGAAGGAAGCTAGACTTCAGTTGAGACCATGTTTCTTGCTAGCTTTCACCCCTGCCTCTCCTGACAAACCATCTCCAGAGACCACACCCCAACAAATAATTTGCACAGGAAATTCCATCTCAGCTGAGCTTCTAAGACATTCTCTTTGTACCAAAGTGGTGAAGTCCAAGGGATTTGTTCACTGACAGCCTCTGCAACAATGTATATACTTGGTGACACAACAATGTATGTCTGTCTGTGTTTATAGGAGAGAGCTGTATTATTACTCTGAAGGATTTTGATGCTCATTACTCAGAGAGTTTTGCTGTGATATTCTACAATATGTATCTTCCCTTGTGAGGAGTGGAGCCATTAAGGCCCTCGTGGATCAGAAAAGTATATCTTGCTGCACATTTCACAGTTGAGAAGTTGCAAAAGAAGTGAGGGAGATCAGCAAGAGGGCATTTGGAGCTTAGAAAATTTGGAGTTCAGTCCCAAGGAGGATATCTCACATTTATGCCCCTAGCAGGCCAAGGACTGATTCATACATGTGTAAAAACAGCTAGGCATTTTTAGAAACCTAGGTGAGACGGTCATGTATATAAAACTTGAAAAGATGCTAGAAATATACTGTTCAATACAGTAGCCACTAGCCACATGTGGCTATTCAATTCAATTAAATTTAAATTAAAAATTCAGTTCTTAAGTAGCATTAGTGACATTTCAATAGCCACTTGTAGTTGATGGTTATGTTATTAGACAGCACAGCTATAGAATATTCTATCTTTTCAAAAATTTCTATTGGATAGCACTGCTCTAGAATTTCTCTTATAAAATGATAAAAGCTATTTTTATTTGGTAAATCAATACAGTTTAACTCTACCCGTGTGCTGCTCAGGCCTAGGCAATTTTTAGTGTATTATTTATCTCTCATTTAATGGATAAATAATTATTGAGCTCTATCCATCAGTAAAGCAGTGTAGAAGATGGAACAGCAAGATAAGACACTTCTGGGGTTTTAGGCATATAGAGATAAAAAAATGACTCTCCTAAGATCTTTGAAGCAAAAATGGAGAAGTGGAATTGAAAGTCACTAAAACTGCACATCTCATATTGTTGGCATTACCACTTAAAACTTTCCTCTCATGAGTGTGATACTTTTTGCACAGTTGAGCATCTTACATTTAACTTGGTTTCTTGGGGCAATTTTGTTTGAAAGACAGTGCCCAGTCTAAGTCTGGTGTTTGAATTGAAAGGGCCACTTTCTACACTGTGATTTTTGGCGAGTAATTTCTCTACTTCTGTAAAGATAATATAGTTAGTATCTACTTTATCAAGGATCAAGTATCAAGATAATATACATCTATTCATAGGTTTCATGACTACAGGCACAAAATGGTTAAATACAAGCGTGCTTAATTGTTACCCCAAAAGCTTCATCTTGTGTTCACAAAAAAGAATTTTAGCATCAGTTCAAACCTCCATCAGGAAGTCACTCTTTTGACTGGAAGATGTGCAATATAACCCAACAAAATGGCAGGAGACACAGCTCAAGGAAGAGAGGAGAGAGAAGAGACATAATTGATTATTCTTTTACTCAATATCAAATTATTAGTCTAAAGTCAGCCAAGGTAATTCCATCACCCTTGACTGTGACTGAGTTTAAGAGTGGACATGTGACCAAATTATGATTAATTGGACATGAAAGAAAATCTGCTAGCGATGCAGGAGAAGAGAGGTTGGGTGCGTCTGCGTCCTGCAAGAATTTTACTGCTCCAAGCAGCAGTTCTCAAACTTTAGCACATCAGAATCATTTGGTGAGCTTGGAAAAACAGGGCTTTCTAGGTCCCCCTGTCAGAGTTTCTGGTTCAGGGGTTGGGGATAAGTCCAGACAATATGCATTTTCTAACAAGTTCCTGGATGATGCTCACCACACTGCTGTACTGAGCAATTGCAGTGTGATAATTTAAAGGTAAGCCACGGGAGACCATGGTCTGTTTGTTTCCCAGAACATTGTTGCATCTGGCTGAGATGTTGGACAGGATTATTAGCTCCAGAATGACACCAAAACTGAGGATGGCATTGTTAACTGATCCACCAGCTCTGGAGCCTGTCCTCATTGAGGACTTCCTTTTACGTAGGGTAATATATTGTTCTGATCCTTTTTAAAAAACGTACAATAAAACACAGATATAAAAACATCTCACTAAACAAATATTTAGCTTAATAAATTATTACAGGGGGAACATCTTTGTAACTACCACACTGTTCAATAAATAGAAGTATGGACAACTCTCAATCTCCATGTGCCTGGTCTTAATAGTTTAATAGTTTTTCAAGCTAGTGAATTATTTTCAAGCTAGTGAGTTTTCTCTTACTTGTACACAAAACTACCGTAACCCAAAGATATCTCAGCAATAACAACCGATGCTCTGGGTATTTTTGTGGAAGAGAGTCATTAGAAGCAAGTTCTTAGGAAAACAAATGATAAGGATTCTTTCATGAAATTGGGACTTTTATCAAACATGTACATTGATTAGAAAAGTAAAGTCCAGGCATAAATTTCACAGGTGAATATAAGTAAGATAAATGTAATTTGAGACACTCAAAAGAGGCCCCAAGGAAGGGCCCACCATAAGAATAAAGTATTCAAGCTGGAATCCTGGAGAAAGATGAACTGTGTGCTTATCTCAAATCCTATTTTCTGGTTCCTTAGAGCTGGTTATACATTACCATCTTCACTCCACACGGTGGATTCAATAATCCTTAACTCATCTTTTAAATGCCATTTCCACAATGTCTTAACTGAGTAAATGGGTTGAGTAGATCCTACCTAACTACTCCAGGTTGGACAAAGCAAGAAGATCCATCATACAATATGTATCCAAATCCAACTTATTTCCTCATTGTGTGAACCTCATTGCAAATATAATAATCAAAAGCCAACCTCTAGACAAATGTATGTCATTAATTATCTAGCTTTTAATTCCATTACTATATTTTTAAGTTTCAATGTTTTAAGTTCAATGCAGTGAACTGACAAATCAAAGAAGATCTTGTCTCTTTGAAAGTATTAGAGAAATCAGATTGATGATTCACTGAGTCAGCACTTTAAAGAGTGCTACTTAGAAATAATCTCAGTTTTGCCTTTAAAAGGAAGTGGCCAACTATCAGGAGAAAAAGTAAAGGGAGCTGGGGGCTGGCACTATGACGTAGTGGTTGAGTTCACAGGCTCGGCTTCAGTGGCCCGGGGTTCGCTGGTTTGGATCCCAGGCCTGGACCCACACACTGCTCATCATGGCCCAGGGTTTGCCAGTTCGGATTCTGGGAGCAAACCTATAAACTGCTCATCAAGCCATGCTGTGGTGGCATCCCACAGAAAAGAACTAGAAGCACAGTACAACTAGGATATATAACTGTGCACTTGGGCTTCAGGAAGAAAAAAAGAGGAAGACTGGCAGCAGATGTTAGCTCAGGGCCATTCTTCCTCACACACACACAAATACAGCTCTTCAAAAAAAAATAAAAGTAAACAGTGAACTACCTGGGTTTTTCTATCACTTTTGTTTTGTCCTACTTTGATGTTTAGCATCTTTGAAGCATTGTATTATTAGTGAGCAAAAGTATTCCTAGGCTTCCCCTTGCCCTCTTAACTTCATTTTGTTCTATACTTATCCTAGCTGAATAGAGTGAGGGCCATCACATTGGATTTGTCTACATCTGAGACGGGGTCCCAAGGCTCCCATTAAGTAGCAGAAGGTTTCTATTCTGTATCTCTCAATGATCTATAGCTGTCTTAGTAAGAAAACAGGCCCAGGGCACTGTTTCAATATCTAGGTCAAGGTTAGTTTTTCCCATAGGCATATTAGGCCACAGTATGATTTTCAGGGGCATCAAGGAAGCACAGGTGCCTGTATATTTCTTTCTCCCTTGATGCCTGAAAATCCAGTCTTTGTGGTTAAAATATTGGCAACCCTAGTTGAAATGCGAAAATTACCGGAAAGGGATGACCATTAAACCAACAACATCTTTACTCAGGTTAAGATCTCAGATCAACGTGAATAGAGATAGGAGTTAATGTGGGGTAGACAGAATTAGATTCAAATCTAAGTTCTACCAACAATTAGCTGTATATCCTTAGGTCAGTGATTTGACATCTCTGAGTTTTTCCTTGTCTTTAAAAATGTGAATAATACCAACTATCTTAGAGTACTGACATAATGATAAAATAATAATAATAATAATAATAATAATAATAATAATGATAAATAACATAATGATAAAAATAGAGCTTAAGTTTTTAATTTCTCACACAGCTCCTTATTCATCATAACTTTTGATTTCCTTCAGCTCTCTCTTACCCCTGAGATCCAGAGTGAAAAAGACACGGAGGTAAGAAGATTCAGGCGTGCTCTAGAATAGTGCATCTCAAATTTGAATGTGCGAGGTAACAGTTGCTAAAACATAAGTTCTGATGCAGAAGTTTGGGGGCAGAGGCCAAGATTCTGCATCTCTAACAAGCCCCTAGGTGATGACCACGCTCTCACCCAAAGTCTACACTTGGAGTAGTGAGGGGCATATGAGATAACGAAGGAAAGCATTGGACCTGATGCCTGCCATGCCTGATATGGGTAGGACAGGACAAAAGAAAGGAAAGGTGCTGAAAAGAAGGACAGAGCACTTCAAGGGGAGAGGAGGGAACCCAGTGACAGATTTCTGCACCTCTCAGTATCTTTTTAAACAGATTAGATTAGATCCACATGACGGCTGGCTCAATCAATCCAGAGGAGAGACTGGCACTGTCTTTTGCAAGCAGGCATTATAGTGCTGCCTGTGAAATTGAATCCTCAGGATTGTCACCTAGCTATCTGGAACAAGTCCCTAGACAGCTGATATCATGCTAATTGAGAGAACCCTGATTCCAAAATTGTTCCCAATCCACATCTCCTCAGGGAGGGACCAGTGACACCAAACTGAAAACCAACTTACAACGACCTTCATGGGTCCTTAGCTTTTCGCAACCAGTGCTGCCCAAGTGGGAAAAAGAAGTGTGCATGGATTCTATGCCAAAGGGAGACAGAGGTTTTAAGCCTCTTCATTTATCATGAGCCCAGAAGTTGAAAATGCCTTGACATAAAATATCAAATTCTCCATGGCAACAAAATCATCATGCTAGAAACACACAATCTCAACACACACAGGCAAGCATCTCAAAAATACGTTGAGTGTGGAAGAAGGATTAAAATTTCAAGGAACACATGGTAAATGTAATCGTGGCAAAACTGTATTTGGGGAAAAAAATACCAACCTCTCCTCTCACGGGGCCAAAGATGTCTGTTCCTATTTGTCTTTTAATCATATAAAGTAACTTAAAACCTTCCCCTCACTTTTAAGCAGGTCGAACCCACAGCTCAGTGGCTTCATGCTGTGCCACCAGCTCCCACACTTCCTGCTGACAGTAAGTGCTTCTCACAGCCCAGCGGACCATAATACCCAAATCAAAAGCTTTCGAGCCACAAAACAAATCACATTTGACAAAATCAGATCCCTCCTAAGCCACACTTGTATAGATTGACTTGGCAACCTAAGTTAGTGCTGATCTGACGTCACGTTTAATGTGTTTTGTCAGTTTTTCAAAGGTAATTAGTTCCCTTCTTTGCTTCTCATTTCGGTGTGTGTGGATGAGATGGGGGTTGAGCAGTGTGTGGAAGTGAGAGAACAAAAATTGCATTTGGCAAATACCTTCTGTAGAAGAGAGAGAGGGTGAGGACAGTTACATGGGCTTTGACAATCTAATCCCCACCTTGTTCACTGGATTGCCCAGACCTTGACTGGGACAGCAATGCCTCAGGTCAAAGGCTACTTCCAAGGGTGTGTTTTCTCTTAGAAAGATTAGTTTGTAGCTGACAGAACGCCTGGACTTGCTTTATTCAGAGTCTGAGGGTGCTCGTCAGCACAGCTTTCCTATATTCTTTTCAACTTTTGAATCAATCCCTGCTTCTGACAGGACAAACTTACCAGCTGCACACCCTTTCTTCCTGGCTATAGGAGAGAGCTGTGTACACTTGCGTTCCAAGCACACACTGAAGGTAAAGTGGTCCTTAATTACCTACGTTCCCTGTGTGTCAAAGGGGTATATGATTCCCAGGAGATTCAGTAAATTTAAATGGTGCCCAAGGACTTTCAAGGAAGCTCATCTTTGGGAACCAGTGAAGCAGCACTAACCTGCAGGAACGCCATTGAGTGCACTCAATTAGTGAGGGGGACCTAGTTTTATGAAGTCAAGGGTTTTACAGTTTGGATTTCATGTTGGCTGGAATACCATGAAATTGCTTAACAAGTATGCAGAAGGCTGAATGATGCAGAGTGGAAGAAATTCATCAAATACTGTAATAAGTGAATGAATGAATGAGCAGATCATGTTAAGAAAAACCTATCCAAAACAAGGATATCAAAAGGGATTACAGTATGTCCTTTCAACATCATCCTGGGGCAATTTTTAACAAGTTCACCCAATGATTTTTAATTCTCTAGAAGAATTTACTTGTCGTTTGGTTATGCTCATTAGTGTTTTATTAGACCTTAGATATTGTGAAGCTATATGTTAACTTATAAATGTTTGCCCAATAGAGGAGTTATAATCCTCAAATTTTTTTATCATGTAAGACATTAACTAGTTTGTATCTACTTAGAAATTTTATTCTAATATTCTTTTCTTTCCTCTCTATGCCACAGCATTTTTTACCTGTGAAACAGAAGTAACATAATACCTACATAGAAGGTAATTGTGAGGATTGAGTTGATGTACCTTAAGGCTTAGAAGAGTGAGGGCTCATAGTAACTGCCAAGCATATTGTTGTGATGGTTCTTAGTCATATGCTGGTAGCTGTAAGCTGATAACAGGAGGAGCATAAACTCCTAGACACACAATCAAAGACTCAGCAGGAAAACAGTAATAACAATTCTGCACTGACACTGTCCTTGTCAATATCTGTCCGTTAGAGGAGGAGCTGACCTCTGATCAGACTCACAGCTTCCCGAGAAACTGGTGAGGAGCTTCCTAGGTAGTAATGACTTTCTGCCACCACACAATTGGCTAGAACTGAGACAAACTCTGACTTTGGATGGCCTGTTGGAGACTGTATTAAAATCTTCCAACCTGTGTTTCTTCATTAAATGAGAAGTGGGCCTCCCTGCTCCAGTCTAATTCTCTACCCTGCAGTGAGAAGTATCTTTTGAACACACAACTCTCGTCTCAGTCTGCACATAATGCTACAAGAGAGGCAGTATTGATCCATTTTACAGATAAATAATGGAGCTGGGGAGCAGGTAAGTGACTTGCAGACATTCACAGAGCTTATAAGTAAATGCCATAGCCAGCGTTTGAACTCTGGATAATTAATTTTCAAGTCCCTTTTCTTTGTAATACAACCCGCTTTTAACCCATGTTACTGAATCAATTTGCTAATGTGATGGTTAGGAACAAAACCTAAATTCAGATGACTTAGATTTAAATTCAAGCATTTCCCCTTTCTTGTGTGATTTTAGACAAGTTATACAACTTCTGTGAGCCTCAGGAACCCTAGCTAAATGTAAAAAGTACTAATGCTTACCTTACAGTATCTTTCTAAAGACTGAGTACCATAATCTAGGTAAAATGCTTTATAAAACTTTTGCCACATGGTATTCAGCAAAGGACAGTGTCAGTGCAGAATTGTTCTTAATATTTTCCTGCTGAATCTTTGATTGATCACTCTTCTTCCTTAGAATAATATTCTAAACTCATTCTCAACAAAACTATAGAACTTGCTAGCTTTCAAATTCCTGATCCCATTATGATAGAAAACCTGTGAAATGTAGCTTGAAACAAACTACAAACATACAAACAAAAATTACAAATTAATCTATTAATGGATAATCAAAATTATAAATTAAAATGTTAACAAATTAAATAATTCTGCACTTTATAAATATAATATGAATAACACAATAACCAATTAGAACTTATTCCAGAATTCAAAGATAGTTCAGCATTGGAAAATTTACTAATGTGATTGGCCTCATATATCAATGGGAAAATATAATCAAGAGTGATTAACATGACCTCTAATAGATCAGTGTACCTCTAAAACTACATACAAAATTCTTCTTCTCAACTTGAAAGAGTTTATAATATTCATTAGATACACTAATATGCAAACATCATCAGATTATTTAAATAGACAAACAATTTTTAAAAATCAACTATACAATTATATATTTACATATGTGTGTGTGTGTATATATATATATATATATATATATATATGTTATAGAAGTCAACATCCAAATCTGATTAAAATATATCTATTTAGATAGCCAGAATCACATTTGTTAAAGGCATTTCACATAAGAGATTAATTAAGGATGTCTGTTCTTACTTCTGTCACATGTTGTAAAGATATAGACCTGTCATTTAACCATGATTGTCTCTAGCTTGTATGATTACACATTATTTGTATTTTCTTACTTTTAATTAATAGTATTTTGTACTTTTTAAAGTTAGTAACATTTATTTTATTTTATTTTTTTTGAGGAAGATTAGCCCTGAGCTAATTGCTGCCAATCCTCCTCTTTCTGCTGAGGAAGACTGGCCGTGAGCTAACATCCATGACCATCTTCCTCTACTTAATATGTGGGACGCCTGGCACAGCATGGTTTGCTGAGTGGTGCCATATCCGCACCCGGGATCTGAACCAGCGAACCCCGGGCCGCTGAAGCGGAATGTGGGAACTTAACCTCTGCGCCACCGGGCCGGCCCCAGCAAATATTTTTTAAAAACTTATTTTCACAAAGTCCTCTTATGATCCTCAAGAATAATCACATGGGATGGGGGAACAAGAGTCAGCATAACGTAAACATCCATTATGTTCTGGGAACATAGTTTCATCCCACTGTGACCTCCCTCTCCCCATCCTTCTTTTGAAGACTGCTCTCGGGTAGGATCCCCGTGTACTAAGGTGCTTGCTTTCTTCCCCGTATCCACTGCATGCGCATACAGCACTTAACCTTAGATTTTGTTCATCCTACTCACCCACTCTTCGATTGAGTTGAGCAGGGCTGTGAGTACCAGTGAGGTCTGAGGAACTGGAAAAAGCCATTGGAGAGAGCAGGGATGCTAACGGGTCATCACAGTTGTCTAAAACAATGGGAGAGAGAGAAAGCAAATTCTGTCAGCAAGAGATATTCCATAAAGAGAGGAATCATGGCATTAACCACTATCATTTATTAACTGCTTGCTCGGAACAATGCCAGTACCACTTGTTTCCATGTGCTATTTCATCTACTCCTCACAAAACCCTGAATGACAGGTATAAGTTTCTTTCACAGTTGGAGAAAATGAATTTCAGAGATGTTAAGAAGTTTGCCCAAGGTTACCACACTAGAAAATAGTGTGGCCAGAATTCTCACTCAGATTTGCCTAACTCAAATGCCCAGCTATCCATCATTTCCTTTAATCAACCACTTGAACAAAACTTCAAGTTATGGCTTTCAAGCTTATTCTATAAGAAAGAAGATTATTAAAGGGGAAACATTGTTTCACTACTCTCCCATCTTCAGAACCTCGGGACTCTTGTGATAGTTGTGTTTAGAGAGCGAGAATAATTCAGAATGTCTGACATTCAATTGTCTAAAAGTCTTTATAAAATGAGTTACTAGTTCTAATAATTCATTCCTATTCCACGAAGCTGTAGAAAATACTCCTCAATCTTGTACAATCTTGAATATCACATTCACATCAGTAGCTACACTTCCAGCCTTCCCTAATGTGGTAGGTATGCTTTCTAAGGCTTCTTTGAAGTTGTCCACATGTGCAGCAAGGTGGGGCCATGCCCAGAGATGCGGTCTTGACAACATAGATATATTCCTCCAGATTGACACTGACACCCTGACCATCCAATCTCATGTAGGACCCTGCTCTTCACATAGCATATTGATCATTTAAGTGTCTCGTGATCATTCATTTTATTTGTTTGTATCTTCACTAAGTGGCACACTCTTTGTGGGATGTTAGCAATGTATTTTGTACATAATAGGGCTTCAATAAGGTTTGTTGAAAGAATGGCATGATGAGGGAAGGAAGGAGGGAGGAAAAGAAGGAAAGAGGGAAGAAAGGAAGGAATCAATTAGTCTAGGTAACAGTACCAATACTCTTTTCTTATTTTTCCATTTTGTACACAATTGATCTTATAGGACACTGAAAAGTGACTGCATAAAATCTAGACATACATCATTCAAAACTAAATTGAAATGTGTCACTCAGTTTGAGGGTAAACTTCATGATGTTAAAAGCTCTCAGGAAGAGTTGATTTGACATTTTTTTAAAAGAAAATGTATGTAAGTTTATGAGACTGCTTGTTTATCTAGCAAATTCTTACAAAGTATTTCATCTAATTGCAGGAAAATTAATGAGAAACATAAGGATTAAATTTTTGTTTGTTAAATGTGTTACAAAATGAACTGGCAAAGTATATTTCGAGCTTTTCCCAAACACAAATGTTTGAAAAATATTTTGAGGTACTTGACAAACACAAAACAGAGCCAGTTCCTCACTGAAAAAAAAAAATAGCATAAAATCACAGCAAAAGCAGCTCAGCAGTTACGGTCATTCCACAAATAGAAAGCAGAGCTCAGGGACACTTTATTCCTGGAATAAGATGCAGGTAAGAGGAGGTACACGGACACCAACAACCCACTTGCTTGGAACGGTAAATTTGTTACAATATTTATATATAAGGAAATAATTTGAACAATGCAAATCTTACATTAGTTTATGCCTGCTTCATCATCAGGAAACATCAGGGGAATGCAGAAAATTGAACCCAATGGAATTGAGCCCCACAGGAATATGCCATACCTATATACAAACACACATCAAACACCACATAGTATCACACTTCATAGCTATGTGCCTCACCTATCCACATCTGGGTACGACTATCCTCCAATTTCAGATAACAATCCTTCCACCACTTCCCAACAACTCTTAACCCTTCTGATACCCACTTTCACGAGCAAACTTAAGATGTTTTTGAATATAAAGTACCATATTTGTTATAGTATTTATGTATTTCTTAAATATATAACATGTATAAAACTATGCTACCATTTTATTAGGTTCTTATTATGAGTCAATGACGACATTTTTGACTATTGTGTCCCTAATCCTATTCTTTCCCCAAGTAGAAATATAAGTGACCTAATTGTTTTTTAATTTAATTTAGTCCAATAAATATTTATAAGGTCCTGCTTGACCTTGGATAGTCTTTGTGGATAGATTTGAGTAAAATTGAATCTCGGACCTCAAGGAGATGAGATCATTGAAAATATAAACATGTAAACAAATAAATAAACTGATGGAAAAGTTTAAGAGAGTTTCACCAAGGTCACATCCAAGCCAATAAAATGGCTATCCAACTGTCCAAATGTTCAGACAAGTAATCTTTTCGTGTCCTCCGGCCCTGTGCAGGCCCCTTCTTCATAAGGCACTGGCCTCAGGGAGAAGTATGCCTCTGAAGCTCCCTGGCTTCAGGACACCAGTTGCCATTTTCCCCAGTGTCCATTTCCTCTTCTGAAATGTGCCTTCTTTGTGTCTTAGTTTGTGAAGTCAATATCCCCACTTTGGAAATTAGTAACTTTACTAAAAACAATCTGTGCTAGTGGAAAGGTCCAGAGGAGTTTCTTCAGACTCCTTTCTTTAGGGGTCCATTGTACACTGTCCACTGTACATTGCAACTGTGGCTTTTAGAGAAGATGCCTGAATTTTGCTCTCCTATCCCTAAAACTGATAAGAATGGGAAAATTTCAAATCAGAAAGGAAGAAAGACCACTCTCTTTCCCAGCTAACAGATGGTTCCCTCTGCCATCTCTTTGTCACATGAGCAAACCCAACAATGTCACTTCAACTGAGACTAGACCAGACTTCTAACCAAATTACCCCTAGCCACGGTGAATTAAAAATTTGTCTATAGAACCATTCTAAACCCAAAGTGTGTATAATTTTTAGACACGTGTCCTATTCTTAAAGCAGAGGAGAAATGATCTAGCATAAATGAGAGCAATAATTATTTTGTTTTGTTTTGTTTATTAGATCATGACTTGGGACAGCCTGGGATAGTAGAAACTATCAGGAGGGCTAGAGCTAGGAGATCGCCATTCTAGATTGGCTTCCTCTCTTGCCGTGGTAACTCCAGATAATACATTCGAACGCACTAAGCTGTATCTCCATTGTCTGCACAATGAAGAGAGTCATCTTTGCCACATCCAGCTAGAGAATCATTTTAAAGGTGCAGTGAGAATAGATGGAAAGAGTCCTCCTTTAAAGGATAGAGCACAGAATGAGAACAGGAAGCCGAATATGAATTGTCTATAATATCTGCTGCAATTGAGAGCAACCATTTCAACAACTTTTTTCTGGCATCTCATTTCTAGTTACAAAACCTGCCCAACAATTGGTGTCATGGATAGCTCTTTTGCACTGAAGGTTTACAACTGACCAGCTGAGAAGGAGAATGTGACGTAAAGAGGAAACAAAAGGGTGAAGACACGGGAGAGTGGGGACAACATTGCACAGGGCAGTCCTCCCGCTCTGCAGACTCGCAGCCTTGTGGAGACTGGCCCCAGATCACACCAAGCACATGGCTGGGAAGGAAAGAAACAAAGCACCATCTGCTCCACCATTCCTGCAGGCTTTAAATAAGCAAACCCATGTTGTTGTTAAATTTTAGGCTCCACATACATCTCAGCCTTCTGACAGTGCTTCTTACAACACTAAACCCATTCGTGGGTTTCTCCAAAATTGTGTGTGGATATTTATCTGTATTTACATGAGGAAAGACGAAAGAATGAAGAAACTCGGGTGGGGAGAGAGACGTTTGAAGTTTGGGAAAAAAATATTGAGGGATTAAACGTTAGGCTTCCAGTGGGACACACAACTTGAGAGAGACTATCATGATTTTCCCAAGAATCATTTTTCCAGAAAAAAACTACGGTTACAGATGCATTGGCATAGTAGAATATTTTCAAAATATGCTCTTAAAAAGCTTATTCATGGGCCTATTCTCTAAAAGATTAGCTGCAAAAAATCAGATGAAAATAAAAGACTATTTACAAAATGGAAATTCCTATTCACGTGTAATTTATTATTCTCCATTTTCTTCAACAAATAGCTTTACTGCCATCTTTACTGTTTCCTTTATAATATAAAGGCCACCTCCTACCCTACGCCACCCACAGGCAGAGAAAATCCACACCTACGGATACGACCAAAAGTACATCAGTTCTTCCCTTTCAGTTCTTTGAACAACTCCAATCCTACATGAAAATGACTTAGCTCTACATTCATAGATTAGGAGGATATCAAAGCCAGGAGGAACCCCTGAAACTGTGGAAATCAAGCTCTCCACTTTCTAGATGAAGACCTCAGGGTTTAGGGAGATGACAGGACTGCTCAGGATTATTCAGTTAATTAGTGGACGAGCCAGGACTGAAACAAGGTTTCCTCACTCCCAGATGGTGACCAGTAGGTCAGTTACCTGCCACCTGTGCGTAAGTTTGGTAACCATTAGTTATATTATCCTTCACAATGTTTGTTTTAACAGGAAAACATTGAAGAAGTGTCTATAATTTTCAAAGAAATTTGAATTTTTAAATTTTTCTTGTCTTACTTATCTTTTCTTTTAACAATTTCTCCTACCTACTGGAAAAAAAACAAAAACAAAAACAGTAAAGGAAAGATGAAAGAAAAAATGTAAGAAGAGGGAAAAAAAAAAGCACATTTCTTTCCTCACTAACGATGGTGTAGAAACCCAAGTCAAGCATTTTATTTGATATTTTGAATCTGAAGAAGTGAGGATAATTTGTTCTTCAATATATATGTGCAGTTAAATACTAAAGGTCTTCTTTCACGTTAATTAAAAGGTAAAGGCACAAGAGAGAATTCTGAATAAACACGATATTTACACAGCTTCTTAGAAATTATCATTGACTCTTGAAGATGATTCTACTTTAACAATTTTTGTTGCCAACATATACTTTTATTTATTATTATTAAAATACCAATAGAGTTACAGATGGTCCTGAAGTTAAATTGTGAGCATCATCTTGATTACCACAGTAAATTGTATATAGGGATTTGGAGCTTAAAAGATTCACTTGTATTTATAGGTAAGATAAAATTCCTCTTAGCATTGCACATTTAATGGCCTACTTTGTTTAAAAGACGTAAAACATGCATTTTGTGTAGTGCCTACAACAGTGCTTAGAAGTGACAACTCATGCTTTTACCTTCATTTATTTTTCCACTTGTTACCTATAATTTCACTTAGCAACAACAAAAATAAATACTCTAATATTACTCTTGAACCTGACCCTGTCCCCGTTTTCCACCATGAAATACTAAAAGATAAATCACTTCATAATGAGCAGACCAAGAAACATAGCTCTCTAAAACGAGTCGTGAAAAGAAGGTTAAACCTTCTCTACCCTGACGTTCATCTCCAGCTTAATGCAGTACTGGGTCTTTGATCACCTGCTGGATACACCTGGTTGTGCTCTTTGCTGTGGGAAGACAGAATTCAAGTCAAAGACATAGACCCTGAGCTCAAGAAGCCAAGATCCGCTTTGGGTTGAAAGACAACCAATATGCATATACCTTTAAAAGCTCCTTATGTTTATGAACAATGACGTGCAAAAAACCTTTGGCTTGGGATCTAGGAATCCTGGACCTTCTATCTTGGCTGGGAGTGTGCTCTCATTTTACCTTTCTGTGTTACAGATGCCTCAGCTCTAAATGACAGGGGTTATTGTTCAATCAATAAACTGGAATGGAGCACACTCTACATGTTAGAGTTCCTATCAGGCTTTAAAGATAGTAAAGCAAATCCTCAAAGACGGTGGAGATGGACACACTACTCGTTGTACTGCAGGAGTGATTGGTGATGGACAGATGAGGGTGCGGCAGCTGCAGGAACATCCGGAAGAGGGGCTAGTCCTGTTTAGGGATTAACAAATGGGCTGGGACTCCTTCCAGGCTTTTATAGCAATTCTATTCAAAATTTCAGGAAAGATTTGATTTGGAGGCACTGACCTTCACTTATAAGTGGCTTGCTAGGACTACATCACAATCAAACCCAATATAGCACGATAACAACGCAGCAGCTGCAGTCATAATTCTTTAAGTGACTCTGATGTCTAGGTTGTCAGCAGTCACCGCAGCACAGCAAGGGGGAGGCCATCATCCGTATTGTACGGATGAGGAAACTACAAGTTTCTTCGTCCATTTCACACTCTATCAGTGCCTAAACTGGGCTTTCAACCAAGGTCAGTGTGACTCTTTGTACATCGTCCTTCTGAAAACTACTTCAAATCCTTGAAATGATGGCAGGAATGAATCACAGACTGCCAGGGCCAGTCTCCCATTTGATTATCTTGCATGAATTTAGCTCTTTCCTTCTTGGATTTTCAATATTTTTGTGTGGATGTCCCACAGTTTAGCCAAAACTCAATGGCTCCAAATACGCTTCCCTGAATTGCTTGCTCTCAGATTAATCCTTTTTTTCCCCATAATGTCTCTGATGATATTTTTTTTGTGATTCTCAAATTAGGAATTTGGGTTCACTACTAACTGTTTTGTTTTATTATTTTTTTCTTTTTTACCCATAAAATTAATTTATCAATGACTTAATCCAATTTAGCAAATGTTTCTTAAGCCCCTCATCTGTGAGGCATATGATGTACTAATAATTTGGGGAACATAAAGCATCATGTTGAGCAAGTATTTTTTTTTCATAGTACTTAGTGTATGGAACTATGTATGCGTTCAATAAATCCTCGTTCACTGAAAAAATGAAGAAGTCCTATCATGTTTTTCTTTTGGTTTAGAACGATTTCTCAGATTTATACTCACTTTTCTTTTTCTCTGTCTTTCTCACTACTTGATCCTAATTCAGGCTTTTCAAATATCATGTTATGATTTTTACAACAGTCTCTTCCATTTTCCACTGGACTCTACTCTCGTTAAACCATTCTTTCTAAAACCCTACTTTCAATATGTTTCCTTATCAAGATTTACTAGATATGTCAGCCTCAAATTTGGCTTCCAGAGGTGGCATCATGAAAAGGAAAGAACAAAGAGGGAGTTATTAGCATATAACAGGTCTAAGCTGAGCATAAGGCCAGTGTGTCATTGATGGGGCCACAGGCTGGTCAGAGTCAGAAAGTGAGGTCCAACAAGCAGAGGTCAGGAGAAAGGGGCCTGTTGTGCTGATCAGATTCAGTCAGAGGCCTGGGATTGTGTCCCCCAAAAGCATAATTCTAACAGTGTCTAAACTCAAAAATGCTAAAGCTATTAAACCCTCAGGTTCATGAATGGTCTGTCATAAGTTAACTGCATTATCTAGAAGGCATAAACTCTTTGATGAGTAGAAAAGGTAAGATTTACAGATGAAAATAATTAGAAAATTCCGGAATATGAGAAGCTGAGAGTGGTGACTAGATTACCTTGGAGGGTTTTAGAAGAGACTGATAAGAAAAAAGCAAATCTTTGAACAAATTTTACCTATTTAAAAAATTTCCCTGAATCTAATTTTGTTTTCATACATCCCCGTAGTCCTCCTCCCATCCCCACCTATCAACACTTCACATAATATACACACGTGGGCGTGCACGCACACACACACACACACCATTACATAGTACAGTGCCAAATAAGTTTCATAATTCATTAAGTTTTTAAGCAAAGCTAAATAAATGAATGAATGGGATGTATATAAGGATAAGATCAGGAAAATGGGAAAAATACGACAAAAGCTTTAAAAAATTAAAAGTAGAGATGATGTCTTTTTACTTAAAAAGTGCATTGTTCAAATGATTATGCATGAAAGATTAAAATGAAGGAGAGAAGCACAACTGAAGAATTGTAAAGATAGTGTTTCTGTCAATTCAGTGCTCATCAGAGTTGAAGATTTCTTTTCTAGATCTGTGCCTTTCTCTGTAGACATCTATTCTTTTTCAATACAATGGAGCTAAACTTCCACTAGCTAAGCCTGTTCCTTCATTGAGTGGTTCTGAACTACACCGAAAATCCTGGTTACTCAGGAGATCATGATCTTCAGTGCAGCTCAAACAATCCGAACACATTCGTAAAACCTTCATCTTTAGTGGGTCTAAGCATAGAGTTCCTAAGGGAAACACTAAAATCTCTGTGTGTCATCAATCTGCTCATTGAAATTTAGGAAAAATGCCTGATTAAAAAGATAGGCTTGAGCTGGGGACTGGCCAGCTGGCTGATAGCACAATCCAATGAGGTCAACACCAACCATTTATGAGTGGTTAGGATAAACATGTACTGATAATTTGAACAAATATTGATCTTTATTGGTCTTCATAGATGATAAAATAATGCCAGCCTAGAGGCAGAAGCAGTAGTCCTTCAAGATCATAATCTAGCTGTGTGTGTGCGTGTGTGTGCTTGTGTACACGTGTGTGTGTGTTTCTGGACTAGTTGGAGACTGTAGTATATTGGGAAAGAGTCCAGACTTTGGATCCCAGCCCAGTCTGAATTCAGATCCTGACTCTACAGCTTGCTAATTATATGTCCTTTGGGAAGTTATTTAATCTCAGTCTTATCTATGTATAATGGGGATAATAACTATATCCAGGCTTGTTATGAGAACAAAAAGAGACAATTCATGTAAAATATTTAACCCAATGATTGGCACATAACTGGATACACATGAGTTCCTCTCATTTTCGATCATTCTTTCTTTCTTTCTTAGATTCAAGCTCATCATGTCCAGTTCCAGCCATTGCTTTTGAAAAACGATGTCTTATACCCTCTACTATATCTTTTAGATTTTTCCCATCCAAATGATTTTAACACTGTTTCTTTATCAGCTTTTCAGAATTCATAGGATAATTCTGTACCAAGAGCTAATCTATTTATGCATTACATATACCCCATACCAAATACAGCATACTTTCGAAGTTTCATCACATTTTTTTTTCTTGTATTCAATAAACAGTTCTTAAGCACAATGTGTCAGACATCATGATATCTGGTTCATAGACAGGGGAGTCTTAAGGGAATCAGGAAACACAGCTGTTATATAGCATTACAAGGGATGAGGCTATAGAAAATGTTTGGATTTCTTTCTAGTCCTTATATTTGATTTATTTTAAAATTTTTGACATATTAAAATAAGACCTACCATGTTTGTGTTTTTAGATCATAAGCTTAAAAACCTGAAAAACATTGCGTTGGGTGAGAAAGTCATACCAATTTGTATTTTAGATAGTTTGCTCTGGTTTCAGTGTGGAGGATGGAGCATGTGTGTGTGTGCGTGCATGGTGAGGGTCATGATAGGGATAGGGTAGTGCAGATAGAAGGCTGGTGACAGGAAGACCCAATCAAGGCCTAGAGAAAATTTGGAGAAGAGATAGCAAAGGCCTGACCTAAAACAATGGCAATTGGAATGGAGAGAAGGTAAGGAAATTTAGTTACATAAGAATCATCATTGCCTGGTGAATTGACAAGGAGGTAAGAATGAAGAATAACTTCAACATTTCTGGTTTCCGTAATTCTCTATTTTGTTCTCATAGAGACCTGGGAAGCTCACAAACCAGTTTCTAAAATTAATAAATGTAAATCAAACAAAACAGAGATGACGAATTGTCACATATTAAAATGATTTCCAAATTACGGTTAATACTTGTCATCTTTCTTTTAGGTAAATATAATACGTAGTGTTATGAGAGTAAAAACCATATGTATATAATGGAAAGTCATAAGATGTTATAAAGTGATACATTTTTAATTGCCCAAAGAGATGTAAGCAATGAGGACTACATTCAGCAAAAAAGAAACATCACATTAACCTGAGGTAGGTAGTTCCTGTGCCTTCAGAATAAAATTCTAGTTCCTTGTCTTTCCATATCCCTTCACAATCAGACTGTCACTATTTATTTCTCAGTCTGTGCTCAGACTTGCCAATTTAATGGCAGCTTTACTGGCATGCTGTGTCACAGCTCTGTGCCTCTATTTGACTTTGTCCTGAATGCCCCCAACATCACCTTCTTCTTGCCCACCCATCAATTCCTATTCACTGCACAAGATGCAAATGCTTCTAGAAGTATGCCTTGCTCTCTCCAGGCTGGGACAACTACTTCCTCCTTTGAGGTCTTTTGGACCCAGCATTGTGGTGGGCTTTTGTTTTTATGTTATTGTCACACATCAGACCTCAAGCTCTTTGAAGGCAGAGACCGTGTCTCATTTATCTTCCCATCTTCATTGCCTTGCCCAGTGGTGATCACAGATAAGTTGCTCAATAATTATCTGTTAAATAGAATTTTAGACAAATGGAGGACAATCTTCAATTGGGATTAAGAATCTGGGTGGGAACTGGGCAGGATTCTAAAATGGGAAATACCTGGGCAACAGTAAAGAGACTTGTTTGCCCGAGTCACTCAGGCGAGTGAAATCAAGACTGTGAGTACTTGAGGAGGATTTTGATGAGATCATTCATATTTCTACATGAGTGTGATTTCCAAACACCTTCTTTATTTGTCTTGGAAAAAATCCTCTCAGGCAGATAGGACAGCCATTATGGTGACTCTGACAGCTGAGGGCCACAGTTATCAATATCATACAGGTACTACCTGGGAAGGCAAAGTCATCTTCTCTCCAAGGTACCTGTTCTAGGCTCAAACACCTCCTCCTTCTATGGGTAAAGAAACCAAGCCTCTGAGAGCGTTTGGGATAAATCTGGAAATATGGAGGGGAGCCTGTGATAAACCTCTGAGTGTGCAAGCGACGACAGGTGTGAAAGTGGGAAGTGAATGAAGAAATCACAGCTGTGGGTCCCAACAGCCTGCTGGTACATTTTATTGTTCCACTGACTGACTTGGTAAACTTAGGCAAATCCATTCCCTCTCTGTGCTGCTCCCTGGAAAATGGAGATGGTGATGTCAGATCTCCACAGGGGGACTGTGACAAATGAGAAATATCACAACCCACCCACCGAGAGAACAGTACTTGGCACATAAAAAGTGCTCAATTAATGGTAACTATAACAGTATAATTATAATTATCCAGCAGGCCTCTGAAAAGATTTTTGAGTGAGGAAATAATGTTTAGAGAGTGCATAAATTTGAATTCTAAAATTGTGAAGTGAAAACTCTTGCAACTCCCAGTGACCATCCCCTTTAATATATCACTAGGCCTCTCTCAGTCTGGCTTTCCACATTTTGGGGATGGGAACTAGGCAGGGGTGGTCAATAAACTGGCATGGGTGGTCCCCACTTACCAGCTGGTTCCCTTTAATCAATGATAGATGATTCTGTTTTATGTGTTTATTATCTTCTAAAAAGACTTTTCTCACTGGAAGGGAGGGAACCAGGTAGAGTTCAGAGCTAAGTCCCAAATTTGACCCTTCTTGTTTTGGCATTCTTTTGTATGCCATTACTCATACAAAATTTATCCAAGCTAAGGCACTAGAGAGAAGACCTTAATTTATTAGAAACAGATATTCTGAGATCCTCAGATTATCAGATTTCAATTTTGGAAATGCTACCTTTTATATTACTCAATAAAAAATCCTTGATATAATTTGTTGGATCAAACTGCAATATGCCATTTGTTAAAACTCTGTACTTTAGAAAATGTTTGCTCACCAGAAGAGAGAGGAAGGGGTAGGTTCCATCAGACAATGCATTCCACCAATTGTTTCTGTGGTCCAGAGAGCTTACCCATCTGACATCAAATATGATCCTGTGGGACTCTATGAAATGACCTACCAGGCGCTCAAAAATAATGATTTTTTTAGGCATTTCAGGCTTCTAGATAATGATTTTTTGGGGACAAGCTAAAAATAAAAGCTTGTTCCAAGCAAAATGCTTCAGCATGTTCTACTTTTCTCTGTAAAATGCTCTTCGCGCTCATCCTGAATTGCAGTTGTGATTCTTAAGCAAATGTTGGCTCTAGCTATGAAGATATAAAATGCTCTAAATGTTATATGGACATGTCCAGGTATTTGGTGCTGTGATTTAAAAGCGTCAATAAAGTTTGAGTTGTATTCAGAGTTTGCAAATCTGTCACGGTCAGATGAGTTTAATTTCCATTTTTCTCCTACCCAACCCTTCAAATTATGCATGAATAGATTAAAAATAACAGGAAAATACATTGTATTGTGTTCACTAAGTATCTCCCATTTGGGAAGAAATCTTTAGCAATCAAATAACATGAGAAAAGACACACTGGAAAGCAATTATAACCCTGGGAAATTTTCATTTTATTGCTCAAGACAGAAAGTGGTGTATTTCAAAACTGTGAGCAAAGATTAATGGAGATGAAGAGAGTGGTAAGTGCCCGTGAACCAAGACATTTCACTTTAATGTCATTGCAAAACATGAGAAGTCATCATTTCCAATCTCAATAACCTCTAAGTGAAATGCATTCATTGCTATTTTTTCTTCCTTCTCCACATCCCCCAACATTGTACTTTGCAAGTTGAATGGGCCTGACAAGGAGTTGGTTTGAAAGTTAAGGGTTCTTTTCCTGAACAAGGTTAAGTTTAGATCTGATGACAGCACAGCTTGGAAATCTCCTGCCACGCATTTCCTCTGGGCAAGAAGGCAGAGGATTTTCACTTTCTCTGTCAGCTTCAGCACTATCTCAAGTGGTCATGAGTCAAGCCTTGGAAGAGAAAAGACAGAATGAAGAAAATAAAACCTTTAATGCAGAGCATTGGTCTGAGAGTTCCAGACAGAATTCCTCAAGGGTATTTCAATGAATTGGTTCACAGAACCCAGCTCCTTAGCATCAGTATAATGTGTTAAGAAGGGATTCTGGTTTGTTTAAATGGAATTTTAATTGGGAAATAAATTTAGAGTACTAGGAAAATGTGAATGCATGCCATTTGATACTAAATACTGTAATATATTTCCAAATAGACTTGGGCAAAATCTACATGAATAATTACAATTTGAAAAAAATTTAGTTATTTTCTCTTGTTTGGTATCTATTGATGTTTGGACTAGACGGCATTTTTTTTTTTTCCTGCTGTGCCTGTGCCTTCAAAGGAGGTGGACTCTGATGAATTCCCTACTTTGGTCATCTCCCTGTAATACTTCACCCCATTATAACATTCTGGTGGCTTCTGTCACCTATTATGGTCCAGGCATCTGCTTTTGATTTCCTGAAGTTCTTCCTGGAACAGTGCTTCTCAAATCTTATTGAGAGCATGGATTACAAGGAGATCTTGATAACATGCAGATTCTGATTCAGGATCAAGTTCCTAGATCTCTGATGCTGCTGGTTCACAAGTCACACTCAGATCAGCAAAGCCCTGAATGCTGGTGGCCTCTCTCTTCTAGCTTTCTCTTACTTTACTATTTCATGTAACTGCTTCCACTGGCCCAACTCAGAGCCCTGGAATTTAACTAACTCTTGTGGTAGCACACAGAGAGAGTTGCGGTAAAGCTGTCCTAGCCCCATGATGGAAGAAAAAGGAATGGTAGATGAGGAGAAGGGGAGATTATCAACCTGGGCATTATATAGACAAAGTTTCCCTTCCTTTCACAAGTGTATTGTGATGTAGGCCATATGTAGACTGTTCTAGAGGCTATAACTGCCGTCATTACAAGAGTATACACCATTTATTGAATTTAGACAACAAGCCGCTGTGACAGGTGATTTACATAAATTCGTTCATTGACTGCCCCTAACACTAATTATGAGCTATTGTCCTGGTTTCATAAGGAAACACATTTGGAACATTTAAGTAACTTGCCCAAGGTCATAGAGCCAGGACGGGGACTAAATCTGTCCAACGTCTGTTAGCATCAAGTACCTTATTACCATCCTACAGAATTGACCCCAGATGCTTCAGTCCATTCTCTCCATTTGCTTTCAATCTCTTGACCAATCTTGCAATCTTGGAATGTTTAGAAAAAATTCAAATGATTTCGACATACATTCTGCCAAGCATTATTACAATATGTATCAGAGTATATCCAAACCAAACTTTAGCTTAATCTCCAAACAGGGACTAAAGTCCACTACTAAAACTTCCAAAGGGAGATTGCATCCAAGCCCTTCCAGAGATTTTATTACCTGGAATTTGGAATTATCCTGAGCACACATATGGCTATATTTTCAGGGTCTACAGAGCCAACATGACACACAGAAGAGATGAAAGGAGGATGGTATCTGACTTAGGGTTGAGTCCACTGTACCGCCTCTGCTTCTGAGGCTCCAACTAAATGGTTTCCCTTTCTTAAAACTTGGCATTTTATCTCCTGAGACGCTGGAGATCCAGGTGTACCGTGTCTCACTGAACTTCCTGACCTCCACAGGAGTTTACTTTGGCTTTCGAGGGTCTTCCTAAACAACTTGGCTGTGGACCCTCACATTCTATCTGCCTCGGGACTAACTGGAATGCTGATGTGTGACCTCTGCTCCTAAAGCTGGCTCTTCCCTCTTCCTTGCAAGCCTAGCCCTCATCTGACAAGTTGGTTCCTTCTCAAAAACCCACATGATAGTTTTTATTCTTTAGCTTTACACTACTGGAGAGATACTGACATAAAGTCAGCATTTAAAAATCAAGGCCTGGGGCCGGCTCCATGGCCCAGTGGTTAAGTTTGCGTGCTCCGCTGCAGAGGCCCAGGGTTCGGATCCTGGGCACGAACATGGCACCACTCGTCAGGCCACGTTGAGGCGGCGTCCCACATCCCACAACTAGAAGGACATGCAACTAAGATATACAACTGTGTACAGGGGGGGTTGGGGGAGATAAAGCAGAAAAAAAAAAGATTGGCAACAGTTGTTAGCCCAGGTGCCGATCCTTAAAAAAAAAAAAAAATCAAGGCCTTCTCCTGAAAGCTCTGAGAATGGCCATTGAATCACTTTTGTGAGGCTGCACTGACACTCCCACAATTCATTTCAGTGTAGCTCTAATGGCAATTTTGAATTATCATTGAGACAGTCCTATTGAGAATAGGAAATTAGGAGATGCATCAATCTAGAACTACAGGGACAATAACTAAATGATAGAATACATTCTTCAACTTTGATTTTAGAAATAGTTTTAAATGATTATGTTAATATTTTTCATATTTGCTCTCTCCAGAAATTTAGGGCATACACATAATTATACTAATATTTGAAATAGCATCAGACTGTTTTACATTACAACACAGATCTTTAAAATATGCTCCAAGAAGCTTCTTTTCATAAATGGATCAGATCTCAATTATACAAACATTGTTTTGGGAACAAAGAAAAACAAAAAGCAAAACAAAATTAATGATGAAGATAATGGACAGAGTCTACAATTCTTTGCCAATTTTGATACTTAAGATGAAACAGCACTGTGGAAATATGGAATGTGTCTTGAAATATTGCTTCTGTAGGCCTATATTGTAGCTATTTGAGAACAAATGGAAGTATACAAATCCTAAGCTTCTGGATCAATTTCTAATACTTCTTCTCTTCTGCTCCATTTCTGAGGACCTTGATGGCATTTCTGTTCCTTGCTTTGGAACTAGGCTGTGGGTGGCTCCTGTCACTTATTGCTTTGCAGCATAGTTACTGTCTGTCTCTCCAACTCAACTGCGAGTCTCCGGAGGAGGCCATGCATTCCTCTGTATTGCAGAATGGTGAGCCCCATGAGATACTGGTAGAAAAGAAGCAGAGTTTCAGATGCATGCCCTTGAATAATCGATTTAACCTCTCTGAACTTTGTTTTCTTTGACATAAAATGAGATAATTACCCTTTCTTAATACGACTGTTTTGAGGAAAATTAAATGTGGTAGCATGTAAAAAGACTTAGCTTATTGTCAGGATTCAGTAATTGCTCATTCTTTTTCCTTTTCAAAAGTCAATGATGGTCAAATATCTTCTGATTAGCTGTTTCATTAATATGATTTCCATAATTATTATAAATTGTTACACTTCAATCTTGTTTTTGTCTTTTTTGGCTGGGTTTGTAAGTAGTGCATATACTTAAGAAAAAGCTCTGGCAGTTTCTCCCTGAGGATTTTGATCTGTCACTCCAATTTAGTTATCTTTAAAGAAATTATAGCAGTGTCACACACTGTTTTGCACTGATGTGACGTAGAAGGGTGAGGTTCGAGTCTTCATCTCCTCAGTCCGCCAACCCCTGGAAGGCATGTGCCTAGACTCTTTCCTCCACGACTAATGAAAAAGATCCAAAATGGTCCCCTCTAGAGGTGAAATGGGTTGAAAGATGTTTCCAGAAATATGTGGACCTCAGGTATTCATTGGAGGAGAAGGAAACTTAAAAATTGACCAAGATAAATTATTTCACATAAAATTAAGCAAATATCATTGGATTTTTACCAAAATTTGATCTTCCTCCTTTTTTTCTTTTAATTCTCATAAACTTAAGAGAAAGCTACTTTGTGATCTGCCTAGCAGTGAACCAACATTAAACAATCTTATGTTAAAGAGTAGGCTTTTAAAAGAAAATTAAAAGTAGTAACGCAAATGACTTTTGACTCATTTTGAAATGATTGCTATAGAAAGGAACGTAGAGAAGGAGAGAATAAAAGAAAAAGAAGCACATTTTCCAAACTTAATTTTTTTCAGAAATTTCTGAATTCCAGTGTCATTTGGAGTTTTATAAAGCAAAATGAAGCTTGACTCTATAAAACTGTAAGTCAGCGTTAAAAGTTACGGAAACACAGCAAACAAAGCAGCATCTACCATTGTCTCACTCTCCGACTGATGGTTCCTGATGAGGGAAGAACTAAAAACTGGATTACGTCATTCCCATATTTAAAAGTAGCCAACGGCCCCCATTACCTTTAGGGTAAAATCACAGTTCCTCAGTATGGGCCTCTGACCCTCCACCATTCCCTTATCCGCCTCTCTGATCTCATCTCCCTAAGTTCACCCTGACTTGCCAGCCAAGACAAAAATGCTAGAATTCATCTAAAATTTTGATTTTTCTCTCTTTCTTCTCTTCTTTTTTTCCCTTCCTTCCTTCATATCATTTTACAAACCAGAAACTAGAGAAAGACAGAGAATAATATAATAAGCACTAAGTTCTCACTACTCCAAATAAGTAAATATCTACTATTTTTCATATTTGCTTCTGTTTTATTTTTTTTATGAAGGAAGACCTTACTGATATCAGAAAAGAGACTTTTACCACCATCCTGAGTAGTCTTACATAAGTGTGAATATGATGTGCTTATTTTCAGCACATTTTATGTTTTAGTCATGAAACATATCATTTTTAATATACTTAAACTTTAAATTAATGGTATAACATGCATATCATTCTGCAACATGTTTTCTCCTGTCAAAATTGATATTTAGATCTGCCCACAACCATACATCTAGATTTAACCCATTCTTTTAAAGCTTTGTTTTAGTTTTTGATCATATGAATATTCCACATTCTAGTTATCCACCTTCCCATTGAATTTAAGCTGTCTTTATTTTTTTCCTATTAAAAATAACATTTCAATAAACATCCCTGTGTATATGTGTGAGTATATCCAGAAACAAGTTTTCTGGGTTGTAATATATGTGTATTTTTAATTTTATCAGAAATTGTTATATTATTCTTCAAAGCAGTTGTACAAAATTACACCCACTTCCAGAAATATAAGAGCTTTAATTTCTCAACATTTAATATTGTACTTATTTCATCTTTGCCAATATGTCATATAAACAACATTTCTCAGATTACTAATAGGAGAAGATATCTTTTAATATTGTAATGGCCTTTAAGTTTCCTCTTGAAAGAATTGCCTGTTTATATTCTTTATCAATTTTTTAAAAATGGTGTTGCTTGTTTTTTCCTCCTGGTCTTTAAGAGCTTATCATATATTCTGGATACTAATTTGCTTGCACATTATATAGTTAGAGCATCTTTTTTCCTGTCTTTTCTAGCTTTTAACTTTTCATTAGCCCAAAATTCCTCTCAGATTTCAGGCTAATTCCAATTCTAATCTGGATTTCTCACCATAAATGTGAGAGTAATGTTACACAAATATCCTGCTCTCTATCATCTTCTTTCCCATTTCAGCTCTTCCCTATTTCCAGTCTCACCCTGGTCTCATTTGATGCGAAAATCTTCCCATCACTCGCCTCTTCCCTCTTGGCTGCTCTTCCTTTCCATGGTCCTCACACACTGCAACGCGCGCTATGGGAGATGACTATGCACTTGTCGGTCTCCACACCCACATGCTGAACTCCCTGAAGGCTTCAACTCTCTTTTTCATCTGTATATCTCTAGGGCTTAACACAGAGTTGAGCACATTGTAGGTACTCAATAAACATGTCCTGAGTAAGTACAAACCTGAGCAATAGTAACATAAACATTAGAAGAAGTGGAAAATGGTCATGGAGTGTGCATAGGATCTTGGGATGTCTGGCTTGGCTAGAAGATAAGACTGATTGAGGAATAGAAAAAGAAAGTTTGGTGGCGATGGAAGGCCCCAATTACATGGAGTCTTAGTACACTTAGATGGACCCTAGACAAACAAGGAGGACTCCACTTAAGAAGTAGAGTCCTGGAAGGTGGAGTGATTTCAGTCGCTCAGTTGAAAATAGATCCTCCTGCAGGAAAATTGAAAAGAAAGGAGGGAAAGATGGCCTTCAAGGAGGGCTCATTTCCCTGCTGCGTATGACCAAAACAGTGGAGCAGAAGACAGAAGAGATAGGGCTAAGGCAGCTTCAGCCTTGGATTCAGACCTACTGGAGGGAAGCTCACTACCCTGGATGAGGAAAGGAACCACAAGGCATCCTCAGCTGTTGCTTGGGGACTCAAAACTTACAGGCCAGGATGGACAGGGGAGGCTGGGCATTGGACCAATATAGCTTCCAGACAAGACAACACTGCCGGCATAGGAGAGAGCAGAGCGGTCCAGGCTGGGAAGGAAGCAAGGGATGAGATGACTAGTAGGTGGGACAGTACTACAAGCCTCAGGGTTCCATACCTGGTACCAGCCATTTGAGTGAATCTCAGAAAGTGAGTGGATTGATCCTGGATTGATTTGATTTCCAAGACATGCTTGCCAACTTTTAGCACTTGTGATGAGGACAGCCCAGGAAAGGGAAAAAAATGAATCCTAGCCTATAACTACCTATTCCTGTGGATGAAATAGATACTGTGAGAAGTGGACTTAGAGGACTCAAGGGTCTCAGAGGTGATTCAGCCTGAAGATGGCCCTGCTTCAGAGGACAGATGGGGAGAGGCGCCATAAGAGTGGGTGGCAAAGCTTCAGGGAATCCAGATTTCAGTCAGCATTTAAGTGTCACACAAGCAGACTGAAAGCAGTCAGAGTGTGGACAATTTGTGTCTCTGCACAAGGGGTTCAGGATCTAGGTAAAGGGGTGAGAAAAATAGGACAGGACAGAAGTTCCTGCAGCCTCTGAATAAAGCTAGGGTTTGAAAATGGAGTGTAGCTTAAAATGCAGAAGGGATTTTAAAGTTATTAAGAGAGTATTCTCAATAACTTTATGCCAAGAAATTTGAAAACTTAGATAAAAGAGAAATATTTGCGTGTGTGTGCACACAAGTGTGTCTGTGTCAGGACCAGGTGAGTTTAACAGAAGAACTCTATCCAATTTTCAAGGAACAATCATTCCAGCCTTCCATAAATCCATCCAGAGCTTAAATGAGGGAGTAGCCCTACAACTAGTTCTCTGAGACTAAAAGAAAATGCTAAAACTCAATGAGGACAATGAAGGAAAGTTCCAAGTCACTCTCACCACCATGGACACAAGAATCCCTAACAGATCCAGCAACGCATTGAAGATAACCAGCATGACCAAGCCAGGTAAGTCCTGGAGGGAGGTCAGTATTTTATCACATAGAGTAAATCCTGAAGAGAATTCAGCAATAGTTAACATGACGAGATGGGTTCACATTAGAAAGTCTTTAATATTATTTACCTCATTAAATATAAAAGAGGGAAATAATATAATTCATTCGATATACAAAATATCAAAATTCATTATCTAATAAAAACATCTCAACATCTATTTTTGACAAAAACTTTTAGCAAATTAGTTTAGAAGGATATCTCTGCCAGACCTGGAGCAAAGATAACCCTTAATGCTGAGCTGCTGAACCCATTCTTCCAGGGTCGTGACAAAGACAAATGCGCCCCTCACTAACAAACTTATGCCACACAGAGCCTGGCAGCACAGCGCGGCAAGAAAAAGAAAGACAATTTCTGACCACTGGAAAGGAGGAAGGATAATTCCCATTATCTGCTGGTGATATGATTGCATGCTTAGAAAACCCTAAACAATCTACATAGAAATTATTAGAATTAATAAGAGCATTTATCAAGTTGCTAGACATAAAATCAATGTACAAAAATCAATAATGTTTATATGCACCAGCTGCAAATAATTGAAAATATGATTATAAAACAGAAAATTTATTATAGTCTTTAGAATCTTGGAATAAATCTAATAAAATATGTGAGAAAATTATAAAACACTTTTGAAAGACATTTTAAAAGGCCAAAATAATGGAGAGAAATTCATTATTTATGGATAGGAGGACTCAATGCTATAAAATTGGTATTTGTGACTCTCCTAAAATATATAAATTTGTGGAAATGTCAATCCAAACCCAATATCTGAATTCCTTTCCTTTTTGTCCCTGCCTTCCTTCCTTCTTTCCTTCCTGTCTTCCTTTTTTGACTCTGACAAGCTAATACTAGAGTTTATTTAGAATACTAAAGACCCAAGAATATGCAAGATATTCCTAAAGAAAAAAAATAAAATAATGAGTGGAAATGTCTTGGTATAAGTAAAGAATTATTAAAAATCTGTAGTAATTAAGGGAGTATGAGTATTGGCATGAGATAGACTATTCCAACACAAAAATAAACAAAAAAATCATCAATCAATCAATCAATCAACCTGACACAACTCCAGAGATACATGGAAACTTGATTTATCACAGATTTGGTGATATGGGTCATTAGGGAAAGAATATACTTTAAAACTAATGGTACTGAAAAATATCCATGTGGAAATATATGAAATTGGAAAAACCTCTACTCATTCCATTCTCAAAAAGTACATCCCAAGTACTTAAAGCTTTAATTTAAAAAGCAAAATTAAAAAACTTTTAGGAAACAATGCAAGAGAATTTTTTTATGACTTTGAGGTAGAAAACTATTTCTTAAACAAAATACAGAAAATTCAAATTGTCAAGGAAATAAAGGATTAATTCCCTGACACAAAAATTAAGATAGCAAGAAAAACAAAGCCGGCGGAATCACAATCCCCGATTTCAAAACATACTACAAAGCTACAGTGATCAAAACAGCATGGTACTGGTACAAAAACAGGTCCACAGATCAATGGAACAGAATTGAAAGCCCAGAGATAAAACCACACATCTATGGACAGCTAATCTTCGACAAAGGAGCAGAGGGCCTACAATGGAGAAAAGAAAGTCTCTTCAACAAATGGTGCTGGGAAAACTGGACAGCCACATGCAAAAGATTGAAAATTGACCATTCTTTTTCACCACACACCAAAATAAACTCAAAATGGATCAAAGACCTAAAGATTAGGCCTGAGACAATAAGTCTTTTGGAAGAGAATATAGGCAGTACACTCTTTGACATCAGTTTCAAAAGAATCTTTTCGGACACTGCAACTCCTCAGTTGAGGGAAACAATAGAAAGAATAAACAAATGGGACTTCATCAGACTAAAGAGCTTCTTCAAGGCAAGGGAAAACAGGATTGAAACAAAAAAACAGCTCACTAATTGGGAAAAAATATTTACAAGCCACTTATCCGACAAAGGGTTAATCTCCATAATATACAAAGAACTCACACTGCTTAACAACAAAAAAACAAACAACCCGATCAAAAAATGGGCAGAGGACATGAACAGACATTTCTCAAAAGAAGATATGAATATGGCCAATAGACACATGAAAAGATGTTCATCATCACTAATCATCAGGGAAATGCAAATCAAAACTACACTAAGATATCACCTTACCCCCGTTAGATTGGCAAAAACATCCAAAACCAAGAACGACAAATGCTGGAGAGGTTGTGGAGAAAGAGGAACCCTCATACACTGTTGGTGGGAATGCAAACTGGTACAGCCACTATGGAAAACAGTATGGAGATTTCTCAAAAAGTTAAAAATAGAAATACCCTATGACCCAGCCATCCCATTACTGGGTATCTATCCTAAGAACCTGATATCAGATATCTCAAGAGTCCGTTGCACCCCTATGTTCATTGCAGCATTATTTACAATAGCCAAGACGTGGAACCAGCCTACATGCCCAGAAACTAATGATTGGATAAAGAAGATGTGGTATATATACACAATGGAATACTACTCAGCCATAAAAAAAGACGAAATTGGCCCATTCACAACAATATGGATGGACCTCGAGGGTATTATGTTAAGCGAAATAAGTCAGTCAGAGAAAGACGAACTCTACATGACTCCACTCATAGGTGGAAATTAGTATATTGAGAAGGAGATCTGATTGGTGGTTACCAGGGAAAAGGGGGGGTGGGGGGAGGGTACGGAGGGGGAAGTGGTGTACCCACAACATGACTAACAAAAATGTACAACTGAAATCTCACAAGGTTGTAATCTATCATAACATTAATAAAAAAAAAAAAAAAAAAATGTAAAAAAAAAAAAAAAAAAAAAAAAAAAAAAGATCTTCTGTTTATTTAAAAAAAAGTATATAAATAGAATGAAAATACGAGCTACAGATTGGGAGATAATTTTGGCAGCCATATAACTGACAAAATATTAGAATTCAGAATATATAAATAACTTCTACAAAAAAATTTTTTAAAACGCAGATGGCCCAATAGAAAAATATTCAAAATATCTGGAGAGCAACTTCAGAAAAAAGGCAAACTCAAATTGTTCACAAATTTAAAAACAAAAAAATCCTCACAAGCCAGCCCTGATGGTCTGGTGGTTAATGTCTGGCATGTTACACTTTGGTGGCCCAGTTCATTTCTCCGTCATGGAACCACACCACTCATCTGTCAGTAGCCATGTTGTGGCAGCAGCTCACATTGAAGAACTAGAAGGACTTACAAGTAGGATATACAACTATGCACTAAAGCTTTGAGGGAGAAAAAAAAAAGGAAGATTGGCAAGAGATGTTAGCTCAGGATGAATCTTTCGCTGAGAAAAAAAATCTCATTAGTATTTAGGGAAGTGAAAGTGAAAATAGAAATGAAATACCATTTCACACCCTCCATTTTCAGACAAAACAAAATTTCTGACAATAAGAAGTCTTGATGAGGAAAAACAGGAACTGGAATGTATACAAATTGCTTGTTAATTGGTACAAATATTTTGGATAACAGTTTGATATTATTAATAAAGTTAAAGATATACACAATTTATGACCATGAAATTCCATTGCTCAGTGCATACTCTAAATAAATGTTTTCCCAAGTGCAAAAGGATATGTGTAAAATTATTCATAATGGCATAGCAGAAAACTGAAAACAGCACAAATACCAATTACCAATAGAATGGATAAATAGACTATTGTGTATTATGCAAAGGAAAATCATTCCCCACTGAAAATAAGCTAAAAGTACATGCAAAAACCTCTACGAAACTAATAAAAATAATATTCAGTAGAAAAGTCAAGTCCTAGAGGAAGATATAGTGAATTAATCTATTTATATGCAGTGTAAAATCACAGAAAACTAAATATAGAACTTTAGGTGGCAAAAACTTCTTAAAGGAAAGCAAGAAAACAAAAAACAAAATTTGTCAGGATATGCATAGGCTGTCTGCAACAGTTGAGGACAGAGGAAAAGATTGGAGAGGGGTCCACAGTCAAATTCTCACTGGATGACATTGTTATTTTCCATAAATTGAGATGTTGGGTGTGCGGCTATGTATTTGTTATTATTATTCATATCTTTTACGTAATTTACATACATTATTTTTATAAACTCTCAATTTAATAAAAACAAATTTTAGGGGAACGCAATAAATATTTAATGTGTGAGTGACAGTGTATAAATGATTTAGAGCTGATTTAGGAACATGAGACACTACATAAACGCCATTTACCCAGACCATCTACCATGCACCTGAGGCTTTGCAGCAGGCGTGTGCCTGTCTCACTGTCGAAAGACGTGGGAGATAGGCTGTAGTCAAATCTTTAAGAAAAGTCAACATTGTCCCCTTAGCTTGGGACTTGAGAAGGACTAAAGAAGATGACAGTCTGCAGCTTGTTATAGGAGTTTTGAGACCAAGGCATCATGTATGACCCTGGGTGACCCTTGGCCATCATGGTGTGTTTCATTTGAATTTTATTATTTTCTTAATTGCTTTACTTTTTCTTTAAGTTAATCTCTTTAAAAAAATGTTTTGTGAGTACTTTACAGTGGGAAGCAGGATACTTTCTAGATACTTTGGAGTTCAAGAAAAAACATTGGCAATACTTCCACGAAATGTTATATACTTTTGTGGCAACAGGCATCTCTCTGTTAATGAGTATGGGTTAATGAGTATGTCATCTTTGCATGAAAATGTGGAGAACAATAGAAATGAGAATTGCTATTCATAAAACTATTAATAAGTCTTCATGATTAGTTCTACTGTTATTCCTTTGTGCCCATACTACTTTTTAAATTAAGCTCCTTACTCTCAAAACAATCCTTCAAGATATCTTGATTTAACATGAAGAAACTGAGGCTGACAAAGATTAAGTAATTTTGCTATGAAGTGTAGGATATGAGACATGAGGTGTGAATCCCAAATCGATTCCAATCCCTTGCGTTCAAGAGTTACAACCAGCTTACCCCTACTACATCTCAAACACGGACAGGGTTTTCTTGTAAGATAGAGCTCCATTTAATCTTTATCAGAGGTAATATCTGGAACAATTTAAGCCACTGTACATGTAGCTTGACAATTTTCTTCTCCCTTTGGGCATTTTTCAAATCATTATTCCTGATCAGGAAAAAAGAATGCTGCTATTTTTATCTAGTGCCATTTATTTTTCAAAAGAAGGGCACTAAAAATGACTCCACAAAGCCCCATGATTCCCTGCCACCACTGGCCCATCCTCTGAGGCCTGTGTTTTATTTAACTCACAGTGGGCAACTTGGCTGCACTTTACACAGTACCTCAGCTTTTGAAAAGTCGTGACAAATTAAAATTTCTTATTGAAAACCATAGCTTGTGTGACCTTGTTTAGAAACAAAGAAGTCGGACCTAGGTACTGAATCTTGAGTTAATGATATTCCTAATTTCTAGGTTCATTTTCATCATTTCTTCCCTCCCATCTCTTATTCCCTTTTATGTCACCTCACATCCCTTCTCCGTTCCCCACATGCAATCACTCTTATGTGATTAATGTGTATATTTTATTATACTCGTTCTTGCTAAATGGTTTTTTGCTTTTTCATGGTGTATACATATTTTTTTAAATTTTTCTACACAGAATTACAATATAATGGACAAATCCAGCCCACTGCCTGTTTTTGTAAATGGTATTTTGTTGGATCACAGCCACTTCCATTCGATTGGGTCACGTCTGTGGGGCTGCTTTCATGCTACAATGGCATCATGATCAATGGCAAGAAGGAGTCTCTGACTTGCAAAGCTGAAAATATTTACTTCCAAACCCCTTACAGAACAAGTTGACCGACCTCTGTCCTAGGGCATTCATTGACAATATTTTGCCCATGCACTCTGCAGTGAGGGATGCCATGCCTATAACGTGATCCCTAACACCCTAAAAAGCACTAAAATGAGCATTCTCATGAGCATCCCTCGAGGGACCTGTGTGAGAAGCTCTCTAGGACACAGCTCAGTGCAGGAGTGCTCAGCCACAATACAGTGAGTGTCCATGTCAGCCACTCTCCAGTATGGCTGCGCCAGCCCACCACCTTGTCCATTCCAACCCTTGGCCTTGCCAGAATGATAGATCTTAAGCGACATTTTCCTGTTTAAATTTGCATTACTGATTTTTAGTAAGATGGAGCTTCTCTTTAGATGCTTTTTCTTCCTTTTGAGTCCTTTCTTCTGAAAATGACTATGATCTGTATTTGGCCTATTTCTATTGGAGTTGTCCTTTTAATCACTATTTTTGAGGTGCAGGATCCCTTACATATTTTAACAACAATCCCTTACTGAATTGGGACACTTAAAATAACTTCTGCTATCCTGTCATCCATCCATTAATTTTGCCAGCTGTGTCCAATGTTGGAAGGAAACCATTTTTTGGAGGATTAATGCTGAATTAATGGAGCTATCATTATTATTGTGAAAATATTATTATATTGTTTGTGTATAATATATAATTACATATAATTGTACTACATATAATGTTATTATATTGTGTATGTTATATATAATATATAATGCTATATATATATGTTGTATATGTTATTTTATTGTTATAAAGTTACAAATAAATTATTCTAAGCAAATACCTTTTTCATGGATGTGCTTTTCTTTTCAAATACTATAGATTTGTAACAGATTTAAAAATTGTATTTAAATTACTTTCAAATATTTGAGCTGACTTGCCAACCTCTAAAGGAAGCACAATAGAGGGCTGGGGAATGCATCCTTGTCAAATGACCACATATTCTAAACTAGAGAAACCAGGCCTCATTGGGCTATGTGAAGACACAGCACACCTGTATATGGGGGACCTAGTTTATATCCATAATAGGAGTAATTTGGGTTTCATTAACCTACATGACAGCTTATTGCCCCCATTGTGCTCCTGTATAACTGGCTGAAACATTTCGGGACAGTGTGAAGAGTGTGCTGATGTACCAAGTGCTGGAAAGGCTCAGTAGCCCAGAGAAGAACAAAAACGGGGGAGGGGTTGGGAGGCAGTTTGAAATGAAGAGATGTTGCAACATCTGTGTCCTGGAACCCGTAAAGGAATCTGGACATGGCCTGCCCACAGGCCTGGGAGGGGTGTGAGGCAGGGCTGGGTACACTGAACAGGCACAACACTATACCAGAGAGATGCAGAGCTGAAGTTGATTAGGCCACTATGACCTGAGCTGGAGGACAGCAATAAGGTCAGCTCCACATGTGGCCCTGCTGGGCTCACTTCTGTTTGCTGCTGGAGTCTGCTGAGGACTGAGGTCTGGCAGCCCTTCTTATACCTCCTGCCCCTCCGTTCCTCCAAAAGGTACATATCAACCATCTGCAGAAGAGTCAAACTCCAGGTCTGAAATCCAGAAGATTTAACAGGCATTGGTTTAAATATAATTTAAAATGCTCAGATTTCATGAACAGAGAGTGGAATAGTAAAAAGAAATCATTAGGGTAAAATGTGGAGCCCCACACGTCTGGCGAGCTATTGTTTTCCAAGTGAAAGTTTAGTGCTTTGCTGTCTTTTAAAATCTTAGCAAAGTGTTTGCTTTTCAAAACTAAAGTTGCCAAACCAGAGCTTCAGAGACATTTCTTTTCCATGCCAAGTGAAATTACATCCACATTCATCCTTAAAATAGCCTGTTACTCAGACTTTTTCTTCATTCAAAAAATATCTCTTAAGCACCCACTAGGTGCCTGCACAGCTTTGGACACCTGGGATCCATCAGTGAACAAAGTGACATAGACTTCTGCCCTGGAAAATCTCAACTCTTGGCCAGCGGAGACAGACAATAAGCGATGGAAATAATAAACAAGTAAACTCTGTTATAGGTTGAATTTTGCCCCCTTCCAAAAAAAGTTGTGTTGAAGTCCTAACTCCAAGTACCTGTGAATGTGGATTTACTCAGAAATAGAATCTTTGTAGATTTGACTTAATCAGGTTTAGATGAGGTCATCAGAGAGGGTAAGCCTTAATCCAACATGACTGGTGTCCTTATACAAAGAGGGAAATTCAGGCATGCAGACACACAGGAAGAATGCAATGTGATGACACAGAGATACATAGACACACACTCAGAGACAATGGCCATGTGAAGGCAGACAGAGATTGGGGTTATGCTTCCAAGAGCCAAGGAAGGCCTGGGCTGCCAGAAACTGGAAGAGGCAAGGAAGGGTCCTCCCCTAGAGACCTCAGAGGGACGTGGTGCTCTGCCACTTTGATTTCAACTTTTTAGCTCCTAGAACTGAGAGACAATAAAATTTCTGTTGTCTTAAGCAGCCCAAGTTTTGTAATTTGTTATGGTAGCCCTGGGGAACTAATACACCATGCATGCTTGAAAATGATAAATGCTACAAAACAAAGTCGAGCGAGACAAGGAGGAAGGAGCATTGGTGAAAGCAGGAGATGGGGTTCAATATTAAATAGGTGGTCAGGCTAAAACTCCTCTGAACATAAGATCTATCAAGAGCTGAGGGTGGTGGCCCAGAGGATATCTAAGGGAGGGAAGGATATGCAGGCACAGGACATGATGTACAAAAGTCCAGCAACTTATAGCTGATGGGGCTAACATAGAGTGAAGGAGGAGAGAGTGGAACAAGAGATCCCTGGAGTCTAGACCAGATCATGAGGGCCTTTTTGACCACTGTAGGGGCCAAGCCTTTTACTTTGAGTGAGAAGGGAGCCAGTGGTTTGAGGTTGTGAGAAGTGACACGATCTATTTCATATCCGAACACAGTTGCAGAACTGCTATACTGGAGTAGGCTATCAGGGGAAAGAGTAGCCTCGAGGGGAGCCTGTAAGGTACTAATGTGCTAATCTGGACAAGGCACGATGATTGCTTGAACCTGAGTGTCAGCCAAGGAGCTGGTGAGGAGATAAGATCCTGCATACATTTTGAAGGTAGAACCAATGCGATATCTTCAATTGTAGGCCGCACATAGGAGAAAGACAATAGTCTTGGGCGCTCAGAGGTTTTCGGTTTGACAATTGGCAGAATGGAGTTGCCACAACTGAGATTACACAGAAGCTTACAGGTAGAGAGTGTTGTGGAGTTCAGTTTTGACACGTTAGACATCTGAAATGTCGACTAGACCTCCATCTCAGTCTGGGTGCTGGCAGGAAGCAGATGGCACTCTCAAACATGTGGAGGAGAAGGTAATAAAAGGACAATCCTCACAGTGTGGGGAGGGAGAAGGGAAATCTACACAGGACGGTGGAGCACTTTGGGTCAGCCTCAGCGGGCAGAGGTCAGCTTCGATGGTGTGCAGGGATAAGCAAGGAGCCAGGGCTGCAAAGGGCCACTGGAGGTGAGAGAGAAGGTGGCAGGGAAAGCCTTCTCTAACGACAAGCAGCCCACTGTAGTAGCAGGAGGTGGGGATGGAATGTGGGGCAAACACTTTGAGCCCATTCACCCCCAGGCCTCGTATCTTCTTCTCATGCCTCCCATGGACAGAACCCAACAGAAGCCAAAGAGAAAGGAACCAACCGATGAAGTCTAGGCTCCCAGGACCAAAGCAGAGCAAGGGTGGAGAGTGAGCCTGCAGGAGCAAAAAAGGTCCCACTCAACCCTTAAGCTATCTTCATGGCAATGAAAGAACATCACAGATTTCACATCACAGGTCATCTATCCAATCCCAGGAATCAGAATCACTCCTTCTTCAATATATTAAGCAAGAGAGACACATGCATTCATACCTAGAAATAAAGTCTCTTGCTAAATATCAGTAATGTTTCAAATGTGAGATATGACTTGGATGATTTTATTTACAAATGGTTAAAATTATTCCTTGGGAACATTCAGATGTTAGAGGGTTATGATACAGAACAAGTTCTATGTCTAGTGTGACTCTACAAAAATTTATTGATTTAACAGTAAACATGACCTTACATTATGCATCTGAATAAAAAGAAATTTATTCTCAATAAAAGATGCAGTTAATGCTATTAACTTACAGGTACTCATTAACACTCTCTTCCTTGTTTATTTTGCTTCAGGAAAGAAATCAGAGATGTTAGCATTATAAGACGAAATAAAAGAAAAAAATACAGATTTCTTTTTGCCTTTATCAGTCTAGTTAAAACCCTTTAAATCAGTCATGTAATCTATGTTCACCACCACATTTAACTTGAAAAAGCAATGTAGGCAAACTACTACTAGCAGTGGTTAATATTAAGAATACTGACTCAAATTATCCATATTTCAATAAGGCCAGAAACTCTAGTTTCTTGATAATGACTAACCTTCAGATCCTAATAACATCATGGCACTTCACACCAAAGAGAGAGCATCTGTTCTTCAGGCTGAATACAATTACCATTCGTATAATAATTACACTCGCCCATTACTAACTTGTTAAGCCAGATTTCCCCCAAGACATCTATTTCAGTCGACATCCACATTTGTCAAAAAATATGGTTTTCATAAACAGTACACTGATACAACTTTCCTTTGGAGAATTCTGCCTCTTTTTAAGAAAAGGGAGATAAAGAACAAATATATATATACAACCAGGTCTGTGTCTTACATATTTGCTGGCCTGAGGAAAGGAATAGAATTGAGTGGTCCCTCAGAGTCTTTTTCAGGCCTTAGTCAGAAAATCCAGGTGTGCTTTGGAGTTTGCTCTTGAATACACTATTTCGTTGAAGACACAACCAAAAATAAAACACAATCCACAAAAAGTATAAGTTTGGACTCAATCTTTTAAGATCTATTAAAACGTGTTACAAAAAGTCAAGCTTGTACCATTATCATCCAACAGATGAAAAGGTGTCTACCTTTGCAGGATCAAAACTAAACACCTTGAGTGGTATCCTCCCAGAGCATGAGAAGAGTTGAAAAACTAATGCCAGGAGAAATAACACATAGTCAGTAGTTTCTATAAACAAGAAAAATTAGAGAAAATACTTAGGACAAATTACCTACAGATATGGAATTTATATATATATATCCAGATATGTAATATTTACATGTATTATTGACAGCTATATTATTAGATGTCATATGATCTTATTAACGGAATGGACATCTGTTATGACACCCTTGTTCCTGTTTTAACGAAGAAGAGGCAACTAGCTTCAGAGAAGCAGATACTGTGTGAGCAATTTCCATTTTTATGCCTCTTTTCTAAGAGCACAATTTCTTCGATTGAGCTTTTTTTCTCTTGCTACATACATTTTTGATTAATTGACATACTAGGAAGTAGTTATTTGCAAGGCTAGGATAGGTCTAATTTTAAGGTTGGGATACTTGTCCAATAAATGTCCCATGGGGCCAGTGTGGAAAATCTGGGAATTGAGTCCTCAGCTTACAAATGAGGAATGTGTGTGATTTCAAACTACACTCATCCCCTCCTTAGTAATAGGACCATTAGTGTTGGTTACCACCCACTGTTGTGTCTAACTCATAAAATGATTACTGGTAGACTTCTCCAACTACCTTTGAAGTTTGCTCATAAAGATCATTGCAATAAATTATTTAAATAACGTACACATTATGGAACAAAGAGAGAGAAAGCTCACCCTTAGAGCTACTTAGGAAAAGTGGTCTAGCCAAACATAGGCAGGTTGTAATTTTTAATTCAAGCATGAAGTTTTCATATCTTCTTTTCTCTTTGGAGAGAGGCCTCAATTCTAAGGGCCCACAAACAGTCAGGCAAGTTGGTATTTTTTCTAATTTTCCAGATGCAGAAAAGCTCATTGAGGTTAAAAGACTTGTTCAAAGCTGGCACGAGAGGCAAATGAAAAGCCAGGCGTGGGAGAGGCATCCATTCTACCCTGTGCTGAGGGCAGCTCAGTCTCCGATAGCTTATCCCTTACTTCCTTTAGATGAACACGTTGTCACTTATATATTTAGAATAAAAATCCTGTGACCCTTAAAGGTTTTTTGGAATTTATTAGCAACCTAACGAAAAATGTCCTGCCAATTTTTAAGATTTAGATCTCTGTCCAGTTCATTAAAGACAAACAAAACAAAACAAGAGAAATTAAACTAAAACAGTCTCACTAGATAAAAGGGATTTTTCTCCTTCATTGATCTGAGTTAATTATGTTGATAAAGATCACCCAGTCTCTCCTCATCACTAGTTTCATTCACACTCTTTCATATACATTATCTCCTATGAAACTATCTATAATTTTCAAGATAAATATGATACCACAACACTGGAGCTGCAGTAATTGAGGCTCAGGGTGGTTCAGTGACCAGCCCATAGTCAAGGAACGAGGAAATTGCAGGGCACATGTATGAGGACCATTCCAGGCTGCACGTCTCTGCTCTTCACAAGTCAGCAACGGCTCCTGGGGGGACCCTGACCAACAAGGCCTGGAGCAGACTATAAAGGTTTGCAACATTGTAAAGTAGTCAGAATATTATACATTTTGCTGATTTATTTTGTTTGCTTCCCTTCACTAGAATATAAGCTTGACAAGGTCAGAGGTTTCTGTTTCATTTACTACTGTTTCTCCAGTACCAAAAAGTATACCTTACGCAGCTGCCCAACAAATATTTTTTGCATGAACAACAGGAATGAAAATTAACAACAAAAATTTCTAATTCTCTAGAGGATGCACACGATTGGAATATGCATTTCCTAAACATTTTGGTTAATTTCGGTTTGACTGCTTGATGGAAGGAAACATTAAAGAACTCGTGGAAGGCTTCATCTTCAAAACACTGAACTCCCACTATACATGGTCTTGAGTTCAATCATCTAGGCCAGACTTAAGACATCCAGATGTAAGAGCCCTTAGGCCATAATTAATTCCGTTCTTCATGACAGCAGCAGATCCAAAACACAGCAGATGCCTCTCTTTATTTCTGGCTGGTGTGGAAATAATGCTTTCTCTCTTTGTCTTTCTCTCTTTTTTCTCTCCCTTTCTTCCTTTCCTTTCTTTTCTAAACAGATCTTTCAATTAATTTCTTTAATTTTAAGAATCGCTCTGCATTTTATTAAAGGATTTGATCTCCAAACTTCTCCAAGGGTCACTGGAAACACAGTTAGCTGACTCATAAATCTCTTTACCATTGTTTTTCCTACCGTCAGGATCTCTTGTTTTCTAGACTGGATCCATGATAGATAGCCTTTCTGCTCAAGTGAAGAGTATAAAAGCAATACACCTGGAAAGAGAGGCTTCCAGGAAGGCTTCTGTGCATAGGGTCTCCCAGCTCCAAAAGCCAACCCTCACCTTTCTTCTGTTCAAAGTCAGCTCAAAAGATCAGATACCAGGAAACTAGTGAGATTCGAACATTTTACCTGACACCACTTGATTCTCTTATTCCTGTGCGAATCTCTACTCCCTGATCAGACATTCAGTGACTTTCGCCACCTCTCTGAAATATTATAATCTCAGAAGATGATTCATCATCGATTATTTATACTTTCAGGTGCTGAGTCAATGTGTTTTCTCTCTCTCTGCATTATTTGCCTTTAACCTTACACATTTTATGAAATAAAACCTTATCCCCTATTTTAAAAGAATTTTAGGCATTAGAGAAAAGGGAGGGAAAGACTAATTTTAAGCAGGGCCAACTCAAATTGGGCAATTAATTCCATCGTTGCTGTTCCCACAGGCCAAACACCCCAATAAGAGCTGTGGACATCAAGTGCATGAGCCTCAGACTTTACACCAAGGGGGTTCGTGGTTGGGCAACTCACCACTCTATATTTGATAGATGTTGATATTGACAGCCCACCACATAATACTTCCCCTTTCATCACTCATATCTCAAATTGATTTTACTGCTGTAAAGTGCACAAATCCACTAAGTCCTTTCCTTTTGTTCCTCTCATCCCCATTGGGGCACACCTACTTCGATAATTTCCAGGAATTTTGATTTGTTGTCTAACTTTCCCTTGTAGGTCATTTAAGGAAAGCACTGATCTAGATTTCTGGATCTAAGCTTTGGAATCAGACAGATCTTCATTCAAATTGTGGCTCTTTTACTTTTAGTTGAGAGTTCTTGGGCATGCTACTAGAAGACTCTGAACTTCAGCTGATATAGTTATGCATTAAGGATAACAATTATTGCAATATGGTGTCATGAGATATAAAGAGAACATGACCACATCTGTGACTAGTATGACATATCAATCCCTTTCCTCTACCTTTTTTCTTTCTTCCAAGTTACTCTTCTCTCACTTCCATTATGCTTGAAGAACTTTAGATCAGGGAGGACAGAGATAGAGGGAAGAGAGAAGCTATTATTGTACTGAATGTCCCATGAAATCTGGTGAACCTAGTACTTGCATTTCTTTTGCTCTACCTCTGCCCTCCTAAGTATCAAGACCAAACTCATGGTTCTCATTTATTCTTCCTCCAAAGATAATAGTTAGCCTTTGACAAAAATAGGCGCTTCCAGCAGAGGGAGGAGATATAACTCAGGAGCACAGAACACGTTGAGTTTGTAGTGCATTTCCATTAATTTTGCCAGTTAAATGCCATAAAGATTGTACTCTCTCTTGAGAGGAAAGCAAAAAAGTGAAATGATTGAAATTTGACTTCACAGGAGGACTCTGGTGATTCTGAAATAACATGGAGCTTGTTTAGTTCAGCACTTTCATATGTGAAATGGCAAATATGTAAGAGACTCTAGAGAAATTGAAAAGATCATCCTGCTACTAAAGTTTAATAGGACCAGCATGAAAATATCTCTGCCCTCAGGTTGTATCACTTAACCACTGCTTCTCATGATGAGTTTAACATAAAATATGTAGTTTGATGTTTGACTTAATAAATTCAAAGTTTGTAAAAGGAAAAGACACATTGATAATATACACATGTGCATACATAGTATAAGCATCACCTACAAATATACTTATAACTATATTTGTATACGCAAACGTGCATGTGTGTCTATGTGTGTGTACATGTATGTATGTAAACATACAATTATATAATTGGCTTTATAACTTTTCACATGCATTTATATACATTTATAGTCATATACAAACATCTATCATGAATGCATATATTATTTGCATATGTATGTGTGTGTATTTAAATATACAGATAAGCATATGCACACTAATACGTCTCTAAGCATAACATACAACTGTAAACTAGATCCATGCATATGTAAATGAAGGTGTGCAGACATATGCACAGACAAATATAAGACTATATATTCTATGTATATGGATCTCGAAATATGGTTCTGGATTAGGACAATCAGCATCATCTGGGAACTTGTTAAAACTGCAGATTCTCAGACCCCACCAAGAAAGAATAACTGAATCAAAAATCCTGAGACCCAGCAAGTTGTGTTTCAACAAGTCCTCCAGGGGATTCTGATTTATACTTTAGAATGAGAATGACTGGTCTATATGATCAGTAGTAAATGTACTTTAAATGTACTTTATTTACGGGAATATATACATATGCCCTTATGCTAACAAATAAAATAAATACTTGAATATATTCATAAATGTAAAGCAACTGCCCCTTAGTTAGAGAGATCCACTAACTGGTGGATTAACCCCTTTGGCTTGCAGAAGGGACCTGCTCACACCTCCCTTCCAAGCACAGCACTTCCAGACCCTAGGCAGTGACTGAGGAGGTCAAAATTCACACCTGTAGCATGGGTGGAAAGAGCCAAACATTGGAGCAAGCATCTTAGGAGGGTGAGTGTGTGTCAAGTGTAGACCCTTCATTCCATCACGTGTTAAACTGCAAGTCGACATAGTTTATACAGACACTGTCTCTTAGGACACTGTAGGCCCAACCCTGCACTAAGTGTGGGGCATGCATGAAGCATCTTCTCAATAGGACTTAGGCTTACAGTTTTTGTGTTTGCTCTGCCCCTAAACGTACCTATGCCTGGCTCCACAAGGGACAGAATTAAAAGGGTTATGAGGATAATCCAAAAGAACCGAAGGCTACACACCAAGAAACTTCTATTTACTTTTGGCTCTGTTGCTGCTAGTCTGATAATCACACATTTATTAAGAATCTTTTATATACTCAACACTCACTAAGATACTAGGGAAGTTTCCAGAAAAACGCAAGGACTTGCCCTTGGCCTTTGGCAGCTTATGGTCTAGTGTCTGACAATATGAATGCATAAAATAAAATCCAGTGATGTCTGAAAGAGCAGCCTTGTGCTGGACTGAATAATGCTGACATTGTAAGTAACAGGAAGAATAAATTATGAACAATGAAAACTTTGTAGCAAATGTGAGATTTCAACTAGGATTTGAAGAGAAAAGTGTAGTTTAATAGAGGAACTAAAGAAAAGTACTTTTGAATGTGCAGAATTCCTTCGCTGTCAATTTAGGTTAATGAGAACTAACCCTTGACTCTAAGACCATTGGGGTGTAGATGTGAGATGATGAGTATGAGAGGAGTTTGAAAAGTTTAAAACTTAATACAAACACCAATGTGGTTCATGCTTGAGAATTTCTCCCTGACACCAAGATAAACACATTGGGTCTTTATATCTCTAGGTTTCATTACCAAAGCACTTATGTCACCCCATAGTCTTCAGGGCAGACACGCTTACATGCCACCCTCTTCCCAGTTTAACATATGTAGACCCTGGTCAGTAAAATCATCTATTCATTCCAAAATATCCACTGACTTTTGAATAAGATCTAAAGATGTAAAGACAGGCTTTCTCTTCAAACTGTGCCTCTCAGACTCTCAACAACCACACAAGGTGGTCCACTCTCCATAATCCAGCACAGTGCAGCCCCACTGCCACTGTGGCTCAAAGGGTGAATCTAGATTTGCATAACTTGTTCCCCAAATTGGCCTTTCTGCCTTGTCTTTTCTTTGCCGATTCATTCTCCACACTGCCACCAGAGTAAGGACGTCAGATTTAACCCATAAATATACAGGATGCCCAGTTAAAGTTGAATTTTATGTCAGCAATGAATAACTTTTTTAGTGTATGTTCCACACAATACTTGGAACGTGCTTATACTAAAAACTTATTCACTATTTATCATAAATTTAACTATTTTATCTGACAACTCTACTTTAGAGTGTTGTTTCCAAGTGCTAAGCTCCTCTGTTTAACTCCACGCCCCCAAAAGCTGGGAGGGCATATATGTTCCTTTTGAAGTAGTTCCTGCATATATTTCCAGCTTTACCTCCTTCTCCTCACTCAGATATGCAAATCCAATGTTCCTATAATCCAGCAAATCTATTTTCAGTCCCAAATGTGTCTCTGTCATTCTTGTCTATTTGTTTTTGCACTTGCTGCTCTCTCTCCCTCAAGCGCTTCCTCAACCTCTCCCCCCACCCACTTCCCTACCAGCATCTCTTTACCCTTTAGCAAATGTATAACTTCCTCTGGAATCCTCCAAATTCCCAGATCGGAGTGCTTTTCCCGTCTGCCCTTTGTAATAAAATCTTGGCTAACTATCTATCATGGACCTAATAACATAATCTGTTATAATTATCTACTTATGCATCTCTTCACCCTGATAGTGAACATTCGAGGGGGCGGATGTTATCTTTTATCTCTTTACACTCAGCCTTTGACAAGTTCCTTGTACTTTACACTAAAAAATGGGTTCTGAATGAACGTAGGAATAAATTAAGTCAACTTCATTATAACCTTCTATAAAAAAAAATTAGAAAGGGATCACGTTGGAGTTTCAATGAAATACATTGACTGTGTTTTATACATTTGCCAAGTGAGAAAGGATTGGCTGGGATTTACTCTTTGATTAGATTGATTAATGCAATGGATCATGGTTTCTGAAAGGAAGCTTTTCAACCCAGCAGAAGCATAGTGACATAAATTCAATATCAATTGATTACGCTGGATTAGAACACATTGAATGTACATTTCATTTTCAACTTTTCATAAGACTTGAACATATTTCAAAGGAAAATAGATCTTTTACTATTTATTGAAGGTAGTTAAGGAGGAAAACTTTTCAAGGTTTCCACAAAATAATTAGCAGAGAACGTGACATTGTAAATTGGATCAGAGAAATAGAGAATTTTAAAGCAACCTCTCATTTATAGACATATATTTCATTAATTCATTAAAATGTTCACTTATTCTCTCATTAATGGATGTTTCTTAATTGTCAATCACTATTTCCAATGTTAAGGATACAGAAATAAATGGCCATAGAGAAGAAGAATCTAGATCTTGCTGTATCAGATAGGCTCCCTGGTAGAAGTGATATCTAGCCAAACATTGAAGGGCTAGTACAAAGCTCAAAAATGAATAAGCAAAACATGGAAGGCATTCCATATTGAGGGATTTCTTTTCTACTTCTTTATTGCCTATGCGAATGAAAAACGAGAATTGTACACCCAATGTGCAGAAGGTAAGGAAGGCAAAATTTAAGGACAAAATATTTGGGAGTGTAAAAGTGAAATAACTTGGCTCTTATGGAACAAAGTAGAAGAAAGCTTCTGATTGAAAGGAAAGAAGGCAATACAGTCAAGGTTGCTTTCCTTGGTACTAAAGATATAGGCAGAAGGTAAGTGGAGAGAAAATGTGATCCCTTAGAGAAAACAATGATTTAATGGCAAGAATGTGAAGGTAATGCCACACGACAGATGTTTGGTACATACATATGAAAGCATTAGAGAATTTTGGTGGACACGCTTTTAAGTAACTGACAAATTCTTAATTAAAAACACAATGTTAGGGAACAGGAGGCTAGAACTAAAGGATTAACTCCTGGATTTTTCAGTGATGAAGTAAGCCCAGAACTATGTCGCATCAAGGTTACACACTTGACTTGATTAATAGGAGCTTTAAGTTTTCTAGAGATAATAGAAGCAAAGATACATGAGTTCCGTGGTTAAAGAAATCTGGCATCAAATTTGAGTTTCCTCAAAGCTATGTAAGCTTTAGCAAGTCATTGCACCCTCTTGAGCCTCAGTGTTTTCATCAGTAAAATTGGGGTGATCAACACGGCTGTTAGAAATATTTTGAGAATTAAATGAGATATTATCTATAATTTCACCTACCGTTACATTTAATGAGAAATATATAACCTGTTCAGGATAATTGCTTTTTCCTGTTTTCTTTGAAGAGAATATAAGGGCAATTTCCAGTGTTGATAAACATACCCCTATAAATAATAAATACTATGTTGGCAGGTAAGGAACAAACACATATCTATTTTTCTATCACAATAGAAGAATTAGATTAACATAATGACTAAAAGTGTGCTCCCAAGTCTGATTCTTTTGGGAAGAAATCATATTTAGAAAGACTTGATCTTAAATCTAAGTTCTCTAAATTATAGATGATTAAACCTATGAGTCAAGTCAAAACTGTATTTAGCTGTTTGAAGGACTTTCTTTCTAATACATTTTAGAATCATGATATGCCCTTCTGTCCCACTGCCAACTTTGAATCTCAAACTATTGTAAAACCAGGAATAGCTAATGATTAAATCATGACTGAGGGGTGGAAGAGAGAATCCTACTCTGTTTGTTAAATATAGGTCTACAACATAAGTAATAGTATTATCGCTATTGTATCAATAATACCATCTTATAAATATATAGCATTTTCTATATCTTAGAATGCATGGATGATCTTATCTGATCCTCACCATGAACTTGTGATGCAGGCTGGAAATATATGAGTTTCAGTAGCTAAGGAAGGAATGGGACACATAAGGAAAAGTAACTTGTCCAAGTACAGCAGATAGTGAAGATCAGAGCCAGAGCTGGAACTAAATCCCCTCCTACTTTGTCTAGGATGATTTTCATGTAATTCACTGGACTCCTTTCCCCACCTGAGCTCTTTGCTATATCAAAGAGCTGCATTGCTTCTAGGATAAAAAAATATTGGGAGATAGGTAGTAGTTAGCTAGAAATAAAGAACAAAAGAATGAAGAAAAAATTGGAAACCTGGATATAGGTTTGTTTGCATATAGATAACATGCTCCTAGAATATCTTCATGATGCTTAACACACTAACTTGAATCCTATATTGCCACAGCTTGATTATGTACAAGGGAAAGAAATTCCTACACAACATAATTTTGATTCAGAAACATAATAAAATCACACTTAGGAACACAGAATTTCTTGTACACTTTACCTTTATTCATTCCACAGTTATTCATTGAACTCCCAAAGCAAGGTATTGTACTAATTGCTATGGTTATTCAAAGAAAGATAAAGGGTTTCATAAAAGACATAATATTACATATAAAATATAACATAAAATGAAATTAATATTTAAATGAAATTAAATATAAAATTACATTAACTTTTTTTTTAAAGATCTGCTTTGGTTTCCTGTTAATGTATCAGTGTAAATGAGTAGACTTTCCCAGATGAAAATTTCTGGCTTCTCTAAACTCCTTTATACTTTCTCTTACAGAAGGAAATTCGTAGAGCTCTTGGGTGTCTCTGACCCAGCTCTTTCCTGTGGAAGCTGCTGGCTTTTACCAGGCTCACTCCATCTGAAGGGAGAGGGAGGCACACAGACGTAGCTGAGGGGCCCATTCAAAGTGAACAATATGAGGAAATGAGCTGGCAGAGGAGGGCATTTCCTGTTACTTACAGAGCAGCACTTGAACTGTCAGGGGGGCGATATTCATTTCCTGAGATCCAGAGCTGAGGAAATGGAAACATTTTCTAACTACTATAAGTTTTCATGTAACATATTACCAAACAGTATCATAATCATTTAAATGATTTCTATCAAGTGTTGGAATTAGTCATAATGCATGATAATAAAACTCATCTTGAATTTATACGCAATTTTAACCTTGTCTCAATATTTCTAAACCTCTCATTTTATTTTCAATTTGTATAGATTTAAGCTTTGGGTTTCTGCCAACCCGAGGCTTGGAGGGGGTTAATTGGGACTTATGACTGAACATTCATCTTTTCTTGATCTCTCACTAGCATGTAGGTTCAGATTGCAAACAGGGAACACTCCATATTATTTTTGTTAACGGTATTGAGTCTAAAAATATACATAAAATATTAGCTTTATTATCACCCATGATGATGGAAAGAAGAGAAATTAAATGATGATACAAAATATCTATTTCAAATTTCCATTGAGTGCTTCCAGAAAAAAAGCAGAAAATAGACTCTTGAAAATCATATTTGATGTTGGCCAAAAATCTTTGCTTCTTCACCATTTACAGGAAATTGATTTTCTGTGATGGAAATCATCAGCTCTGCATGCTCTTTGAAGTCCTGTCAAAGACCATTGTGCTGTTTCATGCAGTGTTTGTAAACTTTGAGAATACTCCCTCCTGAAATTAATCATTGGATAAGAGACAAGAAGCCAAATATGTTTTGCCCATATTTACAGTCTGAATGCTTCTCAAATTATACCTTTTCATCTCCTTCATTTACTGTGGAATCATCCAGATCACATAGGTAGGGGGAAAAAAAGTACCACAGGTTTATTTTTCAGAGACACCCTTTTTGGTTCTGACGGAAATATAAAATGTGTATATGAAATAGCCTTGTCCTCGGGGAGCAAAAATAAGCAGATGAGCAGCATCAAGCACAGGCGTGGGGCCAAGAATTGAAATCTAAAAGTCAAAACTATCAGGGACGCATTGAAATCCTATTAATTCTGCTAAAGCCGTAGGGTTTGGATTTTAATAGTTGGGAGTTGGAAGTGCATTTGTCTTTGGGTGAAGTGGAATAAAACTCCTCCTTCCTTTCTACGTGAATTGCAGACTGACATTTCATATAATTAAAGTAAGCATCTTCATCTTGAATGTTGACCACTCCTGGTTTTGTAGAAAGCAGCATCTGACAATCGTGATCACTCTAAGAAACACTTGTGACGTTATCATTTTATGATTTAACAAAAAAGAAATAAACACATTCCCACATTCCCCTAAGTAAAATTGGTCTTGTGGTGTATATACTACCAAGATCTGAGTAATATGAGAGAGTCAGCATAGCGCATGTGTGCGCAAGGCCAGGGACAGGGGCAGGGTGAGAGTGGCTTGGGGTTGGCAAGGGGGGGTTGATGGGCAAGGGGCTAGTTTGACAGTATTTCAGATTCAGAGATAATACTTTTTCATACATACTTTCTTCTTGTCAAACTACTTCCTCTGCCATCTATTTACAAGTTCTATGATATCAACCTTATGATAATGAGCAAACGACCAAGAGTTCAAGAAGTGAAAATGTGGGAACACTAAAAGTCTGCCTTAATCTGAGTTAAAACTAACAAACAAACAAAAAACGACTACCACCACAACTACCAGCATAACAACAAAAACATTTCAAACCTAAGACAGAGAACATGTACTGCCTCTGAGGGACTAAGACCAAAGTAGATTCAGTGGTCATAGTGTAACACAAGCTAGATAATAGCATACAAGATCATACTAAGACTATAATTTTAATTAAAACATTAGAATAACTTAGGACATCTCAGTATGCAGGAAATACAAATTAATACCCAAATTTTGGTCAGATTGGTCAGACTATAATTACAGTGTTAGTCCAATGTGTGGTCTCAGCAATTGAATGATAACTCCAAGAACATGGATAAGGTCTAGTGGGAAGAAATACTCACTCATATTTAAAAGATAAAGAAATTAGACACTAAAAAATAATAAAGGAATTGATTTTAAGCCAAGCAAATGCCAAATGGGCTGGGTGAAGATATTAATTTTTAAACATATAATGGGTTCAATTGAAGGGAAAATAATGCTTAAGGAAAGACAGTTGCTCAGTATACTCAAAGGCCCAGGTGTGACAGGAATGGATGCCAAAGAAGAGGAACAAAAAGGACAAAGTAAATCATTGAAGAATAAAAAGAGGTCATGCAGAAAGTAGGAAAAGTTTTTAATCCGGTCATTGGAGAGACATTACAGCACCTAAGCCTAATTTCTCCTCTCTGTGAGGTTCTAAGGGAAGTGTGTGTTTGTGTGTGTGTGCACACGTGTATGCACAAGAATGAACTTTGATTATGATTCTTCCACAAGCCAGACACTGTTCATAAATTCAGTATCTATTTTCCTAAACACCAAAATAAATATGGGTCTTGCCATTTTTTTTTTTTTTGACAGAGATTGGCCCTGAGCTAACGTCGATGCCCATCTTCCTCTACTTTATATGTGGGACGCCTGCCACAGCATGGCTTGATAAGCGGTTGGTAGGTCCTCGCCCAGGATCCCAACTGGCGAATCCTGGGACGCCAAAGCAGGGCACGTGAACTTCACCACCATGCCACCAGGCTGGCCCCTCCACTTTTTTACAGAAAAGGAAAATGACCCATAGAAAAGGAAGAAATAACACATATAGATGCATCCCTTTCAGGAAGAAGAGGTCGGTTTCAGTCCAGACCTGTGTGACTTTTGAGCCTCTATTTTCCCAGCAGTTCTTACTGAAGAAAAGAGATCTCTGGCTGTCTCCCTCAACATGAGTGTTTCCTGGCTTAGAGGCCACAAAACCCAAAAGGGAGAAGCCTCTCCAAGATCTGAGCTTTCTATTTTGAGTTATTTCATCATTAAACTCAATAAGTGGTATGTCCTTCCTCTTAATTCAGCTGCACAAATTAATTGAAGTCTCCCAGTGATGAGGTGTGAAACGTTCCTACCATTTCCACTGTTGTCTTGAGAGGGAAAATGTAGCCTCTCTCAGTGATATTTTAATGTGAGCACTTGGGACAGAGAAATTTTGAGAGCTTAAAAATAATTGGGAATTATATTTAATCCCCTCTTGATAGAGAAAAGTAAATAGGATAGTTAACCATTAGTTACTCAGTCATTAAACATTTTTATGTCCTTAATGGTGGATGCTGCGGCCAGGTTTTGAGCATACGACGACAAATGAGCAAGAGCCGCTGTGGCTTGCCAGCAAGTGGGGGAGGTCACTGTGTTGCTCTTTGCTGATAAAGAACAAGAACATTAGCTACCGCCAAGTTTGGCTGACAGAAAACCTTTCTGGACTGTTTTCCTCAGACAGCCTTGTTTTAGCGTTAACCACATGTACCAGAAAAGCTTGACCTTTACTCTACTGAATGCCCACCATGGCAGGGACACCTTGTCTTTCACTCCAGCAGACAGGCCTCGACCCCAGGGAGACAGTAAATCCCCTACACCAGAAATAGGAGAAGGTTAAGAGTCTGACATAAAAGCAGAAACCATATGTATAATATGGCCTCTGAAGGCATCTCCAGTTAGCACAATGGTCCCAAGATCTCTGGTGAGGCCTGCTTAGGACAGACAGCATATGCCATCATTCCTCTGCTTTCCAATGACCCTTGGTGTCCAGCCAGGAGCTGTCATCACAAGTCTTTGACTTTTTTGATACCTAGAGAACAGCTCGAGGGCTTGCCCAGTGGCACAGTGGTTAAGTTTGCACGTTCCGCTTCGGTGGCCCAGGGTTCGCCAGGTTGGATCCCAGGTGCAGACCTATGCACTGCTTGTCAAGACATGCTGTGGCAGGCATCCCACATAAAACAGAGGAAGATGGGCACAGATTTTAGCTCAGAGCCAGTCTTCCTCAGCAAAAAGAGGATTGGCAGTATCTTAGCTCAGGGCTAATCTTCCTCAAAAAACCAAAAAAAAAGAGTGAGAACAGCTCAAATTAGTGTTTGCTGAGGGTTTGTGGTAATCTTGTTATGTTAACCTCTCAATGATCAAAACCATGCAAGGACATTTTGCAGCTGTCAGATTGAAATATCATGATTTGTGCATTCAATAAACAATGCAAATTAAACTTCTTCTCCTTTATCTGACCTTGCTCAAGGAGAAGAGGTAGCTTCAGGCCAGTGGGCAGGAAAAGAGAGCATTTGCAGAGGCCAGAGGAGCCAACAGGACATCTGAAATTACTCGATAGATGCCAACATTTTATATCCCTGCTGTAACTCTATCCTGTTTTGAAAAAGTAATAACCTTCTTTCTATCTGAGTGACAGCCATGTGGAGTTGTTACTATAGTTCTCAGCAACTTAGAAATGGAAAAATCAACCTACGCGGTACAGTGGAGGAGACAGAAAGGGAAGCAAGGGGCTTCTCAAATGGCTAATGGATCAGAACAGGGTCACAAGAGCCTGTGGGGTTCTTACTTAAAAGCCATGAGACTAACACTCAGCGAAGTCAGGGTAACTGACTCAAGGTCACTCAGCTGGAAGGGGTAGGCCACAAGTCTATGAGCACTTTCTTTCCACTCCAGTCATCTACATGCTCTTCCCTTGTTATCTGTCTCAGTGGGCACTTCCTGCTCTTTCTCCTGCTCCTGCAGTCTTCTCGCTAATCATTTGTCTGTTTCAACCCACAGTTACCGTCTGCCATGGAGACATGGCATTCATGTGTGGAGGAGAGGCTGACATAGCTCTCCGTGGCCCATGGCAGCCGCCCCAACTGTGGCTCTGCTGTGTCGCTACTACACTCTCACCCAGCAGCACCTCATCACCGTGGAAGAATACCCCAGACACTGCTTGGAAAGCCTCCATATTTCACCCAGAGAAGGGCATCTGGAAGCTGCTGCACCATTGCCTGCCTTTCACAGAGTGGCAGAGGACACTGCTGTGTGATTTAATAGTACCATCTCCGCTAGTGTCCCAGGGCGCCATTCATTTGAGAAGCGTCTGCACACAATGCTAATATTGGCAATATTTCTGAAAAGCTAACTCAGGTACTAAATCATGCCAAATGAACAAGTCAAATCCGTATTGGGCTTCTCCCAAGGCAACTCTGGGAGAGAAAAGTAAAGGTTATGTCAGTGACTGAAACAGAAGTCAACCCAATGCCCTTTCACGGAAAAAAAAAATTAAGATGATATAGTCTTAAAAAGTGGATTTCTTCATAACTATCTCCACATGCCGCCTGCCTTTCTTCATTCTCTCCGTTCTAGTCTTGAAACCCCCTTCACCCCTTAGTGTCACTGTCCTAGTTTGTACTATGCTTTTCTAAGTCTTCCTGTCCCTTTTCCCTCCAAAATGGGAATCTGTACCAGCTCCCTTAACACATGGTTTTGTCGGTCTGACCTTGGCTATACAGGGATTTCACTGATGCTGTCTCCCACCATGCTTTTGCCCATTATCGTTTCCCACATGAAGGAAAGAGCAAGACAGATCTATGTGATGTGGCAAGCGTTGGACCAAAGCTCAGGTGACCCTGACACAAGGAACCAGGGGCTGTTGCCTTCACAGGGTTGTCCTTCATCTTAGCTGCAGAGTCACATTGAGCCTAAGCCTGAGTAAGGAATCTCAATAGATTGTTGTTTGGTTCTGCACTTTAAACAAAACAAAGCAGGATTAATAATTGGGCATTATATTTAAATTGTTGAAGCTTTGTAATTCTAACGGACCAAGGTTCTTGGATCTTAGAAATGGAGTTTTCCAATGGGTTTTGCTGGAAATACGCCATTGCATTACCAGTTATTATTTTTCTAAAAATAAATCACTACATTTTGTCCCGTGTTCCTTGAAAGTTCAGAACAAATGTCAAGTCTTTGCAGTTTCTATTCATAACTCAAGGGTCTTTTCAGAAACTCTGCCCATGTTGAAGTTTTTTTCAAAAAGAAACCTTTTCTTTATTGTGTTTTCCCATCATCCTCACAATTAATTTTCCCTTATGGATGAATTGGATTCTTCCTTTTTGATACATTCATTTGCCCTTTCTGTGAGTGGATAGCTGCTCAGTGCATCACTGTGGGCTTCATCTCCATCTTCCCTGTATCAGTGCAAAACTCAGCCCCATAGGAATGCCAACCACCACAGCCTATACTGAAAGAAAGAGCAGCTGCCAATTCCTCCTCAATTTCTGCATGCTCTCCTCTCACTGTTCATGCCAGAGAATAGGGCTCTGAAGGATGAGATCAATACTGTCCAGTTTACACCCTGGCTTACAGTCTGGTGGGAAAGAAAAGATGAATGTAAATCAAACAGAGGAGAGAACCAAGAAGAAGCAAGCAAAGAAAGCAATGCTGAGTACAGAAATAGCCTGTTGATTCCAAAGTGGGCATTGTGATCAGAAGAGCAGGGGCCCCTCTGGACGCCCCCCGATTAAGGTGATGGTTATTACGCCTCCTATTTGGGTGGTAGGGAAGATCTGATGGAGCGATCTTGTTAAGTTTGGATCAACTTCAAAGCAGTAAATAGTTTGTATTTCCAATTCACAATCTTCATTAATATATAAATGCTCAACTTGGGTTTTGGTGAGTAATAAGCATCAGTAAATGGTAATGGTAATAACCTTTGCTATTTTTATTTATTTATACTCCATTTTTTTACATAGAGGATTTGAGGCAGCTGGTGATCTATGTTAATGTTCCCACAATACAGATCATGCTAAACAATTCCAGTTGCTTCTTCCTTTCTTGCTCTTCTCTGTATTTAGGTGAAGCTTCATTCCTCACATGATATTCTTGCAGATATATTTGAAAAAAAAAAGGAACATTTCCTAACTTCCCCTTTCCTTCCCACCACATCAGGACAGATTTGCTCCAAGTTCTCTCCCAACACTAATCTGAAAGTTTAGTGGGGAAAGGACTTTCTGCCCAGTTAACTGAGCTATTTGGGTGCAGGGAGACTAGACTTGTTTGTCGTGACCACTATCAAACAAGTCGAAGCTACACTAAGAAAATCCTGAATCTTGGGAACTATTTCAGCAGTCTAGAGCTTCCCTTCTGCTGTCCCAGAGCCCAAGGCATGCACACACATTTTCTTTCATCTGTTCATCCTTCTAAGAAACTTTTACAAAAGGATCGGAGAGTCCTGTCTACACCACACTGTGAACTCTGGAAACAGAGCCCCAGCTTTCTGCCCCCTGACATGATTAACAATTCATAGTGAGGAAACTTCTTCAGGGAGAGGAGAAGGAGACCAACGACCCCATGCTGACTAATCCAGAGATGGGAAGGACCTTGTCTAACCCTCACAACAGTTTACGAAGCTCGTACAGTTCTGCCTCTATCAGAGCAAGGAACTGACCTGCCCAGGTCATACACCCAGGAAAGGCTGAGAAGAATTAGAAAGCTTATAATTTCCTCTTCCCTCCTGGCTCTCTTCTCTCTCTTCTTCCTGACATTTGACATTTCCCCACTTCTCCCTTGTTCCCTCTCTTTCATCCTTTTTGCTATTAACGTGTTTTGATTCTCTGTCTTGGCCTTGCACCACTCGATCTTCCTTTTCTTTCTTCACCAAATCTCAGGTGTCCACAATCAGCATGCAGAAGGGGAAAGTAGTACAAATGTATATGACCTTTCTGGACTCTTCAAATCATACTGGGCTGGCCCTCCTGCACTGCAGAGTAACTCCAACCCTGCAGGAAGCAGCTCAGCTGTCCTTGAGGTTCCAGCCTAGACAGGCTCTCTGCCACCTGCCTGAAAGCAGACGCGAAGAGACATCTGTTCTCCAATGCCCTGCAATTGCTTTCCGAATCCTAGGAAACTACATGGTACTGAAATCAGTTTCTCCACCTAAAACCTGCTACCTTGTTTTTATGCTTTAAAAAAAAGGTGAGAAAAGTTTAGGTTATTTTTTTTCAGGAATTTTTATATAGTGTTGACAAAAGTGAGAACCTTTTAAAAAAATTGTTTTGTTTTTAACTTGACAACTCCAACTGATGAGTAGAGTTGAAATTGCCAAGTAAAAATAGTCTTTGGAGAGTAAGAGAAACTTTTGTAATCTCTTATTATTTTACCTCTGCAGTCACATGTGGAAATATATTAAACAGGGACTACCTCTCAAACATCTTTTAAAAAGCAGAAGCAAAATTTTTTTTAATTAAGGACGTTTTCCACAAACTGCAGAATTTCACTTAAAAGCAATGACTTTGGGTGGGAGGAGAAACTAAGAGGGTGTTCTCTAATATTGATTAGAAATTTTCCTTTTGAAAGAGAGAGAGAGATGAGGCGTAGATTACAAAGTAGAATGTGTTGAGTTAGAGAATTTAGAGGTGATAGTGGGACAAAAAGATAATATAATAAGGAGAAGACTGCAGAGTTTTTGCCTTCATAAATACAAGAAGCAATGCAAGTAAAAAGATCCATCAACATCCCGCCATGTGGAGCAGAGACCTTAGACAGAATCGAACTTCCCAGGGGCCATGGCCCTGCTTCCTTGGTTATAGGCTGTCTCCATATGCAAATGACATTCTAATGATAAAAACAAATAAAGGAACAAGAAATAGGAACTGAACAGTATTTGAATTGCCCACTCCATCTTGGTGGGAAGTTTGGAGAGGAAATTGAGAAAATTTTGTCAAAGGACAAAGGGCATGGGCTGCATTTCTAGCTTGGGAACTCCTTGGATTCTGTAGACCCCTCATCTCTGCCAATGACATAGTCTTTGGCAATGTAAATATTCTAATTATAAATCCCAGTTGTCCCATTTACTCCTCCTCGTGGCCAACACTGTATGGAAAGAAACTCCAGAGATTGGAAATGGCAGAGTTCTTTCTTTTGGTGGCTTCTATTAATTAGACTGGGTTACTGGTACATCAGTAGAGCTGCCACCACCATTTAGAATAAGTAGAAGTGGAAGCCAATAAGAGAGCAAGAGAAAACTGGCAATCAATAATCTACCAGATAAAGCTTCAGTATCAACTGGTCTAAGCTGATCTGCCTGTTCCAGACCTGATCAAGTCTGGAAGGCAGTGCTGTCCATTTCCTCATCCTTGGGCTCCCTATACTTAAATCCAGAGGTAAGTAAGTGTAACAAGTTCCAAGCTTTAGATTATTAAATGTGATTGAGGTTCTTACTGGTTCTAATGAGAACCGCATATAATTATTTTTGTAAAACCTCCCACATGATGCTTTAATCAGGATTATGGCACGTAAGTTTTAAACAAAACAAGAATCCATGTAATTCAATCCATGTCTTGTTTACAAACTCACAGATGTTAAGCCATAGGAGCAATAAATGTAAAGCAAATCAGGCAAATCACAGCCCAAACAATTGACTGTTTGGAGACTTTTGTTTGGATTATTAGCATTCATGTTTCAACTGGAAAAATGAATCCTGTGATCTGGATATTTGGTGTCTCCATGTCTAGACCACATTCCTTCTTATAGTTAATAAAACTTCACCCTTACAGTCCTCTGTATACCCTTCAGGTAAAATGAATGAATGAATGAATGAGTGAATGAGTGCACCCGGTTTGAAAGCAGCAGGGAATTTGGGGGGTTGTGTCTAAATGGAGGATACATGCCTTGTGTAGAGAGCCAGCTGCTATGCTGCTTCATATAATTATTATAAAATATTCATATTTTAACAAAGAAATGTTAATAATCTGGGATAATTAACTTAATTAATTAGCTTTAATAATTTTCTAGTGTAAAAAAAATCCTTATTTTAAATATTGGAAATAATAATCATAAATTTTTATGCATGGACCACCAGTGAATCACCCATGATCTATCAATTTGGGACTTCTGCTCTTACCTGTGCATATTTCCAGTATAAATATCTTTGCTTTTTAAATCTTTTGGTATCTTTTTCAGTGGCTGGTGCCCTTAAAGAGAATGGACCCTTGAATGTGTGTGGAATGAGGTAATACAGGATACCAAGAGGAAAAGGGACTCATCCATGGGCAATTAGCTAGTGACAGGAGCAGAAAAAGATCATTTCAGACTCTGTCTAGTGTCCTTGACTCTATAATATGCCACTCATCAAGGTTTAGTGACACAAAGGCAGGGAAGAGTGTTGCAGATATTCATTAGGCTAGATATCTAAAGCAATTCATGGACTAGATCTTCAATGTGAAAACTTGTTTCTATGCATGGGGAGGGGGGAGGTGAAAGAAAGGTGGTGAAGATGATAACTATTATAGTACCTCACATTTTTTAACAAACTATATACCAGACATTCTAGTAAAAACTACAGGTGTATTTTCTTATTTGATCCTCACAAACGTATCAGGCATTTCCACTTTATAGGAGAAGAAACTGTGGCAAAGAGAGATTAAGGAAGTAGTCCAAAATCATGCAGCTACTAAATCACATCCACTATATCTTAGGTGCTTCCACACATGGCTTTACCTCTCAAAAAAAAAAAAAACACCATGTGAGATGGATATCATCATATACATTTTTCAGAGGAAGGGAAAGGACCTCAGAGGGCTTACCTAGTGCACAACATCATAGACTGAGCAAGTGACTCCTTAAATTGAAATTTCAAATCCTGCTCTGTTTACTCTAAAGAACATGTCTTTCACGTTACTCATGAAAACTGCCCTGCTATTTCATTCTGTTTATATTGTCTCAGGATGGTTCATCTCACTCCTGTAGGGTAGGTAACAGTATCCATGCTTCACAGTTGAAGTCAAGCTCCTCATCCAAATGTGTGTAGAAATTAAGTCAGCCCAAGCACAGATTACAACCGGAAGTTCAAGCCCAATTCCACCTGTCTGACTCCAGTGCCTGGGTTCTACCTGCTCTACCACACTGCATGTTGTAAAGTCCACCCGTTCCCCTCTCTCTGCACAAAGTTGCTCCCCTTCCCTACCACCCACCCATCAAGTAGCTTAACACACAACCTGCAGCCTCTCTCTTCTCTCACTAATGTCTCCCTTCCTAGATGAGTTTAAGAATATTTAAACTGCATCATTTAAACCCTTGCTCCAAAGCCTCCAGTGGCTTCTCATCACACTTGGAATAAAATCCAAATATTTTTGTGACCCTATGTAATCTCTCCTTGCCCACCACTCTTCTCCCTCACCGCCTGGCCCTTTCGCCTTTCCAACCACCTTGGCATTCTTTCAGTTCCTCCAAAACACCAAAGGTGTCTTAGTCTCATGGACTTGCCGCTCCATGGAGAATTTCCTTCTTCCGAATCTTACTTCCTCACTTTGTTTAGGTATTTGTTCAAAGATCACTTCCTTAGAGAGACATTATTTAAGAATATTATCTAAAATAGAGTCCTTGCAATAACTGAGGTTTATTTCTCTTTTTACCTCTTAAAACTCTCTGGAATTATATTATTTTCTCTGCATCTGCTTACTCCCTGGAATGTAAGTGCCACAAGGGCAGGGCTATTGCCATTTTCACAGCTGCATCTAAGCATTTAGAACAGTGTCTGAATAAATCTGAACTGAATACATCTCTTTGCATGAATGGCTGATTGACTTCAAGCATGCAGGTACATTCTCTAACATTTGGCATGAATTTTAATGTTTTCACAGCCAAAACACAAGAAGAACAGTCATGTTTTGAAATCCACTGGAAAAAAATATACTATTGATAAACACAGATGTAAGAAAAGGAATGTTTGGCTAGATTCCAGCTAAGAAAGTAAAGGGAAGAACAGAGTCACAGACCTTGGAACACAGAATAAAAATGATTAAGCTGTGAATGTTGTTAGGAGAGATTTTAATTCTTTAAAAAATGCATGCAGAGACAATTACTTGAAGTTAAAAGAAAGAGATTTGCTCTTCATGGAAAAAGACCAAATGATATTTTTTCTCCTTTCTTTAGTTGGAAAAATGAGATGAAAGGCGGAGAGGAGATGTCAAGGTGAGAAAGGAGAGAGGCATGCCATTTTGAAGGCTGTCACAGGAGGGAGGGGCTTTCCTGTAGTGCAGAAGTAAGGGAGGAAACCACATCGCTTTCAAAATGGGAGCTTCGAGCAAAGTCGATGTTGCTTTTATTGACCTTTAAGGGAGGAAGGTGGATAGAGTTTGTTTGTTTAATTTCATGTAGAATGACAGGCCCTGACAGCCAGCATTTCTGTCCTGAAGTGTCTTCATGGAAATCAGATTCAGATCCCCATGCTTGCCTCCTAAAGGGATGCTAATCCCTTCTTGACATTTTCAGTAAATGAAAACTCTCTATGGGTAGACAAGTGAGACGGCTTTCTTCTAAGGGTTTCCTACCACAATAACTTGATATAAACGAAGTCCCTACTTCCATAGCCATGCTTCCCAGGTCTGGAGGTGGTATGTTGCTGTCCTTGCAACATAGGGACAGTGTCGTGTGGTTGAAATAGCAAACATGGGGGTCAGGACATGTTAGTTCTGGTGTGATTCTGCCAATAGTTCCTCTCGCTCCCATTTTGAGGCTTCACTATCCCCATTTGTGAAACAAGAGGATGGATGGGACCAAATAAGACTCATAGTCTGCTCCTAGGTTTAAAATTCTATAATTCTAAATTTATAATGATCATAGAAGTAGTTGAAGTATGCATCAGTTAAATAGCATTTGGGAAGTACACTTGATATTGACCCTGATATCAGTTTCCCCAAATTAAACCCAGCATATATGGGGTTAAAACCAAAACACTCATTCCCGGCTTACTCTCTGTCTTCCTGGCTCCAGAATCCACTATCCTCCTGGAGACAGACACCGCCAAGGACAAGCACCTGGATTATCTCCTCCCCACAAAGAGGTACAGGCTGGTGGGAAAGCTGCTGACCAGCAAGGTCACGGGCTCCCTCCTCTCTGCAAGCAGTCTCAAGACCAAAGACAGGCTTGTGGGAAAGCTCAGACCAGCAAGGCCATATGCTCCCCCTCCCCTACCTAAAACCCCAAATAAAAACCCTTCCTTTTAGCTTTTCGGGGAGTTTGGGATTTCAGCGTTGGCTGCCCTCTCTCCTTGCTCAGCGCTGTGCAAATATAAAATTCCTACTTCCTTCCACCACATCCAGTGTCAGAGATTGGCTTGCTGCGCAACGGGTGAGCGAACTCACTTCAGGTTCGGTATCATACTGTTGCTCATAACTTGAGGTCCCCCTTTTTATTTTCAACTCTGACAGCTACCATCTACTTTACAGAAAGCTTAGTTTCAAAGTGAGCTGCCTATATTTGGGATTTCTACCTGATTAGTGATGTTTAGGAATGTGAGGAGGTACAGAGAGGATCAGAAGTCATGGTGGTATGTGTAGGAAGCATACTTTGAAATATAGTTTATTTTTGCTATTTTTACCTTTATACTGGTTACTAATCCTTATAGTCACATAGTAACTAAATTCCTAGCTTAATTTTCAAAATGGTAATAGTTTGTGGTTTTCCTCTTTTCTTAATCTTAGATGATGTCCTGGTTAGAAAAACAAAATCATTATCCTATCCTTATTTTGATTTCTCCTTTTCTCTTTTCATTTCAAACTATGGATGAGGGTAGGGTGGTAATAAAAACAGAGAATCATGTTTCTTCAATTCTGATAGCAGTGCCAGCATTCACATTAAAGATGAGGGTTTTATCTGCCTACTGTGAACAACTTGAGAGAAAGCTCCAGTATTCAAACCAGCTATGTTGGCCTGTGTGCGTGTACAGCCCAGACCTGCCACTTTTACCTGGGCAGCATCTGGGGAGTCACTTAACCTCCCTGTGTCTTGATTTACTGTCTGTAAAGTGCAGATGATAAGAGGACCTACCTCATAATTTTGTTATAAAACTTAGATGAAGCAATGTCGAGAAAGTACTTAGTACAATGCCTGGCATAAATTAAATATGTAATGTGGGCTAACTACTTTTAATGTGGGTTTAAGCATTATTTCTCGTTATTCAAAACATAATCCCTTTATAAAGAGGAGAATCAAGAGCAACTAAAATTTTACCTACAAAAAATACTTTTTAATGATATATATATATATATGTGTTCCTACTCCTACTACTCATGTAAACATGTCCTTCACTTTATTCAATAATTATATTGAAAATATCCCACATTTATTGAGCTCTTATTGTGTGCCCAGCTGGGTGCCATGAACTTTAGTGCACTATGCTATTTCACCTTTACCTTGTGGAGTTTTTACCCAGAGGAATATGCGTAGAGAGGAGAGTAAGCAACCTGCCCAAGGCCATTGGAGGCAATGCCACAGGACTCCACCCAAACTCCAGAGAGGAGAGCTGCCGTCAGTGTCCATGAGTGCTGTGTGCATCTGCTACCTTTTTTTTCTTTTTTTTATCATTTTCCTTTGTTCATGTAGTTTTCTTAACTCTTGAAATCTTAAGACATAATTAAAGATATATTTTAAATATCATTTCATCATGAAACATTTCCAATTACCCACAATCATCTGTCGAATCTTTGGAAGAATTTTGAAAGGATTCCTAAAATTTAATTATCAATATCTGCTTAATGTTTTTCATATTTTGACTTGAGGGTAGTCATAGGTCTTTACACGATTAGCTCTTTTGGACCTAGGGCAGTTACTATTTGTTTTTGGTTTTGCTTTTACCTGTATTTGCAATGAGTACAAGAATCATTTATCAAGATTTTTTTTTTCTTTAAAGTATGGAATGTTCTTTAAAGTAACGAGGGGTCCAAACTAAAATGAACATATAATAATGCCAGTGTATTGACACTCACGTATTTAACAGCTTTTTGAATTTATTGACATCTACTCCTGTCAATAAATCATTAAATAAATGCTGAGTGCTTGCTAAGGGCTAGTGGTCACGAGGAGAGATCTTCCTGTGGTTCCTGTTGGTGTGGGTGTTTGCATGGGCCACACAAGGCTGCCAACTTCTGTCCTCTCTGCCTACCTCGTTATTCTCGATGCTGGGATCCAAAGTTTACTTTCTCCAAGTCCCAGCCTCATAATCACCCTCATCTTTATCTCACCTCCAGTCCTCTCCTACCTAGCCCAGTGGACTATGAGTTTGCAGTCATGCAGGCTGAGTTTTAATCTCAGTTCTATTCATTTACTAGCTGAATAAACTTAATAAACACACTTCTATCTCTCTGACCTATGTGTAAAGTGGGAATTAGAATATCTGCTTTGCAGGGTTGTTAAGATAATTAGAAATAAATTGATATACTAGGCGCTCAGTTCACAGAAGTTATTATCATCTCATCATTGCTCCAAGAAACATCAACTTTAAGTCTTTTTTATGGTCTAAACCTCCTTTTCGCATTGACGTTTCCTCTGATCCTGCTGTTTTGTCTATCATTGTATATGTATATTTTTCTATTGAATTGTACGTGGTTTTTGCAGATGATCCCCAAAGCATTTATGAAATTGGCAGGGTATAGGATAAACAAACAAAATAAGCAGACAAATCAAATCAAATAAATAAATATAGCCTTTTGGCCACAAATTCCCAAAGCCTTTCATTCTCCAGTTATAAAATCTGTCAACAACGATGATAATTTATAAATCCCAAAGAATCAACAAAGTGAGAAATGTAAAATTTAACACAAGGCCTGCCTATGCAGAATTAATACTAATTGCAGTCATTTATGTCAACAGATTACCATTTGTACCCAATTACCATATCTCAAAATTACATTATGTATATCATTAGGTCTGTGTCAAATTAACTCTGTTGTAAGTTTTATTTGATTATGCCACTATTCTCTACACCTGCATGCTCAGTTTTTATAGTTTGTTGCTTATGTACCATGGTCAATTGCTCTCCACCTGAAAAAAAAAGAAAGGCAAAGATAGCAAACACTGGAGAGAAAAAGAGTAAAATATGTGGCACCTGCCATTGAAGAGGTTATTGTCAGGAAAAAAGGCACCCAGACCATTAATTTGATGACCCTAATGTTGACCTGGTCCCTCCCATTGTAGCTTTGTGTTTTCATCCCCATGGTGGGAATATCAGTCCTTTTCTCCATTAGCTTAGGAGAGACTAACATGGTAAAAACAAAATGTCTTTGGTAGTTAGTAGATGTGGATTCACAGTTCTGCGATTTACATGGTGTGTGATCTTGAGACAATTTCTTAGCTGCTCACAATCTCAGCTTCCTCAAATAGGAATACTAATACCTACTTCACAGGTTACTTGTAAGGATAAACAAGATCTGCGAAGAATAGAAATATCATGTAGTGTTTGGGAAGCTCAAAAATAGGCGTAGTCCTAGTCGACTCTCTTATCCTCTTCCTTCAAATGTATTTATCCCTCAAGATAAATATCCCTCATGTCCTTCAAAACCTGGATAAACTCTTTTTCTTCTTGTGGATTCTCTAGAATCCTTGATTATTTCATACAGGTGGGCTTACTGTTCACTGATATTTGACAGTGAGCTCAAATGTGTTTGCTTTTAAAAGAAGACCATAACCTTCTTATCCTTTTTTGCTAAGTTTTTAGCTAGACCTTTGAAGTGTCACACTGGAATTACAAGACATCATATATCAGTGGTAGAAGGAAACCTACAACTTGTATCACCCTGTCCAGTGCCTTCATTTTCCAGATAAGCAAAACCAGGACCCTGAAATGCTAAATGCCTTCCATGGTCTCACACTTGGTTGGTGACAAAACTGGGATAAAGTGTTCAAAAAGATCTTTTCACTGATTAAGCACAGGCATTGGCAAACTATGACCCAAGGCCAATTCTGGCCTACCACTTATTTTTGTAAATAGTATTTTACTAGAACACAGTCACACACCCATTCGTTTGCATATTGTCTATGGCTTTCCTGCTACAACAGGAGAGTTGAGTAGCTGTGACAGAGACCTTATGGTCTGCAAAGCCTAAAATATTTACTAACTGGCACCTTAGAGAAAGTTTGTGGACTCCTGATTAAGAACAGGTCCAAAACTGCAACTCATGGAGTGAGTTATCACACAATTTTTTTTTATCTGAGTGGAAAAAACAACCAAGTAACAATCGTTGATTTTTGTACCCTAAGTAGGTTTTGTATCCCAAGAGACATACAATGCCACAGTTGCGACATCAACATTAAAGATAATTATTCCTGTGAAGGGACATGACTGTGGGAACAAGTAGCGAAATTTGTGAAATACAAGTGTCTCTGAAAGTCGCTTTACATAAATTTTCTCCCCCAGGTTTTCATTGACCATTGAAGTGTTCTTACTTAGAGGAAACTTGTTAGGAGTTGAACTGTAAGATTCCTGTGGGCACTCATGGTAGAACACTATTTCATTCGTCAACATTCAAGCAGTCTACTGGGCATAAGCAACATACCTCCAGTACAACTGCACACCTGCATGGGGCTATTCACTTTCACCCCATCAATAGAAAGAATCACCAAATGCCTACCCTGGTGGGATGCCTTGGTAAGATGAATTACATTTGGCTATCTGATGGCTAAGACAGCACAGCCTATGTCTGGAACAGGCACATAACTATGAAATGAGACAGAAGTAAGTGAAATCTTCTCCACAAAGGCATCAAATTTTTTTTGAAGAAGAAGATTAGCCCGGAGCTAACTGCTGCCAATCCTCCTCTTTTTGCTGAGGAAGACTGGCCCTGAGCTAACATCCATGCCCATCTTCCTCTGCTTTATATATGGGATGCCTACCACAGCATGGCTTTTGCCAAGTGGTGCCATGTCAGCATCCAGGATATGAACCAGCGAACCCTGGGCTGCCAAGAAGTGGAACGTGCGAACTTAACCGCTGCTCCACCAGGCCAGTCTCGGCATCACCATTTGTTGAACACGTTGACATGCCTGGAATAAATATGTAAATTCTAGGCATTGTACATTATCTCATCAAGTCTTTTAATCACTCTATGGCATGAATCATTCTCTAAATGGGATGCTGTGGGTTGTTAGTCACAGAAAACGTCAAATTGATTGGTTTAAATCAACAGGAAAATTTGTCATCTCATGCAACAAGATAAGAGACAGTGTCTCCAGGATTGTTTAATTCAGTGGCCCCACAATGTTATCAAGAACCCATGTTCTTTCTATATTTTCCTTCAACCATCATCAGCATGTCATTTTCATTTTCAAAGTTGCCAACACTAATGTGGTTATGACAACATCCAATGGAAGATAATGAGTTATTTCTTCCCAAGAATTTCCTTTTAGGGCAAAGAAATCCTTTATTTTGCTAGAATCTTGTCATGTACCTCTGCCAGAGGCAGTTGTTGGTAAAGGTATCAGACCTCCAGTGATTGTCTCATAATTTGGGGCTAGGGGTTGAGATGGGGTCTGTCTCACCTTAGCACACAGCTGGGTGGAAGAGAGTGAATGTTGAAAAAACAAAAGTTTAGGCAGGAAGAAAGAAGGGATAAAAAGGGATATTAGGACAGGTTGCTAACAATACCTCCTATAGATCCCATTTAGCAAACAAATAATGATGTTTGGGGAAGTTACATAACTTACTCCAAATTATAAAACTGGCATTTTCTATCTATTGGTAGCTATATGCTTATTTCTTCTAAAAGGAATTTCAGTAGATTAGAATTTCACCTGCAGGGTAACGACAAAAAGGAAGTAAGAAGGGAAACCTCAGTAAACGGACCATAAGGACAGAATAACTGGGTAAGAAAAATTAAGATAGGAAAACTGGGAAACAGAAAAGTCAGTATTCATCTCTCGGTTTCCCTACTCCAAGAGCCTGACACAGCCACCTCTCCACAGAGCAGTGAGAAGCCAAGCCCCCACGGCACAGGGACAGGTGTTGAGGAATTTTCATATGCAGTACTTCATTCATTCACTCATAAACATTTACTGAATACAAACTAAGGGCTAGGCACTGGAAAGTTAAGACCCAGGCTCTGAGTAGAAGGTAGCCATGAGGGAGACAGAAACGCAAACAGATTCCCACTGCAACTTGTTAAATGCTGCAATAAATACAGTCACTAAAAGCAAGAGCCAGGATCTTCAGCGATTCTAATGTTCCTCCTCTGTTTTACGCTTGAAAAAACTGAGTCCCAAAAGTTTTGGAACTAACGAGAAACATTTAGCGGTGAAGCCTTAAACCAGGTAACTCTTTTGCATTCTTATTGGGTACCAGGTCCCGCTCCATGAGCTTTGTGATATATCAGATGGTTCATCCTCACAATAACCCCATAAAGTAAGTATTCTTGTGATGCCATTTTATGGAAGAGGTAGCTAAAGCACAGAGATGATAAGGGACTTCCTAGAGTCACATTACAAAGTGCAGGATTGAGCTAGGGTTTGATCCAGAACTTCTAAGTGAATGAACTCTTAACAGTTAGGCAAAATGCTCACATTTAGTGGGTGTTCACTCTGGGCCTGGCACAGACATTAGTTCACGCTATTCCTATGGTAGTATTTGGGCTGTGGTTGGGCACTGACTCGATGATGATTATTCTCATTTATTTCACAGATGCGGAAACTGAGGCTTGGGAAGCAAAGATCACTCTCAGAAGGTCATTCTGATGATCAGTGGTGGATCTGGGGTCACAGTGCTACCTCTGATTCAAGTCTCTCCTCTTGTCAAATTGTCTTTCCTGTCCCTCCTACTGCCCCACCCTTGGCCATGCCAGTATATCAAGCTATCTCCTTACGGTTTTTCAGATTTGACCATGAGAGTCATAAAGTCTTAATCCTATTTCCAGATTAAGATTACTGACTGCAGCCATCTGTCAATTCAATTTGTCTGTGTTTTCTGAGTTCTGGTTATATTAACTGGCGCAGATCTACCTCCTGCCCAAAACTTCTTTTAGAAACACTTTACGAACTGAGCTTTACAAGGCGAGCTGGAGTCCTGCTTTGTGTTGGAGTGGGGCGGCCAGGCACACTCCCTGTCTCTAGAGCAGCAAAGGCTGGTTCCATTGCTCTTGTCCAGAGAGGTCCGGCTGTGCTCCCTCCAAGCCCTGTAGCCGACTTGTCATTGAGCTAAGAATTGCTTTCCCTGCAGTACCACAGCAGTTTAATCCTTTTCTCTCAAAAGTAAATTTATTGTTTTTATTTCACTTTGTTTTTGAGTTTGTGAATCCCATGGCTCCGTGCCCTGGAAAAGGACTGGTGACAAACCTCAGTGTAAACCTTTTCCCTCCCTACCCTCCAAGTTATGCATGTTAAAAGTATATTTGCATTGCCCTGAAAAACAATGCAGGGATTGAGGCATTCAAACAAATTAACCAAGAGAGAAAAATAAGTATGGTTAACAAAGGCTAATTCTGAGAGATGGGAAAGAAAAAGTGAAAATCTTATTTTTCCCTAAGAAGTCAGTTAAAGCGGTTCTATTTTAAGTAGGTCTGTCACTAATAACATTTTAGACACACACACACACACACACACTTCGTTTAACACACGGTTGGTCCTCTTTATATTTCCACGTACAGATACCATGGGTCAGTTGAGAATTCCACAGGGTAAAAGTGTATTTGGCAAACTAACGTATGATTAGAGGAAGTTGAATAGCAGTTGTTGAAAGAGCTAGGAGTGTTTAAAGTATAAAAATGAAGGTCAAGTTGGGGCATTATCATCACTTTTGAATATCTAAAGGGCAGTCATGCAGAAAAAGAAATAGACTCATTTTACATTGTTCCAAAGTGCAGAGTTGGGGCGACTGATGGAAGGTTGAGGCAAGTTTTGGCTCAATATAAAGACAAAAAATTTGGAACAATTAGTGCTATCAAAAAAGGTAATGGTTTGCTTCTGAGAATAGCAAAGTCCCTCCCCATGAAGTGTTCAAAAATAGGCTTGTATGGTCATCTATCAAGGATTTTAAAGGAAGAATTCACACATTAGTTGAACAAGAGAAATGGTTCTCAGTCCAGGCCATTAAAAATTCTGATACTCAGGCCGACTCCAGAGACTCCGATTTAAGTGGTCTGCAATGAAGCCTGTACATCGGGATATTTAAAAGCTCCTCATATGATTCTAATATGCAACCAGATAAAGAAGCACAGGGTTAGAGGATGCATTCATCCTATCAGTCTTTCATTTGATGGATATTTATGGAGCAAATACGGGAGGCCTGATACTCTCATCTAAGCTAGGGAGAGTAAAGCAGATTCTAGTGGTGCTGACCCATATCCCCTCACCCCTAACAATTCAACACAGCAGACTTTCCACTGCAGCATCTGCTTTTCTTCATCTGAAGACTTTTTCTTCCCATGGGAGGCCTCTTTGACCATTACATGGCAGAAGGGAAGTGCCGGAGAATTATTGCTCCTTGTAAATATTCCTCAACCCAGGATTGGCGTGAGCTCATTCACCCGTAGAGGCAAAAATCTACGATGTGTGTTCTACACTGGCCTCAGAGTTTCTCCAGTGGAATTAGCTCTAGTCTTACCTCTCCCCACCTCTGTCAGCAGTTAACACTCATTTTGTGATACTTTCTTTCTCCTCTCTGTCTCATTTCCTGGCCTTCTATTGCTATTTCCTTTATCTCTCAAACTCCTTGCAGGTGAAAACTTGTCTCAAAGTTTGCTCTGGAGGAATTCAAACTAAGTAGGTAGAGAATAACTAGGGCTTGGGGGAGCCCACACTGTGAGGAGGAAAGCCAAGAAGAGAGCAAAACTTACAACTAAGCAGGACCATATCCCAAATATTCACATGAAATTAAAGGTTAGAGAGTGCACGTTTCTGCCTCATTGCACTCAATTCTCAGGCAGCCAAATCAGGATCTGAATGCAGCATGGTTTGATGCCAGGGGTCACACTTATACCCGCCTTGCATGTCCTCTCTAAATGATAGAGATCATTATTTCATGAAGAAGCATTTATTGTACATGGCCTCCCCAACTTTATCTCTACATTTTTTCTAATTTTCTATTTTTTTCTCTAGTTTTTGATCAACGTCACTATCCTATCTCCCTTCTTCAGAAAATCAATGAGTGATGTGAATTATTTAAATCATGTCATTATGTTATGAAGAGTTAAGTTTTTATAAATCTACTGTCAGTAATCTTGATCTCAACTTCCAGTCTTAGCCTAAGGGTAGTTTTACATTGGCTAATCACTCCTAGAATATTCTAAGCAGAACTAACCCCAGGGATGGCCTAAATGACCTTGATTCCAGGATTCTGTATGGAGCCTCACCAATAGTTTCTATAGCAACCAAAGTTGATGAATGAGGATAATTTTCATTTGCTTGTCTCTGAGTTACAACTTTCTTTTAATAAGAAACTGGAGGAGAAATGTGATTAACAGCAGAGGGATATATGCTATCAGAGGATAAGATTAGCAGCTATTTTCTTCAGAATTAAAATTTAGATTCTGGCTTGTCTGTTTTCTTCATTGTCCCTCAAATGTGTCATGTTCCTCCCCAATATTCTGAATGCTTGTGATACTACGTTACTTGGAATGCCCTCCATTTCTCTCTCCACCTTCCTGGATTCTCTCCAGCTGCTGGTCCTATGCCTGCTGTGCTTTCTCTGTCTTTCTCCATAAAATCTTCTCCAATCCTTGTTAACTGATATCAACTCTAAATAATATATTGATTCTAATTTTATGTGATGTATATAATGATTACATTATTGTACATAAGTGCAATATTTAAGAATAAAGCCATTGGCAAAAGGCAGATCTATGATTCCAGCTCTGCTACTTATTAACTCTGAGGCCTTCTGCTATTTGCTTCATGCTCCAGAGTCTCAGTTTTGTCATCTGCAAAATCTGAATGATAATCGAACTTACCACATAGATTTATGTAAAAGATTTGATTGGATAATGGATGTAATTTACTTAGCATGGTGCCTATCATGTAGTATGTATTCAGTAAATAATAGCTAATAGTATCAACTGTTATTGCTGTGTTACTTCATCGGGGAACAGTTGCATCAGGAGCATGGATGAGATGGTCAGACAAGTCCGGTTTCATAACTCTCCTGTATGTGCACTGGGATATATAAGCTAAAGCATATTCAGTGAGTCGCCTCACCTCTCTCAGGCTCCACTTCCTTATCTGTAAAATGCATCTGTCATCATCTACCACAGTTTTGGTCAAGTTTAATTTAATGAGTCACCACACGGAAATCACTCATCATTGTGCTTTTAGTCGATGCCCAGTAAGTTTATTTCCCTTGTCCCACTCATTCCCACCCACCCTTTAAGAAGTTGTAGTTTCCTTAATAAGAGTAAGCCTGGTGTTCACCATAGTTAAAGCATTGTTATATGACTGAGGACACATGTACGTTTGGTACAAACACATGCAGTGTATGTCCAGTGTAGTAGCTGTTATTGATTCCCAGGTCTGAGACCCCTGCCCACCTAGGCAGAAGGATAAATAGGGATTATTTAGGCTGAAGAGACAAGGGAGCATCACCATCATGAGACAACTTCAGAGCGCAAGGTCCTGTGTGATCGCTCAGACACAGCAGTCTTGAAAGGCGTATTTATTTTTTTAAAAAATGAATTCATCTTGGCAATGCGCTTAAGGGCCTAAGGCCAGTGAGTTAAGACATTTAATTGAAATTCATATGACAACGACAACAGAGGAGAACATTTTTAAAGTGTTGAAACATAGACTTAATTAGTAGCCCATTAGGAGGTTCAATTAAGGAAGAACATCTTAGCAAATCACGCAACCAGTAAGTGGTAGATCAGATTTTTAAACCTGGTTCATCACACTTTCAAATCCTCCTGGCAAGGACTGACCAAGTCCTGAAAGAATACTCAGGAGGATGGTCAGAGAAGGGACAGTCACCATGATGAGCAGGCAGAGCAAAACGTGCCTGGCGGATATGACAGTGAATGTGTTTCTGTCTCTCCTCTGTTTTAGAATCCACAGCTTGGCATTTCTTTTAGGAAACAGCCCGAATTCCTCATGCTAGCCACAAGAGTTCCCACTGTGAACTCCACACCAATTTACCTTGTATCATGGACTGCTTGCCCCTGTCTTCAATGAATCATTCCCTGGGATTTCTTTCAATGGCAGGCTGTCTCTTCCATGGGCCCTTGACATGTGCTCTACCTACTTCCTGGAACCTTCCATTCTTTGCTCCACTCTAGGGTCTTAGCTGGGACATCATATCCCAGACCAAGTTGGTCTTCTACTTAGCACTCCCCTTGTGATCTTCTCAGGACACTTACCACCTCTTGAGTCTCTGCTACTTTCACATATATCTCCAGCATAGAACTTAATACCTGGGCAGGTGGTAGGTGTTAAATAGTCATTAAAAAAAAATGACTGAAGAGATTTGGACATGTCAAAAGAACAGAGAGCTCTCCAGAAGGGGAGGAGTGGTCACTGAGCAACAACTACCCAATATCCATTATCCAATATCTCTAGATTATTTGCTCCCATTACCCATATATATATATAGCCAATTTATAAATTACCAGCAGAGACTCTGGCATGTAACTGTAACTTCCTTTGAGTAAGTGAGTAAATGAACGCATAAATTTAATAAATGGAAGCTGAGATACTCACATCTTGAGCATGTTTGGAACAACATGTCACTGCATTTCAAGTCTCAGTTACTTAACACACTCACTTAAATATAATAGATGCCAAAAATTTAAATGTTTTGATATAACAGCAGATATATACTTTCTAGCTTTGTTCTTTTTATAAATCAGAAATAAATTCCACAGGCTCTTGGAGAAACAATAGATATTCTGATTGAGAGTTAAGTCCTTTACTTTTCATAGTACTTTTTTAAAAGTAGAAAAAATTAAAGACGTTCTTTCCTGCTCTACCATTCCCAAGATTTTTTCCAGTAATTCAGACATATCACAAGAGATGGAAGCTTAGATTTTCAGCTGCCAGGACAGAGGTTATTGAACAGCAGCAGAGCCTGACTGCAAGTCAGAAGTCAGGGCCCTCTCACCGCGGCAGGACTGGCCTGGGTGGGGCAAGAAGCTGCTCCTGTGCTGCTCAGGGATGCCAAGGGGATTGTTTTGGCAGCAAACAAAGGCGACAGGTGGTCTGGCCAGCTGTGAGTTGTCCCGTGTTTGTCGTCTCTGTAACAGCCTTAGGATTTTACTTTATAGTCAGGGCCATAGTCCAAGCCTGCTCTCAGAACTCAGGATGTCCCTTAAAAACAGTTTAGGTTTTTTGGGTTTTTTCCTTCTATTTGAAGAAAATGTCTTAGCCAAGAGGAAGTAATGCAGAAAATCCTACTACCTGCCCTGGTTACACATCTGAAAGAGAGTCTGAATCTGGAAATTCAACTGCAAAGCAGTATGTTGTGATATTAACCTGCATTTCCACTGCTATGGGAATAAAGTTGATTTTGGGGGGGGGGCTTATTTCCTCTGTGATAGACACCACCTTGGATCCCATGGTAGACAACTCCTATTTCCTCTCCTTCCTATGTCTAATTCTTCTATGTAATGACAAACCACATTCTCTTCTTACTCATTTATCAAAATTAAATGTACTATATAAGAACTCTGAGTAATGTAAGGACTGGAAGAATAGGGTGGAGTGGAGTGGGAGATATGAGTAGACTGATTGGAGGAGATCTGGATTGTCTGGATGGAAATAAAGAAGAATTTAAAGAACATGTGAAGGCTTCAAATGTTCCAAGGAAGTATGCATATGTATGATTAACCTGGAATACGAAAAATTGAAAAGGCAACGTTGTTCTCAATTTTATAGAAATTCAATATGTACAAAGAAAACTGTTGATGATATTCACTTTTTCTGTATGCATGAGTATGCACGTATGTGTGTATGTGTATATAAAAACCTACTTTTTTATAGGCACAGTTCAAGGACCTGAGGAACATAAACCACACAAATCCCTGTCTCATGGCAATCAGCATTTCCATGGTAAAATATTTTCTGAATTAGCTTTTGGGATATATAACTAAAGCTAAATGATAATATTTAAAATCATGCAATGTCCTAAAAGTTTTGGAAAGTATGCTTACCAGAATGATTTAGTTAAATAATAAATAGTATAAGAAAGTAGTTTTTAACCCTTAAAAATGTAAGACAGTTGACCTGGGAGAACTTGAGGTGGGGCAAGGCATGAGAAGCAAGGGTGGAAGTGCATGCAGCTGGGGAATTCGTTTATTCAAACCTTCCTTCAATCACATTTATCGAATCTTTCACACATACCAGCATCATGATCGCAAATGCAAAGAGCTAGTTTTACTCAACCTCTCTCAAGCATATTTTTGTCAGTACATTCCCTTTGGAATAGTCACTGTTTAAGATTACCATCAAGAGATTATGCAATATATTTATGCCATTATAGACTGGTATTTTCTTAGAGTGGAGGACCACTCGCAGGTGAGTTAGACCAAACCTCTTTGCAGAAAGGGAATTCCCTCTGATATGAAACTTGGGCCATTTGGTCTTCCAGTGACAGGAAGCTAGCAGCACGGGCAGTAAGTTGCCTGCTCCGTCTACTAACATCTGAACTGTTGCAAGTCTACCCCAAGGGGTACAGAACAAGTCTGCCCCAACATCTGAGCAACTCTACCCCCGGGCTGCAGTATAGTCAGAAAGGCTTCTGAGCAGACTGGGTACATTTTAATGGCAATGGATATGGAGGGTTATTTCAGATTGCAGAGGTTCACCAAAATTCTGTGTATCACAGTTCTACAACCCCTTATCTGCATTTCTGAAATCCAAAAAATTAATCAACTTTTTCCTATAACCCATTTGATGGAGAAACCTAATGTGAACTAATGTAAGCTAATACACTCTTTATTCTAATTTGTATGCGTATGTATATGTGTTTCCCTTCAGAAATTGTTAATGTATTTGATTGAGATACCACTGCAGACACCATGGGGGTGTTAGTTAATGTACAGTACATGCATTGATCTAATTCTCTACATTTTGAAAAATTCTGAAAACCAACCTTCCCCAAAGTTTCACGTGAGAGGTTGTGTTTTGGTTCAGGTTCTCATCTCTTTCATATCTTTGTTCAGATGCTACCCTCTTGATGGTGGGCCCTACTCTGATCACCTTAGATCAAATTGCAACTCTCCCACCTCCTCCAAGCTCTATATCCTGTACAATTTTTTTTCCTTTTCCATATAACCTTCTCATTACTGAGAGAAGCACTGGCACAGAGAAAGCATTATACATTTTGTTAAATAGAGAACTGCTATTTCATTGGTTTCATATGCTTATTGTGTGTCTTGTGGCCCCTCAATCTCCTATCCACTCAAATGTCAGTTACGGGGCAGGTACTGGTGTATTCTAGGCCCTGGCCATAAGAGAAGCTCAATAAATCACACTGAATGAAAGAATCCTTTAATTTAATTTATCATTTTTACAAATAGAACTTAAAGTGTGTTTTCTTGTTACTCAAATAATGTTTATTTTAAGATGTTATAACTAAAACAAACAAAGAAGAAAACAAAAATCATCCATAGGTCTATGATACAAGACACCTATTGATTACAATTTGATATGTCTTTTTATTTTTGTTTATTTTTGATTTATTTAAGTCACAAGCATTCCCCATCTTGTGAAATATTCTTTGGAAGTACGAGTTTTAACAGCTTCGTAAGATTCTAGCATATGGATAGAACATAAATTCTTACGGTATTCCTCTAATGTTGGAGTTCATTTTCTAATGTTTGCTTTCATAATTCTGAGATGAACATCAAAATATGTACATATGTCTCCTTATCTATTTAAAGTAAATTTCTAGAAGGGGAACTCCCAGGTGAAAGGGCTAAGATATTAAGGTCCTTAGCATTGAATGCAACTGAATTTGACCTAAAAAATTTCTGATTTTCCTATGTTCCTATCTTTCTTTCAGGGAACATCAGGAGAGGCAGGTTTTGTGTGTGAGTGTGTGTGTGTGCGCCCTCGTTTTGGAACAAAACTTAGCAATATGAGCGATTTTGGCACACGAGGCATGTGGGCATTTAGCAACTAGGATCCAAACTGAAGTGGCAGCTTCATGTGGAAAGTACACCTACCCAGGTGTCAAAGGAGCTGGCACCAGTTTCCTGGCTTCAAATACCTGTCGGTTCCTCTCTGCGCTTAGATTTCCTTTTCTCTTTGTTGATGGGTATGGTGGCTTCTGCCCTACCTGCTTTAAATGGGCTGTTCTGAAGATAAAACAAAATATTGCTCATGAAAGGCCTTTTAAAGTAAAAATTGCTGTACAACTGCAAGGTGTTATTAATTCAACACACCAGCAATGGGAATTTTTGTCAGTTGCGTACTATTTACATTTACTATCAACATGTATCAAATTTCAATTCTTCTCATGAAATTCACAACTCAAAATCCCATTAAATATACTTTAAAACGTCTAGTCCTCCCTATAATTAATAACAATGATTGGGTAGAATTCTCAAAAATAGACTGATCTCTATTCAGCAATAGCTGGTACTAATGAGAAACCAAAAGAAGTAGATAATTATAGACCAGAGTTTCCTTTGCCACTTTGTGGAGAACACTGAACAGGAGCAAATTGGAGCCCCCTCTTGTGACAAGCACACCATCTCTAAGTGTTAACACTGAGACTCCACCCTTCTTCCTCTGAGGAGGTGAAGGGTGGTCGAAGAAGGCTCCACCAAGAGAGGGAATGTCACAGTGCAAACTGCTCCATCTCTTTTCAGAGGCTGGACCTAGTTTAAGAGATTCTTTTAACTTCTCTTAGCATTAGCATCATTCAAATGGGACTAATTCTTGTGTTCAAGGGCCTGAAAGTGATAGGATGGCATTTTCAGGATTTTTTTGATTAAAGATAAAAATCATGGCCTTTGCCTAGAAGTCGCTCATAGTCTTAGACGAAAAAATAAATAAATAAATAAAACAAGTAAATAGTTAATTCTGAACAGCTAAAGGGATGAAGTGGAAAAGAGCCTATTGCAGTCTCAGGACACAATATGTACCACCCTAGTGGGGACCCGAAGGGCTAATAAGAATTAGGCAAAGAGTGCTCTAGAGAGGAGGCATTCCCTATGGAAAGGTTGATGGTGGTGGGCAGAGCATAGCTTCTTCTAGATTTGCGAGTAATTCTAGAGGGCAGACACACAGCTGTGTGTGTAAGAGAAAGAGAGAGGGACAGAGAGACAATGAGGGAGAAAGAGAAAGAAAGGATGAAAGAGAGAGAGAGATTGAGAGAGAGATGGACGGGAAGAAGCTGCAGAGGCTCAAATCATGTGGGTTCTTACATGCCATATTAAGGAGATTAGATAGAAGTAATAGGCACTTATTCTTCTGTCAACAATTAAATTAAATAGGTTTTCTTTCAACCTCAGGGACTAATTCTTCAATTTGGTTTTGAGAACAAAGCACGGCTTTCCCTCTAGCTCAAGGTGCTCTGACAATGCCAGAACAGTTGAAGCTTCAGTGTATGGCAGTTATGGGATAAAATGTGAATCTTAGAGAAACACTTAGGTGAAAAAACCAAGTTTAAAGTCTATATGAAAAGGTGTGTATACTTAACCCTAAGAGTTACAGTCTCTTAACGTTTGTATTAGGCTTCATATTGAAAATTCTTTCATTTCTGCCCCACTAAGAATTCAAGATCGTTTAGGGCAGTAATGTGTCTTTGGGGTCCCCTGAATGAAAACAAGGTATGGATAATTGCTCCGAATGGAATCATGACCCTACTGTTTTTAAAAGCCGGTAGACCTTGGCATATGCTCGCCCCTCTCCTCCAGTTGGCTTGTTTTTGTTCTTAGTCTGTAGTCAGTATCTGGGTTTCACCCAACTGATCACAAACTCCTGTGAGATGCTGACACAGATAAGGAGGGGAGGCTTTGGCCTCCACTCCACCAGATTTTCGCTCCAAGCTTCCTCATCTGTAACAGATAATGTCTAATTTTCCTCTTTGATCTGACATTCTTCAGTTATTCATTTTTCATTGAGGAAATCTGTGATGATTGTTGAAATCTTCCATGAAATCCAACACAATTGAATTGCCCCCAAATTTGGATCAAATGGGGTAGAGAAGGCCTTGGCAGGGCATCCCCTTGACTTGCCTTCTGGTTTATACCCTAGTACCTTTCTCCTCATGTTGTTTATTTCAGCAAAACAATGTTGGTCTCCAGGCTCAGAACTGTCTGGTAACCATGATCCTGTCATTTCTGTTACCCATAATGGCCACCAACTTCTCCACATGTTCCAAATTTTGCCATCTCCTCAATGACAAGTACAAATTCATTCTGATCTCTGTAGCTTCTGACACTGTTTTTATACCCGTCAATAGCATTTATATACACACATGTCATACTCTCTTTAGTATAATGTAAGCTCCTTAAAATTAGAGGCTGGTTTTATTCCATTCTTTATTCTCTTAAAGCTTCCAAAAGAGCAACGTTTTGTGTTTGCAATGACTGAGTATTGATGAATGAAAAATTTCTCTAGAATTGGACTTCACTCATATAGTTTGGTGCTAAGCCATTAAATCTGCATAATTAGTGAAGGAGCTCAGAGTTTATGTTAGAATCCCATTCAAGGTCAAAAGACTTCACAGGGGTTTTCTCTACACCAAGCCCTGTATGGATCCAGCTGAACTGAGCTTTTTCCTTCTTTCCTCTCCTTTTCCATTTATATATAAATAAAAGCTGGTTAAAATTAACATGAAGAGCAAATTTGAAAAATATAACAAAGGAAAAGAGATATCATCAAAGGATAATATGCAGCATTATTTATTCATGTATTCATTCATTCACACATTCAAAAAACGCTGATGGAACATCAATGCTGAGTCAGAGCTTGTTCTAGGCAGTGGGCTGTGGATATGGAAAGGGCCATCTAGCCCTTGAGGAGCTCATGACTTGATGAAGAAGATAGATGTGTACACAGAACACAACACAATATGAGTCATGCTAAAGGCAAAGGTGAGAGCCAAGATAACAAAGGGGAGGGACATTTTATCCAGCCTACATTAGAGGGAGTCACTCCTCTTAGAGGTTGTTATGCCTAAGTCCCTAAGGAAATTGGGACAGGATATTCTAAGAGGATAAAATAGCATATACAATGGCAAAAGAGCATAGAGCATGTTCAAAGAAGAGCATGTTGTTTACAACAGCAAGAGCTTTTCTGATGAAGGAATGCTTCCTAGAGGATGGGACAATTACTCTAAGTCATGCGTATAGAAGAAGTCCACTGCTCCCAGCCAGTCAATTCCAGTGTAAACTCGACTTTGTGCATTTCATACACACATACACAGAAATACACATGCCTTAGTCCTATGGTTAGCACTAGTTGTTTCACTTTTTTTTCCTATTGTTAGTTCCTCTTTCCATTCTATTCACCCTATGGCTGCAGTAACAGGAAAGCTCCAAGCATGAAAGTTTGGGACGATTTTTTAGGCTTCCCTGATTCAGTTACAGCTCTGGGGCTCTATATGATGGAAATGGCATGGCCCATATCCTTGAAAGCCTCTGATGATTGTAAGACAAGGCTGTGCCCTTAGAAAAACATAGAGAACTATAATTGAAAATTGGGTTTCACAGTCTTTAAGTATGAAGATCATACACCCTAGATTATCTGAATGACACAATTCAACATTCCTCATCTAATGTTAGACAGTTCATATAGATATAGGGTTCATTGTTGCCACAATAATACATTATGAAGGAGTTCAGAAAATTTCATGATGAATAAAAATCAAGGTCATCAATAATTCTTCATGAAGGAGGTTGTGCTCGTCCTAGCTTTACAGGATGAAATAGGAATAAACAAAGTTTATATGGCAAAGAGCAGAATGAACTGCAAGATGCAGACAAGAATCACGGTCTGTGTAAACAGTATAGAAATAAAATAAAACAAAAAAAGGAACAAACAAAACTAAGTCTCCACACCTACCTTTTGGTGGAGAGAAAGATGGTGACGTGGATAGAGGTGTAGATCTATATGTAAATGTTGGCGAATAGTAGGTGTAGAGAAAGGAGCAAGAGGGGAAATAGATGGTGGGACACACTTAAAGTCTCCACAAGGAGAAATAGCATTTGCAGCTTCAGAAGGAAACAGACACTCCTTTGGTAGATGTAGGTTTTTCTTATGACCTTTGAGTTGTCTATCACATTTTTTCTTGTCTCTCTTCAAGCCCATCCTTACCAATCCCGTGCAGACAAGTATTATAGAAACACAGAGGAAATGAAGCAATCAAGCTTACACTCTCCTTGTACAGATGGGAAGACTGAGGCCCAAAGAGTTGTAAGACCGCCAAGGGTTCCTCCACTTCCCTGTGACTGAGTTTTGGTGGGAAGCTGAGACATCAGCCACCAATGCTCCTGTTGCTTTCTGGATTCACATCTGGCCCTCAACTAGAGCTGGCTCAGGAAATGCCCTGGCCTCCAGCAGATAGGAATTCTCAGAAATGTTGCAGTTATAAGACTTCAGAAAAGGTTAAAAATCTGGCCATTTGTTAGCTTATGCAGAGAGCAATCATACAATTTTTTAGTTGTTTAGGTTGTCTCACTTCTTGTCCCTCTTGCCTTTCTATTGAGGACCTCACTGCTTCTTAGGAAAAGGAATGGAAATTAATAAGACCTGTGCCAATCACTTTGGCATTACTTGTCCCTTTCAGTTTAATTCAATTCTCTCAACAATCTGTATAGTAGATATTTTTATCCCAAATGTACGAATGAGGAATCAGAAATGCTGGCATATCCCAGGTCACACAACCAGGAAGAGGTAAAATCACAATTTGAAGCCCAGAACATCTGGTTATAAAGCTTGTGATCTTTCTACAGTATAATTTTTCTTCTGGAAGGATAGAGTTTTGGGGTGAGGTTAGGGTTAGGGGCAGTATGGAGGAATAATGGCTGCTAAGAAGGGAAGAGTGCTGAAAAAGGCAGGTAGATCTAAAAAGCTAGGTGGGAAAGATCATTAGGACTACTAACTACAGCCAATTATTTGTATCTCTGTGTCTTTTATTTCAATTATCCACATGATTTCCGGGCCTCAGGAAGATGCACAATTGAGCTTTATTAGATAGCGTGTTTTATCGACCAGAATTAGACAATACAGATTTTATGAGATAGAAATAGCATTGTGCCAGACCCCTTGCTGGGGGTACTTTACTAATAGCAGGCTTTCTGAAGAAGAGATTGCCATATAAAAGAACCCACTCCAATGTTGCTTCCAAACTAATTTTTATTAATACATCCCATGGTTTCTGTCTGGAACCCAAGTTCATTGATGTAAATGTCAAGCAAGGCTTACCAATCTTTTTGTTTTTTTCTTTTCCATGAGCTAACTATTCTGAGGCCCATTTCTTAATTGTCTCACCCCTTTTTCCCATTAATGGAGACAGCCACACTGTCCTGTAATTTCTTTCCTTTTACTCCAGAAGAGAAGGAGGGTGAGATTAGGTAACTAATGGTCCTGTGGAATGAACCCCAGAGAAACTCACTGATGCATGAAGGTGAGACTTTCACAACACCTCAACTTTGGCCTTTACAAATGAGTGAAAGCAGAATCAGACACCACACACATTTGAAAATGTGTTTGGGTGACACATAGGAAGAATTAGCACATTACACTGGTAATGTTGCAGGAAAGAACAGCAATTAAGGACCCACAAAAAAAGAGGTGGCTGTTTTAGTCACGTCAACTTCCATCAGTGAACAGCTGCTCTAGAGCTGTGATAGACACTCTGCCCTTTAACAGAGGCAACGGGTATTTTTATTTTTCTATTCATTCATTCAAACATTCAATGTAGGTTTGCCTTCTGCTGTGTTAAGATATGGACACACAGGCATGGCTATGGTGTGGTTCTTGCTCTTAAGAATCCCGCACTCTCCTGGGAGGGACAGATCTGTGACTGTATGGGGGAAAGAAAGCATTGCCTATGCTTCAGGGAAGGTCAGGACTGGGTACAGGAGGGACCCCAAGAGAGCAGGGTTCAACGAAAAGGTGAAGCAGAGGCTTCACAGGAGAGGGCACACTTGAACTGAATCTTCTAATACTCCAGCAAGATAAGCTGGGAATGAGTACTTCCTGTAGAGAGAGCAGCGTGACCCCTCGACCTGCATCTGTGTGACCAGGTCCTCCAGAGAGAAATAGACCCAGAGATGATCCTTGTAGGAGAACCTCCTTCAGACTGTACAGGAGCTCAGACTAGCACCAGGCAGCAAGTAACACTGCAGACGCTGTTGATGAAAGAAGCTTTGAAGAACGAATGGGGACTCTTCCGGGCATTTTTAAGGGAAAAAAGTGCTTAGAAGGGAGAGGGACACGCCCTTGAAGTGGAGACAGCTATGCAGTAGAATAAAAAACCTGGTTGTGAGTTTCACTTTGCTACTGGGATGAGTTAGAAAAATCATTCTGTCTGAATCTCAACTGCCTTTTCTGAAAACCAAGAATTATGAGATCTGATCTATCCTCTTCACAGGGATTTTTTGTAGATCGAATATATAAAAGGCTTTGTAAACCAGACAGACTTCTACAATGGGAGAAATGCACTATTATTATCATTCTTCTTATTATTGGTGTTATTGGTATTGTTATTAAGGAATTAAAGAAAGAAATGTGAGTAGAGGTGCCCGAGAAAAGCAGAACAAACAGGGGTGCCAGATGTGGGTGGTTCAGTGAGCTCTAGAGAGGAATGTATTTGTACAGTCAATAGGCTGATAAAAGAACACTTTCTCTTGAATAGTATTTAACATGCCAAAGCACTCTACCCTGCATTATTGCATCCAACTCTTCAACAACCCAGTGAAGTTGATGAGACGGTAATTATATCTCCAGCTTACAGGTGAGATAATTGTTAACTGAGTGTCTAACACATAGTGAGTGCTCATTAAATATTAGTTATTGGCAATATAGTATTAGCATTATTACTATTTTATCCAATTATTTAACACTCAGCTTAAATATTAGAATAACCCCAGGAGCAATAATAATTAGTCAAGTTGCTGATGTATAAAATAGGTTAAAAATTTTGATTCTATTTACCTCACAGAATTAGCCTAATGGTAAAGTCAGATGACCCATTTGGAAGTAGATCATATAATACAGCCAGATAAATGCAAATCACAGTAAGATCCTATTTCATAGAGAATATTTTATCTGTTCAAAAAAATCTTAGCTCTAATAGTTGAGCATTTTTCACCTCACTCAAATATCTAAATACAATAATACAAGCCATTAATTCTGCACTTCACAAAGCCAACAGAAGGATTTGTTGACAATGACCATGCCCATTCACCATAGCGAGCACTGCCTGCAATGCTGTGGGTTCTTACAGTCAGGAAAAGCTAAAGGAGAAGCAATGGGTTCTGCTCAGATTTCCAGCCCTTTCTCCTAAGTAACAAGATAAGTATTATGCAGTCTGAGCAAGGGCATACTTGAGGTCCAGTCTGTGGCCTCTTCCAAGTTAGGGTGTCTGCCTCTTTCTTCAGGTCCTGATTGTTGCTCAGAGATAGTTCTTGGGTCCTTCTTGGCTGACCACGGGAAGGGTCACTGCTACTCTGTGTTTCTAGCTTCACATTCCTGTTTTTGTGTTCTCCGAGATGCTAGCTCTGTGGCATCATCTTCTCTGAGTATAACCAGAGGTTTGAATGCTCCTTTAGTGTGCAGACATCTTTCCCGCTCGGGTGTGATCTGAAAATGGGCTCCTTTAAATCTAACGGCACTGCCTGTACAGCACATTTCAAACGTCCCTCTTTATCCTGCCAAGGTAGAGCAGGATCCCCTGTGTAATCCTTTTTCTCAATGCAATGTGAGCACATTCAGTAGACTAAATAGATGTTTATTAATACACCTCTGCTCACATCTTTTTGATGGTCTTACCTGGGGAGACCAGACACTTGGTTTTCATCTATTCTTTACACACAACCATGACAAGCTTATGCACGAGGCACAGTGCCAAGACAGAAAGCCAAGTGAAACATTGTCCTCATCCTTGCTAATCTAAAAAGGGGTTCATAAAAGGAGTCTATTTCTTTCTAAAACTTGTGCAGTGTGAGGGAAAAATATGTAAATAAAGGAATGCTGATAACATACCTGTGGGGCTTTTTTTTCCTATAAAAGTCTTTCATTATCTCCTGCATAGAAACCACCCACTTTCCTCAATAGAGAAATAAAATCAATGTCTTGCAGCTGCACTACCAAAACACATTTGAATTGAATCTGCATGGAGCCACCAAAGCTAAATGAATCCTGAGACCAATTCCCAATCTATTACCTTCCAATCACTTACCCATCAGGAAATCATTTGATTTGCTGAAGCAATGACACAATTCACTTCCTGATTGCAGAGTCAGATGAACCTGAGATTGAATCCCAGCTTTGTCAGTTTCTAAGCCGGTCAAATTATTTAACCCTTCTTTATACCTATTTCCTCATCTGCAAGTGAGGTCAGTAATACTTATGACATGAGGTTGTTGAGAAGACCTAATGAGCCTGATGGGAAGCACTTTATGACATTCCTATACGAGATGAACAATAGGCATCTCTCAAATAGAATGTGATCCAAATAGGTTTCAAACGTATCATCGCAGTATGACTGTGAGGCAGAGAAAAAATATGTCTTGCTAGCCTGACAAACAGATCAGAAAAGTGGGGCCCCACCAACTTTAAATAACACATTTAAGACCGCTCAGCTATTCGATCAGGGTCGGGACTATAACCCAACTCAGCTAATACTCTTAGGCCAATGCTCCTTCCACTAAAACACAGCCACTCATATTAGTAAAAAACTGGCTAACTATCATACCATTCTTTTTAAGTTTTTCTAAAAAATCAAACTTCAAAAGCAGCAGCTTCTACTAATGTTTATGGGAACATTATTCTTGGAATTTTTACATTTCTGAGGTTTACTTCTAATATAACAATATTACCTTTCTTCTTTCCCATTTACAAAAGGGAAGAGAACATCCAAATAGCTTTATTGTTCCATATTCTGTATTGACTCATTCAGTGTTTGAGTGTCTGCTCTGACCATTCCATCGCACGTTACTAGGCATTAATGGGGGAGAGTCTTTTTATGCTGAGGTTAGAAACCTAGATGGTGAGATAAGGTTTATACTCCAAGTATATAAAAACAAAGTCATACAAAAAGATGAAAGGATTAAATATCAAAAAGAATCTGGGCTCACAATTAGTGTTTAAGGAGCTTAGAGGGCACTGGACGGGAGGTTTGCATGGGTGGGCTGACCAGATGTTCTGGCTGGCCCAGATGGGCCTCAGTTTATGCATCACTTTCAGACATAATAATTGTGTTCCTTTCACTTTCAGAAATTCTACGGTCACTCCATGGATAGTCCAAAGGGTAGTCATTTCATGTGAAAGAATCAGCTGGGATGAAAGGCTGGGACAGGTGTGGCTGGGTGGAAGACAACAGCAGAGCTGTGAAGTTGGGGCCAAGTGTCAGGCGGGCCCAAAGATGTGGCAACACTGTGTTGAGCTTGGGAACGACTCTGGCAGCCAAAGGACCGAAGAGTCTGCCCTTCTTTCTTGTTTCCTCTCCTGTTCACTGATCTCGGAGTTAGTACATTAAAGGCCCCCAAATCAACCCTGAAAACAAAGGCAATTTCTTGAAGCTTAGGGAGGAAATTAAAGATGATCTGATACAGATCCTGGCAATATATTCAAAGTTTGCAATCTTAGGCAGCAAATTCTTGTCACAAAAAAAGAGAAATCAGAAAAAGGTTTTCAAAGTCTAATTACAAAGTAGTTGGTAGCCTTGAATTTGGCAAGTGTACAATCCATATGGAATGAAGATGAGGTCTCAGCCTGGGACTTAATACAAAAGACCTTTCCATACCTCTGTGCGCGTAATTGACTGTGTTTCTGCTGCGTGCTCAAGATTAGGAACAGCATCTGTTTATTCATTTGCGACAGTGACAGCAAGCCTGTTAGAACGCAAGATAGGTCAGCTGGGGGCATCCTTCCCTCCACGATCAGAGAGGAAAATAACAAAGCAAGATAAAGTGATTTTAAAGCAATCATTTTCGGAGGTCCAATTAAGGCTTCCTTATCCTATTTAACATGATTTTCAGGCCTTTCATCTCAAACCACAATTTTATTATCCTTAGTCTAATGCCTTGTGCTGGAGCAAGATGTGCCTATTATGTTTGCCAAAATTTGTACATAGGTAATATTTAAGGCCATCTTTAAACAAAGAATAAATAAACACTCACAGGAATACAGTTTTGGAAATGTTGGGAAATCCTACACTTGCCCCTCCCTCTCTTTCCATTCATCTTCTTGTAGATATCTTAAAATTATCCCCACTTGATCTTTTTAAACACTGTCGAAGTGGGTATCATTATCACATTGTAGAGAAGGGAGTGAGGGTGCCTGGATTTGAGGAGTAGTGTGTTCGTGAGCACACAGTGCTCTGTCAACCTACCAGTGGGACAGAAAATGTGCTTGACTGCAAAGCCCAAGGAGTTCTCTTCACTCTTCACTGGTTTCAGAGATTTATCCCGTAAAAGGATTTAACCCATGAATATGATCACCTCTGGAGAAGAACTACACCATTTACTCCTTCATGTGAGAGAATTTTTCCTTAGCCTTTCTTATTATCAAACTTAAGGATTTTAACAGATATAAAGGTAGAGAGCCTGGGAGAAAAAGATGCCTCCGAGGAAGCAAAATTGGCCTAGCAGAAGGAACAGTCCTCAGTTCAAAACCTCACCTGCCCCTTGATAGTTGCTGTACGGGCCAAAATTATCGTGTTTATTTTTCATTTTTACATCTCTGTGTTGTGGTTTTCTCATCTGTGAAATGTTTCTGGTACGGTTGTTAATCTGTTGATGAACTGGGTACAAATTAGGCATTCAGCACATTGTAGCTGTTACTTCTATCTTTTTCTTCTACCTTACCTCCCCGCACACTTTGGATTCCAGAAGTTTTACAGTTTTAAACTTGCTAATTTCAAATTTGAGCGAAGCTCAGATTCGTAGATGGACTACTGAGAAAGGGAGAATGTAAAATGAAGGAGAAATCACTGTCTTGGGCCTGGATTTATCTTAGATTGCCTGTTATGCTTGCAGATACCATGGAGATGAGCACTTTATATTTGGTCTGATAAATAGAAACAACTTTACCAGAATCATTCAATATACAAACACTTTAAAAATAAGCAAGAACTGTTACGACTTTAAATATATCTGTGCTTGACAGCCTGCCTAATGTTTCACAATTTAATTAGTAATATCATTTCGCTGGACCTAAGGTTATCAATCATGTTACAGTTATTTCATTTCTGGTGGTCTAAATATAGCTGGATAGAGTTCTGGCATTGTTCCCTTTGCAGGATGAGTGAGAATTTTCAAGGGGAAAATGGCGGCAGGAAGAAATGAGACTACTGCATGTAATGAGCCAGGAGTCAGGCACACCGAGTAGTTCCATCTTTAATAAATCCACAGCTATTTAGCATCTCCTCTCTTTCCATCGTGAATTAGCTGATATGGGACCTCCAGTACAAAGCTTACAGAAGAGCTGAAGAGGAAAAATGAACATACAAAAGCCAATTAATCTAATTAATGGTGGTAATAGTACATTGCATCTGTCTCGTACAGTTCACAGCAGGCACTTTTAGAGAAGTGATTTTATTTAACCTCATTTAATTATCACTAAGTGCTAAATTGTTTGGTACACACTATAAAACTCAGCTGACGTTCATATGAGGGAAAGATCAACGTGGGTTGCAGTGGTGGGGAAAGCTTCAGGTCTTGATATGCATTGTAAACATTGAGGGCATTGGGTAATTGAGGAGAAGTGGGGGATGGGGCAGTGAGTTCCTTAGCTTATTTCCGATGGTACATCTCACAACTCAAAATATGTCAAAATTTTCCTGACTGTAAACTCTTTTAAAGCCTAATTCAGCATTTGACCACAAAGCCATGTGCTTTTAGTTATGCATTTCTCCTCAATGATGATAAACGTCCTGGAAGCCAGACATAAGCAGTAATTGTGTTGATTGTGCAGACTTCAACGAGACCAAAATACAGACAAAGGAGAAAGCCTCGGAAATATTGCAGGGATGAAAATAAGTATGGAAAGCAGAGAAGGGAAATGTAAAAACATGTGCTGGAGGACCAGCTGGGGAGGAAGTGTTGTGCTTTTTCGTCAGTGGTTTACATTGATGAAACGTGCTTTAAATGGTCAATTTGTGCCTAAAGCAGACTGAGTTAAAACAATCACAGGAGGCTTATGAAAAATTTTAACTCTTTTAATTCAAAGCAAAGGCCATCGATGTATGTGTATGCCTCTGTGTGAGTGTGTGTGTTTGTGCATGTGTATGACGGGGGAAAACTAATAAGCTTCCATCCTTTCAAGATAAAGAAATGCTGCCAGTAAAGTGGAGATGGTCAAGATTGGGAACACATTGGATGGCCTGAATAACCCAAATCCATTATGGCACTATGATTAATTCTCACAACTTTCTTATTCCAAAATTTACCGGGTTACAACACACTGAAGACATAGTGAGTAGATTCAACACATAGACGTCCCACAATGCCTATATGCCTATCTTAAAAAAAAGAGCATCTTTGGAAACAAGACTAGAGCATGGTGATGGCATGCCCAGGGGCTTCTTTGATGTCGTATAACAAGATAAATGGCATATTTGTCTCCATTCAGTCGGGATCTGCTTTTCTCTCATGTCAAACCAGTATTCTGACTCTTTCAAACACACAAAGCTCCCTTTGCTTTCATTAATTTAATTTCTTCTCACTGCACTGCAGTGGTTGAAACTTGCCTGCAAGTTTCTAAATCTTTCTTGTGGTCTAGGCTGCGCCCTGACATGATTTGACTGTTGGTTTGGGGCAGGTTGAGAAAGCTCTTCTGCACCTGTTTCCTCACCTGGAAAATTAGCTAGTTAGATCAGACAGTTCCTAAACTTTTTATAACTCTAGTTTTCCCTAAGACTAACTAACCTCTTATTCTCCAGTCTATTTACATTCTATCTATCTTTTAAGATATAGCTTATATCTCAAGTCTTTCAAGGATACTTGTCCAGACCCAGCTTTTTTCCTTTCGCTAATCTGTCACTTCCTCATGCTCCGAGGTTGCCAACCCAGTTCTCTCTAACTCACCTTTGTTCCTTTCTATCTGATGTTTCTTCTGTTTCTGCCTCAGACGTCCTTTCTCCCTCCTTTCCTTTGTTCTTTGTAACTCTGCTTAGGTTCTGGGAGGTGATAAGCTGCCTGGTTGAGGAGCACGTATTCTGTGCTTCCAGAGTACCTTCAAGTGACCTTTATTATTAGACAACATTTCTTGCCCTGTACTGTAAGTGCTCTATCTGTCACTTTCATCAGACTCTGACATTCTCTAAGGCTGGTGTTCTATCCTCAGAGCAGTGGTTCTCAAACCTGGCTGCTTAGTAGAGTGATCTGAGGAGACTTTCAATATCCCAATGCACAGGTCGCTCCACAGAACAATTAAATCAGAAACTATGGAGTGAACCCTGGCTATGGGTATTTTTTAAGCCCTTCAGCTGGTTCTAAGTTTGAGAACCACTGCCTTACAGTGTCCAACACCAAAGTATCCAGGAATTGTTTGTTAATGAATGACCCCATTTATTAGATAAATGATCCTGGACAGATTACATGGCCTCTCCAAACTTCAGTTTCCTTCTTTAAAATAGAGACGTAATTTTAGAATGCGGGTTGTTATGAAGATTAAGTGAAATATGCACGTAAACTCCCAGTGCACAGTGGGCATTTAGTAAATGTGGTTCTCTTCAGCTCACTTACCTCCCTTAATATCACATACAGGGTTTACACAGATCCTAAAGCAGGAAGCTTGGATTAAAAAGCATGAGCTGCTATCAGAGAGCTGTTTTTCCTTGACCTTCCACTACCCTTTTTCCCCTCCGAACTGCTCTTTCCATGTTCTCTGTAAAGCACAGAATTCCCACAAGCAGACTGGGTCATGATAGTTTAAGAAGTGAGCTGGCTTACTGTCATGTCACTTCCTTATTGGAAAGTACATTTCATTATTTTTCCATATTCCTTACTGTCCCTTCAATCAGCCCAGTGACAGAGTTGTCCTCTAGAAGGGACAGGTCTGAGAATGACTTGTCCACTCTTTTAAGTTGAATGTAAGACACGTAGCTTGCGCAAATGACAATCTGGGGCAAGTATTCTGGTTTTGAAGTCTTTTCAACTATCAAAATATTGAAGGATGTCCATTTGGCTTTTAAATGCTTGTGTGTGTGTGTGTAAATAATGTGTGTATACACATGCGCATTACACATACAGACACATTTTACACATACACACACATAGGAAGAGATTTTGAATTATTTGCTGCATATTCCTGATCTTCATCTTTCCATCTTATCTCAGAACTGAAAACGAATGATTTCAAGATAAAACAATGGGTCTTTTTTCAAAGAAGACATAGACCAATGGTTTTCACGTTGACCATGCATCATAATTCCTCAGAGAGCTTGTTAAAACTCCTGTTGCTGAGTCCCTCTCCCAGAGTTTCTGATTTAGTCACCCTGGGGAGTGGCCTCGGAATTTGCATTTGAGAAGGCTGCTCTAAGTGATTCAATCAGTTTTGTGCTTGAGTGCAGAACAGGAGAGTAGACCAGTAAGGGATTGTGAAGGAATAGGTATTACGGAAGGAATTTCATTTCTCCTTTTACTTTTCTGGAACAAGTCCTTTTTGGTATGAAAGTACCATTAGAAAATGCACTGTGTTAAGTACTCATTGAATTAGCATACTTCATTACAGACTGTTTGAATATTTCTTTTCCTCATTTTTCAACTTAACTCTTTACCGTAAGCTAGGCTGGATAATTTAGAATTCAATGTATTTTGTTATAAGTTGAGATGATTATTTTGACAAAAATTTATTGAGTACATGCTATATGCCTTGTACTGTTCTAGACATTGGGGATGCGTATAGTCAAATCTCTGCCTCTGTGGAGCTGATATTCTGGTAAGGGAGACAAATAAGAGGCAAGTTAATTAAATAAAATATATAGCTTGCTAAATACTTTTAAAAGACATCAAGTGGGAAAGAGGAATGAGGAAGCTTTGAGGAGAGGCAAAGTTTTAGATAAGGTGGCCAGGGTAGACCTCAGATTTCTGTACTAGAAGACAGAAATTGTTGACTTGATTTTCATCCTCTGAAAAACACACCAGAAAATCAAATGAAAATATGGAAAACTTAAGCTCAAGTAACACTTGGAGAATTATGTCCACACTATTAGTTTGTAGCACCTTTTGGGGAAGGAGGTAGGAGAGAAAGAAATTCAAGGCTCTCTTCTTGTTTTAAGGACAGTAGAATGGAAATATTGGCAAAACATACCAAAATCTGTATTTAAAACTGTAACCATGTTTCATTTTCTCAAAAGTCCTAGCATGCCTTGTTTTACCCTAAATTCTAGTCTAATTTCAGTAAGCTGTATGGATTTAAAGACCAAGTTTGGCAGTTTGACGGGGAAATGTATGCAACTCTGAAATATGTGACTAAGCAAGATGATGTGGAAAGAATGTCACAGAGGACACTGGTCACAAAGGATATCCATTTCTTTAAGGCAATTTTAACAGAAACTCTGATATCTGAAAGTTCTTAATAGGCAAATACAAAATTCTTAATAGAAACGTTTCAAAATGTCTAAGTGTTCTGGAGTATACGTTTAAATTCATGTAAAACAGGCACTGTTCATCTTCTAGGGGTAGCACCATCACCACGAGATAACTTGAAGTCTCTGTGGTGCTCCACACGCAGTGAGCTGGAGTGGAACCTCCAAAGAGGGGAGAAACAACAGAGCTGATCTCAGGGGGCCGAGTGCTCAGATACAAGTAAATAAACCATCGAAGTCCAGCTACTAGCACAGTTCCTTTCTCCCCTTTCTCTCTGATTCCTCTGTGTCAATAATTGGGTAGACGAGAACTTCACCCACTTTCCTTCTTTACACCACAAAGAAATAACAGGCTGTCTGCTCATGCTGTGGTAACTGAGGAAGCAAGATTCTCACTCTTGTAGGCAGTGCCTCCTGTCTCACATTTTCTGGTTTGAACACCTGGTGCCCTCTTTATCCCTGCAATAAATGCGGAGGAGCCACAATCTGAGCGATGATCTGATCTGGGCTTTCCTTTGGAAATAACTGCTGTTTCATTTTCCTTCTCATTAACTGTTTATTTATATCTGAAAACACTGGTTTTTTAAATCATTTAATATTTTTTCTTCACTATTTTGAGTCTATGTTAACTGAGGGCAGATATAGAGAGAAGGAAATCAACATTTATTGAGCATCTACTGTGTGCCAAGCATTGTGCTTTATAAACTAGCACAGTTTAGTTGCCTAGGACTCTTGTAAGGAAGGCAATAATTTCCCGATTTTGTCAATGAGGAATTCGAGCTTTAGAGAAGGTAAATAAAATGTCCGAGATGACACAGTTAGGAAATAATAGCAGTGTCATGTCAAGGTCAGGCCTGTCTGACTTCAGGGTCCTTGATCTTCTCCCACCTTAAGGATTGCTTATGGCCCTGCCAGGATCTCATTCTATTTTGTTTTCAAAATGTATTTCTCTTTTCAATTTCATCCAAAATCTGAGAGCCTGGTTAGCTCCGAGTTGGTTATAATGGCAATAATCCTTATGCCAATAATCTTTACTCCCAACCCCCTGGCTCTAAATCCCAGATTTGTAAGTGTGGTGAGTTTTTTCTCTTTTCTTCTTTTTCTTTTGTTTTGGTGAGAAAGATTGGCCCTGAGATAACATCTGCTGCTAACCTTCCTCTTCTTGCTTGAGGAAGATTGCAACTGTGCTAACATCTGTGCCAATCTTTCTCCATTTTGTATGTGGGATGATGCCACAGCATGGCTTGATGAGCTTATGTAGGTCCACGCCCAGGATATAAACCCATGAACCGCTGAAGCAGAGAGGGCAAACTTAGCTACTATGCCACTGGGCTGGCCCCTTAAGTGTGCTGATTTTTGAAAATTACTTAACTCTCCATGTGTCTGTGGTTTAATAGATTGCTGTATGTTCATGAACTTAGTAAAATCCAAAACAAAGTATTAGCAAACTTAGTTATGGGGGAGTATCCATTCTGTGATGATTCATTGAGTTGTACATCTAGGATTTTTGCATTCTTCTACATATTTGTCATGCTTCAATAAAACATTGAAACATATTAAAAACTGAATCTAACCATATATAAAAAAGATATACAGACTCTTTGATTTTACATATCATGACATGATAATAGCAGGATAATCGTATACTTATCATAAAATCATGCCATCCATTACATAGACCTCTCATGAACAATTTGGGTTTATTTTAAAATGTAAGGTTAGTTTAACCTTCGAAAATTAGTCAGTGTAATTAATTATATTAGCAAAATAAAAATATCTTAGATGCGGAAAAAACATTTGACAATTACATATATATAGAGAGAGTGAGAGAGAATATTGCATATACGAAAGGAAATTCATTATGTTTTAATAAAAGGAACTTATAAATATATTTAAACAGATATCATATTCATTGATGACTTTTTCTTTTAGGAAGATTAGCCCTGAGCTAACGTCTGCTGCCAATCCTCTGTTTTTTTTTTGTTTTTTTTTTGCTGAGGAAGACTAGCCCTGAGCTAACATCTGTGCCCATCTTCCTCCACTTCATATGCGGGATGCCTGCCACAGAATGGGTTGCCAAGCAGTACCATGTCCACACCCAGGATTCGAACTGGTAAACCCTGGGCAGCCGAAGGGGAATGAGTGAACTTAACTGCTGCACCACCGAGTTGGCCCCCATTGACGACATTTTGAAAGGTATTATTTTGATATCAGGAATGAACAATGCTGTCTATTATCCTCATTCTACTGCACATTGTACTGAAGGAGGTATGCAAGGCAGTAAGGCAAAGAATGATTTAAACATTAGAATCAGAAAGGAAAACACATAACTGTTGTTAATCATGGATGCTATGATTATATACATAGAAAATATGAAAGATTCCATAGATAAGTTATTAGCATTAATGAGGTTAGCAAGGTTGGTGGATTTAAGGTCAATTTACTAAAATAAATTTAATTCTGTAAACTGGCAACAAACAATTAGGAGATTATATTTGAAACTTAGACATAATTCATAATAGCCTCAACAATCTAAAATACATAAGAATTAATCTAACAAAAGAATTACAGTCTTCTAAGTAGAAAACGCTAAAATATTAGCAAGGGAAATATACAATAAGACAAATAAATGAAGAGAGAGAAAGATAAACCAGGTTCAATGACTCACGACTTACTGTTGTAAAGATGCCAGTTATTGCCAAACTGGTCTATTGGCTCAATGCAATCCTGACCAATATCCCAACTCATTTTGTTTGGAACTTGACTAGCTGATTTTAAAATTTATACGGAAATTTAAAACCAAAGACAATCAGAGCTAATGGTGCTCTTGAATTAGGTGGGGCCTTATTCTCCCATCTATCAAGAATTATTATATCTACGGTAATTACGATCACATGATATTGGCTCAAGGTTACACAAATAGACCAAAGGAATAGAATCGGAAGCCTCGAAATAGACCCATATATATAGAAGCTTGATTTATAGCAAAAGTGACCCTGGAGAACAGCAGGAACAGGATGGCTTTTTCAATGGTGTTGGGACAATTGGAAAAAGTGAAATAAAGCGTGACCTTACTGCACATCATCCACAAAAATAAATTCCAGAAGGATTATAGATATAAATGGTAAAGGTAAAACAATAATGTATCTGGATGATAGACTATCCTATGATTTCTTAAACAAGATAAAAGATGCTACAAAGAAAAACATTGCCTAATTAGATCATTAAAATTAAGAACTTCTGTTTGAACTTAATTAGGAGAGCGAACAAGCAAACAATAGAATGGGAGGACATATTTGCAACACATAATAGACCCACGGCTCCAGTCTAGAATATGAAAAGAACTCCTACAAATAAAAAAAATATATAATCCAATAGAAAAATGGGCAAAAGATTTGACCCGACCTAGTAGTTCATTTACACAGCATGGAGGCACAGAGTATTCCTTCTATTTAAAGTTATTAAATAAAGGATTCTTTTTACCTTTTTTTGAGTAAAAAATATAACACATCTACAGAAAAGTGCACAAAAACCCTTAAAATTCAAAGATTTCTCACATATTTTAATTCATTGTATGAATGTAATACTTTATCTTTTTACTGTTGATACGTATTTGGAATGTCCCTGGTTTTTGGATACTGTGAACAACACTGCTATGATGACTCTTGTGTATGTATCTCAGTATAACCTGTGCGTGCGTTTCTAGGAGATATATATCCAGGAGGGGAGTTGCTGAGTCACAGGACGTGGGTACGCACCTCTTAAATTTTAGTAGGTAATAGCAAACTCGTTTCCAAAGTGTCTGTGTATATTTACTTTCTCACCAGCAGTGTATCAGCTCCTTGCTAACACCTGATATTATCCATCTTGATATTGTCAGAATTTTTAAATTTTAGGCATTTTGTCAGTTGCATAGGGCATCTTATGGTTTAGTGTATATTTCTCTAATTACTAATGGAAATTAACGAACTCTTGTTACAAATAACAACTTGAAAGAATCTCAAAGGAACATAATATTGAGCAAAAGAAGCCAAAGACAAAATAAGAAATTCTATTTATAGAGTTAAAAATCTATGGTGCTAAGGCATGCTTGCTCCAGAGGTAAAACTAAAAAGAGGAGCATGAAAATGGTTAGTGAAACAGTATGGGAGGTGGCTATTTTTTAGGGGGAGGGAGAAGGTGGTTTTGGGGTCCCATCAGGGGCTTCTGGGTTTTGGCGATGTTTTTTTCTCAACGTGAATGGTGCCTACACAGATAATCACTTAGTAATACAGCATTAAATTAAGCAATTTTGCTTTGTGAAGAAGGATGATATCTAACTGTGCTAGGTAAACTGAAAAGCAAACAGAAGAATATCATTTAACTGTCCTCCTCTCTAACTGGGTATGACAAGCTGGCTCAGCTGACATGGGTCTTCCGAGCAAGGCAGGTGGTCAGAACAATTCCTAGATGAAATTTTGAGGCTTTTGCTCAGAGAAAGAATAATGTTTCATGTTTGAGACAGAGCCCTGGGTCTGAGCTGGACATTCATGTCCAAATAGTTGGTTCAAGTTAAACCTAAGGCAGACCTTAGGGGCTAGAGTGGGAAATCAGAGTCTTCCAGAACAAGAGAAAATAATATCAAGGAACGACAAACCAAAATGAGGAGGCTGGGAAGTGATCTTTGCGAATATTCAAGAAGCTTGCCAGTGATAGGCATTGCTTTGTTCTTCTAGCTGGACAACCGGGCAAGCCAGGTTTATGTACAGAAACCCGGATGAAAAAGATATGTTCTCCTTTGGGGGGGCCGGCCCAGTGGTGCAGCGGTTAAGTTTGCACGTTCCGCTTCACGGCAGACCAGGGTTCGCATGTTTGGATCCCGGGTGCGGACATGGCACCGCTTGGCAAAAGCCATACTGTGGTAGACGTCCCACATATAAAGTAGAGGAAGATGGGCATGGATGTTAGCACAGAGTCAGTCTTCCTCAACAGAAAGAGGAGGATTGGCAATAGTTAGCTCAGGGCTAAACTTCCTCAAAAAAAAAAAAAAGAAAAGAAATGTTCTCTTTTAGCCTTCAAGAAGTTTAAATTTTCCTTGGGAAGAAACATTACACCATTGCTCTATTGAGAGGAGCACAAGATTCCAGCAAACTCCCGTGGGTGGGACTCTGATGTCCGGTGAGGGATAAATCACTGCAGATGTTGTTATCCATCAGGCATGTCTCCAGGGATGAGACAGAGGTGGGAAGCTCCTCACCAGCACCATAGCAGTGGGTGTGCTGAACTAAGGAGTGATGAAAAAGCCTGAACAGTCTAGTGACTCAGAGCTTCGGGTTCGGAGAAATTGTGAACTCAGAAATGAAAGCTGTTATCTGGAAGGGAGACCCACTCTATGATTAATGTGGAGAAGGGCTGGGAAGAAGACAACATGGTGTTATAGAAATTTTTATGACACCCACAATGTATCAACTGCCCAGGGCCTCAGAGTTCTGAATGCTCAGTGTTTCTTATTGTGGCTGCCCTTCTGGCTTTGTCTCAGCAATCTTGCAGTTTCTTCCTGAGGGCTGTTTTTGCTTATCCACATCACCCATGGAGCCTGAGGTGAGGATACAAGAATTTGAGTTTCTAGGAGAGATCAATAATTTTCTGTTATGAATTGTCAAACATACACTGTAACAGACTCATATTTATCAGTGTACAAGTGATATTGAGCCCATTAGCAGTGTCAGAATCCATCACTATGGGCTGAAAATGTATGAAACACCCAACCCTCATATCACAGCCAGAAAGGAGACTCCGGTTTATCTGTAATCACAGTCACTACGTATAATTTCACTCTAAGATATGCAGCCACACTTTAGCCTGTTTTCATAATGGGCTTCCAGCAGTCTCAGAAATTCACATTCACTCTAAACTCTGAATAGTTCCCCTTTTTTTGTGTATTATTCCTGCGCTCTCTGTGGCCCTTCCCAAGTGTGTATGGAATTTGCCCAAATTTCATTTCATTTTTTGATTGTCTGCCAGCCAGATAATAACAGGCATCTGATCAAGGGTTTAGCTAAGTGCTCCATCCAGCAGTATTTATGCTACATAAATTATTCATACAGTACCACCGTGGACAAATCACACTTTGATTATACAGTCATTTTTCAGTCCATTCATTTACCAGACAAGTAGAGATCGTGGGAGATCAGAGGAGCCACACTTGTGCATGGATAATGAACTTGGGCTCTTCACCCACTCTGTGTCCTCGGCTCCCCTTTCTGGTGGTGAGCTTTCTTTCAAGGGCCTTTGTGAAGATCAAATAAGGTAATAGATGTGAAAGTTCTTTGAATGGTAAATGTACTGAATAAATAGAGACGTTTGTTCTTGAGAGGTACATTTTTAAAGTAGAATGCTTTGGGGTCACATCCATCTACCTTTGAATGCCAACCATTTGTGATGCTGGAAGACCACCTGAGCTCTCTGAGACTCAGTTTCATTGTCTGTAAAGTGAGGATACCAATAGCTCTCTCTCTCAGGATGAGTGAAAGGAAGAAATGAAATCACTAATGTAAAATGCTAGCACCATGCCTTGGCTACGGGAGGTATTCGGTAAACGGTCTTCTCTTTCCTATGGCTCTTTGATGGCATTGATCATTTGGCAGCATTATGAATATCACTATTTTTTGTTTGTTTGTTTTTCTTTAATGTGCATATATGCTTGGATGGCAAGTTGACTCTACGTTCCTGAAAGACAACAAAGTTCTTTATTGTCTTAACCTCCTCCCCTCCCAGGGCCCGACATAGTACTAAATATATACGTGTGAATTCACTGGCTGGAAGAGTCCACAGACAGCTTTAAAAGTGGAATCTCTATCAGCAGATTACTTATCTTTGCATATACTCCCCACTCCTAGGAAGTCGGGAGCCCAGTGCTTAGTGCAAAGACAGCAGTCCATGCAGTATGTATGGATGATTTAACGGGGAGATGCCACAGATAGGAACACAGTTGCTTCCACTGTCCTGACAGCAAAACAGTCAAAAGCTGGAGAAGTATCCTGCAAATGACTGGACCTGCTGAAGCAAGTAAACAACAACAAAGTTGATTCCTACACCTTCCATGTGTTCAGTTTATTGTGTAGAATCTGTGACTGTACTTTTGAGCACTTATTATAATTTCGTGCAATTATACACTAAAAGTTGGAGCCATTAGTAAGGTTGTTTGTTTTGTAGCTAAATTACTTGCAGGGCTGACTGCATGATTTGAGGAGCCCAGTGCAAAATAAAAATCCGAGTCTCTCGTTTAAAAAAACAGAAAAAAGTGCCCTTAAAGGTGCTAAAATACATATACATATATTTTCCTTTCTTCCTGGTGTCTTTGACTTGTTATGGTGATTTTTTTTTTTTTATAAAGTTGTATCTTTTTTTTTAAAGATTTTATTTTTTCCTTTTTCTCCCCAAAGCCCCCCAGTACATAGTTGTATATGTCTCGTTGTGGGTTCTTCTAGTTGTGGTATGTGGGACGCTGCCTCAGCGTGGTCTGATGAGCAGTGCCATGTCCGCGCCCAGGATTCGAACCAACGAAACACTGGGACGCCTGCAGTGGAGCGCGTGAACTTAACCACTCGGCCACGGGGCCAGCCCCTTGTTATGGTGATTTTTACTTAATGTCACACTCTGTCAGGCAAGAGGGTACTTGCAGACCCTCACAGGTGACTGTGGGTCTTCCTTGTGACTCAGCAAGTGGACTAAGTGGCTCATCAGCTACCAGTTCGTTTCTTCTGCCAGCTGCCTGACAGGAAAACCGTGCCCAGGACTCAGTGGGGAAGTCAGTCTCCTCTTCCCTTGGGCCTGCACCTCAACGGGTAGAGGATGGGCAGCCCCAAAGGGACTGCAACATCTGTTCCAGAACATATTGGTATCTGCATTGGGAGTGGGCAAGAGGCTTGCCTCCACTGAATCACCTGTCCAATGCGCCCTGGTGTTGCCCACCTGGGGCAGGGACAGCTCTGTCATGTCCCACCTTCAGATGCTGTGAAGTGCATGTCCATCCCCAACTCTCCTGTGCACGTGCCCAGGTCCCTGCTGTGACTGGAAGGTGGCAACTGTCGCTGTGTGGGTGCCAGGAGAAGGAGCCTGGGGCATCAGTAGATTGGGAAGCTGGTAGCCCAAAGTCCACCTATGAGCCAAGACTCGAAACCCACTGCGTGTGCTTCTTTGGCCCATTGGACATCCCTTACAAAGCACACGTTCAAAGATAAAACTATTAGTAATCTCAAGGGTACCCAAGTAGGCATGTTTCTGAGCATGGGGCCCTGTGTGAATGCACTGGTTGCACAATCATGAAGTTGGCCCTGGGAAGGGCCTTATATTGATTACGTTATATTGCCATACTTTCTGGGATCTCCTTGGCTGCTGCAAAGAGGAAAGCTATTACTTAACATGTCTCTCAAATGTTCTGATTTTGTGCTTTTAATGTGATTGTGGCTTAGTAAAAATTTGGTTTGTTAGAACAGTGGGTATATAAAGAGGATATTTGAGTATCTTCTTGAGTGACAGCCTATGGAAGTCTCCTATAAGAAACATACATGAGCTTTACGACCTCAACTTGCAAAAAATATTTTCTGATTACTTTTTGGTTTCTGAAATGTATTAAGGAAATTGCTATTACATCTATACTGAAGAGGTGATTCACCACTGCAGGGTTTCCTCAACTAGTGTGTGACCGAAAGCAGCATGTTACGTGGCAAATAAACCATTTTTAATATCATCTAGAGGATTAAATTTGGGAATCATTTATTTTGAACATCTTAAAATTATCAATATACTTCTAATGTGCATATGACACAGTAAAGTAGACATTTCCCTTTCTTTTCTGGGAAAGGACACAAAGGCTTAAGGAGCAACAGTATCAGAAATGCAAGCTACTTTACAAACACTAACAATATGGAGATGACGTAAAAGAGAAAGGTGTAGAGGGCAGAGGGACTAGAAGTGGGAGGAAGACATCTTCTGAGCTCCTTTATAGACAGTTGTTAAACACTGACACTTAAGGTAATAGAGTAATAAGTACAAAGGTAAACACTAACAAAGAGGACACCATAAATTAAGATCAGGTGGTGACAGGCAAGTGCAAGTTAGAGGAAAGATATTAATTTAATCATTGATCATAACCAGAGTTCATAATCAGAGATCTTTCTTTAATAAAAGAGAGGATTAAGGATATTATATAAAGTTATAGCTCTAAAATTAACTACTAGGATAAAAATACTAGACTTCCAAATTATTTGAAATAAATAAAACCCACACGTACATAGATATACATCACTAAAACAAAGCCAAATAAATACTGATTACTTGGAGAAATATTTTTTCTTTTTCTTTTATATTTTTGAGGAAGATTAGCCCTGAGCTAACGACTGTCAATCCTCCTCTTTTTGCTGAGGAAGACTGGCCCTGAGCTAGATCCATGCCCATCTTCCTCTACGGTATATGTGGGATGCCTACTACAGCATGGTGTGCCAAGCGGTGCCATGTCCACACCCAGGATCTGAGCCGGCGAACCCCGGGGCCACCAAAGCAGAACATGCACACTTAACCACTGCACCACCTGGTCAGCCCCTTGGAGAAATATTTTTATGGAGCCACAAGAAATAAAATTTTAACAAAATATTTAAAAAAACTAAGGAAAAAATTCTGTCATGCAATAATCTAAATAGCTAAACTCACCTATTAAAAGAAGAAAACATTCCAAGTTTAGACCAAGCAAACCCCAACTCCATATTGTATGTGAGTGACACATCTATAACACACGTATAACGATTATAAATAATTCAGTGAGTTTGAAATCAGGTAATGAGCAAAGGCAAGCTGGATTGTACCGAGGCATCTTTAAGGCAAAAATAACGTTTTCCAATTTTCCCTTTCCTATTTGGCTCTGAGTGACCAAAGGGTCATTTGAGGCAGATTTGGGAGTGGAGTGGACACCTCTGGAGTGTTTTCTTGATGGATATGAAGATAGAAAGATGCTATGGTTCCAGTTGTCCTCACTGTCCTCCACTCCATGTCCAGTCCTTCTTCCTCACTAGGAAGCTGGACCTGTTAACTATCAGTGGTCCCAAGCTCATCCCCAGAGACTGGCTACCAACCCACAGGGTCTTGCTACACGAGGGCAGCCGCTTCCTTTCTCCATGAGCTCTCATTTCACAGTTCTGCTTCAGCGACTCAATGTGCTGTCGTCCGAGAAATGTCTGAAAGTCCTCACTGTCCACTGCATTGGTGTTTCGTGGGGTCTGGTTAATGGAGACACCTCTGACCATCCCACTTCTTCTCGTGGGCCCTCTCTTCCCCAGCTCCTCCCACATCTGTGTAGGACTAATTCCTATAACAAAAAGACACAGGAAGAAGAGAAAAAGAGGCTATATGGAAGAATATGCAGAAACTAATAGTAGACTGTGATTCCCTTCTTTCATTTCATGAAAGACCAAGTGGACAAAAAAAGAGAGAAACAGATGACTTAGACAATATAATTTAAAAGGGAATAGTAGAGGTAGCAGATATATTTTAACCTTTATAGTCTAACTGAGAGTAAACGTTTTTCAGATGATCCATAGAACATTCTAAATAAATGACCACTAGGAAAGTATCAATATGTTCTCAAAGAGAAATAATACAGCCAATATTATCTGATCACAATGGGGTAAAACTAGAATCAATATAAAAGCCAGAAAATCAACTGACTCGACCGCTTGGAAATTAAATAACGCCAACAACAAAACAACAACAACATGTTAAAATAACTCCTGGGTTAAAGAGTAAATGATAAATACCAAAAAATGCAGAATATCCAGAAAATTACAACGATGAACACAAAACATGTTAAAATTTAAAAGGTCCAGATAAAGCAAAGTGAGTAGAAAATGCTAATTAATTAGACTAAGATACCGTTTTTCATTGATTAAACTTGAATAGATCAGAAAGATTAAGAAAACAATTTTCATGAGAGTGTTTGAGAAAAGCCACTGTTTTAATTGCAGATTGGAGTGCATATTGGTACAAATTCTCCAGAGGACAACTTGGCACTATCTTGAAAAATAGCAAGTGTTCATATATTTTGACTCAGCAATCTCACGTCAAGAAATTTCTTATACATATATTCAAACATTTGCAAACTGTCAAGTATACAAAGTTATTTACTGCAAAGTTGTTTTTAACGGTAGTGATTACCCACAATCTAAATGTCCATTAGTGGAAGATGGATTAAAGAAATTATGAAACACCCACACAATGTAATGCTGTGCATCTTAAAAAGGAATGAAAAATTTCTTTATGCACTGATCTAAAGAGATCACCAAAATACGTTGTTAAGTAAAAAAAGCTAGGTGCAGAACAGTGCATTTAAATGACAATATGTGTGTATTGAAAAGTGAGGAAAGGTCTGTGCATGCTTCTAAATTTGTAGAACATCTCTGAAGGATACACATTAGACCGTAAACTGGCTGCTCTCAGGGAAGGGATCTGGACTTCTAGGGGATAGATATGTCAGGAGATGTTTATCTGCATATATTTAAGTACATTTATAATTGTGTACAATGTGAAAGGATTAATATTTCAAAAAAATAAAAGTAAGGACAACAGCAACACTGCTCCCAACAAAACAAAGCTGTCAATACAATCAACAACTATTTCTTTTGCATGAGAAACTAATGAATAGAATTAGTATCAGGCCTAGGGAATTGTGTCTGACTTCTAAAGCCTCCCTTGTTTATACAAACTATCAGGGCCCACCCATGGGAGGATATCCTGTCTGTGTTGGGGGTGGGATGGGGAGGATAAAAAAAATCATAGAAAAACTGTTGTAGATTGCCATAGATGTGACTATATACCATTGAGTAAAGAATTCTGATATATATAGTTTCCCAAAGCTAAAGAACCACTATTAATTTTGTACATTTATGTGCATACACATGAATACACAATATTCTTACATCATTTCAGTCACTCTTCTACCCAAACATGACATTGATATTCCATTGTCCTCCAAGTTCCATGTACCCATGTGGTATTCAAGACCATCTGCAGCCTGGACAACCTCTACATCTGGATTCAACATCCACCATATTCCATATGGATCCTATATTCTAATTCTACAAAAATGCCCTCCTGTTGTCAAACACACGTTGATTCCTTGAATCCACTACTTTCTCAGGCTATTGCCCATATGTGGGGTCTTAGGTTTACTCTCACCTTGCCCATTTCTATATGTTGATATCCCTTCCAACTCTGAAGGCCAGTTCACATATGCTCTGTCCAGCCTCTCCTGATTTCTACATCTGATAACTCCGCCTACTCCCTGAAAACTCCTGTTGTCACTCTGTGCATTCAACTTAGGGCACTTTTCACATATAGTCTGATTTATATGCATATCTCATTTCTTCTTTAAATTTATAAATCTCTTCATGTAGGGGAGAAAATTTTATTAACATTTTTCATAGCAATTAATGAGTTTTCCTATACAAAGTAGAGTTTTTTTCTCTCAGTTCTCCTTTAATTAATTTATTTTTTAAACAGCTTTATTGAGGTATAATTGACATACAAACAACCATAGATATTTAATTTGTATAATTTGATGAATTTAAATGTATGTAATTTAATAAATTTCGTGAGAGAATAAAGGATAAAATGAAGTATATACATATATGTATATGTATATATTCTTTTCATCTAAGTTCGGTGACGATGATGGTGATGGTAAAACTGTTGTTTCTCTTTTTCTCTAATCAAATTAAATACATCTAGCCCCTATCTCTTTGACTTTAATCTTGAAAGTGGAATTAATTCAGGCATTCACAAATGCATTTTGCAGCTTTAAAAGCAATAAGAACAAGAGTTTGCTATCGTCTCCCCACATGATGTCTCAACTTCAAACAGTACAAAACATCATCTAATATGGGCATTAATTTAGTGCTTTGTACCAGGCGCTGAGCTAGACACTGGGGTTATTGAAACAAAAAATAAAGACATTTCCTAGGGAAGGAGCTGAGAGTCCACGGGAGGTCCAAACAAATGCACAGTGACAGTTGAGCATAAGCAGTGCTGGTATGGTAGGGTGAAGGGTTTAAAAGGCAGTGTAAAAATACCTTGTGTTCTCTTACTAGAGATTCATTAGCAAGAGAATCAAAGTAATATTTTTTCTCATCCCCATTCCCCAAGTGTAGCTGGCTCTTCTGCTGACAAAAAATAACGTTGTATGTTTGTCTCAGCAATGTTATCTACAAATGTTGCTGGGATAAGTGAGATAATTTATAGAAGAATAATTTGGGGTGAAAAGTGACAAATTTTATTTTGACATGTTTAATTTGGGCACATTTGTGATTACCCAAATGGAAATACCCATAGTCAGTGGATGAAGGAGGACCTGGCCAAAGAGAACTGAACTGTACATATGGACTTGGGAGCTGAAGCAGTGACCATGTATGAGCTCTCCCAAGACAGTTACATAAAATGCCAAGAAATGAGGCCCAGGTCCAAATGCCTAAATATACCAACCTTTATGAAACTTGTGGCTGAGAAAAGTGACTTGAAGTTCTGATAGGTAGGAAGTAAACAAAGAGGGCAAGTTATCATGGAAGCCAAATGGGAGATAAAGTAGCATTAATAATATTAATTCTCATTCATATAGTAACTACTTATGCCAAGAATAATGCTATATACTTTGCAGTATAACTTTCCCCATTTTTAAAGAGTTAAAAAAATAAAGGTTAACAAGACTAGCTAATTTATCTCGGATGTTAATATTAGTTCAGATCTATCTCACTGTAAAGTATCAAAAAGCCTCAGAAAATCAAGTACAATTAGGACTTAAAAATGCCCATTAGATTTGACAATGTGGAGGTCATTGGCTGCTCTGGCCCTCCCCCCCCCCCCAAAAAAAAAAACTTTTTAGGAAGAGGGGGAGAGTGAGACAGAATGGTTAACCACACTTCTGAGAAAGGTAGGCCGGGCAATGCTTTGACACACTTCCCAGAGAACTGAGAAAGAACCGCCAGTCTGATCATCACATCTGTGTCAGTAATTTGCTTCAAAATAACATAGAAGACAGAAACTTGATGAGGTGGATGAAACATGAGTTCATAACTGGTGAAGCTGTGTGATAAGTACATGGGGTTCATTATATTTTTATTTCTCTTTAAAAAAATAGAAAAAGAAATGAAGATTGTAAATGTTGATAACTTGGTCAAGAAGTATGACTGTTTAGGAAAGCTGAGAAATAAGGTAATTAGTAGCTAGAGACATATGAGTGTTCAAAGAAGTTCAGATATATATACTGCATATTTATTATTATAATTAACTATTTTTCTTTAGTTTTATTGAGATGTAATTGACATACAGCAATGTATAAGTTTAAGGTGTATAGCATAATGACTTGACATACATACATTGCAAAATTATTGCGATTTATATGATTACCATTTCACAGTAAATTATGCTAAGTGAAATAAGTCAGACAGGGAAACACAAATACTGTCATCTCACTTATATGTGAAATCTAAAAAAACCCCTCAAACTCATGGATTAACAGTATTTTAGTAATACTGTCATATGCAAAAGTTAAATTAGGTATATAACGTACTATGATTTACTAATATTTAAAGATGACAGACACTGGAAATTTCTCATATGCGGAGAAATAAGAGCCCCGAATAATCAGAGCTAACATTTATTGTGTACTTTGAACATACCAGGCACTGTCTTAAGTGCTTTATCTGATTTATCTCATTTATCATCACAACAGCCTTGTGAAGTAGGTAATATTTTTAATCTGAATTCATAGATGATGAGTTCGAAGCTCAGAGAAGTTCAGTAACTTTCCCAGGCTAGATTTCCCCGAGGGAATGGAGGAAGTTTCCAGAGCGCAGATGGGGATAGCGACCGGCTTTCACCAGAAGAAGATTCATTTCTTGGAACTGGAGAGTGAGGCTTGGTTCCCATTTGAATTAACGTAAGAGAGTAGCCAGAACGACAGGCAGAATGGTTAGATCTCTCCTTGCTTTCAGGGCCATCTCTGTAATGTCTGTTGGTGTTATCATTTCTCTGTAGCAGAAGAATTAACTGAATCCCAGAAGATAAGTGGCTTGCCTGAGGTGCAGCCACAAAGCCAATGAATGCATAGAGTTGGGATGAAGACCTTTGTCACTTAAGTTCTTGCCCTGTGCTCCTTTCATCTGCACAATCAGCCAGAATCCAGGATATAATTATCCCCTGAGGATAATTTAAATTTCTTTATTCTATTATTCAGCAATTTTTGCTGGTAGTTTCTTCATCTATTTCATGTAGACGTTTACTTATTTTTTTAATTTCTTTGAAAATTACCCCAAGGGACTTGGATTAGTGCCTGTGGCACTGCTTTTAATATTTGCAAAAGAGAATCCAAAGGTTACTTTTTTATTTTTAATAAAATGTATTTTACTTCCTCAATATTTAATTCTGGTTTAGGTGGCGGTGGAGGTGATCTGGAAGCCTCAGTGTTTAGAAAGCGTTCAGTTTATGGGGAGGTCGTGGTTGTCTTCACATCTTCAGTGGGTACTAGGACACTTGTAAGCCAGCATTTCTGAGGCTGGCAGTCACAGTGACACATCGTCAGGGAACCCATCAGCTTATGACAGATACAAGGAACAGGGAAGCTACTGTTGGTTTGAGACAGAGCGAGTCTTCCACGTTAGCACATGTCTAGTAAAATCAACCTAATTCTATTTGGGAAAAGGCCTGAAATAAGTGATCAATGTGGGGCAGCCATTTAAGTACTCCATGTTGATAAGATGGACTTGCTGTTTCTGTCTTAGTCCAAACTTCAGGCGTGTATTGGCACAGTCTCCAGACTTCCTGGTCCATGGGTTTATTAGGACTGGCATGAATGAGTTGCTAAATTAAATCAATTTCCTAAGCAAACTTTGGGATCTATTCTTTAATCAGAGAAATGCCTTATCTGGATCTGCTCTTTAGCACTTACCCCTGAGCCGAGTCCTGGGTTAAATGCAGGCTGTAATAGGTGCTTGGGATTCCCAGTGCATACTCCTAATCCACCTCAAAAGTATTCCACCTTGTCTGCTTGTACCATCCCTTGTCCACTGGTGCCTGGGAATCTCTTGTTCCCTTCCACTTTTGTTCCTTCAGGTTGACATACCTTGGAGTCAGTACCTCACTGGAAAGTCAACATGAGTGAGGCAGTGCAGGATTCTTGTTATGAACGTGGGACCTGAAGCCAGAGTCTGAGTTTGAATTTGGAGTCTGGGTCTTTCACTTAGTATATGTAAATTTGAGCAAGGTACTTAATTTCTCTTAGTTTCCTCATTTAGTAAATCAGGATAGTACCTGCTTCTATAAGAAAAAAAATAATATACATGTAAAGTAGTTAAAACCATTGACGTCTTATAGTAAGTGATCAAAAATGTTAGATAAGATTATTTTCATTACCATGAGCAACATCACTATTGTGACTTGTCCAGGATTCTCTACCCTTCCTAATACCTGTGATCTAGGTTTGGCCAAGTGCTGTGGGCCCTGTCCCTTTCTAGCTAAAACATAGGTGATACGAAGGGAATCCCTAAGGCATTTTCCAAAGCTGTTCTCATTCTGTTTTTCAGCTCCATTGATTCTCATGATTTTTGATTCTGCTCAGTTTCCCAAACTTCAACTGTCATCTCACTTATGGGGAGAAAGTCAGTGTGGTATTGTGTACAGACCTGGGAACCAACACTGGGCTTGGAACAGTGCTAGGTTTGAATCCTTCCTGAATCTAACATTTACTTATTATACTTATCGCTTACTATATGCAATTTGAATATGTTACTTTATTTCTCTGAGCTTAAGTTTCTTCATCTATAAATTAGGGTTGGTAATGTCCAACTCACAAGGTTACGTTTAGATTAGAGCTGGATTCAAAGTACCATACCAGGTCTGGTACACATTTCAATCCCTAACTTTTTGACACTTAACATGTCAGATGCTGTGCTAGACACAAGGACACAAAAGTGAATGTGACAGACTTAGTCCTCAAGGATCTCGCAACTTGGTGAATGATAGATATACAAACCGAGGTGGTCACTAAAATAAGTAAATATCCAAACATACGTAAGTACCTGGTGTTCTAGAGGCCCAGAGGAGAGATATCTCACCTATGCTGTGTGCTGAGAGGAGCCTTCCTGGATTGGCCAATAGTTGAATTGAGGCTGAAAGAATTGTTCAGGCACAGAGAGTATGAAGGGATTCCCGGCAAAAGAAAAGCATGAGTAAAGCCATCAAACTTAAATGTAAAGGGAGCAACAAACTCATTGATATTATCAGGGCTTACAGGGTGAGGAGAGACGTGGTGGGAGATGAGTCTGAAGAGAGAAGCAGAACCTAGTTGTTGAGGTTCTTGAGTGCTGCATGAAGAAGCTCGTGCTTTAGTCACAGAGAATAGGGAGAAAGTCATAGGAATTAGTCAACAAATGGTACTATTATTGCTGTTAATGCAGTTGGTGCAGAGTGTCCTCAGCCTGGTAACTGTAGTTGCTGACACAAGCTTAATTCCCTCGCACACGTCATATTGCTGCAGCAGAGCTCCTGACACGTTATGCCCCTTCCTGACTTATCTCAGAGGAATAAAGTCAGTTTGTCTAAGGCTCTAAGCTGTTCCTCAAGATGACATCTTGCCAGTTTTTTCCCCAAGTCTAACCTATCCCAGGCACAGATTGTGTCATAAAGCACAGATTCGGGGGTATGAGTGTCTGGATATACATCCAAAATCTAACACTAGCTTTGACTCTGGACAAGTGTTTTATTTGTGCTTCAGCTTCCTCATTTGTAAAATGGAGATAACAATAACACATCACCCCTTAGGATTAAATGACTCAATACACATAATATCATTAGAACCACCTCTGGCATATAGTAAATTGTCAACAAATTTAGTTGCTGTTAATACCCTAAGTTGTGCAAATCCTCCCCCCACCCCATCTTGGGATAGGTGCTTTCAGAGGTCATCTCTGTAACCACCCCTGACGCAGGAAGTGTTAATAATCACTGGAAAAGGCTTGCCAACAAACTGTGACCTGGAGGTGAGAAGGCCGGTTAGCCAAAGACGGGTAAGATCTCCAGTGGGAGGCAACCTAAGCCAGGCACGGTCGCCCAGGGGCACAGATGGAGACATGATATCAGGAGCAGGAGGGGCCGGTGCCTAGGATGTCTTGCATGCTCCGTGATAAAATATACGAGCACAGCAATAACATGATAATATCAAAACAGACCCAGAGGGAGGGCTCCTTGAGAAATCACTAAGAATTCTTGGCATCCACTAATTACATTGTCCAGAACACCTGTGTATGTTTAATAGATGTAAGCTATGTATATATTGAAACGATGGTTATAATAAACTCAGAGTGGCCATCAGCCCTCTCCGCCTCTATCCTGGTGTGTACATTGGATTGGATAGCAACACCGACAGTCTCCACTCTTCTTCAAGTAGAGCACAGAGAAGGCAATGGCAAAGGATTAGATCATTCACTACGAGGTGGTGCATGTTAAGTGCTGCTGGCACAGTAAGCCACCACAGGCTCGGGTGGTTCCAGAAAGTCTTTAAAGGGGGTTTGATTAAAAGGTGAGGGTGAGAGGATATACGAGAGGAAAGAACTTGTTTTTAAATCTGTGTTTGCCTAACATGCATACTGTTTTACTTGTGTGTCTATTTGTTTGTTAATATCATGACAATGAAGGACTGAGGAAGACACTTCTCTTTGTCATCAAAGGACATAGAAGTTGAAAGGAGAGGATGATTACAAAGTAAAGACCTTGTGTTGGACATGAAACTATGGTGAGGGAGCATGGACTTTAGCATCAGAATATCTGTGTCAGAATACCAATAACAAGAGCCTCTATTAGTTTGTCATTCCCTGGGCAGATACATAACCTCTCCCTGTCTCATTTAAAAAATAAGAATGCTTGGGGCCAACCCAGTGGTGCAGTGGTTAAGTTCACATGTTCTGCTTTGGCAGCCTGGGGTTCACCAGTTCAGATCCCAGGTACCGACCTAGGCACCACTTGTCAAATTGTGCTGTGGCAGGTATCCCACATATAAAGTAGAGGATGTTAGCTCAGGGCCAGTTTTCCTCAGCAAAAGGAGTAGGATCGGTGGCAGATGTTACCTCAGGGCTAATCTTCCTCAAAAAAGAAAAAAAATACATAAATAATAGGAATGGTTAATGTATTTTTCTTACAGGGATATTGTGAGAATTTGATGAGATAATATAAGTGAACCTGCTTCATATGATCTCAAAGAACACCCAACTTCTAGTTATTTTTAGGAATGGATCATGTTCAGATGACGGAGAAGTATAATGACAGTCCAGTGAGAGAAATAATGGGTATAAATAAAGAGATTTGGCTTATTTGGGGCACAGAGCGGAAATGCCCAGACTAGTGAATACGGTTCACCAAATAGTTCATTGGAATGCCTAAGACACACTTTCTCTCCTTGAAGAGGGTAGAGGCTAATCAGGGAGACAGACATGTGAGGGCCATGCTAGAGTTGATGTTGGGGAGTATGAAAGAAATGTGCTTGGAAACAGGTGTCTAGACTCCTAAAGGAATTTTGCAAACAATAAAATTGATTAAATGAGCAAAAAGAAGACATTGGAAATTTTTTGCATGAGAATGATCAAGTCAAACACAATTTTCTCATGCATACCTCTTGCCCAAAAGGATTTACCCATAATTCTTTTAACAGGATCCTTATGTGGCCCACATGAATGTGTTTTGATGTATAGAGGTATATATGGGACAAAATTAAGGCTGATTGGGTAGGTTATAAATCTAAACGAAAATGAAAACCAAAGAAAATTAGTGAAAGTTGAATTACATAGCAAGGATACTGCATCTATTTGGGAGTTATAGAATAGAATAGAACAAATGAGGTACAAATACTTCAAGCATGTGTATGTCAATGAAAACAGAAAAATATCAGCATAACCTTTGAGAGAAGGCTAGGGGAGAATGCTCAGGGCAGCACTGTGAAGAATCCAGGGTTTAAGAGAAGTTTGAAGACAGGTGGATTTAGCTTTGAATCTCTGCTCTGAAATCTACTTGGTGTACAACCTTGTGCAGTTACTATTTTCCTATCCATGCCTCAATTTCTTTATCTGGAGAATGGGGCTGATGGTGTTTATCTCATATGGTTGTTTTAAAGATTAAATAAAATAAAGACTGAAACATGTTTGCCACAATGACTTCACCCAGTGTGCATTCAATAAATGTTCACTGACAAAAAGTAAAAACAAAGAAGAGAAGAAAAAAAGTGCATATGAAAATTATATATTAAAAAAAGTTAAAAGAACTAACCCTATAAATATGACATTGTCCTCAATGGAAGACAGCAGAAGAGACATTCATTCGTTCAGAAGCATCTAATATGCTCAGACATTTTCCATGGGAAACATGGACATTAAAATTTGCTATCAGCCTTGCAAGATGCTCATATTCTAGGGTAAGAGTCATATAACTAAATTGATAAATGAAGTGCAGCATTTTAAAGGTAAGATTCCATAAGAAGAGGGCAGGATCTACCCTGGTTGATTCTTCCTGTGGCCCTCAATGGGTTAATTTACCCTATAATATTTTGTAGCTTCATACTGATCCCTTGTGAGGCCACTGTCCTAGCAGTGGGCCATGTCAGTCATGAGGGAGTTGCCTCAGAGCTTGTGCTTACAACTCACCCCCAAACGGGCCCTCACTGTGCACCTCTTGCATTCTAGACATCTGCATGTCTTGAACTGTGCAATCTTTAGGTCCCTCAACGGTTCGTATGGTAGCTTTGGCAATTTAGGAAAAAAGTGCCCCTTCTCAACATACTTTGCCTCTATATATTCAAAGTGCTTTGTAATATATTGATGTTTTGAAAAACAAAAGCAACTTAAAACTTTGGGGCTATCTGCAGAAACATTGTTGTAATAAATGTACAAATCTATGATGTCTCCAATATGGGCAATGCCCCCTTCTGCTGAGGCATCCTGTGCAGTGTTCAACTGGCAACACCACATCAACAGCCCTGGCAGATATGACTATTCCTATTTTCAGATGAAGGAAATAGGGTTCAGCCAGATTAATAGAATTGTCCCAAATCACATGGCTTTGGAAAATGACAGAGCAGGAATTAACCTCATGTTAATATAAGTACCTGCTCTTTCTGCTCTCTAAAATGCAAATTACTCAAAAGTATTAGTTCCTTCTGCTGAGCATTTCTGCCCCTCTCTGCAAAGGAGAAACAACTTGAGTTTTCACTTTTAGATCATCCCCTGTAATAACTCACCAATCTTCTCTGTTTCATTGTACTAAAGCTTCCAATTCGTTAGGCTTCCTTCTCTTTAGTCTGTGTTTCAAAACTCATTATTCAACATTTATCTACACCAAAGTGTATTTGCCATCCATTAGCTCTCTATTAGCCTGAGGTGCGCAAATGAGCAAATTTCTCCTCCATCAGAATGCATTGTGCCTCATTATAGGTTGTGTCCCATAATTTAGTAGCATCTGCAAATTTTCAAGCTTGGTTTTAGACACTGAGGCTGTGATATCAGTAATACAAATCATGCAAGATAATGTTAAGTTGAAATAAGTGTCTTTATTTTCACCCCCGTCAAGCTGACATGCAAACGCAATGCTATTATTATTGTAGTCCATATTCGATGGGCTATTTTCCCTAGCTTATAGCAGAGGGTGGAGATTAGAGGGAGTGTGAAAACAGAAATTCAAGCTAGAGATACGTGAGATGAAATATCAACTGTAGATTTGGTATGCTTAATCTTTACAATGTCAAATGCACTTTAATTTTTATGTGATTAATGGTGCACATTCCACCTAGGGAAAAAAAAAAAAAGACCCTGTCATCTCTTATACCAACCTAAAACATCGTGTCTAATTATTCATTTTCAGGCATTCACAGAGAATCATCAAGCATTCATTCAGTACCAAATCAGTACGGAGTTGCTCATGCTTAAATCATCCTTACTCCTTCACAATTCAAGTCAAAAATCTACAGTGGGTACCGTAATAGGTACTGTTCATTGAACGTTGATCTCACGCCAGCCTCAATTAGGAGCTTCCCATGTATTTACTGTTCCTCACCACAAGTTTTCGGGGAGCTCTTCTTACTTCCCATTTCACAGATAATGACGTGGAGGATGAAACAAATCAAGGAACTTGTCAAAACCACATAGCAAGAACATACCAGAATAAGATTTCAACACAGGCTTGCCTGGTTCCACAGGCCATGGTCTGGCCAACACACAATTCAACCTTTCATGTGACAATAATTATAAAATAAACAACATGAACAAAACAAAGATCTTGTAAAATCCAGCAATTTACATAAACTGGATTTGTGCTGTGCTGAAAAGCCTTTCCCTAATCCTATTCCCACTTGCTGACAAGGATTATGCTGGCCAGAGATGAGGCTTTTCATTCTATGAGGGGAGACAAAGTTACATGGCAACTATCCCCGGAATGTAATGAAAGACTGTTGGAAGACCAAGTGCTCAATGGGAACGCAGGGATGCTGACTACCCAAGAAGTGAGTGCAGGTTGTCGAAATGGCCATTATTTCACTACTTGGATAGGGTGGATAATTAAATGAACAGATGAGAAAGTACTTCAATGCAGAGTGCTCTCTATGATTAGAAGAAGATCATTGGTTCTTGTCGTGTTCGCCACTTTATTCCCAGAACCCCGAATGTGCTCACTACACATCCACTGAAGGAATGACTGCTCCTGTTACCATTCCCAGCCTATTGGAACAGCATAACTTGGAGTGTAGCTTTTAGAGAAAGCTGCAAGATATCCAGATGGAGAAAGCGAAATAAGAACTACAGTTCTGAGAAGGAGCAGACGGAGTAAAAAGGCAGTTGCTGGAAAATGAGGGCTCAGAGGGCAGACAGGCTCAGAATGGTTAGTACCATGGGTTAGAACAAGCGATCATGCATGCACCTAGCTTGAGAATGCAGAACAAAGAAGGAAGTCTGGCTCATAAAGCCTTCAGACCACAGGAACGATGGGGCAAGCAGAGGTCACACTGCCAGAGGGGTGGGTATGTGCTCTTGCTGCTGCCACCTGTCCCAGCTCCTTCCTCATTATCTCAAACCTGAGAGACACAATGAGGCTACAGGTCAGAGGTCAGGGAGTCCTATTCTCTGCAGTCGTCAGGCCCAGAAGTTAAGTCTGACATTTATGTTTGGTAAGAGCATAGAAAATCATTCTTAAAATGTTTGTCAAAGTGTGAAAACTCCCACACTCAAAGCTGGAGAAAAAAGATTTGGGGTTCCCCAGACCCTTAGCAACCCTCCAGGTTCCCACTGTCATCTCCAGCTTAGTCCGTGCAGCCTGGGTCACTTTGTCATATAGTGGAGTGTTCACGAGGAGCTCCTGGGGAAATGTTTCTCAGGTCGCAAAACTAGGAAAATGTGTGTTGCAATAAACATTGATTCGTTTTAATCTTCTGGACACTGGTTTTTGTGACTAACCATGAATCTCTTCCTGCACTGGGCATGTGGAAGTTCAAGACAAAATTTACTACCTACTGCTAATCATTTTTTGGCATTATATCCCTATTTCATTTTGTGCATCATGTGATTGCCTCATTTCTTTAATTATTGTGGATTATTTGTACTTTTGTACATGAACTCAAACACTCTGTGAACTAAGGCAATGCATAATTGTATAAATAAGTGAGTGATGAGGGCAGGCCCAGAGGGGGAGAAACAGTCCTAGTGTCCCAATCTCCATAGCTCTTCAAATGTCCCTATTTGGATTTTAAATAGGGAAATAACTACTTCCACAGCTGGCAAATATCCAACACATTGAACTATGGCGAGGAAGAAAATGTTGATGAGGAAACCTGAGGTCTAGTATTGCTCTGTTACTCTCTAGCTGCAGGACCACTGGGCACCTCGCTAAACCTGTCTCCCTCTGTCACCTTAGGTGTAAAATGAAAGGATTGAACTCATTCAGAGATGGCAAACTATAGCTTGTGGGCCAAATTTGGCTCATGGCCTATTTGTACAGACCATAAGCTAAGAATTATTTTTAAGTTTTTAATGAATTATTAAATAAGAGGAAGAATGAGGAAGAGAACGATGAGGAAGAAGAGATGTATAGTCAACAGAGATGGCGTATGGCTTACAAAGCATGGAATATCTCCTTTCTGGCCCTTCAGAAAGTCTGTCAACACCTGGACTAGCTGACAGCTATAGTATCTTCAAGCCCTTAGCTTCCTCCAGTTTCTGCCATAACACTAGCTTTACTCCAAAAGGCTGCTGACCCAAATAGATTCCTTAACCTTCCTGTATCTTAGTTTGTCCTCCTGTATAATAGGTCTACTGTAACCTAACGTTGAAAAAGGATACTTGCAAAGCCCAGAAAGAGATCCTTTTTAAAAATAAGAGGATGGGGCTGGCCCTGTGGCCAAGTGGTTAGGTTCGAGTGCTCCGCCTCAGTGGCCAGGGTTTCGCTGGTTCTGACCCTAAACGTGGACATGGCACCACTCATCAGGCCATGCTGAGGTGGCGTCCCACATAGCACAACCAGAGGCACTCACAACTAGAATATACAACTATGTACTGGGGGGCTTTGGGGAGAAGAAGAAAAAAAGAAAGAAGATTGGCAACAGATGTTAGCTCAGGTGCCAATCTTTAAAAAAGAAAGAAAGAAAGAAATATAGAAGGAGGTGCTCAGAAAGCATAATGTGATAAAAATACAAGAGGGCATCAGGAGTCATGTAGGAAACATAATCCATCTAAGTTCAAAAGGGTACTGACTGAGATTGACACAAAGATGGCACAGAAGCCAAGAACATGTCATATGTAAAACAGAAGGTTCCACACTCCTGGGGAATTTCAGGTAATGTATACTTGACCTACTTTGGGTTTTCAGCAGAAGCCATCTGCAGTGTTAGAGGCTCTCTATCTGCAGTGATAGCTCTCTGCTATTTTTACCAGAGAATCTTAGGGCATCGAGGCTGTTATCTGACTTTTTGAACTGGGGACTCTTGATCTATCTTAGGGTCTAGATCAAACGTCTTCCTCCAAATATGTGTGGGATCCCTACACAAACACATATCACGGCTCCCAAGTCAAACATATCTTCTTTCTACTCCTCTGTGCTTTCTTCTCCCCTTGAAAGTCGCTGCCATTCATCTGAGGATATCAATTCACAGTTGTTGGGAGCCTAAGGACCAAGTGCTTTAAATATTTTATTTCATTTAACTTTCCTGGCAATCCTGTGGAGTGGGTCTTTTACTCTCATTTTAATGATGAACTGATGAAGAAATTGAGGTGCAGAGTGGTAAAATAACATTCCCAGATCAAAAACTAGTACATGGCAAGGTCACACTTGCAGGCTTCTCCACCATGTTGCTTCCCATGCTCTAACAATCATGCAAGTCATTGATCTCCTTCCTTCACCCTCAGTCCATCACCCAGATCTGGGGAGCAATCCTTCTTGGAGTCACTCTCTCCTTTTCTACTCCTTTATCTAAATCCAGGCCTGGACACATTGCCTGTGTCCCTCGTTACTTTCTGTCACTGAAACTATGCCTTTATTCTCATCCATTCTGCCTCAACTGCAATTTAACCTCTGAATCCTACTCCTCTGTTCGAAAGTCTCTGATGTTGTTTTAATTCTTATCTCATCAAGTCCAACTAACTCTCCTCTGTTCTATTTCACCCTACCGTGTGAAGCCTCATTCACTTCCCATTGTGCCTCTGTCCTGATCACACTGGTCTGCTCTTCCTGTTTGGAGGCTCTCTGTGTGCCTCAACCAAGCCCCATGTCTTCTCTTCTCTCTGCGTCTGAACCCTACACATCTTGAATCTTCGCACTTCCTCCATGGAGACCTCTATATATTTCAACTGCAATATGAATAAGAGAAAAGAAGAAACCATATATTATGTTTCTTACAGTACCCTTTAGGATTTTGTTAAACATACAAGAACAAATCAATAAATATATGATATTGATTGATTAGAGCTTCATATTTTTATTGGAGGAAGATAAATATTCTTATCAGAAGTAACTGGTTCTTTTTTTTTTTTGAGAAAGATCAGATAAAAACTAAAGGATGATGGGACTGATAATTTGTGTAATTTTATAATCATCCTAATTCATTTTTCAATGTAGGAAGTATGTTTTTGCTAAATAAAGTACTGTTCAACCAGGAAATACCTTCTCACAAATATAAAATGATGTTTTTGGCTCATTATACTTCTTTTTCCTTATCCATGCATTCACTCAATATTATTTCTTGAGGCTCAACTACATAATGCCCTGTACAGGTGCTAGAATTGTAAAGATGAAGAGATTTAGTTCTTTCTCTCAGTGATCCCAGTCTCAGGGGAAAGATAGACTTACCGAGAAGCCATAGTGGTATGAGGTGACTGTCATAACGACATATGTGCAAAGCGAGCTCTAGGAATGCTTCACAGCCTGGAGGAGGCTGAGATTTGAAGGAAGAGCATGAATAGATTAAGAAGGCTGGGATAATGGTGGGGCCAGGGCATTTCAGGCATCCACTGCTCTTTTAAACACCATTATCTCTTTGGAGCTGTGCTCAACTAAACTGTACTCAATTCAATAATAAATGGATTAGTTCACCGCCACTTTATTATAGCAGAAGGGCAGCATGGAGCAAGGAGATTTGAACTAGGAGACGTATTTTGAACCCAAACAATTACCTTTTTGTGTAATCAAACAACCTTTTAGTTTTCTTTAGTCTCAAATTCTATAATTTTGGTAAATAATTTCTCTTCTAACTGACTTCTCAAAGTTGTTATAACACTTGAGGATGGTTTTCATTAAATTGCTTTGCAAAGCTTTTGCTACTCTGAATATATTGAAGAACACTGAAGGAGGGCACAAAGCATAATGGGAAAAGCATGGGCTAGTAAGTTAGCCACACGAGGGCCCCAAATTCCAGCTGTTCCATGTTCCATCTGTGTGACCTAGAGCAAGTTTCTTAAGCTTTCTGGAACCTGAATACTTCATGTGTATAATTGGGAAAATGCTAGGAGAGCAGGGAAAAGATGAGACGAGATGCTGCAAGTCAAATGCCTGGTGCATTCTAATCCAACAAAATGTTTGTTTTCTCCTCTTGTACTTAAAAAAAGACCGAGAATGGGGCCGGTCCGGTGGTGCAGCAGTTAAGTTGGCTCGTTCTACGTCTTGGCGGCCTGGGGTTTGCTGGTTCGGATCCCGGGTGCAGACATGGCACCACTTGGCACGCCATGCTGTGGTAGGCATCCCCATGTGTAAAGTAGAGGAAGATGGGCACAGATGTTATCTCAGGGCCAGGCTTCCTCAGCAAAAGAGAGGAGGACTGGCAGTAGTTAGCTCAGAGCTAATCTTCCTCAAAAAAAAAAAAAAGACTGAGGACTTCAGCTTCCTAGAAGATAGAGTAGACATAATATTTCCCATTTTTCCCACTAAGTACAACTGAAGATTCTGTCTATTATAATTAAAGCAAGCATAATAAGGCTCTGAAAGTTAGAGAGAAAGAAACAGACCAGCTAGAAAACTTGATACCTGAAGAATGACACAGTGAGTAGTGCCCTGAGTTTTCTTTTTGCCTAATATATCTCAAACATGGGGCTGGCAACCTGGAAATGCCGATGGAGGCAGGCAAAATAATGCCCCCACAGAAGCCTATTCTATCCAGGCAAAGGACTAGGAAAATAGTAACCTAGCATATCAGGAAACTTATAGACAATAACTTCTTTATTCCAGCCAAACAACACAGAAAACCTGTGTCCCCATTTCTGTGTATGCAAATGCTCAGTGGGGAATCTATATGTCCACCCTCATGAGGCTGTAATGTGGCACTGGGGCGGTATCAAAGAAGGCCAAGTAGGGAGCCAGAACTTACACCCCACTGGCAGAAATGAGGCCTCCACTGACAGTTTCAGTGGAGACCACACGGGGAACCAGAGTTCTTACCTCCGCCAAGGAGTAATGAGGAACCCACAAGTCAGGTGCCAATGCAAGCTGAGTAGGGAATCTTGATTTCTACATCCACATGAAGTGCTGTTCCAGGGCCGGCCTGGTGGTGCAGCAGTTAAGTTCGAACATTCCGCTTCTCGGCAGCCCAGGGTTTGCCCCTTCATATCTCGGGTGTGGACATTGCACCGCTTGGCAAAAGCCATGCTGTGGTAGGCATCCCACATATAAAGTAGAGGAAGATGGGCATGGATGCTAGCTCAGGGCCAGGCTTCCTCAGCAAAAAGAGGAGGATTGGCTCTCCCAAAGCTCACTCAAGAAGAAGCAGACAATTTGAACAGACCAATCACAAGGAAAGAGATTGAAACAGTAATCAAAAGCATCCGAAAGAATAAAACCCTGGGACCAGATGGCTTTCCTGGGGAATTCTACCAAACTTTCAGAGAGGATTTAATACCTATCCTTTTCAAACTATTCCAAAAAATTAGAGAGGATGGAACACTTCCTAACACATTCTAAGAGGCCAACATCACACTGATACCAAAGCCTGACAAGGACAGCATGGAAAAAGAGAACTACAGGCCAATATTGCTGATGGACATAGATGCAAAAGTTCTAAACAAAATTTTGGCAACCAGAATTCAGCAATTCATCAAAGGATCACACATCCTGATCAGGTGGGATTCATACCAGGGACACAGGGATGGTTCAACATCCACAAATCAATCAACATGACACACCACATCAACAAACTGAGGAATAAAAACCACATGATCATCTCAATAGATGCAGAGAAAGCATTTGACAAGATCCAACAGCCATTTATGATAAAAACTCTGAACAAAATGGGCATAGAAGGGAACTTCCTCAACATAATAAAGGCCATATATGACAAACCCACAGCCAACATCATATTCACTGGGGAAAAACTGAGTGCCATCCCCCTGAAAACAGGAACAAGACAAGGATGCCCTGTATCACCACTCTTATTTAACATAGTACTGGAGGTCCTGGCCAGAGCAATCAGGCAAGAAAAAGGAATAAAAGGAATCCAAATAGGAAGAGAAGAAGTGAAACTCTCACTGTTTGCAGATGACCTGATCTTATATATGGAAAACCCCAAAGAATCCATTGGAAAACTTTTAGAAGTAATCAACAACTACAGCAAAGTTACAGGGTATAAAATCAATTTGCATAAATCAGTAGCATTTCTATACTCTAATAACTAACTAATAGAAAGAGAACTCAAGAACACAAAACCCTTCACAATTGCTACAAAAAGAATAAAATAGCTCAGGTTGAATTTCACTAAGGAAGTGAAAGACCTATACAAGGAAAATTACAAGGCCTTTCTGAAAGAAATGGACGACGACATAAACAGATGGAAATACATTCCATGTACATGGATTGGAAGAATAAACATAGTTAAAATGTCCATTCTACCTAAAGCAATCTACAGATTCAAGGCTATGGCAATCAGAATCCCCATGACATTCTTTTGAATTAGGACAAAGAGTCCTAAAATTCATATGGGGCAACAAAAGACCTCGAATTGCTAAAGCAATCCTGATAAAAAAGAACAAAACTGGAGGCATCACAATCCCTGACTTCAAAACATACTACAAAGCTACAGTAATAAAAACAGCATGGTACTGGTACAAAAACAGGTGCACAGATCAATGGAACAGAATTGAAAACCCAGAAATAAAACCACACATCTATGGGCAGCTGATCTTTGACAAAGGAGCTGAGGGCATACAATGGAGAAAAGAAAGTCTTTTCAACAAATGGTGCTGGAAAAACTGGAAAGCCACATGTAAAAGAATGAAAATTGGCCATTCTTTCTCACCATTCACCAAAATAAACTCAAAATGGATCAAAGACCTAAATGTGAGCCCTGAAACCATAAGGCTTCTAGAAGAAAATGTAGGCAGTACAGTCTTTGACATCAGTATTAAAAGGATATTTTTGGACACCATGTCTTCTCAGAGAAGAGAAACAATAGAAAGGATAAACAAGTGTGACTTCATCAGACTAAAGATCTTCTTCAAGGCAAATGAAAACAGGGTTGAAACAAAAAAATAACTCACTAACTGGGAAAAAATATTTGCAAGTCATACATCTGACAAAGGCTTAATATCCATCATATATAAAGAACTCACACAACTCAACAACAAAAAATCAAAAAACTCGATCAAAAAATGGGCAGGAGACATGAACAGACATTTCTCCAAAGAAGATATACGGATGGCCAATAGGCACATGAAAAGATACTCATCATCGCTCATCATCAGGGAAATGCAAATCAAAACTACATTGAGCTATCACCTTACGCCCATCAGAATGACAAAAATATCTAAAACTAATAGTAACAAATGTTGGAGAAGTTGTGGAGAAAAAGGAATCCTCATACACTGCTGGTGGGAATGCAAACTGGTGCAGCCACTACGGAAAACAGTATGGAGATTCCTCAAAAAATTAAAAATAGAACTACCATACGACCCAGCTATCCCACTACTGGGTATCTATCCAAAGAGCTTGAAGTCAGCAATTCCAAAAGTCCTATGCACTGCAATGTTCAGGGCAGCATTATTTACAATAGCCAAGACATGGAAGCAACCTAACTGCCCATCAACAGATGATTGGATAAAGAAGATATTGTATATACATACAATGGAATACTACTCAGCTGTAACAAAGAACAAAATCGTCCCATTTGCAACAACATGGATGAACCTTGAGGGAATTATGTTAAGTGAAATACGCCAGATACAGAAGGACAATCTCTGTATGACTCCACTCATATGAGGAATTTAAAAATGTAGACAAAGAGAATTTAAAAATGTAGACAAAGAGAACAGATTAGTGGCTACCAGGGGAAAGGGGGAGTGGGGGTGGGCACAAAGGGTATAGTGGTGCACCTACAACACGACTGACAAACAATAATGAACAACTGAAATTTCACAAGATTGTAACCTATCATTAACTCAATAAAAATTAAAGCAAAAAATGAAGAGGAGGATTGGCAGTAGTTAGCTCAGGGCTAATCTTCCTCAAAAAAAAAAAAAAGAAGTGGTGTTCCTTCCTTAGACAGAAACAGTGTCACAAAAGCCAGTTAAAACAGAAGATTTAAATAAGATCCAGAATCTCATAACATAATATGAAAACATCCAAGTTTGAATTGAAAATTTCTCATTATACGAAGAACTAAGAAGGTCTCCAGCTAAATAAAAAAATAATTGATAGATGCCAACACCAAGATGAGATATATTGGAATTATTTGACAAAGATTTAAGAGCAGCTGTTATAAAAATGCTTCAAGGCTTATGGACACACAAATGAAAAATTAGAAATCCTCACCCAAGAAACAGTATCACTAAATAAATAGACAACATAAAGAAGAACTAAATGAAATATTAAAACTGAAAAATACAATTACTGAAATTAAAATCTCGGTAGATAAGCTCAACAGCAAAAGGGAAGAGAAAAAGGAAATAATTGGAAAGTTGGAAGACAGAACAGTAAAAAATACCCAATCTGAAAAACAGATGGAAAATAAACTGAAAAAAACGAACAGAGCTTCAGTGACCCAGCGTCTATAAAAAAACATTTAATATTTGTGTCATCAGAGTCTCAGAAGAAGAGAAAGTAGGTAGGGCTGAAAAAGAACTCAAAAACATAGTGGACACAAACTCCCCAAATTTGATATGAGACATAAACGTACAGATCCAAGAAGCAGAGTAAACCCCAGATAAGATAGACTCAGAGAAATCTATATCAAGACATATCATAATGAAACTTCTGAAAACTAAAGACAGAGAAAAACTATTGAAAACAGCCAGGAAAAAATACTTTACCCATAAAAGAAAAAACAGTTTGAGTGACAGTGCTTTTCTCATCAGAAACCATGGAGGCCAGAAAATAAGTGACACAATATTTTTCACTTGCTTAAGAAAAGACCTGTCAATCGCAATGCTTTACCCTACAAAAATAGCATCTAAGAATGAAGAGGAAATAAAGAATAAAGCAAAACTAAAAAAAAAAATAATAATCTCCAGTAGACCTTTACAAGAGAAGGCTAGACTATTTTATTTAAACAGAAAGAAAATGATATAAAAAGAAACCTTGGAACGTAAGGAAGGATAAAACAACAACAGTAAGCAAAAATGCATGTCAATTCAATTGGCTTTCCTTATCCTCGTGAGATTTCTAAATTATGCTTGACAGTTGAAGCAAAAATCATACCATTGTCTAATGTGGTTCTAAATGTACATAAAAAGGAATATCTAAAACAATTACATTATAAATGGGAGAGGGTGAAGGAACATAAAAGGAAGTAAGCTTTCCATACTTTTCTTAAACTGATCAAAGGATGGCAACAGTAGATTTTGATGAATTTCTTATTTATAATGTAATACCTAGAGCAACCAGTTATACAACTATATAAAGAAATATACTCAAAAGTACTATACATAAATCAAAACAGAATTCTAAAAAATGTTCAAGTAATCCAAAGAAAGACAAGGAAAAAGACCCAGAGAAATGGAAATCAGAGATTACACACAGAAAATAAAATATTAAATGTTAAGCCCTAATATATCAATATTAAAATCGAATATAGATGGTTTAAATACATCAATTAAAAGATAGATTATCAGGGTGGATTATAAACCACCACCAAACTATACACTGTTTACAAACACTTACTATGATTATTACAGTAAGGACAGGTTGAGAGTAAGAAGAAGCAAAGAGATATGTCATGAGGGCCAGCCCTGGTGGCCTAGTGGTTAAGTTTGGTGTGTTCTGCTTCAATGGCCCAGGTTTGGTTCCCAGGTATGGACCTACACCACTCGTCTGTCAGTGACCATGCTGTGGCTGCAGCTCACATACCAAAAGAGGAAGATTGGCAGCAGATGTTAGGTCAAGCTGAATCTTCCTCAGTGGGGGGGAGGGGAAGAAAGATATGTCATGAAAACATTAATCAAAGGAAAATAGGAGTGGTTATATTAATATCAAATAAAGTATACTTCAAAACAAAGAAAATTACCAGAGAGGGATATTATATAATGATGAAAGTGTCATAACCCAAGAAGACATAGCATCATAAAAGAGTGTGCACCAAACAACTGAAAATATGTTAAGAAAATACTACTGGAACTGAAAAGAGAAATAGACAAATCCAGAATTATAGCTGGGGACTTTAACACCATTCTCTAAATAGTTAATAGAATGACTAGACAGAATATCAGCAAAGTTCTAGAAGAACTCAACAACAGAACCAACCGACAAGAACAGCCAAATATATATTATTTTCTTGTTCCACTAAGACAGACCATATACTGGGCCCTAAAACAGATCTCAACAAATTTCAAATAAGTGAAATCAAATAGCATGTGTTCTCTGACCACTGTGGAACAAAACTAGTTGTCAATAACAGAAAGAAATGGGAAAATCTCTAAACACTTGAAAACTAAACAACACGCTTCTGTATAATCCATTGGGTCAAAGAGGAAGTTTCAAAAACAATCAAAAATATATTGAACTGAATGAAAATGAAAATACAACATATCAAAATTTGTGGCATATGGCTAAAATAGTGCTAAGAGGGAAATTTACAGGACTAACTGCATGAACTAGAAAAGAGTTCAAATCAATAGTATAAGCTCCCAACTCAAGAATTTAGAAAAAGAAGAGCAAAGGAAGCAGAGGGAGGAAACAAAATAAGTAAGAGCAGGAATCAATGAAATTGAAAAAAAGACAATAGAAGAAAATCAATGAAGCAAAGAGCTAGCTTTTGGAAAAGATCAATAACATTGACAGAATTCTAGCGAAACTGACAAAAGAAGAGAGAAAAGCCAATATCATTAATGAAACAGGGTCTACAACTACAGACATTAAAAGGATAAAAGGAAATAATTAAAAAAAATATCTACCTCATAAATTTGCAACTTTTATTAAACAGTCAATTTCTTAAAAAATAAAAACTACTACAACTCAACAAACATGAAATATATCAATTATAGTCCTGAAATTTTTAAGGAACTTCAATTCATATTTTTTAAAATGTTCTCAAAGGAAAAAGAATCTCCAAACACAGATAATTTCACTGGGAAATTCTACCAAAGAATTAAAGATGAATCAATATCAACTCTAAACAATCACTTCCGAAAAATAAAGAAGAGGAAACTCTTCATTATTCATTTCATATGAATATACAAATATATGTATATATATACACACACACTTCCTTATGGGTACAGATGCAAAAATCTTTAAGAAAATATTTGCAAGTAGAAATCAGCAATTTATACAAAAAAAAAGTACTATTACCAACTGGAATTTCTCCATGCCCTCCCTCCTCCAATGATGTTAAGCTGGTTAAATACTTGAAAATCCATCAAACAAGGTGAACTACCTTATTAACAGCCTAAAGAAGAAAAATCCCATGATAATATCCCATGAAGTAAAAGGGTTTCATAGAATTCAACACTCATTCATGATAAACACTCTTAGAAAACAAAAATAGATGGGGAACTTTGTCAAATTAATAAAAAACATCTAGAAAAATCTACAGCTTTCATTACAGTTAAAGGTGAAAGATCTGAATGCCTTCTCCCTTAGCTGGGCAACAAAACAAAACTGTCTGTTCTCACCACTCCTCCTCAAAATAGTGCTGGAAGTTGTAGCCAGCGCAATAAGTCAAGGATCTACACAAAATTTAGAATCAATAAATGAGTTCAAAGAGGTTGCAGAATAAACATAAAAATATCAATTGCATTTCAATATACTAGCAGTGAACAAATGAATTCATATAAAAATAAAAATACGATACCATTTACAATCACTCAAAAAATTAGTAGTTATATCTAAATCTAACAAAACGTGGATAGGACTTATATGCTGAAAACTACAAAACATCAGTGAAAGAAATCAAAGAATACCTATGTAAATGAAGAGGTAGATATATAGTGTTCATGGACTGAAAGATTCAATATGGTATAGATGTCAGTTTTCCCCAAATTGATATACACATATAACACAATTTCTATCAAATTCCTGACAAGATTTTTTTTGCTATGTAGAGAAGATTATTCCAAAATTTGCTTAGAAAAGCAAAGGAATCAGAATAGCCAGAAAAATTTTGGGAAAAAAAGAAAGAATAAATGAAGTGGGAGGAATCAGTCTACTTGATTTCCAGATTGCTACATAGCTATAGTAACTAAGATTGTGTAATGTCGGTGGAGGGATAGGCATGTAGATCAATGGAATAACAAGAGAACTCAGAAAAAGACCCACACAAATATGTCCAACTGATTTTCGACAAGGGCTCAAAAGTAACTCAATGGAGGAAAGATAATCTTCTAAACAAATGGTGCTGGAGAAATTGGATCCATAGGAAAAAATAAAAACTCTTTGGCCAAGTTCTCATGCCTTATACAAAAATTAACTCAAAATGGATCATAAATAAATTTAAACGTAAACATAAAACTTTTAGAAAAAACATAGCATAAAATCATTGGGATTTAAAACTAAGAGTTCTTACAATTGACATCAAAAGCATAACTCACAAAGGTAAATTTTATTTCATCCAAATTAAAGACATCTGCTCTACAAAATGCCATACTCATGCAATTGACAAACAAGTATTTGAGTGGAAGAAAATATTTTCAAACCACATATTCAACAAAGAAATAGTATCTAGAATCTATAAATAACTTTTAAAATTCAACAGTGAGTAAACAAATTACAACTGGGCAAATGCATAAAGAGAAAATTCACCAAACTAGATATTCAGTTGGCAAATAAGCACGTGAAAGATGCTCAGTATCATTAGGCAGTAGGGAAATGCAAATTAAAATCACAAGGAGATATCACTATGCAGCTATCAGAATGTCTAAAATAAAAAACAGTGACAACACCAAATGCTGTCAAGGATGTGGAGAAACTGAATCACTCATACATTGCTTGTGGGAATGTAAAACAGTACAGAGATGTGGAATACAGTTTGGCAGGATTTAAAAAAAAGTAAATATGCCACTACCATATGGCCCACCAATTGTACTTCTGGGCATTTAATCTCAGAAAAATGAAAAATTATGTTCACACAAAAATGTGTACATGAACTTCATATCATCTTTATTTGTAATAGCCCAAAACTGGAAATAACCTAATTCTCCTTTGACAAGTGAATGGTTAAACAAACTGTGGTACATCCAAACTGTAGAAAACTTCAGCAATAAAAAGGAAAGAATTATTGATACATGCAACAACCTGGATGAATCTCCAGAGAATTATGCTAAGTGATAAAAGCCAATCCCAAAAGGTTGAATACTGTATCATTCCATTTATACAATACTGTTGATATGACAAAAATTATAGGAGTGGAGAACATTTTAGTGCTTGCCTGGGGTTAAGGAGGAATTGAAGTAAGGAGGGACCTAAGCAAAAGGGCAATATGGGGGATCTTTGTGGTGGCAGAAATTTTCTATATTTTGACTATAATAATGTCAATATCCAGGTTGTGATGTTGTACTATCATTTTGCAAGATGTTACCATCAGGAGAGCATGGCAAAGGGTATATAGGATCTCTCTGTATTATTTTTTACAACTGGATATGAATCTACAATTATCTTGAAATACAAGGGGGAAAGGGTCGGAGAGAGCGAGAAAGGGGTCAGTGGGTACATACTTATGGTGACAGGTAAAAACTAGACTATTGGTGGTGAATGTGATACAGTCTATACAGAAACTGATACAGTATAATATACACCTGAAATTTACACAATGTCATAAGCCAATATGACATCAATAAAATAATTTTAAAAATAAGTAAAAATAAAAAGTTTATTTAAAATAGGAGATTAGGTGGGACATTTGCGTTATGCTAGTCCTCCTTGGGAAAAGTATTTCCTATTTTGCCCAATGTCCTCATATAAAGGCAAATTATCACTATCCAATCCATATCAAAGAAACACAAAGAGAAAGTTAAGGCACTGTGCAAAATTCCCCATCCTATAGTTGATTCATTTGCACATTCCAGAAGAGAGTCCCTTAAGTTTGTGGCTCAAGAAAGGAAGCTATAGTGCAATGCTTATGTTTTCCAGAAACAAATCATAAATTTAAAACCTTAGAGAAGCTTCCACATTTGAAAAACTACTTTGACAAGCCAGAGAGCCTCTAAAAGAAGGTTGCTAGGAGAGAGAGCAGTCAGAAAATCATTTCACGTGAGGAGTAGTTAAGGAAGTTATAGAAATTTAGCCTGGAGAAAAGAAATGTTAGCAGGTACATGTGTTTGAAGAGCCATGAGGTGAGACAAATAGGAGCTTATTTCCTTTGACTCAGAGTGTTTCCCAAAGCGTAGCTCATACAGATGATTTTAGGTAGTATAAGAACTAACATATTTCATGTTAATTGTTGGGTTCTTATTTAAATGTGTATTAGAAGAAGAAAACTAGTTCATCTAGAAATACAAAGTTTTCGCTTATAATAGGATATACATATTCTCTATTAAAAATATACCTAGTTTTTAAAAGCCAGATTTTTAAAGAAAACTATACACAAGTAAAGGTACAGTATAGGTGGTTCATGACTACAACCATTGTGAAGGCTGTTTATGAAAGGAGCTGTGGATTTTCAGTAGAAGCAAAGGCCTATTTATCACTGGAAGTCTTCAATCATATCTAACAAAATGCATCAATGATGCTGGGAGAAGAGTTTTTATCACAGTTGACACTCCAGAAAAAGTGATCTCTGAGATTCTTTCCTAACATTTCAGAATCTTAGGGTCCATGATTTTCTGAGGTTGGTTTTGGAGGAGTAGTGGAAATCAACTTATTGTATAATTGTTTCAGATGTTCTAAAAATAATTATAATGGCATTATTTCAAACTAAGAAAGAGCAGTCAGCAAACTCTACATCAGTTATCCTCAAAATTGCTTATCTTTTGACCCATTGTCACTTTCCAGGAACACTTTTTACAGAATGGATTTGAGAACACTTTCAGGGGTTCCTAGGCAATTGGTCCAATGCAATTAGGAAACAACTTTCAACATTCTCCCAGATGAATTTGATATGCACTCTATTCAGGTATAGTTACTCTGGAGTACAAAAACAGATCACACCCACACTCATTCAGTGTTTCAAGGTCATTGTCACAGTCAGGAAGCCTGGATCACAGTGTTCTTTCTGAGCTAGAAATTATGATAATTCTGTTTTACTTTATGGCAACTTGAGAGACATTTGCTTAGATTGCAAGACTATTTGTGGCATAGACCATATTACTGATCATATATCCTGCAGGATTCTGGACAAAATGCCTACTTTCGAATGGAGTTTAGCTTACCAAGGTAAAATGTTTATATTAATTTTCCTAAGGCATTCATGGTTTAAATTAATAAATACTGTGTTTATAGAGCTAGAACATTTGCTAGTGAGGGGCAGTTGAGAGAGAACACAAAGAAAATTGCAGGAAAATTTTACTGTAATTCAATCCCAATAATAAGTCTTTCCAAACACTTGAGAATGTTGGTGATTTTCATCTCCCTTGTTCCATAGTGAACAAAGAGTACACATAAACTTTATACTTCATGGATTGATTATACATTTTCAATAATAATAAGTAACATTTATTGAGTGATCCTAAAGTACCAGACACTGTTCTCAACATTTTGCATGTAGTAATCAATTTATTCTTCTCAACAGCCCTTGACGGTAGTAATATTTACTGATAGAAGGACTAAGACTGGATATTAGCTATCCAGCTAATGTGTAGTGGGGGTAGGATTTGAACCCAGGGGTTTTGAACATTACTGAGCACTTGTAAGTAAGTGACTTTCAAAGTTTCTTATACAAGACCAAGCATATGAAATAAGCTCTTCAGAGATACTCAACGTACACAACAACACACACACGCACACACACACACAGTGGAATCAAACATTTTCTGAAATGATAGAAGCCACGCACTTTTGAGATTTGATTCCTCTATTTCATTTTAAAATTCTAGTCAAGACCCACTATACTTATTTTACAACCCATCAATATATTTTAATCCACTGAAACAAAATGTACAAGTGTACTATCTTTGCTAAGTGGAAAATTAAGGGTTGCAGAAGAAAAAAGGGATGCAGACTCTATGTTCAACTACTGAGGTTATAGGAGACTTAGAGGTTGATGAGTGGTGCACAACAGGAGAAGACGCTATGGTATGCCCAAGCAGCTAACACAGGAGAGCAGAGTGCCCAGAGTTTCCATACAAACATAAAGTGCTTGTGCCTTTTGGAAGCAGTGTGGTATGATGGGAAGAACACATGTGTTGGAACAAAGAAGAGAGTTTGGAGCTTATGCCTGACAATTACTATCTGAGTGTTCTCTCCTAGATTAATGAATTAATCTCTCTGAGATTAAATTTCTTGCCTGTTATATTAGAACAATGTAGCAGGTGTATTTGCTGCTGAAAATCACATACCCTTGTTCTGCTTATGAGTTCAGGCACAATTGCAATGGATGCATTCATCTAAGCTCAGATTCACACTGATGGAATCCTACTGATATGGACCCTGATATCAGTTTCCCCACATTAAACCCAGCATATATGGGGTTAAAACCAAAACACTCATTCCCGGCTTACTCTCGGTCTTCCTGGCTCCAGAATCCACTATCCTCCTGGAGACAGACACCGTCAAGGACAAGCACCTGGACTATCTCCTCCCCACAAAGAGATATAGACTGGTGGGAAAGCTGCTGACCAGCAAGGTCATGAGTTCCCTCCTGTCTGCAAGTAGTCTCAAGGTCAAAGACAGGCCGGTGGGAAGCTCCAACCAGCAAGGCCATATGCTTCCCCTCCCCTACCTAAAACCCCAAATAAAAACCCTTCCTTTTAGCTTTTCGGGGAGTTTGGGATTTCAGCGTTAGCTGCCCTCTCTCCTTGCTCAGTGCTGTGCAAAAATAAAATTGCTACTTTCTCCCACCACACACGGTGTCAGAGATTGGCTTGCTGCGCAATGGGTGAGTGAACTCGCTTCAGGTTCGGTAACACTACCTCTAGGTTCAGCCCTGTGTCTTTTCCAGAGCTTTTGGATCTCCTAGATCCAACCACGTGTTCAGAGGAATTAATGCCCAAGAAGGCAGTCTTGTCTCAGTGAGTAAATCCCCAACTTCCTGTCCCTGGAGGGAACCTGTTCTCTATCCTTCCTGGAGCTCCCACAGAATCAAGTCCCCATTGTCTATGAAGCTACCAGGTTATTGCCCCTTATATTAACTTTCCTCCTCTGTATTACTCTTCTCACTCCTTAACTCACACTTCCTGGGATTACCTCACAAAGAAACCACCTGTCCCAATTCCTTGTCTCAGTTTCTGCTGTCAGAGTAACACGAATTAAAAGAAATAAAATTGATTTACTAGTGATTTCGAGGTTGAAGAGATAGAAGTATATTCTATCTCTAGTGGAATGCCTAGTACATAAGAGATGATCAAAAAGCGTAAATTGTTCCTACTTGAAGACCTCATCACAGTATGAAGATGACATTTAAGAGGGTAAAATCAATGTTTTTGGGCCAAGAAATAAACTAAAATTTAGAACTGATATCATACTGCTAATAAGTGGGAAGATTGAAATTCGAACCCATGCCAGCCCATAGATAACTGCAGCTTAGAATATTTTTATAGAATTTAACCCAGAAATTTTTTTCTTAGGAGTTTATCTGAAGAGTATAATTAAGGATGTGTACAAACAAAATCATTGTGCCTACATACAATAAACTGTTAGAAAACCATTAAAAATATGTTTACAGATGTAGAAAGATGTTCATTGCATATTCTTGAATAAAAACAACAGGCTGCAGTTCAATATGCAAACCATGATCGCATTTGTAAACATATTGTCTACAGGGATAAATGTGTATGTAATTGTAAGAAAATAAAATTTGATGGCTAGACACTAGAATTTGAAGAGTAGTTGCCCTTTCAAGGGTAGAATTCTGGGTTTTGTTCGGTGTTTCATTTCTTCTTTAAATTTTCTAATATTTTGAGGGGAATCAACATATATAGCTTGAATTAAGTAAAAAAAATAATTCATTTGACTCCATTGCCATTGTTCCTTCAACTTCACCATGCAATGTTGCAGTAGGTTCTCTAAGAAAATGGAGAAAACCGTGTCCAAATCCCCTCACTGTGTCCTCTGATGGTTACAGCAGTGTAGCCCAAACGAATATCTTCTAGCTTGAATCCTTTTAGAGCAGTATCAAACCCCTAACTCCTAAAAGTTGGTTCACGTCAAGTTGTATTACAAGCCTGAGAGAATCTGGCCTGACTTAACCTACTTCCTCTAAAGCTGATATCAGAGACTTGAATCTCATTTATCCAGAGATAAAGCTGTTTAATCAGATACAAAGAGTTAGGAGGACCAGTCCAAACCCAGGCTTGATGACATTGAGAGAACACTAGACACAGATACAAAGCTCAAAGGATAAGGAGAATGGCTTCAAGGTGTGACCCTGGCTGACAAAGGGTCAGGGTTCCTGCATTTAACATTTTTAGGGGCCAGAGCCTATGTCTACATACCCTTGCTTATGTGCTTAGTTCATCAAACACTGTTGTGGGCTCACAGGTACATAGAGAATCTCCAAGCAAGATTCTCTAATAATTTATGACCACACAAATGTCAGAAAACTAGAGCTAGATTGTGAACTTTGGAGACTATCTTGGGTTTGTCATACAGCCTGGCTTTCGAGGGCAACCTACGGCCGAGGACCTTTCCCTAAACAAAGTTTACAATCCTGTTACAATTCTCTGGGGACACCTGTCAAATTGAAGGGAATATATGGAGACTCATTTGGGAACATGCTACCTAAGATATAGTTAATAAAATGGTCTGTAGCCTTGCTCACAATAAAGATTGGAGTACAGATTTTGGGGGTATTATAAAAGATTTTTAAATTAATAAATGAGTGAAAAAAAGAACTTTGTGTATAATTATACATGGCACTGTGTCCCACTCCTCCAAGTCCTAATAATAGGATGACTTTTGCTTGACCCTTGTACATGCCAGCCACTTTACATGAGTTATCTTTTAATCCTCACTGGTACTAATAATGAATATTTGAGCATTTCTTTGCTTTATAGAGGAAGACACTGAGGTTCTGAAATGCTCAACCTTTCCCTAAGTCACAGAGATGGTAGGTGATGGAGCTGGCCTTCACAGGCAGGTCTATGGGTCTCATACCTGGAATTGTTTCTTCTGTATTCTGCTGGCTACAATGCCAGCATCACCATTTTGGAACAATCAATAATTCCTTTCTAAGCCCTAATTTTCTCAATTTGTTATTCCTCTGGAAAACGGTAATGAAAGCAGAGGAGACAGTGGTTAAGTTGGCATTATGAAAAGAGTAGACGCTAGCTGTCTGGACAGAAGAGATAGCATTATCCCCTTCAGTCTTCTCAATAATTGTGCATTATTTTGATCTCTTCCGGCCCCAAACAACCAGGCTTATCCCATCCCTTAGTTAGAGAATTAAGTTTGGTACTGAAATTTTCATGAAAATACAGAAGAATGACCTGAGAAGAAAAGAGGGTTACATCTAGTCATCTTCTGCTAGTAGAAATTAGTGAGAGAAAACATCAAAGGCACCAAAAAGGTGTTTGTGGAAAAAAAAGAGAGACGAGGAGGAACTGAAAGAAGGTGCAATATGGCCCATTGCAGGAGGAAAAAGTAGGGCAAGCTTGAAGTTATCAACCAAAAGGATATAATCAGGGGGCTGAGGATCCAAGAAAAGGCATCAAATGTGAACATTGTCGTACATGCTCTACAGTTGCTCCAAAGTATTCCCCACAGTCTGAAGAAAACTGAGAAGCCAGAGGCTCTGATAATTAGCAGAAAGTAGAGTCCTTGCTGGACTAGAGCTGCAGGAGAATGAATGATCAGCCCTTAAATGTAGAGTTGACTAAGATTAGCAATCACAGTTGTCTGATTGTTGAAAGGGTTGTGGGTATGGGACTTAGGCTGAGGCCAAAGACTTTGAAGGTCAAGCTCTGGTATCTGGAGCGAAGCTGCCTGAATTTTATTTCTAGCTTCACCAACTAATATCTTGAGTAAATCATTTAATCTTGTTCTGCTTCAATGTCCTCTTCCATAAAATGGGCAAAATAATAGCCTCTACTTCATCGTACAGGCAGCCCTCACTTTGCACATTTCTGACATGCACACATTTTACTTAAAACTGTTTAGTTAAATAACAAACAAAGTCTTCCAACAACATGGTTAACATTTCAGCTTCAGTGAGATGTTAACTGAGTAACTGCATAAAATACACACTTGGCTGCTAGCTCTTCAGCCCACAAGTTATACCATAAATAACATAAGCAGCAGGGTCAGTGGTCAGCCGCATCACTCTGAAAATCCAATGGTGATTGGTCACTATGCATCTGTTAATCAGTTCGGGCACAGACAGCAAAGTGTGTAGTTGTGTTGCTTTCATCTTCCTGGTGATACAAATGTGGCATTTTACAAAAGTGGATATTTGAAAGAGGGAATTGGGCAACAAAGATGAAAGTGCAGTAAAGAAGTGGAAATGTGGTAACACTGGAAATGAAATTCAAATTGAATGTGAATGGAGTTACGGAACAAACGGCTGACTTTGGGAATCTTGACATTGCTGTCCTTCCAGAATCGAGATGTAAAGCCAGAGGAACTTAGTGAAGGCAAATTGGTCAACATAAATGAGAAAACTGGTTGGGACAAATAAGATGAAGATGTCCAAGAGGAAAGATTGCACAAAAAACTCCATGTTAAAGAGACCCTCAGAGATATTTCATGACATTGAAACACAAAAGACAAAAGGTTAGAACCTGGTCCTAGCTAAACAAGGAGTATGACCAACGCTTAGAAAAGACCATGGCTCCATACTGTAAGCCATACAATGAGAAGAAGGCAGGCACTGCACAAACTATTCTTGATAGGTCTTTTGCGGACAAATAAAACACTTTAGTTCTCAGTATTTCTAATATTTCAAATTAAAGTGTACTAAATAAATATTAGTTTTACTATTTTTTCATATCCCTATATGTTTAAAACCAACCATATGAATATATATATATTTTTAAAGATTTTTCTTTAAGCTTTTTCCTTTTTCTCCCCAAAGCCCCCCAGTACATAGTTGCATATTCTTCATTGTGGGTCCTTCTAGTTGTGGCATGTGGGATGCTGCCTCAGCGTGGTTTGATGAGCAGTGCCATGTCCACGCCCAGGATTCGAACCAATGAAACACTGGGCCGCCTGCAGCGGAGCACACGAACTTAACCACTCGGCCATGGGGCCAGCCCCCATATGAATATTTTTAATGCTTGAAAGTAATTTTTAAAAGTCATGAAACAACTGCACTTTTCCCCACTGTTTTGTGTGTCTGCTTTGCACAGTTTCAGCCTGTAAAGACAAAAGGGAAAACTGCCTGTATTGCTGTGAAGATTAAATGAGATAAACTACGTAAAGTAGATAACACCACGCTTTGCCCATAGTGAATGAAGATTAGGAATAATAATAATAGTAATACTAAAATTTGCATAAAATAATAATAATGATAATAAATTACCATTATCGATAGATCTGATATCAAGGTAATTGTTGGAGACACTAAATGTAAAATGATGGGACTTATAGATTCTGCTTTACCATCTTTCCCACTCCTCATTCGTAACTCAGAAATATAGATCATAGGCTCGTAAGCCCTGTTTAAAAATCCCAGGAACCCATTCCCAGGAGGGTGGCTGAATGAAAAGGGACTGGCATGGGAGGTTCCTTAGGGCGCCATCTTGTGTGTCTGCACTGTTCTCTCAGTGCAGCCTGCCTCTCCTCAACCTTCCTCTCCTTGCTCTCACTTGATCCTTTTGTTTTATTCTGTTTTTTATTTCTCTCACTTTCTCCACTTACTACCATAGGACTGTTTGTCTATGTCCAGGCAATACCCACCAAGTTTATTTATAAATAAAAGTAAACGTAAGTCCTTCATTTCAAATAATGAATTTGAACAATACTGAGTCACTGAGATTTTAAATCAATCTATTTAGAGAAAAATAATAGCTCTCATTTCAACAGCAAACTTTTTCAATTAAAGGATATTTTGAACAGCAGTCTCTAACGCTCCCACACACTCTTCTCACTCTTAATAAGTTTTTCTTAAAAGCACAATCTGATTAAAAGCTGTTGCTGAATTTATGTACTATTAGCGGTGAGCTGAAAAACATCCCTTTCCTCCCCCTGAAAAGACATCTATGTCCTAATTTCTGGAACTTGTAAATTTTCCTTATATGGGAAAAAAATGATTTTGGCAGATGTAACTCAATTAATCATATTGAGATGGAGAAATTATCCTGGACTATATGGATGGGACCTAAATGCAGCCCCATTTATCCCTATAAGAGAGAGGCAGAGGGAGATTTTACACACAGAAGAGGAGGAGGCCATGTGGCTTTGGAGGCAGAGAGCGGAGGGATGAGGCCACATCCAGGAGTGCTGGCAGCGGAGGCGAGCACCAGATCCCTCCCTAGATCCTCCATCAGGAGCTTGCCCCACCAACATCTCATTTTTGGCCCAGTGATACTGATTTCAGACTTCTGAACTCCAAAATTCTAAAAGAATAAATTTCTGTTGTTTTAAGAAATCAAGTTTGTGGTAATTTGTTACAGTAGCCACAGGAAACTCATATGCTGTCTGCATAGATTTTGCCTATTATCCCAAGTATGTTTTTGTTTGCAGGGTTTTTTGCATCCACAGAAATTTTTTGAGTACCTACCAAGTACAAGGCACGTGGAATACAAATTTGAATAAGACAAGGCTCCTGTCTTATGGGTGCTCAGCTTAAACAAATGAATAGAACAGTTACAACATAGTGTAATCACTGAAGTTCTAGAGCTTGGTTACAAACAGTAGCTTATTTGAGAAGAGAGATACTATTTGGCCATTTAAAATGAAGTTGTAAACAAATGTATTGACAGAGAAATATGTTCACATATATTGATATATTAAGAAGACAGTACCATTAAATAATTTTGACAGTGCACAAAAAATGTTCAGGAAGCATATGCTCCAAGCCATGATTCATAGTTTTCTCTGGGCGGTGGGTTTATGGTATTTGTTTTCATCTTCTTTTTGCTTTCTGTTTTCCAATGACCTAGTTCTTTTAATAATGATGAAGCAATAAAAGCATTTTTTATTAAAAATTGTCTGGGTTCAGTGCCACTTAGAGGCACTTTCAGGATGAAAAAGTAACACAGATGAGGGATCTAAGAATGCTGATTGGGTGACATGCCTCCTCATCAAAGGTCCCAAGCATAATAGGATTATATCTTCTTCTAATGATGGGGGATTTGGCCACCTGGAAGAGTAATGCCATATTTATTCAGTCCTCAGAGGCTATTGATCAAATGGGACATAATTAATTTAATAACAGTTTTCAGAGAGAAAAAAACTCATCACTAGATTAAATATGGATATCCTAATCTCCAAATATTACAATGAAATAAAATATACTTTAGATTTCAGACAATGTGATAATTTTCCAAAAGTAACCTAAGATCTGCTGTATTCAAGGTTAAAGGGAAATTACTTGGATTAAACAGAAGCATTCCAGAGGTTTAGTGTGAGCGTCCACTATCTGTAACCCTCTTTAAGGTGTGGGAAGAAAAGAAATGCTGTCTTTCTTCATGCTGCACCCCACCTGCCAGCGTACCCCCAACCCCTGGTCACAGATGCTGCCATAGTAGCACCCGCGGTAGCTGAGGAGAGATTTTCCAAATATAAGCATTGAGGCAGCAACAGGGAGACCTTCCTGTGATCGCTGCAATGGCGGCTGTGACATTGTACCTCGAGAGCATATCCGCTTACTGTTAATAACTTCAGAAAGTATTTCTCAAATTAAAACCAAAATCAGGCTGTGAAAACATCATCCTTTTTCAGCTTTCAAAGCAGATGGACTTTAAGCTGATAAACCTCCAGACGGAGACTAACATTAGTATCAATACTGTGAACTAAATTGAAATTTTACTTTTGATTATGAGTCATCTAGTTTGTGGATTGTAGCTCAACCATGTTAAACTGAGAACACCAACCATGAGAGGAAGTGGCTATTGCTCTGCACTTGAGTTCCTATTTCTGTCGGTTGCTATGGCCATTCTTGCAGTGTTCTAAATTTGGATCCTTTGTGTTATTATGATGACAAGTTTCATTTTTCTGAGCATTATAGTTTCTGTTATGCATACAAAGTCTGCCTCTGTACAACTCTAAAGAAATAATATTAGTTCCACTTTCAAGATGTGGAAACAGACACACAAGAGGATTTAGAAATTTGACCAAAGTAACCGAGCTTGAAATTAGTCGAGCTGGCTTCTGACCCCTGCTCTTTGTGACTCATTCATTTCAATACTGACACATTAGCTCACCTTTGACTGTGGGCAGATCTCCTGTTCTTCATTCCCACATAATTAGGTTGAATAACTACCTCTGCAGGACATAGGGGTTGGGCTGGACAAATTGAAGTGATATTGGCCCTAAGGAATGACATGTCTCAAGGTCTGAATCAGGGAACCTACCAGTTTTGCGTGTGTATTCTTTCTAATGGTAGACATTTTTCGAATCTTAGGACAAAACTATTGAATGATTAATTGCTATTCTTTTGCCAGAATTCTAACAACTTTACTTATCATCAGTGTCCGTGCCTGCCCTAACCTGAATGGCTTGTTAAGGACCACCTGCCTGATTATCCACAGCCTCATGTCATCCATCTCTTCACTAACTATAGGTGGGCACTAGGGATGACAAGTGTGAACAAGACAGACTAGAACCTGCAAGAATGAAGAGAAATAATTAAACAATTATACTAGAATAGGATAAAACGAGCACAGGAGGATTATGAGAGAGTCTAGCAGAAGGGAGGAATCTAAACTAGGGTCAGAAGAGAACTTTTACAAAAGTGACATTGTAGCCAAAACCTGAAGAATGATAAGAGTCAGAGTGGCATGAGGGAATGGCATTCCTGGCCATGTGAAAAGCATGTCTGAAGGGCTAATGACATGTGAGGACACGCACATAGTAGGATGTCAAAGAAATTCAGAATGGCTGAAACCCAGAGTCCGGTCATGGAAGGGTGGAGGAATGAAATAATGCTGTGGGATTGGTGGATAGAAATCTGATTATTGACATCTTCGTAAGCTATTTAAAGAAGTTTTGAATTTATCAAAGCACAATGAGCTACTATTGGCAATGTTCTTTAATCCAGGAAATGATAATATCAGACTCATGCGGTAGAGAATAAAATAGAGGTATGGAAATTGGATGGATGTAGGAGACCAGTAAGAAGCCTGAAGTAGTGATCCTGGCATGCAAAGATGGCAGCTTGGACTGGGTTGATGTCATTAGAAATGGAGCGAAGTATGTAAGACATGAAGGTCATAGGATTGACAGGATTTGTGGCTGATTAGACTTGTTGAATGAGGAAAAAGAAGGTCTATAGATCCTTGCCTGGATCCTTCCTACTATACCTGAAAAACAAATTATAGTAACCCTATAATTATAGAACCCCTAAAGATAGTGCTTTTAATTCTTGGCCTTTAACATTGATTTGCAGTCCATTCACAGTATCAGTTGTATACTTTCTGACCCAAGTAGGAGAAACCCCAATTCAGATGCACTTAAACAATGCAGGAGGATTTTATCTTAGACATCCAGAAGTCCAAAGAGAGAGCAAACTGAGGGTTAATTGATTTAGCCACTCCATTATATTATCAGATATGTAGTTTCTTTCTCCACTTCTCTTCTTTCTATAAAAATCAGCTTAATCCTAAATGTAGTTTTGTAGGTGTTCATAAGATATTTTCCTGTAGCAGTGGGAGCAACATTTTTTTTTAAAATCATTTCCAGCAAGAGAAAGAGCCTGGCTTCTCTTTTGCATAAAACATAACTGATTTTGCTTTGCATCATATTGGCCCAATAGGCACAGGCCTACCCATCCCTGAACAAATCTCTAGGACTTTGTATGGAAATACTATGCTTGCCTAAAACTATTTACCCAGGGTGGAATGTTCTATGGTCAGATTCATCCCACTACTTTGACAGCATTACTTCTAACTTGGGATCTGTGCCTTATACAAGCTCCATGTCTGTTACCAGACTTGGAAATGAAGAATTCCTCATACCTTCTGAATGTAGACCTCCCTTGATCCACTTATGTCTGATTCTTTCTTGAAGCAGAATCTGCAGCTTGACCTTGCCCTCTACTCTGGTGGCTTTCATAGTAACCAAGGTCCTCATCTCTCAGCTAGATGACTTTTGTAGCTCCCTAACTGGTATGCTACCCTCAGACTCACTCTTCTGCATATTTCCCACCTCCATTGTACTCAGCCAGTGAATCCTGCGTAGATCTGCCAAATTTACCAGCTGTTTTAATCATGGGACCCCCAGGCTAAGATCATTCTGGGTCAGAGTCAGATAATTGATCCCCTCTCAATCCTCTAATAGATTTCTGCTATGTTTCATCTGGGCACATGGCTTACACAACTAAAGTCTACATTTCCTATATTTTCTGACAACTATAAGTGAGCATGAGAGTAAGTTCCAGCCAATGAAATAAAAGCATAAAGTGATTTTGTGCAATTTTTAGTTCATCTTCTTGAAGAGAAACCATCTCATTTCACAGGATACAACAGGGGCAACCTTGAAAGTCTACTCCTTTATAATCCTGTTCTGTCTTATACTTGTTATGAATATTATATATTAAATGGCTTAAATTGAAATTAGCAATTATTTAAATAAATGGCTATTTTTCTTACTAGACTCTAGACAAAGACCTTGCCTTATCTTTTCTTTGTATTCCAGGCACTTATTGTAGTGCCTGATACATAAAGGTACTCAGAAAGTGTTTGCTGCATGTGAGAAATATGTGTTGAGTACTATATGTCAAACCGAGTCTAAGTGCTTTCGTAATTATCATGTAACATTTCTTGTACTTTAAACTTCTCTTTCCAGATCACATCACAGTAAGAACAAGGACCAAAGTTTCCTATTTTATGGCTGGTTTTGCTAAGCATAAAAGTTTCAGTAAATACTTTTGGATTCACTTAAATCAGGATCTTAGAATTTAGAATCATAGAATACTAAAGTTGTAAGGAATCTTAGACATTTTCTAAACCCAAATTCTCATTTTTTGAAACAGGAAAGTTACACTTGGAGATGTGCACTAATTAGCTTAACATGAGATAACTGAATCTGACAGAGCTTCAAAATATAACTTGATCTTCTAAGTCAAAGTTCAGTGTTAAATGACTCTTTGCTATGTGTTATGATTTCTACCAGTTCATAAATTAGTACTTCAGAAATCATAATTTGGCTGTATCATTTTCTAGGCTGTATATGAATATAAAAACATTAGATATTATTGGCCCTAAGTTTCTCTTCATCTTTTTGCTACAAGACAACCAACAAGAGAAAATCATTAGAACCAGAGAAAGAAACAAAAACATAACAAAACAAAGCCTAATAACAACCTGCATCTCTTATCACTAAGATTAGAGCGCTTTCTACTCATTAATTAGGTGAACTCATAAGTGAATGAATGTGATACATACTCCCAGAGAGCTTTCTGGTAACGAGGAGATATAAATCTGAACGCTGGCTCCTCCATGGAAAAATGCCAGAAGAGCCCTCTGTGTCTTTCTTAAAAAAAAAACAAAAATAAAAGCCTCTGCAGAAAAAGGGGGCCTCCATCTTTTCATGTCCTACTCAACTTGGCCCTGATTAAGCAATAGGACTTCCCCCCACAGACAGTCTAGCACTTTCTCCATGTCTAGCTCTAAATCTGTGGCCGCCATCCCAATTTAGTCACACCACATGCCTTGAGAAGTCTTTCAGTTGTGTCTGAAAAGCATTTGTTCAGCATCTACTCTGTGCTGGAGACTGTAGGAGGTACGTCAGTTAAAAAAAAAGATTAAAAAGAGGGCTCAGCTTTCAGTGAGGTGATGGTTTAATAGGGACTCATAGAAGGCAGTTCATTTACATACACTGTGCACATAGTTCTAGGGTATCACACAGAAGTATACAGTCCATCCTGGCATCAGAGACAGAGGCAGCTTCTTGGAATAAAAACCTTCTGAACCTAATTTAGGAAACTCACAAACTGAAGTAAGTTAGGCAAAGATGGAGAATGGAATTCTAAGCCAAGGGAAATGGCAGAGTAAAATAGATTTGGGGGGGTGCGAGGAAGGTAGGGACGAATGTATGGGAGGGGTGGTTATAATAATAATAGGAAGGGTAAGCATGAACCAAATCATGAAGAATCTTGTGTGCTAGAACGTGGGGCTTGAGATACAACCTATAACAATTGGACAGAATTACTGGTGCAAAGCAAATAAACATAATCAAATCTGCAATCAAAAACAGTACTGGGCAACATGGTGGCGGGATTTAGGTGAAGGAGTAATGATCATCTTGAAGGCAGTAAGTCATCTAGGAAGCTATGGCAACTGGCCAAACAAGAGATGACAAAGGCCTAGACTAGCTAGGAGCATGTGGAGCAGGGGATGGATGGGGGAGGTATTTAGGAAGTAAATCAACCAGATTCATGTTAACTGGATATGAGAATGGTGGGATGCTGTAGGAGGGGCGGGGGAAGGATGGCTCTGAACTTTTCCATTTGCTTGATCTGAGACAATAGTGCTAGTCATTAAGATAGGAACTCAGGAAAAGAAATGTCAGGTTTTGAAGAGCAGACACTAAGTTAAATTTGGACATACTGGAGAGACTGGAATTAGGTATTAGAGGCTAAAGCCAACTCTGATATTATTTAGTTGGGTGGCATCAAGATAGCTTTTGAACTCTCCTAGTCTTACCTTTATTATTTGTCAAATGATATATTTATTCTTAGATTTACAACCTAATTTCAAACTTATTAGCCATGGATTTACACCTTTTTTGTGGTATTATCATCTGGAAGGGGAAAGTACCCAGTAGAACATCCTTATCCAGGCTCTTCTTTGAATAAAGTGAGAAGTAATATGACTTGCAGATATGGGAATTAACAAGCCTTTCCAAAGCCCATGTCTTCCTCATTTTCCTTTTCTCATAGCTTTAGGGTCAGAGTAGCTTCTATTGGAAAAAGAGAAATGAAGAATATCACTAGAGAGATATCAAATATAGGCTAAAAGGATTACGGACCCTTCATTTAAAGACAAAATCAAATTTTAAATGACTTGTCTAGGCAAAAATAATATCAAGTGATGCATTCAAGACAGTAGTTAAGCTTCTCTGCTTGAGATAACATTTTTTTCATCTTTGGAGGGGAATGCAAAAATGAAGCAAACACTAGAGCTTTGTTCAATAGGATACCATCAGGAAGGATTTCAGGATGAGTCACAGGGGACAATGTTCCACTCCAGACTTTCATGGCCTTTGAGAGCATGCATTCCTAATGGAGACAGCACATGATTTCCAAGAAAAAACTGAAAAGAAAAGTTGCCCAGATCCCCTGGTGAAAGTTAGAAGAGGCAAGGAAACAGATTCTCTCCTAGAGCCTCCTCAAAGAGATGCAGTCCTGCTAACCCCTTGATTTTCACCTTAGGAGGCCCACTTCAGACTTCTGAAGAGCAGAACTGAGAGAGAATTAATTTGTACTGTTTCAAGCCACCAACTCTGTGATAATTGTTACAAAAGCAATAGAAAACTAATATAATGTGTGTTGTACTAGGTAATTGTGATTAATCAGGAGTTACTGTAGTGCTGAATATACTCCTGGACAATATAGTAGTCGTTTATCTTAAAAAATTTGCTCTATGGTTGAGAGGATGAAAAAGCTGTATGCATAGTATACACCAAGAGGAGAATGGGCCAGGGAGAGGAGAGGTCTGAAAAAAAAAATTTTATAAGGTGTGGCTAGGGTAGCTGTGGGATTCTGGAGTAACTGTGAGGTTCCAGAGTGGCTGTGGGGTTCTAGAGTAATTGGAGTTCTGGAGTGGATGTGGGGTTCTAGAGTAACTGGAGTTCAGGAGTGGCTGTGGGATTCTGGAGAAACTGTGGGGTTCCAAACTGCAGGAGAAGGAGCTGAGCACCTTGAGAGACTCATTTGTTTTTAATGTGGAGAATATTTTTCCTAAGAGGAAAGGTTTAAACAATTTCTACAACTGTTTTAGAAGGGCAAAACAAGGATTCATTCATCATAGAGGAAAACTTTAATTCAGCTTAAGGTAAAAGCCAGCATTACCAACAGCAAAGTTCTTTGTCAGGGAAGTACTGCTCTTAGCCGTTGAGATGCTCAAGCAACCAATGTGCCACCAATGGGTCACAGAGGGACCAAGGCATTGATACTCTTAGTTCTTGAATAGAAACACAGAGCCTGAGTGGATCTGGTGGACTAAGTCAGTTGCTTATAACCAGGAGCTGCCTTTTCCCTTTACCTAGGGGGCTGTACTGCTATTTTCATTTTCTGTATGTTGTGTTATGTGAGACATTGTGTGAAGCACTGGTGCAGAACACACTTCTTGATATACCTTGAAATAAATGATCTCCAAAGTCCAGATTATTTTAAGACTTTATGTGAAGAGTTAAGGAAGGGAAAGAAAGAGAGAGATCATAACTCATAGTTATTGAGCTAATCTTTGTCTTACTCATTACCTCACTTAATCCTCACCACAGTTCCACAGGTAGGCATTATTTCTTTCCAATGTGTTTGGAGAGGTGCAGCCACTGAGCACAAATCAATTAGAGAACAATCGATTAGGAACATGTGAAATGGCATGGGGCTGGTTAAGTGCAGGAGAACAGAGAAACAGAGAGCTGTGTTGGTGGGCAAGCTACAAGGAGGCTGTTCGCTGGAGGAACTGAGACTCTAATTGTGGCTGCCGGGGGGATCTGTCAAGGTTGGGCCAGAGGTGGGGCAGGAGGCCATTCTGGACAAAGGAAGGAGTGGGGCAAAGGCTTGAGCTATGGGAACATGAGAGCAAGCAAGAGATGATGGCACCGAGATGACTGGAAGGAAGTGTGGCAGACAGAGTTGGCCAAGGACGAGAGAGTTGGATTTGAAAGACCTTGAGCTCCAACAGGAAAAATTTAGACTTTAAGCTACTAACGTTGGGTAACATCTGTGACAATAGTATAAGAGAAAACCAGACTATTAAAGAATCAGAAAAACACAATCCATGAGTTTCCAGATGACAACCCATTGCTGTAATCTCCTAGGGATGCAATGCTCTGTTGTGATTTCATTTTCTAAAGTAAATAAAGGACCTCAGATCTCTGCTAGAATCTTCTATACAGTCTCACTTTGACTTAATTTAATGAATATTTGTTAACTTACTCTGGGCCCAGCCCTCTTCTAGGCACTGGCAATACGAAGATGAAGAGGACATTTTTCGTTTTCTTGATGAACTCACAATCTAAAGGTGCAAAGAGCTGCATATGACATACACACAAACGAGACTTCCAATGAGGCAAGTTAAATCCCATTACACCTACTGCTCTAGATGACAAATATCTCCAGATTTTAGGGGCCTCAAATTTGGGGGCAGCATCGAGAATCCCCTAAATTATTAACGTGCCCTTAATTCTCCCATCACCAGACTTTCCTTTCTCAGAGGTCAATTCTTTGGGGATCCCACCAGGTGTCTGAATGCCCAGTTACAGAAAGAAAACACAGTGCCTGACATATACCAGGTTCCCCCCAAAATATTTATCTGAATTTAATGCTTATGATGCTGTAATATGTCTCTCTCCCCTGAAGGGAGTGTTGCATTTTAACAAGGAGCTTTCTTGCTGTAACCATAGGAGCAAAATGACCATGGTGAAAATTCTGGCACTTCGTAAGATTATGAGGGAGGTAATTTTGTGAAGAACTTTTAAATGTTTCTTAAGTCATATTACCTAGCTACCTAGCAATAGGAGAGGGGAGGATGATGACTTTTCCTTTTAGCAACTACGTGGGAAGAACTTGGTCTCACTTAATCCTTACAGTAACTCTGTGAAGTATGCTTACTGTTTCTATTTACAGAGGTAGATACTGAAATCACATGATTTGCAGAAGCTCACATAGGCAGGAAGTGGTGGAGCCAGAATTCAAACTAAAGTCTGGACAATGCCAAATTTTGTGCTTTTACCACCCACTGGCAGCTGCTTCCACACCTGTGTAAGCCCATAAAGCAGGCATGCACGAAGGTGTCCCATAAATAGGTGACTTGCAGTTCACGCTTTTGACTCCCTGAGGTTGTAATTTCTGAAGGGACTTTTCTGTAATTCCGCTTCTCAGGTGTAAGGATAGGCTTTCCTGTAGATTACAGGAGGAGTTTCCCAGGAGCATCTGAATAATTTCACAGGTCCCCCAATCTGTTTTCCCCTGGTAAGTTGCCACCTCCAGCTGCCTCCCAATTAATGTGATGAGGGTAGGTCTTTGCAGCAAAACAAACTCACTCATGCTTTCCTGATTGAGAATTGCTTAGCCTGATTAATCATGACAGGTGTCTTCATAGTGGATGGGTTTCTGGTACAACTAGTGGTTACAGGCGTCTCTCAGCCTTTAATTCCACTTCATGTTCAAATCTGGGAAAGGTAAAGGGGCCACACTCTACACAGTAAAATAAAAATCTCCTTAAGCTACTCATGTGTGTTGAGCTGTAAAAGTTATGGACATCAGTCAACTACAGAAAAAGTCTTACAATGACTGTTAGAAAAGACAGAAAAGATTTGAAGCATTTTCAATCTTAACTTCATCATTTTAAGGAAACAGTGCTTGTGAGAATTATTTTCCCAAACATAATGTTGCTTCCCTTACATAATGATATTCCTGCATTTTTTTTTACTGTGTCTATCAGATATTTTTATCTACTGAGCACACACTTGGGTGGCATTCATAGGTCCTTGCTCTTGAGGAACTTGGCATTTTGTTGAGAGACCAGAGATATGAAGACACTGAAAATTTTACAGTGATGTCAGACAGAAGATAATCAAGGATGACAAAAACTGCCAGACATGAGAAGAGTGGTCTCTCAACTCCTTAAAGGCTGTATGAAAAACAAATCTGCTTCCCACTGTATAGAAAACATATAAAAAGACAGGAAATCTATTTGAGTTCCTAATATGTGTCAGGTATCACAATAGACACTCCAGGTTACTTTTATCCCTACCACCACAGCCCTCCAAAGTACATGTCGTTATCTCCATTTCATAGACGGAAAACCTAAGAATGTTGCGAATGGCTTCCAGAGCCAGGTCCCAGACTTGCTCAGTCTGACTTGAAAGGCTGTGCTCGTTCCACCCTTTGGGAAGAAAAAGCAAAAGCATAATTTTCTAAAGACATTCATATGATCACAGGCTTTCCGTTATTTTACTCATTGCTCACAGGAATGTGATGTAGATACATCATTTCAATAACCCATGAATCCATTTCATAGTTGTGGCTTTAAAATACAAACAAACAAATCTAACGAGCCCATTAGTTTTTGAGAGTTTTAATAACACTGCTAAAGGCAACTTTTGCTGCTTAAGGTAAGGGTAAAGAATAAATATAATAAATAAAAAATGCACTAGCGTTATTGAAAATACATTTTATTTCCATGACTCATAACATAAACAAGGAACAATAAATACATTAGTAGCTAAAAATTTCAAAAACATTGTTGGCAATAATACTGTTGATAATAATTTTACTTCTATAACTTTAAAAAAACCTGCAAGATATGAAAAAATTCTTTCACCAGAACAGGTGGGACAGTAATTTACCTTAGAGAATACCAGGGGAATAGGCACAAAGCCAATTAAATATTCCTGGCAGATTGCATCAGTGGGAGGCAGCTTGCAAAAGCACTTGCTTAGAAGCAGGACTGCACAGGAGGATGAAAACCTCCATACAAGATTACTACTTGAATTTCAGACAGTCATTGATAGACAAGATTTAGCCCATAGGACTGGTGGGCAACAGCCGGCAGACATAGCAATTTATTCTATTTTATTTAATTTTTTTCAAATTTAAATTGATTTTTAATCATATCCATTTTTGTAAAAGTCAAATATCATTGTTTTAATTTCTCTTAATATTTAGTGAAGCTGAGAAAACTTGAATATGTTTATTATTTTTTTTATTAAAGTATAACCGACATACAACATTATATTAGTTTTAGGTATACAACATTGTGATTCAATATTTTTATACATTATGAAATGACCACCATGATATGTTTCATTACCATCTGTCACCATGAAAAGTTATTACAATATTATTGACTATCTTCTCTATGCTGTACATTACATCCCCATGACTTACTTATTTTATGACTAGAAGTTTGTACCTCTTAATCCTCTTCACTTATTCCTCCCATCCCCCTCCTCTCTGGCAACCACCAGTTTGTTTTCTGTATCTATGATCTGTTTCTATTTCGTGTTTTAGATTCCACATATAAGTGAAATCATGTGATGTTTGTCTTTCTCTGTCTGACATTTCACCTAGTATAATGCCCTCTAGGTCCGTCCATATTGTCTCAAATGGCAAGATTTCATTTTTTTTTATGGCTGAGTAATATTCCAATGTATATATATACAAATCTTCTTCATCCATTTTTCTATCAATGGACAATTAGGCTGCTTCCAAATTTTGGCTATTGTGAATAATGCTGCAATGAACATAGGGATGTGTATATCTCTTCATAGTAATGTTTTCATTTTTTCAGATATATACTCAGAAGTGGACTTGCTTGATCATATGGTAGTTCTATTTTTAATTTTTTGAGGAACCTTCATATATTTCCATAGTGGCTGTACCAGTGTACATTCCCACAAACAGTGCACAACAGTTCCCTTTTCTCCACATCCTCACCAACACTTGTTATTTCTTGTCTTTTTGATACTAGCCATTCTGACCAGTGTGCAGATGGCATGATACTACATAGAGAAAACCTTAAAGACTCCATTAAAAAACTGTTAGAGCTAATAAGTGGCTTCAGTAAATTTGCAGGATACAAAATTAATAGACAAAGTGATTTAAAGAGATAATTCTTCACCTAAAACATAATTTTTTAGCACCTAATACATGCCATGCATCATTTTTAAGTAGTAGGAAGGTTCTAGGTTGGTGAGGAAGACCGACAAATAAACCAATACTTAAAGACAATGAAATACGTACAATACACTTGACTTTGCAATGGCACAGAGAGGAAAGAAAGTATAATCTACTGATGCTCTTGGATTTATAAAAACATGGAAGATGAGCATTTATTTTGGATTGAATGCATGGTGAGTTAAGAGTCATTGGGAAGCCTTAATAAGGGTGAGATGATTGATGTGAGCCATTCTCAGAAGGATGACCAAAGTGTGTCTTTATTCTGAAGTTAGATGTTCCCAAATTTTAGTGTCCGTAAGCCTCACCCAGTCATGGGATTCTGATTCAAGGAGTCTGAGTTAAAGTCTAGGAAGCAGGATTTTAAACAATCTTTCTAGGCTATTTTACTTCTAGTGCTTCTGGAACATCTGGTGCTTCTCGGGTCACAATCCTAAAAGATACTGTTGAATAGCAACTGCTCAAAGGTTTTAACTGGAAGAGTTGGCCATATTTGTTCATTTAAAGATGCACTCTGGTAAAGTATATTATAGACTGGATTGGGAGCTCAAAAAATGGAGGCAGAGTGACTCCTTGTTAGGCTATTGCCATAATCCAGGTAAGAAGTAACACGTGCATGAATTGAGGTTGGACTTGTTAATTTATTAGATGTAAGAGACAAGGAAGAAGAAAGATTCAAGGATGGCTTCTGAAAACCGGTGCTGTTATTCAGTGACGGAATGTGTGAGCTTGATGGGGGAAAGAGATGAGCTCAGAACGAGCATCCTTTTCTTGTGCTCCTTCCAAATTGTGACGTAATAGAGCTCAGGAAATCAGCATTGGACAAGGGAATTTATTAATTATCAAGCTATTAGTGTTAGCTAAAGTCAGAGTCTGGATGAGTAAAGAACATAAAAAAGCAAATAAAAAAAGACAATCATAGAATTTTGCAGAACATAGCATCTGAAGAAGAGAAAAATTTGAAAAAAAATTGAGAAGGGATAAGCAGAAATAGACAGGAGTAAAGTTAGGAGACAGGTATCACTGAAGGCAAAAGTAAAGTGAATTCCAAGAGAGACTTGTCTATAGTGTGAAAGCACCATTGGGATGTCAGACTCATGAAAACTCAAAGTGCACAATGACCTCCATATTCTACTTGATGTCTGTTGTCATTTTGTAGTGTCACCACAACTACATGCAAGGACAATTGCTTCAGTTTGACAGAGGAAGATGCTGAGATACAGAATTGTTAAAATGCCCAAGTTCACATGATCAGTGAGAGGAGAATGTCGTTTTCAGCTCCACTTCTGCCAAGTCAGGAAGCCTGTGTCCCTTCGTCTATCACATGCTGTCTTCCTAGGAACTTGAGTGAAAGAAATTTCAGGGGACTAATGTCCAGTAAGTGTAAGGATGACTAACAGGTGATAGACTAGAGGCACTGCAAGTCAGCGATTCTTTGTAAAATCTGGTCTCTGATAACAAAGGAAAAGTAACATGAGATGAAGAACTGTGAAACTGAATAAGAAGAAGGAAAAAAAACATGTTTAAATTCAAAGGGGAAACAGCCAGCAGAGAGGGAGAAGATGAAGGTGCAGGAGAGACAGGTATAGGGGTTCGACTTTTAGTGACAGGGGGAGTTGAATTCAGAGCCATGGCAGCGGACCTTGAGTGGTGAAGGAGAAAGAACTAAAGATAGAAATAAATGTGTTGTTAGATGGCGAGAGGAAGAGTTCAGGAAGTTCTTGCCTGACAGATGGTTTCTATTTGTCTGTTTTCTCGATTTGGAGAAAATATAGACATTTTCTGAAAATAATAAGGTCTGGTGGTAAAAATAGGGCTTGAATAAAATGAAATGAAAATTAGAATAACCCCTTAGAGGATGTGGAGTGGTCGGTATCAAGATCATGCAGGAATATGGCCAGGCAGTTTCAATGGTCCAGCTGAGGATGGGGACAAAAGACTTGGAATGCTCTCATTTTCCATGGTCAGGTAACTCTCAGCAACTTAGGTGAAAACTTGATGTCTACGTTAGACAACCTCTTCCACCGGGAGGATCACAAAGCCCTGGTTAGGAATAGCTGTGTTAGAACATTCTTGGGAGAATTCATTAAAATGTGAAGCTTGAGGTGAACTGCGAAAGTAGAAAAGAACGTGGACTGGTAGAGAGGAGGGAGAAAGAACATTCCAATGGGAATTAGCAACCAGGAAACACGGAAAAGCATTATATTAAGTCTATAAATTAACATGGGACTGCTGAAGGAGATGAGGAGGAGGAGAAGGGTACTGTTGGGGGATGTTGGAAAGTGGAGTGAGAGAAGTCTTAGTCTCTGGAAAGTTCTCCACTCTAGCTAAAGAAGTTGGACTTCATCCTTTGTCAAGTGTTTTCAAAGCAGAAAATCACCAGTGGCTTCACTAATCGTCCTTCCTTAGGCTTACAGATGTTCATATTCAGCTGTATCTCATGATGTCAGGGGAAGGGGAACAAAATTTGGTTGGCTCCTCCTCTGCATTGGAAAAAGACTTTACATACACTATGTCTAATCTTCACACAACCTGTAAACTGGATATCACGTCCATTTTGGCCAAGGTCACACAGGTAGGAAGCAGAGGCCTGTGAGTTCACACTCCTATCTATTTGGTTCCCGTCCACAAACTCTGAGGTATATAGTTAGTGGGAATGCATCAATATGCACTTGCTAATGAGAGCCCCTCTGTGTACAGTAAGAGTTTTTCTTTGTCCTGGTGGCAGGAATGAGTTTTGGAAATCAAGGAATAAGTTCTGGAGCAGTTGTTGTGTGTTATGTAGTTTCCAAAGCCCTGGGAGCTGTGGACTACCAAGGTACCCGGAGTGAGGATCCACTGAAGTAAATCTGGGATTTGAGTAACAATAAGACTCCAAGGAACTTAAAATTCTTACATCCTTCCTTCCTTATGCTTTCTCTTTTCACAAGTCTTGTCCAGCAACTCTCAGCCAGGCTACTGGAGGTGGAGTGGTGACATAGCTAACTGCTCTAGGTGGACAGTTTACTGTGGCCTTTGCTCCTTTGAAGCATGATCTAGGTTCACCTTTGCCAGGGGTGCGTGAACATGGTCCTGGGAGGACCCTAACGCACCAGCTATAAAGTATTCTTTAATCTTTTTAACATTGCTTAGTATTTATCCCCATCATATTCCTGGGAATGCCAAAATCATTTTCCTACTACACAAATGCCCAAATCCCTCCTACCTCAGATATATAACTTAAGAAGAAGTTCATTCCAACATCTGGACAAAAAGCCAAGAGCACATAGTTTCTCGGCAGATGGCAGAGGATACAAGTCTCTTGTTCCGTTGAAATGCAGGCCTTTTTTTGGCTCTCTGCTTGGCTTCTTTAGTGGTCCTGTAAGCTAGTTGCAATATTTGTATCTGTAACCATAAGCCTATCCCTATATAATCTACACTGCTCTCTAATGCCAATATGAAGTTATTTTCCTCCAGTAAGTCATTCTGATGTCTTCCCATGCCTTCATTTTGGTTCATCCTACTTCCTCAGCATGGGTTTCACAATTTGGAAAAACTCAAATTTTCCAACATCTTCCTGATAGGGGAAAGGCTAAGAAACACTTCTTCAGATCAGATGTTACGATTTCTAGGGAAGGTTTTAAGATGACTAAGGGTTTCTGTGATGGTCCTTCAGAGTTTATTCTCCCCAAACTTTATTTCCTGGTAGTGCAACATTAGCCTGTGAGAAATTACATAGCAGAGTGAAATAAAGGAAGCCTTGAAATAGAATATAAACAGCTGCTTCTAGTAATAATAGCTACCATTTATCGTTCCTGACACCATAGTAGGTGTTTATGTAAATCATGCCATTTAACCCTCAAACTAATCCTATGATATGGGTTATTACTGTGCTTTTTCAGTTGACAAAACAGACTCAGAAAGGTCAACAGCTTGTTGAGCTTGTAAGTAGCAAGGACAAAACTCCAATCAAAGCCCAGTGCTCTGTCCATTATTCTAGACTAGGCCTCATGTCCCTCATGCTCTTTGCTACCCCAAAACAGAGACCTTTGTCCCGATGGCTGATGGCACTCAATTGGTCACACTTAAAATGTACATATAAGTACTTATTTTATATCAAAGTGGAACCAGAGCAGAGAAAGAGAAGAGCTGCACACAGAGATTGCCTTAATTGTGTATTTCTCATTTAACTGATGGGATGAGTAATCTGATGTCCTTTGGTTCTGCTTTGCATCAGCCAAGTTTGTACAATAAATTTTGGTTTTTCGCTTATCAGTATGCAGGTCTACTCTTGAGTGCCTCTCAACACGTCTGTGACAGCTACCTCAGTTATGGTCAGTTCTCAAATATTTATTGGGCATTTGCTGATGAATAAGAAATGAGGACAAACAGATGGTTTCAGAATAAGGTGCTTGGTTCAGCGGCCAAGGTATACAGAGAGAAGTCTGGGCCAAAAGAACGGAGACATCTAGCCAGACGGGGAGGGAAAGTCAGGGAAGACTTTCTAGAGGACATCTGAAGTACTTCTCGAAGGGTAACAAGAAGTCAACAAGACAGCAAGGAGGGGTTGATGCTGGGCTAAACGGAGGATGATACATGATCAAAAGAAAGCACAAAGAATAAGAAAGTGAGGGGTGGGGAGGGACCTGGCAAGAGTTCATAACAACTAGAATATTAAATGGAAGGCTGATTGCAGAGCTGGGGAGGAGAGCTGAGTTCAGAGAGAACATGCCCATCAGAGTCTTGCAGCTCCATGAAGGGGAGTGATGTAGACAGTCATGGATTTTACAGCGATCGTTTGAATTAAAGTGGAAGATACAATGAAAGAGGTAGGAAGTGCAAGCTCACACGATAGTCCCAATGATCTCCACCCTCTCAAGAAAGCAAAAAGATTATTAATAATTATTGATGGAAACTTTGGAACGGTAACTGATAAAACACTAAAAGTTCCACACTGCAAAATGCAAGCATTAATTTCCACTTCCTCTCTGCTGTGGATACTGGGGCCCTTGGTTAAGAGGCAGTAAGATGAGTATACAGGCCTTCTCTAAGTCCTTCCTTTCTTGTGTTGTGCCTTATTAACTCTCCTCTGAGGATTTCCCTGCTTGTGTCCTTGATGTCTATGTGTGCATTACTTCTGTGGGTCATTTTTTTTATTATCACTTGCAAACGAAGGCTGGTCTTTCTCTAGATATTGTCATGAAGTAAAGGCTTCCAACAGAGTAACTTAGTGATTTCTACTCTTAAGCAGATTAAATTTAAGGACCACATCCCTGTCTTTCAGTTTGTGCTACTTGAAGTGTGATCTGCCGACCATGCTGCAGCCCACTTCAGGCCCAGAGACCCTTTGTCCCCAGTTCAGGATAAGATAGGTGAGAACTTCAGAGTAAGCATTTAGAAACCTATAGTAATCTGGCTGCATAATTTTTTCTCTGTGGAATCTAATGGTAAAAACTGGCTTGCATTTTCTGTGTTTTCAGTGCTTTCTTCATTCTACTTTTCTAGTAGTTCATTTTCTTATGTTTTACCAAAGTATTAGTCTGTGATGGATGCAGGCAGAGAGAGGGGTGTGGAAGGGACTGGCCCTTCATCACAGACAGTTTGAGAAACTTCGTTCTACTTCATGTTGCAAAATGAATGCCATAAGAAGATAAAATAAAACAAACAGCCCTAGCATTTCTGAGTGACTACTGTGTGCCAGGCAGGTAAACTGGATGTCTCACTTGACCTTTACCAAAGCTCTGTGAGATGGACATTATTATAGTCATTTTGCAAATGAAAAAACTGGAGCTGGGAGCATTTATGTAGATTATGTGGGTTGCAATTCAACCCCAAATCTGTGTAATCCATAAATTCATACTCTTTTTAATAGCCCCTGCTCCCCTGTTACAAAGCATAAAATTTATTGCTAAAATTAGGCTTGGCTTCTTCGAGAGATGGAAAGTTCATTAAGATTAGGGTCCATATCATATGCCATTTTAAATGTCCATAATCCATAGCACAGCACTAGGGGCAACACTGCTTTTTACTATATTCTGGATAATGGGTACCACCCTAGAGTTGCCCTCGTAGTAACATGCTGCCTTAGAGGTAAAGGTGGTACCAAGCACTCCAGATGAACATATAACAGCCCTCTCATAAGCAGGCCAAGGCTTCCAGGACGAAGGGTCTTTGCATCAGATCCTTATTCAGAAACAATTCAACTTCAGACCACCTCTTTGTGCCTAAGGGGATATTTCATCTCTATCTATGAGAACTATGTTTGGGAGTGTTTGTTATTTTGAGGAGAAGAGGGAAGAAATGAAAAGAAATCTAGGTTTTGTAATTTGTTAAGGCATCAAATTATTGTAGGTGTGCACATAGGTTGTCATATCACCAGGAAACACTTTGTTACATGTCATTACGTCCATTCTTCTCCCACCTCAGTTCTCTGTAATGTTAGATTAACTGAACAATTGTGCGCACTTCTCTTTTCAGTTCTAACCATGGACATTTAACATGCCACAGTCCAGGACTCTCTACACACCTAAGATGAAGCACTGTGGATGTTCTCCTGGTGCCTGTTTCATTCAGAAATAATGCACTTTGAAAAGAGCTTGTGCCTTTGTGCTGGTTCCTACTATAAATTTTATTTCAGCACTTGACAGTGCCCTGAGCTGAGTATGCCAAGAGTAACCAAAGCTGCAGATAGTTTGTGAGATTGATATTTCAGAGAAATTGAAATTCAGTCCCAAGTCGTCTTCATCAAAGTACAGAGCTATGTCCTGAAATCTGAGAGAAACTAGGTGTCTGAAACTGCTCAATGTGTCAAAGGCCCCACATCAGGGAAGGAGCAGCACACACAGGCAAGGACACACAGAAAACGACCACGTGCGTGAGGGAATTTGATGCCAGGACAGCCCCAGAAAATCCAGAAGCGCAGTTACTTATCATTGTCACCCCCAACTCACTTTCCTTTCTGAGACCTTCCTTAAAAAATCCAGTTTTCTCTTTATTCTGAATCACAGTTATATTAAAAATATCAACCAAAGAAAGGCAGTGTAGCCGGGTGGTTAAGCCCACAGACTTTAGGCCAAGCATATCTATCATTGAGTGACCACAAATTGGATGTTAAGCACTATTCTACAGTATAACATAAAAGGTAGCTCCTTTAACCCTCTCCTTATTCATAAGGGGTAGATATCATTATTATCATTTTACAGATGAGGAAACTGAAGCTCAGGGAGGCCCCAGGCTAGTGAACATGAGAAAGCCTGTATTGTAACTCAGATTCAACTCATCTGTAAGTTAGTATGTTTTATTATTCTTTTCCTCTAACAGGAAGTACAGCTTCCCTGACAATTTTATTTTGGTTTGAAAAACACAGGACTATACCTTGAAAAGTGAAAATTATACACCAAACTTTCGACTGTTCAGTTGAAAAGAAACACCAGAAGCATCTTTGGAAGAACATTAGCCTTAAGATTTAGACTTGAACTCCCAACACCTCTGCTTATCTCATGAAATGCAAATAAGGTACCATGTCTTCCTGAATCTTTGCATTGTTTGCCTCCAAAGACCAAAGAGCAAGACGAGGGCTCCTTGATGACAATAAGCTTTCTACTACCATCCCTTCCATGTCACTGCAGGACAATCAAAGGGAATGAGAAGACAGAAACCCAGAGGCTCATAGTGGCACAGAGAAAGGAGATCACAGGGACAGTGACAGTGATAAATCAAAAAACCCTCCAATCAGTGTTTCCCAAAGTGATCTCTGCACAGCAGCAACCCTGGTAAATGAGATGCATGGCTAACAAACGGGGTAAACACTGCTCTCTTTCTGATTTAGGGATTCTCCCTTGCACATTAGTATATGGAAAGCTTGGAGAGGTATATATATATATATATATATATATATAATATACAATGGAAGATTATTACACCATAAAAAAAAATGAAACCTTGCCATTTGTGACATGATGGACCTTGAGGGCATTATGCTAAGTGAAATAAGTAGGACAGAAAAAAACAAATACCATGTGATCTCACTTATATGGAGAATCTAAACAAACAACACACACAGGCACGTAAACAAGCTCATAGATACAGAGAACAGATTGGTGGTTGCTACAGGCAGCGGGTGGGGGGTGGGTGAAATGGGTGAACTGGGTCAAAAGGTACAAACTTCCAGTTATTTCTAAGTCATGGGAATGTCATGTACAGCATGGTGACTATCGTCAGTAATACAGCATTGCATATTGGAAAGTTGCTAAGAGGGTAGATCTTAAATGTTCTCATGATAAGAAAAAAGAAATTTGTAACTCGTACGGTGATGGATGTTAACTAGCCTGATTGTGATGATCACTTTGCAATGTATACAAATATCTAATCATTATGTTGTACACCTGAAACAAATATGATGTTATATGTCAATTATACCTCAATTTAAAAAAACTTGAAGAAATTCTGCCATCAAAGTAAAAAAAATTTTTATTTGATGTAAGCCAACATCTTGCATAATGCCCATAGCAATAAATATGCATAAATATTTGCCTTAGTGACATGCTCTAAGAACACTATGTTCAATTTCTGCCGTAGGCTTACTAGGCCATGCAAAATGGTTCACGTTCTTGGGGGACCCAAATAACCGTGACTTTGCAATTCATCATCATCTCCCTGTCTGCATATGTATATTGCCAACCCTTCTGTCTAGGTGAATCTGGTTAAAGGGGAATAAAAGGCTGTCTAAAAACAGAATATATTTACAAACAAAAATGATAAAGTCTTATCGACCTTGTCAGTTTTGAACTTGTACCCTTTTGAAAGTATGATGAATGCAAAGGACACTCAAATAATTTTGCAAATAATTTAAGGAAGTCTACAGTTACCCGTTAGATGTCCATAGACTCCTCCCACTCAGCTAACACACCCCTGAACAAACATTAGAGGCAAACAAGAATATGACGATATTAATTCTCAGTTAACACCTTAGGAAGAACCAATAAAACTCTCTATTGAGCACTGAGTAAACACAGAGAAAAACAAAAGGCCAACCATTAAATGACATGTGAGTACTGAATCTGGCAGGAATGTGCTCAATAAATATGAGGGGGAAAAATTCTCATTTTTACTCATAGGAGAAAGGGTAATTAAGATGTCTCCCAAGGTTATCATTCTAGGATAGAGCTAAGATTTGATCCCAGATCTGACACTCCAAAGCATGCCTTCACTACACCATGTGGCTAGTTTAATGGGAACCAATTACTACTACTATAAAGATGGGTAAGAAGTGGCTGGAGCTTCAGGGGACAATCTACTGAGGGAAGATTAGAGACATGCATGACAAGAAAACTGCGAATACAGACAGAAGAACACATTAGTGCCACAGAGAAACAGCACTGTATGAGAGAGAGAAATGGAGTGTTCAGCATAGGCTTGGGAATGGCTATGGCTGAGAAAAGCAAAGGAGAAGTCCTGTGTTTGTGTGTGTGTGTGCATGTGTGTGCACGTGCATGCACACTAGATGCTGGGAAAAGGAACAGTATGAAAACAATGACAGCATCAGAAAAACTGCTCCATGGACCTCTCTGATCCTGGCCTCTAAGTGTTGAGGGGGCACAGAGTATGCCACCCCAAAATATGCCTCTGGCATAAGGATTATCATGAGCTGGTTAATTTTAAGAAGTAGCAGACACAGAGAAGTTCTGAAAACCGAGCAGAAGTTACCCTCTTGCAAGAGACATTTACATTTATAAGAGAAATCTTCTTTTGTAAATGTGATAAGATATTCTTATCAATAGAGAAGGCAAGGACTGAAATCTGCATAATAAGTTACCCTTGTTTACAATGCTTTTCCTGGTAACCTCCCATAATTGGCCTCCTCCTACCTCCAACATCTTACTTTTGTCTTTAGCTGAAGAAAGTATTTAAGGTGAAGGCTTGGGCCATTTTGGTGAGTTCCTCAGTTTTCCTGGGTATCTCCCATGTATACAGAAGGTATACATGCCATTAAACTTCTGTTTGTTTTCCTCCTGTTAATCTGTCTCTTATTATAGGGAGATCTCACCCAAGAATGCAGAAGGGTAGAGGTAAATTATTTTTCCTCTCCTTACAGTGTCCTAAGGCAAGGGCTGGCTCTTTACCACTATTGTATACTGACTGCACACAATAGGTGGTCAGGAAATAGAGAGTACATAGGAAGATATGGCTGAAAAGGGAGAGAGAGGCTGGCTTGTGGAAGACTTCACACTTCTAAGTAAGGAGCCTAAATCTTATACCTTTTATAGATGAGTCATTGACTGTACTTGCATACCAGGGACCCAGGAGAAAATGAAACAGTGGTGATGCTGAGGGCAATGGAATGAGGCATGGAAAGGGCAATGGAATGAGGCATGGAGTATTTCAGTGATAGGCTTAATAAAGCCCAGTTGAGCTACAGCCTTTCCACTTGATTGGGTTCAGGCACCAGAGTTAGGAAGTAAGTATTGCCTTTGAGTGAATTCCAATATAATAATATGAAAGATGCAGGGCATAGGAAGGGATGTTGAATGGGAAGAAGCATGTGCAGTCAGACAGACCTAGGTCAAAGCCAAGCTCTGTGTTTGCCAGTGATAAACCTTGGGAAGTTTCTTCACCTGATCCAGTCACATTTTCTCCTTTTGAAACCGGCAAACAGTTAGACATTGATGATTAGTTAGCTAGAAACTAAAGTTTTTTGCCTTTTTGCAATTCCTGATTATAGCTTTTTCCTGTTTAGCCACCCATTGTTAACTGTGCTGTTTAGGCAATATGCTATCTGACTTCCACTAGGTTCCTACAGATAACATCTCCCTGGAGCCTGGGTCACCACGGTAATGGGAGTTTGAGCTGTTTTCCAGGAATTAGAATCCCTTGTCCACTTCAGGCTGGGTGAGACCACCAACACATCAATTGGGCCCACACAGATGTCCTATAAGCCACCTTTTGACATCAAGACACTAAAAACTCCATCTTTAGATCATGCTAATACCACCATTTTGTGAACATGTGTCCTATGAAGGGGCAAGAAGTCTGACTACACTTGCACAGATCATCAACTACCTCACCTCTCCTCATCTCCAATCATCCATTTCCACATTTCAGGCCACCTTGCCCACCTTACTCCATTTTCAGGAAAGCAGATTTGAGACTCATTCTCCCCCTTCCTCACTTGGCTGCCTTGTAATTAAACCCTCTCTCTACTGTAATCTCATCATCTCAGTGTTTGGCTTTCTGGGCAATGGGTGAAAATGAACCTTCTTTGGTAATACTTTGTCAAATAAGGATCATAACACCAACCTTCCACATGAAGACTGTGGGCCCTGGAGCCAGACTCCTTGGCAAGTGATTTTACCTCGCAGTGACTATGTTTCCTTATCTGTAAACCTAGAGTTCAACATATACTTGTCAGAGTTCAACAACTTACTTACAACATAATACTTAGAGTTATTATGAAGATTAAATGTGCTAATAGATATAAATAACGAAATTGTTTCTGGCCTGTAGTAAGTGTTCCATAAACGTTAGGGCTTTCTCGTCATTTTTCTTGTTCTTATTATTGCTGTCACATACTAAGTACTCAATTCTTGAGGCACAGTGGATACTGAGGAAAGACAATTTGAACAAGCTGCTCACTCAAGCTCAGTCTTAGGGATTTTTGTGATTTCAAAGAAATCTCTCACATTGGGGATTTTAAAGGCCATTCCAGTATTAAACTAATAAAAAAAAAAATGTGTGCCCAAGGCTAGATCTCACTTTTCAGCCCAACCTCACCCTCATTTCCTGGCTTCCTCTGTAGCAGGAGCAAGATTACTCAGGGGCTGTCAAGGCACTCCAGTGGAGCCTTTGCCTGTTGTGAAATCCCTTTTCATCTGTCTCTCTCTAGCAAGCCCGCTCAGCATTAACAACCCAATTGTCTTCTTTTCTTGTATGAAATGGACCTCATCCTGTAACTTGACCTGGTAGGAGTGTGATTAGTTAATTGCTGTGGGCACCTGACATTTGAAGGAAAAATGGATACCTCAGCCATATTCCTTCTGATGCAATGGAAAATGATTAAGGTTAAGTGGTTTCTCAGTGGGGGGGCAGCTGTTTTCAGGTGGATATTCATGGACTTGCAAATTCTAGATATTAAGCTGTTCTTGTCTGTCTTTTTCTCTTTTGTGAAGGGATGGCAGGGGAGGGATTGGAAAGGACAAAGAGACAGGTGCTGAATAATTTTTTTAAAAAATCTCTATTCTTTGTAATAAAAATGTTCATCTGTATTAATTCCAGCTTGTTTGCGATGTGCATATCGGCCACTGGCAAAATTGTGAAATTTCCAAAGTTTCCCTTTCCTGTCCTTGTCTTTTATTTTCTAGACGACTTTTCCCTTTTGAGGGGCTCTTTCTCACTCCCCTCAGTCCCCTATAGCTCACACTCACCCTGTCGGGAGCTGTGAAAGAACATGCTGCTCAGGCACACTTAGGTAAAAATCACTATCACTGGCATCTGGAATAAGAACTTCCCCTCCCTCACTCCCTCCCTGAGGACATGCAGGGTAATGAGGCTCTCAGTGCCTTTCTCTCTTCATCATTTCTGGGTCATGGACATGTTTTGAAAACCAGGTGAAATATAAGACATTTATCCAAGAAACACGTATAGATGCACATACATACACAGCTATTTGTGCACAATTTCAGGGGATTCACAGCATCTCCTTAACACAAAATGTAAATCATTAAGAGTCCTAAAGCAGAGTCCACGCAGGACTTCCTGTGAGAAGGCTGAGATAGGTGGGGAGCGGGACAGAGGAATGGACCTTCTGTCAATATCACTTCATTCTACTTTCTTTCCCAACACAAAAAGGCCAGTAGTGGAGATATGTCTAAAAATTAGTATTAAAATAAAAAGAAAGTATTAATATTACCATTTCCCACATAGTCCCTTTTTATCAGAGAGTTGGAGAAATAAGGTACACACTTTCATAACATCATTTTGTGTTATAATAATCTAGTCCCTCTGTCTTTAAGAAAAAAAAAAATGTTTGGAGAAAGCTTTCAACTGGAGGCCAAGCTGAAAGGCTCAATGTCAGCCCCTAGAAACTGATTCAGGGATACTCTTTATAAAGTTTTTTTCCTGAGCGGTCCCTAAGTCAGAGAAGAGTGATCCCATTAAATTTGAACTTCTGGGTACACATTTTGAAGCCAGAGACATGTTTGAAATCTCATGATTCACTTTAAATTTCTATGAGATTTTATATTCTACTCGAGAACATGTCTGCATTTTCTTTAATATTAAAATAATGTGCATTTCCTAACCTTTGAATTAAATTGGTGCTCTAGGAAGATGGGCTTTTTTAAATTGATGTGTGTGCGTGTGCGTGTGTGCACTTGCATGTGTTTCCTTATTATCATTGCTTCCTTCTATGGTGGGGGAAGTTCTAAAGCTACAATTGAAAATCTTGGGTTCAGAGATGAGGTCACCAAAATGATGTGTCCCCAAACACACTGTGATCATTTCACAGCATCTATCATCCTGACAGTTGAGGAGATATGAACAACCATAGGGATTTATGAAAAATTTAAGCAAAAGTAGAAGCACAGAGGGGGACTACTGACTAGGGGCCAATACAAACCATCCTCTCAGTAAGGATGGCCTTGGGAAGGTGGAACCCTAGGCTGGTGGGGTTCTTTTCACTGTGAGTGTAGCCACGGCTTATATTCAGAAGTTGAATGTGTTTTTTCACCAAAATCAGTTCCTAGTTTAAAACTGGCACTCAGAAAATATTTGTAAAATGAGATATGATTTCCTGCAATCAATCAGAATGATAAATTGTGAAACTGTTAGGAGCTCAGCTCCTAGCCATGGTCTAAAATTCTCCCCTCAGTGGAAAGAGCATAGTGCTTTGGAATCAGAGACCAAGTTCGGATCTCAGGTCAACTGCTTAATAGTTGTACGGACTTGGCAAAATTACTGACCCTCTCTAAACCTAAATTTCTTAAGAAATATTAACCACATAGGGTTGAGGGCAGATCAATAGTAACGTATGTCAATGATAAGGCCTGGCACTCAGTACACAATCAATAATGGTAGCTACTACATAGTCACTGTAAACAGAGACTATATAAAATGTAATTCCTCCCATTAAATCGCAATTAGACAAATTCTGAATGAAAAGAAAAATAGAGGCCAATAAAAGGCAGTATATAATTAAGAGCGTAAAGATGTAAGACGTATTGTATAGGTTTTAAGGGTTTGGAGGAAAGCAATAGTAATTAAGACTAGAGAAGAGAGAACTAGAACTGGACCTTGGGGAAGACCTGTATAGATAGAGGCAAGAGGAGAGTTCGTAGTTCACTCAATTTAGGAGAACCCCACCAAGATAAAATTTTGCAAAATATCCTTGAGCAAAGTGAGGAGAACCATTTATATCACTTGAGGGCTAATTAAGTGAAAACAGTGAGTGGGAGAAAAGAGAGCCAACAATGGCCTTTAGACAACACAGCTCCTTTGTGTTCTCTAGCTTGATTCATTTATACTAAAAGGTTTATCTTGTTGTAAAACCTTCCTGAATCTCCTCTGCAGCCCAGGTTTCCTTATGGCCATCACCTTGTAGACCCCACAGGTCAGTAGGGACAAATCTAGAGGAATGATTGCATTCTATTTGGACATTATATTGTAAGTACAGTATTGACAAAGTAGAATATGTATAGAATAAGAGAATATGATGGTGGGAAGTTCAAGGAGGGGGAACCAAGTGGTAGGAAAAACAAAGGAAAAGAAGAGATAAAAAGACCAAGAGAAATGGGGTTGCTGTCTTAGGTATTTTCAGAAAAATCATGTTGATAAAGGAAGATCCTTGGTTTGAGATGTCCACTGAGCTGAGGTACGGGGAGTGGTTTGGTAGTACTTGAAGGCGGATGGGTGCAGTGGAAGGAAGGATGCCCCATTAATTTTAATTTTTTTGGAAGAAAGTAAGCTGTCCTATTAAGTTCTTTTTCTACACTTAGAAGAAGTAGGATGGTATAGCCAACCGTCTGGAACGCTTTCAGGAAATGTGGAGATCTACATACGTTACGTAGGCTATGGCTGGACTACATAACTTCAAAGGTGCCTTTTCTATCTCTTCAGCCTCTGACTTTTACAACCTGCCTTTTTCAAAAGGCAGAAATCCACTAGAGGACAAGGCCAACCTTCCCATTTCCACTGAAAAGACAAACTAAAGGCTGTATTTCTGCTCTAATTGACTTTAAAAATTGAAGATTGGATTGGAGCAGATAAGCGATCAAAGCCAAGATCCTTATCTAACTGATCTTTGAGCTGCTAAATGAGGTAGAAAATGTCATCGGAATAGATTGGTTTGGTCCATGGCCTTTCCTGAGCCATGTAGCTATGTCACCTCAGAAGCTCTTGCACAGGCCACTTTGGCACCATTAATTTCATCCCAGAACTTCTCAAATATATATGTGTGCTAGAGGGGGCCTATAAAAAGAAAAAAATGACAAAATGTTAGAAAATGCTTTAATATAAAACAGACTTTAGCTATTGCATGACAACACGTGGCACTCTGCAAAAAGTGCCCTGATCAGATTATTTTCAAGATAAGACTGAAAGTTGAACCAACTGGAAAATGGTATGAAATTTACCTTTGCAGTTCCTGGTCCAGGATACGTACCCTGGGTCCCACCTCACATTGTGCCCACATCACCCTTGTTATCCCTGGTTTGCCTAAAGTCTATGGGGACAGGACAGCCCATTCATGACTCTCCCAAATAATAAAAATTACAATAAATATCATTATATCAAAAATACATGTGTACAGCTTCTCCAAAGACATTTAACTCATTCGTCATTCAGAATAGCAGATAGTCAGGGCAGATATCGTCACCCTCTTTTGAGAAAAATGTGGAATGATGAGCACAAAGGCACAAAGCCAGTAAGTGGCAAAATCAAGGACCAGGATTTATTTCTTCCTCAATTCTAAGGATCTTTCTACAGGACTAGACGTTAGAAGAAAGGCTTTTTGTGTGTGTTTTGTTTGTTTGGTTGATTTTTGTTTTCTTTCAATTAAGACGTGATGATCCATCAATGACTGACAGATCTAAACAGAGTCTCTCAGGCTTTGGCTATCTTGACATTTGGGGCCAGATAATTACCTGTTGTGGAGTGCATTCCTGTGCATTGTTGGATGCCTATACCATCCCTGGCCTCTACCCACTAGGGGTCAGGAGCAAGCCCCAAGTTGTGACAACTGAAAACGTCTCCAAACTTTGCCAAATGTCCCCTGAGGCAAAATCACTTCCAGCTGAGAACTATTAATCCAATACTACAGGTTTAATTTCTTTTAAAAGAGAAACACAAACTAAGTTAATCGGCAGCGAGTGCATACGTGTGCTGTGTAGGCATATGTGTACTGCACATGTAAACGACGGACAAAGAAACCTCCCAATGCCTTTGGCTTCTTCTAGGAATAAAACCTTTCTAGTACAAAAAAGCAGAGGTGCCGACCTGGCTTTAGTTTCTAATACGGGATGAGAATTGGATGGTGTGTGAAATGAGACTTTCACTGGCCATCAGGTGATGTATTTTTATTTCCCCACACACAAAATGACATCATTTCCCCAATGAAGCCACAAAACACTTAGCTATAGGAACCCTATAAGTCAAATTGAATTTACCAATAAAAATTGATGTTTATGCAGAAAACGTAGATATCTTTATCCTAAACAATATATCAACAAAGGTGAGAACATCAATAGAGTTATACATTCTCCCCTTGAATTGATTTTGTTTCACCTGTTCACATGTTTCTTGGATTAACTTTACTAATGAATTTTCTCAGGGGTTTATTCCCTTGACTACTAAGCCACAGTCTGTGCTTAATTATGATATTCTTTCCTAAGTCTGGGTCTTTTATCAGACCATTAATGGCTGGAAAAGAATTGCTGACATGACAGCTAAACTAATCCATCTCATTTATAAAGGAAAAAACCAAGAATGTAGTATGTGTGAATATTTGTATAGAAAAGCATGTATATATTCCATACATGTATAACAGCACACAGTACCTGTAACAATTATATTTCTACCTAAATGTCTTATCGGTTCATTTTATGCCAGAACATTAATCAGTATATAGATAGATAGTTGCTCAGTATGCAAAATTAACAAAACAGTGATGATAAGAATTACAAGACATATTTCTATTGTAGATTCACAATTTTAGAAGGAATTTCAACCTGGCTTGATATATTAAAAGATGCATTAACCTGTAGTACTGACTTTTGCTAATAAAGAAGCACTGTAACAAATACACACACACACACACACAGAGACATGTCTCAAAAACACATGACATGCCATACGGTTATTTCAAAATAACAAATCAATACTTCAAAACCAAAGGAAGCACTTTGTAATTTTATGTCTCTTCCTGCATTCTTCATTTAATTAGATCATTGCTGAAGGTGCTTTGTGTTTCTCAGATAACAGGATCTGGGCCTAAATAAATTCCAAGGCCAAGGTGCTCGTTAATCCCATGTACACTTATTATCCACATGCTCAAGTATCATTATCTCCTGATTATGTTACTGAAATGTCAAGCTGAATATATTTGAGGTTTTGCATTCTGTCCATTAGGTAAAAGAACTATGTGAAAGAGCTATCAAAAAAGAACCACAGTAAATCAGAATGCAAAAGATGCTTATTGACCACCACCCTGAAACGGAGCAGCCATAGTGGAACATGTCTGCACACCTCCCAACAGCATTTATCCATCCTCTTGGCCAAACACATTCAATTTCAGAAAATAAATAGATGTTAATTTCCATCCAAATGCTCACTTCAATTCATTATCTAGAGAGGTAAATATTCACAAAGGTGACACCCAAGTCAATATTGACCTTGGGGGATAATGAATTTTGACATTTACTGGAATAAGCGATTCACGTAGAGTGTATACACATGTAAAATTCTACCTGGTATATTAGCCATGAAAAAAACAATAATGACTCAAATATATAATATATATGTGCATGTATGTATATATACATTATCTTTAATTATTTATTATATTAAATCCTATTATGAATGCAGAGAAGAGCATTTGGAGTTCATGCAGGGGTTTATTTTCATATATGAGTGCAGTGTAGATTTAAATGCAATGTGATTTTCTAATGAATGGCTCTCTAAGCAAACACTCAAGCTTGTGATTACAATTAACAGACCAGCTAGAAGCAGAAACCAAGACTGAATCCCATATTCAACAATTTTATTTCATTTGTATACTTTCACCACTTCTCATCACATTAATTAACATCAGGGAGCATGAGAGGGCCTCACTGATGGAGGCCAAATGTTCTTTTCTCTCACAACGGTTAGGAGATAGAGGCATGAGATTTGGAGCAAAGCACTGAACTGTGTGCCAAGATTCAGGGTTTGCCCCTATCCTGTCCCTAATCCAGATTTTCTCTCTGTACTTGGGTTTCACCCAAACTGTCTACGCTTTAACTCAATTATCAAGTAGTTATTTTGCCATTCACTGTGTGGCTAACGTGAAATCTCTTCTTTTGAGGAGGTCCCAAGGGCTTATCTTGGAAGGAGGTGGATAATTCGAGGGCCTACACAAAGTAATTTTTCTCCAGAATAAGAACAGCTATTGACCGTTAACGAAGGAGATCAAAATGAGGAAACCTTCCTTTGACAAGCTAGTAAGATTTCAAATCAGTATGCCAATAACCCTTGCCCTGAGACTTATATAAAATTGCAACAAGAAAAACAAAGAACAATTTTCAAAGGGCTGAAAATAGGCATCTGGGCAGAGGTAATAGTCAAAATATTTAACAACCTCAACAGCAGGTCCTCGACTGATGCAAACAGACACAGTCGGCAAGCACCCTGGCTGGCCTTCCCGCTTCACATCAGCCAAGTGTTGGCCACCATTCAGACCACCATTCCCATCTTTCCTCAAAACCCTCATATACCTAGTCACTTTTGCACAAAATGATAAACTTAAAGACTCCCGCAATTAAGGATAATGCAGAAGTCTTCACACAGTACTTCCATGAAGAAGCAGGGAGAGAAGAGCAGGCTGGGTGGTGGGATTCTGCTCCTCTTCTCCCTCTGTCCTCAAAGCAGCAAGCTTGTAATTTATTTTACATATTAAAATTCTATATAAAATTTCACTTTGGATACCAAAATGTTCTGCTTCTAAAATAAGTTCAAATATTTAAGGCCTTATTCCTTGAAACATTAACACTTGTTGAGAGCTAGAACACAGCATTTATTAATTGCCTCAGTGTGAACTACTTCAGGACTCTCCCTGTCCTTTCCCGATAGCAGCCACTGACAGAGGAAAAGAGGTAGGGCTGAGAGGGCGCTGGACATCAGACAAATTGCCTACCCTCTCTAAATCCAAGCAAGAATGTCCACTGAAATAAGAATACAACTGAAAAACAGGACAAAGGAGACACAAAGACAGACCTCACAACTAAGCGAAGCAAAAGCCCAGATTGAAGGGACAAACCCAAGACAGCTGGAGAAGAAAGCAAAGAATTCCCTGGTCTGGCTTTCCATGCAGCTTGTGATGAAAAGAAGTTCACACATGTGCTAGTCATCCTCTGTCAAGCAGACTCTGAGGCTGGCAAGGCAGGTGCTCATCACTGCACTTAGTCTGCAGTGAAGAATAACGGTGCTGGGTATGCAGTTGTTAAAACCATCCTCCCATCTATCCCCACAGGATGAAAGGAAGTTACAGTCTGGGTTTGGGATGAAGTCTGCAGCTGAAGATGGAGAACAGATATAAATTCCATCCAGTCCTTGCCTTGTTTGAATCTGTGATCTAAGTATCACAAATGGGGTTTTTCGTATTAGCAGCAACATAAACAAACAAAAAACCCAGAACATCTAACAAAGTCTAGGAGTGATGCACTATGATGTAGTGATGAAAATACCATACTTAGTGAGGAAGGTCTCTAGGGAGTGTGACACAGGAACAGACGATAACAGTGAGCACTGATCATGGATGGCACAAGGTCATCCGTAATAGGCATGGAGCCTTGCCACAGAGAGTCAATGGCACAAGATTTAATGAGTACTACAACCAACTTTTACAAAGAGTTAGACCTATTTTTACAAATAGTTAGGAACTGTTTGTCACAGAGACTTCTAGATATGGGAAAGGACTGCTTGTACAGTTAGAAGAAGATGCCCTGCACAATGGGGAGGAATCTTTGGGTCTAGACTGATGAGGGTTTTCTCACCCTGGAGTAGGAAGAGTCCCGACTCTGCAAGGTTGAACGTCTCCTCAAGTTTAAGAATAGCTCAGTCTTAGCTTCGGGTTCAACAAAACAGCAGGCAGAGTGAAAAAAAGTATGAACTTTGGAGTCAGGGAGATGTGGATTATAATCCCAGTGTGGTCATCTAATGGCTATTTGATCTTGGGTAAGTCGCCTAACCATCCAAGCCAGCACATGCTCACTCTAGAATGGGGGAGAACAACTGTTCCACAGGACTGCGGCGAGGAACTGAAGGAGACCTCAGCAGGCACACCCCTGGCATATGGTGGAGGTTTGAAGCCCTGCCTACGAAGAAACACACACTTGACTTTTCTCTCATCTTCAGTGTTCCAACATTACAATCTGCTGGTTTCATTTCTTTTGATAGTGTCAAAAGGTTCCTGATTCTCGTAGAATGAGAGGCATTAATCTCTCTCTTAATATCCTGGCGAGCTCAGCCTGTCTCTAATCAGAAAGAATGTGCCCTCGTTGACCTCAATCCTGTAACCAGGCAGAGCTCGTTGACTCAAAGGTAAACCCCACGGATGTGGAGGCACATGGCCAGGTGACTGCAGGAAGGGGCCACACAGACTTGGAGGGGTCTGAGCAGACTTCTTCCCCACAGCTCCTCCAAAAGCTCCATCTCTGTGCACTAAGGGAGGCTCCTGGGTTTCCTTTCCTCCTGTGAATAGATAAGCCCCTCACCTCCCATAATTAATTAATCATAATCTGCAGCTCACAGACCAGTCACAGTTGATGAGAAATGAAGCTATCCGTTGTCCCAAAATGAGAAGAGAGACAGGCACTTCTTCTCTTTCATATAAGAATCCTGCAAGGCATAAATAGGGAGCAAGAGCCAAAAAGCTTAGGCCCGTGCCCCTGTGTGTATGTGGCCTTCTGCCATGGGTTCAGCAATTCAAATTTGCTCATCAATTTTTAATTGGAGATTTTGGGAAAATATTTTTTTATCGTAATATAAACATGGATATAATATGGAGCAGAATGCAAATTTGCCTTAGTGTTTAAGACAACATTCAAGAAATTACATGCTTCAGTGGCCACCTGAAGCTGAGCTCTCAGATTCCCCCGGGTTCTCACACACTCTTTCTTTCTGGTCAGCAGCACTTCAATGGAAAAGTTTGAAAAGCATTAGCTTTAGCCATAACACATAAAAACAAGTCATTTCATGAATGTTACTTGAAACAGGCAGAGCGAAGGCATGGAGTTAGAAAGGAGAGAGATGGGGAAGAAGGAGAGGAAGAGGAAAAAAGACAGGGAAAGGGAGGGAGGAGGCAAGAGGAAAGCAAAGGAGGGAGCATTAGCAAGAAGGCAAATTAGAGCAACTCTGAAGAGCTGAAGATAAGGAGGCAGGGAGAAAAGGCAGGAAAAGGAAAGAGATGCTTAATAAATTGAGCAAGAATAGGGGCTGGCCCGATGGTGCAGCTGTTAGGTTTGCACATTCTGCTTTGGCAGCCCGGGGTTTGCCATTTCAGATCCTGGGTGCTGACACGGCACCGCTTGGCAAGCCATGCTGTGGCAGGTGTCCCACATATAAAGTAGAGGAAGATAGGCACGGATGTTAGCTCAGGGCCAGTCTTCCTCAGCAAAAAGAGGAGGGTTGGCAGCAGATGTTAGCTGAGGGCTAATCTTTCTCAAAAAAAAAAGAAAAAAAAGGAGAAGAGAGTGGAGGGGCCACGGTGCCATGGCTTTGTTTTGAAGAGATCCTGTTATCTTTTGCTGTTGTTGCCTCTGCAACTATGTGGCCAGCAACTCTAATCCTTCTCCTCATCATCTGTTTTCATATTTTCAATGAACAATAGGCTTTCATTAATGCACAGACAAATTAATGGACAGTAGACATTTCATAAATAGGTTCTGAATAAATGAATGAATCAATGAATGATACACTTGAAGGTGGAATAGGAATTTACAGTTCACCAATCATTGTACCAGCACCTGATTTTTAACCCACCATTAACAAGAACAAAAGAACATTTCTACTATTTGCCCACCAAAAGTAGGTTTCAACAGTACACAGAAGAAAAGGGCAGCTCTCCCAACCTTCTGATTTTATCTCCATCTGCCTGAGTCTCCTGCCATGAGAGGGCCTAGGATATTGGCAACCTTTCACCCAGACTGCTGCCCAGGTTCACTGACCTTCCTCAAGGTCTGTTCAAGGATACTTCCCCATAATGCTGACGTCTTCTGCGAGGGCCTGCTCAGTGTTCTGGAGGGGATGTGCTCCTTACTGTTCTAGAGCAAGCTCTTGTCTCTACTCTCTTATGAGGCTCCCTTTGTGAGGTTTTCAGCAAGCAGGCTCATTGGCCAAGGCCCAGAAGCAGTAATCACACTACGACAGAGCCCAGGAATCAAGTGAGCAATCCAGATGGGAACGTTTCTCTGTCAGGTGGAGACCGATTGTGCCCACCATCCCTCTGACAGAGGACTCAAAACGAGAACACGTTTCTATTTGCCTTGACAATCAGTCACCCAGCTTTCTGATTACCCAGCTGAAGGGAAAGGGAGCGTGGCTATCTTTGCTTGAGAATAATGGGAATGTAGTTGTCTCTGCCGTAATTTGCATTAAAACTGATTTTGTGAGAATCCATGTTGAGGTTCATTAGTAATTATAATAACAGGTACGATTACTGAATGCCCAACATCATGTACATTTTATAGAATTTGCTGTCATTAATGCCTTCGAGTCGATTCCGACTTCTAGTCCCCTCTGTGAACAGCAGATCAGAAACGTGACTGGTCTTTTTGTGTCATCCTCTCACCTTCCGACGCTCTATCAGACAATGCTCCACTTCTATTCATATTCACAGACATTTTTTCAGAAGCGGGTGGCCAGCTCCTTCTTCCTGGTCTGTCTAGTCTGGGAGCTCCACTGAAATGTGTCCACCATGGGTGACCCTGCTGATATTTGAAATACCGGTGGTAGAGCTTTCAGCAACACACAGCCACCACAGTATGACAACTGACAGATTGGTGGTGTGGTTCCCTGACCAGGAAAAGAACTGGAGCCTTAACCATTAGACCACCAGGGCTGGCTTTATACAGAGTAACTCATGTCACACATACTGACTCTACAAGGTCCACATTAGTATGCACAGGAAATATTACCTGAGTGAGAATTAAACCAACGAGGACTGTGTGGGGCATGCCCTTTCACTCCCCTTTGTCGCCTCCCTATTGTCGACCTGCTGGAATATGGAGGGTTGGCCTGGGCACAGTCAGGAAGTTGGCAACACTTATCTTGGACATCCTGAACGTTCCTATTCTTTGCCCTTCCCCAAATCAGAACATTCTCTTCCCCTCCCTCAGGTACCTAGCACTATCTCTTCTATAAACTTTTCTTCTGGAAAATGTCTGTTTCTCTCAGTCAAGTATAGTTCAGTATAGATTTATATGTCTATATTTTCTCTCCCGGGTGGCTCTGTGTCTTAAGGCTTATCTCTATGAATTGAGAGGCGTTTTCCCGTATTTACAGAATTGGGGGACTAAAGGAGTTAGCAGAATTGTTTGCAGACAGATGGGTGGGGGTGTTGGAATCCAGCTGGCTTTCCCAAGTGCCCTGTGGGTGGTGGATCCCTGGCAGGCCTGCCCTCAGAATAGGTCTCGTTGGGAGGTTTCACATTTGGGGATTGTGCCCACGTAGTTTAGCAAGGCAGCATTGGAATCCAACAGACTTTTTTCTCCCTTCCTCTCACATCTTCACACAATCATGAGCTCAGGGAAAAGCCAATGGCAGTACCCAAAATACATGGCCACATGACAGACAGAAGGAGTGGGAAAGAGAGAAAGGACAAGTAAGAGGAAGGGAGGAGGGGAAGGAGAAAGAGAACTGAAGATACAGATTCAGCAAATAGTGGCCTAGACTAACACCTACAAGCATCTGCCTGTTAGGCAAATTTCTTTTACTATTTGCCTGGTACTGTCTTCAGAGGGATATTTCTGCTTCCGGAGGTGGATAGTTAAAAATAATATACATCATGAATGGTGTTTTGGCATTTCCCTTAACTTTCTTTCCATCTTCAACGTTACTGTTGTCATCCTTTAAACTCAATCAATTCAGCTGATCCAGTGAACAGATGGCATTAATCAACCCCCAGGAATATGCACAAAAGCTATTAGAAATGTAGAGACATGGAATTTATGGCAGTAGATCAATTACCAATGATAGCAAATCAACGTGGCACACCCAACTTCCCTTGTTTCTCTTTCCACAGGGCAACCACTGATAGTAGTAATGATCCCTGGTTTACCTCCCTGGCAGAAAGGACACGAAAATGGGATGTTGAGATTTAATTACACCTTCCTTAATGGCTAGTTCTCACTCTGCTGACAAAAACCAGCATAATTTACAGACTAAAAGATGCATCAGGATGATGGATACAGACAGCATATGCTATATGTTGTCATGCAAATATGAAATATACCGCACTGAGAATATGGTCGTTTGGAATTCCCAGAGAAGAACTACATTTCAGAGAACAGAGCACCTTTTCCAGCATCTATAGCTCTCATTTGTCAAAAACAATGGGAAGAGCTATAGAACACATTTTAGCCCCAAATCTGTGCCTTCTGTGAGTTTACTAACTCTTATATTCCTGTTTTGAATTTACTTGGCCATTATTTTCTTTCTAATTCTTCTAACCTTTGCAGATTCTGAAACTTCCTTCTTTAGGCCCTTGTTAATTATCACCTGAGTTATTGTAATAAACCCTTAATTGGTTTTCTCACTAATAGTCTTGGCCCATTCTAATCTATCCTTCATACAACGATTTTTTTAAAACAAAAATCGGATTATGTATCATCTAATTACACGTGCACAATCCTTCAATGACTCTGCATAGCTTTAACAGTAAAAATAAAAGACTCCCATGCATACCTCCTTCTCTAGTTTCCTCTTCTATCCCTATGCCTACGAGCCACTCCCACGAGTAGTCACTACAACATACATCAGTCCCATACCTTCACGCAGAAAGCCTGTAATAGCCTCGCTCCATTTCTCCAGCTAGTGGAGTCTGACTTTGCTGAAGGCTTAGCTTGCTTTCCTTTCCCTCAGAGTCTGCCTTGATGTCTGAGATACTCATTTTGTGCCTGACGTTACACCTGCGCTTACCTTTGTTATAGCATTTATCACCTTGACTTAATTAAAGATTTATTTTTCTGGCTGCCCGTGTTCAAAGCTCCTTAAGGTCATGGACTATATCTTCTTATTCATCTTTATTTCTCCAGCTTCATAAAAAAAAAACCTTGAGTTTAGAAAAGAGAACTTTTAGTTGGGACTCATTTCTTCAATAAGATTTTCAAATGAGTAACACACAAACTGTTAAAACTTAAATCTCCCAACCACAGCTTACAAAGATGACAGTGGGGACTCAGAATAATGTTATTGGGGTAATGTAGATTGGCAATAAAATAAGATATTCCCAGTAATTTCCTATTCAAACAGAATCCAAACTTTTCCTTTTTATAGTAAACCCTAGATCATGAAGAAGGATTTTTACAGCAATATATTTGTATATTTTCAGACTATCTAGGAAATGGTCACTAAAATTGCAAAAGCAAGTTAATAAAATTAGCTCAAAGTTGGACTTTGAGGTCAGATGGATGGAGAGGCTTTCTCTTTTAGGAACAAATGGCCACTTGACATAAATAAGATCACGTCAGCAATGATGTCATGAAAACATGCAAGCTTCTGTAAGTGCAGGAGCCCATTCTCCAGCTCCCATATCCAATTGAATGGTACGAACTTCCACTCTTTCACTTAACAGCCCACATGCTAACATCCTGGCATTTCCAAAACCATAATAATATTTGTTAGTTCAAAAAATAAGCATAAAGCAAATAAAGTTAAAAAGACTATAGCAGCAGGACCATAGAAGAATTTTACTTTAGAAATGAAAATTCTCATTCAGAAACTATTCATTTATTCTCTTACTCAAGGTTTAGGTATTGAATATAGACATTCAAATAAAATATGGGAACTTTGCATCTACTTGGGGAGAGAAGAATTACAAGGAGTGCTATGAAAATATAATAGTAATATACAGGAGCACTTGATCCAGCCTGGGGAAACTGCGTGTGTGTGTGGGCGTGCGCGTGCACGTGTGTGTGTGTATGTGTGTGGAGTTGGGAGAAAGTGAGAGAAGACAAAAATAGGAAGGGGTTTTCTAGACCCAGAAGACAGCATATGCAAATAAATGCAAGGAGATATGAGACAGCATGGCTTGTTTGTGGAGTGTGAAGGAGCTCTATAAAGTTGGAAATTAGGGGATGTAGGAGGAGTGGTGGGGATGAAATTTACAGTATCAGGCAGAACCAGATCAGGACAAGCCCTGTGCTGGGAAAAGGAGCTCCTACCTGCTACTTACTTAATATGCTTGGTCTGACATCTATAAACATATAAGACATGATGCCAACAGAGGTACATTTCACTGTATTCTTATGTGTGTGTTCATGTGTGTGTTGTGTGTGGTCACAAGTCTTCATCAAGGCTCTGCCTTTTCCTTATCAAGTTTTAAGTTAAATAAAGCATCTGGTGCTCATCCAGATATGAGGCCTCTTATCTTTGACTATTGTGATGTTTGGCATCTTGCTTCATATCTAAATTCCAAATGTTTGGTTGTTTGTTTTTCTTTAAGGTATGACTCCAAAGTTGGCTCTGGTGGAAACTGCTGCTCCATGCCCTTTGCTAAGGAGAGTGCTACAAAGACTAACCATAGGGATCCCAAGGCAACTTTCCACAGATGCTCACACGCAGACCCTAAGTGAATGCATGGGAATTAATTGCATATCATGCAAAGAGTCTGGTCTTCAGAGAAGATAGACATAGGTCTAATTTCTGATTTTTTTCATTGCTTAGCTTTATGATCCTGGGAAAATTATCAACTTCTATTAACCTTAAATTTACTCATCTGTAAAGTAGATTTAATAAAGTCTACCTAGCTGTGCTGCCTTGCCAAATTATGTGGACGCAGTATATGAAGTGAGAGATACAAAGTGCAGAGCAGTTAGTAGGAATTAAAACCCTATTATATTGTTATTCTAAATATAATTGCTTAACAATTTTGAGTACAATCATTTCAGAAGGATCCAAATGGAAAAACCAGTAGGCAACAGCAGCAAAGACAAAAATACATTAGGACTAGATAGGACCAGATAAGACCTTAATAATCATTTGATCAAACTCCTGCATTTAATACACCAATATCATGAGGATAAGTCAATAACCTTTACAAGGACACCAGCCAGAAAGTGTCAGAGTTTTGATGAATGAAGACAGCTTTCCTTATGAATTAAAAATGTCATTATTGGCTCCAAACAAGTACACTGAAGCTTTAAAACAAAGTCCTATTGAATGAATGACTGTTGTATTCTGGCCTTTCAGGTAACTAGACCCTTTCCTCACCTCCCTATATGGCAAGGATAATTAGCTTTGTATATGTAAGCCATATTTCAGCAGACTTCTGGCATATAAGCTAATGGGTTTTAGATCACCAATTAAAGGTTTTAGGAACATTTCAAACAATATCATATTACTGTTTTTCATAACAAGTGGGCACTGAAAAGTAAAGCAATGTAGTAAAGGAAAATTGATTCCCACTTAAGAAAGGCAAGGCAGTTGGGAAGAAGAGCAGGGAAAACCCCCTATAATTTAGAGGATGGTCATGTATTAGAATGAGAATAAGGAGCGGGGAGTGAGGGTATTCTTATGGAAACTAATTTTCTCATAGTTCTAAACCCTTGTGGGGAAACTGCTAGTCTAGTTTTTCATTTACATTTTCCAATTGTGGAAATATGAATCTAGTTTGGAGATAGGGGCTTTGTGAAGGGAAAGGGAAGAGACTTCATGTGGATTGTCAAAGATAAGCCCATTTAACCATGGGAAAATCTTTAGGACTCTTCCAAATGAGCATTATAGTGCTTCCTTCACTTCTACTGACTGTGAATGCCAAACAAAGTATACCACAAATACTCTCCTGCTGCAAAAATCAGCCTGATCTTTGTTTATTTATAATGTTACCTATTGATTGGGTTTGTGCATAAACTTCAGATAAGTCAAAGTATAGTGCATCTCTTTATCTGAAGATCTTTATGAACATGGTTGATATATTGTATATTTTAGATGAAGCTCTGCCTTGATGAAAGGGCTAGAATAAAGAGTTTTTGATTTCTCACTATTATCTGGGTGAACCTAATAAGTAACAACAAACAGATAAGATGATTGGAGATCATTCAGAGACTTATTGGTCAAAATCCAAGTTCTTCATAATCATGTAGCACCCTATTATTGTTAAAAATAAAGTGAATTGTGACCCTATAAGTGTTCCATGCATTCCTCCTATCTTTTGAATGGAAGTTCTCCCATTATAGTAGCCTTTCAACATACCTAATACTGAAGGATCTCCTCAGTAAAATATTGAACTGCTGTTCTGTTTGGGAGTAGATCCATATCTCAATTGCTGTTTTATACCCAAGCCTGGGAGCATAGGAAGGTTGCATAACCTGACAGGCATTTGACATCTTCGCTGTGGCATAACTAGGGCTAGTACTCCTCAGCATTTCAAACTCCTGGTTTCATTTTAACCAACTACCAAGTCACATCGTTTCCTCTTGTGTCAAAGGAGTTGGTATTACATGTAAAATGGTTTTTCATTTAACACTGGCCTATCATAGCTACGTTTGAAATTAACTAATTCCCTCAGCGTAAACCCAAAGGAAGTGTTGTAGCTATTTAATATCCTGAAAATCCGGAATGGGGGAATTTCCAGGGTTTTTATTACTTGTCGGTAATTACGTTCTCTGCACAGATTCATAATATGTATACTCCAGCTGGCCTTCTAACCTGACTTAATTTTAATTTTAATTAGAAAATTAAAAATTCTATAATTGGGTAAGCATTTATTTTTCCCTCGCAGATAAATGCCCAAATTTTGGTCAGATTATGAGAAAATTAAACACATACACATACACACACACACACACACACACACACGCAAACATCCTACAGATGACAATAACAACAACAAAGTATTATTAGAAGAATGGAAACAATTAAAAGTTGTTTTACTTGAACAAAGTTCACAGTTATACCTAGATACCATGGAGCATCTTGCGTAAATAACACATTTTCAAGGCTCCTGTCACAAATGATATAAAATGTTATTTCAAAATATAGAAAGATTAATCTTGAAAAACAGTCTCCAAATAATCTACAAACTTATACAAATCGACTATTTGAAGGGAGATTTCTCTTGCTTAGCATATTCATGTAAATGTTAATGGATTGTAGATAAATGATAAATCAAAGCCCTATATTTAATGGGTAAATTGCGTGGACAATGGAAGTCTGGAAGAACCTGGGAATGTTACTGTTTTTTCTTAGAGGCTCTGTATCACAGATTCTGAAAACCACCAAGATGTACTGAGTTCAGAAGTAATTTTTGCTGCTATCTTGTTGTTCACTGAATTAACACATTTTGCTCAGCATACTAAAAACATTTACCATTATTCCTTAAGAACATTGACCCCAAAATATTTAGCCAGCAGCCTGCATTCAGTTGAAATGCTGACTGGATATAGGGAAATTAAACTGTCACTGATGAAAGACTAAAGCTCATTGTCACAAAGTTTCACTTTAAATGTTCAGAATTAGTTTTATTGCTGTACCAGTAATGATAAGCACGAGCCGTAAATCCATGTCATTTCAGTTTTATGAGCATTATTATAACATATCAACCATAATTCAATTAATTTACAGAAAATGCCATTCTACAATTTATTTTTTTCCTTACTCTTAAGAAAAGGTGCTACATGAGAAGGCGCAAATCACATTCCTGTAGAGTATGTTCTATCTATTTCACCCTCATTCCTCACCCCACCTTATGGATCTTCAAAATATTCACTATTTTCAGATAAGTAAATATGCTGAATGACAAACACAGCTATTTGGCAGCCCCACCTTTGTATCATTAGGACAACACTGACCTCTAGTGTTCTAGGAGGTGGGAGAGACCAGCTCAGCACCATGCCCAACTTCCTCCTACTAATCCACTTAGATGTTTTTCTAAAGCACCATGGGAACAATTTCACTTAAAAGAAGAATAAGAAGGAGGAGGGGCGGAGGGGGAGGAGGAGAAGAGGAGAAATATCAGATTTTAACTTGTCCTGTTCTATTCTCTGAAATAATTTCTCCACTAAGGCCCTGTGGCTACTCCCTTTTAGAACGGTTGACCTTTTCAGCATGCCTTTAGAATACAAACTTTAATAAAATCTTTATAAAGCATTACTGCTAACGATACATTCTGGATCTCCAGAACTTCCAATCACAGATAGAAACATTGGCTCTGTTTTGGACCATTTTCAGTAAATAACATTTGTCTAATCGTCTCCCCTGGGTTGTATATCTCTTACTCAGGGTACTCTTGGACCTGAGAGAGTGGGGAGCGAGATAGAGGAACTCATAGCCAATAAGTAGTCTTCCTACCTTTTTCTAGCAGTGATGGTTCAGATTACAAAAAATAGTATCAAAACTGTTCCAATATGGTTAAATATTTCTGAGGTTGGTGGTGGAGTTAGCAGATAGGAGAGCAAGCCCAGAAACTTGAGGAGCCTTGATAAACCATCTTTGGAAATAACACAGATGGCTTAATGGCATTCTTTCTCATTTAAGAGTTTCCAGAGCTGGAAAAACTTGCCTTTCTCTGCCTAGAGAGGCAGCTGAGCAAGTGAGCTTGAACCTCTGATGGCTCTAGCGATTTATTCAAGTTCGACGAACTGGGTTCTTTAAATACACAGTGCAGGTGGCAGATCCCCAGGCGTCCAGCCTTCCTGCCTATTAAATTAAATGCCCTGCGCTTGCCGAGGTTAGAGCCTGGACGACAAAGTGTACACTTAGTGCATACTCATTATGTGTTCTTTCGCACAAAGATTTTGGGGGTGGAGTGTGCATCAAATCTCTTCCTCCTATAACAGGGGCAGCCATTGATCTTGTGGTTTGACTACAAGGGCCATGACTCTTAGGCCAAAACTCCCAGTCCTGTTAAACCGATGCCCATTGGTTGCAAGATACCCGAACTGGAGCCTTCTGCCTAGGAGAAAGCTGAAAGCCATGTATTGTGAAGCACTGAGCATACTGCAAATCCGAGGCAGCCGCATTCAGAAGTGAGCCGCTGTCACTGAGCGCAGTGGCTGGGAGCATTTCTTTCCCTGGAAGCTCAGCCCCCGTGCACACGATCTGAACCGGGGTCCCTTCTCGGGAAGAGCCCTCGCAGAAATCAGGTAGGCACAGAACGCCAAGCTGGCAGGAGGCTCAGGGAAGAGAACCTTCTCTTCTCCCCCCAACTTTGCGATTCGGGGAGAAGGGCAGGAAATCCAGCGGCGCTGGCTCATCCGAGCTCTGCTAACTTTTGGGATGGTTAGAGTGATGGAACCACACCAATCAGTATTTTTTTCCTTTTCCTCTGCTCAGAGCAGACACAATTGAACACGTTTGGACAGTTGAGCGTCTTTCCAAATGCTAGCTAGCATTTCCCACCTCAGCTACCCGCCCCCAGCTCCTGGTACTCACAATTTGTCGCTGTTAATCCTAAATGCCACAAGCCGGAGAACAGCAAAGTGAAAACGCTGGTCAGCCGTGGTACAGAATCCATTTCCCCCGGGTAAGCGGTCCCTCCCAATCGAATCCCAAATTTGCAGGCGCCAGTGGCGGCTTCCTTCTCGCTCTCTCTCTTTCTCCTCTGCGCCGCCTGGCCCCCTCCCACCCCCCCTCGGAGAGGCACTCGCTGCTTCACTCCATCCCGTGCCCAGACGCTCTACCGAAACCGTAGCGGGCTGTTCTCCAGAGCTACGGCCGAAGCGACAGTCCCCGCAACTGCCGCTTGCTCTCCTCGCCTTCCTCGCCCTCCTCTTCCTCCTCTTCCCCCTCCTTAAAGGTGCAAATCCAAGCCCGATTGCAAGAACAGGCGCCAAGCTCGGCGGACAGCCGAATCCACCTGGTCGGCCGCTGGAGCTGGAATCGGCTCGGGGCGGCGGACAGCTCCTTATAGGCGCCGGGGCGCGGGCGCCGCCCCCGCCAGGCCCGCCCCACTCCTCCCGCCAGCGCGGCCTGGGCGGGTCTGCGCCCCCTCGGCGCCTTTCCCCTCCGCCGCGCTGCGCCTTGGCTACCTGGGAGGGAAGGGGATCGCGAGAGGGGGAGGAAATGTCTGTCTGTGTCTTCCTTCCTCCTCCCCCATTTAGGGAATGAGTAAAGGTACTGAAATTTAAAGCAGATTTTCGAATAACGCTGCTGAACGGATCGTAAAAGGAGTTGGAAGACAGAACGCATTAGCAAGAGGGAATTTCCCCTGGAAAGCTTCGACACGAGCTAACGAACAGCTTTTTTTCTTTTTCTTTTTTGAGAGGAAAAGGACGACTTGAATTATGCTGTTTAATTTCCCGTTTGTTCCGTAGTATAGAAGGCTATGGATATTGATACTATTGGGATTTCTGATGTAGGGTTTTAACATTGTGTCCTCTCCCTTGCATCTCCTACCCGGCACCCTACTCCCACCGCTCATCTTTTCACCGGCGACCACGTCTACGTCTCCTTCCTCGCTGTTGGCACGTAGCTTTGGGCAGGTACTGCGAGGCGCTGGGTGCTTTCGGTGCTGGAGCCCAGGTCGTTCGCTGGCGCCTGAGAGACAAATGGGGTGTGGCAATGATGAGAGTCGGGGTGGGGGTCCTGGTGGCTCCTACGATTCGAGATCTGAGGGCTCCGTTGGAGGGATTTAAATTTGAAAAGAGAGAAAAAGAGTAGTTTTGGTTTCTTCCTAGACGTTCCCCGTTAGAAACCCTGTTTCTGTCGTTGGCTTCTAGTTTACATCTGGGGACTCTCCTGCCTTGCTGTAAATCAACTTATTATTATTATTTTTTTTTTATTGAAAGCTGTCAAACCTTAACAAAATGAGGGAGCATAATGATTTCTCCTGTGTGAAGTGTACAATCCAGTTAGGGGTAGCGTCACTTCAGAGCAAGTTGATGTCCCCCTTTCCTTGCCCCTCCCCCCAGCAGTAGCAAATATGCAGATGTATTTTACACTCTAGATTCCTGACAACTCTTGGTCTTCAGCTGCCAGCTGCATAGCTACAACAGGTTGAGCTGAGTTTCAAGTAGCTTCTGCATGAATCCTGAGGTTAACTTTGTGGTTTTGCTTAGAGGTGGACTCACATCATTGGAATACTGAAAAATAGTTGAATGGCAATTGGGTTGGTGACACTGTAATATTATTAGAGAGAAAGAATTCTGAAGGTTCTCACACTTGTAAGTAAATGGCTGTCTTGTCTCTAAGCTTCTAACTGAAAATAATGATGTTAGTTACTAGATTCTTAGACAACTGGAAGACTCTCCAGCACAGGCTTGAGCTGTGGGAGCACAGGTCCTGCCGAGGGATGGTGAATCACCGTACAGCAAAGCGGAGGTGATCTAAGAAGCTGCGCTGTCGGCGGGGGCCTGAGTGAGGAGGGGGCTGCGGTTCAAAGTGCGGCTGCTCGGACTTGCCGCCTTCTGCTGCTGGGGGCCCCAGGGGCTGCCACCCAATCCCTGGCCATTCAGGATCCCAGGTTGAAAAACACCTGTGCATCTAGTTTAATCACACTAGAGAGTCCAGAAAAAATATGAACCATTATACAGTTTGTATGTTCCTTAACTTTTAGACTTAAAAAAAAATAAATAAAATATTACAAATATGATTAAGGCCCTTTTGCATTCTTGCCTTATCCCATTCATCTCCCACCATATAGAAGTAAATTCTTCTTTTTCATTCCTGTACATCGTGTTTTTATACTTTTTCGACACATATTTATACCTCTAAACAATATATATATATATTGCTCTGTCTTTAACCAGTATGTAAATGGTATCATACTGCTTCATTTTGCACCTTGAAACTTACTCAAGTTTATATTTTTGGAATTTATGCATTTGGATACATGTAGTCCTAATTCTTTCATTTTAACTGCTGTATCGTGTTTCACTTTATAAATATGCCATAATTTATTCATTAATTCTTCTGTTTATGAATCTACAGATTATTTCCAGGTTTTTTTCCTCAATAAAACTATACAGCCTGGTACCTATCTCTTAGATTTTTTTCAAATATGTGCTTAGGAATACAATTTCTGAATCATAGGAAATGCTTACCTTCTGCTGTAGTAGTTATTGCAGTTTCTCTATAACATGATGTTGCCATTTCGTTCCCCTCTCCCACCAGCAGTGTGTGAGGTTTTCCCTAGCTCCACATCCTTACCCACACTTCAAGCCCTCTCTCTTTTTTTTCGCTGAGGAAGATTCACCCTGTGCTAACATTTGTGCCAATCTTCCTCTTTTTAGTATGTGAGTCGCTGCCACAGCATGGCTACTGACAAGTAGTGTAGATTCACACCTGGGAACGGAACTGGGGCCACCAAAGCAGAGTGTGCTGAACTTAACCACCAGACCACGGGGCTAGCCCCAGACCTCTCTTTTTACAAATGGGAAAATGATAGCAGAGAGCACAGGTCTTTAGTCACTGAGTTTAATGTTCCACTATGTCATCCCACCTTCTACACTTCTCCAAAAATTATTTGGTCAAGTAAAATATTTTAAAACTTATGGAAGATGCTGGCTTTATTTTCTGACAGAGTGACTTAAAATGAATCTATCTGTGTCAGTAAAATGTGCTTGGAATACATATTAAAAGAAAATCGGGGGGCCGGCCCTGTGGCCTAATGGTTTAGTTCAGCGTGCTCCAACAACCTACACCACTCGGCGGTTGCCACACTGTGGTGGTGTCCCACGTCAAAATAGAGGAAGATTGGCACAGATGTCAGCTCAGGGTCAATTTTCCTCAAGCAAAAAGAGGAAGATTGGCACAGATGTTAGCTCAGGGCCAATGATCCTCAGCATAAAAAAAAAGGGGGCAATCAGGGAAATTTGTTACATGAAGCCCCCAAAATGTGAATAATCTTCAGGTTATAGGCAAATATTGGCACACTGTGTTTAGATGTCCATATGCAGACCTAGTATATAGTATATAAATTACACCTAATTTAAAGTCCTATTTACAGTTGTAGCTCTTTTTCTCTCTCTCCTACACACCTGTTCTCCGAGCAACTTTGAACCTTAAACAAGAGACATTTGTCTAAGATTTGTTAACACTTCAGTAGGAATACTGCAGCTCTGACTGTAGCAAGGGGTAAACAGCTGTTCCTCTTAGACGATAGTGTAAACAATGCCATCTTCTGGGGGCATTTTGCCAGCAAGTTTTTATTAGCTGTAGAGTATTAATCACTTTTAAAACTGTTTTCCACCAGGTTGATATTTACCTATTGAAATTCTTTTGTACACCTTTTAGTCTGATAAATCCGCCTTTCAAATAATGGAGTAGAATCTGAATAATCTCCCTTTTCCCACATGCTGGTTGATCTAGACAGATAACTCATATTTGCAGAGCACCTTGTTTCGAAGAGGCTTAAAAATTCTTCATAGATAGAGCAGATTGATTGCTAAGAGAGAATAGGAAAAAATGGGTAAATGAAATCCTTAAATGTCTACATTTTAAAATGATAAATCTGAACATATTCTCAAGACAGAGTTATATCTGAGATCTTAAAAAAGGAATGAAGTGGACAAGATTGCGTTATCAGGTCCCTTTGATTTTCCCCTGAGTATCCTCACTTCTTTCCCCTTAATAGAGCAGAAGGAAAAGAACCGTTCATCACCTGGCATCCCAGCCTTCAAATATTCAACAAGTGGGTTGCCTCATTGATTTTGTAATCCTCCTGTGAGGTGTACAGAAGGTATGTTTGGTCCTCTCCGTTTTATAGATGGGATCCTAGGTGGAGACAGATATTGACATGTTAAATGTCACAGAATTAATTGGTCCAACCCATAGGAAAATGAAAGCTTCCCATCCTACTTCCTTTATCTTTAGAAAGCTAATAGGTAAAAGTCACTGTGACATGTGGGTACTTGGTATGTATGGGAGGAGCGTCTGCATTGGTCACAGTAGGGTCCTCTGTTTTGAGTATCGGTACTTTTGGATCATTTCAACTTCGCATTTCATGGATTGTGGCAAGGGTTAAAGGATGACTTGCCACCAATATATTCAAAATAGAGTTTTAAAAAATATTGATGGGAAGAAAGTTAATTTAATTATTTTTTTCTTTCATCCTTTCTCCTTTTTTAAAAAGTTTTCATTTTCTTCTTTTTTTCTTTTCCCTCTTTATAGTATGTGGCCAGTAATATGCTACACCTTTAGTGTAGAGGGAATGGAAAAGAGATTCCTGCTATCATGGAGCTAAAAAATGATTTGGGAAAGTATGATGTAAACATATTAAAAAGTTAAGATAACAATACAAGTTAGCATGTAATTAAGTACCAAAAGGCCCAGATAATAAGTGCTGTCAGAGTTTTGAAGCTGACGAAGATTGCTTCGTCTGGGAAGGAGAACTTTCAGTAGTTCTTTGTCTCTTGGTGGGTAGAGGGGTTTCAGTCACCCTGGGCCACGCAGCTTGTTGTTCAAGTCAGGTTAGGTCAGATGTATTTGCCTTAACAGGAAAGTCAAATCTTAGAGAAATGAAGGCAGAACTCTACTTTTGCAGCAGAGTGAACTTTTCTAAGGCGAGTGGACTTCAGCCAGATGTTCAGAAAAATTTTCTTGAGCCTCTCTCCACTGTTTCTCTCCTAGATCTACCTCAGACTCAACCTTGTGACCACAGTACTCATCCTTGACATCTTCTGTCATCTATTTGCTGCAAATAACACAACTCCTTGAATACTTTTACCGGAAATGCATGTTTCTCAGCTGGTAATATGCCATGCTGTTTACACATACTGCTCTTTCTTCCTGCTATGGACATCTCCTTCCCAACTGGCTAATTTTCACTCATCATTCAAGTCCAGCTTCAGCTAACACCTCTTTCTTGGCTATTGTGTGATGTTTCTTCTGAGGTTGTTCTAACTCCGAGTAGTTTCTCAAGAGTAATTTATCAATTAGTATTTAACTTTGAGTCTTCAGCATACATGCAGGCTTTTAAGAAATATTTGATGCATGAATAACATTAGATATGAAAAGACCTTGTCAACATTTTTAGAAGTCACTCACCCACCATCTTCACCACCATTCACTCATTGCCCCAGAATTCAGGGTCTTCATCGAGGGCATTTATTCTTATTTACCTTGGAAATCAAGATGTCAATTATATGGAAGATCAGTGGAATGCAGTTTAGGATAATATCTTTATAGTTCGTTCTCCTAGCCATATATTTCTCAAATATTTGCGTTTATTTTTTTGGAGGAGTTCACTCTCCAAAGTAACTATATATTTGTACAAACCTGGCCAAGCCACATCCAGAAACACGTCAAAAAAGGATCTCTCTTCTCCACTGATTTCTGACTCTCTCTGAGGGAAGTCTTGCCTACAATCATTAAGAAATCATCTGTGATATATATCATGTTTCAGGAGAAATCGTTTTGGAGTAGTTTAATGGAAAGGGTTCTGAGTTTAGAATCAGAAACCTTGAGTATTAGCCTTGACTTTGCAGCTTACTAGGCATGAGACCTTGAGTATATAATTCGATTTCTTTAAGATTTAGTTGCCACACCTGTAAATTGTCATAATTCTTGGCTTAGGTATTTTTGCATAGTGAATAAAATCATATGTGTAAAAATATTTTTGTTATATAGACACAAGTTATAAACATTGTGTCCTAACCCAAAGAGGACAATTTATTCAGCCCCTAACCACTGGATTACTCATACATTTCATCTGTCAATTCATCCCTGGAGCAAAAATACAAGCAAATATCTAAAAAGATTACCCATTCTGTGGGAAATATGCATAATTCATTACTTAAAGGTACCACAATAATTCAATCAACCATCATTAATTTATTGAGCAACACTAATGTGCCTAGACTTGCATCATTTATTTTTAGTTAAATAAGTGCCATAGATGAGATGATCTAGTCCTGTCTTCAAGCCTTTTAGACTCCTGACAATTTCTAGGTGGGGAGATAACATATACAAACCTAAGTAATGAATGCTCGTAGGAGGGAAACAACTAAATCTGTTTCTCAAGTACATCAAAGTGGCAGAAATTATTGATTTCTTGATCTACAGCCGTTTCCAACTTCTTCCTTGATTGCAAAACAGACTGGTGAAGGAATCATTATTTGACTCAGCCTACCACATCAATTACATTGCCTTTTGAGAGTGATTATCTTATGCTTGCCTGGTGGCCAAGTTCTGATGGTTAAGACTCAAGGAGAAGGAGAGATTTTCTTCTCTGGGAAAAGGGAAAAGAGTATGAATAAAAATCTGGTTGTCCCTGTAGTTTCCTCATCACATGGCCAGTATCTCATGAGGTTTGTAACTACAGTAGCCAACTTGGAAACATGAGGAGATGGATAGGACAGTGACCGTGCAAAAAGCAAAGATAGACATTTTGTGGGTCTTAATTACAATATTGATTTACTTCTACTGAATCAATAAATGTCTGTATTGTTTAAGCCACTGCTAGTTAGGTTCTTTAGGGGAATATGGAACATTTATTAAATATCAACCTGCAATTGGCTTTTTGACTTTGTTTTTTCTTTTAGAATTCACAGCAAAATTCTGAGGAAAGTATTAGGAGCTATATTTGGCGGCTATGGATTCTGAGACTCGTGAAATTTAGATAGCATTGCCCAAAGCACAAAGCTACTAAGTAGAAGTACAGAGGTTCTGATTCCAGAATCTTGGCTTATCGTGCCATTGTCAATGCTCAGAAACAAAATAAATATACTAAATCTTGTGTGTGTGTTTAACCTGCTCATCTGAGCTCAAATATGACTGACAATAATTTGATTTCTACTAAAGTAACTTCTCTTTAGGGTTACTGTTGCCCTGCTTCTGTCTCTCGGGGAACAGCCTTCTCTACAGCCAGCCCTCTGTTGTAATTAATGAAGAGCACCGGGAGTCTGTCCAGCCGCAGGTGCACACCTGGTCTTTCAATAAGTCAGGCTGACATCTGAACATCAGATCTGCGATAACCACCACCAGAGGAAAACTCCTATACAAAATTTTAACATTTTTCAAAGGTGTGTTTTTCAGAAAATAAATTATCTGGAAGGAGAAAGAACTGATTTCAAAGGATTATTTCATTATGTAACCTAATCCCTAGCATTTCTGTCCTTTTATCACTTTGCATTTAAAGCAGCATAGAAAATACTGTGAAAAACATTTATAATTTGCTTCTTTTTGGCATTTTTAATAAGGTGGGATGAATGTTAGCCTAGAGCCAGCAGGGGGTGTGTTGACTAGTAGGAAGGAAAAAACTGAGCAGATTTGGAGCAGCAGTGTAGGAAACTTCATAGGTTGCTGAGCTATCATTCATTTGGGGGAAGGTGGAGAGACGATGAAAGAGAAGGTAAGGAAACAGAAAAACCAATCTGTTGATGATTTATTTTCAATTTTTCCTTACAATTCTGATATTACGCCTATTAAGAAATCCTGCAAGACCAAGAATAATAAAAGTTTATAATACAACATATTCCATAATAAAATCCATTATCTTAATTATTCTTATTTTTATTAAAAAATATGCCAGCTATCTCTTCCAATGGAAAGCTTGGAGTTTTTTAATCACTTGAAGCTATACAATTTAGAAAAAAAAATATTTTCATGTTTGTATATCTATAATGATGCAGACACTTTGATTAGATATTTTTCCATATAGCCCCATTTTTATTTTCGTTTTCTTTAAAAATCATTTCAATAACTATTTGCCAAGTACCTTCTCTGTGTTAGTTCTTTGTGAGGCACTGGAGATCCTAGTTTAATTAGCTATAATCTGTGGTTTTGAGGGATCATGGCACAGTATTGAAGACAAAACGCCTTCAAAAATCAGGGAAACTTGCTATATGGCAAATACACTTTTTCCTTTGTTTTAGCATGAAAGAAATTATTTTAAAGGTCAAAATAATATGCAAATATGACAAGAAATTTTCCATCCAAAATTGTTAAAATAAGGAAGTTTGCATAAGAGTTAGTTATGTGAATTCGTTGAAGTGGAATGTGTCTTGATTCAATTCACACGAGATTTCTCTACTTGGGATCCTATTGTAAATCTGCCAAAGTATAACTAGATGCAAGAGGTCCACGGATAGTACTTGCTCAGAAGCCTCATACAATTTAAGAAAGGGGATTGGTCTACAAGCAAAAAAGACCCAAAAATGATATGGACAAGGAGTTGACAAACCTTGCCCCATAGGTCAAATATATCCTGCTGCTTTTTTTTTTTTTTTTAAAGATTGGCATCTCAGCTAACAACTGTTGCCAATCTTTTTTATTTTTTCTACTTTTTCTCCCCGACTCCCCCCAGTACATGTTTGAACATTCTAGTTGTCGGTCCTTCTACTTGTGGCATGTGGGATGCCACCTCAGCGTGGCCTGATGAGCAGTACCATGTCTGGGCCCAGGATCTGAACTGGTGAAACCCTGGGCCACCAAAGTGGAGTGCGCGAACTTAACCACTTGGCCACGGTGCTGGACCCCACTGCTTGTTTTTGAACAGCACACAAGCTATGAATGGTTTTTACATTTTTTAATGACTGCAAATGATGTGGATCAAGGCTGCCCTAGGTAGAGAAGCCCAAGGTGACTTGGCCTACATGCCGATCTATATGACCTGATGGATTTTATGGTGTGGATTGAGGCTGCCCCAGAGAGAGAAGCCCAGGGCATCCTGGCCTACATGCCAATCTATATGACCAGATTCATATCTAAAGTTATACGACCACACAATAACCAGACCCCATCTGCACTGAAACCATTTAATGACTTTTTACATCATCTTTTCTTTTTCCAGTAAAAATGAGTCATGTACCCATGCCTTATAAATTTAGCTCTAACCCTCAACACATTGCAGCAGCAGCTCTGACTGCCCATGGGTCCCCTCCCCATGAGGCGGCAGCAGCAGCTGTGACTGCCCATGGGCCCTGTCCCCAGGCGGCGGCAGCAGAGCTCTGACTGCCCATTGGGTCCCGTCCCCATGCTATTCCACACTATTCTCTAAATAAAAGAGCACTACTGCCAGACCTTGAGAGTCCAAGAAAGCTTTCTTTCGACTCCTCGGCTCGCAGTCCCCACATCATAAAGAATCAAAGAATAATATCTTCTGACACATCTGAATTACATGAAATACAAATTTTTTGTTTATGTTTTTTGTTTATAATATTTTTTGTTTTTTTGTTTATAATATGTTTTTTGTTTTTTGTTTATAACATGTTTTTAACATAGCCGTACTAATTTGTTTACCTGTTGTTTATGGTTGCCTTTGCACTCTGATTGTAGAGTTGAGAAGTTTCCACAGAAATTATATGACCTGAAAAGCCTAAATCATTTACTAGATGACCCTTCACTGACTCCTGAAATAGTCTACTAAGTGCAACACTAGAGCAGAATACAAGGTACAGAAGTAATATACAATAGAGGACACAATATGGTTCATTCATCCACTCAGAATGTTTTTATCAAGAACATTTGATGTAGCAGATACCGATTAACAAAATATTCTGTCAAGTCTTGGAAAACATAGACTGGATATGTGGATTCGTTGGTGCTAGAGTGGGTTAAAACCATTTCTGCGTAATTAGTTGAGTTTGAATGTTCACATTATTACCCATTTCATTTCCCCTAAAACTATAACATATCACTGTTTCTCATTCCTCTGATTCTTGGAGATTATTGAACAGTTTTGATTATTTTCCAATAAACTCCTCTTGCTCAGTAGTGACTACACGTTCTCATGCTTGCTTACATTTTAGTACTTACTGTAGTATACTTTCAAATTTATAGAAAAATTGCCAAAATAGTATAAAGAACTCCTGTATATATTTTACTTTTAGCATTTTTAAAAACATTTTGCCCCATTTAATTAATAATTTATTCTCTCTCTTTCTCTCTCTCTCCTCTCTTTTTCTATGGCCATCATTCCCTATAATTTCTGTAGTTCTCTGACCCACTCAACAACTGGGTCAACATAAGAAAAAGTCCAGAAAGTGGGCAGGCAGAGAAGGAGAACAGCAGTGAAAGCTCATGAATACTCATGATAAGTAAATGACAAGCAATAGGATACATTGGAGTATATGAGGAAGACATTTGGCATAAAACTAATTCAGCTTGAGCTTGTTTTTTCAAAAGGGCCTGACATGGCTGTTAAGCATGCATCGTCTATCTGCTTTGAAGTATTTACTATGTTCCAAAGATAAGAGCAATGCCCTTAAAGATAAGGATGTAACTTCCCCCCACCATTGGCATTTCCTTAGAGACAAGCATCTCTCCCTAGGTTAAGGATTGATTGCTGACCTGCTGTGACCACCCACCTCGAGACCACCGACCTGCTGTGTTCATGGAAATGCTGTGCCACCAAAGCAATCTTGTGACTATTGTAAAAGGGACATTGCAATCCTATGTGAGACATGCTTTTTGATGGTATATAACCACTCTGTACACCCCACTTCTTTGTAGTGCTTCATTCCTTTGTGAAAGGATTCTCCCAGGCTATAAGTTTCTAAGATCTGGCTCATAATAAACTCATCCCAATTTTGGTTTATAGATCGGTGATGGAATATTTGTATTGACAATCACAATTTAATATATTTTGCTTCTGTGTGACAACTAATTATGATTGCATTACATGCTAGGTAGAACAATTCCAAGACACTGGGAACTCATGCCTGAAAGAAAACTTGACCCTATCTTGAGGCCAGGAAGGGTTCCTACAGAAAGTCACCTATTTAATAAGCTGAGAGAGATGGGAGGAGGAGGATGTGTTTAAGATACTTGGGGGAAGGGACTAGAATAGCCAGAAGGAAGACAATCAGAATTACTAGTGGCCTCCAAATGGAAAGGTGATTTAGTTGAGAGTCAGACTATACAAAAATCGTTAAGGGCCTTATATTTATTGTAAGATAGAGTAAAAGGTATTGTGGGGAATTTTTAATTAATTTTTAAGGAGGGGAGTGACTGTTAGTTTCATATTTTATACTTCTTTGGCTCCAAATGTCAGTCAGGTCAGGCTCTTAGATAAGTTAGTAGTTACAGTGAGATCCTGTGTTACTCCTCCATTAAACATATGTTTTCACTTTGGGTGTCTTGAACACCTCATTCAAAGAAATAACAGCTTGTGGATTTGGGATTCAGTGTTCGGAGTATTGCGTATATATTCAATTTTCATCTCACTTAGGCATATGATACAAAGGGCAAATTATTTAAATCATTTTTATCTGTATAATGGGATGACACCCAATAACAAGGTTGTGAAAATCAAAGATAAATAAAATGCAGTGCTTAGTGCTTGAAGTTCTCATTAAATGGTTATTGTATACATAATTTTGTGCCATTAAAAATGAGACTTTAACTTCAACCAAGTTCTAGTTGGGACCATTTAATGGCTGTCACATAGCAAAACTTCATAGATGTAGCAAAATCATAGTTATTATCTTTATCAAAGATAATCATATTGCTTGAGGAAACAAGACATTTAGAATGTGGTCATTGCAAATTTACTAAATGTTTGACATTTTTCTGGCAATTTGTTTCTGGTAGACCATGAGTTATTTTCTGAAAAATTAATGGTAAGTTTCAGAATCTAAATGACAATACCTCATACTCAAAGAGAATTTGTTTTCAACCTAAAAGGAAGTGGCATAATAAAGCCTGTCTTAAAAATTTATAACAGGAAAAAGACAGATGGAAAGCAATTTATTTAAAGAGGACTTTAGAATAAAAGCAAAAAGTTGTAGCTCAGCGATTTTTGTCAAAATAATTAGAGATTGGGAAAGATCAGATTTATAGATGTTGGAATTCAAAAGTTTGGTGCTAAATTTACTAGATAAATACTTCTCAATAAAATCCCATTGCTCCAAATTTACCAACTCTATCCCCACCTCCCAATGCACAACTCTCTTCCTTTGGGATGATGTTATCTCCTAGTTTAGGAAAGAATCATCCTACTATATAATGCCAGGAAGCACTTGTCTAGAGCTGTACTGAAAATGGAGACACTTCAGTTGGTTTCTTAGGAATGTTCTTGCTATATTTCTGGAATTCTGTATAAAAAGGCATTTCTATTTCATTTTTTTTCTTATTTGTCAAAAAACCTGATTAATGGATGTCAAAATCCACATCTTGGTTTTCCAGCAATTTTTCATTGGGTGAAAATGAAAACTAGATTCAGCCTGAGTCTATGAATTCCCACTGTGCAATTTTAGATTTATAGAATTGGGTGGCATTTAATTAGATTTTGGGAAAACTGTGTATGAATAAAGTATGTATCCAACTTCATTTTGATCAAGCTTTTCATATGGGAGATTTTATTTGTTTCAGCTCACCATCTTTGAACTATTTGCATAACTCCATAATGACATTTGTTCTGCTATTAAACAGAAAATAAAGTAAGCCCAGACCAAATGTGTTAGAGGAAAACAGGAGAAGATGATAATAACATCACTTAACAAGGTGTTGTAACTGAGAAGAAAATTAAAGTCTTTGGTAACGTTGATTTAATTCTCTACTTGGACTGACTTAGAAATGCAGGTTATTGGGCTACTGTGGTCAAGACTCTCAATCATGTCATGCAGTTACACCCTTTTTGACCCACTTGGGTTAATTCTGCACAGCAGTAATCAAGGAGACATTGATAAAAGCATTACATATATTTTTTTGAGCAATTTCCATAAATATGTTTAATGTTCTTGATGTATCATTAGAAACCTGAGGACTCTATTATTGATGTAGTTCTAAACCTTTTGTTGTGGGGTTTAGTCTGTAGGCAGGAAGAGTCAAACAATTTGGAATTTAGACATTCAAAGAACATTTTGAACACCTAGAGGTGCTGAGTCCTATGATAGTTGCACTAACTTTGATGAATAAGACATCTTCCCTGTCCTCAAAATGTTCCCACATGTGCATGGTAAGGCAGACATCAAATCCAATAAATGTGTATGAAATGATGAATAAACTAAGGGAAGCTGGGGAGGAAGAAATGGACTCTGCTCACCTGGGAATCAGCAGGACTGAGATTTTTTGAATCCAGAGCTGAGGAGTAAGAGTTCACCTGTTACGGAAGCAAAGGAGGGAATTCCAGGGGAAGGCAAAGGCTCAAGGATATAAGTTTGTGTGCCATATGCTAGGGAAAATTTGAACTTTTCCAGTAAGCTGGATTGAGTATTATGTGCTTGGGATGCATATAGATACAATGAGAAGAATAAATAGTGAATGTGTCAATATTGTCTATATTTTTAGCTTAGTCAGAAAGAAGACTTGAGTGCAGAAAGCAAAACGTTAATCTGAAGGAGGGCCATTTTCATGTTTAGGCTTAGAAAAGACTATAGACGTTACTACCAGAATGTAAGAATATAAGATGAGACAATATGTTTTAATTTATTAAATTTTATTTTATTTTATTGTGGCAAAAACATTCAACATAAGCTCTACCTTCTTAACAAAATTTTAAGTGTTCAACACAGTATTGTTAACTATAGACACAAAGTTATACAACAGCTCTCTAGAACTTATTCATCTTGCGTAATTGAAACCTAAAGCTCATTGGTTAGCAACTCCCCATTTCCACCTCTTCCCAGCTCTAGTAACCACCATTCCACTGTCCTTCTATGACTGCCTTATTTTACTTGGTATGATGTCTCAAAGTTCATCATGTTGTAACATATCGCAAAATTTCCTTCCTTTTAGGGCTGAATAATGTTCCATTGTGCGTATATATCACATTTTCTTCATCTATTCATCCGTTGAAAGACATTTAGGTTATTCCCACATCTTGACTGTGTTGAATAGTGCTGCAATGAACATAAGACTGCTAATATTTCTTCAGGTTCTTGATTTTAATTGTTTTGGATAAATATCCAGAAGTGGGATTGCTAGATCATATGGAAGTTCTGTTTTTAGTTTTTTGAGGAACCTCTATACTGTTTTCCATAGAGGCTGCACTATTTTATATTTCCACTAACAGTACACAAGAGTTCCAATTTCTCTATATTCTCACCAACAAATTGTCTTTGGGGTTTTTTTGATAGCGGTCATCCTAACAAATGTGAGGTGAAGATATCTCATTGTAGGTTTGATTTGAATTTCCTTGATGATTAGTGACATTGATCATCTTTTCATATATCTTTTGGCCATTTGTATGTCTCCACTGGAGAAAAGTACATTCAAGTCTTTAGTCCATTTTTTTTAAATTTGGTTATTAGATTTTTTGCTTTTAAATTGTAGAAATCCCTTACATATTTTGGAAATTAACCTCCTATCAGATATGTGTTTTACAAATATTTTCTCCCATTCTATGGGTAGCCTTTTCACCCTGTTGATTGGTTTTCTTTGCTATGCAGAAGATTTGTAGTTTGATTTATCCCCACTTTAATTCTGATTTTGCTGGCTGTTCTTTTGGTGTCATATCTCTGAAATCATTGCCAAGGCCAATGACATGAAGCTTTTCCTGTATGTTTTCTTCAGGGAGTTTGACAGTTTCTTCTTGGGGTCTAACATTTAGGTCTTTAATCTATTTTGAGTTGATTTTTGTTTATGGTGTAAAATAAGGATCTAATTTAACTCTTTTGCATTTGGATATCCAGCTTTCCAAACACCATTTGTTGAAGAAATTATCTTTACCCCGTTGTGTAATCTTGGCCCCCCTTGTCGAAGATCAGATGACTGTATATACATAGATTTATTTTTGGACTCTCTACTCTGTTCCATTGGTCTATACGTCTGTCATTATGCCAGTACCATACTGTTTTAATTACTGTAACTTTTTTGAAATCAGGAATTGTGATGCCTTCAGTTTTGTTTTTTCTCAAGTTGATTTGGCTATTTGGGTCTTTTGGTTTCCATATGAATTTTTGAATTGTAGAAGGAAGGAAATAATAAAGATTAGAGTGGGAATAAACAAAATAGAGAATAGAAAAACAATAGAAAAAAGTCTATAAAACTTACAGGTGGTTTTTTGAAAAGAAAAATAAAATTGAAAAAACCTTAGCTAGACTGAGAAAAATGAGAGAAGACTCAAATAAATACAATCAGAAATGAAAGAGGACATATTAAATCTGATGCTACAAAAATAAGGATCGTAAGAGAACGTTATGAACAATTTATATACCAAAAAACTGGATAACCTAAAAAGAAATGGATAAAGTCCTAGAAACATATTACCTACCAAGACAGAATCAAGAAGCAACAAAAAGTCTAAACAGACCTATAGCTAGTACAGAGATTGAATCAGTAATTAAACACTTCTCCATAAATAAAAGCCCAGGACTAGATGGCTTCACTGGTGAGTTCTACCAAACATCTAAAGAACTAACACCAATCTTTCTCAAATTCTTCCAGCAAATTGAAGAGGAGGGAAAACTTCCAAACTCATTTTATGAGACTAGCGTTACCCTGATACCAAAGCCAAACAATGACATCACAAGAAAGGCAAACTACAGCCCAATATCCCTAATGAATATAGATGAAAAAACATCTTCAACAAAATACTAGCAAACTGAATTCAACAGCACAATAAAAACATCATACACCATGACCAAGCAGGGTTTATCCCTGGGTTACAAAGATGATTCAATACAGAAAAACCAATTCATGGAATACATCACATTAGAAAAATAAAGTCTAAAACTTACGTATCATGTAAGTAGAGGCAGAAAAAGCATTTGACAAAATTAAACACTCTTTCGTGATAAAACTCTCAATAGTTTAAGAATAAAAGGAAATTACCTCAGTATAATAAAGGCCATATAGGAAATCTCACAGCTAACATCATACTCAACAATAAAAAACCAAAAAAAACCCTGAAAATCGTTTTCCTCTAAGTTCTGGAAACAGACAAAGATGTTCACTCTTCTCACTTCTATTTAACACAGTACTGGAAGTCCTAGCCAGAGCAATTAGGCAAGAAAAACAAATAAAAGGCATTCAAATCAGAAAGGAAGAAGTAACATTGTCTCTGTTTGCAGATGGCGTAATCTTACATAGAGAAAACACTAATGATTACACAGAAACAGAACAAAACAAAATAAATACCATTAGAACTAATAAAACAAATTCAGTAATGTTACAGGATACAAAATCAAGATACAAAAATCAGTTGCCTGTAAATATACTAACAATGAACTATCTGAAAAGGAAATTAGGAAAACAATCCCATTTACAATAGCACCAAAAAGAATAAAATGTGGAATAAAATAAAATAAAATAAGGAGATGAAATATTTGTCCATTGAAATCCACAAAACATTGAGTAAAAATGTTAAATAAAACATGGGAAAATATAATGATATCCTGTTTTTATGGATTGGAAGACTTAATATTATTAAAATGGCCATAGTACTCAAAGCAATCTATAGATTCAATTCAATCTCTACCAAAATTCTATTGGCATTTTTTACAGAAATAGGAGAAACACTTTGAAAGTGTCTTAACTTCTAATTATTTGCAATAACCTTTTTGGTTTTCTCACTTTCAAATGTGCTTACAGTAGTTTTAGCCTAGAAGAGAACAGAGCTACTAATATTTGGCTAGTTCAACAAGTTACTTAAAAGAGAAAGTAATTCCAACCATGTTTTCCTTAACTTCTTAATTTCTCAAAGCAACAGAAGTAGAGATACTGGCCAAATATGAAAATAATTTTGCAAACAATCAAGTCACTTCTTTGAAGATATTTCAAACTCTAAAGAACAACTTACTGATCTTTTCTCTTTGTTACAACCACATGAAACATTCTTTCTTTCTTTCTTTTTTTTTTGGTGAGGAAGATTGGCCCTGAGATAACATTTATCATCAATCTTCCTCTTGTTGCTTGAGGAAGATTGCCCCTCAGCTAACATCTGTGCCAATCTTCCTCCACTGTGTATGTGGGATGTTGCCACAGCACGGCTCAATGAGTGGTGTATATGTCCGTGCCTCGGATCTGAACCTGCTAACCCCAGGCCACTAAAGCAGAGTACATGAACTTTAACCACTCTGCTACCAGGTCAGCCCCAGAAAACATTCTTTTGAAACGAAGTGACTCAGGACATGGTCTTTTATACAAGAACTGATCTTTTATACAAGAACTAATCAAACACTTATTGTCCCCAAAGTCCCATGATAGTTAACACATTTAAAGAATTCTAAATAGGTTGGATAGAGAAATGTAAAGGTTTATGTGAATGGAATTGTATCTACAGAAACGTCTCCTTCAAAACCCATTACCAGGAATAATGGACTATGCACATACTTGTGAACAAATTGACCAAATATGAGGTTTGCTCTAGATTATAGCATCTTCATGAAGAGAGAATGTATTGTTCGTAAAGGCATTCACAAACTTATCAGGCATCTTCCAGTCTTGTTGTGCTCAGAGTATGAGAGGTAGGGAAACACAAGGTTTGAGATGGCTTCTCTTCTGAGTCACAACCAGCCTGGGAGATCAGTCTAGTGAAAGTGGGGAAAGGAGAAAGTCATGGATCTTTTTGAAGCTCTGACCTGACTTAAAGCTCCAGTCTAGTCTGATCCTTTTCCACTTTGCCATTAGACCTGGAAAAAGGAGATTGAATACTGGCTCATCTTCCTTCCTTAAGAACTCATGGTGAAAGGAATCACATGCTCTCCTATTTCCCCTAAACCATAGCCCAGCACAGGAGCTTGTGTTCTGCTGGTACATATTGGCTTTCCTCATCATGCTAGAAAGCTCACAACTTGAAAATCTGTAGTAAAATAGATTAACCTGGATCCACAATTTCAGACATCATCGTAAAAATAAAAGAAAATAACACTGTCCTCTAGGAAGGCAATTCTGATACACACACCAAGAATTGCCAAAATGCTCACAGTTTGTTATCCTGTGATGTCACTCTTGTAGAGTGACCATAGGGAGACTGTGATAAATTTAGAACTTATCATAAGGAAGTTTTCCTAAATATAGAATCATAAAAACGCACAGGGATGTTCATCACAGTTTTCAAGAGTAAAAGATTATAAATAGTCTGCCTATTCACTATGACAGGCTGGAAAATAAGTTTTTTATATGTATACACACACTGAATATTGCATAACCATGACAAATCATAATTATTGAGAAAATGTAGACTAAAAATCACATGGCATATTAAGGAAAAAATAGCATACAATGTGGGTTCGAAATTTAATAAAAATATGTATATTTTGTATATTCATATGGACAAATAATACAATAAGCAAACATTTAAATAGGCATGCTAGAATGAACACATTGTGGGGTTTTCCTTTCAGAAAATTTTCTTTAGTGTTGTTATAGCCACTAATGATCTACAAAGGTAATTTCAAAATGTAGTAAAGGACACTGAAGAGCAAAAGAAAACCACTGATGATGACTAAATTAATTAAAATGTTAGTGTTCTAATTGTCACTGGTTAATGATATAAGATCAATCTACAAATTAGATGATCTCTTGTGGGAAGTGAAAGGTAGAAGTGAGATTTCATTGCATGTTTTCAATGAAGAATCTCACCATAACAATGTGTGGCCGACGAAGACAGAATATAAGAGAGGAAAACTAAGAAAATCAATACAATTGGCTTTCTGCCGTGGGTTTGTGCTATGCTTCCTTCACAGACACCCTAGGTTTACCAGGAGTGATGAAATGAACCCCTTTCCTGAGTGATCATGAATCTGTCACATATCCTTCCTCAGTTTCCTCCTTCTATAAAATGGAAGAATTGGCCCAATAATTTAAAAGAGTATTTCAGCTCTCAGCAGTATTTTATATCAGTATTTAGTGTGACTCATCATAATTGATGTGTTTGACAGGAAAAAAATGTTAGCTAAATTGAGGCCATAGACATGTCCCAGTGCTATAAGCATGTGTGAATCTGTCTGCATGAGTGTACAGAGGGCTTTGTCTTTCAGACAAGGCTGGATGGGACAGAGGCAGAAGGACTAGCCTGAGGGCGGCAGGATACGACCCACAGTCTGAGCTCCTCCAGTGAGTGACCTTAGGCAGTTTATTTGACTGTCATTGGCCTCAAACGCTCCACCCATAAAAAAATCTACTAATAGCTTCTCTGCCTTTTTTTCAAGGCTTCCTGAATGAAAGATTTGTACTGAAAGCACTTTAATAAATACCAGCAGTTAATGAAGTGCTAGATACATAACAGGTGTTTAATACAAACTAGTTATTAACGAACGATGTTATTTGCTCTAATCAATACCAGCATTTGCTAGAGTGAGATGACTACCAGTCATTCACTGTTGAAATATTAAAATTGTACCATCATTTTGGAAAACAATCTATAATGTGTATTGAGAGATGAAAACATCACTAAATATTCACTCAACAATCCCAATTGGGGGATCAAATCTAAGGAAATAACATTAGAAAGATATCCATGGCACAGTTGTGTTTCCCCAAAATAATTTAAAAATCAGATAAATGCTTAACCACAGAAGATTGATTAAGTAAATTAAGGCATGACGGATTAGAATATGATAGACATTAACAACATTTGCAAAGATATTAGAAATACTTCTTTGTATTGTTATGAAAATTCATACATCATATACATAGTATATGTGAATAGCTCTGTAAAATATATGAAAAATAAATTGGGAGCTATTTGTCTTTGGTGATGAGATTTTTCTAGTTTGGTGAATATTCCACATTATCTATAATTACATATTTTATAACAGGAAAAATATTTTTAAACAAATCTGAAATGATGGATTGTCACTGCTTGCAAAAAGGGGCTGAATGACTAAATGATGTGATCACTAAGGAAATCATAGATCATATTATTTTATTGTTCCATTTATAAATAGTGCATGTGCCTACTACATTTAACACACTGAGCACAGATCGATTGTTTATTTTTATTTTGTATTATTTCTTTTTAACAAATATAGCTAGTAAAAGATAAAAATTCAAAGGACAAGATGGATATACTAAGATCTAAGACATATATATATATATATATATAATGGCGGTCATATGTAATGTTTTTCTGGAAGTGTGAAAGAACTGGAAAAGAGAGAGTGTGAATTGAGTGTTCCAAACACCAGCATTGCCTGTTAAAAAAAAATCTAAAAGTATCAGTGTGAATTAAAAAATGAGAAAAGGAGTGAGACAAGATTGCTGTGTAAAAAAAAAAAAAAAAAAAAAAAATCCAAGTGCTATTTCTACCAGTTCCTTAAATTAAATCTTTTGATCATGTGGTCAACAAGTTGTAGTTTGATACGTGGTGCCCTTGTCATTTTTGCACTTGAAGGAGGTTTCCCTCATTTCACCCACATTTATTCTTGCCAGATTTCTATTAAGGAGAAAATGAAAAAAAGCTAGGCAAAAAAATAAAAAAGTCTACAATTTAAAATTCTAAATATATCTAGAACATGTGTTAAATTGCGGTGACTTCTTAAGGATACCAAGGTGCCTGGGACTCAGATATTTTAATTCAGACAAACCTTATCTGCAGTGTGCAAAATATGAACCATTCACAGGACTCAAGCTGGTTTAATTGCTTAGAATTTACAGATTGCATCCATCATTTTAACTCCTTCATGGGTAAGAAAAGGAGGAAATGAGATGTTATGGCTTGGAATCAAGGCAGTCCATATCCAAAAAGCTAGCTCTGACAGTTGATACTATCTAACTTGAAAAAAGTTGCTTTAACTCCCTGTGTCAGAGAAGCTGAAGTTTAAAGAGGTGATTATTTATCACATTGCTGCAAGGATTATGTGAGATAACACATGAAACCATGTCTGGCATAGCATGGGTACTCAACACATACATGATCTTATTGTTGTCTATGAAGATACTTGAAAAGATAAATGGGGTCAGAATTGTGCTTTCAAGATCTTAATCTGGTAGGAAAATGGAAGCTGTAATATAATAGAAGAGATTACTTTCTAGGAGAGACGTTAAGAGGCATTTTCAATGATCCATATATGAGCTAATAAATACCAGAGGGGAACTAATATTTACAGAGTGCATTTGGGGAGGTATTACAGGAAGACATAAGCTCAGGAAGGAACTGGTCAGGTGTCAAGCAGAAATGAAAGAGAATATGATTCCAAAGACTCAGCCTTACAATATTGGAAAAGCAAATATCTTTGAGATCCTAAAGACTAGGAAATAAAATTGAGAAATCCTTGAGACAGACATTAATTTAAACTCAGCTTTTCAATAAATATTAGATAGGTATGGCATTCATACCTGTTGCTAAAACTTCTCAAGTGATAAAGATGCTGCAGGGCAAAGCAGGGCAAAATGAGATTAAGGTTATGCCACATAGTAAAACTTTTCCACTCAATTAACTGACACAGGCAATGATCATTAAAGCTATTGATTTTCAATAAACATCTTGAGTGTTGAGATAGTCCTTTCAAATGGAAGGGGGATTTGGGGATAAGAAAGCAAACATAGGTATTGACATCAAACAAATTGATACTAAATAGACAAGAAACCTACTAACTTTTTTGAGAGAATTGTATTACTAAGAAACTGGGAGCATGAGCTAAATTATCAGGTCTTTAAGACTCAGAACAACTTTCAGGCCTTTCAGCTTTCTCCAAGAGCTGTATAGCTCCCAAGGAAGAGGGGATATTTCTCAATAGTCTGACTTTAGATGTATCTAAGAAGGATAATGTAAAAGCAAGAATACTCCAAAGGGAAGAACCAAGGGCCTTGAGTTTTTGGAAACAGAATCAGGCTTAGCCAAAAAACGTTCTCTGACCCAGAGTAGGAGGTCTTTACAATATTCATTCAATGTGAGTTCAGGTTTCTATGGATCTATGCCAGCTGGCTATCTCTTCTTTTCCCTTTCCGAATGAGATAAGGGTGCTTATTGTGGTTATCTTCTCTCTCTGTTCCACAGTATTATTCGAGTATGAGTGATGTAGATTTTTCTTTTTGGTGCATGGGCCTCTAGTCTAAGACAAGTTACGTTTGGAATCAATGAAAAAACAATAAAATGTCATTCTGAGATCCTAGACTTTGACCTTAATGTCCTGAATGGATGGGACTTTGGCTTGTTTCACTTGCTGAGGGGTAGGGTGTGTCATATGTGTGGAAAAAACAGAATAAAGAAGTGTTCATGACCAAAAGAGTGGATTGTGGCAAAGACAGTGGTGCTCACCCAGATTTCCACGTTATTCCACATTCCCCAGCCCCCCAAACTTAGGCAGGGCCATGTGACTTAATCTAAGCACCAGAACTGCGGGAGCCAAAAACAGGTTTCCCTTCTTAACTGAAGCATGCAAAAGCTGAAATGCTACTTTTCAGCTTTCTCTCTTTCCTACTCCATAAACTGGTTGTGGTTTTCGATGGCATAGCCACAAGACAGTGGATCGTCCATTAATCTGGATGATTGCCCTTACAACATGGAATAGATAAATAACAAAAGCAAGACACAGATTTTGGGAATTGTTTGTTTTTGTAGCAAAGGCCTAGTCTATCCTGATTATCACTGAGATTATCTCGTACAAGGCTGGAGAAATAGAGTATGTTATTTTCAGAAATTCTTTCTCTTGCTGCTATTTTCCAGAAGAGAACACATTCAAATCTTCAGTAAGTGAAAAAAGAAACCTCAGACTACATCCAGCCAGAGCATCCGAGTCAAACTCTGGGATCTCAGGTTGATGTGCAGTTGTTTACACATTGGTTCTAGACACAGATTATCTTGTTTCAAAGAGCAATGAAGGAAAAAGACAAGTGATATGCTCCACACTTAACCTACAACAGTAGAAGCAGGAGTAGGAAACCTGGAAGGAATGATCTAAACACTTTTATTAGGACTTTCAAGTATTTGTATATTCTCCTCTCCTGGGAAATTGTGTGATTTGAGGATGATGTGTTTCTCCCCAACTTAAAACCAATGCCTCCACTTCTTCTCTGGTTCATTTTACTTTCTCAGCAATTCTGAGATATAGATTAACCTCTTTCTTTTCCCTTTATACTAGATCTTTTCATTCAGTTTTTAAATAAGGTCAAATCTTTACAATATTATACATGCGTTACCTTGACCTCAATTATTCATCAAACTATCGTGCTCTTTCTCCTTCCTTCACAGAAAAACATGAAAAATTCCCCAGGTTTACTATCTAAGTTTCTTTAGTTCTCAGTCACATGCCAACTACGTCAAGCCATCAGAATGGCTCTAGGTATGATCACCAGTGACCTCATGATGGTGGAAGCTGCTATTTTCAGCATTCTTGGACTATTGTAAGCATTTCACAGTCTACCATTATCTTGTTTTGAAGCACTCTTCCCTTGCAGCTTCTACACATTATTCATTGTCTCCTGCTTCACTGATAGCTCCTTTGTAGAGTTTGTTTTCTTTTATTGAGTATTTAAAATTTTCAGTTTCTCAAGGCTCAATTTTAGGTTGTTTTATTTTTTCACTCTTCACTCTTTCACTAGGTGAATTCTTATACCTCCGTGGTTTTAATGCTGAAACTTATATCCTAAGCCAGGACCATTCATTCCTCTGAGCACCAGATCTACATATTCACTTTCCTGACAACTCCACTTAGATGCCCTAGAGAACCCTGAAACCTGGCATGTCCGAATTATCTTACCTTGGTGTTGCCCACTGCAGGAAACAATACCTTTTATTGAGTTTTTCAATCCAGAATTTCTTCTAGCTCCCCTTTCGCATACACATCCCATCAATTCTGATCCCTACATATTTCCAGAAACTATCAACGTTTTTTCTTGTCCTCTTATACCTTTTAGTCTGACCCACCATAATATTTTACATGTTCTACTTAAGTAGCCCCTTAAACAAACTACTTGTATCTTCTTATCCCCACACCAGAAACTTCTCTGTATTTCAGCCAGAGTGATCTCTTAACAACAATTCTGAATACTTAATTACTCTAGTAAAAACGTTTCAATGATTTTCCATTGCTGTCATAAAATATTCAAATCTTTAACATAGTCACCAGGCCAAAAAAGAGCTGGCCCTGCTTCTCTCTCTCTTTTTGCTTCATCCTTAATTCCTTTTATGCAGCAGCCTTTTGATTATTATGCCCTTCTTCATCTGGCCTTCTTAAATAATTTCCTCTCCTGAATAGAATGTCTTTTCTCTTTATTTTACTCTGTGTAACTGCAATTCATCTTTCCAATTATATATCTTTTTGCCAACCTCCTTGACTACATTAGACCTCCTCTACTTTTCTTTTGTGGCACTTTTCATACTTGTAATTATTTAGTTATTTGGATTTTTTTGGAAAACATATTTATCTCTTGACTATAAGGGTAATATGAGTGAGAACCCTATTTGTCATTTTCATCAATATATCTTTAGTCCCTAGGATAGTGCTTGCCACAAAGTTGGCTCTGATTAAATAGTACTGACTTATTAAGGGACATACTAGCTTACTAACATTAAAATCGATAGGTAGTAAATTAAAATGGACACATGGAGAAAAAGAGTCATATTTGTACCGCCAATGGTTATGTCTGTCCATACTTCTTATTGGTGGAACCTCTGGTGGACAAGGAGGCAGAGTTTTTTGCTTTTCTCCTGTGGTTTCTCCTTTCGTCTTACAGGAGGCTGGTGAGGGAAGATCAGGAAGGATTCTGCCAGCCTGGATGAAGAGTGAAGAGAGGGGAAGTCTGGTGCAGGTGGCTCAGGATAAGACCAGCCAAGTCTAGTTCTCAGGGGTGAAAAGGATCCCTGAGCCATCCTTTATTATTCAGCGTGTTGTAAGGATGTTGCTTATGATTTGGACCAAAGTGATAGACAGGAATCAAGAGTTTGGATTTGCAAAGATTGTCCCCAGTTAATAGCTCCTCTGGATGAGAAGCCTATTGAGTAACAATAATAAAACTTGTTACTAACATTACGTGGTTACTAGGTGCCAGGACACTATTCTAAGCTTGTTGTATGCATGATCTTATTTATTCCTCACAGAAATCCTATGGAATAAGTAATATTTTTATACTCATTTTATAAATGAGTAAATTAAAGCATAGAGAATTAGTTCACTGGGCTAGGGACTCCCAGTTTAAAGGTGGCAGGGCCACCATTCTAGTCTAGGAAGTCTGTGTGCAGAACCTAGGCACTGAGCCACTGTGTATTGCTTTGTAGAACCAAAAAACCATGCTTGGGCTTCCTGTTCAGGTTCTACGTGAACTTAGTAAGATGAATACTGGTGAATATTTTCCTTTAAATTTAGTCTCTTCCAGTAACATTATCCTCAAATTGTTTTTTGTTTTGCACACAGGAAAATCCTCAGGCATTTGGTTTTAATGTTGCAAACATTATTTATAAAATCAAGTGTGTCCATTCAGCTTTATAGAAAAAAGCGCACTACATTATTTTCAAATGCAGCTACCTGTGGTTTTGACACTTACAATCATATTTCCTTTCTAAATCTTTCAAAGATGCACATATTTCATAAGGTTCTAATTTATTCTTAGACTTGTATTGGGGGAATCAGGCTTCATTGTCAGTAAAAGCCAAGGTGCAGGGATGCTTCTAACTGGGGGAAAAGAATAACTTTGTTGGTAACATCAGAAAGGGCTAAATGGATTTTTGATTAAATTTTCAAAATTCCTTTTCATGTCGATGAGGCAGACAGATTTTTAGCCTAGAAGGTAAATCTTCTATACACATCAAAGTGTCAAAAAATAAAGCCCCATTAATGCACTTTCTTCCACGATGTTATGATGTGATTTAGGATGTCAGAAGCAACCCATTGGCCCCAAATATCTCCACACCAGACTACATGCTATGTTCAAAATTCCAGTAGAAAATCATTCTTTCAAGTTTAGGAGATATCTCTAGTTAAAATGCAAATATTCTGTCTAAGGATATATATTTATGCCCTAACAAGTTATTAACACATTAATTTCAGTTGGTTCTCAGATACTGTCTAGTGAGACAGAGTGAGAATAGTTTTGTAGGAGACAGAAAAGGAGAGATAGATGAGACAATGGGGTACCAGCACTTGGAGCAGACATAATGGGCATTCTACATAAGGCAGAGACCAGCATTGGGCCAAAGAAGACCTTGAGCAAGAGGAGAGCAAAAGAGTCAGAGCAGGAACATATAAAGGGGAGTTGGGGTGAGATATAGAATAAACTTGTTTTGGCTTCTGAATTTTTCTAGGGCTGACCATGACCTGGTGAAGCATGCTGACTGTTTATTTTAGCACCTTCGAAGGAGTTTTGGAAAAGTCCTGAACCATTGATTTTATTTCTATCTATAATCCAAACTTAATGGTGCCTTCAAATCACAGTCAGACGTCAGAGCTGGACAAGACTGCAGGGCCCATTTCCCCACTGTTCTGAGCTTGTCTGGCCACTAGCAACACATGGGGTAAGCTCTTCCTTTCTGAAGATTCAGAGTCAGTCCTTTCTGAGGTGGGTCCTGGAAATCTGTATTTTTGACAAGTATTTCTTGTGATTCTTATCATTAGGCAAGTTTGGAAAACCCTAATCATTTAACAGATCAGAAAACTGAGCCCTTGAAGGGGCAGTGATGAGAAACTTGCTGAGTTAAAAATGTAAAATCTCAACTCTAAATGCAATGTTCTATTCGCTAAACTAAGCCCTCCCCAGCTGTCCTTTGATTTATTCAGTTATAAAACTGGCCCGATACTTTAATCCCTCTCTTCTTCTCTGTGATTTCTAATGTATACTACAACCGCAGATAAATCAGACGAGAAGGGTGGGGAGTAAAGATTAGATTGCTGTGGTGCTAACCTTTTAATTAAATCAATTGCCTGTGCCTCTAATAAAGGGAGTGTTTAAATGGAAAACAGAAGAGAACTAAGATGACATATTCAATGCCCTCATTATGAGGAACACAGAAGAGAAGAATGGCCAGGAAGCCAGAATTTTTTCCATATGAACGGAGGAGTCTTCCAGAGGTTAGAACTCTGTAGGGTCCTGTTGTTAGAAACAGTAGTTCAAATCCATAAATGCCTCTGCAGTGGCTCCGTTCAGCCGGAGGAGGAGGGATAAGACCATCCCCAGAGAGTACCTATTAGCAGGTTGGAGCAGGCCCAGGAAAGAAGGCTGTCTTGTTATTAATGGCAAATGAACTGTGGATGATGCTGTCAGATAACCTCTCTCCATCCTGCCCAAGTTCTCCACTCCGCATCATTCCCTTTATGGTGTTTTTTTTGGAATTATGCTCAGGCTGAGCCTGAAGTCAGCTCCCCTGGTTCTAGAAAGAGCTGATAGCCAAAGTGCTTTTGTATTGAGAACTAATTGGAGGTGAGGCGAGGTGATGCGGTCAGCTCCTGGAGCTAGAGCAAAGGAAAATGTCTAGAGAACCTATTTTTAACTACCTTGGCGCCTAAATTGGCTGCTCAGAGGGGGAGCAGCTGCTCAGCATGGTCAATAAGTAGATCCCTAATGTATCATACCTGAAACCAAATCGGTCTTTGCTATTATGCACCCTAATATAGAAAGGGCATGTTCCTCTCACCGTTCGGTACAGCTCCCTTTACCTACCCACAACTTCCAGTTTGTTGAAGACTATTTTGTGCAGTAGACAAGACAAACAGCTTCAGGGTGGGACCCTCTCGGGTTTAAATACCAGATTGACTCCTTTTAAATATGTAATTTATTAATCATCCTGAGCCCCAGTGTTCTCACCTATCAGCTGAACACAATACTTTCTCTTCTTCATTTTTTTTAATAGGAATTCATTTAAATTAATAGGGCATTGTCTGTCGGATACAATTGTTAGATTGTATGCTCCTTGAGGACATATTCCTGTCCTCAAGAGCCTCCCTTATTCGTTGCTTTAACCTCAGGATTCATTATGAAATGTGGGACAGAAAAGAAACTTAATATATATGTCTGAAACGAATGGGTGAATTAAGAATTAAAAAGGAAACTGAAAAGGCCTTTTAAACTTAAAATGGATAATTATAAATTCCTCACAAATCTATTAAGAGCCAAGCTATTCTCACCTCCTTCATGTAACCTTCCTAATACCATTCCACACTGATTACCTTGTCCCCAGAATTTTATGAGTAGTTAATTTCGCTAACATTTATTCAACTTTGAGAGTATTTTTTTACTTAAATTTAACTTATATTTCTTGAGCACAATCTATATGCCAAATTCAGCATGATTTGCTGAGGGAGACTTCAGATGAATAAAACACAGCTGTGTTCTCAAAAAGTAAGTGTCTATATAGATTTACATTAAAATAAACAATTATTTAGGTATTATGTCTTGTTTTTGACAGAAGAAGGCATAGAACACTAGGGAAGCAATAGAACACACAGATACTTAGTCCACCTGGGCGATTCAGGATGGTTTCTAAAGATGAATCTAATATCACCATAATACCCTACATGTAAGATTCATGTACGTTTCTGTGTATATGTGTGAGTATATGTATGTATGTATGTGAGCATGCCTGTATGCGAGTGTGTGTGTACATAGCCTGTGTGTTGGAATTTGGGAAATAAATTTCTTTATATTTCTGTATAAACTCAGCAAATTCTGGGAGAGAGAGAGATTATGTAGCTCCAAATGATGATTTCCTCAGTTGTCTTATCTATTTGTAAAGCATTCTTAAACTCATCAAAAGATTGACTCAGAAGCTGGCAATTTCTTTTAGTACATCCTAAAATGTATTTTTTCCAATGGCAGTGTTAACTAAATCCTGTAGAAGTTAGGAAAAACGATTTGCTAGTAGACTATTGATTTAATTAATATAACTGATGATGGAAAAGAATGTCTCTGCTTTACCACATGGCTATCCTGCTAGAAGGATGATTGTAGTAGACAACTCCAAGGAGGTGAATATCCCAAATGGGGCTAAATAGATGTTGTGCATGGAGCTGCCTTTTTTAGTTGTGTTGTGAAACGGAGGCAGCTTGGCAGACACGTTATTAGACTTAACTACATCCCCATCATGCCTCCCGAGCAAGTGCACATAGTGCAGGCCCTAAATAATCTTTGATTAGCTTGTATTTGATTTTGAGGTGGAACAGGATATTATGAGCTCTGGGCTCAAGCTCAGGTCAAACTGAACTCCACGTAGATTTCTTAATACAAATCAAGGCCCGTGCAGGATCTCTGGGCTTCAGCCTTACATCTGGCTGGTGTAATTCAGCCTCTGAGACAGTGCTTTCCTGTGAGTTGATGTCAGAGTTTCTTGGAATACAGTCTACCTCTTTTGGGCAATAGATATATCCCTGTGCTGAGGCTGCACATACTGTTTAAGTGTATTCAGAGTTTAAATCAGGTGAGATTGAAAGATATTGTAGAAAAACAGTATAACTCTGAACTGTTAACTTCCCTCACTGTAGTGGTAAATGATAGACAAAGCAGCTGTTAACCTTGTACATAGAGGACACCCAATAAGTGTGAAATACACTAGACTTCCTGTGCATTGATTTAGGCAGACATTTTAGTTGGCCAAGTAAATAGTTTTCAAGTCTAAACAATAAGGAAATGTTCTTGTTTCTTTACCCCAAAACACAGTGAACACCCAACTCAAATGCTTTCTCAAAAATCCACTCGTGATCTTGTGTTACTTGGGAAGCTTGAAAGTGATTTGATCAACACTTTTACATGGAAATGGCACATGGAAAGTTACAGTGGTCAAATGTGTAGAGCAGACACAAGGAATAGATGTTGGCATCTGTTGTCGGCAAGAAGTCGGACAAAATATTGGATAGATTGCAGACACATCATGGACGTCCTTGAACACAGGGCAGAAGGGATTTATATTGTACCATTTATTGAGCTCCTACTATGTGACCCCAGCATCAGGTAAGGCATGCAACATGTCTGTATCACACCCCTAAGGACCCAAACAAGATTTACATTGTGACCCCTTTTTCTGTTATGAAAGATGAAGCTCAGAGAGTATAAGTAACTGTCCATTAGTCACAGAGTTGAGAATGGAAGAAGTTGGATTTGAATTCAGATCTAACTGAATCAATGTCTGTATTTTAACAAAATATTCATTTTAAGTCTTTGAGCAGGAGGTAGATCTATTGATGGGCAAAGTTGCGATATTAGAAATACTTGTTTTTATTACTTTCCTACATTTGCTTGTATTTGTATATCCTGTTTTCTCCAAGACATTCTAGTCCCTCCTTCCCATGGTGTTTTGTTCCCAAAGGACCTTACTTTCAGCAGGCTATCACTGTTGATAAGCACATTTACCAATAACTAATGTCTTGAAAAACTCTCCATCCCAAAGAGGTTGGAATTTTAATGAGATGTGGCAAAAATGCCTGGAAGCTATATTATCAAGTGAAATCTCAAAAGTATATCCTCAATGAATATGATAGATGGAGTAAGATAGAGTTTCAGATGGGGGCAAGGCAGAAGTATTTTCTCCCCAGCGATTTGAACTCAAATCATATCCAGTCGGGTACTTTTTAGTGACTGGTACCTAACTTAGGCCTATTAAAAGAGATGTGTATTCATTCAACAAATGGTGATTAGCACAACTCTGTACCAGGAATGACCATGGCACTGGGAATGCAGAAAAGGAAAGTCTAGTCTGTGCCTCAAGGAGCACAGCATCAATTGGGACAGACTGACATGCAAACAGGCCATTAGAGCACAGAGCCACTGAATCCAGCAATAACATATGATAGTGTGGAGGCCTCGGCAGGCTTTCCAGACCAGATTGTGAGATCAAGGGCTGCTTTCTGTTTCCCCTACTAAAATAAAATTTGGAGCTAAGTGGAAAAATTCATAGAAAATAGCTATACATAAATGTGAGGGGTTTAAGGAGGAAAAAGTACTGTCTCATCTCTGGGGGTCCCTCAGTCCACCAGGTTACCCATAAATGCTTAAATTGAATAAGATTGTTCTTTTGACACTGAAACCAATATTGCCAATTTCTTTATGACAATGCTACCATCTTTGTTTAAGAGATGACTGTGACAAGGTGAATCTGTCCAGGATCCTATAGAGATGTGGTGTCCAATTTGGTAGCCTCTACCCACATGTGGCTTTTGGACATTTGAAATGTGGCTGATAAGACTGAGAAAGCAAATTTTTAATTAAATTGGAATGTTCTGTAAGTGTAAAATATATGCAAGTTTTGAAAACAGTTTTAAAAAGCAAATATAAAGTGTCTCATTAATTTTTTTGGTCTATTGATTACATGTTGGAGGATATATTGGGCTAAATAAAATATGACATTTAAAAAAGTAGGGGGAAGGGAGTTCCATGAAGAGGACATGGCATGTGCAAAGGAAAGGAAGCACAAGAGAGCATGGCACATCCAGAGGTTGTCTCAGTGAGCTGGGGCAACTGTAACAACATGCCACAGTCTGGTGGCTTAAAAAAGAGACATGTATTTTTCACAGTTCTGGAAGCTTGGAAGTCCAAGATGAAGGTGCTGGCTGGTTCAGTTCCTGGTGAGAGCCCTCTTCCTGTCTCACAGACAGCCACGTTGCTGTGTCCTCACATGGCAGAGAGAACGCAAGGGAGAGAGAGCAAGCACTCTCATGTCTGTCCCTTCTTGTAATGGTACTAATTCTATCACCATGGCTTCACTCTCATGACCTAATTATGTCCCAAAGGCCCCATTTTCAAATACCATCACACTGGGGATTAGATTTCAACACATGAATTTTGGGGGAACACAAACATTCAATTCATAGCAGGTAGTTACAAATTACATAGGATGGCTAGAGGGAAGGATGCATGTAATGGACTATGAGAAAATAATCAAAGATGAGGATGGAGGCAAAAAGAGGAGGTAGGTCCAGAAGGACCTGTTTGTGTCTGTTTAAGGAAATTGAAATATATAGACCCTGAAGGGTATGACTCCACTGGAGGATATGAGACAGTTTTTGAAAATAATAAACAACAGGCAACATTGCCACTTAAGGTCATGAGAAATGCAGGTTTCAGTGACAGTGATCTATTAGGTGGTAGTTAGGGTCTCTCTTCGAGAACACCTAACACATTGTAACTGCTAGGCAACTAATTGCTAACTGAATATAGATCGTTTTTTCTTTCAAAGTGAGGATAATGCAGTACACTTAAAACTGCCCTCCTATCAGTAGATCTCTGCTCCCTCGGAGAAAACAACAAAGGAGCTAAGGTTATTGATCAGAGATGCTTTTAAAAACAGATTTAAAATTATTTTGCAGTGAGAGCGCATGTCCACCAGGTGGCAAGCGGCAGTGAATCCTGGGGCTCCCTGTTCATTCCATCGCCTCGTAAGTGACAAGGTCTAAGAAAGTACAGTTGGATACCTGGGGGTTATTATGTCGTTATTTGACATTTGACTCATTTTACTTCAGAAGGAGACATTTGAAGAGGAAGGAAATAGGAGACCTTTATTTCAGAAGTGTAAAAGAGACAAGTTTAGCTGTAGATGATTTTTAATTGAGATTTAAAAAGGACACCTAGAAAAGAATGCTTTATCATATGGTAAAGGAGATTGGAAAAAGGTAATTTGAATTTTCGCTGAGAGCCCAGAATAAGGATTTCTACAAGAAGACGTTTAGGATCCATAGTCCTCTAGTCTAAACCTCTGCTTACCTCCTCAAAGTTTCCTAGAAGAAAAATAAAATAAGTTAAAGATATTCAGAAGGAGTCAACTCCAGGAGGAGCTTGCCGTTGTCTTAAAGCAAAAAGATGTGCATTCTAGTCTTGCATATGCTAGGAACTGGCTGTGTGACTCGGTCAAGTCTTTTGCCTTCTCTGAGCTTCAGTTTTCTCATCTGGAAACTGAGGATGTTGGATAACTACTGATATTAGTAATTCTCATCAATGACCACTAATTAAGAGCCAGATTCAGTGCTAAGTGATTTGTGACAACATCTCACTTACTTTCACAACAACCTTATAGGCAGGCAATAATTTAATCCTTGTAGTGGTTATGAGGAAACAGGCACAGAAAGTCAGGTAACACATCCAAGGTACAGGGCTAGTAAATGTTTGGGTTGGGATTTTAATTCAGGTGTGGCCAATTTCAAGTCTGAGTTTCTATCCACCACACAGGGTGCATTTATGGATGGTCTCTAAACATCCATTCTGTGTAAGAAAAATAGAGAATTTGAAAGAGTTTTTATAAAGTGTTAGAAAAGAAGTTTTATAAGTTGGAATAAAACTGGAAAAACTTATTTGCTTCAAGTAATTTTATGAGTTTCCTATTGATGCTGCAACAAATTACCACAAACAGTGGCTTAAAACAACACTAATTTATTATTTCACAGTTCTGACATTCAGAAGTCTCAAATGGATCTCAATCGGCTAAAACCAAGGTGTCAAAGGAGCTGTGCTCCTTGCGGAGGCTCCAGGGGGAATCCCATTTCCTTGTCATTTCCGGCTTCTAGAGGCCACCTGCATTCCTTTGCTCTGGCCTCTTCCTTCCTTGTCAAGTCGACAGCATAGCATCTTCCAAACTCGCTGAATCTGACGCTGACCCTCGTGCCTCCCTCTTTGACTTACATGGAAAGACCCTTTTCATTACATTGGGTCCACCTGGATAATTCAGGATACTCTCAAGACCCTTAACTTAATTGCATCTGCAAAGTCCCTTTTGCCACGTACGGTAGCACATTCTCAGGTACTGGAGATTAGGATGTGGGTGTATTGGATAGGGCATTATTCAGCTTTCCATTATAGCTAACATGAATTGAGTTCTTACTATGTTTTAGGTTCTGTTCTCAGCACTTTACATAGACTTAATTTTCTCTTTACTACAGCTCAGTGAGATAGTTACTACTATTGGCCCCTTTTTAAAATGAAGCGGCTAAGGCTCAGGGATTTTATATGCAGGATCATAAGCTGGTAAGTAGTGTAGTCTCTTTTCTCCAGAACCTTCATTCTTATTATTTTACACATAAACAAGGTCTTGGCAGAGAGAATTGTGGGTACTTTCACGGGGTATCCCATGCACCAAGCTCTTTACGATTAGCGTTGCCTTTTTCCGAAAAGTTTGTGTTAGGCCTTCAGGCCTTCTTATCACCCCGTGAAGCTGCATTATACACTGGAAGAACTGTTCCTTGGGCAACCTCCAGTAGGTTGACACCTTTATACCGCGCTCTAAAGAGACTCAAAATTCCCCACAAGATGGTTTGGCTGCTAGCTAAAAATAAATTTTTCAGTAATGGATATATTTTTGCTTCTTTGTCTAGAAAAATTTAGTTTTGTGTTTTTTTAACATTTTCATTATAAATTTGTAAATTTATGTACAACGAAATTGATTCTCTTTTTTGTTGTGTAGTTCCATGAGTTTTACCATAGGTATTGATTAGTGTAACTACTCCCTCAGTTGGGATACAGAAGAGTTCCATCTTCCAAAAAAATCTCTCATGCTGCGTTTTGTGGTCACATCCTCCTCCCAGCTATTCGTCTTTGACTGATAGATTACTGAGAAGTGTGTTGTTTAATTTCCGAATATTTGGAAATGTTTTGTATTTCTTCCTGTTATTGATCATTAGCCTAATTTTATTATAATCAAGCAATATACTTGAAACATGATTTTAAATCTTTAAATTTATTAAGGGTAGTTTTATAACCCAGGATATAATTTATCTTTGTGAAAGTTTTCTGTATACTTGAAAATAATTTGTATCTTGCCACTATTATATGGCATGTTCTATGAATGTCAGTTAGACGCCGTTTAGTTGAGAATGTTTTTCAGTTCATATGTATCCTTCTGATAGTTTATCCACTTGTTCTATCTACTAAAGAGAAAAGAATATGGATGTCTCCAACTACACCTATAGATTTGTCCATTTTCCCTTTTAGTTTTATCAGTTTTTGCTCATGTATTTTGAGGCTCTGTTATTTTCTGTCTAGTCATTTAAGACCTGTATGTTCTCTTGGTGAATTAAGACTTTGTCCTTCTGTAAAATTGGTGGTAATTTTCTTTGCTGTAAAGTATACTCTGTTTGATCCTAATATGACCACTCCATTTCAAGATCTGTGAGAGGCTGAGATTTTACTCTACTCACAGGTCTACTCTACAGGTCCATGGATGTTAATGGAGGACACAAAAATCTTGAGTCAGAGACAAAGGACAATTTATATCTCACATGAATAGCACTATTCAACCTCTTAGCATTTTCACATCAAGTTCCTAAGCTCCATTTCCCAGAGGAAAACATGAAGAGGGGCCTATGACTCATGCCTAGTGGTAAGTAGGTGAGGAAGTCTGAGCTTAGGGCCCCCACATCTTTGAAACTGGGCTGTAATATGTCTGCCTTTTGATCCAGAGTAAGATACTGTGTCTGTCTTCCAGGGCCATTCACTAAAGAAAAGTTCCCGAAAAGATTGCTTGGAACAAATGTCAGTCAGTGCCTAGCTTGCAAGATGTGCAGAGATGCAGGATACAGGGAGAGTTGTCTCCCATCACTTCCATTTTTTTGATTAGCATTTTCATGTCATTTTCTATCCTTTTACTTTTATTGTATTTAGAGTGCATTTTTGGAGACAGTATATAGTTTCATCGTTTGTTTTTCATCCATTCTGACATTTTATTTGATGTTTAGACCACCTATATTTAACACAATACTTGATATATTTAGATTAAGTGTATAGTGTCATTATTTGTTTTCTTTGTTTTTTGTTCCCCTGATTTCCATTTATGTCTTATTTTGTATTATTTTAATATTATTTAACATTCCTTTTTAATTTAATTATTATGTTTTTTACTTCATCTTTTTGTATGCTTTTTTAGTCGTTGCACTTGAGATTATAATATACATACATAATGTTTCACAGACTACTCAGGATTAGTATTTTATTACTTGAAGTGAAATGTAGAAACCTTACCACCACTGAGGTCTTGTATCCTCCTCTCTTTAGGTTGTAATTGTTGTTTATATTATGTCTATATTTATTGAAAACTTTGTCAGGTAATGTTATAATTTTTGTTTTCAATTGCCATATATATTTTTTAAAAACTTAAAAGGAGAAACCTAGTTTTTTTGTATTAACCATTTATTTAACATTTCTGTTTCTCTTCCTTCAGTTTGAAGCTTACAAGTTTCCATCTGGTATAAATTCCCTTCTATCTGAAAGAATTTCTTTTGGAGCAGGTCTGCTCCTGACAAATTTTATCAGTTTTCTCTCATCTAAGAATTTCTTTATTCTACTTTTATTCTTTAAAGATATTTTTGATGGATATAGATTCTGAGTTCACAATTCTTTACTTTCACCACTGTAGAAATGTTGTCTCACTGTTTTCTACACTCCTTGGCTTTTTTTTTTTTTTGAGAAATACACAATCACTTGAATTTCTGTTCCCCTATAAGTGATGCTTTGTTTTTTCTACTTACTTTCAATATTTTTTTAATCTTTCTTTTTATTAAATTTTTGGTCATTTTATGATGATGTGTCTGAGCATGAATATTTTTGATTTATTCTGTTTGTGTTCACTGAAATTTTGCATTTATTAATTAATTTATTTTGTTAAAGCTTTTCAAGTGTTATTCTTTTAATCATTTTTTTTCCTTTGCCATGCTTACAGTCCCTCCTTCTGGGATTCTGAGAGCATGAATGTTGGGTCTTCGGTTCTGTCTCACAGGTCCCTCAGGCTCTGTAAACTTTTTTCATTCTCTTTTCCCCTTTGTTTTTTGTATTAGATAATTTATATTGATGGATTTTCAAATTTGTAAATTCTTTTCTCTGTTATCTCCATCTGCTATTGAGCCCATCTGATCATTTTTTTTCAAAATTTGTTATTGTGTTTTTTGTTTGTAAATTTTCCTTTTTTTAAAATATTTTCTATCTTTTCTTCTGAGATCTTCTATCTTTTCAGATGCTTCAAAAATATTCAGACTTACTCCTTGTATCATGTTAATGACAACTTCTTCAAAATATTTATTTGATAATTCCAACACCTATGTCATCTCAGAGTGACACCAATTCATTTTTTTTCTCTTTGCCAGATGTCGAGATTTCTTGCCCCATCATATGTTGAGAGTTATGGCTTGTGTCTGCGCATTTTTGATATTATGTTATGAGCCTCAGAGTCATATTGACAAAGTTGATCTTTATGTTTCAGCAGGCAATTGACCATGTTATGTTCAGCAACCATGTTCTTACAGACCTGAGGGCTATGGTTCCAACGTCAAGTCAGTCTTAAGAGCCTTTGCAGTTCTGTTCAGATCTTTTCCATGCACTCCATTCAATGGTCAGTAAGAACTGAGAGGTGGTTGTTGCTTTATTTCAGTTCTCAAAGTACTTCGTATGCTGCATAGATTCATGAATACATAGATTTGGGATAAGTTCAGACACAATTTTGGGGATCATTTTCTTGAGGTGTCTCCCTTCTGTGATCTCCCTGAAACTTTCTTGTACTGGGGGGTCCTTGTTCTGATCATCTGACAACAAAATCAGACCTTAATCTCCCTATTCTGTCATGAACTTTCTGTGACTAAGTCTGTCCTTAGTGCCAAGAAAACAGAAGTTAAGAGAAAAAGAAAACAATTGGGAGTCCCCAACACTTTTGAGACCACAGTTTCTCCTCCGGTGGAATTTTACTTATCTTCCCAGTTGCTACTGCTTCAGTGCTACTGTGAGACTACTTAGGGGCCAGGTTAGCAGAAAGAAACAACAAAAGAAAATTGTGGGCTTTCTTCTGTTATGTCTGCCCCATGAAGGTTCCTTGTCCCACTACTTGTACCAGAAACAAAGACATTCTTTTAAAATTCTTTCTGTCCATTTTTGGTGCACACTCTAAATATCTTGTTATCTTTGCATCCAGGCTAGAAAAATTCAAAGGAAAAAAGGAAACTTAACTGCCAGTTCAGTAATAGTTGAAAACTCTCATTTTTGACCCCAGTCTTTCTGCTATCATTTACTTTTCAGAGTCCTCAGAGAGTTTCTCGACGCATTTTGTCCAGATTCTTGTCTACATTTAGTGGGAGAAACATTGGCATCTCACTTTATCTTTACTAAAACTGGACCTCTTAATTTACTACCAACTGCTTTTAAATTTTAACTGAAATGAGCTTCAATATAGCTTAAAATTTCTGCACAGAAAACACAGAAATGTTCATGCCATTTCTTTGATTTTATTTTTGCGTTTTTTCTCTACTAGTTATGATGTTTCAAGATCATCAAAATGAGGAATCAAAATTTGGTCTGGGGACAATTTGCGCAAGGCTTATAAGTGTTGTAGTCTAGAAATGAGGATCCAGAAGATCAATATTCAATTAACTCAGCATATTAAAAGTAGCTCATAACAGTCAGACCCACTAAAGACTTAAGTTTTTCATTAAGCCACAGTGGGTAGCAAGAAAAAGCAAAAGACCACTGGGTCTTTTTAAGCAAAACGGCACCAATTTGATGACTTAATTAGCTGTAAAGCCTTGGGTAAGTTATTTAACATATGTGCGCTTCCATAACTGAATCTGTAAAATGGGCTATAAGAAAATTTCACATAGATTTGCCCTTGATGCACTTAGACAAGACAAATGGAACTGCCCAGTAAAGAAAGGCACTCAAAAGGCAAAATATATATATATATTTTTTTAAAAAAAGAAGCCACAATAAGCACAGAAGAGTAGAAAATTAAATATGAGACAAGAAAAAAAGATACTTTATGTAAGTTTAGGGATAGTTATAGCTATCTTGAGAGATGGTAAAAAGAATTAGAAATAATCTATGTACATGCTCAAAAATAATAAGAGTAATTCTTAATAGATGTGTAATACTTAGTATATTTCAAATATAGTTCTCTGTGCTTCACATGTTACCTCATTCAATCAACTCTTTCTGAAACAGGTACTATTATTCTTCCTATCTCGCAGATGATAAAACTGAGGCAGAACAGGTTCATATGGCTAGGAAGTGGCAGAGCTGAGATTCTAACCAAGCAGTTTGGGTCCAGCTCCCATTCTATTAACCACCATGCTATGCTACCTACCTCCATAAATTATAGCTTGAATTATTATTGTTATTATTATATGATTTTATTACCATATTATTCCTGTTATTTCTAACCAAACTCTCCCTTTGGAATAATAGTATTCACTCTCCCCGTGTTTTTAAATTTATAGCCAAGCCAGAATAGCTAAATCACTCATTATGGGACTTGTGTCTTTCTTAATGCTCTTCAGCTGCCAATTATCCTTAGGGAAGAACAGCAGTCTGCCACGTTTTAAAGAATCTGTAAGAACAAGAAAGTTGGCAGAAATCACGTCTTTGAGAGATACGCAAATTTTTGTTTTCATAAAATGTAGCTGATAGCTAATTTCCTGGGGAATCACATGTTAAAGCCAAATCATCAAAAAATAACGATTTGCGAAGCAACTGAGCTATTGGACGAGAGGTGAAGCTATAATTGGTAATGCCATATAACTCCAAGTAGAGGATAAAATAGTTTACCAAACATGTACAAAAATATTTACAGCAGCACTAAGCATAATAACCAAGAAAAAAAGGCAGAGAACAACTCAAAATGTCTGTTAACAGTAAACTGGATTAATAAATTTTATATTTATGGAAGCAGGCTGTTATAACAAAAATAAATGCCTGCAAGCACCTTCTACAACACACATGAATCTCATGAAAATAATTCTGAATGAAGAGATGTACCATATGATTTCATCTTTTTGGATTAAAAAACAGTCAAGATTTACAGTTTTAGAAGACTGGAGACAGCGGCTATTACTTTGGAGGGAATATAGTCACCAGGTGGCAGGATGTGGGGACTTCTGAAGTACTATTGGTATTCACCTCTGGGTGCTGATTACATGACCATGAGCGTGTTGTGATGTCACCTAACTATACACTTATGATCTGTGTATCTGACTGTGTGCATGCTCTAGTTAGCAAAAGCTTGCGTTTTTCTATGCAGTGAAAGGAGCACAAAGGATTCAGGGGAATTGCATTCGCCCGTCTGAGTTTTAGATTCTATATCTGTAAAATAAAGGGGCACATGTAATTTCTATGTTCCACTCTTTTTTTGATATTCTGTGATTTTTGTGCTTTGTGTTAGATTTTAAAGCTTGCCTCCTCAGTTAACAAATGATCAAGATTTATGTACGAATCAGAAGAGAGTAGTTGAGCCAGAAGAGGCTCAGCTCTCTTGCTTGTCCTCTCTGCTCAGTCCACACACCTCCTTTTACTTCAACTCTGCATCCAGTCCATCAGGTATCTTGTTGGTTCTATCTTTAAAGTATATCCAGATTCCAGCCACTTTGTGCCATGTTCATTGCTATGCTCTTGTTCTAAGCCACTATCAGCTCTCATCTGGATTATTAGAAAAGCTTCTTAATTGGAATGAGGTCTTCAATCCTTGTTGTCCTTTAACACAGTGGTCAGAGCCTTTGAAAACAGCAGTTAGGTAGTGTTACTCTTCAGCTCAAAATGCTGAAATAGGTTCCCATGTTACTCGGAATAAAACCAAATTCCTTCCAACGGTCTACTATGTTCTGCAATATCTGGTGTCCGGGAACGTTTCTGGATACCTCCCCTGCTACTCGGCCTTTGGCTTATCCCGCTTCTGCCACTAGAACCTGCTGTTCCTGGGGCAAGTGTGTCAACCTTGCTAATGCATCAAGGCCTTTGCGCTTGTACTTTCCTCTGCCTAGAATGCTCTTCCTCCAGTATTCACAAAACTAACACCTTCTCAACATGCAAGTTTTTGCTCAATCACCTTCTTAAAGACACTTTCACAACCACTCTATACAAATTTGCAAACTACCTCACCCTCAAATCCCTATTTTCTAATTGCTTTTTCTCTCTTCAGCACTTATAACTTTTAATATGCTGTATAATGTACTGATTTATTTTGTTTATTATTTCTCTCCTCAGTCAGCTATTGCCCCCCTCATCTTGGAAAGGTTGATCTTTGGGAAAGGCCTGCTAAGGTCAGAGTAAGCCATCCTCAAAATTACGAGAATTTTCCTGCATAGTTTATTTCTTTTTTACAACTAAGAAATAGTTATAGAAGAATTGCAACCTGTTTTGAGAAGAATGGATTTAAGTCAGATTTAACACAGAAACAACCCAAAGTTTTTAAACAACTTTTTCACTTGAACTTTTATTAATGCTCTCTTAAATGAACAACTTTCTAACCAAACGAATACAACAATCCATGAAGGAAGATGACTTCAATGATTAAACTATAGTCATGTACTGCATAACAATGCTTTGATCAACAACGGACCGCATATACGATGGTAGTCCCAGAAAAATTAGTATCATATAGTCTATGTGTGTAGTAGACGATACCATCTAGGTTTGTGTAAGTACACATATGACGCTCACACAATGACAAAATCAGTTAACAATGCATTCCTCAGAACAGAATGTAGCCCCGTTGTTAAATGACCCATGACTGCATTTAATCTGTAGATGCACAAGAGAGAGAAAGAGACAGAGACAGAGACAGACACAGAGAGACAGAGGAGAGAGAATATGTTGAAAGATTATAAAAACACATTGTGAATCAGGAGGATAAGGTGATCAAAATCTATTTACCACACCCTTCAATATTGTCTTTCTCTAGCCCAGCCTATCCATTATCTGCTTGCATCTTGCAAGTCAAGTAAGTAATCCTGATAAAGGGAAGCTGTGTGATAGTGCAGAATTGGTGTCATAGGTGAAAAATATGCATCCTTTCAAAAAAGTTTTAGAAACATGTTTCATGTGACCCAGTTTTATAAGACAAAACATAAAATATACCAATATAGAACTCAAGCTATACCCTAAAATATCTATATATTCCTTCTTTATTAATACAGTCCTTTTTTTCACTGTTTCTTATCAACATTTTTAAATTCTTCTATAAGAAATATGTCTCGCTCATAGATAAAGAGAACAGAATGTTTTAAAATAAGGCAGAGTGTAAAAGATGGTAAGTTGAGTGAAAGGTCACTACTTTCTTATTAGCTGGCTACAGAGGGAGTCCGGAGATGTGTGTGGAGCTCCTGATCCCTTGCCCTGAATATTTGTTTCAGTACAATCTCTTGCTGTGATGCCTCTCCTCTTAGTGACTTGTAAAAATCTTATTATAACCATAATGCCTCTCTATTGAGAACACTAAAATAGGTTAAGGTTCCCAAAATTTATCTCAGGAAATAGAGAAGGAACAGAGACAGTGATTTTTTTTTTTAACCAAAGAAGAAAAAGCTTAAGAAGTATTGTCTTGTTGAAAAAAAGAGGGTGCATCTTCCTTGTTTTTCTGGGGCCAAAATCCAGGGGTGGAAATTTTAGGGAGACATACAGTATGGAGCAAGCATATTCTTTCCAATAATTGGAGCTGTTTTATAATGTTTTGTTTTACCTCCAAACATAACTCACTTCCTGCCCCTAGATTCTTGAGGGAAGGTGGCCGCTAGTCAGATGCCATAGAAACAATCACTGCTGCCTCCAGAGGGGGATTTTCCAAGGCTTCCTAAGGTCTTTGCCAGCTTCAAAAAGTAACGATTTGGAAATGAAGGTTAGACATCACTTTTCTAAAAGATCCATTTCAGTTCCCTGTATGATCTTGATAAAATGTATGATGTTATATGTTGTTAGTTTACTTTATACATATGTACTATGTATGTATATGTACACACACATATGTAAATAGATGTACTCAGCATTTACAATGGCAAAATGAATAAAAACCTTCAAACTTTGTCAAATAAGAAAACTTCCCAATAATCTGAATCTTTACGGAATCTGTATGCTTTATAATGAGTAGATGGTGGCAGCATAAGACAGTCTTTGCTAATTCCACTTCTCACATTGAAAGGACTTTTTGTCCTTGTATTATCTTTCTGCCCCTCTCTCCCTCCTCCCTTCCTTCTTTCCTTCTTTCTCCCCTTCTTTCTTCCTTCCTTCCTTCCTTTTGTCTTTCTTTCTTTCACTACCAAAATGTGGTACTTGTAGACCCCATGCTACTACAGTAGTACGATTATTTTCAGGGGTGCAAACAGCCAAAGATAAACTTTTGTCAAGTTGGCCACAAGGATTGAAGGGAAAGGTGAGTACAAAGAAGTTAAAGTGGATATATTTCCCAACTTCCTTGTTCCTAAAAAGACAAAAAAAAATGTCAAGTTGCTTTCCTTTCTCATTACGTTCAGCTTCGTGTTGGTAAGAGAGCCTTGGCCACCTTGGATGTCTGGACAACCTAGTGGGACTGATCCTCTAAGGCTGGCGATGGGACTAAACCTCATCTCTCTTTCCAAAGTGGGTCATTCAAGCTGTGCTTTTAAAGTTTTCTCTTTTGTTTTTCTTCTTTTCTGTTTTTTTTTTTTTTGTGAAGAGCATTGGAACAGAGCTAATGTCTATTGCCAATCTTCCTCTTTTTGCTTGAGGAAGATTGTTGCTGAGCTAACATCTGTGTCAGTCTTCTATTTTATGTGTGGGATGCCACCACAGCATGATTTGACTATCAGTGTGCAGGTCTGCGCCCAGGATGCAAACCCACGAACCCCAGGCCGCTGAAGCAGAGTGTGCGAACTTAACCACTATGCCACTAGGTTGACCTCTTAAGGTTTTCATTCTTTAAAGTTTATTTTTAGATTGTCTTGAGATGTAGTTAGTAAACAGTGAATGGAGTTTGGGACAGACACCCACAGGTTCAAAGTTTATGTTTATTCTCCAATAACGGTGTCACTCTGCCAACTACTTCCCCGCACTGAACCCCAGAGTACTCAGCTATAAACTGGAACGAGCATCCATGACTGAGATTTCTATGAGATAAGGTGTGGAAAGGGATTAGCACCATGCCAGGAAGATAGTAAGTGCACTATAAATACTACTAGTTATTAGTAGAAAGTAAGATAATTTGAGTTCATTTATACAAAGATACTCTATTTTAAGGCTTATTTTAGCTAATAGTCTATGAGAAGAGCAAACACATAGAGATAAAAATTCAATGTGTGTGACTCACAATATTCACTGATTATTATCATATTGATAGAGAATGCTAAAATTGGCGCTTTTTTTTTTTTAACAGGGTTTCACTGCCATCAGCATTTCACATGAACAGCAAAGTGCATAAATACAGTGTGTCTCTCTCAAGCCCCCAAATCACTATTTTGGTGTGTTACGGGTCTCAGTATGATCAGGCAAAGAGGACAAATAAATGTAAACATGCATAAAACGATCATTAATTTTAATACATTTGTAAATCAGAGATCATTCTAGGTGTCCTAGTGCTTTGAGAACTAAATAAAATCAGGTGGATCAATTTCAAGCTGGAAGAAGTCTAGATTCTTCTCCAGAATTTGTGAGAATTCCAGTTGACATCATAACGTGGCCCCCTGGACCTTCTCTACTTCCTCCTAATTAAATATCTTCATGTCTTGCTCTCTTGTATGTGCCCTTTCTTTCTTGCCCCACCTCACTCCAGGCAGGCAACTGCCCCTTTCTGTGTTTCATAAAAGATTAAACAAAAGCAAAAATGAATCCTCAATATGGTGTACGTGTTCATAGTAGACTTTGCTGGAGTTGAGGCGGAGTGGTTGAGCAGGCAGAAATCACATCACGGCTGCATAAAACCCTCCTAATTGAATGTTAAACATTCTCTGGTTTAAAATGTCCTTTGGCCAGCCTCCCGCTTGGCCCGTTCCTGGTTGCTTGTCCCTGTGGAGCACCCCAGCTTCAAGTTCCCATCTTTCTCACCACTGCACAGATGCTTCCTAGCCTTCCCCGCTCTGTCATTTCTTCCTCCCTCACCGAGCACAAACCAAGTCTGCCAATGTTGTAGAGCAAGAGCAGAGCCCTTGAGCTTTTCCTAGTTTTACTTGCTTCCTGCCAACATTCAGTCCTTCAGGATTTTATTTTTCTCCCCAAACAGCTTATCAGGATACTTTCCCAAACAAAACCATTTCCTTTTTAAAAAGAAATTATATTTCCTGCAAGTAAGAGAACTTTCCAGAATTTCCTGCCCACATATTAAAACTATAATGTCTTTAGCAGAACCAAAAGTCACTAACTTCCATGATAATTCATCGATTAAAAACATTAAAAATAAAAAAGAAGCAGCAATAAGTCTGGCATTAGTGTCTAATCTGTGACATTAGGGGATTAGCAAAGCTGTATAAGGGCCATTTCTCCCAGTGAGATCAAGTGGTCATGTCGTGGAATCTCTCTTCTCTCTACCCTGCAAGCCAAGGGTTGACATAAAATCCTTAGTGTAGAAGCTGACAATACTGGTGGTGGGCAATGCTGAGGGACTGAAGTCTCATGAAGCCTTTAGTATCTCCACCAATAAAACCAGAGATTGCAGAACACAGCCTCCCTTGCTCTCCCCTCCCCAAATGGAGTGTTACAGACCTCGCTTTCTCATGGATGTTGTCCCCAGGTTGAAGGCTCTGGGCCCCCAGGTAGCTGTAGATTACTGTTTCCACAAGTAAATGCTTTGTCAAGACTTTCCAGGACCTGGGATTCCAATTTTCGGATCCAAATCCCTTTCCTCCCCTCTCAGTAAAGGCTCTGAAAGAGTTAAGTAAAATGCAGCAGTGTGAGAGTCAAAGAGACTTAAGTCCAGACTGGGGAAAAGAGCCAGAACTCTAGTTCTCTCATGGTATTGGGTTTTATTAATGTTAATTACTAAGAATTAGAAAAGCTTGGTAAGTACCTTTATTCTGTGGTCAAGCTGTCAATATTCAAATCCTAGCTGTGCTCTTTTCTAGACTGTGTCACCTTGAACAAGTCACTTAACCTCTTCTTGCCTTCCTTTTTTCTTAATAGTTGTCTCTAAACTGTTATATAGTAAGTACTAAGGATGTTTTACTTATTATTAATGTTCGTTGAAAAATTCAGATACCCATTTGCAGGTATGTATTAAATACTTGATATACAGAATCACTATACTATGCCTGGAAAGACAAAACAGACAAGTTCTCTGTTTTCATAGAGCTTTCCTTCTAGTGGGGAAATGAGACATCACAATTACTATATAATTACAATTCTCCTCAACTTCTTTTTGAAAGAAGGAAGCAAAAGAAGAGAGTTCAGCGTGAACACACACTAGGAGGACTTAACTTAGGCTGAAGAGAGAGAGGCACTCCTTAAAGGCAGGAATCTGAAACCTCAAAGATGTCCGAGGTGAGGGTAAAGTCAGGAGAAAAGGCAAAGTGTGGAGCAATGAGTATTTTAAGCTGAGAAAGACATATATGCAAAGATCCAGGGCAGGGAAGGAGTCCAACTTGGACAACCAGTGAGAGAGGGAGAGGTCAGCATGATGGGGATATTCTGAGCTTTCAGGCAGTGTGGCAGAGCAGAGTCTGGATTTGGGGGCAATGATTGATCATGTGTGATCTTTTGGGTCACATTAGAGCTATTGAACTTGATTCTAAGAGCCACTGGGAAGTCACTGAAGAGTTTTCATTTCTCAAGTTTTTAAAGGAAATATTTTGACACACTTATCTTCCCCAATGTGGTTACTGAGTTATTGAATGAATCTGAAATGTGGGACACACTTAAAGAAATTGTGTTTGTTTAACCCTAAGAAATACACAAAGAGTGATTCACATATTTTCAACCTTTCCATGTGTGAGAAGGGTTAGAACATTCCGTGAGGCATATTGAGGATTTCAGTGGGCCCAGATCTCCCTTAACCCACTCCTCGTATCCATTCTTTTTTTCCAGAATGTATCCTGATTCTTGTTCAGAGAATTCACTCTTTCCTAGTTGGCAACCATGTGATTTAGGTAGGATTCACTGGAGACACAGCTCCAGAAGTAGAATGTGAGGAGCTCTAATACCGTGCATATTCCACAATGCTCTGTCATAATGATTAGATTAGGGGAATGTAGCCAATTAGAAACAGGCTGGGAATTCTAGGAATGGAAAATATTGCCCATTGCGTGATGTTCAAAACAATTCTCTACTTTTTTTTAGAGGTAATTTGATTTGAGATTCCTTTCTTCCTTCCTTCCTCCCTTCCTCTTCTTTTCCTCCTCCTCCTCCTCTTCCTTCCTCCTCCTCTTTCTTCTTCTTCATCTTCATCTTCTTCTTTATGTCTCTCTCTCTCTCTCTCTCTGCCTCTCTCTCTCTGTCTCTCTGCCATTAGTGGTGATAAAGTCCCTGACTAATATTGGTCTCCATAGGATTGTTCCTAGGACCAATGACTAGAAGCTACAGAAAGACCAATAGGGCTCTGTATCAGATAGAAAGAAGAAAGAAAGAAAGAGGGCACACTTTAGGCTTCTGTACACCAAACTGCTTATAGTTTTCTGAGCATCCATTCACATTTTCATATGGTTAATCATGTTGTTTGCTCTGTTCTTTTCCTATCACATCTGATTAATTCCTATTCTTTCCTCAAGACTGCTCTGGATCTTTTCTTCTGGAATCCTTCACCTCACCCCTAACTTTCTGGACTGGGCTGAGAACCCTTCCACACACAGATCCTGACTTAATCATCATTTTTATCCCCATCACCGAGCTGAAGGCCTGATTCACTGTTTTCACTCTCTCTGTATTCAGAAAATGTAATCAAATTGTCTCAAGATATAATGATCATTGTAGTAATGCTGGGGGGTGTCAAATATAGGTTTGACTAGTAGTGTAACTTTTTATTGTGAGTCCAAAATAAGATAACTTGAGAAAATAAGAGAAATGTTTAGAAATTTTTATAAAAAATAAAATTAACGCGTGATCCAGATTGTTTTATATTTTACAAAAATATCAATCTGCAAGAGATTGGAAATATTTTGAAAAACACACAAAGTTTAATAGTTGGTTTGGGATAATGTGGTAGAATAAATTCAAATGTCATTTGATGAGTCAAGTGAGATGACCTATTGAGTCTCTCTTGTTTTATTGTGAAGAAAAAAAGGAAATAGAAAAGTCTATTCTTAATGTTGGCAATGTTATGGAATATATATGTCTTTCTTCATGTCCTTCCCCCATCCCATCTCTTACCCCATTCTTGCCAAATGGTGTTCAAGCTGCCTTGAGTCCACTGTGACTTAGCACCATCTCATCTCAAGATTAATGTCTAACCCAGGAGAGGAAACCACCAGAGGCGGTCCTTCATACTTTAGTGACCAGGTAGTGGGAGACAAATGTGTGAAGCTGTAGTCCTTGTCCTTGTTTCTCTCCATAAGTACTTCCTCTGGCAGTGTGGGAGACAGGCCTGAGAAACAGCTCTTAGCTTAGAGGTGGGGACAAAGGACAGGAGTTATTTCTGTTTGCTATTTTCCAGCTAAATACGTTGCCCCCTTCTACTTCCACCCTACTCCTTCTTATTAATGTTAAGTTTTTGTTACATCTTTCCCATTTGACTTCTGGAGATTGGGCATAAAATATCTTTATATTTCAGTGCCTGTGAGGTTAGTGCGTGTGTGTGTGTGTGTGTGTGCGTGTGTGTGTACTTAATCCAAGATTGGTGCAGTTCTTGTGGAGTAAAAGAAAAAAAAAACCTCCTGTGTTTATTTATCATGGCATTAAATTTGCCGCACTAGGTAAATTGTGCGGTTCTTCCTCTTTATGTTAAAACTTGCACAGATATAATGAGCTACCATGTTACCACTGTGCAAGGATCACAGTTCTAATGATAGTGTTGAGTTTTATAAAAATGCTCTAAAACAGCAGTTGTGCAAAACATCTTCAAAGTTAACTACCTAATGGAGTCTGCGGTCCCCTTTGAAGGAGAATTTGGGCATCCTCACAGGCAGGCATGAGCAGTTCTGGGTAAAAGGTGGAAGCTTGCTCTTTATTTCTCTGTGAACTGCTTCCACTGAGAACTCCTGCAGACTCATGAATATAGTGTTCATCCCCTGGATAAGACACAAACTTTTCATGATTTTAATAATGCTTGTATAGGCTTTCAATTGAGGCAAACTAGGATTGTGTTTCTGTCTCTAACACTGAGTAGCTCTTGAATTTTGGTTAATTAATTTAACCTCCTTAAGCCAGTTTTTTCTAACAGCTCCCAGGATAACCTGTAACACAGGTCACAACCCATTAGAGTTTACAATTCAGCTTAATATTCACAACGACATATGAAATAGAACAGAAAATATTGGAGTTCATCACATGTTTTAGAATTAAATTTTATTTTATTTCTACACTATATGATATATTCCTTTGCGTTTCTGAGTTTCTCAAATTCTTTTTAAACAGTGCCCTAAGCCTCAGTTGCAGTATCTCCAATAACCATTTAACTATTTAAAATCTATACAAAATCAGGGGCTGGCCTGGTGGCATAGAGGTTAAGTTTACATGTTCTGCTTCGGCGGCCTGGGGTTCTCAGGTTCGGATCTTGGGTGCAGACTTACACACTGCTCATCAAGCCATGCTGTGGTGATGTCCCACATACAAAGTAGAGGAAGATTGGCAACAGACGTTAGTTCAGAACCAATCTTCCTCACACGCGCACGCGTGCACACGCACAAACACACACACACACATCTATACAGAATCAAAGTTTACTATATCTCCTTCTCTCTGCTAGGCAAAGAGCTAGTTCCTTTTCCAAGAACTTGGTTCTTTGTTTAGGAAAATTCTCTAAGAAGCTCTGTAATGAATGGAAGGTAGAGATTCATTAGCACATGGTCTGGTCAGAGCCTCTGAAACCAAGATAAAGCTCAATTTTCCATAGGGCTTGAGACAGGACAGAGGTAGTTTAAAGACTAATAGCTAGACTGGGAGGAGAGAAGGGGAGAAGGAGCCCAGTGACATGGTGAAAATCAGGGCCGTGAACCCAGAGATACTAGTAAGGAATTCCCAGTAGTAAGAATGACCAAAAGATTTTCAAGAAGACTGATGTCTAAGATTTTAATTTTAAGTATTATTTGCTTACGAGCTCTGTTCACAGTACCAAAAAGAAAAATAAAAACAAGAAATAATCCAATGAAAATAAAACAGTATCGTTTTATGATGTGCCATGGTGAACCGACTCTTTATTTTTACCAATTATTTTCAGTAGAAGTATAGAATACTTCTGAGTCTTATGTAGTGATATGTTATCAACTGAATTGTGTCCTCTCTAAAAGTCATATGTTGAAATCCTAAGCCCCAGGGAGACTGTATTTGGAGATAGGACCTTAAAGGAGGTAAGGAAGGTTAAATGAGGTCCTAAGAGTGGAGTCCTAATCCAATAGGCCTGTTGTCCTTACAAGAAGAGGAAGAGATACAGGGATGTGTTTGTGCAGAGAAAAGGCCCTGTGAGAACCCAGCGAGAAGGCAGCTGTCTGTAAGCCAGGAGAAACCAAATATGCCAATACCTTGATTTTGGACTTCCAGGCTTCATAACTGTGAGAAAATAAATATCTTTTGTTTAACCCACCCAGTCTGTGGTATTTTGTTATGCCAACCCAAACCAACTAGTACATGGTATTTGCGGGAGATTATAGAAAAGGGGCTTGTTACCATGTTTGTGCTTGAACGCATTATCTGCAAAGAGTGAAACAGAAGAAAGAACGAAAAAAGTCTAAGGTAGAAAATTGGAGTATGAACGTCACTGGTAGATTATAAGTTTTTATTCCTCCCCCAAATCCTGAGAAATATGTGGTGGTACGCTGCATTTACCTCGTCATAGAGCCTGAGATGAGACACTCCTTAAAAATGTTAAGAAATAGTCTGGAAACTTGAAGCTGTCATGTGACTGACACCTAGTTTACATGAGGATGACAGATAATGAAGTTTATGTATAAATATATGTGCTTGGTAAATGACCAAGAAGAAAATGAGGCCAATGTTCCTATGTGGATGAAATTTAGATAAATGTATCCAATTATTTCAATATCTTTGAATATCTGTAGGCCAACTATTGACAAATCAATTTATAATGCTCCTTAATAGGATGTAACTAACAGGTGACAGACTAATTTGAGTATCAGAGCTTGATATTAAAGTTATTCTACATCAGTCCATAAAGATTTGACCTGTTGCGTATCAGGTTATGTTAGTTTTTTTAAAGACATCCTGACTCAGTAGTTTACCATTATCGTCCTCAGAGTGACTAGGACAAATGATCCTCAATAAAGATCAATTCGTTAACAGAATGGGAGAGACAAAGAGAGAGAGAAGGAAAGAAAGAAAGGAAGGAAGGAAGAAAGGAAAAAAGGAAGGAGGGGAGGAAGAAAGAAAACAAGAAAGAAAGAAATAGGGTTGATTAAAATTTTCAGCCCGCTTCTATGTATTGGCACACTATATAATACCTTTACATTGGGGTTTGTGTGTATGAAAGCATGTTTGTGTATGTGTTTGTATTTGATGCTTAGTTTTGAAGTCAGTAGGGTTCTTCACCAACATTCCAGTTATTTTTATTCCACAGATATGGTGAATTTGTATTTGCCACTGCCTTGAAGTTCAGCATGTCTATATGATGACTTGATTTGACCAGTGAAATGTGAGCTGACATATTTGTCACTTCTAGGTGGGATTAAAATATTTACCACATACCCTCCTTATTTTCATGGCAACAAATTCAAGACAGTGGAGGCCCTGAGTAAGACACTTATGGAGAAGATCCCCTATGTGTCCTGCAATGGACTTGTATGAGTGAGAAGTACTTTTGGCTTTAATCCACTGAGATTTGGAGATTATTTTTATTGAAGCATAACTTAATCTATCCTGAGTGACACAGATGGCAAGGAGGGGGAAAGGATATAATCTACAGTCTGACTGGCTGAGTTATAATTCTGGTTCTGCCGCCAAGTACTATGTGATGTTGAACAAATTACTTAACCTATATGTGCTAAGACTTTCTCATCTGAAAAATGACGATAAGGATTATCTCTGCCTCTTGGGGTCATTGGGTGGTTGTCAACATTAGTTGTGTTAATACATGTAAAACACATAAAGCAATGCCTAGCATCTAGGATGTATTCAAAAATTTTATTGTTATTATTATTATTAATATAGTTTCAAATAAAATAAATATGGCTTCAAGGTATAAACATGATTTTTTATTCAGGTTTTGAAAAACATGTTTTTTATTTCCCAAAAGAAATTTACTTGGCACTTTTAATATTTTTTAATATGCATAGTACCTCAGGACTGTTTATATACTACATTTTATTTAATGCAGCCATCTGGGGGGGGGCAGATAATTTTATTTTCTTTTATTGTTGACAAAACTTATGTTCATTCAGCATGCGATCACACAACGTGTTGATGTCACAGTCCATGCCATCTCTATCCCAGCCTATGTCCAGAGAGAATGCTAACGCTGGAAGATTAACATGAATTTTATGGCCACTCGAATTAGAATTGCAGTTTGAACTGAATTAATGAGTTAATTCAACTGAACAGTAATAAGTAGAAAATTATGACTTGTTGGAAAAAAATTAACCTGGAGATGAATGGGCATTATTGGATATTGTGGGGTGACCCACTAGGATACCTTCCTTCAGCCGACATTGAATTTTAATTTGGTCTTCCAAAGTGGCATCTTTCCCAGCAGAAAACCAACTAATCAACATCTGGCCTTTGCAGGAATCTTCATCATTAAATTTGCTAGATAATCATCTAGCACTGACCAGTCCACCTTGAGGTTGAGTTTGTTTTCCAGGACCTGATTTCTTTCAGATGGATTCCTTGTCTTCACTCCACATCTGTGGTCCTAGGGGATTTACCAGGTCTTCTGAGGAATTTCTTAATCATATACTGCCAGTCTGGCTTCTAAGCAAACAAAAATTAACCATTTTAGTTGTAAATCCAGATTAACTGACTTGTCCTTTCACTAAATTCAAGAGTTGTTTAACAGGAAATGTAAAAACTAAATGAATGGGTTAGATTCCTAGACTTAGTTCTGTTTGTTTCCTGTGCCTTCTTTCACCATCAATCCCGTCTTTTCCTCTTTGACTTAATTGAGAGTTTTATTCTCTGTTATTATTGGACCATATAACAAAATAAAACAAAAAAAAGTCGTTTCCTACTGATTGACTAGAAACGGCAGCTCACTATTATAGTAATGCTTTTCCCCTAAAATCTCAACACTTAAGGTATTTCTACTCTGAATGGAGTTGACAAGTGTTTATATTATTCACTCATTGATGTGGGTGTGAGATATTTGTGTGCATATGTGAATAAATTTTCCCCAAACTGAATTTCTTTGGTTCCTTTGAGTCATAGAGGAAGGTATGAAAAATCATCTGCCTTTCTGCAAGGGGTATACAGAATGAGTGTATGGGAATAAACCAAGAAATGGAAGCTGAGAGGCCTGGGGTCTAGACCAGAACTTATCGCTCCTCTGTGTCACACTGGCTATGTGACTCTGAGAATAAGCTCACCTATCTGTCTGGTCTTTGCTTCCTCAACTGTAAAATGACACCCTGACACATGCACAATGTGAGTTAGAGTTTTGAAAAATTTGTGTCCTTAAAAATAGTCTAAATTATAAAAAGACCTCACATGCAAAGATATTTTGCTAATCATATTTCTAATTAAATAATGCAAAAGTCCAGAGAGGAGAGGAGGAGGCAATGAATGTGTGAGATAAGGCATGGTTATTTAAATCATGATAATAATTATAATGATTGCTGTTTATTGAAATTGTCCCATGTATCTGGCATCATGCTAAATACTGGAAATGTACTATTTCATTTAAATCTTCCATGAATCACACTAATTTAAAAGTATATATTGTGCACATTTTAAGCTTGGGGCTAAAAGTAACACATCCTCATTCACAGAAAGTTGCAGAGTCAGGATTTGACCCCAGGTCAAATACCTGACTCTACAGTTGAGAGTGTCTAACATCAGTATCCTTAATCATCATGCTCTCCCACCCTTTTTAATCACAAGCAGTAGTTAAAAGCAATTTTTGTGAAGAGTTTCAAAAACTCTGAGAAATTAATTGAAAAACACAGGGTAAAAAATTCTGTAGTAAGTGTGATCAAAACTATAAAACATACACATCACATATCATCAGGGAAATGTACATTAAAATGACAGTGAAATACCACTACGCATCTATTTAGAATGGCTAAAATCCAGAGCACTGACAACAGGCGATGATATGGAGCAACAGGAACTCTCCTTCATTGCTGGTAGGAATACAAAGTGGTTCAGCCATTTGGAAGACAGTGTCTCCCAAGGGTTTGTTACAAAACTAAGCATGCTCTTACTATATTCATGTCCACACAAAATCTTGAAAATGGATGTTCATAGCAGCTTTATTCATAATTGCCGAAACCTGGAAGCAGCCAAGATGTTCTTCAGTAGGTGAATGCATAAACAAACTGCTTCATCCAGACAATGGAATATTATTCAGCACTAAGAAGAAATGAGCTATCAAGCCATGAAAAGACATGAAGGAAACTTAAATGCATTTTATTAAGTGAAAGAAGACAATGGCTATGTTTCATAATCAAAATTAGTATTTAAAAGCTGAATAATAATGATCAGGCAAAGTGCTCTCTCATGGCCTAGCATTTCTCACAATTTATGATAGTTGTGTGAATGACGTTTTATGCACTAAGTAGGAAACTCTTTTTGGGATTTTCCCAAGGAATGATAATAATGACAGCTGATGTTTAATGAGTGCTTTATGTGTGCCAGGGATGATGCTAAATGCTTTACATTTGTTATCTCTTTAATTCACACAAACGCTTTATGCAGAGCGTCCTGTTCATCCTTCCATATTACAGATTAAGTAACTGAGATCCAGCATAGTTAGATAATTTCTGAAGTTCACTCAGAAGGTTAGCAGCAGAGCCATTCAAAGTCTACCTAACTCCAGAGTGGGCACTCTTTACCATTAAATAGCGCAGCCTGTCCAGCCACAGAGTCACAGGGGCCTGGAAGGCCAGAGCTTAGAGGAGGTAATTTTAATCATCCTTACTATATTAGAGCAGGGAAAACAGACTGTGAGCATTTGAATTCATAGAGACAAGGAAGATTTGGAACTTTAGAGTTGACTCAATGAATTATGTTATCAATTTCTCATTTATACTAATTTATTTGATGGAAAAAAAGCAACCCATGTCCCAGTCTAACCCACAAACTATTTCCTTAGTTTGGAAATATTTGAGACAAAACACACATCCTTTAATTATGAAAGCAATTTTGGTTAAAAAATGTCAGCATTTTTATTCATTGATGGATTGATTTTTAGAATGCCTATTGCTGTGAAATCCAAGACTCCACATTATGAAAAGAAATTAACGTTCAGAAATAATACGAAGTAAAATGTCTCATATAGAGATCCAGCCATTACAGTAAGTCCAAGTTTTCAGAAAAAGTAAGCACAGTAAGTGTTTAGCCTAGGAATTGCTTTGTAATTACATTCAGAGTGCCACAGTCAGCTTCACCTATTGATGTAACGATGCAGCTGTGATGTGATGCTTGAGCATCCTGTCCTCACTTGTCCCACTTGCCCCCAAATAATTGTCCCACTCTTCTTGTCAAGCATGCAATAGCATCTTAGTTCTGTTCATCACATATTCATCAAGAGCCTGCCATGAGCCAGGAATTCTCTTGAGCTCTGCAGAGGCAATCGCTAAGGCAGACTCTCTGTCCTTCAGGCCCATTGGCTCCCACTCATAGACTGCTTTGTATCTCAGAGACCCAGTTAAATCATCTCAGAGTGCATTTTATGCACCGGTTAGTTTTCCAGAAGGAAGCCACTGGCCAAATATTACTAAGTTGGAGGAAAATTTAAGCCTGGAGCAAAGCAGTTGATGTCACAGTTATAAGTCAAAGTTAATGGAAATGTCCAGCAGAGTGGAGACACAAATAGAGAAGAGAAACACAAATAGAAAAAGCAGACAATTTTGTTTATCTGACTCTCAGGGAGAAATAAGACTCAATTCACAGGACCTCACAAATATTTCAGTCTATTAAAACTTGACAGGGAGGTCACTACAGAGAAAGGTAGTGGTGGCTTTCTGACCAAGGTAAAGATGAAGAACAGGAGCCAGCATGCCCTGGGGCAGTTTATAGAACCTTCTGCTCAGTCCTCTGCGAAGAGCTCCTGATCCTGCATGTCTCTGAAGCCCACATAAATGGACCACAGGTTCCTCATTTCACACAACAGAACCCAAGAAGACCACACTATCAGCTGTTGTTAAGTTCCACAGGTTAAAAAGCAGATACTTCTGTCCACAACCTCTGCCCTTATCAACCACCAAGAAGATCAGACACCTTGTTAGGTGGATCAAAATGACACCTCCTAGAAACCCTGCCCCATCTCCCACTTTGATTCTTTGAACTGCAAAAGTCATCTGAGTTGAAAGACTACACCAGCCACGTCAGCTAACTGGATGTGCAATGATTTGGGATCACTCCACTTTCTTGGGCCTCCGCCTAGCTTCCTATCACAGCTAATTTTTAACAGCTTTATCAAGACGTAATTCACATGCCATATAATTTACCCATTTATAGTGTTCAATTCAACGTTTTTCAGTACATTCACAGAGATGTTCCAGAATCACTACAGTTTTAGAACATTTTCATCACCTCAAAAAGAAACCCTGTACCCTTTAGCTGTTACCCTTCCTTACCTCACCCTACTCTAGCCCTAAATAACCACCAATGTACTTTATTTATTCATAGATTTGCCTACTCTGGACATTTCATATAAATGGAATCATATATTATGTGGTCTTTTGTGACTGGCTTCTTTCACCTGTTTTCAAGGTTCATCCATATGTAGCAGGCATCAGTACTTCATTCCTTTTTATGACCAAATAATATTCTTTCATGTGGATATACTGCATTAAAAAACCCATTCATTAGTTAATGGACATTTGGATTGTTTCCAACTTTTGGATGTTATTTATGATACTGCTATAATCATTTATGTAAAAGATTTTTGGGGACACATTTCATTTTCCCTGGGGGTAGAGTTTTCTGGGAGTGAAATTGCTGGGTCGTATGGTAACCCTATGCTTAATGTTTTGAGGAACTTTCAGCTACTTGCCAAAGTGGCTACATCATTTTACATTTTCACCAGCAGTGAGTGAGGGTTTTGAATTTTCCCACATTTTTGCGAATACTTTTTATTAAGTGATTTTTGATTCTAGTCATTCTAGTGAGTATGGAGTGGGATCTTATTGTGGCTCTGATTTGCGTCTCCCTGATGATTAATATGTTGAACATCTTTTTATGTGCTTCTTGGCCATCTTGTTGGTGTATATCTTCTTTGTAGAAATATCAATTCAGATCTTATACATATTTTTAAAAATTGGATTATCTTTTTATTATTGAGTTGCATGAATTCTTTACATATTCTAGAAACAAGTCCTTTATGAGATACATGATTTGTAAGTATTCTCTTCCGTTCTCTGCGTTGATTTTTGTTACTTTCTTGATAGTATCCTTTGAAACACAAAAAATTTTAATTTGGATGGAATTCAATTTATTTATCTTTCCCTTTGTTGCTCCTGCCATTTGTGTCATATCTAAGAACCTGTTACCTAATCCAAGTCATGATGATTAACTGTTATGATTTCTTCTAAAAGTTTTGTAAGTTCAGCTCTTACATTTTGGCCTTTCATCCATGTGAGTTCATTTTTTATGTGGTGTGAAGTAAGGGTCCAATTTCATTGTTTTACATGTGGCTATCCAGTTGTCTCAGCACCATTTGTTAAAAAGACTATTCTTTTCCCATTGAAAGGTCTTGGCAACCTTGTCAAAATTAAATTGATAAGGGTAAGAATTGGGCTCTCCGTTCTATTCCACTGTCCTATATGTCTATCTTTACGCCAGTATCATGCTTTTTTGATTATTGTAGCTTTGCAGTAAGTTTTAAATTGGGGAACTGTGAGTCATCCAAATTTATTCTTTTTTTAATTTTATTTTTCAATATTATTTTGGCTATTCTAGACCCTTTGCAATTCTATATGAATTTTAGAATCAGCTTGTCAATTTCTACAGAAAAGGCAGTTGGGGCGTATTGCCATCTTAACAATGTTAAATCTTCTGATTCATGAATGTGGGATAATTTTTCACTTATTTAGATATTTTAAAAACATTTTTAAACAGTTATCATTTTCAGAGTATAAGTCTTGCACTTTTAAATAAAATTGACTCCTAATTTTGTTATTCTCTTTAATAACATTGTAAATAGAATTGTTTTCATTTCCCTTTCAAATTGTTCATTACAAATAAAATTGATTTTTGCATATTTCTCTTGTCTCCTGCAACCTTGTTGAACTCATTTATCAATTTTAATAGTATCTTGGTGATGCCTTAAGATTTTCTGCACACAAGATTCTGTCATCTACAGATAGAGATTCTTTTACTACTTTTCCAATCTGGATGTCTTTTAGTCCTTTTTATTGCCTAATTTCCTTGGCTAAAACCTCCAATAGATTGTTGAATAGAAATGGTGAGAGCAGACACCCTTATCTTGTTTGTAAACTTATGAGAAAGAACATCCAGTCTTACAGAATTAAGTATGATTTTTACTATGGTTTTTTTTTACTTTTCAGCCCTTTTTCAAGGTAAGGAAGTTTCCTTCTAGTTTGCTGAGAGTTTTTATCACAAAAGGGTACTAGATTTTGTCAAATGGCTTTTCTGTATCTATTGAGATGTTCATGTGGCTTTTGTTTTGTAGTCTTTGATATGGTATATTTATTGATTTTCAGATATTAAAGCAATCTTGCATTCCTGGAATAAATCTTAGTTAGTCATGGTCCTTCTGTACTCTTGCTAATTTTCTTTCTAGCTGTTTATCAGTTGCTCAGATTAGGATGTTGAAGTCTCCAACCATAATTGTGGATTTGTTTACTTCTTTCAGTTCTTTTAATTTCTGTTTAATGCATTTGAGACTCTTACATAGTTTCTTACATATGATTCTTTTTACATGGTACTAGATTTGGCTTGCTAATATTTTGTCGAGAATTTTACATCCAAACTCATAAGTGATAATGGTCTGTCATTTTCTTTTCTTGTCTTTATCTGGCTTTGGTATCAAGGCAATATCAGGCTCACAGAATGAATTGTAAAGTATTCACTCCTCTTTTATTTTCTTGGAAGAGACTTTGAGGAATTGTTATTAATTCTTCTTTAAATGTTGAGAAGAATTCAGCAGTGAAGCCATTTGGATGGCTTTTTTATATGTGGGGGGAGGTAGTTTTTTTTTTTTAATACTGATCAATCTCTTTCTAAAATAAGTCTTTTCAGATTGACTACTTGTTCTTGAGTCAGTTTCAGTAATTCTAGGAATTTGTCCATTTCATTTAAGTTATCTGAATTACAGCCATACAACTGTACAAAGCATTCCTTTATAATTCTTTTTGTTTCTATAAGATCATTAGTAATGCCCCTCTTTCATTTCTGATTCTAGATATTTATCTTCTCTACTTTTTTCTAGGTCAGTATAGCTAAAAGTTTGTCAAATTTTTTTGATCTTTTCAAAGAACCAGCTTTTATTTCATTGATTTTTGTCTATTATTTTTCTATTTGCTGTTTTATTAATTTTTGCTCTAATTTTCATTATTTTTCCTTCTACTTGCTTTAGGGTTAATTTGCTCTTCTTTTTTCCGGTGACTTAAGGCAGTCCTTCTGTACTCTTGCTAATTTTCTTTCTAGCTGTTTATCAATTGCTCAGATTAGGATGTTGAAGTCTCCAACCATAATTGTGGATTTGTTTACTTCTTTCAGTTCTTTTAATTTCTGTTTAATGCATTTGAGACTCTTACATAGTTTCAATGTGTACGCATTTAGCATATCTTTGTCTTCTGTGTGGATTCATGCTTTTATCATTATGTACTCTTCTCTTCATAGTAATTTTCTTTGCTCTGAAGTCTTATTTAACTGAAGTCAATATATAGCACTACTGGTTTTTTTAAAAATTAAAGTTTTCAAGGTATATCATCTCCCATTCTTTTATTTTCAACCTACCTACAATCTTTATTTGAAGTGAATTCCTTATAGACAGTATATCATTGAATCATTTTTTAATACACTGCCAATCTGTGTCTTTTGATTGGTTTGTGTGTGTGTATGTGTTTAAAGGTAATTATTGATATATTCGGGCTTAATTCAGGCTTTTATTATTTGTTTTTGGATTATTTCCTCTATTTTTACTCCTGTTTCTCTTTTCTCAGGTTTCTGTGGGTTATATGAACATTTTTCTTATGGATTCTATCTTGATTTATTTATAGTTTTATTAGTATATTTCCTTGTATAATGTGTGTGTGTTTATGTGTGTGTGTAACATATCAAAGACTACTGGTATTCATGTTTTTGGAACTTCAAGTATAGAACACTTATTTTCATTTAAGTATCTTTACTCTCCACACTACATACATCGAACTTCACATCAAATGGATTTATAATTTTTCCTTCAACTATTCACTATGATTTAAGAAACTCACGAGAAGTAAGATAGTCTATTTTATTTATTGCTATTTTTACTGATTTCCATATTCTTCTTTCCTTTCTGAGGTTCCAAGTCTTCTTCTGTTATTATTTTGTTGTTGTTTGTCTAGAAAATATTCTCCATTAATTCTTTAAGGCTAGGATTACTAGGAATAAAATCTCATAGTTCTCCTTTGAGAAAATCTTTATTTTTCCTTCATTCATGAAAAAATATTTTTGCTGTATATAGAATTATTCCTTCTGGCCTTCCTGGATTTAGATGAGTTCAGCTCTCTCCCTGTTCCTGCTCACATCAGGGAGGTGGGGGTGCAATACCATCTAGCCCCTCCTTTCACATCTCATTCTCTCTACTTCATCTTGGGTGAATTGGAAATAAAGCTCTCCATAGATCTCTCTGGTCATAGGGAAGAGGAGAAAGTAAAGAGCTTACTAGGGTAGTATTGCACCACCTTGTTCTGGCTCCTTAAGGGGAGTTGGTAAAGCCCAGTTGTGCTAGCTTTGTCTTAGCCTGTCTGGTTAAGTCTCCTTGCTGCTTGGTGGGGTGCAGCCTCAGCTCCCTGATGACATGATCCAGGCAGGGAATGGAAGATAAATTCCCTGTTCACCACGCAGTAGAGGTAATCTGATGCACCCTCTGCCTGTTGGGAAAAGTGGGAGGAAAGGAGAGTGGGGAGAGGACAAGGGGAAAGACCATCAGCTTCCTGCTCAGTCCCAATGAAACCACAGTGGGGAGGGAGAGCAACATGCTTTTTTTTCTTTTGGTATTTAGCTGGAGTAGAAAGTATATTGCCAAAAAATGTTTTCTAGTGTTAGGCTATTCTGTCCATTGCCGTTCAGCGAGGGGTAACCAACTTCTTTGGAGCTTTTTTGGTTTTCACTTTTTGGTGGTTCAGGACTAGAGGCTTCTGCCAGGCCCTGTAGGGGCAAGAAAGAAACCCAGCGAACCCACTGCCATGTCATTCTTCAAGTCCGTAGATCTCTAGGCAGTATGCCTTCCTCTTTACACCTTTCTGAAACTTCCTACACTTGTTCGTTGTTTTCTGTTCAGGGTTTTGTAGTCATATGAGGGAAGACTTGTGAAGAATGGGACTGCTCTACTTTCGTGGAACTAGAAGCTCATCCGGTTCATCTCATTATTGTGAGAATAAAATGGGATCATGTTTGTGAGGATTGAATGATGTAATGCATAACTCAATAGCTGGCATATTATAAGAATATGGTAAATGTAAATATTATGGGTCTCCTAAGGCCTTCAGTGAGAAACAAGTTCAGAAGCAAGAAAGATGGGAGAAGAAATGGGAGAAATGGAGCTCCAGGCAGGCCAGGGTGAGCAGTGCAGGTTAAAGCTGTGAGGGAGGGAGGTAACAGAGGCTGCCCTACTGTGGTACCAGATACACAGCACAAGAGTAGATGTGGAGACTTTGAGGTGCTAGGCAGGACTGGACAATATCGCCCTCATATGTTTTAGTGTTAATACACTAATACATCCTGACTTTAGACGTTTCACAATAGAAAAGAGATATTGGTCTAACTAATGGGGAGAAAATGATGATTAGTTTTTATTTTCATCTGAGGATGGATAGAAATGCATTATTTTAATCATCCACACTTTTTCCTTGACCTTAATACAAACTCACATTTCAAATAGCTACTAAAATTAACCAGTGAAAAATTCAAGTTTAAAGCTATGTCAACAATCATCCAATAAAACATAGAGGTAGAAGAAAAACAAAACCTGAGACTTGAAAACAAAATATTAGTGTTTGCTGATTCAGAAACATCGCTGATAATAGGTAAAAGGAAGTTAAGTCAGGAAATATAAACATAATCTCTGTATTAATATTTAATCATAATATTTTATCATTTCATAATTTTTATCATCTATCTTATATTTTGATTGAAGCTCATAAAAATCACAAAATCATCATCCATTTTAATAAATTCCATTAATGTAAATACATAAATTCAAATACAGATAGTAAAATTAATTTTGTAAGTCCATGAGATAAATACCAATGTGTTGCTTTATTTTCTACAGGGTAGTGGGAATTTTTTTTTCCACAGCTAATCTGAGGCGTTATAACCTGTTAAAGCAGGTTGAGGGAGCTTCACGCAACCCCAGAGAATCATTAAATTGAATTTCTCTTTTTAGAAAAGACCACATCCATATACTGCTACATAGATTAGGATTTCTTTTTCGTTTTTTTTCCCACCTGTTGTTTGACTTTCCGGCAAGCATTTTTATTTTCAAACAATTTTAAACTTACATAAAAATGACAAGAAAAATAGCAAGAATTTCTTTATGCCCTTCAGTCAGATTCAGCGGTTCCTGACATTTTGCCACATTTGGCTTATTCTTCTGTCCTTCTGAATCGTGAGAGCAAGCAGCAATCATTAGACCACTTTCCCACTCAGTTCTTCAATGAAACTCCTCAAATTACCACAAAATGGAAAATTACTATCGATTCAGTACTATTGTGTAAAGTATAGACTTCATTCAATTTTTGCCCATTGTCTCAATAATATCCTTTACAGCAACTTATATTTCTGCTCCAGGATGGTACTTCATGTTTAGATTTGGCTTTTTTTTAATTAATTAATTTGTTGATTGATTTTCAGATGTACATCATAATATATTTTAAATTCTGTGTAGATTACATCATGTTCACCACCCGAAACTAATTAAAGTGCATCCCCTCACACGTAAGCCTAATGATTTGACAAGTTTTTAATTGATGTGTAGTTTATAAACCATAACATTCAGCCATGTAAACTGTATGATTTTTATACTTTTTAGGTTTCTGGTATATTCATAAAATTGTATAGCCATTACCACTATGTAACACTCAGAATATTTCCATAATATTCCCCAAAAGAGAAACCCCCCAGCCACGAGCAATTGTTCCTCACTCATCGCTCTTCCAGCCCTGACAGCTGCTAGTCTGACTTCAGCCTCTTAGATCTACTTTTTCTGGACAACTAGTATAAAAGAAATGATATTCTATGTAGTCTTTTGTGTGTGGCTTCTTTCACTTAGCATAATGTTTAAAATTGATCCATAGTGTAGCACATTTCAATATTTCATATCTTTTATTTTATTTTATTTTTTTGGTGAGGAAGATTCGCCCTGAGCTAACATCTGTTGCAGATCTTCCTCTTCTTTTGCTCGAGGAAAACTAGCCCTGAGCTAACAGTCATGCCAGTCTTCCTCTATTTGTATGTGGGATGCCTCTATAGCATGGCTGATGAGTGGAGTAGGTCCATGCCTGGGATCCAAACCCATGAACCCCACGCTGCTGAAATGGAGTGCATGGAATGTTAACCACTCGTCCATGGGGCTGGCCCAATATTTCATTTCTTTTTATGTCTGAATAGTCTTCCATTGCATGGATAAATCACAAATTGTTTATCCATTCCTTAGTTGAAGGACATTTAAGTTATTTCCATTTTTGGCTATTATGAATAATGCTTCTATGAGCATACAGTTCTCATAGGTATATATCTAGGAGTAGAATTGTTGGGTCATATGATTACCCTATATTTAACTTTTTGAGGAACTGCCAAAATGTTTTACAAAGGAGCTGCAGCATCTTACATTCCAATAAGCAATAGATGAGGGTTCGAATTTCTCTAGAGACTTGTCAACACTTGTTATTATCTGACATTGATTATAGTCATCTTGATGGATATGAAGTGGTATCTTGTGGTTTTGATTAGTATTTACTTAATGACTTGTGAAGCTGAACATACTTGCCTGTGCCCGTTGGCCATTTGTATAACTTCTCTGGAAAAATGTCTATTCAAGTCCTTTGCCCATTTTTTATTGGGTTATTTGTCTCTTTGCTGTTGAGTTGTAAGAATTCTTAATATACTTTAGATATTATACTCTTACTAGATATATGAATTATAAATATTTTCATACTTTCTGTGGGTGGTTTTTCATTTTCTCAATAGTGTCGTTTGATGCAGAAACAGTTTTAATTTTGATGAAATCCAATTTATGTATATTTTTTGTATGCTTGGGTTTTAGGAATCATATCTAAGAAACCATTACTTAACTCAAGGTCACAATATTTACACATATGTTTTATTCTAAAGGTTTTATAGTTTCAGTTTTATAGGTTTTTGATATTTTTGAGTTAAGTTTTGTATAAGGTATGAGGTAGGAGTCAAAATTCATTCTTTCACATGAGGATATCCAGTTGTCCCAGCATAATTTGTTGAAAAGACTATTCTTTCTCCCATTGAATTTTCTTGGCACCCTTGTCAAAGATCAGTTGCCTCAGAATGTATGGTTTTATTTCTGAACACTCATTTCTATTCCATTAATCTGTCTATTCTTATTCCAATAACACACATCATTGATTACTATAGCTTTGTTAAATTTTGAATTCAAGAGGTCCAAGTCTTCCAATTTTGTCCTTCTTTTTCATCATTGCTTTGTCTATTCTAGGTCTCTTGCATTTCCATATAAATTTTAGGACTAGCTTGTCAATTTGTAAAAAGATAAAATAAAATCCAATTAGTTTTGATAGAATTGTATCTGTAGATCAGTTTGAACAGGATTGACATTTTAACAATATTAAATCTTCCAACCATGAATATGTTATATCTTTTCATTTATTTAGTATTTTAATTTCTTCATAAGTTTCACTGTACATCTTGCACTTCTTTTATTTCTATTTAATTTATTTTTGTGCTATTGTAAATGGAATTGTTTTTTAAATTTTATTTCCATATTGTTCATTGCTAGTGTATAGAAGTAAAATTGATTTTTGTATATTGGATTTGTATCCTACAACACTGAAGAACTTATTTATTAGCTCTAAATTTTCTTATACATTTCTAAGGATTTTCTACAGGTAAGATCATATCATATGAAAATAGATACAATTTTCTTTCTTTCTTTTCAATCTCAATTCCTTTTTTTTTGCATAATTACCTTGGCTAGAACCTTTAATAAAATATAAATAGAACTGATGAGAGTGGCCAGCCTAGTATGTTCTTCACTTTAGGGGGAGAACTTTTAGTCTTTCCCCATTAAGTATGATATTAGTTGAGGGTTTTATCAAATGGTTTATCTCTATGCATTGATACAAGTACATTTATATATTAATATGTATATTAATAATATATTAATATATTAATAATATGTATGATATGTATAATATGATATGATATGTAATAATATGTATGACAGTGATGGATTACCTTTTCTTGAAATACATTGTGTACTTCAGGTAAACCCTATTTGATCACAGAATACTTTTTTCTAAATGACTATTGCATTTGATTCACCATATTTCATTTCATATGGAGGTGAAATATAATGGAATGAGTAAGAAAGAACATTGTTTTCTGTTTGTTTGTTTGTTTGTTTGTTTTGGTGAGGAAGATTGGCCCTGAGCTAATACCTGTTGCCAATCTTCCTCATTTTGCTTGAGGAAGATTAGCCCTGAGCTAACATCTGTGCCAGTCTTTCTTTATTTTGTATATGGGATGTGGCCACAGCATGGCTTGACAAGTGATGTAGGTCCACGCCTGGGATCTGGGCCCACAAACGCAGGCTGTTGAAGGGGAACACACTGAACTTAGCCACTATGCTACCAGACTGGTCCAACACAGCTATTTTTGACAAGACTATCTGGTTCTGTCACAAGTAGTTGGGACCATGAACAAAAGTACTTAATCTCCTTGTGTCTCAGATCTCTCCTTTATAAAATGTAAAATAATGGCATCTAACTAATAATGGATTTTTGAGGATCAAATAAATTAATATATGTGAAATGCTATGTGTTTGCTATTATTATAATTCATTATTATTAATACATATTTTTCAGGAAGAGAGTTGATATCAAGTATATATTTTTGATCTCTTCTTCTGTTTGGTTTCAACATTATTCTATCTTTATACAGTTCATGAGCTCTTTCTTTTCATTCATTAAACAAATATTAATACTTTGCTTCTCTGAAACAATTTGTGTAATGTAGAAATTGCTACTTCCTCGAAGGTTTACTAATACTTGCTTATAAAACATTCTTGAACTAACAATATTTTGTGGTGATTTTTACTTGCTGACAATTTCTCTGATGATTTTGGACACATTCAGATTTTATCATTTTTGTGTAGTTATTTATTGTCATATATATTGATAGAAACTGTCGTTTTCACTTTTTTCTTATGTATTGATTTGAAATTTTTCATATTTTCTTCTCTTGACTTTTAAATCTAACTATGTCTCTAATTATTTTCAAATTTTCACACTCAATACTGTTTGAGAGTTTATTTACCCTTCTTTAGCCAGTTCTGATAGAGGTTTGCCTGTTTCCATGACTTTAGTCTTCTTCCTTGTTTTGCCCCTTTATTCTATCTTGTGCTCAAATGACAGTTTGTGTTTATATTGTTTATATTTATATTGAATACGTGTGTGTGTGTTATTTCTATGCAGTTGCAACAAGAGGTAGGTGTCAAAGTTTAAACTTACTGCTCCTTATTAACTATAAATCCATATTATCTTGTTAAATAACAAAACATTTTAAAAATACTATGCACAGTGTGACACCATTTTATATATACACACATGCATAGATTGAATCTAATTTTAAGTACACTGAAGCATTAATAATCATTACCTCTATGTACTTGAATTAGAGGTAATTTTATTTACCTTATCTTCAATTTTGCAATTCTCTATAACAACTATGTGTTACTGATATCCATTTTAAATGGAGAAAATCTTTTGCATCGTGCTGGTATTTTCCAAAATTGTTCCTTTTAATTATACCAATCGTTTTCTCAAAATGTTGTAATGATTTGCTGTTGCCTAAAGGATAGAGTTTAAATTCTGTATTCTAATATTCAAAGGCCTCTGTCAGCTGGCACCAAGTTGCATTTCCACTCTTATATCCTAATTCTTACTCTGAAAACATCAGTTCCAACCAAATGCTTTTACCAGCTGTTCCCACAAATTTCCCTCTCCCATCTTCATATTTTGTTCAACCTGTGTTCAGCTACCCAGCTGAAGGAATCTCTATTATTTTCCCACCTATGCCAAATTCTTCCTATTATTCAAAATGCAATTTCTCTTTCTGCATTTTTCGTAAATCCTTCTTGAAAAAAAAAGACAGCCTAAAGGGACCTTTTCTTCTTTGTATATCTTAAAGACAATATTGCTTTACCAGTTTTCTAACTAATCTTTTCCTACTCTGACATTCATTCTAATGGCACTAACTCAGGATTTCACATACTCTCCTGTGCTTTGGGACCTGAAAAAAGCTGCCCACCCTAGAAGGTGAGTGGGGACTGACATCCAGCACTCGCTGGCTACCCAAGCTGTGTGCCCTGGTAGAAGGCTGCTTCTGCCTAGAGGAAGGAGGACTTTCTAAAAAAGTTTCCATCCAGGGAGGAAGTCATGTTACAACTATAGTCTGTCCAGAGAGTGCATCCTTTTGTACTCCACACAATGTTCTGGTAAGTGAATAATTTTACAGTTCCACGTAATTAACCTTTTGAAGAGGTTCTATGTGTTCTAGCAAATTAGGATATGGGTTATGTTCTGTAATTAATTCGTATATATCACATCACTTAGCATGATGCCACATGAATTTTTTGTGAACAAATATGCACTACTCAGGTATATCTTACCGAGAAATGAAATCTCTGGGGCTTCCCTCAGACAGATTCCTATATTGCAAGCAAATTGCAGCTGCAGCAACTTTGCCATCTGGTCTTCTAAACACCAGCAAAAAGATGAGAAGAGTTTGGAAGACAGAGGAGACATTTTATTAGTAATCACGGTAACTATTACTCATACTCAGACTTAATATCCCCCATATTCCTTTTTTTTAAGTTGAAACACAAGCATTGTCTCTGAGCAAAAGCGACAATAAATAACATTTAAAGGCTATTTTACAGGTTTCATATACATTAGCATTAGATAATAACCATGTTCTTTCCATTTCTGTTTAGAAGCCTAAATTGGTGCCTGGAATAGTAGCCAGCTGGTAAATATTTCTTAAATGGATAAAATAAGTTCTGTATTAATCATCACTGCATATACAAGTCAGATACCATTAACTTTTTCATACAGATGAGCATATGAGATTGGAGCAGTAAAGATCAGAGTCACAAGCCCAGCAGACGGAATGTTCTGTCTACTATAGTGCCCTTAGTAAAAAGAGGGAGTGGGGAAAGCACACTTCCTCCTGCACGTGAGTAATTAGGAGTATGCTAAGCTATGACAGTCACTTAAGGGCATTCTCTTAAGTGTAGATAATGGTATTTCAAATCAAATAATTTATTTTTCTCCCCAAATCAGAAGCTTCTGGCTGGTAGAAGCTATGCTGTCTGCATTACTTGAGCAATAAACACAAATTAATATTCTTGGAGTTAGGGGTCCAGAGTCACTGAGATGATATTCTGAAAAATCACAGCGACTAAAAATAGACTTGACTTTAATCGACGTTATTACAAATAGCCATTTGGAAATTCTTGTTTCTAGTATATTAATTGTGGAGACATCATCAAAGCTGCTACAAGTATTTATGATGGTTGTAAAAGAACACAGGTTGGAGAGCTGTTTACACGTGTGAAATACAGGATTGTGCTCCACATTCCTACTGTTACCAGAACAACATGCACAGCCCCTCACAGGGAGCTCACATTGGGTTAGTCTACACAGCGTCACCAAAAATGCCTTTCTGCTTCTAAGCACCAGAAAGTGGTGCTTTTTCACAATATGAAACTTGTAACCTCTAGTTTTTCTCTTTTAGCATTAGCTTCTAAGAAAGTCTTAACCAAACTAGTGGCTTATCTTTAAGAATTGTGCAAGTCCTTGCCCCATGCATGACTTCATTGTGCTCACTTTAGCTGTGGTCTCATCTTAGTACTTCATTTCAATTATTCTTTGATTTCTAAATTTCATTTCATCTGAATTACCCACAATTTTGGTAACTTGCCTAAAAGTCTTCGGAAGAATCGGGTTATACATGTGGATAAGGAGTTCTCCAGCACAAACTGTAAAACTAAAAGTAGGAATAGTCAGAACTCACTTTACAGATAGAGAACCTGAGGCACTGAGATGTAAAGTGCCTTGTCCAAGGACAAAATCAGTATTCTAAAGCCACAGCTGCCTGATTTTTCACATTCCGATTCATTTTCCTCTTCTCAAGTAGATATATGTCTAGGGTGCATATCGACTTGGCACAGCCTCCTTTTCCTCCTCACTTCTTTCCACTCTCTCCTCAGGTGTGCCCTCCTCCCCTTCTGTCAGACAGATTTGGGCCTTTTTGTGTTTTGATGTTTCCTGGTCATTCGAGTAGATGGAGTAGTAGGTTTCAGGGACTCCCACTTCAGATCTGACCTGCCTGGCCCTCTGCAGAGGAAGCTGGAAGGGTAAAGAAGAAGACTGAGCTCGGAAGGTGCCCCCAAACACCGTGTTTGTTCCCAATTAGAAAACAAGCTGATTTATCTTTGAGCTCAACTTTTCTTTTTTAAAATTTCAACTGGGAAACTTACAACGTGCCAAATAGTAAATCTTTAATTTGAAACCTTTTCGTAAGACTTCTTATGATGAAAAATGCTTGAGGCATGGTTTACTTAATGGGAACTATTTTATCGTAATACCGTAAGCCTGCAAGCTAACGTTCCCTACTTTGAATAATGTAGGGAAAAAAACCCAAAAATGACATCTGCATCAGGATTATGTCAGAAATTGTGCCAAGGAATAGCTGAAGTTAATGAAGACATGACCAGGCTCCACAAAGCTAATTAGTGTGCTGAATCTTCCTATAGAAGGAAATTTGCTGGCATCACCCCTGGGTCCTAATTTGAGAATGACCCAAAGTCACACTTCACAAGGTAGTATTAAAGGAAAACCATATCAAGGGCTCTCTATAAATCTGCAAAGGAAAATATATTATCTCCGTACATGAATAAGTTTCTTTCTTTTCTTTTCTTTTCTTTTTTTTTGCCTGAGGAAGTTTAGCGTTGAGCTAACATCTGTGCCAATCCTCCTCCACTTTATTGGTGGCTTACCACCACAGCATGGCTGACAAGTGGTGTAGGTCCACGCCGGGGATGCAAACTTGCAAACCTTGGCTGCTGAAGAGGAGTATGCTGAACTTAACCACTATGCCATGGGGTCCGTCCCCAAGTTTGTTTCTTTAATGGTTAAAGTTAAATGGTTTATTGTTTCTTAAATTTTTTTTTTTCTTCTTCTCCCCAAAGCCCCCCAGTACATAGTTGTATATTCCAGCAGCAAGTCTTTCTGGTTGTGCCATGTGGGACGCTGCCTCAGCATGGCTTGATGAGTGGTGCCAGGTCCATGGCCAGGATCCAAACTGGCGAAACCCTGGGCTGCGGAAGCAGAGCACTGGAACCTAACCGCTTGGCCACAGGACCAGCCCCTAAATTGTTTATTTTTACTACAGGTTTCTCAGAGCCTTAATATGTTAATAAACACTGGCATTCTCAAAGAAAGGAATGTGATGGTCAGACACCTAAGAGTAGATACACCACTTTAGTCACTCATATTCTAAAGGATAAAAATATAAGCATGTAGATAATCTTAAGTGTGTATTTTGGTCCTTAAGGGTGTGGAGTCATGCTGCATGGATGTGCAACTGACACCACCACATACTAGATGTGTGAACTGGGATGAATAATTTAATCCTTCTATTCCTTTGTGTCCTCATGTATAAAATAAGGATAATGATAGAATCCATACCATGAGCTTGTTACAAAGACAACTTGCAATGATAAATGTATTTGAAAGCCATAGCTGTGTATTTTTCCACATTTCACTTCATGTTTCCTCTTCTTGCATGGACATACGTCTAGTGTGCACATCAACTTGGCACAGCCTCCTTTCCCTCTTTGCTGCTTTCCACTGCCTCCTCAGGTGTGCTCTCCTCCTCTTTCATTAGACAGAATTGAGCTGTTTTGATATGTTTCGATCTTCCCTATTCATTTGGATACATGGAAGAGCCTAGGAAAACCCAGCAAATGACAGCTAATGTACATGATTTCTTTTTCTTATATGTTATGTATATATCATACATAAATACTCCTGCAATCATAAATAAAATAACTTATTTGAAATCATTATATTTAAAAACTTCTCTAAATTTTTAGTTTATATTTTCATTGTTGTAACAAATATACATTGTCTTGTGTCTTCAGTCCTGTAAAACTCTTTAGCATGCTCCCAAAGCTCTGAAGTCCTTCAAAATTTGTGAAGTCTTGCAGCCAGAGTCTTTGTATACTCAGCCTCCATGGACTGCTCTGAGACTAAGTCCCAGCGCATGTCTGCTTAGTTAGCACTACCAGCCTTCTTTACCATCACCTGAGTTCCTATTATGTGCGTGGTTCTTTACACCTGCTATTTCTAATCTTCATATTAGTCACAAGTGGTCAATAATTTCATTTTCAGATAAGAAAACTGAGGCTTGAGGAAGTTGCACAGCTAGTAACACCTGGAACTTGAGTCATAAACCAGGACTTACTGAGGTCAAATCCCATCTCCTTGAGCTTCACCCTGCAGCCATGCGAGCTCTGAAATAAGATCAAACAATCATCTCTCCCATGGAGAGCCTGGGCGACTAGGCAACTGAGGCAGAGCCAGTTAAATTAAAGGGAGCAATACATGAGGGCAGGAATTTATCCTAATGAATCTGAGTATTTCATATCCTAATGAATCCACATTCTGTGGATTTAATGTTCCAAAATTTGGGAAAAATTACTAAGGATTATTTTCCTACCTTTATATTTTTCTACTTGCTAGATTTTTGAAAAGTCTGTTTCAGTTCTCCCCATAAATCAATTGTATGTCTTGGCTTCACTGTATGAGGCTTGCTTACTTGGATACATTACTTGTTATGTAAGTGAAGTTGCACAGACATACGTGTAGCATATTTTCTTAAGAGGAAATAAAATACTTCATACCTTACCTCATTAATCTCTGTAGTACTCCTAGAATTTCTAAGGAAGCATCTGACTATACATATAAATCAGGAAGATTGGACTCAATAAGAATGATGTTAGTAAAAGGTTTAATTTGTCAAGTTGACAAGGATACTTCTTCGTTCATGATGCCTAATCTAAAACTCAGGACTTCCCCAGTGGTCATAAGTCACTAAGCAGATTATAATGAATAAGGTATGGACATGGAGAAGACTATCATGTTTTCAAACTTTGTGCTACTTGGTTACTAATTTTGCAGTATTTACTAAACACTTAATATGTACAAGCACTGTTTGAAATGTTGCAGATACAACAGTGGACAAAACAGATGAAAATCCATGCATGGTTGAAGCTTACGTTCAACTGGGGTTAAGAAGATAATAAACTAGTAAATTACACACACACAAGCACACCCCACATACACCACACCGCTTATGTATGAAGGTGATAAATCCTATGGAGAAAATGAACACGGGGAGAGGAAAAGCAAATATGTCTCGAAGAGAGGGAGGCACAATTTTAAGTAGCGTGGCCAGGAAAAGGCACTGGGAGAACGTTCTTGCTTTCATTTTTAAATTCCTTTCGTTGTTTTTTTGTTGTTGCTGTTGTTTTTGTTTGTGTGTTTGTTTTTGTGTTTTTAAGATTTGAAAGAGGTAAAGAAGTGATCCCTGTTGGTTCTGGGGAGGAATAGCCCTGAAAGAAGAAACAAGTGCAAGGGTGGAATGTGCCTTATGGGTCAGAGGAACAGCAAGGAGCTCAGGGGGCAGGATGAATAAGTACACAGAAACAGACGAGATCAGATAGGTAAGAGAAGGCCGGCTTTTGTTGGTCTTCAAGGCTTTTCTAAAGATTTTGGCTTTGGCTTAGAGAGAATAAGCTAGTAAAACACTGAGAAGAAAAATGAAATGAGGCTTTTATTTTAAAAGATCATACTGCACTTTTCTTCTAATTAGATTGTAAGAAGTTGCAAAAGATTGGCACATTGATCTTATAATGATAAAAAGGTACCGAATCAGAAACTATAAGATGCAAAGAAACAAAAATAAGCTAAATTCCTGAAAAGAATAGGCCATTCCCAGGAGTCTAGAGACCCGTAGATGCTTTTATCACCGGATCCAGCGCTAGAAGGAACAATCGTAAATGAGTCTACAGAAGAAAGAGCCTAACTTGGAATCAGACAGTGATCCTGTGAAGATGTGAAGCCTGGTATGAGGAATTAGAGTTCCTAGGCATCCTGATCACAGAATGAGTCCACAACCATCAAGATTTTCTTTTTCATGGACCATTTGCTATAGGCAGCTGCACAGTAGATGCTCAGGGGTAAGCAAATAAAATGGGTAGAAGTCTTCCCAAAGCATCTAAACCCATCACTTAATGCAAGATAGCAGACTTATAAAGGATTTTTAAATAAATATGATAAATACATAAAAGAACCAAGTGGAAAAGGAAGAGGAAGGTGACACATATGATTAGGTGAGGATTTTCAGCCCCACAATGGAATCTACAAAAAGGAAGAAATGGAAATTCTAGAATTAAAATAATCAGACGTAAAGAATTTATTTAATAGACTTCACAACAGTAGACACAGCAAAACAAACAAACAAACAAACAAAAAGGACCAGGGAACTAAAATTCAAAGACAAAAATAAATTTAAAAATAAACTGACCAGGTGGGGCTGGCCCGGTGGCACAGCAGTTAAGTTCACGTGCTCTGCCTCAGTGGCCAGGATTTCACTCGTTTGGATCCCGCACATGGACCTACGTGCTACTCCTCAAGCCACGCTGTGGCAGGCGTCCCACATGTAAAGTAGAGGAAGATGGGCATGAATGTTAGCTCAGGGCTGATCTTCCTCAGCAAAAAGAGGAGGATTGGCAGCAAATGTTAGCTCAGGGATGATCTTCCTAAAAGAAAACACGCACACATACACACACACACACACAACTGAACAGGCCATTGGAGACTGTAGGAGAATATTAAATTGTCTAACACATGTAATTGGAGTCCTAGTAGCAGATGAGAGAGGAATATAGATAGAATTATTTTTTTAATGATGAAGAAAATCTAGCAACACAGCAAAACCCAAGCAAGATAAATACAATTAAAATCATATTTAGGCACATCAGAGATTAACTTCTGAAATCTAAGATAAATAGAAAATCTAAAACTCAGCCAAGAGTTTGGAAACATTACATTCAGAAGAACAAAAATAAAGATATCTCACATCTTATGAGAAACAGTGGAAGCCAAAAGATAAGAGAATGGAACTTTTACTTAGGGAAAAATAATCAATAAGTAATTTTACAGCGAATGAACATATCTCTCAAAAATTAAAGTGATATAAAGTGATTTTATGACAGATAAAAGCCAAGTAAACTAGTTTTCAAGCTAAAGAAGAAAAATCATATGATCATATCAATTAATATGGAAAAAGCATTTGACAAAATTCAAAAGCTATCTGTAATTTTAAAATCTCCACAAATTAGGAATAGACAGAAATTACCTCAACCTGTTCAAGAGTATCTACAAAAATTCTAACAGTAGCTTCCTACTTAATGGAAAAGATTGAATGCTATCACTCTAAGGTCAGGGCAAAGAGGTCTGTCTCACCATTCTTATTCAGCATAGCACTAGAATTTCTAGCCACTGCATTAAGATAATAATAACAAAATAAATAAAAGCATATGCACTGGAAAGCAAGCGATAAAACTATCCCTATTTATAGATGACATGAATTTCTACATGGAAAATCAAAAGAATCTATAAAACAAAACAAAACCCTACAATTAATAAGTGAGGTTGGCTAGATCATAGGATCCAAGATCAGCACACAAAAATCAGTCGTATTTTTATATATTAAAAATTAACATGTGGAAATCAAAATTAAATACACAGTACCACTTACAGTCATGAGGAAGGAAATGGAATAGCTAGATATAAACTTAACAAAACATGTCTGGGATATGTATGTGGAAAATCACAAAATGCTGATGAAAGGAATAAGAGACATAAATAAATGGAGAGATGTCCTGTTCTTGGATTGAAAGACTCGACATAGCAAAGATGTCAATTCTCCCCAACATTATCTGTAAGTTTAATATAATTCCTACTAAAACCCAAGTAAGATATTTTTCCATTTCAGACAAAAGCAAGTTCATTCTAAAATTTATATAGAAAGACACCAGAGTAAATAAAACAATCTTGGAAAAGACAAATAAAGTGGAAAAAATCACTCTACCCTCAGGTAAGACCTAAAAAAAAATATTTATCTTGACTAATCCAGACAGTGTTGTATTGGTAGAGGGAAAGAGACAATAGGTCAACGAAGCAGAACAGAGAACCCAGAAATAGACCCACATAAATATGATCAACCAATTTTTGACAAAGGTACAATAGAATTCAATGGAGGAAGGTAGCTTTTTCAAGAAATAGTGCTGGAGAAATTGAAGGTCCATATGAAAGAGAGAAACAGACATAAAAGCAGCCTTTATAGAGAGATTGGGCCAAAGCCTGATTGTAGAAAGTGCAGAGGAGAACAGGAGGAAAGCATCTGAAAACCGGAAGTACCGAATATTTTTAGAGCAGTTTTATTATGAGTCAAAAAAAATTATGAGAGTGGCAGGAAAAGTAAGTATGTAGGATCAAGAGTAATACCAATAAAAAGACAAATAAACCTTACCTTTTTCTTACTTAGAAAATGGAAAATACAGATATCTTATCACACTATCATATGTATTAGAGGTAATGCTTCTAGCTAATTAATAGTGTCTATTTTCTCCTACAAATTTCTGTTATTGCACATTGTTGTTATTATTGGATTTTAACTACTCTTAGGTGATTGTCTCATCTGACATACTAAAATATTGTTCAACATCTGTTGACACAGCATATCCTCTTCATAGCTCCAATGTCTAGTACTGCCATGCACATAGTTGGAATTGAGAAATATTTATTAAATGCAATTAAATTGAATGAAATCCACTTACTAAATGGCTTGATTTTAATTTTAAGGCCTAAGGCCATTGCTCTCACATTTTTCCCCCTGACACATTTGCTTAAGGAGTTTTTCCCAGGACTCTCTCTTCAACCCCATCCAACTCCAGGCACAGTTCCTCCTCCTTCGTTGCTATCTAAAGATGAGTTCACCTTGGCTCTCCTTCAGATTCATCTCCTTAATTACTCACGAAGTTCACTCCATTGTTTCCTCTGTGAAATCTAGTGCTTACCATCTCCGGCTTATATTGCACCTCTGGAACTGCCCAAGAGTTCTCGTAGCTCTCTCATATTTTGTTTTCTGAGCTAGATTATATCTCCTATAAATGTATCTTTTATTTCTTCTGTTCCTTGTATTCATCTAAATTCCTCGTATTTTAAGAATAGGAAATCAATACTATTGTTATTCCACTCAAATAGCAGATCATATTTGATTCTCTGATGGAATATTGGGAGAACATAAATTCCAAGCCTTGAGTCTAATGAAATAGATTTCTTTTTTGGATAATTTATCTTAGCAATAATCTTTTTACTCTAAACTTCTATAGCTTATATTAGCTAGATCACTCAATTAATATTTACATGACGCTTTTAACAGTTACTTATACTCTGGTTACGATATATAAGCTCCAATATAGTTTTTTTTTTCTTCCTCGTGCCTAGCCATGTGCCTCTGGCTGAGTAGAAATAGCCAGTGGCTGTTTGAGCCCATGGCTCTACAATGGTGTGTATCTCTTTTTAGGGAGAGAATATCTCAATAATATTTATGTTGTTTATAGATGAGCTTTTGTTTATTGTTGACAGATAAGAGAAAGCAAACAAGAGCTCATTTGGTCTATATAGTAAGTAATGGTATTTATGAGTTATATCTTTGTATTTTGAGAGGTTAGATGAGAATCTAAAAGTGAAAGGTAGAGAGTATTTCAAGAAAGGGGGAGAGCAAGATCCATAAATGGAAAATACAATAAATTAGACCGTGTAAAAATTAAAAACTTTTGCTCTGTGAAAGATCTCATTAAATGGAAAAAATGCAAGTTTATAGACTGGACAAAAATATTTGCAAACCACATATCCAGCAAAGAAACTAGTCCTTAGAACTTATGAAGAATTATCAACACTCAACAGTTAAAAAAAAAGAAAGAAAGAAAAAGAAAACGAAAACACAAACAATCCAATTAGGAAATGAGCAAAAGATATGAACAAATATTTCATTGAAGAGGATATGCAACTGGTAAATAAATCACATGAAGAGGTGTTCAACATTTTTGGTCATTAGGGAAATGCAAATTCAAACTGCAATGAGATGTCACTGCACATCTATTAAAATGACTTTAAAAATAGTGATAACGCTACATGTTGACAAGACCGAGGGGCAACTAGATCACTCATATATTGCTTAGATGCACCAAAATAAATTCTAAGTGGATCAAAGATTTACATGAAAAAGATACTATATCTTGTGTAAAGTTATTAGAAGAAAAATTCTAATTATTTTGTTCCCTTGAGATCAGGAAGCAAGAGACGAAGTCAAAATGTATAAAACACAAATATCAGACTTCACTATATTAAAATAAGATGAGAGGAAGTGGATCATATCATTGCTCTACAAAAGACATCCTAAGATTGTGAAGGGACAAGACACGCAGCTCAGCTGGAAAAGCAGAGACATTAGATAAATAAGAAAATAGCCAATACATATATGAAAACATGATTTACTTCACTAGAAGTCTTGGAAATAGAAGTTAAAATGATTAGACATCAGTATTTGCTCTTCAGTTCTTTAGTTTCCCATCCTGTAGATTCTCTGATTTTGCCACATGGAAAGCCTACAGGCATCTGCTCAGCTTTTTGGTGCACATGAAAAATGGAAGTTTAAGGAGGTTAGAACACATGCTGTCGACTCTTGTGCATGGGCATTAGGGACTAGTAAATAAATAACACCCTTTTCTCTTCTCTGGGTAGACAATTCTCGGCTGCATTCCCTACAGTTGCCTCCTACATGGTTCCTAGTAGGATCCAGCCGTAGTTGCCCACAGTGGTAATCAGCTGGATAATATGTTCTTGGATAAACTTCCTGAACCTTTTACTGAGTCTCTGCTTCTTCAGGAAACTTAACTAAAATATTTGTCTTTGCTGCAAAGCAACATACATCAATTTTATATTTTCAAAGTCATTTAATCAGCTATAAAAAACTGTCTATATACCTTCATTCAATATGAAATATTTATTGAATGACTATAATAAGTCTAGAATTATGCTAGGCATGGATCTAATAGTGAGCAAAACTAAAAAGACAGCAACAACAAAACTTTGCACCCAAAGAGTTTACAGTCTAGTAAAGAAAATGCACATTTAACAAAGAATCAGACAAAATAAATGAATTAGATGTTAAAGCAAATAAAAGAGGCATAGACTGGTAAATAAGGATAATCTAGTTGTAGAGACCAGGGAAGGTTTCTCTGAAGAAGTGGTGATTGGACGGAAACCTGAGGAAGAGGGAAGGTTACCTAGGCAATGAGTGTAGGGTTAGGAGAAGAAAGTGAATACCAGAAAGAATGACAAGTGCAAAGACTTGGAGGCTGAAGGACTCAGGATACACATACAGATATCACGAACAAACAGGAAACAAAACAAACAAAGTATCTGGAGCAAGGTGTCAAGAGGGAGTTTTGTGCAACATAAGACTAGGAAGATGAATTGGGACAAAGCCAGGCAATCCATGTGGGCCATGCTAATTTTTTTCTTTGTCTTAAGACCTTTGAAATTGAAACATACTTGGAAACAGACAGCATCATCAGATTTCTGTTTTCAAAAGACCATTCTGTCTACCACAGCTAATACTCATGGAGAGTTTACCCTGTGCCAGGCATTGTTCTGAGCACTATGCATGTTTTACAGGTCGGATGCTCATAAGAGCCCTATAAGGTTTGTATTGTTATCCCCACTTAAGAGTGAGGAGATTGAGGAACAGAGTAATTATCTTGTACAAGTGCACATGGTGAATATGTGGCAGCGCAGACCCCAGGTGTCTGACTTCCTCATTCACACTATTAATCCCCAAGCTAAACTGCCCCTACAGTGTAAGAAGAGGGAGGGAGTAGCAGAATGGATGTGGGTGCCAGTTAAAAGACTATTTTAGCCATCTAGGAGAGGAGAGATGCAAGCTTGGTCTGTGTGCTCAAGGTGAGATGGACAGAAACAGATAGGTCGAATATGGTTCTCAATGGGGAGACATTTTTCTCTCTCCTCCCACCCCAGAACATTTGGCAAAGTCTGGAGTAATTTTTGGTTGTCAGAACTTGGGAGAACTAATGAATAGAGACCAGGGATTCTGACAATGCATAGGACAGCCCCCCACAACAAAGAATTATCCACCTGAAGTGTCAATGGAGTCAGGGTTGAAAAATCCTGGTGCAAATAAATATTTTAGGAGGAAAATTGATAAAACTCAATAGTGGATGGAGTATGTGGGATGAGAAAGTAGAAGGTGTCAGGGATATTTTATAAAAGAGAAAACCATGACAACGCTATACAGAACACAGGAAGCGTACTAGATTTGGAAGATAAACTGTCAGATTAGTCATCTAAATAGAGTTGCTGTGTAGTCAGTAGTTTTAGCTGGTTCTAGAGCACAAAGGAAAATTCCATATTAGAGACATATATTTTGAGTCACCTGGGTATAGATCATATTTTAAGTCATAAGCACAAATAGTATCTCCTAGGGTTAAAATACAGAGTAAAAGAAAATAATGCCCTAGGATGAACCTTAAAGGGATCCAGCATTTAATGGCCTTTTACCAAAGGAAAAAAGAAGACAGAGAGATTAGAGAGGTAGGAATAAAAACAAAATAATGTTGTGTTCAAGAAGCCAAGGGAGGAAAATTTTTAAAATGATAGAATAGTGCTGAGAAGTTAAGTAAGGTAAAAAATGAAAACCAAAAAATGTCTGTTTCAGGGACATGGAAGTCATCAGGCTCTAATGAAGAACGAATTTGGAATGTTGATAACTTTTTGGATTAGAGTGGGGTTAGGCATGTGTGTGTGCACAACACACACACAGACGTCATTCAAAAAATAATTCTACTGTACTAGGTAGCTTACCATGTTCTAGACTCCATACAGACGAAATGATTAATGTTCATCTCAATACTACAAGGCATATGTTATTATACTCATTTCACAAAGACGAAATGAAGGCTCAAAGATGTCAAGCGATTTGACAGAGGCCACATCAAAAGCATATTTTAGAACCTGGTTTCTAACCCAAGACATACAGGCTCCAATTACCACACTCTTTCTCTTACACAGCACCAAAAGGGAAAGCTTTAAACAAAATGGCATCTGCTTCTGTTGACTTTAATCTTATTTGCAAAATCTGGATTCATCTCACTCAGACACAAAATTGTTTTCACATGTTTTCTCTCTTTTTGTAAGCAAGGTAGACCATGGGGCTATTAATCATTTCTGTAACAGACAAAGCTGACTGGTAGAAACCAATCTGTATTATTCATTGGGAACTACATTGTGGATTGAGATACTGTATCAGCAAAGGAAACAGATGGCCCATGTTCCTCGTAAAAATGCTTTATAAGTGCATCCCTATCTGCAGTTCACACATTTTGAATCCATTCCTATCAAACGTGATACTCACAAGATCGTTATATACAGTTGGCCTTTAATTACTGTGCAGTGGGAAATATGGTATATTTGTAAATGACATTAGAAAAAAACACAAGTTTAGAGTAGAGACATAATTTAATTAAATATTATGTATTCTGATTTCAGATCTAACAATGAGAAAAAGCTAAGTAAATGAATGAAATTTGTTGTCTAATCCCTCCTAACTGCCCTCTCTTTATCCAACTGGCCTGCTCTGGTCCAAGTTCTAACTTTTAGTTAGAAGCACTTTTCTAAATTGCAAATCATATTACTTTGCTGTCCTGTTTAAAATCTTTAAATGACTCCCCATCACCTGCAGGGGAATGATCGTGAGCAGGCTACTTAAACTCTCTCTGACTAGTTCAGGATTACGTAGCAAATAAAGTGGTTGAGTCAGGAGTAAATCCCATACCATCAGACTCCTGCTCTATCTTTCAACCACTAAGTTGTAATGACTTTCTAAAACAGGCATCAGTAAACTATGTTCTGAGACCCAAATCCAGCCTGTTGCTTATTTTCATATAGCCTGCAAGCTAACAAAGGTGTCTACATTTTTAAATAATTGAAAAAACGTCAAAAGAAAAATAGAATTTCATAACATATGGAAATTGCATGAAATTTAAATGTCGGTGTTCCTGAAAAATGTTTTGTTGGAACACGGCCACGCCCCTGTGTTCATGTAACTCCCATGGCTGCATTCAGACAAGAACAGAGTAGTCACAACAGAGGCTGCTTGGCCTGCAAAGCTTAAAATATTTACTATCTGGCTTTTTATGGAAAAAATATACCAACATCTAAATTAAAGACTGGTGTTAGGAAAGAGGGACATATAAAGGTAGAGAAGTAAGCAGAGTCAAGTTATAAAAGGTCAAATTGCTTCATCAAGAAATTTGGACTTATGATAAATCTGGGCTTTAAGCATCCAAATATATTCTTTTACAAATAGAATTGTATAAAATATATGGGTAGATGTATATCATAATGTTGTATGTTACAGTTAAACATGTCTGAAATATGTATGTAACATCCCTTGGGTGCACTTTGCTGTTTTTTACCTTTTGCCTTCAAAGCACTATTCTTTCTTTCTGAAAACTTCTCCTTTAGTGTCTCATTAACACTGACTTCTTTGTTCAAAATTCATTTTAACCATGGCCTCTTCTAGGAAGATGTTCCTGACCTCCTCCCTCCCTTACGGTCAGATGCCCCTTTTCTGTGCTCTCATGGGTTATGCTTCTTTGTATGATGGACATTTTTAGATTGTTTTGTCATGATTGATTTTTGTAACTGAGCTCTTGAAAGCCTGGGATTCTTTGTTATTTATCTTTTTATCCTTTGTACCTAAGAAATTGTACAACATGTAATAGACCCTTACTAATACAAGTTTATGAATTAATATTCAAGAAATGACACATACATCTTTGACCCTGTTTGATCCTGGTTTTACTCAGAGGCAAAGACTGAGATCCTTTTTTGATAAAAGTCCTGAGATGTCAGAAAGCCTTAGTGACCTGTTGGCACCTTTGGAAAAACTAGGGAGCGTCTTGGGAGACTTACATAGGTAACCTTCATAAGGGACCTGAGCCTTGTTTAAATTAAAGTGCTTGTACACATGATGGGGAAAAAAAGTTTGCTAGTCATAATGAATGTCCTCTACTCATTCACTCTTCTCTCCTAAGACTAGAAAGATTTAAAAAAATGCAGTTACCAAAAGCTACCATATAGGCGGGAAACAAATGCCCAGAAGAGTGTTTGGGGTAACATGGGCGCCCAATGTGTATGTGGCAAATAGACTTTTTGATGACTAGACCAGTAAATCTTAATAAGGCCTACTGTAGAGGTGTCAGAGTATCGTGGAAGTTCATGCACAGAGTTAGGGCATATTCGTGGACCTCAATGTAGCTTTGTTATTCTAAAGAAAAAAATAGTAAGATTATTATTCTTAATATATCTGACTGCTTCCTTGGAACCAGGCATTGTCCTAATGTTTTATATGCACTTCTTTAACTGTCGCAACAATCCTATGAAGCAGGTACAAACTGTAGATGATTTCTCATAATTCATGGTACACATACTGCCTTTTCTAGGTGTCTTTCTGGCTTCTGTCTCCAAAACCAAGTGCTTAATCTGTGCATCTGACACCCAGACTCCTAACAGACATCTTTTATTTCATTTAAATATGATCCTCTAGGTCTGCCTGTATTGGGCCAAGCGCTTCATGCAGAGCCTCTTCATAAACTTTTGCTCATCTAAAGATTAGCTAGAGAGGTCCCTATTGAAGACATCAATTAATATGTTCTTTTACTTACCCATTTGTTCACTCACTTACCATATATCTAGCTCTTGCATGGCAGACACTGTGAATTCAGAAGTAAAAACTATGGTCCCTGACAGCCATGGTCCTCCTAAGCTCATGGGCAGTCAATCTGATGATAAGGCCCTGATTGAAGCATCATAGATCACTGGTCAGAGGAGAAACTGTGTCTAGACCAGCCTGGAGGGGCCAGAAGCAACAGAATCTAAGTAGAAAAGCCACAGAGGAAATGAAGTGTGCTGGGAAGAGTGTTCTGAATAGGGACAACAGGCCAAGCAAAAGCACAGAGGCATGAGCCAGCATAACACTTTCAGAAAGTCCTGGTCATCTATTGGCCTGGAGTGAGAAAAAACGGCAGTGGGTCAGAGAATGATATAAGTGGGAGTGGTGATAGATGGCACCAGGCTGATGGATAGACTTGAGTGTCACAGCAAGGAAGCTGACAAGTGGAGAGAGAGTGTGCGACGGGGATGGCACAAGCATGGTCCCGGGATCATGGTATTCTGAGGAAGACAATCGTCTCCTATAATTTTGTATTTTGCTGCCCTGGTAAACAGTCAGGATTATATTCCCTGAGGGGTGTAAGAGTTCTCTCTGACATGGTAGGTGGTAGAAAAGCATGACCAAAGGTGCTATGAGGTTCTAGAAATGGGATTGGAAATGTGAGTCATTATTCCGAGATTTGGTAAGTTGTTTACTTAAAAGAATATATTGTTTCACTGCAAAGTTCTTTTTTAATTGTGCATGTATGTGTGTGTGTGCAAACTTGCTACCAGTTTTGTACAGTTTTCTACTTTTTCTCTTTTTCTCATCTTGTATATCACTATAAATTGAGACGATATTTCAAATTTTGGAAGGAAGATAGGTAGACAGAGGATAAAAGGAAAATTAAAGGATACTCTATCTTGTAAGCATGTGTTTCCATATACTGAATTGTTAAGAAAAGATAACTCATTTTAGTTAATCTAAGCAAAATGCTCTCCTTTGTAACAATTTGCTATATTTTTAAATGAAAAAGAGAGCATTCTTATGAATAAATGAAGGAACGAATCTTTTGTTTTTAAAGATAAGCACCTGCACTAACATCTGTTGCCAATCTCCTTTTATTTTTCCTTCTGCTTCTCCCCAAAGCCCCCCAGTACATAGCTGTATATTCTAGTTGTGAGTGACTCTGGTTGTGTTATGTGGGACACCACCTTAGCATGGCCTGATGAGTGGTGCCATGTCCATGTCCGGGATCCAAACCAGCAAAACCCCGGGCCGCTGAGGCCAAGTGTGCAAACTGAACCACTCAGCCATGGGGCCGGCCCCAATGAATGAATCTTTTAAAAATATGCTTCTGTATTTGTTTCACTGTGGAGTGCCCTGTAAAGACCTGCAAATAAGAAGGGAGTGCAATAGACAAGGTTTTCCAACTTCAACTTGTTGGAAAACTAAAGTGGAGAGTTATTTAAGAGAACATATTTTACTATGTCATTTAACTTTTATAACAAACTTTCAAGGTAGATCTTACATCTATTTCATATATTGAGTAACTGAGGGAGGCCAGAGAATTTAAATATGCCGCACAAGGTCAAGTGAATGTCTAACTCTGAAGTCCAGGCTATCTCTGTGTTATCCAACAAGCGCAAAAATTGGTTTTAGGCAGAGATACCCTGCTTTTCACAGCCATAGCTTGAATGCAAATACCCTAACATGAGGGATTTTTTGAGACAGAGAAAAAGGTTCTATTTAATGCTAGAAATAAATCTTCAGCTATCAGAGTATCCTTCTGTGTATAAAAGATCACCACCTGCCCCCTGCACATGGATTATCAGTACTAGCATCACTGTATGAAAACTGTATGGACTTGAAGCCTGTTTAAGAAGCGGCTTATTAAGCCGAGCACTGTTTTAAAGTGAACTTCAGCGATATTTTCAAGGCTCCCTATATATAAGATCATATCATCTTAAAGCCAGAGAAGACCTCTGAGGTCATCTGTTCCTAAGCCTGTCACTTTTTATGTAGAATACTTATAGAAATATTGTAGAATATTTGATACTAATCTATTTGGTAAAAATACTGACTAACAATTTGCTAAGTCTTTTCTGAATAGCATTTATAATGGCACTACATGCCCAGATTGACGCTAATATCTTTATAATAGAGACAAAGACCCTGAAGCTGGGAGACATGTGTGGCTTTCTCAGGGTTACATATCTAGTGTAGTGATGGGACTAGTATTTGAACTGACTTTGTTTGGCTCTAATTTCTGCATCACTTCTGCCTCTCCTGAGGTTACCCACTCATCCGAGTAGAATGAGACCGGAACACAGAGCCAGGTCCTCCAGTAAAGGGCTCCTTCTTCTGCGTCAGCTGGCTGGTGACCATCCCAGCTACTGAGACTGCCCCAGGATGGGGCAGGAGAGATGAGCAGGAGCAGGGAAAGACGCACGTAAAGAATAGTTCTGGTTTATTGTAATTATGGTTTCCTTATTTGTAGAAGGTTGTAGCAAATTTTGTCCCTGGTGAAATTCCCCAGGCACCAAGTGCACAGAGCTGTACTGGTCTCCAACTGCAAGTTCTGCGTTCAGCTTCTCCAGTGATTTATTCCACGACCTTGATCAAACCACTAAGCCTTTCTTTATCTCAGTTTCTCCATCCATAATGTGATTATAAATAATACATGCCCCCTAGCTACTTCACGGGGGTCACAGAGGCATTAATAATGTAATTATTTCTAAAGTACTTTGAAATCCTTGAGTGAAATATGATATTAAAAATATCACTGCACTCAAAATATTCCCTGACAGGCAGACTTAAATGAGAAAACTATTGCTCTCTGAGTGAAAAATATGTCTGATGGGGTACATAATTTTCCTTGAGAAAAATGCTTTTCATACAAGGGTCTCAAAACCTCATTAGTTTTGCTTAAGGTGCTGAGACTGTGTGGTGCGTAGTCCATGGGCAAGAGGACTGAGTAGGCTGTGTCCTTTTCTCTGCACTTTTACAGCTTTACTAAAACTGGAAGAGGGGGAATGAGATTACAGGAGCCCCCAAACCAGAGGCACCAGATAAAATACAGAACACACAGCTACATTTGAGTTCCAAATGAACAAAAATATATTTTATGTAAGTATATCCCAAGGAGTGCATGGAGCATACTTATACTAAAATAATTCATTATTTATGTGAAAATCATATTGTGTGCTTCTTATTTTTATTTGATAAACCTGACAATCCTACCTTAAATCCTACTACTTTAACGAACTTGATTATTTGTCAGTCCTAATTGGTGAAAACCTTCTGTGGAATGATGGTAAAGATGAAGTGTTTTATTAGTTTCAGATATTATAAAAATTAAACAAATTATATCAGCAGTCTTACCAAGTTCCAGTTCCTCAAAGGCAAATACTATGTTTAATTGTTGTTTATATTTTCTGGATTCAGTGTGGTTTCCATAGCATTGTAAGCATTAGGTAAATTTTGTTGAATAAATGAACAGCAAATGGCAAAGTGAATGAACAGCTTGAATTAAAATGAAGGAATTTAAGGCACTTTGAGAAGTTATTTAAAAAATATATTTGGCATATAATCAGTTACCATAATAATTCTATATCATAGGTTCTTCTAAGATGACTAAATTAGTTATTAACTTTCTTTCCCTACAAGTTTTATTAAATTCAACAAATATTGATTGAAGGCTTTTATATGTGTAAAGTGCTTATCTTAGTGCTGGGCTGTATTATTTTTACTCATCAAGTTATTTGTTATTAATTCTGAAGCAAATTCTACCTTCTTCAATTATAGAAATAATCATATTATAATAACTGCTTACTTGTAATTCATTGCAGAGTGAGCGTATCCTAAAGAAAAGCAGGAGTGACGAGAATGGAGAATATGGAAAGATTTTGAAAAACTACTTTTTCCGGGCTTAGTGAGATATAACTGACCAAAATTGTACGTATTTACTATGTAAAAAATGATGCTTTGATATGCATATACGTTGTGAATTTATTACCATAATCAACCTGATTAAAATATCTTTGACTTCACATAGTTATCATTTTTGTGTGTGTTGTGAGAACATTTAAGCTCTACTCTGTTATCAAACATCAAGCATACAATATAATGTTATTAAACTATGATCATCATGCTGTACATTAGATCTCCAGAATTTATTCATCTTGCATAACTGAAACTTTGTATCTTTGACCAACATCTCCTATTTCCTCTACCCACAATCCCTGGCGACAACCATTCTACTCTCTTCTTATTTTTTATTATTATTATTTGTGTGTGTGTGTGTGTGTGAGGAAGATTGGCCCTGAACTAACATCTGTTGCCAATCTTCCTCTTTTCTTTTTCCCTTCCAAAGCCTCAGTACAAAATTTTATATCCTACTTGTAACTCATTCTAATTCTTCTACGTGGGATGCTACTACAGCACTGCCTGATGAGCCGTGTGTAGGTCCATGCCCAAGATCTGAACTGGCAAACCCCAGGCCACCAAAGCAGAGCATGCAAACTTAACCACTCTGCCACAGGGCCAGCCCCTACTCTTTTCGTGGAAATCGAGTTTTTTAAATTCTGCATATGAGTGAGATCATGAAGGTAATTTTTTCTGTGCTTGGCTGTTTCATTTAGCATAATGTCTTCAAGGTTCATGTCTTGGCTATTGTGAATAACGTTGCAATGAACACCTGCGGATATTTCTTCAAGATACTGATTTAATTTCCTTTGGATATATATCCACAAGTGGGATTGCTGGATCATAAGAGTCCTATTTTTAATTTTGCGAGGAACCTCTATACTGTCATTCATAATGGCTGTACCAATTTACATTCCCACCAACAGTGGACAAGGATTCCCTTTTCTCCATATCCTTGTCAATAGTTATCTTTTATCTATTATCTTTTTGTTAATAGCCAATTTAAAACGTGTGAGGTGATATCTTATTGTGGTTTTGATTTGCACATCCCTGATGATTAGTGATGCTGAGGATTTTTTCATATGTCTGTTGTCCATTTGTATGTCTTCTTTTGGGAAATGCATACTCAGGTCCCTTGCCTATTTTTAAATTGGGTTATTTACTTATTCATTTTTATGAGGAAGATTGTCCCTAAGCTAAATCTGTTGCCAATTGTCCTCTTTTTGCTTGAGGAAGATTGTCCCTGAGATAACATCTCTGCCAGTCTTCCTCTATTTTGTATGTGGGATGCCTCCACAGCATGGCTTGCTGAGTGGTGTATAGGTCCATGCCTGGGATCCAAATCTGTGAAACCCTGGCTGCTGAAGCGGAGCTCATGAATTTAACCACCATACCACCAGGGCAGCCTCTGTTTAAATTGTTTTTTTTTTTTTATTGCTATTGAGTAGTATGAGTTCTTTATATATTTTGGATATTAACCTCTTATCAGATGTATGGTTTGCAAATATTTTCTCCCATTCTATAGGCCTTCTGTTCTTTCTGTTCCTGGTTTCCTTTGTTGTGCAGAAAATTTTTAGTTTGATGGAATCCCATTCATCTACTTTACTTTTGTTGCCTGCACTTTTGGAGTCATATCCATAAAATCATTGTCCAGACCAATGTCAAGAAGCTTTTGCCTTATGTTTTATTCTAATAGTTTTCAGTGTACAAATATTTCAACACATTGCTTAAATTTTTTCCTAAGTATTTTAGTGTTTTTGATGCTATTGTAAATGGTATTATTTTCTAAATTTCTTTTTCATATACTTTCTTGTTAGATACTTTCTTGAAACTGATTTTTGCAGGTTGATTCTATATCCTACGACTCTACTGAAATTGTTTATTAGTGCTAACAGTTTTTTGAAAGAGTCTTTAGGATTTTCTTATATATGATTTGATCATATATATATATGTCATACCATCCACAACAGGGACAATTTCACTCCTTTCCAGTTTGAACGCCTTTATTTCTTTTTCTTGACTAATAGCTCTGGCTGGGGCATGAGCATCCTTGTCTTGTTCCTGATCTTAGAGGAAAAGCTTTGAGCTTTTCACCTTTGACTATGATGTTAGCTGTGGGCTTGTCATATTTGGTCTTTATTATGTTGAGGTATATTTCTTCTATACCTAATTTATTGAGGGTTTTTATCATGAAAGGGTGTTGAATTTTGCCAGAATTTTTCCTGCATCTACTGAGATGGCCATGCGCTTTTTATCTTTCATTCTGTTAATGTAGTGTATCATATTTATTGATTTGTGTGTGTAAACCATTTTTGCATTTCAGGGATAAATCTCACTTGATCACAGTGGATGATCCTTTTCATGTGTGGTTGAATTCAGTTTGCTAGTATTTTGTTGAGGATTTTTGCATCTATATTCATCAGGGATATGAAATGCAGTTTTCTTTTCTCGTTGTGTCCTTGTCTGGCTTTGGTATGAAGATAATTCTGGCTTCATAAAATAATTTGAGAGTATTCCCTGATCTGCATTTTTTAGAAGAAATTGAGAAGGATTGGTGTTAATTCTTTTTTTAAATGTTTGGTAGAATTCACTAATGAAGCCATCTAGTCCTGGACTTTTGTTTTATGAGAGGGTTTTGATTACAGATTTAATTTCCTTACTAGTAATCAGTCTGTTCAGATTTTCATGATTCAGTCTTCATTTGTTGTTAGTGTCATTGAGTCAATTCCAAGTCCTGGTGATCCTGTGTATAGCATAGCAGAACCCTGTCTTTTTCCACCATCCTGTCATCTTCCAGTGCTGTAGCAGACACTGCTCCACTGCTGTTAATAGGGTTTTCATGGCCAATTTTTTGGAATAGGATGGCCAAGTCCTTCTTTCTAGTCTATCTTACTCTTGGAGCTCTGCTGAAACCTGTCTGCCATGGGTGATCCTGCTAGTATTTGAAATACCAGTGGCATAGCTTTCAGCATCACAGCAATACCCTCACTATAGGGTGTAACCAACAGACAGGTGGTATGCTTATCAGGAAAAGAAACCTGGACTGTGACAGTGAGAGTGTCAGATCTTAACCACTAGACCATGAGGGCTGCCTCAGTCTTGGTAGGTTGTATGTTTCAAGGAATGTATCCATTTCTTCTAGCTTTCCAAATTTGTTGGCATATAATTATTCACAATAGTCTCTTATCATCCTTTGTATTTCTGTGGTATCAGTTGTGATGTTTCTTTTTACAGTTATAATTTTATTTCAGTCTTCTCTCTTTTTTTCTTAATTTGTCTAGCTAAAAGTTTGCTAATTTCTTTACCTGTTCAAAAAATTGGAGGAGTGACATAAGCATCATGGCAGAGTGAGCTCTTCCCTTGGATTCTCTCCTCTAAGATACAACTGAAAGGAGATTCATACACAAACAGAGCAGATACATATATATCACAAAAGACATTTGGGAGACCCATGCAGCCATATGCCTGAAGGTGGTGGTGGGGCTGGATCCTACAGAGAAAGTGGAAGCTGATCCAAAAGAGCTCCATGGAGAGAGATGGGCCATGGTGGCAGGAAGGGTGCAGGTGAGAATGGTGCCCCATCCCTGCCTGTACTCCAGCCGCAAAATCACCCAGAGCACAGTGTGGTGAGCCAGGGTAGTGGCAATGGGGAAAGGGCGCAGGAACTCCAGCCCCAGTTCTCCCAGAGCAAGGAGCAGAGAGCTTGGTGGTGGTGGCAGGAAAAGTGTGCAGCCCCACAGTCATCTGGAGCTCAGTGCAGAGAGACTGGAAGCTGTGGTGGGGAAAGGGCACAGCCAAGAGAGGCACCCTGCCCCTGCCCGGTACTCCAGCCCCAGAGTTTTCCGGAACTTGGTGCAGAGAGTGTGGTAGCCACAGAGGGGAAAGGGTGCACCCAAGAGAGGCACCCAGCCCCTGGTAGGTAATCCAGCCCCAGAGTCATACAAAGCTCAGTGTGGAGAGAGAGGCAGCCATGGAAGGGAATGAGTGCAGATAAGAGAGGCACCTCGTGCCTGTCTGGAACTCCAACCCCAGAATTGTCTGGAGCATGGTGCAGAGAATGTGGCAGCAGTGGCAGAGAAAGGGAAAGTGCACAGTTCTGCAATCACCCAGAGCTCCATTCAGAGGGACAAGCAGGGGCTGGGGGAAGTGCTGGGGAAGGAGAGTACCCCTCCCCCTGCCTGGTGCTCCAGATCTGCCATCAATCAATCACTCAGAGAGAAAAGCAGACAGTGGCTGTAGCCCCTGCTCCTTTCTGGCCCAGACTACATAGTGTCTGATCCCTATCCTGTGGTGGTACATGGCAGCTGCACCCTGATAAGAACACCAAGAAGAAGCAAAAATCTACCCCATCAAGGAGTACGAGTAGGCATATTAAAACTCCAAACCAGAAGGAAAGTGACAAGTACCCAGAAAACAACCCTGAGGGAATAGAAATCCATAACCTAAATGACAAAGAATTCAAAACAGCTATCGTAAAAAAACTCAATGAGTTACAAGAAAACACAGAAAAACGAATTAATGAATCCAGGAGCTTCTTCACAAAGGAGATTGAAACCATAAAGAACCAATCAGAATTGTTAGAGATGAAAACCAGAATGGATGAAATAAAGAAAAATCTGGATTCCCTAAACAACAGAGCTGATAATATGGAGGAGAGAATCAACCAGTTAGAGGATAGCACTACAGAAATGCTTCAGAGGGAGTAGAAAAGAGAACTAAGACTAAAAAGAAATGAGGATGCTCTTAGAGAAATATCTACTCAATCAGGAAATGCAGCATAGGTATTCCAGAGGGGAAAAGAAGGAGAATGGAGCAGAAAGGTTGTTCGAAGAAATAATTTCTGAGAATTTACCAAATCTGGGGAGAGAGCTGGAAATTTATGTGAAAGAGGCCTCCAGATATCCTAACTTTTTCAATATAAAAAGACCCCCTGCAAGGCATGTAGTAGTGAAGCTGGCAAAAGTCAGGGACAAAGGAAGTATACTAATGGCAGGAAGGAAGGAGAAAATAACTTACAAAGGAACCCCTATCAGTCTTTCAGTGGATTTCTCAGCAGAAATCTTACAGGCTAGGAGAGAGTGGAATGACATATTCAAAACCCTGAGAGACAAAAACTTTCAGCCAAGAATACACTGTCCAGTGAAAATTTCCTTCAGGTATGATGGAGAAATAAAAACTTTCCCAGATAAACAAAAGCTAACAGAGTTTATTGCCACAAGACAGGCCCTACAAGAAATCCTCAAGAAGGCCCCCAAACCTGAAAAAAAATAGGAAAGGGCTACGAAGCCCTGAGCAAGGAGATGAATAGGTAGGCAATAATCAGAAAATGGCAGCTCTCTATCAGATCAGGTTAGTAAACACTTAACTCTAACATCAAGGATAAAGAAAAGGAAAACACAAAATAAAAATGATCTCATATTTTTAACCACAAACTCACAACACAATTTGGAAAAAGATGTGACAAAAATAACTTGGAAGGGGAAGAGGAAAGGGATGCAATCAGTATTTTCTAAGGAAATAAGAGGCTATCAGAAAATGGACTATCTCAACTAAGAGACTTTTTATATGAACCTAAGGATAATCAGTAAACAAATAACTGGAACAGAAACATTTATGATAAACAAGGAGAAAAAGAAGAAAACCAATGGAGAAAACTACCTACTCAAATTGATAGTCCGAAATACAGGAGAAGAGAAACAAAGGAAATGAAGAAGAACTGGGAAATATGCAATGAGATAGCAGTATTAAGCCCTGATATATCAATAATCACTCTAATGTAAATATATTGAATTCTCCAATCAAAAGACACAGAGTTGCAGGATGGATTAAAGAACAAGACCCAACAATATGCTGCCTCCAGGAAACACATTTCCACTCTAGAGACAAACGTAGACTCAGAGTGAAGGAATGGAACACAATACTCCAAGCTAATGGCAAACCAAAAAAAGCAGGTGTTGTCACACTTACATCAGGCAAAGTAGACTTCAAGATAAAACTTGTAAAGAGAGAGATGGGGTAGTATATGATGAAAAAAGGACTCTCCACCAAGAAGATATAACACTTATAAACATCTATGCACCAAACACAGGAGCACCAAAGTACATAAAGCAACTATTAACAAACTTAAATGGAGATATCAATGAGAACACAGTAATAGTAGGGAACCTCAACATACCACTTACATCAATGGATAGATCATTCAGGCAAAAAGTCAACAAGGAGATAGTGGAGTAAAACGAAAAAGTAGAGCAGATGAACTTAATAGACATATATAGAGAACTCCATCCCAAAACAGCAGAATATACATTCTTCTCAAGCGCACATGAACATTCTCAAGGATAGACCATATATTAGGAAATAAGGCAAGCCTCAGTAAATTTAAGAAGATTGAAATCATACCTACTATCTTTTCTGACCATAATGCCATGAAACTAGAAATCAACTACAATAAAAAAGCTGGAAAAGGAGCAAAAACGTGAAGACTAAACAACATATTACTGAACAACCAATGGGTTGGCGAAGAAATAAAGAGAGAAATCAAAAAATATTTGGAGACAACCGAGAATGAAAACACACCACACCAACTCTTATAGGATGCAGCAAAAGCGATCCTAATAGGGAAATTTATAGCAACACAGGCCCATGTTAACAAACAGGAAAAAGTTCAAATAAACAATCTTAAACTACACCTAATAGAATTAGAAAAAGAAGAACAAACACAGCCCAAACTCAGCAGAAGGAGGGAAATAATAAACATTAGAACAGAATTAAATGAAATTGAAACAAAAAAGACTGTAAAAAGGATCAGTGAAACAAGGAGCTTGTTCTTTTAGAGGATAAACAAAACTGACAAACCCTTAGCCAGACTCACTAAGAAAAAAAGAGAGAAGGCTCAAATAAATAATATTAGAAATGAAAGAGGTGAAATTACAACAGATACCACAGAAATACAAAAGATTATAAGAGAACATTATGAAAACTATATGCCAACAAACTGGACAAACTAGAAGAAATGGATAAATTCTTAGACTCTTGCAACCTCCCCAAACTGAATCGAGAAGAAATAGAGAATCTGAATAGATCAACCACAAGCAAAGAGATTTAAACAGCAATCAAAAATCTCCTCAAAAATAAAAGTCCAGGACCAGACAGCTTCTCAGGAGAATTCTACCAAACATTCAAAGACAATTTATTTCCTATTCTTCTTAAACTATTTCAAAAAATTGAAGAAGTCAGAAGTATTCCTAACACATTCTATGAGGCCAACATGACCCTGATCCCAAAACCAGACAAGGACAACACAAAGAAGGAAGATTACAGGCCAATATCGCAGGGAAACATAGATGCTAAAACCCTCAACAAACTATTGGCAAACCGAATACAGCAATATATTAAAAAGATCATACACCATGATCAAGTGGGATTCATACCAGGGACACAGGGATGGTTCAACATCTGCAAATCAATGTGATACAGCATATTAACAAAAGGAGGAACAAAAACCACATGATCAACTCCATAGATGCAGAGAAAACATTTGACAAGTTCCAACACGGACTTATGATAAAAACTCTCAATGCAATGGATATAGAAGGAAAATACCTCAACACAATAAAGGCCATATATGATAAACCCACTGCCAACATCATACTCAATGGGGAAAAATTGAGCAGTCATCCTGCTGAGAAGAGGAAAAAGACAAGGGTGCCCACTATCACCTCTCTTATTCAACATAGTACTAGAGGTTTTGGCCAGAGCAATTAGGCAGGAAAAAGAAATAAAAGTAATCCAAATAGGCACTGAAGAAGTGAAGCTCTCTCACTTTGCAGATGAGATGATTTTATATATAGAAAACCATAAAGATTCCACCAGAAAACTATTAGAAATAATTGACATCTACAGCAAAGTTGCAGGATACAAAGTCAATGTACAAAAATCAGTGGCATATCTATAGTCTAATAATGAACTAACAGAACAAGAACTCAAAAATACAACCCCATTTACAATCACAGCAAAATGAATAAAATGTCTAGGAATAAATTTAACAAAGGAGGTGAAAGACCTATACAAGGAAAACTATAGGACATTACTGATAGAAATTTGTAATGACATAAATAAATGGAAATATATTCCTTGTACATGAATTTGAAAAATAAACATAGTTAAAATGCCCAGGGGCCAGCCTGATGGCCGAGCAGTTATGTTCCTGTGCTCCGCTTTGGTGGCCTAAGGTTTCACCACTTTGGATCCTGGGAGTGGACATGGCACCACACATCAGGCATGTTGAGGCAGCGTCCCACATGCCACAACTAGATGGACCCACAACTAAAAAGATATACAACTATACTCTGCAGGGATTTGGGGAGAAAAAGCAGAAAAAAAAAAGATTGGCAACAGTTGTTAGCTCAGGTGCCAATCTAAAAAAAAAAATGGCCATACTACCTAAAGCAATCTACAAATTCAAGGCAATCCCAACCAGAATCCCAATGACATTCTTCACAGAAATAGAACAAAGAATCTTAAAATTCATATGGGGCAAGAAAAGACCCTGAATAGACAAAGCACTCCTAAAAAACAAGAACAAAACTGGTGGCATCATAATCCCTAACTTCAAAACACATTACAAAGCTATAGTAATCAAAACAGCATAGTATTGGTACAAAAACAGGCACACACATCAATGGAACAGAATTGAAAGCCTAGAAATAAAATCACACGTATACGGACAACTAATCTTTGACAAAGAAGCCAAGAACGTACAAGGAGAAAGGAAAGCCTCTTCAATAAATGATGCTGGGAAACCCGGATAGTCACATGCAAAGGAATGACAGTAGATTGTTACCTTTCACCATACACAAAAATAGACTCAAAATGGATCAAAGATTTGAAGGTAAGATGAAAAACCATAAAACTTCTGGGAGAAAATATAGGCAGTACACTCTTTGACATCAGCCTTAAAAGGATCTTTACAAATATGATGTCCCCTCAAACAAGGGAAACAAAAGGAAAAATAAACAAGTGGGATTTCATCAGACTAAAGAGCTTCTGGAAGGCAAAGGAAACTAAGATCAAAATGAAAAAACAACCCACCAACTGAGAGAAAATATTTGCAAATCATACATCTGATAAGGGGTTAAGCTCCATGATATATAAAGGGTTCACACAACTGAAGTACAAAAAAATAAACAACCCAATAAAAAAGTGGGCAGAGGATATGAAAATACATTCTTGCAAAGAAGATATACAGATGGCCAATAGGTACATGAAAAGACGCTCAACATCACTCATCATCAGGGAGATGCAAATCAAAACTACACTTAGATATCATCTTATGCTAATTAGAATGGCTATAATCACCAAGACAAAAAATAACAAATGTAATAAATGTTGGCGAGGTTGTGGAGAAAAGGGAATCCTCATCCACTGCTGGTGGGAATGCAATATAGTGCAGTCACTTTGGAAAACATTATGGAGATTTCTCAAAAAACTTAGAACTACCATATGACCCAGCTATCCCACTACTGGATATTTATACAAAGAACTTGAAATCAACAATACAAAGAGATTTATGCATCCCTATGCTCACTGCTGCATTATTCAGAATAGCCAAGATGTGGAAGCAACTCAAGTGCCCAATGACTGATGATCTGATAAAGGAGATGTGGTATATATATGTACAACGGAATACTACTCAGCCATAAAAAAGAGATAATTATCCCATTCGCAACTGCATGGATGGTCCTTGAGGGCATCACGTTAAGCGAAACAAACCAGAGAGAGAAAGACAGACACTATATGACTTCACTCATATGTGGAATGTAAACAAACTTATAGAAAAAGAGAACAATTTAGTGGTTACAGGGTGGGACAGGGCGGAGGGTGGGCACATGGGGTGCAGGGGTACATTTACATGGTGTTTGACAAATATTAATGTACAGCTGAAATTTCACAATGTTATAAAACTATTTAGACCACAATAAAAAAATTTTAAAAAATTGGAATATTCATAAATATTTGGAAATTAAACAATACACTCTTTTTGAAATAAAAAAATTATTTCGAGACAAATGAAAATGGAAATACAATATATCAAAATTTGTAGGATGCAGCAAAAGTAGTTCTAGGAGGGAAGTTTATAGCTGTAAACACCAATATTAAGAAAAAAGAAACGGAGCTGGCCCCATGGCCAAGTGGTTAAAGTTCCACATGCTTTGCACTGGCAGCCTGGGGTTCACAGGTTTGGATTCTGGGTGTGGACCAGCTCCACTCATCAGCTATGGTGTGGAGGTAGCCCACATACAAAGTAGAGGAAGGTTGGCACACATGTTAGCTCAGGGCTAATCTTCCTCAGAAAAAAAAAGAAAAGAAAGAAAGAAAAAAAGATCTCAAATAAACAACCTAACTTTACACCTCAAGGAACTAGAAAAAGAAGAACAACCTAAGACCAAAGTTAGCACAAGGAAGGAAACAGCAAAGAGAAAATGAAAATAAATGTAATAAAGGCTAGAAAAACAATTTAAAACTATTCAGTTCAGAAGTTAGAAATAAACATATGTAGGTGAAGAAAGAAATCAAGGGAGAATAAAACCTCCATTGAGATGTGAAATAGAGCCTGGGGCTAAGGGCAGACAGCCTGGGCTCAAATTCTGACCCCTTTCAAGCCCTGTGATCTTGAGACAGTTACTTAACCTCTCAAAGCACAGACTCTTTAACTATATAGTGGGAATAATAGCAGCACCTATGACATCATTGGGAATATTGCCCAAAATAGTGCAAATGGAACACTCCCCCTAGTCCTGGTGAGAAAGACACATTCTGTTCTCCAGTTAGCTTTCGTTATCATTCATTTTATTATTATTGAAGCCATGGGGCAAACACAACACATCTCTGACTACTTATTACCTATTTACTTGAAATAAGTAGTTAAAAAGTAGATCTTATGTAAAATCAAATATAATTATATTCCAGAGTTACATTTATAATTCACATAAAAATTAACAGAGAATCATGGATTCATACAAACTTAAAGCTTTTGCAGGCCACATTGGACTCTGTCTCTAGACTGTAGGAATATCATTTATTTTTCTCTGTTATTAAAATTATTGCAGTGGTAACATTTGAGAAACTCTAGGGTAAAAAACAAAAAATAATTTGAGTATGTATATATTAGTGTAGAGTACATGATCAATAAAAACTAAATGTCATTATGTTCCAGGCTTTTTGTATTTGTATCATGTTTAATTCCCACAAGTAATAGTTATTTTAAGATTCATTATTTCCAAAGGGAGGAAAGAGAGGCTTAAAGGGTCAAGAAACTTCCTGGGCCATCTAGTTCATAAATGGCTTGAAGGCCTGCTTGCCTGTTGCCAAATCCCTTGCCTTTTCACTTCCCATCACCTCTCCAATGGACCAGTGTGGCCAGGGCCCGCATTGTGGAGGAAGAAGCCCCATAGAAATATAGAGAAAGGCTTCCAAGGCAGAGCTCTAAGTTTATCTTGCTCCATAATGGGGTAGGCCATTCAGACATAGTCCCTTTCCCAAAACTGACCTCACTAACTGGCAAAAGAAACTCATAAACTGAAAAATGGTCATTATAGACCTTGACAACTAGCAAATAACAAAATGATCATAGGAACCTAATTGTTTCTGAGTCTATCACACAGCTACTTTGGGAGCATCACTACTGAGAGAAGAGCATGAGGACACGCCCTCGGTGAGAGGACATTTCCTGCCAGGGCTGGAGGTAACATCAGCGAGTCTCGGTCTGGTGGCGGTGTTAATTTCAAGCTCTGTTAAATACATAAAATAATAAGTGTACAATATCTTATTCAGAATAAAATTACAACATCATTAACTGCTTCACTAACAGTGAATAAATGATGCTTGACACACAGTTTATATTGATCAAGCAAGAAGAAGATGCTAGAAGAAAAGAAGCCTGATCTGCCTCCAACTCTTTTCCCTAGGCCTCTCTTGCTTTTCTGTCTGCTCCTCATTTTTCTTTCCTGCAGCTCTGAGTTTTAGACTGCCTTGTTTTCTGCACCTTCCCCGCTTATTCAAGCCAGTTAATCACTAATTACTCCATTTACAACCTCACTCCTGTACTTCCTCTGAGGCCAATTTTGTCTCCAGTCCTGTGGTTTAAATTTAGTGTGCATCTCAATCACCTGGAGAGTTTGCTAAAGTAAAGATTGGTTGGCCCCACTAGAGTTCCTGATTCTTAGAATCAGAATTTGCATTCATAACAAGTTTTTAAGTGATGCTGCTGGTCCAGGGCACACTTTGAAAATCACTTCTCCAGCCATAGAGATCATGGCTCAGAAGGGCTTTTGGCTCAGTATCTAGCTCTTTGCTGTGGGTAAACTATTCTAATATTTTGGCTCAGTATCTAGCTATTTGCTATTAGATAAGCAATTCTAATTGAACCTATTGTCAGAATCTAAAACCCTTGCAGCCTTGTCTTTTTTAACTTCTTGCCTAATCTCTGTTACGTATTCACAGAGCATACACACCTTGCCTGATTATGTATGCAATACCTGTCTTCTCCTTATAGTCATACCAGATGTCTATAGTGCCTATTGGCAAACAGTGCTGAAAAGCTCAGACAAGAAACAGGTTCTGAAGTTAGACACATCTGGGTGTGGATATCAGCCCTAATGCTTACATGTCACATGTTCCCTAATCTCATGGGGTTTGCCTCATTACCTTAAAAGACACTCTAAACAATACTCAGCTTGCAGAGCTGGTGTGAAGACTACCTAAATTAACACCTAGGTTCTCAAATTTAGAGTCACATCAGAATCTCCTGAGGACGCATTGAAACACAGATGTCCAGGCCTTAGCTCCAGAGTTTCTGAGCCTAGGTGTGGCGTGGAGTTCAAGAATCTCACTTATGCTAAGTACGCAGGTGATGCTGATATGGCTGCTCCAGTGATCATGTTTTCACAACTGCTGAAAGGGTAAAATCAAAGGGCGTAGCACAGAGTCTAGTCATCTGTAGGGAGTCAAAATGTGATTTTCCTCTCTTCCTTTCTATTTTGATTGATCTTCATGGTCTTTATTATTTGAATAGATTCATAGAAACTTCCTCGTCCTAAAGTCAGCCTAACCTGATTTCTCTAAATTTGACATCCCCATTTAACAATTCAAAGTCCATTCCATTTTTATTCTTCACCTTCGTGACCAATCTGGTCCTATTGCAGTCCATTTCTTTGGTAATATGGCATCTTTATCCAGATTTTAGGCTCTCAATATCCTATTTATCTACATTTTCAGCTACATATGGCCTCTCCTCAGAAACTCTCTCCCATGATTAGTCACACACTTTGGCAGCAGTGGAGGTGTGAGACTGGACTATTTTGTGCTCCAGGTGAAGGCAGAAGATCATCTGAACTCTTGCTGTTGGAGAGGCTTTGAATACAGCATTCTGTTAAAACAAACACACCGTCTCAATGCAAACAGCTGTGTCTACCCCCAAACACTTTCAGCTTTTGAAATGCAACAGTAAGATAAAAAGAGAAGCAAATCTATCTGGAAATTTGTCTACGGGCAACAAGCCTCTTGTTTCTTACTCTAAAAAGAAGCTTTCGAGTCTCCACTTTTCTTTTCATCTCTCTGTGACCACTTCTCTTCCCCACACTTGTGTGCCTGTGCCCTCCCACACTCCTTTGCCATTCCATTGTGCCCTGCTGAAGGGATGCAAAAGGCAAAAAGCAGACTGGACTTTTAAGAGATAAAAGCCAACATACTCCACTTATAATGCCTTGCTCTTCTACTATGTCTTTCATCTAGGGATCTCCAACCACTACATAAATGCTTTACAAGACTTACTACTGTCCTTAGTTCCCAAAGGGGAACTTGAATGTAACCCACTCTTTCTATGATATTGCGTCTCATCAAGTCCAATGGATTGTAGACTAATGAGTCCATGTGCTTTCTGGAGCTGCTCCTGTTTCTCTACAATGTATTAATTGTTTAAAGGACATTGTAGGTAAATATTAGAATGTAGTTTCTGTGTAAGAGTGTTCTACCAGAATGAATTTTGGAAAATTAACTTTAGGACCAACTACATATGATAAGTGATATGCGACAGACTGAGTGATTACTTAAAACATCAATTCTAAAATAGCACACCATAAAGAATCCATACCTGGGAGTCAGTAGACCTAAATACACAAGAATCTAAAGCTCATTATAAAGCTAAATAGAGGGCTGCACTTTAAATGTGCCGCCGGCCCCCAACACACACTCGCAGGACCATTTAGAGAATGAAGAACAATTTTAAGAATGTCATTCTTCTTGCGCAGTGTTTCAAAGGGTGGTAGACATCCAGAGTGAAACTCAAGTTGCTGTACCTTCTGATGATTGATGAAATGCTATAGAATGAACGTAGGAGCAAAGACCTAACCCCAATGCCCAAAAAGTTTCATCAGCCCTCTTTATCGTTAAATATTTTCCCTAACTAATCTTCCTTTTTCTCTTTTGCATTAACATAAACTAAATTTTCTAAAGCAGATTTTACTTTAGATTCTGTGTGTAATTAGTTAGAAGTTAATCTCTCCACAGAACTTTGTATTTATTGCGACGAAGTCACGCAAAACACAGTTCCTATAGTCAGAGACATGAGGTTCATTTGCAGAAACAGTCATTCATCATTGAAAGTCCACTGTCATTCTTTGTCTGCTCTGAGGCATGACGATACATATATTATTTTATTGGTAATAAATAACAATGCTGTGTAGCAAATATCAACAACTCAGTGTTTCAAGTTGGGTTAGAAGCTTAGGGAGGATGTATAACTTGATTGAGTTTATATCCTAGAGAGGGAATCAGGATTAGAATCCAAACCTGACTATATCTAAAACCTATCTTCTGTATTCTTGGCAATTATTGCTTCTACCACAGATGATGAAAGAAATGGCAGCCTTGGCTTCATCAGATTTAGTTGTTTGTTCTTATACATACGTCATGGTTTTACGTGTGTGATTTAATTAAACTGAGCAATTAAACATTGGTATTTGCTCAGGTGGAACAGTAACTGGTTAGTGACTTGTTAGGTTAAGAAGATTTAACCATACTTAAAACAGTAGTAACATGTTCCGATTTGATTTCAAGGATCATTTACAAAACCAGTACTTTTCCACATCTGGGAATGTTTTGGTTGTTCAAGGGGATACCGCTGGTGATTTTTGGGAAGAGACAAACATAGTAGAGCATGGGAGGGCCCCCCAAAATGAATTGCCTGGGATTATGCATTATTTTCAAATATTTTAATGGGCATTAATGTGGGGGAAAAACTTGTTTAAAATTTTTGGGCCTGAAATCAAACTTGATTTTACATTTAAAAAAAACTTGTTTTTCTTTTTTTTATGGTTTCAATATTACTGAATTTTCTAGGAATGTAACTAAGCTGTAAATTGAGGCAAGATTTTACTTTTTTTGTTAAGAACGCTGCCAAGAACTGTTCACTCTTTTGGGAAAGTACGTCATGAGCTACAATGCTGTAATATTTGAATTGCTAATAAAACACACCTGTTTCAGGCAGCTTCTATAGCTGTTGCTTTCTTTATGATTCTATGTAAAGCCGCAAGCATTTATTTCTTTATGTCTTCTTTAATAGACCTTACTGGGTATTTGCATATTGAAAAACATATTATTTCATTATAAATTAGTTTCCTTTTGTTTCTCCTTTATATTAGTCTTAGAACAATATATTTTTTTAAATATTGTGTTGGTAGGTTACATTGTCTATAAATTCCATGTCAAAATGGTAAAGAGCATTGTGAAACATCTATTATAAAATGGTGTATTGGTTGTTATAGTGTTGAGAGCCACTCAGCTAAGCTCTCAATTGCCTACATGAGCACTTTGACGTCTACCTTCTTTTTATCTTCCAAACAAAAGCAAGTCAAATGCAAACTTCTACCTTCCGCTTCACTGATGTGATCCTTATTTGCTTTACTCTAAATGGAAAGTATATGTCTGTAGTACTTATAAAGCTGCAACCCAAATAATTCAGTTAAAAAGTATCAAGATAGTTAAAATAAAACTGTCTGGAATGAAAATACATGTTAAAACACCAGGTTACACCTACCTATTAATCTGAGAAAGATTAGAAAGCTGGATGAAGCCCAGTGTTTGCACTAATGGAGGATTTAGTGCTGCAGGGAGTGTCAGCTGTAGCAGCAGTCCTGGATGGGGGCTGACTGTTACGTTAAATATGTGAGTATATTTTAACTTAGCAATTCTGCTCCTGGGTACATATCTAAAATATGTCCCTGTATATGTCCCTCAAATAAATGATCACACAGGTCCATGGAGAAATATATACAAAAATGTTAATCACAGTGTTGTACATGGTGACTGAGAACTGGGGGTGACCTGTGTGGCCAGCACCAGGAGAGGGGCAGGTAAATACGTAGAGTTTTATGCAGCAATTGACAGCATTACATTAGGTGTACACAAAGGAACATGGGTGAATCTTAAAATATGAGTGATTTATAAAAACATCTACGAAAAATTGTGCCATATAACAATATTGTGGTTTCATAAATTAAAAATATGCAAACAATATACACATTTAACAACAACATGTGACAACAAAAATACATATTAAACACATTGAAAAAGTGGCCTGTAGTTGGGTAGATGCAATGATAGCGTAATATTGGGCTAAAAGGTAATAAAGGATTCATTTTTAATTTTGTTATTGTCTATACAATCAAATGAAATTTCAAAATTGTGTTTTACTTATATTTCTTCATTGAAAACATGCATAATTTCATAATCAATAAAACTCTCCTTTGTAAACTTTTGAAAATCAGATTACTTTTCCTGTAATATAAAGCTGGTACATGTCCAATGCCAAGTCAAGGGTTATCACGGGGAATGTACAATTTCACCCAGGCTGCCTTCCCCAAGGTGCCTGTATGTCTTCCTTCCAGCCTTGGCTCTCACACCCTCACTGACCTGTTTCCTTCTGCATTTTCACTGTATTCTCCAATTCAAAAGTTCTAGAGTCAATTTAATAATTTAGGAGACTCCACGGAGGAGGGAGAAAGGGCAGAGACTGCTGCAGGACATGCCTGCATAATCTTTTGTGGCCGAGGAGGAAAGAACCGAGGAAGCCCTACGATAAACCCTCGCACCAGCACCAATTGCGTCAGGACAGCTTTGTGCACTCCTACAAACTCCTCTCAGAGAGAGTGATGTGCATTCACCTGAGAAGGAATCTGAAAAGGCAGGCCCAAACCAGCCACATCTGTGTCTCTTAGTCAAATTTTAAAGAATTTTTTTTAATAGTAAAACAGTTCTAAAATACTGTTATCATTACAGAGATAATTATTTTTTAAAAAGGGAATTATTCTGGCCTGGATATTATGGTCCCTATGGTGGTATATACTATTATGGGGCAAACTTTTTCACCAAAGCTTACCTTAGATTCAATAAGTAATCTAGACACTATCCATTCTCCTTTGATTGTGAATTCAACTTTAAAATTTCCTGACTTCAAAATGGGAGGGCCCTGAATATGGAGACAAGTATTTCAGCCACAGGAAGGAAAAGCCTCAATTATAAAAGATGCCCTGGTATACAGTTTGCACAGCAGAGTCAAGTAGATTTGGTTTCAATTTACGCTTGAATACAATCATTACCTGCTCTGATGAAGTTGATTTATGAAATTATAAAATGGTAACTCATAATTGGAAGGTGGTGACCCAGCCAGATGTTGACTAGAAGGGGTCAGTTTGCCTTTCTAGATGCCGTCTCTCTCTTTCTCATTCCTTTCATTGTAGCTTAATGGAACATCCAGCACAAAGCACGTTAACTTACTACACAGTTGAAAATACCTTATATGTCTAAATAGTTACATTTCCTATGTATTCTATTCTTTAAGTTAAAGGAACTACTTAACTATGCAATTTACCTAACCTAGCATACACCTATACCGTGTACTTAATGAGAATTTGAAATTAATCAAAACTAATAAGGCCCAAAGATTGTGTTTTCTACATCATATCATGTTCCATAGCAAGAACACCCTCTATCTGTTGTAGATGAAAAGAACACTGAAAGTCCTCACCTTAAGAAGAACAAAAGGAAAGAACATAGTTACAGGGTGTTATAAAGATGCTCTTCTTAATAATTTCTTCCTAATATTCTTTTCACTTCCCTTTTGAGACGATCGGAGTCATCTTGGCTTGGGATGGATTTGATTTACACATTTCTCGCTTGAGTGGGTTGAGAATACCAGGTGCTCAGTGGAGTGACTGACACAGGCTTGCTGGAATGCAGGTTGCCCTCCATGACAGAGCAGAAAATCAAGCTGAACCAAAGTTTGAGTTAAGATTATGAATGATCTAAACATGTGACATTTACCTACTAGGCAGTGGGGAGTCAGTGAAGGGTATTTGATTGGGAAATTACATGGGGGAGAAAACCAGCAACAATGTTTTAATAAGCATAATCTTGCACTGCTATGTACTATGAAACCTCTGGGTCTAGAAGTCAGGAAGACCTGAAAGTAAAGTCTAGCTATTCCAGTTGCTAGCTGTGCAATATCTGAAAAATTATATAAACCATTTGAGTCTTAATTTTCTCATTTTAAAATAGACATACTAACCTTTCAAGTTTGTTGTAAGGATTTGGTACGTTAACATGCATAAATCATTTAACCCATTGACTCACACAAGGGTATTTTAAAAATTTTTTAGATATTATTGAATGGAAGTATCAGTGTTCAAGGTGTAAGCTGAGTTAAAGTGAGTGAGGAATTACAAGCAGGGAGAACACATGGTCTGACCTAGGCCTTACTCTTTGTCCAAATTTTTTCAAGGCTTTGGCCTTGCAATGGAGATTTGTCTAGTTGAATCTGATCCAGGATACATAGCTTATTTGGAGTAGATGAATAAACCATATTGATGACTGTTTTATGTCATCAACTGTGAAATCATATTCATGTCTGTTTCATGCAAAAAATAAAATGAGTGTGCTTTTGAGTGCTTGGTGCTACAGGGACAGAACGTGAGATCATAGTTAGTTAGGATACAACTGAGAATGTCAGCCAAATAAGCTGAAAGCAAATGTTCCTGCCTAAGAAATAGCAGCAGGTGCCAATAACAGTACATCTGCTAATGAAACGAGGGTGCTAATAAAAAAATGTTAAAATTTGTAAGAATTTTGGAATGTCAAATTACGCATCCCTTAAAGAGGCAAAACTTTCAAAGTAAAATTTTCTGTAGTTTCTTGCAGCAGCAGCTGCCACTTATTAAGCTCTATCCACACCCAAACTCTGCATCCATCGTCACATGTCATCACCTCACAATGCCTCTCTGTGATAGACGTAGACCCATTTTGCTACATAGGAAAATGTAACACAAAAGGTGAGTTTCTTGCCTAAGGTCACTTGGCCATTATGTGGTGGAACTGGTATTTGAATACAGTTCAGTTTGCTTTTCCCCCAAAGTCCATGTGCTCCGCCAAATGGTGCTGTCATTTGCTGCCATTATGTTGGGTGGACTAAATACTAAACACCATGCATTATAGCAAAATGTTAAGCTGCAGTGATAACAGAAGAAATGCAAAAAAGCAAAACAGTAAATTATTTTAATACTTATTTTTAATAACATTACTGTTTATAAGAGCATCATCAGGGAAATTTTTCGATTAACCAATTCTGATTCTATCATCCCGATTTCCTAGTAAATATGAACTTTCAGTCAACACTCAAGAATGCCTGAAACATAAATATCTTAATAAGTATTTAGAAATAATTTTATAAAGTGGAATTAAATATATATTAATGCCTTTTCCTTTCATTATCCTGACACAGATCTACAATGCTTGAAAGAAATGTTAAAACTATTATACACACAATCACAAGAAGAAGAATAATGTAATATTTACATTTTCTGGTAAAAATACAATTGCTTTTCACTGATGTTTGTATGTGGTAATTATATACATCTATTCCACCTTGTCTGAAAGATGGAAAATCACAGTCTTGATCAGATCATCTCTAGCATGCACATATGGTGCAGCCCTCTAGTGACGGCTGAAGAGAAGCTACTAATAGGAGGTAATGACATCCTATGATACCTGCCCATGCTGGTAGCCTTTGGAGACTCCCCACCCCATCATCCCCACATACCCCTTGGACACCTGTGGAGAGTCCGCTGCTCTCACAGGCTCTGATTGACAGTGCCAGCCCTGAGCTCCCATCCAATCCTGCACTTTCTATTGCCCACATGACACCCATTTACGTCTCTATCTCAAGTGCACTGGGTCAGAAGCTTACATTATCCTTCGTTCTTCTCTGCCAACGTGAGCGCATCTCCTGAGTAACTGACTTGTATCAATGGCATCTACATTTTGCTTTAAAGAAATGAGTGGAAGAGAGTTTGTAGCTATACGTACACTTAAATAAATACATCCTAATTTTACCAACTCAGTGCAGATTGACCCTCTTCAGCACCAGGGGAGATGCAGTGGGTGTGACAGCCTTGCCTTTGACTTGGAGGGTCACCCCAGCTCCATACTGACGGTGGTGGAGGAAAGCTAAGGAATTGCTCGCAAAGTAAATCGGGTGCCAGGTGGAATGAATGCAAAAGGCCTGTATTCTCTAGTTTCTTCTTTGTGTTTTCAAAATTTATGATAAACGTGTTATGTCTAACAAAATTCAGGATAATACAATTTATAAAGTTGACTTCTACTCCTTATTACAACAACAGCAACAAACACAATGGTATTAAAAAGTAGAAAAAAGGAAAAAGTGAGGGGAAAAAATGCTCATCATCTAGTATAAATCTTTTTAACATCCCCAAAATCTTTTTACGGGTATGTACTGAAAGAGACTTATGAGCATACATAAATATCTTAATAGATATTTAGAAATAATTTCATAAAACAGAAGAAAATTATATCACTTAGTATAAACCATCACATTTATTTTAGCTTGAAAATAACAAAAAAAAACCAAAGGTGAAATTCAAAAAATTGATAAACATAAACTTTTAAATCAAAACCAGAAATATTGATTCCTAAAATATCCCTTGGATTAAAATAATTATTATGAAATCATTAACATTTTACATTCGCAATGATTTTACATCTACTATGTGTTTCAGTTTTACAAACAGCATTTTTCTCCCTACTTCAAATGAGACAAACCACCATAAGCCTACTCAACTCTTCCATCTTTTGACCTCCATATTTATTTAGTTAACTAATAAAACGTTATCTTCTTTGGAGAAATCTCTGTTCAGATCTTTTGCCCATTTTTCAATTGGGTTGTTGTGTTTTTTTGGTGTTGCAATGCATGAGTTCTTTGTATATTTTGGATATTAACCCCTTATCTGATATATGGTTTGCAAATATGTTCTCCAATTGTTAGGTTGTCTTTTCGTTTTGTCGATGGTTTCCTTTGCTGTGCAGACGCTTTTTAGTTACATGTAGTCCCATTTGTTCATTTTTCCTTTTGTTTCCCTTGCCCGGTCAGACATAGTACTTGAAAACACGCTGCTAAGGTCGATGTCAATGAGCATACTGCCTATGTCTTCTTCTAGAAGTTTCATGGTTTCAGGTCTTACATTCAAGTCTTTAATCCATTTTGAGTTGATTTTTGTGCATGGTATAAGGTAATGGTCTCCTTTCAGTCTTTTGCATGTGGCTGTGCAGTTTTCTCAACACCGTTTATTGAAGAGACTCTCGTTTCTCCATTGTATGCTCTTGGCTCCCATGTCGAATATTAGCTGTCCATAAACGGGTGAGTGTATTTCTGGGCCCTCTATTCTGTTCCATTGATCTGTGCATCTGTTTTTATGTCAGTACCATGCTGTTTTGGTTACCATGACTTTGTAGTATATTTTGAAATCAGGGATTGTGATACCTCCGTCTTTGTTGTTTTTTCTCAGGAATCCTTTGTCTATTCGGGGTCTTTTGTTGTTCCATATAGATTTTAGGATTCTTTGTTCTATTTCTGTGAAAAATGTTGTTGGAACTTTGATAGGGATTGCATTGAATCTATAGATTGCTTTAGGAAGTATGGACATTTTAAGATGTTAATTCTTCCAATGCAAGAGGATAGAATGCATGGGATATCTTTCCATTTCTTTGTGTCTTCTTCAATTTCTTTCAACAATGTTTTATAGTTTTCGGTGTACAGATCTTTCACCTCTTTGGTTAAGTTTATTCCTAGGTATTTTATTCTCTTTGTTGCAATTGTAAATGGGATCGTATTCTTAATTTCTCTTTCTCCCACGTCGTTGTTAGTGTATAGAAACACACTGATTTTTGTATGTTGATTTTGTATCCGGCGACTTGACTGTATTCATTTATTATTTCTAAAAGTTTTAGTGGATTCTTTAGAGTTTTCTAAATATAAAATCATGTTGTCTGCAAAAGTGACAGTTTCACTTCTTCTTTCCCAATATGGATCCCTTTTATTTCTTTTTCTTGCCTGATTGCTCTGGCTATGACTTCGAGTACTGTGTTAAATAAGAGTGGTGAAAGTGTGCATGCTTGTCTTGTTCCTGTTCTTAGAGGGATGGCTTTCAGTTCCTCTATTGAGAATGATATTTGCTGTGGGTTTGTCATAAAGACTTGTATTATGTTGAGGGATTTTCCTTCTATCCCCACTTTATTTAGCGTTTTTATCATAAATGGATGCTGTATCTTGTCAAATGCTTTCTCTGCATTTATTGAGAAGATCATGTGATTTTTGTTCTTCATTTTGTTAATGTGGTGTATCATGCTGATAGATTTGTGGATGTTGAACCATCCCTGCATCTCTGGAATGAAGCACACTTGATAATGTTGTATCATCTTTTTAATGTATTGTTGTATTTGACTTGCTAGAATTTTGTTGAGGATTTTTGCATCGATGTTCACCAGTGATATTGGCCTGTAATTTTATTTGTTTGTGTTGCCCTCATCTGGTTTTGGTATCAGAATAATGTTGGCTTCGTAGAATGAGTTAGGAAGCCTCCCCTCCTCTTCAATTTTTTGGAATAATTTAAGGATAGGTATTAAGTCTGAATCTTTGGTAGAATCCATCAGGAAGCCATTTGGTCCTGGACTTTTATTTTTTGGGATGTTTTTGATTGCTGTTTCGATCCCCTTACTGGTGATAGGTCTATTCAAATTCTCTACTTCTCTTGCTCCAGTTTTGGAAGGTTGTATGTTTCTAAGAATTTATCCATTTCTTCTAGATTATCCAATTTGTTGGCATATAGCTTTTCATAGTATTCTGTTATTATCTTTTGTATTTCTGAGGCTCTTCCGTTGCAATCTCTCGTCTTTCATTTCTGATTTTATTGATTTGAACCCTCTCTCTTTTTTCTTTTTGATTGTACCTAAGGGTTTGTCAATTTTGTTTATCTTTTCAAAGAACTAGCTCTTGGTTTCATTAACTTTTTCTGTATTATTTTAGTCTCTATTTCCTTTATTTCTGCTCTAATTTTTATTATTTCCTTCCTCCTGCTGATTTTGGGCTTTGTTTGTTCTTCTTTTTCCAATACCTTTAGATGCACTGTTAGATTGTTTATTTGGGATTTTTCTTCTTTGTTGAGGTGGGCTTGAATGGCTATATACTTCCCTCTTACAACCAGTTTTGCTGTATCCCATAGATTTTGACATGTCATATTTTCATCTGTCTCCATGAATTTTTGATTTCTCCTTTGATTTCTTCAGTGACCCAATCGTTGTTCAGTAGCATTCTGTTTAATTGCCACATTTTTGTGGCTTTTCCAGTTTTCTTTGTGTAGTTGATTTCTAGTTTCATACCCTTGTGGTCAGAGAAGATGCATGGTATTATTTTGATCTTCTTATATTTATTGAGAATTGTTTTGTGGCCTAATATGTGATCAACCCTGGAGAATGTTCCATGGCAATTTGAAAAGAATATGTATTCTGTGGTTTTTGGATGGAAAATTTTACATATGTATAGTAAGTCCATCTGGTCTAATATGTCGTTTAAGGCCAGTGTTTCCTTATTGATCTTTTGTTTGGATGCTCTATCCATTGCTGTAAATGGAGTGTTAAATTCCCCTAGTAGTATTGTGTTACTGTCTATTTCTCCTTTTGTGTCTGTTAGTAATTGCTTGTGTGTTAATATTATGTGCTCCTATGTTGGCTGCATAGATATTTACAAGTGTTATATCTTCTTGTTGGTTTGTTCCCATTATCATTCTGTAGTGCCCTACTTTGTCTCTTGTTACAGTTTTTGTTGTAAAGTCTATTTTGTCTGATATAAATATTGTTACACTCACTTTCTTTTCTTTGCCATTTGCATGGAATATCCTTTTGTAACCTTTCACTTTCAGTTTGTGAGTGTCTTTAGGCCTGAAGTATGTCTCTTGTATGCAGCATATATATGGATCTTGTGTTTTCATGGATCTACTACCCTCTGCCTTTTGATTGGAGAATTTAGTCCATTAACATTTAAAGTAGCTATTGATAAAGATGTAGTTATTGCCGTTTTGTAACTTTTTTCTGGGTTTTTTTTAGTAGTTGTTCTCTGTTCCTTTCTTTTTCTCTTTCTTTCTTCCCTTGTGGTTTGATGACTTTCTTTAGTAATATGTTTGATTTCTGTCTTACTTATTTTCTTACTTATTATGGGTTTCTGATTTGTGATCACCATGAGGATCCTATATAATATTCTTTGTATATAACCTTCTATATTGAGTTGATAGACTCTTTAGCTTGACCTCTTTCTAAAAGCTCTACTTTTCCACTCCCCTCTTCCCACATTTTATGTTTTTGATGTCAAATCTAATCTCTTGTTTTCTGTGTGTTTATCCATCACTCTCTTACTATTGAAATAGATAATTTTAGTACTTTTGTCTTTTAACCTTTATTATCTTCACAGGTGGTTGATTGGCTACCTTTACTATACTTTTACTTTTACCAGTGATTTAATTGCCTGTTTTTTGGAGCATTCATTTTTTCTCTATTTTTTATCCCTATTTATGGTCATCACTTTTCCACTTATGTAAGTCCCTTCAGCATTTCTTGTAGAACTGTTTTCTTGGTGATAAACTCCTTTAATTTTTGCTTGTCTGGGAAGATCTTTATCTCCTTCCAATCTGAATGACAACCTTGATGGATAGAGTGTTCTTGGCTGTATGTAGGTCTTTTCCTTTTAGCACTTAAAAATATCATGCCATTTGGTTCTCACCTGTAAGGTTTTGGCTGAGAAGTCTGCTGATAGCCTTATGCGTTTTCCTTTCCTTGTTGCCTTTCTCTTGCTGCTTTTAGGATTCTCTCTTTATCTTTAATTTTGGACATTTTAATTATAATATGTCTTGGTGAGGGCCTCTTTGGGCTTATCTTGTTTGGCGTTCTCTGTGTTTCCTGTACTTAGATGTCTGTTTCCTTCCTTAGGTTAGGAAAATTTTCATATATTATTTCTTCACATAAATTTTCCGCCCCTTTGTCTCTCTCTTATCCTTCTGGGACACCTATAATATGAATGTTAGCAAGCTTGATATTGTCCCAGACTTCCCATAGATTGTTCTCATTCTGTCTAATTCTTTTTTCTTTTTATGTTCAGCTTGGGTGATTTCCTCTAATCTTTCATCTCACTCGCTGATCTGTTCTTCTGTATCCTCTACTCTGCTATTGAGTCCCTCTAGTTATTTTTTCATTTCCAGTATTATATTATTCATTTGTGATTGGTTCTTGTTTATATTTTCCAGTTCTTTGTTGATGAGCTCACTGTGTTCATCCCATCTTCTGCCAATATCTATGAGCATATTTATGAGTTTTTGTTTGAACTCTTTGTTGGGTAGGTCACTTATTTCTGTTTCATTTAGTCCTTTTTCTGGTGTTTTGTCCTGTTCCCTTGCTTGGAATATATTCCTTTGTCTCCTCATTATGCCTCTTTGTCTGTGCTTATGATGCATTAGGTGAGTCAGCTATGTCTCCTAATCTTGGAGAAGTGGCCTTATGTAAGAGATGGCTTTTGAGGCCTAGCAGTGTGCTTCCCTCTCTATCATCAGTCCAAATTATCCAAGAGTGACCCCTATGTGTGCTGACTCTGTGTCTTTCTGCAGGGTTGCCTTAATGCAGGTACCCAGGGATTCTAGTCTTTCCTTCCATGACCCGCTGTTTGTAAATCCAGTTTGGGGAGCCTCAATACTGTTGGCTACAAGGGCTAACAGCACACTCCTGTTGCAGTTTTCCTGTTAATTGGGTAGGTACCCAGTGTAGCTGGTTACTAGACTCAGGGGCTTACAGTTGCTATAGGCCTCAGGCCTACATGGTTGTTGTCAGTTCTCATAGGAGTGCAGCTGAGTGGGGCTGGCCCTCTTGTCATGGGAGCACTCAATTGTTTCAGGTTTTAGAAGGTGGGGCTGATCCTTTTTATGGCTATCTGTGAAATAGGTCTTCTGCTGCTCATAAGCCTCACCCCCACAGGACCAACAAATTCCATCAACACAGTCCTGGTGCATGCACACTTCCCAACCCCAGAGAATACCCTGATACCCCACTGCAGAGGCCTCTATCTCTCCACCAATGCCCCCCTACAGTTTACCTGGTACTTACACAGGCCCTGACCCACAGATGCAGACACATTTGCCTGCATGTAGAGGATCAAGGCACCTAGTCAATGCAGGCCAACAAATAGTCTGAGGGCTTGCTGTTGGGGTGGCAGTTGGCCCCTTGGGAGGGCTGCCTCCCTGGCTGAACTGGATTAAATCTGCGATCTAGTGGATGTAGCAGACCCCTGGACTAACAGGCCATAAGAAGAATTTCAATGGTGTCTGCTGGGGGTCTGTCTCAGCGCACCTGGACTATGTCACAACAATGGCAAACAACAATGTCTCAGTCTCTGGAGAGGTCTCTCTCTTCCACCCTGAGATGCACCCAGAGTCCACCAGATGAGTCTCTTTCCACCAAAGGACTGTCAGCCTTCTCTGGTGATTTTAGGTTCCTGAGTTGGTGGAGTTTATGCATGGTTCCTTTAAAATCCGGGTCTTTTTGTCTTTCATCTGATAGCTTTTCTGGGGGTATCACCACTGCAGTGAATAGCCAGTGAAGCCAGACAGTAAGACCCTCATCTCAGTTGTGCTGAGTCTGAAGGATGTTTCTAGCAGTATGGGCCCCCACTCCAGACCTCATTCTTACAGGGGTGGCTGCTTACCTTAGGGTGACTCCTGCCTGGCTGTCTGAGAAACTCTGCTGCTCCTGAAGGTGGCTTTTTCCTCTCCAGAAGGAATTTCTGCCTGTTCCACCTTAGTCAGGACTGTCCCTTGTTGTGGGGGTTCTTCTTATCCAGTTTTCAGTTTTCTATCCAGTGTAATTTTTCCAAAACTAGTTGTAACCTGGTTGTGTTCCTGGAGATGAGTTCAGAGTCTTCTTATGCTGCCATCTTGACATGATCCCCTATGCACTCTAATAGTTGAGAACCATAGCTCTTTAATTGTTTTTCTCATGAGATTAAAAACCTTAATTTGGTTGTCAAACTAAAGTAACACTTTTTAGTTTTCCGCCTAATAGATATTTAGAAAACATTCATAGAGCTCAATAATAAGGCACACACTACAAATAACACTTATTACATACAACTAAAATAGTACTTAGAAGAAAATGTATACCATTGATTGAGATTATTAAAATAAAAACTGATTCTTATTTTTCCCCATAGATATTTCTTACAGTGACTTTAAGTTTCTAAATATTTGCAGTTTTTTTTGTCTCTAATTTTATTTCATTGTGATCAGAAAACAGGATCTATATGATATTGGCTTTTAGTTACTTTTTTCACATTTTCTTTGTGACCTAGTACATGATCATTGTACCTATGTGTTTGAAAAGAATGTGTACTCTATAATTGCTGGTTATAGGTCTCTATCTATGCTATATTAAGCTTGATTATAGGGTTGCTCAAATCTTCTATAGCCTTACTAGGTTGTTGTCATATGGAAATTAATATTTCTGACAGTATTATATCAATTGTGGGTTTGTTAATTTCTAGTTATAATGCTGTCACTTTTTGCTTTGTATATTTTGATGCTATATTGTCATGTATTTACAAGTCCAGAATTTTTATATGTTATTGTTACTTTTTTTATCACTTACTCTCCCTTTACATCTGCAAATCTATTTTTTCCATACTATTGTTAATATAGTTATACTATTATCTTGGTTATTATGGGTCTGCTGTATTTTTTTATCCATTGCTTTGTGCATGTGCTTTAGAAGAAATCAGTAACGTGAATTCAGTAACAAGAGCTAAACATCAAAAAATTGTGTAATCTTAAGTAAAAGAAAACATAGAATTTCTTTTTGGTGGAGGTGATAGAAAGTGAAAAACAAAGCATTATTATTGTAAAAAGAATACAATTTAAAACAGTAAAAGAAGGAATAGGTGTGCTAAAAATGGGCATGCTGAAGTAGAAAAGAAGCTTGAAATGGTTAAAGTAATGCAGAGGAAAAAGACATAGAGATTAATGGAAACAGACATAAGCTAATAGATGTGGACGACAAGGAAAAACAAATGATCAACTGTGTCCCCGGCTGCTGGCACTTAAAATACACTGAGCACTGAGCATCATCTCTGGGACGTGAGGAGGGGTGTCCAGTGGTCAGAACTCTTCCTTTGGAGGAGGGTGCAAAGGATGACAGACTGCACATCAGTCATGGAAGGAGAAGAGAAGTGGAGACAGCAAGTACAGAACCTTTACAGCTGTTTTGAACTTCCAAAATGTTGCAAAAAATGTTTAAGTCATTCACTCACAAAACTCAACTCACTTATAAGGGAAAACACAAGTGCAGTCTTCCAGAAGAGAGTGGAGTGACATGGAAAGAAAGAAAATAATTGTGGGCAAATTATAGATGTACTCCCAATTTTCTATTTATTGATAAGTAGATGAAAGATATAATTGAATGTCTAAGAACTTGTACATAAAAGCTGTATGCATGCCAATTTCTATAAAAAAAATTGACAAAATTCAAACAACCTAAATAGCTGTGATAAAAGTGCTATCTTAACTACAGAACTTTAACAAAGTTTTCCTTTAAATATAAAAACAACATATAGAAAATGCCAATAATGCAAGAAATAAGAATACCCTAGACATGATTCATTTTTATAATAGCTATATTATGATGAACTGTGTTAGGAAACATATAAAATAAAGGACTAAGGAATGAAAAAGCTATGGCAACAAAGTGGTGGTGAATATTGAGTCCTCTGAGAACTGAATAAGATTAAAGCCATCTGTCAATTACACTATAGAAAACAATGAAACACACTCAATCTTAAAAGGGTTAACATTTTTTTCTTTATTTTATTGCAGTAACATTGAATTATAATATAGCTTTCGGATGTACATCATAATGTATTTTGAATTATGTGTAGATTACATCATGTTCACCATCGTAATGAATTATAGTGCATCACCTCACATGCTAACTAATTACCCCTTTTGCACTGACCACCACCCCTTCCCCTATGGGAACCAACACTCCAATTTCCATTGCAATGTGTTTGTTTGCCATTGTTTCTGTCTTATACTTATGAGTGAGATCATATGGTATTTGACTTTCTCCCTCTGACTTATTTCACTTTGCATAATACCCTCAAGGTCCATCCATGTTGTCACAAATGGCCACATTTCGTCATTTCTTATGGCTGAGTAGTATTCCATTGTGTATATAAACCATATCTTCTTTATCTATTCATCGATGGGCACCTAGATTGCTTCCAAGTCTTGGCTATTGTGAATAATGCTGCAGTGAACATAGGGGTCCATGTATCTTGATGCGTTTGCGTTTTCAAGTTCTTTGGATAAATACCCAGCAATAGGATAGCTGGATCATATGGTAGATCTATTCTTAATTTGCCGAGGATACTTCATACTGTTTCTGTAGTGGCTGTACCAGTTTGCACTCCCACCAGTAGTGCAGGAGGGTTCCCTTCTCTCCACATCCTCTCCAACACTTGATGTTTCCTGTCCTGTTAATTATAGCTATGCTGACAGGAGTGAGGCGATAGCTCATTGTACTTTTGATTTGCATTTCCCTGATAGCTAATGATGTTGAGTATCTTTTCATATGCCTGTTGGCCATCCGTATCTCAACATAATAAAGGCCATTTATGACAAACCCACAGCAAATATCATTCTCAATAGAGGAACTGAAAGCCATCCCTCTAAGAACAGGAACAAGACAAGCATGCACACTTTCACCACTCTTATTTAACACAGTACTCGAAGTCATAGCCAGAGCAATCAGGCAAGAAAAAGAAATAAAAGGGATCCATATTGGGAAAGAAGAAGTGAAACTGTCACTTTTGCAGACAACATGATTTTATATTTAGAAAACTCTAAAGAATCCACTAAAACTTTTAGAAATAATAAATGAATACAGTCAAGTCGCCGGATACAAAATCAACATACAAAAATCAGTGTGTTTCTATACACTAACAACGACGTGGGAGAAAAGAGAAATTAAGAATACGATCCCATTTACAATTGCAACAAAGAGAATAAAATACCTAGGAATAAACTTAACCAAAGAGGTGAAAGATCTGTACACCGAAAACTATAAAACATTGTTGAAAGAAATTGAAGAAGACACAAAGAAATGGAAAGATATCCCATGCATTCTATCCTCTTGCATTGGAAGAATTAACATCTTAAAATGTCCATACTTCCTAAAGCAATCTATAGATTCAATGCAATCCCTATCAAAGTTCCAACAACATTTTTCACAGAAATAGAACAAAGAATCCTAAAATCTAATATGGAGAATAAAACACCCTGAATAGACAAAGGATTCCTGAAAGAAACAACAAAGACGGAGGATTCACAATCCCTGATTTCAAAATATACTACAAAGTCATGGTAACCAAAACAGCATGGTACTGACATAAAAACAGATGCACAGATCAATGGAACAGAATAGAGGGCCCAGAAATACACTCACCCGTTTATGGACAGCTAATATTCGACATGGGAGCCAAGAGCATACAATGGAGAAACGAGAGTCTCTTCTAATAAACGGTGTTGAGAAAACTGCACAGCCACATGCAAAAGACTGAAAGGAGACCATTACCTTATACCATGCACAAAAATCAACTCAAAATGGATTAAAGACTTGAATGTAAGACCTGAAACCATGAAACTTCTAGAAGAAGACATAGGCAGTATGCTCATTGACATCGACCTTAGCAGCGTGTTTTCAAGTACTATGTCTGACTGGGCAAGGGAAACAAAAGGAAAAAATGAACAAATGGGACTACATGTAACTAAAAAGCGTCTGCACAGCAAAGGAAACCATCGACAAAACGAAAAGACAACCTAACAATTGGAGAACATATTTGCAAACCATATATCAGATAAGGGGTTAATATCCAAAATATACAAAGAACTCATGCATTGCAACACCAAAAAAACACAACAACCCAATTGAAAAATGGGCAAAAGATCTGAACAGAGATTTCTCCAAAGAAGATAACGTTTTATTAGTTAACTAAATAAATATGGAGGTCAAAAGATGGAAGAGTTGAGTAGGCTTATGGTGGTTTGTCTCATTTGAAGTAGGGAGAAAAATGCTGTTTGTAAAACTGAAACACTTAATAATATGTAAAAAAATTATTGCGAATGTAAAATGTTAATGATTTCAGAGCAATGTATTTTAATCCAAGTATTTTAGGAATCAATATTTCTGGTTTTGATTTAAAAGTTTATGTTTATCAATTTTTTGAATTTCACCTTTGGTTTTTTTTTGTTATTTTCAAGCTAAAATAAATGTGATGGTTTATACTAAGTGATATAATTTTCTTCTGTTTTATGAAATTATTTCTAAATATCTATTAAGATATTTATGTATGCTCATAAGTCTCTTTCAGTACATACCCGTAAAAAGATTTTGGGGATGTTAAAAAGATTTATACTAGATGATGAGCATTTTTCCCCCCCCTTTTCCTTTTTTCTACTTTTTAATACCATTGTGTTTGTTGCTGTTGTTGTAATAAGGAGTAGGAGTCACCTTTATAAATTGTATTATCCTGAATTTTGTTAGACATAACACGTTTTATCATAAATTTTGAAAACACAAAGAAGAAACTAGAGAATACAGGTCCTTTGCCTTCCTCAGAAAATTAAGTATAGATCGACCATATGATCCAGCTATCCCCCTGCTGGGTATTTATCCAAAGAACTTGAAAACAGAAACGCATAAGTTTCATGCATCCCTATGTTCATTGCAGCATTATTCACAATAGCCAAGACTTGGAAGCAACCTAGGTGCCCATCAAGGGACAAATAGATAAAGAAGATGTGGTTTATATACACAATGGAATACGATTCAACCATAAGAACTGATGAAATGCGGCCATTTGTGACCACATGGATGGACCTTGAGGGTATTACGCGAAGTGAAATAAGTCAGAGAGAGAAAGGCGAATACCGTAGGATCTCACTCATAAGTAGAAGATAAAAATAGGGACAAACAAACACATAGCAAGAGAGATTGGAGCGCTAGTTACCATAGGGGAAGGGCAGAGATGAGAGGGCAAAAGGGGTGATTAGGCTCACATGTGAAGTGATGGGCTATAATTAGTTTTTGGGTGGTGAACATGATGTACTCTACACAGAATTCAAAATATATTACAATGTACGTCTGAAAGCTGTATAATGTTATAATCCAATTCTACTGTAATAAAAGAAATATATTAGCATGCAATGGTATCACCGGGAGGGCTTATGGAAACATAGATGGTTGAGCCCCACTCTTGAGTTTCTCATCCATTGCAAACTTTTTCTGCAGAGGAACCAGAACTTGCATTTGCAACAGGTTCGATACATAGGGGATGCCAATGATGCCCATCTGGGAGCCATATTTTAGAAACTGTTGGAATAGAATGGTGAGTTAGAGGTTATACTTTAGAGGCAACAAATGTAAATTATTTTCCCAAGAAATGAAGGACATTTTGAGCTATTAGGAGGGTAGGAAATGTCTTTTTTAAAGTGGAAGATTAAACACATATATAAGCTAAAAGACAGAAGATGGTAGGAAGATGGGTGGTCAAGGCAAAGGCAGGGAATAATTCATTCAGCAAGGTCGTGAAAAAGAATAGAGATGGATTAGAAATATATTTTTTGTTTGCTTGTATGTGTGATTTTTAGTGACCCAATAAATAGTTATTGGAAAGTTATTTTGTGCCCACTGCTGTGGGAAGCATAGGAATGACCAAAGGCAGCCATTCTTTTTTTCAAAGTGATCACAGATGTGTAGAGCCAGCAGAAGAGCAAATGGCAATTACAGCACCTGGTCTCTGATTGCACCAAAATGGGGTAGCCTAGTTAGCCTGGGGAGTTCAGAGAACACTTCCCAGAAGAAATTACATCTGACTTCAATCTTTCAGTCTCACTTTAGGAGGAAAGGATGGCACTTCCTCTGAGAAGAAGAGAATTTGTATTAGATTATAAATCCCTGTATCAATAAGTAGGTGCTTATTAAATCTAAATTAAAAATGGAAGGAAGCATAAAGGAAAAACAGAGAAGAGTAGAGAAAAGAAGGATTGAAGGAAGGATAAAATAGATAAAGGGAATCATTTTGAAATAGGAACATCATGCAGAAAGGCTAGGTAAGTGCTCTCAGGGAAGTGCTAGTAAATTGTCATCTGCTGAGAGTGAGAGGACCTCAGCACTGGGAGAACGAAACATCTTTACCAGAGCTATGTGACAAAGCGACTGGAAATGAGTAAAAGGGATGCTGAGGCTCAGTGGAGACCAGCTGTGGTTAATGCAATTTTACGGTGTTACCAGTTGTGGATGACATTTCCAACCTAAGCCAATAGCCTGAGGTTCTCAGTGAACTTCTCATGGCAATCAACCTTGCTTATAAGTCGCCAAATCAAAGCCTAATGATATTGGATGCTTTTATGAGGTCAGTGGGTAGTATATGATGTTGCCTATTAAACTTCTTCATGTAAAATGGAACAAGCCTCTAGCCTGCCAGTGGCTTTGGCAGCCCTCACTGCACTGGGAATTTGAGTGTCTATAATCTTTAAAAGATAGAGGATTTTGGTCATTGAAAGCAACATCTAGAGATGAAAGTAGGTGCTTTCCAAGCTCCTGGAGATAAAGGAAATGTTGCTGTTTCTCTAAAATAAGTTCCTAATACCTGGGAAGAGTCAGAGCATTTCCTAGATGGACAGAAACAGTTACTTGGCTATAGCTTAAATGGTGATGTTAACATAACTAAAAGGAATGTATCAGGTGGGGGCATGAAACATTAAGAACAAATAAACAACCCACAAAAGCAGCACAGTGTCCTATACTGTGCAAGAGAAATGCTAAATATGCCCCTTATGAGCATTCAGGTCGACAAACAGGTGGTCTCTGGGGAGTTGATATGTTACCTGGGACATCATCTTGTACGAAATTCTCCTTATGATCACTCCTTCCTCTCTCAGGAGGGATAGCCTCAGAGGTAGAATAATTTGAAACTCATCATAGATATGCAATGTAAATTTATATCTTTCTTTTGCTTGTATTACTTGCAAAATCACAGTAAGCATAGACGCAGAACAGCAATCTTGTCACCCATCTGACAGGCTGGGTTACTTGGCCTTTCCTCCCTCCAGGATGACCTCTCCAGTACACAAAGGACACTCTCTCTGACTATATACTTCGCACTATCCCAGTCAGCCTCCCGCCCTCTATTAGCAGGTCAATTTTACTTGTAAGCTTCCTTCATCCATCCCAAGCCTGCATTACAAAAACATAGTTTCCTACTCTGCTGTCCACTTCACCTCCTTTCCCTTAATCTCCAGTGCACTCAGTGATAAGCCCAAAGAATTAGATCCTGATTCAGCTTCACTGATGTGGAGCCTGAAGTCCTGACTCCAACCGAACTCTAACTCTGATCCTCTATCAAACATCTAAGACACACATGCACACTCACACTTAAATTAGCAAGAAGATAACTAATTCAGTTGGTCCCTTTTTTAGCAAAGCAGCTGAACCTTTGGGAAGATAGAGAATTACAGTAGATAATATGGGACAATAAAATTTGCAGGAATGTTTCTTTTTTGAGCATCAAAATTGAATTTGCTGCAGGAATTATAATGTATGTGAGGCCAATTGCATTTAAGAAAGGGAAATATATGCCACACTACGAGATCCATTTACGGGAAAACTAGTTATAACTTTATGTGTCACTCTGTTTAATTTCAGCAACTTCTATCCCCAAATAAAGCAAAACATTTTATGGATAATGAACAAGAGATTTAATATTGTATGGGTGACTAATTTGGTTACTTAAGAAAAAAATTGGAAATGAACCGGATATTCTAAGCTAGATAAGTGTTTCCGTCATAGGATGCGGCATTAGCTTGACAACAATTGAAACTCATAGCTCATTATTTTTGTATAGCTTCTCCATTAGCTATACTTCTTAGAGTTTCACTGCTCTATTGGAATTGTTAATTTTTGCTTCTTGCAGAAGTTTTTGGGAAAGTCAGTTATGGGAAGCCTAAACAAAACAGAATTGAAGCAATTATATAGATCATTCTGGATCCAAATTCTGTTCTTTCTCTCTCTCCTTCTCTCCTTCTTCCCTTAAAGTTACTTCAAATCTCATATCAGCTGTGAATACCTGCATGAGATTCTACACTCTTTTTAAAAAAATAGTAGAGTTCATTAATACATTTTCGAAAATTCTAGACAGGTGCTTTCTTCTTCCTTGTCATATGAAATTCTGTACTTCCACTATAATTACTAGAAAGGTGTTCGTTAAGATTCAATATCTATTAGTGCATCAAACAAGTTATGTGTCATTCGCGCCTTAACACAAACTAGTTTAATCGACCATATTTCTTCATAACACCTCACCAAAGAAATGAGCATTTGAGACAGAGGAAAGGGGAAGATAATTTTTTAAACAGACACATCAGTAGAGATCACTAAGTAGACTGCCAAAGCAGGGGGATGTAAGGAGCTGATGGTGGGGCCAGACAAGCACTCCCCTCAACCTGAACTGGGGATATGGCAACAGAAAGAGAGAATAAGATAAATGTGTCAATGTCAAATCGTGCACATTTTGCAATCTAGTAAACAGAGTTTGCTGGCCACTTTTGGTTGATATAGTAACACACTCTGAAAAAAAAAATGAGAGGTACACGGGAAGACCTGTCTGGTCCTG